>NC_071571.1:65417857-66838482 GCF_024509145.1 Vidua macroura | reverse complement strand
TTTGGCTTGGAAAAGCCGGATTGCCATTTTGAACTCCCATGTAAACAGCAACAATGGGGCCCACCATTCCCTCTGATGTACATCTACTCAGCTCATCAGTCAACAACACTAAGATATCTGAATATAGATAAAGCAGGGAGCAATTTTTGTCTATGCCTTGGCAGGACTGTAAAACTATTATTTAAGCGTGGTCAAAACCAGTGGTCTCTTCTTGAGCACTACCTCTATGCTCTTGCTGTGTCAAGCAGGCTGCTTAGCAGAGTCTGAAGCTCAGAAAACAAAAGCTCCTGCCTAATCTGAATATTCAAGTCAATCTCTTATCTTTCCACATTTCTTTCTAGCATGTCTTTCACAGGGGAAATCTACTAATGGGACCAGAGCCTGTGCAACTTAAGACTTTCACAGAGGAGCTGTTTAAAGGAGGAAGATTACAGCTGGGTGGGGGAGGCACTAACCAAGCAGGCTAAATCAATGATAAATGAGTATTCTTCTATACTTTGGTGTTTAAAGGTATTTGAAAAGCTTGATTAGCTTCTACAGCAAAGCAATTCTCAGAACAAAGATGAAATGGTGGTAGAATTAGAGCTGATAAAAGTTCCCATGTGAATTGTTTTTTTTCTAGCTGCTCATTATCTCTGTCCCAGTGACCTTCTCACCACCTGGCATGCAGCATGTTAACACTTTCTGGATGTGCTTCAAGAACTTCTTTGCTGCAAACAGCTTCAGATTCTCATTGTTGGTGTTAACTCAGGCACCAGTATGTGAATTATACTAATTGGTTGCCACTTGTTCCACAGCCATTTCCCCAAGACCTTTTAAATAGCCCAGAGCCATGCCACAAGCACCAGTCACTGATGGAGCAGTGAAGAAGGAAAAATATTCCTCCAAATAAGCACTGGAACCAGAAACACTAAGCCTATTGCTTGGTGCCAGCAGCAAAGGCACTGCTCCTGCTAAGCAAACCTCTGTTTTCCCTGACTTCATTCTTCCTTCACAGGATTGCTTAGTGTGAGCTTCAGAAACAGTGTCACAGTCACTTTCACGAGTCAGCAGAATCAGCCTTGAGAAAAATGCAATTGTGACCACAGAAAGAAAGCATTTGGAAACCACAGAGGTACCTTTAACCTGCTGTGGTGATCAAGATGGTAGTCTCTTCTTTTCCACACACAGAAAGAAATTTTGATCAAAGACATCTTTCAACACTTGTGGGCCTTATCTCCAAAGATTTGACAAATCTGAATAATTTTTTGATTCTGTGGGCATTGTAGCCTATATAATCAATACTCTTTCTCATTGGTCTCATCAGCTCAGAGAGTGGGACAGTTACATGAAATTAATTGGACTTGCTCTGAAGAGGCATGGATCTGTCCAGTCGACTGTCTGAGAACCAGCACCAAGTAAGCACTAAGATCTGATATGAGAAGACAAAAGCACAGCAGTGATCTTTTGTATCACTAAGTGCTAAAAAACCCTTGCCCATTTCCTAGACAAATCAGCAACAGAGAAAGGGCAATGAGAAAACAGTCTTGGAACTTGTTTTCACAACTGGTAAGTTGCACAGAAGTCCCTTTATATTCCCAATAAAAAGAAAAAAAAAAAGGAGGGCAAGAGATGCAGAACTACAAATTCAAGTTCTGTAAAGGCAGGGGGAAAACTACCTGATGCTAGATAGGAAAAAAAAATATTTTGTTATAGAAATCAGTTGCATTTCATAAAATGAAGATACTGGCAGCTACCAGCTTCTTTTAATAAGACTAATACTGGAAGTGCTTGTTGCTCTCCTTTGGTTCAGTTAAATTAATTACATGATAGGTGCAGTGGTGCCCTCTTCAAAATCCAAAAATACCTGTGGTCTCTGTGCAGCAGCTCCATTCTCCTGAGCTCCCGGTGCTGTGTCAGCCCTACTTCAAGTACTGAGTGCTTCTCTACAACACATGGTGGATTGGAAAGACCCAGTTCAGCTTCTGTGTCAAGCCTTGCTAGCAATACTGGGATGTCTGGAAGCTGAAGCCAGGGTCAGGCCCCCACAGTGTTAATGCTATGTACAAGCAAAACAAAAAAAACCCCACATTTGTTCTCAAGAAGCTTAAATTCCTCTTAACCTTGGGCTCATGAGTGCAGTAGAAAGCATCTTATGCAAAATCACTGAAAACCAGAAGTTTTACAGTCTTCTGTTAAAGTGCTATCTCAGTTGTCAGCAGGTCAAAGTGAAAGGGAGTCTGACCCTAATGACTGCTGCCTGGGGATTTTAGCTGGAACATACTGCAGGAAAAGGCTCAGCATACTCTGCTGATGCCATGTGTCAGAAATTGTCTAAAAGAAATGGAACTGAAATGGATACTCTCAAGATTAAATGCAGATTGCAGTGCCCGTGGTCCCAACTTTCTACATTGGTTGAGACAAAAGTAAAGCTTTTGAGCTCTCTCTAGGTAAAGTGAACCTGGAATTTGAAACTTCTGTCTGAAGTTTCCCTTAATGCAATTTAAAGTCTATTAGATAAAACCTGGAAAGATGCAATTTGTATTCTCTGCATGCCTTAGATTTTTCTTTCTCTTGCACCTAGGATGCATGACCCAGTAAGCAAAAGATGCTGCTCTGAAAACTGTCAGCTGTTCTACTTGCAGAACCCAAAGTAAATAAATAAGACTCTGTAAGCTATTTTTCTTCTCAGATCTTGAAGGAACTACAGGCCAAATTCAGCTGTATAAAGGAGGTCTATTACAGAACTGTCAAAGGTGTCTACTCTCTCCTTAGCCTATTGCAGTTGATGGCTGACACATCTGCAGCTGGACAAAGACGCATGAAAATACGTTGAAGATCACAATCTGTTTTGGCTGCCCATCTCTGCAGTTAGGAGAACTGATCAAATTCTGTAATTCATAGTCTGGAGGATGAAGAGGGTGTTTGTTGATGAGGCTAAGTGGCAGAAGAGGGAAGAGGCAAGAGTTAAAGAGAGTAGTGGAAACATCTACCACTTCTGTTAGAGTAAACACATCCAGTGACGTGAGTAACGAGAGTGTGTGAGGTGCCCACAGCCATGGAAGCAAACGCAAGAATAATGAATTACATGCTACGAGATTAAACACAATGCTCTCTTTAAGGGCCGAGCGCAGCGGTGCCAAGCTCCCAGCACAGGGCTGCTGACTTGACTCCTCTCGGCCAGCTCCACAATGAATGAACGCTTGAGGAAAAGGGTCGACCAACCATAAGCTCAAAGGATTTCTGCTGCATCCCTCAGAGGTGCAACAGGAGGATACTGATCCCTGCTCTGTGCTTGGCTGCTGAGGCGTATTGTTTTGTTCGGCTTTGTCTTGTTTTATAATATTGCTTCCTGTGTGTAGAGTTTATGTGCAAACAGGACCAGGAAAATTACCTCTGCTCTTCACTGAAAGAGGGTGGGACCCCTTTTTTCTATTATTGGGCAAACTGTTTCTTAAAATGACAAACAGCTTCTCTCCTATGTTTAGCCTGGGAGTAGGAAGGGAGGAACAAAGGAAGGAAAGGTGGGGGCAATGTCTGTGAACAAACCAGTAGCTTAATTTTGGTTGGATCATTTTTAGTTATCCATCTCATAATATTTTCAATACAGGTTTCCATCTTATAGATTTCTTAAAAATGAATGACTGCTATTCCAAAGTAAGCTTTAGCATTTAGATATCCTTGTAGGGCTGCATTAGGCCCAACAGTAATGATCTGCCTGTGAGATAAAAGGATCGTTCTGAAAACCCTGTAAAAAGTGAGTTTTATTCTGAGATACACAGTTTGCCTACAAGCAGGACTGCTAGAAGAGAGGAAAATTTTAGCTCTACTGTGCCAAGAGTCAATGGACAGTTTAACTTCAGTTCTTTTCAGCTCCCATCTCCTTTTCTATTTCTCACTGTCACCGCCCCTGAAATAAAGCATTCATTGTGCTGTGTTGGCAAGGAAGGCAACTCGAGGCACAGCAGGTAACAGGTCTACCTATAACAAGCAGCCTACCACGAAGGCTACTTAATAGAAGTTGTAAGAGGTCACTGAATAAGACATTCAGCTTTGAAAAATGTCTTTTGCTGGCCTGCTCAAACCTGGAGGAAGGTAGTGTGAACAGCAAAGGCAGTACCTGATACACACAAAGCTGCACTGGCATGTTCCTGGGCAGGTCCCCGTGGGCAGTGACTTGGGGAATGGACTATGAAATGGCACCACTTGGCCATAACGGCCCCCATCCAATGCAGACCTGAAACAACTCACTGCCAGCAACAAGCTGTATGCAGGCTTTTGCTCTTTATCTCAAGATGAAGTCTACAGCTACGCAGAGGAGGCAGGAAGTGCTACCACAGCACATATCAAAAGAGCCTCTGCAGTACCACAGTGTCACAGCTACTGCAGCTGCAGCTGGGGAAAGGCCCCGAGCACCCAGCCTGCACCTGGCTCTGGAACTCTGAGCTCCCTTGGCTCTCAGCTAATGACAAAACAAGGACCCCAGCTGAAATCCTCACCATGGCAATGCTTCAGTTCACTCCTCAGGCAAAGCCCATTGTTCTACTTTTCAGGCACTCTCTTGCTTTCTAACACTAAAACCCACAAGTTTTTGGTTTAGCGAAGATACTTCTCTGGTCAAGCACTGCTCACCCAAACAATTCCAAGTCCTGCTGGATGGAAATGAAGGCAGTTTTCCATGCACAGATTTAGAAGACTGGCTTCACAGTTAATGAGAGAGCTGTGAGCCAACAGACTCAGAAGAGCCCTAAGGAGGACAGGTCTTCATCCACCCTAAGTATCCTTACTCTCTGGTCCTGTGCATCTCTGGAACACAGGCTGTTAGTCATGCTAAAGTACACCAAGCTGCCTGGAGGCTGAGATGTGGAAAACCTTTCTGCAGGGCAGAGACGCAAGTGCCTTATTTCAGTGTTCCACCAAGCTGTCCCAGCCTCTCTCTCTGCCTGAGAGGCTTGATTTTCAGAGTTTGCCCTGGCTGAGACTTTTTTTCTGGTAATGGGACAAGTTACACAGAATGTTAATGAGGAAAAATGGGAATGTTCCCTTTCTTACAGGACCCCACTTGGGTAAGCCAAAGTAGGCACTATGGCTGTCATGCTCTGGAATATTCACTGCCAGTTTTTTCAGACAATACTCCACCAAGCAGGGTGGGCAAGCAGTGAGCAGACCATGTAGGGCTCAGGCACTTCACAATCTACCAAAGATGCTGATGTGGTCCACTGGTTGACCCAAGACTGGGATTCAATTGTGGCATAAACATGTGAGAGATTGATAGTGCTCTGGTCTGAGAACCTTTTTTGTTGCACCACAACTGCTTAATTTGAAGTAAATAGGACATATTTGTGTAGCTGTTTTGTTTTTGGGTTTTTTTTGTTTTTTTTTTTTTTGTTTTTTTTTTTTTTGTTTGTTTTTGTTTTTTTTTTTTTGTTTTTTGTTTTTTGTTTTTTTGGTTTTTTGGGTTTTTTTTTTGGTAGTTGGCAAAGTTGTTTGCAAAACTGAGGCACAGCAGTGAACGTCCAGCTTGGGAGGGAATCCAGACGCAAGTCTATGAAAGAAGGAATTAGGAGGCTAGAAAAAGTGGGTGTGGGGGGGAAGTAAAGAAGGAAAAATGTGAAAATGAAGGTTAGAACACAGATCCTAACTGGTGCTCTGGCCTGTGTGAATAAAGTACTTCACTATTCCGCACTGAGTGCATCGGCTTATTGCCATGCCTGAAGTTTCCCAATGGAAAAGTGAGTTGAAAAGAAAGATTTCTGGCTCCGTATCTACTGAGAGCAACAAAATGATAATTCTACATTGTCAAGAAGGAAAAAAACCCCAGGCTATCTCTGTTTGCTCAGACGATATTCTTTTGCCTGTCGACTGAATTTTGGTTTACTGGCTCGCCCAGTTTTATTTCACTTAGAGGGGGCGAGAGGCATTACAAAGGTAATCACAGAAACATAATATCCTAGACGTTAAATAAGGTGTTTCTGATGTTGCCAGGGCTGTACCTCATCCCGAACCGCACGTGAATGGCGCAGAGCAGGAGGAGTTCAAGGGGAGCGGAGCCGCTCTCCCTCCCGGCGCGCCGCAGCGAGCGGGACGCGGCGGAGCCGGCTCCGCCGGAAAGGGGCACGGCCGGGGCAATGCTCCTCCGGCAGCCCTGGGCAACAGCCCGCCACCGAGCACGGCGCTGCTGGGCTGGCAGACCACCCACCCTGCGCTGCTGCCATCACAGGCGTCACACGCGGTGTGCGACAGAAACATCTACACTCAGCAGAGCGCTGATCCGCTCATCACGTATTCCTCTTATTCCTCTGCCCCCTGAGCTCCCGGGGTTTTACAGGAGTGTCGAAATAGCATTCTCTTTGCTCTTTCTGGGAATACAAACCACATCCCCTGACTTACCTTCAAGATCTATTAATATTTTGGGAAATTCCACCACACCTAACTCACTAAGCTTTCTGTATGTGTTTCACCCTCGTAACCGGTTTCCTTTCCCCCCACCCAAGGAAGGGTGTGATCTCGTTCCATGACTTTAAAAGGCCTTTTCAAATCTGTCAGAGGGCTGTGTGCCTTTTGTGACATCAACAGGGAGAGGGAAAAAAAAAAAATCAAGCATGCAAACAATACCCTTAGAGTAAATATGATCTCACTGTGATTAAACCACAGTACATCAGAATCAAAAAGCAGATGTAAAACTTAACCTCTTTCCCTCAGGCAAGCAATTAAAAACTTAATGAAAGGAGATCGGATGTTAAATGCTAAAGAATTGAAGAAGCAGAGCAGAAGGGGGAGGGGGGGAAAGTATGGAAAGAAAGAATCCCAAAACGTGTGTTTTGAGTTCTCAGTTTTCCATTTTCTGGCATTTGTGAGCAGTCTTCTCCCAGACAAAGTTTCCTTTAAAAAAAAAAAAAAAAAAAAAATCAACCCTCATTCCAAAATTAACTCTTCCTTCTGTGGCTCTGGGGAAACAATTACTACTTGATTGTCAAGAAACCATAGCTATGTAGACACAGGACCTCAGTATTGCCACCAACTTACTTGTTTGATGGCTTCAACTTTGAAAAGTACGCTTTTTATTTTTTTTTTGTTTAAAGTCTAGAACCTAGATTAACTAGGACATGCTCTTCTTCACCCAAGTCTCTCAAAAAAAATTTCATTAGAAGGGAAAGCCATCCTACTCTGTCAATTTAGTATCACCATCTGGGATACTACACAGCAGCTACAATTTGGAATGCCCTCAAAAGTCCAGCTAACTGAAGAAAAACAAGCTCAGGAACTCCTCTTTCCAGGCTCCTTCCAGCCCTCAGCAGTCTGGTGGGACAGGGAGCACCTTGCCTGTGAATCAGAATTCCAGGGGAGCCAAGCCTGGCTAGCAGCTGATGTTTGCTGATGTTTGCTGCAGGTCCGGTCAGAACCATCTCCATTCTACAAGACAGTGGCCAAAAGTTAACAAGCCTCCCAGAACAGCTTGATTTTGGCAAGCTAACATTTTCTGGGTAAGTGTACCCCCAGAGAAGAGGGATGGTGAAGATGTATGTGAGCACAGCTTCAGCTTCATCATGTAAGATCTTGATCATGTGAGAGATTGGTTTGGGCAGTTCCTGGGGTGCAAATAAAATAAAGCAGTATAAAAAGAGAGACAGAAAACAAAAGAAGATATCTGCTTGTAAATACACCCTTCTATAGCAGTAAAAGTTGGATTATTACCCGAAGCATTTTAACTGGATGTAAAGTCCACAGGACAAGGGCATACCTACTGCTAGCTGTATCTTAAACAGAGTGCACACTTCCAGTTGTCTTGTACTTAACCCTTTAGATCAGAAACTTCTTTAGAAAGAGAATTATTGATTTTTTTAATGGTCTGTATCTTCCTCTGTCTACAGCTAAGCAGGTAATTCAGTGGAAGAACTGAGATTTACTCCTAGGCTCCTTCAGCATTTTCTAAGATTTGTTGTTACCACGTGATTTATGGGATTGCTATTGCTAAAATTTTCAACCTTGCTGTCAATGATGAGGCCTGCTTAAGAAAGGGCTTGCGATGTGCTGATGTGCATTCCTGTAGAGTAAAGCCATTCTTATTACTCTTCCTTTTCCGGGCAGGCTGATCCACTCTGACTTTGAAGAAAGTGTTTTCAAAACCAACATAAAAATAGAAAGGCGAGAATTGGCTTCATCCCTATAGACAAAAAAAATATACAATTTTTGTCATGCTATGCACTTGTGTTTCTAGGAGTGTGAACTATAACTTAGCAGCCCTGTTTCATGTCAAACATAAACTACGTCCAAATCTTCTGTGGAAGAATGAGCTCCTTAAAATTAAGACAGTTTCCACTACTGTAATGTCTAGACCAGAAGGCAAAAGAAAACGGGCACTTGCCAAGAGCAGGCTGTGATGATCAGGCAATAATATGCAGAGGCTGCACTCTGAGCTGCTATAAAGTGACCCAGCTTCACTGATGCTGAAAGCTGCAGCTATTTACAGGCAGAAGTACCTCTACATGCAGCTTTACTTAGCAATAGCCTGACTTAATAAACATTGCTCAATACTTGCCATAAATACTATTTTCATAGTACAGTCCCAGATGAGTGTCTGATCAAGCCCACTGAAGGCTTGGCATAAAACACCTTTCAGGGGCCAGAGCACTGCTCTAAGATGTCCACTGCTTTCAGGGATGCTCAGAGAGCACCTATTATGTAAAGAAGCCTCTTCAAAAGCAACTTACGCATTTGTGATTCCAAATGTCACTGAAAGTGGTTTCCTACAGAGGCGTGTGGACTTTAATGTCCTAAGAAATTCAGCTACTTGGCTCCATCAAGTGCGGCCAGAAATGGGAACAGTGCAAGATAAGAGTCCTCCACAAGTGTTGCAGCCAAGGCAGAGACTGTGCATACTACTCTTAAGCACTCATGTTGCTTTAAAAATGGAATTAAACTCTGGACTGTGGGAGACAGGTGGGACCCTAATTGCTGTTGGAATGAATGGGATTTACAGTACTTAAATGCTGTAATAAATTATTCCAAATAAAATAAGCAAGGCCAAAGCGACTTCACATTAGCCCTTAAGTGACCAAAGTGCATCTATTGTATGAAGAAGGCCCTCCCATGCCCTTAACACCTTTGATAACAGCAATATGACAAGCAGGAAGCTCTATGCTCCTTGTTTTCTACTTTTCTGTATGCACTACATGCACCTGGCCTTGCTGCAATTATTCTGGTACTTATAATGGAGCACACATAATACAAATTTCTCCTCAGACACACAGGAGTTCAGTGTTCAGTGATCAGATATCAGTGCAAGTACAGTCTTCTAACCCCACTTGTTGCTGAGTTTGAAATGGTAAGATTCCAAAGATGAGTTTGTCTGCAGTCTTAGGAACCGTGCTCCAATGCTTTAACAAGTTCCCAATAACACTTCATGAGACTTCTCTGACATTTAGCCTATATTCTGCAAAATAGCAGAGTTCTGCAGCCTAAGACAGTAACCACAGAAATGTGCTTTCATTTTTCCTTTGCAGAAGATGTTTCCATAAAGTTCTACTATTAGGCAGTTTTCCTGCTCTCTGACCAGTCCCCCTCAATGAGGTATTTTGATAGTATGGCACTGTTTGGAATCAGCAGAGTTAAGATACCTCTAGGCCAAGTAATAGTCTAACATGCAACCTGCAACCTCTAGCAGGACCTTAAAAGCAAGAGTAAACCCCCCCTAGACAAGTATCTAATGTTTCTTGCTCTATCTAGAATCAAACTGAATTAGAACTATCAAAACAATAAGAAAGGCTGTTCATTTGTTAGTTCTGCTTCCCCATCAAACACTAGGAACTACTGGACAGAGACAGATGAGGCTACCAGTTTCTGATTCAGTAGATTCACAGCTACATTACTCAGGAGCAGCTGTTAGCATAAAAAGATAGAAGTTTAGAAATCAGGCAAAAAAACCTGCATGCTATTGGCTGTAATGCTTTGTGAGGGCTCTTCTTCTTCCTCTGAAATAAGCCCTGTAACATCCCTAAGCCTCAGCAGCTCCATCTGTAAAACAGAATTAGAAGCACTCTGCTGTCCAACCAATACTTTGGTTGGGCAAGGAGACACAATTGGGGGGGTTTCTCAACTACCCTGGGGTACTGGGGCACTCACCTCTATTAAGTATACAAATGTAAATCTACAGAGGGGGTGTGGGAGGGGAAGGAGGGAACACAGAGGGCCAGAACCTGAAAATGACAGTGGCCCTCCAAGCTTTGTGAAGGGGACAGTCCTTCTGGCTAAATCTCACTTGTGCTGCTCCTGACTTAGGCCTGACCCTGCTAGACCTCAGCCACCTCACCCTGTACGTGTACAGGTGAGAGAAAAATCATGAAACTTCCATTCTAAACTCATGACAGTAAGAGAGACAGCACAAACTTGGACAGGTTTTCCCCTTGTTGGTTTGTTCCTCTCCTACTACATTTTACAAGGCTTTACAGTTCCTATTTACTTCTGAGTTTCATTGCCACCCTGTGATTGCTGAGATACTGAAAAAAAAAAAAAAAGTGAAACGAAGAGGAGTGAGGAATAAATGAAACAGAGAGAATTTGGTTAATAAAGTACAGACAGTTCTTTTCCTTTTACATGGTCCAACACTCAAAGTCTTTCATTGCCAGGGTTACAAGTAGCTTTTCACAAGCACTTCTGGTTGGGAATATTGTATTTCTTCCCAGGGACACTATTTTGTTTGTCTTGGCATGCAGACATTGTAATCAAGTCTATATATTACAGGACTGTGCCTTAGCACAAATGGCAGGCATTTCAAACCCTATTTAGGTTTCTTCCTTGCCCAACAAATTATCTAAAAATAGATAATCAAGACCTCATACTTTACATCTACGTCATTCCTTTTGGCTTAAATGAGGTAAGGAATGCAGGGTTTTTTCCCTCTCCTCCTTTCACTGTTGGGAAGTTTTAGTAAACAGACAAGTCCCCTTTTCTTCCTTCCTCCCCTCTCTTATTTTGTCCTGCATGTGAACAGCCACCAAGCTACAAAAGCCTTGTTATGATAATGTCTTGTCCCTTTTGCTTCTGTTGCATTTTTATTGCCTGAGGTAAGAGCGTTGGAATTGGTGGCCAGATATACCCTCTCCCATCCATGTCCTTCCCTCATCAAGGTAACCCACTGGTATTTCTGTTGCTACAGAGTACATTGTAGCTGTAACTGCTCCATCCTTGGAGTCATAGCCTGCATTTGGTTTCAGAAAAGGCTGACCCTTCCTCTTGGGTTCCAGAATACTGGAATGGAGTCCTGTGAGAACTTGATGGGGTGTAGTTTTGTTGTACATAGGGATTTAGTTTAAAAGCAAGCTGCTGTTATCAAAGAACTGAGGTGTTGCCCTCATGCAATTGCACCCCTACAGGAATTAGTTTCTGAAAGTAGCTTTTAGACAAGCAGGACTAATAAGCACGACTAAGAAGTGCTCCGAACCAACACAAGTATTTCTATGCTTAACCTTTCCCATCTTTCCATAGGGAAAGATGGGAAAGTTTCTCAGTTAAAATAACTTCTGTGTTCTCAGGCATTTAAGTAGTACATGAACGGGAGAACAGAACTTGATCTAGGGTTAAATTTCTCTTTGCTTTAAATAGTCACAGAATCACTGAATTTCACACAATGTGCAAAAGCTAGACAGTGGTGTAGAGACATATGTAACGTAAATTCTGAACTTGCTTAAATCCACAGGGATTTTCCCTTTCAGAGGATTCAGACTTGAGTGTTAAGATGGAATAATGCAATGGACAATAAAAGAAGCTTATATGAAGGAAGAGAGGGAGGGAACAAGTTTTGAAAAGGTCTGAAGAAAAAATGTATAGATTGCATAGCAGAAAGGATTTCTAGACCAGAAATGACCTTGGGTTTAGTCACACTGAAAGCAAAGTCATGAGTGATGGAGAGATGTATTTAGGGTCTCACCCATGAATCAGTTCCTGTTCTGTCCTAGTGTTAAAACTCTGAATTAAACTATAATGAGCATTTCAATTATTTCTTCAAATGAGGCCTTACGGACTATCACAATGAAAGTAAGGAATGACAGACCCCAGTACAACACCGGGAGCAGTTAAACAGAGCCAAATCTGCACCTGGATGCTAAGCCTCCTCTGAAGTGATGATATGTCCCCAGGCAGGCTATCAGCCATTAGCATTCTCTGTTCCTTTATTTCATGTGTACAATAAAAAAAAAAAATTGTTTTCCTATAGGAAGATAAAAGAAAGAGAGAAAATACAGGAAGAACAAAGACCGAATGTGCAGGTGTTTTCTTTGTGTGTTACTCTAGGGATAAGAAATAGATCTAAGAATGTTTGTCCCAGTTAAACAGTGTAAATGCTTCACATTTCCCAGGGAAAGTAACCACTGTAATCCAGCAAGAAGGTTTTTGAGGCCAAACCCCTCAATCTTCTTTTTATTTATTTTTTTTTAATGGCTTGTTCTTTGTCTAGCCTTCTCTGTCTAGA
Source organism: Vidua macroura (assembly GCF_024509145.1). Lineage (NCBI taxonomy): Eukaryota > Metazoa > Chordata > Aves > Passeriformes > Viduidae > Vidua > Vidua macroura. The sequence continues at coordinate 66,826,037 of NC_071571.1, read as the reverse complement.
ATTACGTAATCACAAACCAAATCCAAAATGCTCATTCCCACAATACAGGGCAAAGGAAACATTACAGAGCAAGGAAGACTTCCCTCTTTTGAGCCACCTTATCTGTCCCTATTCTTGCAGTGCCACTGGCCTACATACACGAAATCAGGAAGCTGTATAACTATGCAGGACCATTACTTTGCTACTGGGATACAAGTGTTGCCTGGCCCTGGGCAGCCTGAAAGCAGTTTGTGAGCTTTGGACTAACAGCACCACTGTTCTTCTGTCTCTGAGTGCCTGATGTTTTCTGCTCAGAGTAACAGCTTCTCTGGGCAGGCATAAAGTCTACCTGGACTGATCAGAGGCAGAGTAGATAGAAGAGAAAAGAAGAGATGAATTTTATCTCAGACTTCACATCACTCAGTTGTTTGAGACATGATTTAAAAACAAAAGCCATGAGCTCCACATCAAAATTGTGAAAGCCATGGATTACCTTTGTCAACCCACATCTAACACAAATTCTTTTCCCCTTGTCTTTCCATGAGATGGAGAAACTGGCAGTTGCTTTGGAAACTTAACTCTGACCTTTCCCAAAGTTTGGCTTGAGAGACCCTGAAAACTTGGCCTGAGCTCAGAGATGCTCAGAAAAGCATAAAAACCCATGCACATTTACCTGGGTATCACTCATACTTCTCACACACACTGCCACTCCATCAGCACTCTTTCACACCACGCTGCCTAAGTTTAGTACTGAGATGGACTCACTTCCAAAGCAACTTAGTCTCCAAGTAAGTATATAGCGTGTGACATTTCCAAAATCACCTTTTTATTGACGCTGAAGTTATTTTTGGCAGGGCAAGGAAAGTTTTTCCTTCCCTCCCCCTTTTTTTCCAATCGCACAAGATTACGGTATGTCTGTACAGTAATCTAATGCCCCGTGGGCAATTCTGTACCTTGCCCAGACGTTTTTCAGTAATATTAGGATGAAAGGCTCCACATTTGCGTCTTTTGAAAAAAAAAACAAAAAAAACCAACCAACCACCACCCCTTCTGGTAAAAGGTCGCTAAAAGCGATTATTTAATAAGCGGGGATGATAGGAATTAATACGGGGCATAGGCTACCCATTTTTAAAAAAAATGTTAGCGTTTTTTTTTCCCCTCGCTTGTGATCCATCAAACAGACCGCACCGTGATAAGGAAACATCCACAAGCGCCTGGAAGGAGGTGAACGAGCTCCCGGGGAGTATCGGGGGTACCTGTCCCAAAAGCGCCAGGCCATCACGCACCGCTCCGCCACCTTTCCCGCGATCCCGGGCTCACCCCGTTATTCAGGGCGGGCACCAGCGGGAAAAGCGAGAGGAGCTCCTTCCCCCGCCATAGCCAACACCGACACAGCACCCGGGGGGTCCCCGCAGCCCGTCCCCTTCGCTGCCCCCTCGTTTACCACTCCCCGCGGACACCTTCCCTGGGGCTCTGCGCCTGGAGACAGCGCAGCGGAGGGCAGAAGGGAGACCTGGCCGCCCCGCGGGCACACGGCTCGCCTTGAGGAGGTGCGGAGGGGAGCCCCAAGCCGTCCGACCCCCGCCTGCATGGCGGGCTGCGGTCCCGGCTCCGCGCCCCGCCGCGCTCACCTTGTACTTCATGGCTGCGGCTCCGCGCCCCGCCGCATCCCCGCGCGCTCTGCGCGCCCCGCCGCGCGCCGCCGCGCCAGCCTTACGCGCTCATTTGCATAGCACCGCCCTCATTTGAATAGTGCGCGACACGGCTCCGCCCCCGCCCCCCCCCAGCCTCGCCCCGCGCTCGGGCCGCGGTGGCGCCGCCGGCGGCGGCGCGGAGGGAAGCGGCGGCTGCGCGGGTTCGGGACCGAGCACGGCGCCTTCCGCCGCTTCCCTCCGCCGACGGCCGGGGAGAGAGAGCCCCGCACAGAGGGAGGGCTGGCGGCCCTGCTCCCCGGGACCCCGCCCCTGCCTTTTCGAAGCTGCTCGCCTTTACTTTTCCCCGGCGGAAAAGGATCTGGGGGCACAGGTTGACAGGCTTGAACAGGAGCCAGCGTGTGCCCAGGAAGGCCAATGGTATCCTGGCCTGGATCAGCACTAATGTGGCCAGCAGGACCAGGGCAGTTATCCCTTGTATTGGGCACTGGTGAGGCCACACCTCAAGTCCTGTGTCCACTGCTGGGCCTCTCACTGAAAAACCTTCAGGTGCTGGAGCAGGTCCAGAGAAGGCCAACGGAGCTGGTGATGGGTCTGGAGTACAAGTCCTGTGAAGGGAGACTGAGGAACTTGGGGGTGTTTAGCCTGGACTAAAAGAGGCTAGTGGGGGACCTGATCACTCTCTATAACCACCTGACATGAGGTTGTACCCAGGTGGGGTTTGGTCTCTCCTCCCAGGCAGCCAGCAACAGGACAAGAGAACATAGCCTCAAGATGTCCAGGAATGTTCAGGTTGGACATAAGGAAGAATTTTTTCATGCAAAGGGTGGGTAACCCATTTGAATCCACTGCCCAGGGAGGTGGTTGAGTCACCAACCCTACAAGTGTTCAAGAAGCAGCTGGACGTGGCACTCAGTGCCATGGCCGAGTTGACGTGGTGGTGTTTGGTCAAGGGTTGGACTTGATGACCTCAGAGACCTTTTCCAACCTAACTGACTCTGTGATTCTGTGAACCTTTCCCATCCATCCCTCCCATAGGCATTTTTCTCACATGTAGCTCTTGGAGGTGCTGAACACTGCTTTGTTCATGTCTTTGCAATTATTTTTGTTCTGACTCATCTTCAGAAGATGATCTTTTTTATCGACTACTGCTCAAATCAATCTGCCAAGTGTTCGCTTTGCCTGGCTGATATTTTAACGCTGATTAGACACCAGAGGCCAAGAATGCTTTAATGGCCTGGAGATGTCCATTATAAAGAGTGACCACTGTAAATAAAGATTATTTGGAAGAGAGTAATAATTAACTCTGGTATCTTGGAAGCAAGAAAGAGTGGGGAAAATAGATGTGTGGTGATCCTCCGTGCTTTTCAAGTTAGATCTCTTAATCAGGTATGATTAATATGGTGCACATAATAGGAATCTTTGTATAGGGGGCATACTCCAGCTTGTTAGAGGAACAGGAAATAAATTCTTTCCTTTTTGCCTGAGCTGAATCTTACCCAACATTTTTAGGTCACAGATGGACTCAAGTCTATTTCTGGTGGCCTAAGGAAAAATAGCAAAGAATAATCTTGTACTACCAGATTACAAACATAACTACATTCCATAGTACAATGTTATCCTTAAATTCTCATGTGACTAATCTTCTAGAGAGGGATCCTATTGCTAAAATGGCTTCTTGACTGATAAAGAGTGTCATACTTTTATCTGCAATCTCCTCTGTTATCCAATTCCAGCATAAAATATATGGCTGAACTCTACAAATTTACTAAATGAATGCAAAAATGCTTTTTTTTCCCCCTGTGCTGTCTTCTTGACTGCACATGCCGTTATTGCTCATGGGTGTGTGTCCCTGTCAGTACTAAATAAGTCTTGGAAATTAGTGAGAAGAGCAAGCTCCTGCTTTCTGCAGTGCAGAAGAGCCACTGTGGCTGAGCTGTAGCTTTGCTGCCCCAACCTCTTGTAGGGGTTTTTCTCTGGGCCTTTCTTTCCATTTTTGTTGTTGCTGTTGATTGTTCTGATTTCCCAAGAAGAAACATGAAACAGATGATATTTTATATGCACTGGCTTTAGGCAGAGTTGTTTTAAGTGCAGCATCAAAATAAATGTGGGTAGTTTCAAGAGAATAAAACTCACTTATATGCTGTGTCCTTAGACACTTTAATTAAGAAAGGAATTCTCTTTGGAGCATTTCTTAATTGAAGAGTTAAGAATCAAAGAAACACTGTTTTTCTTTTTGCGTGTTTTTGTTCTTCTCTTTTTCTACTCCAAGTAGAAAATTACTTTTAGATACAGAAGATGCAATGGCTAAGGTGTTAGCATGGTATTGGACATCCAGAGCCCAGATTAGCATCCAGATCCCCTTCCTTGAATAAGCTCTGTATAATCTCTTCCCATGGCCATTACCATGAAGATAAATGCATTAAGGATTGTAAAACCACATCAGCAAGAACCAAATAAGTACTGGAGACAAAAATAAGTAACATGATATTTCTGACTTCACCTATATTTAAACTCAGAGAGCATCTGGTTTCCAGTCATCCTACTAATAGTGGTACTTTTCTTGTAATTGGTGTTTTTTCAGAATGCTTTACAATTACATTATGAAACCTAGGCACATTTGAGAAGCTGTGCCTTCTGCTATTATTTTAGCTTGCATTGCTTTTAACGTGTGTAAAAAGTCCCTGACTGATTTTAATATGAGGTAACAGATGTGTTAATATGAAATTCTAGTTGGAGTGTCCCTGCGTGTGTATTGTTTTGCCTTTATCTCTCTCCATAACTCTTATTAAATATTTTTACTTAGATGCCACTGGAATGACACTTTGGGCACAAACCCACAAAGTCTGTCAGTGTTGGTAGCTGTACTTTACAACTGCGAAGGAGCAGACACAAGAGCTGGTATTTTACAGGAGAAAAAGAGATTGCCATGGCACACCATTGCGCAGTGAAGTCCCACAGCTCATTTTATTCACGCACCCTCCCTCCCCCTCTCTCACCTACTCCATTTACCCTGAGGGGGTTTTTAATTTCCCCCAAGGTGAAACACTCCTACACAGAGGGACACTCGTAGCAGTGCCAGCAGCATGGCAGAGCTCCATGGTCTATCACGGATATCGGGAATTAGATATACCTTGAAAGAGAGATTTGTAAACGTGAGCCGCTAAGCTCCTCCTGTTGCTGTGAGAAGTTGGGATTGCGGCAGGCATGTTTGTGGTTAGTGCAAGCACCCCTCTGTTCTTGGTGACCTTGGCGGCGGCCATGCCTTTGCTATGTAATATTGTATTTCAGGCACAGCCTAGGGAAGTTTTGAGTCGGTTGCCTTGGATAATCAGCTCAATTATACAATGCAACTTGCCGATGAGGAAGCTGGGACCAGGCATTACTGATGTCTGTGTTTCAGAGGCAACTTGAGCTGTATTGCCAGGATTTATAACTACAAAGTCCTATTGAAGTTCTCAGGAGGGTAATTCATGTAATGTGCCTTTTTTGCTTCACAGCACAGCAATGGCTTGATTCACTGCCTCATATTTATTCCACTGCAATTCTAGCAGAGTAGCAAATGGGTTCTGTGACTTTGTCTTGTGCCTCTGTCAATGGCTTTTGTTTGTTTGTTTGCTTTTGCTGAGGGCAATTAATATTACTCTCTGCTCATTTGGGCAACATACTGCTTGTCTCCTGCTCTCATACCCCATCCTGCTGAGCTTATTGCGCGCTTTATTTCTAATCATGTCTCTGCTCCGTGTCTTCCCGTTGCCCTCCTTGTTGCCAGCTGAGGTGCTGAGGTGTCTGGGAGGTGGCAGCAGGTGAAGTTATCACTATGGGGCAGCCACAGGGACTGCTTATCAGCTGGGCTCTGCGGCTGGCCTGCCACAGCCCTCGGCATACAGTATGGAACAGAGCTGCCAGTGGGCCGGGAAGGGAATACCCGCTGAAGCACATCAGCCAGCTATCACCTTGTGACAACTGAGAGGGGAACATGAGACAGATATCCTGCTCTGAAAGGTTACTCAAACAAAAATGCCCTTGTTCCCGTTTCCCCATTGACACAATCTGAGAAAAGAGAGACACAGCAGAGTGTCTCCCTCACAGTTGAGAGAGTCTTTTCAGGAAGGGTCTGTGAGCTCTGTGTTTGGGAAACATTGAGCTGTCTTTTTTTTTTCTCCCTCTTCACAAAGGCCTAACTATCTCTTGGATAATGTTGTGTGGCATCTGCATTTCTTCTTGCTGTGATACTTGACCAGGGGGTGTGGATTAAAATTAACTTAGCTGTAGTGCCACTGCACTTTCTGAGCATAGGAGTCATAGTTAGCTTCACGTCCTGTCATCTATATAACGCCACCCAGGCTGGTTCAGCAGATATGGAGTGGATGGAATTTCTTCAGTGCAGAATGGTTTTGTACACACACTCAGAGTGGTGGAATTTGCTTACTTGGACATATCTGTTAAAAAAAGATGAAACACTGCTGTTTCCTGAGAAGAACATTAACAAGAGTTCACCACTGACATGGGCAGGATTCTATGTCTGTCTGTATAGAAAGGCTTCCTCTCCCACCTCACTAGGAGATAAGAAAAAAATTTCATTCTCACCCAAAGAAGGCGATATTTTGCATTTCAGCAAATCAAAACAAAGTCTGCTCGATTTTTCTTTGACCAGTGATGTAAATATTTTTAAGCAAGTGTTCTATTCCATTTAACAGTATGAGAAATCTGTCCTGACAGACAGAGGAGTGGGCAGCAGTCATTGTAGTGGTGAGATTTAAATGCAAGGGTCAAATTGTGAGAACAAAAATTGTGACATAGAATTATCTTCTTAAATTTGCCTGTCCTTTGCCATTTTAAGATGCCTAAGACGCCTTTTAACTACAGGGTTAGTTCACTTGCCTTGCTTTAGAATTCTACATTTATGTTAATATATACTAACTAATCTAACAGGCATCCCACCTCCTTTCACAATAAGGCACAAAAGCTGTTCACATGCTTGAGAAGGGCATTTTATGCAGTGTTGCATCAGGAATTGCTCATTTAACTTTTAAGTCAAACCATCAAGGCCCTGTTTAGTGCCCCTCCTTCAGATAAGGGAAATAAATGCAGCTCCTTCTATCCTCTCTGTTTTGCTTCGAATGCCAGCCAGAAAGAAACATACTGGTGTCCTCCCACCCAAAAGGTTTTGAAAGTGAATCCAGCCTTTGTTAGCTTGAGAAATCATGGAAGGCAGTTGGAATTTAGATATTCTGGCACTGGCTGTCACTAAGCCAGCAGCTTAGTGACTCAGTGAACAAAACCTGAAAAGTTTGTTCAGTTAAAACAACAACAAAAAAAGAGGGGTATAAATACCACTACAATTTTCATTTGTTATGAGAAGCAAGCAGTCACCTTCTCAGGGGAGAATGGACATGGGAAAGGGAAACAGTGGAATGACTATTAAAACAGCATGAGGGACACATCTTACTCTGGAGAAAAGAAAAATAATGTAAAATTGAAAAGAAGTAAATTTATCTCTGTTCCAGCACTGGAAATCAGTGCCACAGAAATGATTCTCAGTGATGGCAAGCTGAACATGAGTCAGCAGTGCCCTGGCAGCCAGGGGCAACCCCCCCCTGTCCTGGGGGGCATCAGGCACAGCATCACCAGCTGGGCAAGGGAGGGAATTGTCCTGCTCTGCTCTGGGGCAGCCTCACCTAGAGTGCTGGGGGCAGTTTTGGGCACCACAGTACAAAAAAGACATACAGCACTTAGAGAGCCTTCCAAGGAGGGCCGTGAGGATGGTAAAGGGCCTTGAGGGGAAGCCATATGAGGAACAGCTGAGGTCACTGGGACTGTTCAGCCTGGAGAAGAGGAGACTGAGGGAGATCTCATTGCACTTACAACTTCCTCATGAGGGGAAGAGGAGGGGCAGGCACTGAGCTCTTCTCTCTGGTGACCAGTGACAGGACATGAGGGAATGGTGTGAAACTGTGTCAGAGGAAGTTCAGGTTGGATATTTGTCCTAGGGAGACTTTATGATGCTTGTATCCTCAATTGTCTGTTCTGTTTATCCTGGATATTAAGTTCTGCACCTTTAAGACTGATTCCAAGAGTGAAGAGGGGGGAAAGAAGTATGCAGGTTGTTTTTAGAAACTGCACTTGCTTCCACATATTCTCTCTCATGGACTGTGTTGTCTGCAGCACGGACAGTGGGAGAGAGCTTTCCTTTACTTTCTAGGTAGTTTTTTTTTTTTTTTTAACTAGCTGAGGCTTTTATTTTTATTTATTTATTTATTTATTTATTTATTTTATTATTATTTTTAAAGCCACTGGACTGTGGCTTTTCTTTTTCTTGGAAGTGATCGGCCCTGCTCTGGACTGAAACCCAGAAAAACACCGGGAGCACACACCTGTGGCCTACCTGGGCCTGGGACATGGCATTTTCCAGTGCAGGAGGGACTGATAAGAGACTGAGCAAGCCGAGCTACACCCCACAAAAAGGACTTTCTGAATTTGCCATCTCTTCAGAACAGCAAGAGGTTTTATTGTTTAATATTATTTGGTTTTTATGCTTGTGAATACTTTGCTTATTAAATAAGCAGTTTTTTCCACTTTTCTCCAAGAAAATCTTTTCCCAGACCAGCTGGGGGAGGGGCCACTTGGATCTGCTTTCTAGAAGGACCCCTTCAGAAGTTTCCTCCCAAATTTGCCATGACTAAGGCCAATATTAGAAAAAGGTTTTTTACCCATAGGGTGTTGGGCACTAGAACAGGCTCCCCAGGGAAGTGGTCTCAGTACCATGCCTGACAGAGTTCAAGAAGCATTTGGGCAGTGCTCTTGGACACATGGTGTGACCCTTGGGGTATGCTATGCACAGCCAAGAGTTGGACTCAATGATCCAAATCAGCATATTCTGTGATTCTGTGAAGCTTTTCTGGGTCCATGCAGCAGCTCCCCATGGAGATTGCTGGTGTAGAGCACTTGAGTCAGGGGGACTTCATGTTCTCAGCAGTGTTGGAAGGAATTTGTGGAGGACAGCACAAACTGCAGCTGAGCTGTCATACACCCTTTGCAGAGCTAAGGCAAAGTAGGAGCTCTGGGAACCTTAGCACGTGCACTGGTGCAGATTTGGTGCACCACTGGTGAGAGGAGACATGGCAGAAGTCCATGGCTTCCAGGTGGGTACAGGGCAGATTGGGTCTCCAGTGCCTGTTTGCCTAGGAACTGATGTTATTGGGAAGAAGAATGTGAGGTATGCAGGGAAGACTGGAGAGGGAAAAGAATGTCAGCATGGAGCACGCACTAGCCTATTCCTTCCAGAGATACTGTCAAAGGGTTATTCATTTCCCAAACAAACAAACCAGTTTAACAGTTGTGCTCGCAGGCTACACTCCCTTATTTTCCCCTCCAGCACAGAATAGTTTGAATACATGGGTTAAAAAATACCAGCTTGCTTCCAGACATGTGGCATGCATGCCATTCAACCTACTGATGCCAAAAGAGTTTTTCTTGTTTTTCCTAAGAAAAACTGAGAAACAGCACAACTATGGAGACTGCAAAGGACTTCTGTTCTCTCTGACTCACAATTGTGCAGATGAAATATGATAAATGCAATATAGGGAGGTTGCTTAAGAGGAAATGTATGTTTAGCTATCACAGCTTGTTTAAGATGAAAGGAATCCAGAATTGGGACCGGAATTGCCTCAGACAAGAAATTTGGGCACAAAGCTTAGGCATGTTAACCTTCTCATGCAGTTGTAAGAAGTCATAGCTAGCATCCAAAACCTCAGATCTTTACCTGAACTTTCTACTTGAACTTTCCCCACGCTGGGTGAAACTCCAGAGCTGGGATTTTATTCACATGGAACATGTTACATTATTCCACTGGATACTAAAACTGTTAAAATGGGAATAAATTGAGTAAAGTATTTATTTTCTTTTGAATACATTCACCCAGCATACTGGGTTTGTGGGAACAAAGTCCTGACTCAAATAGCACATAACCCAGCTGCAAAGAAGTTTCTAAATGGAAGCAGGAGTGTGAATGTGGACAATTAAGTAGGAAGAAATGGTCAGGAATAAAAAAGTTCACTTTCCTGGGGCACCCTGGAAAGGTAAGGTAAGGACTAGGATCAGCAAGTTTTTTCTCAGGAGATACGACCTCTCTCACCTCCTCACCTACACACAGAGTAAGATGCAGCAACACTCATCCCCAGAACCTTTCTCTTGAACACAGTAGTGCACAGCTCTGCTCTTTCCAGTCTGTAGTGCTCTGCTCCTATCTACTTTTCCCACCTACCTCTCCTTCCCCTCCTCCTGCCTTTGCAGTCCTGCAGTTGGCAGGCTGGAGAGGCCCAATTCCAGGCACATATGCTAGCACTTTGCTTTGAACTTTTGTGGAAGGAGCTTGTACAGACACATGAAGGCACAAAAATGGTGTATAAAGAGGGGATGTGTTGAACTCCTCATACATATATTATATAGATTTAAAATACTGCATAAAAATCCTTGAAAACCCATGAATCTTCTGTACAGATCATTTATGTGTCTTAACTCCATTTTGGGAGTCAGGACCAAAGCCAACCTTGTCAAAATACTCTCTCCTTCCTCCGATTTGCAAAATGCACACTACTTTAACTTGGAAAAACATCAATAATGACCCAAAAATATAATCTCTCCTGACCATAACTTGTCCTTCAGTCTTACACATCATTCAAGGAATTGTCCTCTGGCTGGACTACCCATTTTGCTTTTGCAAAGCTTGTTAGATTTTAAAACCTTTTGTTGCAAATCTCCCACACTTCTTTCAGAAAAAAAATATTTGCTGTTGCTTTATTTTATATATTCATGTTTTTTCTCTCCCCATCTCTCATCAGCAGCTCTTTCAAACCAAAAGTATTTCTCTCTGGTAAGGCCATCAGCTCAGTGGTTGTTCACTAGCCAGCCAGTTTTTTCCAGTAGGAGGAGAAGCAAAAATAAAACTTTAATAAAATGCAAGTTTGGAATTAAAAAAATATGGAGGAGAAAGTTCTGTTTTGCCTTTACTGCAAAGCTTCCCATGAAGTCTCAGCCTAGATGTGTTTTGAAGCTTGAGGAATTCCTTCATTTGGAGGTGTTTGGAGGGAAGATATAAGATAGGAAAGCAATCATCTTTTCTCTTTTTTGTTTCAAACAGATCTGTGGAGATCAGTTGATATTCATAACAACAGAGAACAGCATATGAAATGTCTCACACTGTCTGACTTATTTTTCTCTTCTTTGGGTGTTGGTGTTTAAGCTCTCATCTCATACTCAGTGTAAATTTGCATCTCTACAAAACTGCCAAAAAAGGTTTTCTTTGCTGCCATCTAAATCTGTTTATGGTCTACTCTCTCAAAATCATTCTTTAAAGGAAAATGACTGACTTTCAAACCCCTCCTCCTCTTCTGTTATTTTTAACAAGCATTTCAGTGTGGTGTCATTTAGAGAAAAGATCATTGCATTGCTGTGTGTTGCAGGACTCTCAGGAAACAATGCTAGGAGAGAAGGAACGTGGGAACTGTGTTCCATCTATTTTCCATTTGCAAACTCTGAATGCTTCCAGCAACAGGGTAGCCAAAAGAGGGGTGAAAAGGACAGAGCATGCTCCCATTGGCAAAGCTTCTCTCATCTTCACTGGGACAAGGATTTGGCCATGCCATGCAGCATCCCAAGCCTTGGACTGAGGACTTCACTAGCTCCTCGCAGGCTGGCTCTGCTGAGGGAGACAGCACTTGCAGATAACTCAGCTCTCACAAATATCCACCACAGTTATTCTTCTGCTTCCTTCAGTCTGGATACTTGCAGAGATGATGGAAGCATCAGTCTCGGGATCATATGAAAGGAAGAGACTGTACAACTCTTGCTGGCCTCACCTTCAACACCTCTGTTCTTTTTTTTTGTCTGCCCTTTCCCTTACATCCCAGCTGACTCATGGTGTTTGCTTCTGAAGCCTGATGAGGGCTTGAGTCATAAGGATTTGACACTTCACATCCTCAGATTTCAACCCTGTCTGTATAGGTCTGTCTCCATGAGTCCTTACAGCTTTGAGGAGGGGCTTAGTTCTTTTGTTGTGTCATAACGCCGTGGAGTACATTTGTCTGGAAGCAATGAGTCATACTGGATAGACTCCTTTATCTGCAAGTTCTGAGATGGAGGGTGTTGGCTCTGGCTCGGTAAGGGTGCTCTGTACAAGGATCTTGGTCGTGCTTTCCCAGTCACTGTAGCACAGTAGTGAGCACAGGTGCTGTGGGATGGCTCCACAGTAGCTAGTCCAGAAGTTGTTGCCTCCAGCGAAAGACCATGGTATGGCTGAGCATTTGCCCAAAAAGAAGACCACAGAGGACATATGTATGCAACCCCCTCTCCTCAGAACATAAGAAGTGGTCTGACGTGACTGGTGGAGTAAATGTTGGCACAGAAATGAAAGTCAAAGGTGTGCTGGGAGAGCAGATTTTGCGGATATATGTGTAGATAGGGCCAAAAGGTTTAGACTGAAGCTGGTGGCATAGGCTCCTTAGACTCTTCTTATAATTTCTTTTTCCTTTTTTCTCAGAGATGGATATTCTGGTGCAGAGATCAAAGTGGGATAGCATAAGAAATGTAAGGTCCCAAATGCTGACTCCTGACCTAAGCACATGAGTGAGGGAGAAGTCTGTTGGACCAAGTTGCTTTTGTAGGATATGTAACCACTCTAGAGAGTAATGGAGGGAGACAATTCCTTGAATTTGTGGGAAAAGGGAAGGAGGGCAAAAAAATGAAGATGAATAGAGATATAGACTATTATTAATCAAAATAATAGAAGTGAAATAGTCAGGGGCATCGGGGATACACAGCACCCCACACCTTATGTGGATCAGTACATATTATGGCCTTTTCTGTCTTTCGAGAAATCCGTTCCACTTCTTACTTTGATATTTTAAATATTCTACACTTGATAAATAACAAAAATATGGCCCTTAAAGACTGAACCACATTCTGGTAGCAGCCAAGATAACTATGAAGACAGACAAACTTGTGTTAAATTAAAAAAAAATATATATCATGCTAGAAAGTTATGTAAGATTCTATTTTAAAATCATATGGTCCTAATTTACTAAATTTACTGTCTCAGAGCTAAACTGCCAAACTGCTACATTTGATTTATAGAAATACTTTAGCACATTTTTCCATCAGGCTATTGTAGAATATATTTACTGCCTTTTTATTATAGTTAAAAATGCAGACTTTTTAAAGGAAAGGAACATTTTTGAAGAGCCTATTGATAGTTTCTCACAGGATGCCAGGAGACATGCAGATAGTAAACAATGCTGTGTGCTTAGGAACATTCCACTCAATTTTCAACTCCTTCACCATCTTTTTTTTTTTTCTTTGTAATTGAACAAAGTGATCCATCTGGTAAATGGATGTTTGAAAATGTCCAGTTTGTGCCAAACCACTTTTCTTAAGCACAGACTACATTTTTTCAGGCAAATATTTAAACAGCAGCCGCACTATGATGCATTGCTAGCCATTAAAAAAACACACACAAAACCCAGACAGCAGGCAGGGGGGAGTCAGGGTGGAAGAAAGCTTAACAAATACTCCATTAAAAATCTATCTAAAAATATTGTGCTAAACAACCCGCCTTCTTCCCCTTTCTCTTCCTGACAAGGATTTCCAAATGGGAAATGACTGCTAGGGAGTAGAATCTACACTCTGATCAGCAGAGCAACAAAGCACATGCTTAATTTTGCACACATGCTCAAGTCCTTTATTAATTTCTGTGTCTGTGCTTTACAGAACTGGGTCCTTGATAAGTGTCTGTCTACTTGTACAACAAAATTCTGTTCCAGAAGAGTTAGTTTTTCAGTGCTTTTGAGAAATCACAGTGTTTTTTTTCTCTCCTGCATCCATTTCCCACTGAACTTATCCACAAAGTTTGATCCGTGTGCAATGAGTTCTCAAATATATGGATATTGGATAGAGTTCTGGTTCAAGTCCTTCCCTGATTTTTATTCATCTCTGTGTACTGATCATCTGAACTCGGATGTGCCAAAATGCCACAAGCAGGGGGAATTTTTCTAGTATTTCCAGCTTGAGCAGAAGCAGTTGGGACAAGATATCTCCTCTTTTTCTGTGGTAAACTCAGACTTATTCAGATCTAATCTAGCAGTCATACTGATAGCTCTTTTCAAAAATCCCCGTGCAGTTACCCAGAACTGGCACTGCCTGCTTTCATTTTGATGTCTCTGTTTACTCATCCACCTCTACAAGTGCTCTCTGTTCAGTCAGATTCAAATTCAGGGTCTCCTGAAGTCACACAATCAGCTAAACATCTTCAAGGACTTGTAATTTTGGCCCTGTTTTGAGTCCATGAACTCCCTCCCATTTTAAAGCTCAAATCTCTTGAGTAATTTTGCAAATGAAGGGATTGATGTTTTTTTGCCTTGATGCAGCAAGACATTGGACTCCTAATGCCTGCTCCAAAAAAAGCATCAAGGCTTTCTGGTTTCAGTAACAGTACTTCCAGATGGACTGGGTTTGCACAGTTGAAGAGGCTGTTACTCCAGTAAAAGACTGAGAGGGTGTAATCCTGGTCCTATCAAAGCTGGCCCCAGTGTGGCTGTGACGCCACTGTACTATCAGTTTAGTCTCAAGGTAGAGAAGACTTAATCAATTATCGCATTTTTACAGTGCCAAGACAAAACTGATGTCTATTTTGTATCCAGTCAATGCTTTGTCACTCTCTAACATCCCAAGGTTTCGGGGGCGTTGCATTTTTGTGAAATAGGTTACTGAGGTGTCCTGGGGTTTGTGGTTGTTGCTGTGGTGGTTGCCATGGTTGTTGTTGTAGGGCAGTCAGAAAAGGGGCACAGTGTTTCTTGCCTAACATGAAAGGCTCCTGGTTGAGAAAATGTCCCTGCAGCTGCTTAGTGCAAACCCACCAATTCTTCCCAAATGCTTCTGTGACAGAGATGCAGGAGAGCCTCTCATGAAGAAATGGTCTGACATGAAAGGGAAGGAGGGTAAAAAGGTCGCAGCTAGGAAAAGAAATGATTCAGCACTCATTTTTGTGGGCTGGCATTTGTGTCTGCAGGTCAAAGTCAGTGTAAATTTGTAAATGTTCTTCTGTATTCTGCTCTGGAAAGGAGGTAACAGTGCAAGACAAGCAAAGTGCTAAAGTCTAAATTTAATTTGACACAGCATGAAAATGAGACAATTGTGTGCTGGCTGGTTGAGGTCCAGAGATGTCACCTCACATTACTATCATTTGTTGAGTGGTTGCCAACATTTGTCCATTTTCACAGCCCTGTTCAATATAGAAGATTTCTGGGGCTCCTCGGCAGTCTGAGGAAGAGTGGAGCTTTGTTTTTTGGGAGCTAATCCCCTTAAACCACTTCCTCTTCCCACTGGAGTGAGGTTTTCTTAATGCCTTTTTGTGTGTTTTGTTTTGTTTTAATGACCAGCGCTCTTGGGGCTGTTTCCAGGTCTCCCTGAAAGGTCAGGTCTGCTTTTCTCTTTGCTTGCCATTCATATGGTGAGTAGCAAGTGCTCCTCCGGCCCCTTTCCCTCAGGCTTTGAGGCTGCTCTGTTTGCTGGCTTCAGTTGTCCTCTTTGAGTATGATAAGTAGATGTTTCATTATTTTCTAGAAAAATCTAGAAAAAGAAGAGTTCCATAAAAACGTGTGAGTTTGTGTCACTTTTTTTCTATTTATCACCACCCAAAAATCTGGGTGAGTAAAAAGTATGTCTGCATCTTTCAGCCTTTTCTTTGCATGGTGATACAATGAAAGACACCTGTTGGACAGAGGAATTTTTCCACCTGCAGCTCTGGACAGTTTTCAGCTCAGCTTTAGCCTTTATTGTTTTCTCTCAGAGGGTTTGTTCTGCATTTCAGAACATGAAAACAAAAAAGCATGTGACATGTTTATATAGTTGTGGTTCTAGATTTCAGATGTATTGTCTGTAAGCAGGTGCCCCAGATAATCTAAACTATATCAGGCATGCCAGTTTTAAAGACATATGTGATATAACTGCTTGATTAAACTAGCCATACATCCTAAAGATGATGTCTGTGTTTGATTGCTTCAAGATCTTGCTGGTGTTGAGAACCCACAAGCTACACTGAAGCTGCTCAGTTTTGTGAGTCATTACTGTTTCTTGACACCCGTCCAGTTGATAAAGCTTGTGTTGAAGTAGCTGACAGTTGCATTCATATGTGTAGGATAATAATAATGATTTATTATATATAGATGGGGTTTCTGTATTTTCACTGGTTCTCCCCCACTACATCATTGCCTATGTTGGTTGTAGTGCTACAAATAGCACCAGGCTGGATTTCACTTGCTCTAGGGCCTGTGTTGTCCTTATCATCAAAAGTCAAAGTAGTTTGCATGTTTGGTTCACTTAGGCATGTGAATATTGAGGCTAGACTTTCAGGAGTAAATGTGTGTCTGCCAGGAATGGGACTGGGTTACCTGGGCATGGAGTCTGTCTTGGGGTACCCCAGCTGACATACAGCTGCATCTCCAGGAAGACAGCAATAGCCAATATGTCCAGTTGCATTATACCCACCCTTGCATGGGGGGTCTGAGCCTTTTGAATCCAGCCCCTGAATATTTATTGGGATCATGGCCAAGATACCTAAACGTCCTGGCTCAGCAAAGCTGAGCTGGAGCTTGAGACCTGCTTCTCCCTCTCTTAAAATAATTTCTTCTGGTAGGAGCCAGACATGCAGAGGAGAAAACACATAAAATAATAATCATCACATCATCAAAATATGTTTGAGTTGTTTCCAGGTAAAAATTTGGTCCAGGAATTCTGGGAGCAGGAAAGATTTGGTAGTTAGAGTAGCAGCGATAGAAAAATGGGGGCCAGTTTCCAGCCCCTAAGGTTCAGCCAAGTGAAAATTCATCCATTGTGAAGTTGTCACAGCCTGCTTGCTTAGGCAACCATGACCTCTGCTGCTTTGATCCTTTGAATACAATGTGGCCTCTTCCCTGGTCCAGCAAGGAACAGAAAATGATTCATTGCAGTCAAGCATCTCAGAGCTCAAAGTAGTCAGTAAGTTTTTCCCAGGACTTTTGAAAAGCCTGTTCATTTGAAGAAGGCAAAGATACTGTAGAGGAAAACTACTCTCTCTGGGTTTCTGTTTCTACTAATTTGTGCAATATGTAAAAGACCCTTAAATCCATCACCAATTAACTCATGCATCAATATCCTGCTCTGTGCATCAGTAGACTGCCTTGCCAGTTGCCATGACAAAATGTATCTTTCTGGTTTTTTAGACTGAAGTCACACTTCACACCGGGAGTTTTGAGGTCATATACTCGCATTCAGGATGTGGTTTTCAGCTTGCGATACAGAGTGGCAAGAGCAAAATGGACTCAGAAAATTTGTTGTATAGTGCCAGCTGTGATCCATGCTTTGCCATTATTCTTCACAAAGAGATGAAACACACTGTTTTAGTCCTCTGAACTGCAACTGGCATGCTGGAAAGGCTAGACTCAGTTTAGCTTGCTCGCTGGGTACAGTAGGACAATAACTAGGACAGGAGGGCAAATGGAAATATGCAGCATGGTGATTCTTGCCCAAATACTCAGTACAACTGGCCCTTACTTTTTGCTTTGGTTTCTGCTTAAATTAAAGGTATCACCACAATAAATCTCCCCTTTTTCATCCTCCTAGGTGAGTACCTAACTAGAATTTGCATCCTGATTTGACTCCATATCTAAAGCTACCCTATACAAGGAATCCTTATATGCCACCTTTTTGGTTGCCAGGCATCTGTCAAGTCCTTGCCAGTGTTTAAGAGTCAGCCCTTTGGGTTTGGAATCTGCAAAGGGCCTCACTGTGAGGAGCTCGTGGGAGCTACTTTCTGCAACTAGTTCTTATTCAGTTATGAGAGGCTTAGCATAGATGAAACGTAGGTGGGGACATCTACTCCTTAAACCAAATGTCAGGGAAAAGCAAATGCAGTGGCTGTCCTGAAGCTTCTTCTGAAAGGGCTAGTTTCTAGGAACATGGGGTTAGTTCTGCAGGGACTGGCTGTGCTACTGAAGAAGCTTAATTAATTTACTCAACCCAGTCCTGCTGAATGTCATAACACAGGAAAGAAGACCATCTTTCCTTTTTTCTGGCAGGCAGTCATTGTTCACCATCAGAGGAGTTATATCTTCAGGGAGGGATACAGTCTTTGCTGGGAGCTCAGCAGTCTGTCGGTCTTTATACAGGAAGATCAAAGATTTTCTGTCCTCCTTTGTGACAGATCTGCTATTAAATTGAGAAGAAAGAGGGTTTACCATGCTAATGACATTCCTCCATTCACTGGCAAACAGCAGAGGCCGTTTGTGCTGTGTGCAGAGGACAGCCCTCGTGTAACCAGGAGATGTGCATGGCTGTTCAACATCCACCCTCATCCTGCAGGCATTTGCCACACTTGCCTTAGGCCAAAGGGCCAAGGCCTGCTAATTCTCCCTGGTAAATCTATATCAGCATCACATTTAACAGAGCTGGAGCTGCAGAACATGCTCAACATAGAGTTATTTACTGCCAGCAGTGGAACCACATTCCATTTTTCTTCTTCTTTAGAGGACAAAGGAAAAAGGAAAGCTTTATAATCTAAAATCCCCTAGAATCATTGTTTGAAACTGCTACCAAAGAAAAGCTTGAAGGAAATATTTGCCCACCAGTTAGTAAACTGATCTTTAAGGACAAACTTTTGAGATTATTACATAATTTGTGGTCTCTGACCTCATAACAAAAAAGAGCAACCCTTCTCTAAAACCACCACCTAGCTACAAATCATGACTTCATTTCAAGAGCTATTAAAAGAACAAGACCAATACTATGCATTACATTCTAATAATTTTCCAGACTATCTCATTTTTGCTGGAGTAGCTTCTCTTTTTCTCAAAAGAAAATATGTAGAGCATAATCATCATACATAGGGTGGGTTCCTTTTCCCATAAATATGTTTTGAATGTGAAACACAGGCTTCACAACCATTTACTTTTGGTCTTTATTTCATCTGGGATTTTAGTGAGTTGCACAATGATATCAAAATAGCTTCTGGCCTAAGCAGCTCATCCTTTCACTGGTATGGCATAAGACCACGCAGGGTAACTTAAGAGATGGTAATTGCTGGTGGATCTCATAATGAAGATGTTACTGCAAAATTTAAGCCCATACTAAAAAAAAAACCAAAAAACCTTTGAGTTATGTGGTAGTGTGGGGATGCAAAAGTAAAGGGCATGTTTGCATTAACCCAAATAAACTAGATACATCCTCCAGCTGTTTTTTTGTTTGGTTTTCTTTTTTTTGGTTAAACATAGCCTCAGGTCTGCTGAATCATTCATAACATTCAAAGTTTCTAAAATCTTGCATTAGTTGGATTCCCAAATCTAGCCATGTCAACATGCAATATTTATGTCTAATTTAATATTACAGCCCTGTTCTGCGACCGTGAAGCTTCTTCCTGAAGCAGTGAAAGAGCTTCAAGGGGGCTCATACTTTTGGGTGGATCTTGTGGTTATTGAGCCAGGCCCTCAGTTTAACAGCACTGCTTTTGATCTGCTGACATGTAAGCATGTCTCTTCTGTCTAACATAATTTTCTAAGTTCAGAGAATATCAAACACAGGTGAAAATGGCCCTGACCTTTCTACCAAACAGCAGTGTTGTTCCGTGTTTGCACTCCAGGATTTGGTTCTAATAATCTGAACCCTGCCTGATTCTATGTCCATTTAGCTATGTTTTGTTCTGCTAATAGTGTAATTTATTTCACGTGGAACAAAGTTTGCCAGGGGAACTGGATGCTCTTCCCTTTAAATAGCGCTCACAGGATCTGCTCCCAGGCCATTCTTTTCTCTGAATATTTTCTGAACACTTACATTTCAAATTGTTCCTGCCAGCCTGGCATGCAAATACGTCAATGGTGAGGACTGCAGCAGCTCTTATAGAAGTTATAGAGAAGTCTATATGCCAGATTATTAAAACTGTCTCTAGAGGAGGATTTTTCTTCATTTGTGAAGCGTCATGACTGATTTTGAAATGCTACTCATCGACCAAGTTGTTTTCAGTCTGGATAACCAAATACTGGATTCTGTACTTTCTGAAACAAATAACAGCTTTC
The DNA here is from genome assembly GCF_024509145.1 of Vidua macroura. Classification (NCBI taxonomy): domain Eukaryota; kingdom Metazoa; phylum Chordata; class Aves; order Passeriformes; family Viduidae; genus Vidua; species Vidua macroura. The sequence continues at coordinate 66,806,308 of NC_071571.1, read as the reverse complement.
AGCAATTTACTTCTGAATTGATAATGGATATTAAAATACCTACATGTGTGAAAATTATATCTACATGTAAAGATAATCACTTTACTGTTTAACCAGTTTACAACTAATATGGTAACATTTTTCTGGTTTGTAAGTGTAAATTACACTATGTACGTTAACACAGCCAGTAAGTACTGAATGCATGCTTCATTCAAACACTGGTATTATTGGGTAATATAATTCATCTTAAGTTGCCTGTCTTCTTTCATAAGTGCAAGTGAAAAGTAAATATTCTGGCTGAGAAAGTGTAACCAACTCTGACCCAAGCACTTCTGCTTATTAATGTAGTATGGAATTTTGCAACAAGCACTTCAAAGAGAAAGGAATGCGAAATGAATTTGACACAATTTTTTTCCTATTTTATGCCATATGACATCAATTATTGAAAGGTTGAGTTGAAGAGCTGGAGATTCCAACTTAAATGGTATCCTCCTGAATAAGGAAAAGGAATGGCTAAATTTTTCTTTTTCAAAAATTTTAAAGAGTGGCCACTGGAACTCAATTTATCAGAAACATAAAGAAATCCCCACTTGGTGTCAAGTGCAGACAGAAGAAGAAGTGTAAAAATTTCAGGATTGTCCCTTGGCTTAGGATAAATCATCCCAGATGCACTGATTTGAATGAGTCAACTCACATCTTCACTATCAGGGACCTGGCCTTTCAAAATGGCTGTGTGAAATGACCTCTACTTCCACAGTTTTCATGACTGACTATCCATTCATTTGCACTGGATTAAAGTCCAGTACCTTTCTACTAAATTGCAAGAGGTACCAGACCTCTAGTGCATGCTTCTTACCTTTCAATTGCCTCTACTTAGAGAATCAAGAAAAAGCTCCCCTTCTACCTTTATATAGATCTTTGACTTCTGTAGTTGTTGCTAGTCCTCTGCAAAAGGACAAAAATCAGATTAATAAGAAACATAGATGGTTCTGGTTAGGAGCTCTCTCTATTCTTGAGGGGATGGGCTTCTGGGTGGCTACTAAGGAAAAAATTGTCCTCCTTGCCTCCTTACTCCCTTTCTGAAAGCTGCATCTAAAAATCTTTCCATCATTCTAGTTCAGCTTAAAAAAAAAAAAAAAAAAAAAGCCACAAAACCAAACAACCAGTAAATGGACATGAAGTAATTTAACCTGGTCCCCCACTGGGTGACAGAACAAGGAAGATCTGGAAATGTCAATATCATCACCATTCCCCTCTGTAGTTTTTCTTTAAAAGTGAGGATGTGTTTGCTGAAAATCATTGTTCCCTACCTTCCTGGGCTTCTTCAAAATAAAACTTAGAATTGCAATTCTCCTAGGAAAAGATTAGTATTAAGGAACTTGGGAATTTCCTCTTGCCTCTGCATGTTTTCAGAAAGGGAAGCCTTCATTTCTCCTGGAATATGAACCACTCACATCCAACTGCTACATAGTTTTGGGACTATACATAGTAGTTTTTCTCTACAGATTTATAAATGGCTGCTAGTTTAAGACTGTTCATTCTTCTTTATCTTAAGATATTTTTCTATGAGCTAAATTAATTAACTTTATAGAAAATTAACTTTATAGAAATTGTTTTCTAGTTCATTATTGAAGGAAACCTTTAAGACAATGAAGAAAAATGTCCTTTTTCCCCTTCTGTTCCATGCTGTACCTGTGAATATTGTATTGCCTATTCATGTTGCCCTCTTATATTGAAAATGCAGGTGGATAAGAGCCTAGCTAAGGACTGTAGTGTATGAGATTTTTGGTATATGAAATCAAATGAACATTGTATCCTGAGACATGATGGCAAATAAATTATGTATATTCAAAATAATCTGTTTACTGCAGGCAATGATACTGAGGCAGATTGAAAAAACTGCATGCCTTTCTACATGGAATTGTTAAAGTTTTGGGGGCAGATATTTTAAAACAAAGCCAAATGACCTTTATTTCAATGTAATTATTTGGTTTCTGAGAAGAGACACAATGTGTTTTATTTTGGGGTATTTCTGACTGATTTATTTCCTTTTTCTCTCATGTACAAAAGGAGGGTGAAACTTTGGGGTTTCTAGTCTGAGGAAGTAATATACCCTGTTTCCAGCTGTGAATAGAGTGCAGATGTTGCATGAAAGTGTTTTATTCCCTTTGCCTCCTAAGATCATAAAAATATTTTCCTGCACTTTTAAATTACAGAGAATAAAACCTCTGTAATAACTCAGGGAGGTTCATTTTTATTTTCATTTTGTTTAACATGTAAATAAATTTAAGCTCTTGATGTACTTCTCCCTCTTCCAAGGAGCACTTGGACTGCTAGCACCTCTCCTTCCTTTAGGCCAATATTTTTATGAGTGTTCACTACTGTAAACACCTTCCACTAGAAGACTAAAAACTCCATGTTTATTGCTCATCATAGTTTTGCTAACAGCTGAAGTAGTTTATTTATTCACATAAACAAAAGAAGACTAAGGCCCTGCCTGACTACCCAGCAGAACAGCTCTTGCTCTCTCAGGTAGTGCTGTAAAGGACTTATGCCTGTTGCTAATAAAACTGTCTCTAAAATCCAGGCTGCCATAAAGGAGGTAGCTAGAAGCTTTTGCAGGACACCATAGTATCTGGAACTCATCCACCAAAATGCAGTGAAGTATTTTTAAATACATATGAATCTCCCAAATCTTTGGAAAACTGAGCAGCTTGCTTTGAGCATGCCCAGAAAATAAATATCTCCCAGACCTGAAAACCACATCTGTTGCCAAGTTTAATCCCAAATACCAAAAATGCAGAAAGAAGCTGTCTCATAATGTGTTTAGAGACACTTATAGTTGCAGATAGATCATTTTCTTTTGTGAAATCCCTGACAAATCCCCAGAATTTTCAATATGCAAAACCAACTTGCAGCTGCATGTCTGCAAAAGGGGATTTCTGTGCTGCAAAGAGATGGTTTTCTTGGTGATGTTACTATATCAACATCAAGGGCTTCACAGGCGATTTGGAATTCCATCTCACTGGGATACGCTGTGCATGAGCTATCAGCCTCGGCTCTCTGGAAGTCGAGAGTTGGGAGTTTCTTAAGTTTAGATAAATGGTCATCTGCATACACAGTGAAGTTTCTAATAAATACATACATGTGCATCCCTTAAACTTTCATTTCCTTAGGAAACTAGGCACACGCACACTCCACCCCCACAGGTGCACACACATACAGATGGGCATTTTGTAGGTCAATTTAAGGAGCAGTTTGACAAGTTTAACAAACTGTAGTGGTCCCTCGACCACTTTTGTCCTGTGGCACATTTATGCAGACTGCACTGGTAAGTGGCTTTCAGAAATGAGCACAAGGCAACGTGTGGTTGCTGTAATGCTTTCAACATACAAATCTTGACCTCTCTACATGTTAACCAGGCTTGTGGGTTTGGGAGTGCTTTTGCATAACTTCTATTCATGCAGCTGAATAGCAAGTCTTTTTGCATAAGCAAGTCCTGACCATTAAAATCAGATTCCAAAGAAAAAGGTCAGCTTTTAACAACCATCCATTGTATAAATGTACCCTTGGTTTTTTCCTATTCCCTCCCTAGATAACCACAATGATTCTTTAGATATTTTTTGCCTGTCGGTTAACACATGTTCACCACATAGTTTGTGTCTGCATTTGGGTATTTTGAAAGTTGACTTATTGATTGCTTTTCTGTAATTTATTTGATATAAAGAAATTAGAGTCAGACTTTTCCATCAGTTTCTCAAGAGCAAGCTTATTCTTCTGTTGCTGCTGGTGTACATGGCTGCCCATCCTGCACTGAGGTAAGACCGAGTTAGACTGTTCACAGTTAGAACTGTTCAACTAGTGTTTAATTCCTCAGATCCTTCCAGCTAGTGAGATGTGCAATTCCTCAAGCATTTAGTAGGATAACATTATGAAATCATATATTATTTCTTTACCAGTCAGCAGATGAATGACAGCTCTCCCTGTGCTCCGGAATGTCATTGTGGTGGAGTCTTTTACAAATTTTGTCAGCTTAAGAAAAACAAATACCCTACTCATTTGCCTGAGGTCAGAAAATAACAACTAAGCATTTAGTGTTGTTAAAGAGAACCATAATTATTATCAATTACCAAGTATGCAAACGTATTTTGTTTACTCAATGGATTTAGACCTATTTTCATTCCAGACTAATTAGAAAGCTACATGGTAATCTCCAGCCTCAGGCTTTTCCTACCCATCCTTGAGTGACTGCTTAACTTATCCTTTCAAAATAAACAAAGAGCTGCCACATCCACAGCAAAGCTCCAAAAGGAGGTTCTCTACACAGTGACACAGCATTAAGATATGACTTTTTTTAGCAATTCCCTTTTATTTTGCTTTGAAAAATTGCCTACTAATTCCTAGCTTCAATGGAGGAGATTTAACTTTGAAATTTAATTTCAGTATTTTTACATCAAGTTAATATTTTCTTTCAGACACGTTGGGAGAGGAAGAAAATAAACTTGAAACAAAGATTATTTAGTTGACTGTATGACAAAAAAGATAAATTCTGTGAGTATAAAGTAGTGCAGTAGGAATCTGCATGAGTTTATGGGTTCTCCTTTCTCATATGCCTTCCAGAGCATGTTAAATAAACATGTGTTGGGGTTAGCCCATATATATTAGACCCTGCCCGTGGGCAGAGAATGATATGAGATGATCTCAGCAGGTCTCTTTCAGGCCTAATTTTCTAAGATAAATTTCGAATTAGGCAGGAGGCTGAGCTGTGTGAGTCAGTGAACTTAATCCCCTACTGCTGGAAATCAGGGTGCCCCCTATGCACCCTGGAAAGGAGGAACAGACCCCTCACTTGAGAACCGTGCTGCTGTAGGAGGAGGGGGACATGGGGACAGGAGGTCACTGCAGTCCCTCCCCAGGGTGGAGTCTGTGAGCAGCACCATCCACAGTGGGTCACGGCCTGGCCTCTGAGACTGGCAGGGTGTTAGGGGAAGGGCTCAAAGGGAGTCTGCCCACTTTTCCCCGGGGAAAACAAAGAACTGAAAGAAGAGGGGGTCCTACAGTTTAGGTTTCCTTCTCCCTGCTGGGACGTTGTGAGTGTCCCTGATGTAATTGAATGTGGAAAAAGCAGCTTGATGCCCAGCTTCCAGGTGAGCATCCAACTTGCTGGATTACTGATGTACCTTCTTCCTGTGTTTTCTGTCCCAGTTTGGGTGAGGGAGCAGAGTGGAGTAAGTCCCTCTAGTGAGACAGTGGGAGGATCACTCCCAGATAACTTGTAACATAGCTGCTAAGTCAGCCTCCTGGGAGTTTGAGAAGCCTTTGTCAAGCACCAATTTGTTTCATATCAGGCAAAGAATGATTTGAGCTCTTGCTTCTGCTGTCCCAGAAATCGAATTTAGCCATTGGCTCCCTTTATAAAAGAGTGGCATAGTTCTAACAGCCTCCACTTGGGCATGTGTTTTGGGGGGGTGTAGTTAACCAGTATTTAACATTTATTAGGCACAAAGCAGTTTGGAGCTAATGGAAGAGAAAACAAGGTTTAGTGTCTGCAGGCTTAGGTTCTCAGGGTTGGAACCACAGGCTTTGTGCAGAACATGGCAATTAGGCACCCAATCCACCCACACAAATCTCATACCATAAAACTGTGGTCTGTTTATGTTTATAATTATGCGTGTGTTTATATTTTTGATGAAAACACAAACAAACCTCTTTAACAAAAGAAAGTATTTAATTGCACAAACAACATTTCTGTCAGGAAGAAGGGGCTCCATACAGTAGAGATGGCCACACCACCAGATATGCAGGCAGGAGGTGTTCAAGACCCCAGCAATGATGTTTCCATGAGATTTGGGGTAGTTTAGAACAGAAGTTTCAAGATTTCAAGCGAAGGGCAAGTGGGTGTGTGTATCCCCATGTTCACTGCTCTGTGTGTGACAGCCCATGTTCAGGTGCTCCCATGTTTTGTGGAAGAAGCTGGAGAGTCTCATGTTTTTTACAAGGTTAAGTAGCCAGACTCTGGCAAAAAGTCGGACTCTGTCCCTCTCTATCATGTTAATGTTTCCACTCAGGTATATACAGTGGCTTTAGGACTTAAGGAAGAGATGTTTGTGCAATTTACCAAGCAATTCAATGGTATGTGCATTCCAAGGGCTCATAACTCAGGCAGAAAGGGGAAAAAAAATCAACAAATTCCTCACAGAAACTTGTTTAGGGTAGCAATTTCCTTGCCATATTTTAGCTCTCTGTCTCCAGCTATTCAGGCTGTCTAAAATAAATCACTGGATTCTTTTCTTCTTTTTTTCCTGAACAATGGGGTAAGTGTGATCATTTTGTTTGTGCTAACTCTTCTCATTAATTCTCCTTTTCCCTAAATCCCAACAAAACCTGTGACTGTTTCTGTTGACAGCTCTACTCTAAGACCCAAACATGCAAAAACTTTCAACAGGCTTAAAGTAGTATTTTAACCAGGAGAAGTCAAAACAGCTCAGCTGGTTTACCCACCACTGGAATGTGATGCAAGCTATGTAGACAAACCAGGCCTCACATGTTAAAAAACAGCAATAATGAGTTAGATCCATTCCTTCTTTAAAAGCTACGGATTGCATCCAGTGCTGGAAGGATATAAAGACCAGAATCCTATTAGGTGGCCTCATTCTAGACAGTGGTGAATCCGTAGAAAATCATAACCAGTTGTGGGTTTTTTTGTTGGTTTTTTTTTTTTTTTTTTTTTTTTTTTTTTGTGTGTGTGTGTGTGTGTGTGTGTGTGTGTGTGTTTCTGTCAAAGCTGTATATATTTCCCTTTGAAGTACTATTAGTGAGGAGCATGTTTCATTATACATGATGTTAACAGCAGTTCAAAATTTTAACTCATTTTTCACAATAAAATAAGAAATTGTGTCCATGAGAGCTTCAGGCTGGCTTTTTAGCTACAAGCTGCAATTTTTTTTTTTTAATCTCAAATGAATTAAAGGCACTTCTTGAGAGCGAGACCAAAGGGATGTTTCTAAGCTAAAAGGCAGACAGAATAAGCTTGGATTGTCACCAAGTTGCATTGAATTTGACAAATGAAATTTCATTAGAAGTGCAGGGACGGTTGTGAAACTGTCAGTAAATAACTGTCTCCCCAAAGTCTCACACTTTTTCCAGAGTCTATTTTCTCCTTGGACTCCATTCTGCCAGGGACAATATTTTAAAAGGAAAAACCACAGTTAAGCATCACAGTTAGAAGTTAGTAGATAATAAAGGTCAAATGTATTTCTTCCAGGAGCTACTGGAATTTATGCCATTGTGTTATCTTTTCTTCCTCCCTTGTGCTTTTGCTCACCATTTTTACCACTAAAGGGTCCAAGCCAAAACCATGAATCTAGACAAATTCGGGAATGATTCCAGAGCTAAATTGTGTTTAGCTGACCACTTTCTCTCCAATGATCCAGAGCAAAACTCAAGCCCCAGGCTGTCACCCCATCCTCTGCAATGCTTAAAGCTGTTTCAGAACTGGATCTGAACTTCATGGCTTATGACCCTCTCTAGTCATCATTCCCCAGTAATCCAAAATAGGAATTAAATGCACATCATCATTCATCCCACCAAACCACAAATATACAAATATACTTTTGCCCTCTCAGGGCATTACAAAACCATGAAGTATCTCTCTTGGCTGTTACCAATCAAAGAAAAAAGGTTCTTTAGGTTGTTGCTGCTTCTGTAAGGAAGGTTTTCTTCTCTTTCCGGCTCAGAGATTTAAGACACTTCAATTTCCAAACAGGAGGCCCTATCATGACATGAGGTTGTGTTTTCTGTAAGGATTACCTATTGAATTTACTCTTCTGTACCACCCCTCACTACTCCTCAGCCAGAACCTTGGCTGGGGTGGCCCTGACAATGCAGCCTCTTTTGCACTGAAGCCAGGGCAAGATGCAAGGCCCAGTGATGGACAAAGTGCAGAAATGCATTTTTCCTGCACATATGCTGTAGCTTGTGATTGACTGAGACTAGCTTGAGGGAGTACCTGAGCTATGTCCATAGGAGGCTCTGCACTCAGGGACACAATTTATGTCTCTTCTTGCAAATGGCACTCCAAAGGATGCCTGATTCTGAAAACATGTCTGCCTTGTCTGTCCCTCTTTGTTGTTAGATGCAATTTTGATCATGCTACAGATGTTTTGTAAGTGAACTATTTCCTTCCCTGAATGCAAGGAAAGATCGAGCTTTTCCTGGCAGCAGGTGTAAACCAGGTGTATGAACACCTGTTCCTGAAGTGCACAGCAGTGTCCTCAATGGACAAGAGATGGAAAAGGAGGTGCCCTCTGACTCATTTTTTAGTTTTCTTTTTAAAAACTCAACACTATGTGATTTGGGCAAAATAAATACCTGTCAGAAGAGCAGAGCTGGCATTTCAACTCCTTAATTTGGTTGCTAGTTTAATTAGCTGGGAACCATGTCCTGTGCATCACATGCTTCAGCTGATACAATCGGCAGAACTTTACTATCTTCTCTCTTCAGACCATGTCACTGATGTAAATGGAAGTCATTACCCTGGCAGTTTATGGGAAGAGGATGTAGCATATTGAGATAATAGAATGCTAGTCTTTACTTTTCCAAGTTTCCTAAAGCTGTAAATGCTTGCAGAACTAGTATGAAGAGTATTTCCAGTGTAGATGAAGTTGGAGGTCTCAATTTCTTGGTAAAACTGTTTTCTAGAACCTTAATTACAACTTTTAAAAATCACTGTTAACCCAAATATCTTGCCACTGCTTTTAGTAGAGTAATCCTACCTGACTTTCCACAAATCCTTTTTAATTAGCCTCTTTCCCAGGGTGTGCCATGCCAGCAGATGATTACTATATTAATCTTACTGTATTTGCAGCAGATTCTTTATTTTTTCTGTACAGAGGGAGTATTATCTTCAGGCCCCATCAAGTTTTAGCTCTCAATCATCCTCTGTAAAATCTATTCTCACCCTTAAAGAGTCTAGTCCCATTTTGGGGAAGAACGGGAGGGATGATCTAAAATAAAATGTTGCAGATGATATTGCACAAAACACCACATGCAATTGCACACAACGTACACAGTGCTGCCAGCAGTCCCGCTGCTTAAGAACAAAAACTCTCTCATGAAATCTGAATTTGCAAGTTGACTGTAGTGCCATTGAACAAGCTAACAAATACCATACCACTGTACAAGGTCACACAGGAGGCAGTGCTAACGCACCCATTAGTGATACCAAACTGTGTAGATTTTGACATCAGATGGACTTCTAAGTCTTGAGAAATAAGAATTTATTTATGGTGCTTATTATTGAGAAATAATGCAAACTTTGTCATATGAGAAAAAAATTCCCATTGTTGCACTTGATATTCACCACTGTACTGGATAGGAAATAATCACATGAAAGAAAACTCTGGGGCACTCAGCCAACTAGATTTGCTTGAAATCATACCCTGCATAATTTGTACCTGCTGCAAATTTGATCCAAGTTTGGGCCATCAGTCAGATGTTAGTCTGAAATGTAACATAACATTAGGGAGGGTCAGCAGAATATTGAGCTTTGTATTTAAAATATTACAATTTATGTCGTGTGTTTTCTACATCAGCTGTTGCATATGGCATTATGGAAAGCATTTTGCAACTGGTCTCAGTAACTCCCTGAAAACATTTTCCCTGAAACTTTCTGTTTGGAGGTGGGAAGGTAAAAAATATTTAAGTATGGTTGTGCCATCTCTGGCCTTCATGAAATTTTGTCTTCATGGATGGTCATGTGAATTGAGGATGGCAATGGTCAGTGTGGACCATTTCTTTTTTGTGGTCCTGTGGTCATGGGAGGACAATTTATCAATCTCTTTGTTTGAGCTTATCTGTCCCAGTGATAACCTGGGTGCCAGCAGGTATTTGATGGCTTTATGGTCAGTACAGGTTAGAAGCCAGTGGAAGGGCTATAAATTTTCAGACCTGAGGCATGAACTGACATGAGACCAATGGAAGTTAGGGACAAGCATCTCCTTTGGGGACACTGCTACGTTGTTTGTACCTCTGCAAGACAGCTGGTTTTACTGCAAAACCAGCACATGGATCAGAAGGACACTTAGTAGTTTCAAATATGGTGGTTCAGCTGCCAGGCTCAGTAGGGAAGCTCCATCAGATGGTGAGGGCACACAGTGAAAGGCATCTGCCAGTAACATCTTAAAATTGCTCTAGAGATACTGCATAGCTAAATGCTGAGAATCAGGTCCTACAAGACCCTACGAGTGCTGCCATTTGCAGCATCATTTGCCGTCATTTGACATCCCCGTAAATGGAGGGCAAAATGTTTTGCAAAATGGGAACCTGGGATAGCTGTCCTTTGAGTATCAAAGGTGAAAAGTCACAGAAGGGGGAAATCTGAGGCAAAAAATCTGAGACAGCCTCCAGAGAAGATTTTCAGCAGCGGTATTTTGCACTGTTTCCCACTATGTCCTGGGAGCCAGTAAATATTTCTGAAGCTATTTGCTTGATAGAACACCCACTGCTTGTTTTAATTAGCTGGTCTCATTTTTAATATGCACCTGCTGAAATTTTTGAGTGGGATCTCATATGCATTCAGTGTTAATGCAGAAAGATGGGCCTGACAATGTTCAAGCTTGCATCCCAGTTATTGCAGGTGTAGTTCCACAAATCTGATCTGATACAGCATAGGGGAGGTGGCAAAGCCCAGCCAAACTAAACTGAGTGGGTTGGAGATATCTTTTGTGTTTCACTTGAACGACTAAAGATATATAAAAGCCATTTAGGTTCCTTTTTAGCCCATTTCTGTTCAAGGCTGCTGAGGTCTTCTGTTGAAAGCAAGTAATGATTGCCTGTAGAAGACAGCTTTTCTATTATGAGATAGTTAAAGCATGTCAGCAATCTTTGATTGATAAAAAACAAACCAAGCTCTACTCAGCTTCTCTCACACAGAGACTTTAAGACTTATTGACATGCCTGGATTGAAAAAAGCCAAAAGCAGCCCTGGCAATGGCTTGTAAACACGGAGTGTGGCCACACCTTGTAGTGTCTGCAGCCTAAGGGAATAGATCTGCCAAACTAGATCTGCTCTTAAATCCCAGGAAACAAATCATTGGTAATAAAACACAATGGCTTTTCTCCATCTGCAATCAATTTCTGTTTAACTAATGATGTTAAGTGGAAAATAGCCACAGTCATCTCTTATTAGGTTCTTGAATAAACAATGGCTGTAGCTCAAGTGCTTCATTAGTAGGGAGGGAAGCAGCCAGCAGTTCCTTTTCCAGGTGTCTGTAGCTGTTAGGGTTTGCATAGCTGTGGGCAGGCAGGCAAGAGGCATGGCTTGTGTTGCTGCCATCATCCTTTGTGAGATGGAGGGAAGCATCTCTGCTGTTTGGCCTGGGTAAGCGTGATTTTAACAGCAAGGTGAGCTCTGCAATCCAGTGAAGTCACAAAGTCCTTCTGCTACTTGCAAATGGCTTTGGGCTGAACTGTGAAAGAAGTCACTCAGGGTCTAGGAGAAGCTCGGTGTCCTGGAGGAAATTACAGAGCTGTGTCTATCTCTAAGCTCTCATGAAGAGAGCCTGAGACAAGCCACCTTTTTGTTTCCCCTGTCCACTTGAGCAGGCTTGGGGTGCCATTGCTGGTGGTATGGCACTCCCCTAGAGCAGACCAGCTGCACAGAATCGAGATGTTTTTCCTGGTTCAATAGCAGAGCAAGGTTCAAGGTGTAATATTGGGTTTAGGGCCAAGGTCAAAAGTTGTCTAAAGCTGAAGTTGATGATATGACTTCAATTTGTCTTGCCAAAAGCCATGCACAGATAAAGCCTCTCAACTTTCAATCCTTAAGTTAGTTTTTTGTGCCATCTATAAATTACAGAATCCAAGTTCTCCTAAAGTGGAAATTCTGTGCTATGTATGCACACAAGGCTTGGCTGTTCTCTTACATCAAAATGCCATGTCAAATAAATAATCATGAGCATACAGAATATCATGAATGAGAGAAGGGGGAAAAAGCCTAAAGTTAAATAAGACTTCTTAAAAATGAGATGAACAGGCATTGTGAGCAAGGGCAGAATAATTTGTAGGCAGAAAAGTGAAATCTGTTCTTTAATGGCATTATAATACTGCTAATAAGAAATGTATGTATTCATGGAACTTAAGTAGATGCTAGATCCCCTTGCTTTACTACTAAAGTAAAATCTTTAAAGGGTTTTCAGGGAGCCCCTTCACTTCTACCTTGCTCTTTGTTAGTTAAAAGAAAAAAAAAAACACACACACACAAAAAAAAAAAAACAAAAAAAAAAAAAAACCAGAAGAACTCCTAGAGAAAAATATTTATGTTCATTTGGGGCAACCCAAAGCCTTTAATTTGTTTTTGTTGTGAAAGGCAAATGTTTGCTCTGGGTCTGAGCCCAGCCTGCAGGTGTGGTGGCTGGTCCTCTGTCCCTGCATGTGCCAGCTCATGTGTGGGCGGCTCTTAGGGTGGCCCTCTGGGTGTCTTGCTTTGCCACACTCCACTGAGCTGTTTGCATTGCTGGGTGTGTTGTAGATCCGTCTTTCTTGTAAAATCTGGGTATTTCTGGCTTTAGTGACATTAGAGTAACTGTGAAAGGTAGGGGCTTTGTTTTGGTTTGGTTTTCTCTTTGTGCTCTTCTGAACAAATGGCTTCAGCTGATCAAAAGAGAGTTCTCTCTGACTTCTCCCTGGTGTCTGACTGCTTCTGACCATCAAAGCATTGGTTCCAAGCATTTAATGTTTGCACTGACCTATTCTAGCCCTTTTATATCTATCTGTATTTAGTTACCTGCTCTGGGTCCCCCCTCTCTGGTGGAATAGCAATGGTGACCGTGTGATAGGGATTTATATAAAATGGCCATTCAAAGAAAGGCTTTATATTGGTACCAAGCACGTTTACTTCTGCTGCTTCTTAGGTGAATCCTGGTGATCCAGACACATGCTATGGTAACCCCACACAACAGTGATACATAACAAGTATTTAACTGTCTTTAACTGGCCAAGGTAATATTAGAAAACTGTACACTGGAAGAGCCCAACCCTTAAATACCAGATTGCTCAACAGCTGATAAACTTGTGCTCTCCCTTCTGCACTCATCCTTGTTAACTCAAGGATACTTTTTTCCAGCTGGTCCAGGATGCATTAATCCATAATCTAAATTTCAGCTAAGTCTCTGTATCTCTGCTTCTCATTACTCTCCCGTTGGCTGGAGCATGAAATATGCCTTGCTTGCACTTTGGCACACTTGGAAAGGAAGGAGGACTAAGCTGGCTTTAAACTTGTACCTGGCTGCAGCGTAGGACTTACTGGTTTGGACACAGGCATAACACAGAGCAGGCTCAGGTTTTTTTCCACACTTTCCTTTGTCTGCCAGCATGTCTTGAGGAGTGCTCTCTTTTGTATAAGGATTATCAGGGGATGGACTTTCTGCTTATGAGTTGTCCCTGAGGTCTTACTGCTGCTTTAAAGAACAGTAAATGCAGGAGCTGCTCCCAAGGCCAGGCTTCCTTTAGATAAACTGTGGCCAACGTATGTTGATGAACTAACTACTTGCACAGCAGATGGGAAACAAATGGAAAGCATACAAAACTCTCTATCTATATTACATGCTCATATATTTTCTGCCTCCCCTGCTAATTTAGTCTGAATCTCCTGGTTTTGTTTTTTTTTTTTTTTTCCTTATATGTATATATATAATCAAAGCAATTCGTACTTTTCTTCAAAATCAACTCTAAGGTACTCAGTTTTTCTTGCTGCCTCATTCAGCACTATACCCAAATTTCTCCATGGTGATTTTTAATGACCTAAAGCTCTACTCACCACATCTCTGTAATTGCCTGTATTTTAGGTAGTTGCTACTTCAGGCCTTTATCTTTCTGTGTTTCAATGGAGATGAAAATAAACCATCTCTGTCAGCTAGAGGTAGAGGTTGTAGATGGAAAAAATGAATGAAAGTATTATTCATGGACTGAAATGTAATCCCCAAAATCCAGTCTGAGAGAACTGCTGCTCAGCTGTGGCCAGTTTTAAAACCTTTAAAGCAACCTGTTTTCTTTGTAAACTGAGGAATTGGGTATAAATATGTTTTATTGCACCTTAAAGTACAAAACAAAACAGAGGGTTGAAAGGTACCGTGCTCTCTTGTTAACCCTCACCCTCTTTACATGGAGTTCTCTTAGCCCTCCCACTCTTTCTCTGTGGGTCTTAGCACAAGTTTTAATCCCATTTTCCCTTCCCTGTTGGCAAGGGGCCTCTCCCAGTGCTAGCCTCTGGTCAGATAATACTACTGAAGCCTGATTTGGAGCTTGCTGCTGATGCCAGGCCTGTGTTTAGCTATTGTTTGGAAACCCTAACAATTAGCCAGGGTGTATATGTTCAGCTGGAAGCCAAGGATGAAGTGCAGAAGGTCAGGGGCTGGGGATGAGCTGCTGAACAAGTGTCACAGAGCAGCTCAGTTTACTGTAGGCCAAGGCAGCAGGGAATGTGCAGAGAAAATCCATGATGGCCTGTTGGGACAGAAGGTCCTCAGGAAGGGCCTGTTGTTGCTGCCTGAACAAACCAGGTGGATGGGTTTTGTGGTCTAAACTGCAGAAGCAGATAAAGCACTGAGGGCTGAGAAAAAAATACATATTTTTTGCTAAAACATTTAGTTGACTGCTGGGATTATTGCAAAATCTGGGAGCTGGTGGGGCACATAGTCTTGTTCTCTGGAGAATGTATCATGAGCTGACAGTGCTGGACAGTGGAAGGCTCATAAGGATAAGAAATGAATGCTGTGTGCTTTCAGGTGCTGCATGTCAAGAGGGAAGTACCTGATTCAAATATAACTTGCCTGGGGGTCATCTGAGCCTGTCGACTTATTTCAGCTTGTAACTCACTGTTGTGTCTTGCTTCTGCCATTTGCTTCCAAATAAGCAGCTAAGAGGACAATATAATTTACTCATGCAGCTACCCTGAATCCAGGTGTGGGTTGGGTTGTGCACAGAGAGGAAAATGTTTCCATTGCCCCATTATTGTGCAGGCATTAAGGCGTGTGGGCAGAGCTTAGCTGGCTGGTTTTTGGAAGGTGCTAGTGTTAGGTACAGGTTATATTTCTCTGGGCAGGAAGGCTGAAATATATCCTGCCTAGCTGAGATACTGAGAGTGAGGTGTCTCCAGGGCCTATTAAGTCTGACACCAGATTCTATTGACTGTGGAGAGAAAAACCAAGGCTAGTTGTCTTTGTCAAGGTGAGGTGGATGCTAATGCCCCAGATACTTGGGTGCATGCATGGCTGGAGATGCCTGAATGGGTGGACACGGAGACAAATGTGATTGTATACATCTCATAGCCCAGCTAAGAGAGGAACAGGATCACTCCATCCTCCATCAATGGCAATGGGACGATCAGCACTGTAAGGCAGAGGCTTCCCTTCCATCATGGGGACTTTGCCTTTTGGCCAAAGCACAGGGAGGTGGTTTTGGCCAGTGTCAAAGAGTAAGAAAAAAGCTGTATTTGAATCCTGCTGTCTGTTTCCAGGCACGTTCCAGTTGCAAGCAAGCCAAAGTTCTTTATTTGACCTCAATTTACACCTTCCTAGAGGGAAATAAGGAGGCTCTGCAACTGAGACTCCTGACTGTAAGAAAGCGAAGTTTGCCCTAAGCATTTCTCTACCTGTCTTAGTAGCAGGAGAGAAGAGAAAGTTTCTGCTTAGTGGTAGAAAGCAAGCACAGCTAAAGCCTTGTTAAACACAGGGAGACTCTTGCTACCTTTCAGCTCCTGCTTTCTCCCTGTGATTTGGCACAAATTCATTCTGCCCACACAATTTCTTCAGTGTGACTTGGCTTTGCAAAAAGCTCCTTAATCCACCACAGAAAGGCTTTAATGCAATTGCATCCAGCACAGTCCCATTTCACTTGATTTAAATGAGAGAGTTAAATCTCAGTCTAGACAGAGTGCTCTCTAGCTCCTGTGGATCTTGTACCCAGCAAGCTGTATCATCTATGAGTATGTTTCTCGTTTTCCAGACGAGCCCAGGGGAATCTGCACACCCCCTCCATAAAATTCCTGTCTGTGCTAAATTGCCTCGTAGTCCTGATTTATAACTCAATAAAACATATCACGAGAAGGAGAAAATGTTTAATTGTATAACTGACATACTTATGCAGGACACATTTTTGGTGGTTATTTATGCACTTATCTTCTTTAAAAGGGGTATAAAGAACCATGACTTTCATTTACAGTGGGAACAGCAAAAGGTGATGAGAACAAATGTAAGGGGCAAGGAGTAAACCTTAAATAAGTATTGCTTCTGGAAAAGGACATATGTTAAAAGATTCACTGAAAAATATGAAGAGATGCATTTGGGATCTTAGGGGATTTCAAGAAAAACTTGGAGAATCTTTCTATCCTTTATCAAACCCAACCCTTTGGGCTATTTGATGTTGAAAGTTGGAAAGCATTTCATTTTTTAAAACAGTAACAAGTGGAAAAAAGTATTTTATGTTGCTTATGAAATCATCAATTCCACGCTCTTATTTCATTTCTTTCACCCAGACCCCTTTCAAAATTGCTCTGTGGTTTTCTTTTAAAATAGTTTTCTCAAGAATTAATACAGTGCTAGAGACTGCAACAGGTATGCAAGCCTGGCTTCAGATTTGGGCTGTGAAGCTTCTATTGGCAGCCATGTCCTACTGACAAGGCACTCTGGCAGCACCTTAAATGAGTGTGCAAGCAGCACATGCAAGATAAGATGACTCCAGGATAATTAGAAATGGGTTCATTACTGGGAGACCAGCATGATTTATTTAATTACATCATAAATATGCTTCCTTATCTTTTCTATCACCTATGTAAGGATCTAGGTTCTATGAGTGTTCTTTGGGTGTGAAAGCTAAGGAGCAAAGTTAAGATTGTAGTTCAACTCCAAATCGGTGTCATTACTGATAAAATGTTTATTATGGCATGGAGTTTGTGCTTTGTTCTGAATGACGTGATTCTTGCCTCAAGGGTCATCTAGACTCCAGATGCTGAAGAGTAGGTGGGTGGTAATGCATAGACATGCCTGTATGTTTGTGTCTTAGACTGACAAAAAGAAGAAATGCTTCATTAAACGCGCAGGTCAGCAGCATTCTTAATCTCCTTTTCTTTCACTGTTTGTGCCCTGTGGTGTTGCCCTCTGCAGGGAAATTTGGCTGCTGTGGACCAGCAAATGGGGAGCATGAATTTGGGAACTTGTGAAGGTTTTGGAGTGGTGGGCTACAAGGCCTCCTGCAGTGTCTTAGACTGTGTATAGGAGATACTCAATTTTTCCTGTTGACATCTAGAACTTTCCCTTAAATATGAGAAATGAACGGTGTGATCTTCAAAAGTTCATCTCTAGTGGGAAGATGGACTAAGTTGCTCATGTCTTTGTGCTTATGTACTGTGCCCTAATAGGCTGTACCAATTTCCTGAGACATCATTTACTAGAGACAAGCTATCCCCTTCTTTGCCAGAGAAAATCTTCTTGGCAATATGTTCAGTGAAACTGCATTTACTACCAAGACTTGCAGCATTATCCCTACCCAGGATACCAGCTCTTGCTAGCTTTGACTCCACAAGTAATTGCAAGTAAGCTTAACAGGGAGCGCTCTGCCTAGCTTCTGAACAACGTGGGTGTTCAGTCAGCCTCTGAGAAAATACTCTCTTTCTTGCTGAACTGAAAAGAAAGGCACTTAAGCTTCTATTAAAACAGCTTTTGACTTTGTAGAAAGTGAAACTTACCATTATCCAGTGTTTTTTGCTTCCACCTACAGTATGTTAATTGAAGGAACACAGGAGCTTTGTGCACTGATGATGGTTATCTCCATAGGAAATCCAGTATTGTGGTTACACTGGCAGGTTTTTTGCCTTTCCCAGTTGTAGGTCTTCTTTTCACGTGCAGGACTTCCTTGTTCCAAATATTTCTTCACAGATCCAAGTGCTTTTTTTCCACCCTCTGAAAGAAAAGGTCAATGAAATAGAGATGAGCAAAGGAGGAAAATGTCTTTCCATTTACTTACCGTCCCGCCAATTCAAACACTTTTGTTCCACACAGGGTTTCCCTGCATGCCTCTCCTGATGGTGCACAAGACTTTCCTCCGGAAAAAGCTCTGATTCTCTCCAAAATGTCATTAAATAACTTCGCCACTGTCAGCAATATATGTATTTAATCAATGGCATGGTGGGTTTTTATCCCTGTTAAGGTCTAAGGAATTTTGGCAGGTATAAACTGATGCATGCTGCATAGCCTTACTTTACTGCTCCCTATACATTTATGGAGTAGGCTGATACCCAAAGCTGTTCAATAGCTCTGGAATACTTATTTCAGCAGTTCCTTCATCTGCATATCTGCAGCTTATGTTGCACCTCTGTGCTGGGGAACCTAAAGGACAAACAGACCTCATCCAGAGTAAAATCAGCTACTTTGTGGGCTTCACTAATAAGCTTTGAGAAAAATGCAGTTGGTAAACCAAAGCACAACCGAATCACAATTTTAGTTTGAAATTATAATGCTTTATGAGTTTGAATAACTCAGACTTCTAAAAAATATTTTTCTTGCTCTTCTTGTTGGGACACTGTCTAGAGCCAGACCCACCATATGGATTATGTGAACATAAAGGGTCAATCTCTACACTGAAGATCATTAATCTAGCTTTAAAATGACCAATCGTGCTGTCACGACTTTCAAAGGTCATTTTGATTTGTTTTTTAAACCTGCTTGTTACCTTGGGTAACAAGCATAAATATAACAGTGCTGAGGCCCCGCCCTTGTTCTGATAAGGGACATTGAAACTGTGATCCTGCATGGAATTTGCCTCCAGAGCATTAAGTGGTGACTGTCCACCGACAACCAATTACTCAGTGTGAATTTTCTGAGACACTTCAGGTTTCAAAGATTAACTGCATGGAAAAAAAACCACCAAATGACCCGTGGGAGGTGTCAGGAAATAACTGAGCAAGCTTGTGAGAAAATTGTGAGTTAAAGGGGTATGCAAAGAGTTTATGCTACCCATGAAGGGTGTGAAGTTTTAGGCGAGCTCCGGGTATGGGTGCAGTAAACCATAACTTAATCCTTTGAGCATGCGACGCGCAGGATGAGGCTGAGTAGAGTTACTTGGCTTGGGGATCTTTTCTGTTTGCCAGGAGAATCAGTCTGGAGGAAACTTTGGAAACAGAGCACACTTGATTTTTTATTTTTTTAAGAGCTTGGTAACTTTCACTACTTGTACTTCCAAATCCAGGAAAGTGGCTGTAAGAAATGCCTCTGTTTCTTTTGGCTTGCTGGGGCCAGTGGGGTCTCCGAGTTATGACAGTGGCTCCTGCACTTCAGATGCTTTCACTATCCTCATGGTAGCATGTGGAGAATTCAGGAGGCATGACTTCCTTCCTGCCCCAAGGACTTCTAGACAACATTAATGCTTTGTCCAAAGTTACAGAAGACATGACTGCACAAAATGACTGCTGCCTTAAAGTATGCTTCCATCACGGCACTAACAGCTGCCACAACTCCCAACCAAAATAGATTTATAACAAAGGGCCTGAGTAAGCTGTCGGGTCCTTCAGCTGACAGCAAGACTGTAGGTAAAGGTTGCACAGCAGCCTCCTTTTTCTGTTCCCACAAATGAGGAAAACTGATGTCCTGGCAAGGGCTTTTCCTGTCTGTCTGGGTCTTAAGCACAGAAGCAGAACTTCCCAGGAAATAAAAAGAAATTACATTTTTGTGTGCAAGTAGCTGCTGGCTGCTAGTTATGTTTTTTTCTTGTTTACTCCCTCTGTCCTCCCAACTTTTAAAATGTTTTCAACATGTTGGACCCAACTGCTTACCCCTCATCCAGCCTGCAGAAGATTTAAAGAACAGGATCAAAGACTTCCCTGTACATCACATACCTCAGGTCCAGAGGAATGAAGGAAACCAGAGGTGATGCCCCAAACCCAGTGTATTTAGTTCAATATATATTCACAATTGTGATCATACATTGGCCAAAGAGTTTGGCCAGGTGGGAGATGGCTTTGGGGGGACTTCTCATGAAAGCAGCATATTCTGCCTTGCTGCAGGACTGCTGCTTTTGGCCTTACTTAGTTCATCTCTCTGTAGACCCTCTTTTGAAAAAGCTTTAGTGATCACTTTTGCTCTTCTCTTCCTCCTCTTCATCCCCTGTGGTATGTGTCTCATAGGCTGCTTTTGGCCCCTCCTCTTGAGGCAGAGGGGAGGAGCCGTATTTCCCTCTCTTGTATTCCCTCCAGGCCATCTGTTCTTCTGTAAGGTGTGACCTTGAGGAAGGGTAGTCTGTGCCTGTCCTGTGTCCCTTCAGGGGAGTGATGGCCAAACAGCTTGTGCAGGATTCCTTGCTTCTGCTGAATATATATCTCTCCGGTGACCTGGGAAGTGTGCTGGCACTGCTGGAGTTTGTCTAGGTGGTGGGAATCCTGCAGGCATAGCTATAGGGTGAGGTTATGCCATTGCAGTAATGCAAGTGTCAGTTCCTTTGCCTGTGGATCAAGAGTGTAACTGAGTCTCCTTTAGGTATTTATGAAGTCATAACTCTCAACTATGGCAGGATGGGCAGTATGTTTGATCCTAGCAGTACCTTGCTTTCCTGAGATGTGATGCTGACCTGCTGATGCATGCTGAGCCTGGGAAGGAGCACAGAACTGGAGGGAGCCATTGGCTGAAGGATCCACACAACAGAGTAAACCAGAATGGCCTTTTGTTTAGGGCATCAAGTCTGAAGTCTGTTGATATATTATTTAATCTGTTAGTGAGGGATTTTGTCACTGCCCAAGAGTAAGGCATGAAACCAGTTTATAAAGCGCCTAGAGCATTCATTTTTCTTGCTTACTTCAACATCTCTTGAAGGAATTGCATTTCTTGCCACCATGTTAGGCAGGAGTGACCTCATGCTAAATCCCATGAACCAAAGGCTGCAGGATACTTGAGCTTGACTTTATAGACTTTAGGTGCCAAAATAGCACTCCAGAGGTGAAAAAGGGTTTCTCAAATGAGTGTTTTGGGAACATTACCCTTACATTTCAATTAATACTTTCAGTTCTGTAGTGCAGTCTGAGGCACACAAAAACCATTTTTTTTTCCCAGATGGTACCAGAGCAAATTATTGATCCATGTGGTTTATGAGGGTAAACCATAGTACTAAAGGTGATGGAAAGACAGATAGTTAAAATACTTTTTAAAATAAAAGCACTAAATAAATCTTTGTCAAATGCAAACATAAAATCTTAAGCCCCCCTCTTCTAAAGAAGGACAACCCTGTACTGAGGGGGCTGACTACTGCTCTGTGTACTCCATGATTTTATTTTGTACCCTCTCATAGCAGTGAGGAAGGAAAATAAGGCACAACCCATATGCCATAAGATCTGCCATAAGGGATTTTGTCTCCTCCTCTTGCTCCATAATGAACAAATGCTCTGTGTCTTTGCTTCACAAACAGATAATTTATTCCTTGACACTGAATTCACCTTTTATTAGGTATCTTATTTTCACCAGTGTATTTCAAACTGTTGCCCTTTCAGGTAAGAATGAAGTGCTACAGGAAGTTACTGGATTCTAATTAGCAGAAGAGTCTGAGGAACAGGCTGCAGAGGCAGTCCTTGTGAGCTGAGCAGGTAAGAGTGAGGGAGTGAGCCCTGTTATAAGGACTTGAAGTGACTTGTAATGGTGGCTTGGGCAACAGAGTCCACATTTTAGGCATCATGGGAAGGTCTTATCTTTGCCACTTCTCTGTGGCAGGATTCTGGCTACAGTCACTTGCAGCTGGAAATAACTATCTAACATACTCTGTTTACAGGGGAGCCAGTGAGAAGAATTCTAGGTGCAGAAATGCAGAGGAAAGGTTGGTAGGCAGGAGTGGAGAGAACCAGGAGAAGCTGGCTAAATAAAGGGATAGATCATAGAATCAAAAAATCAGGTATGAAGTGACCTTACTTCTCTTCAAAATTGGGTTTGGGTAAGAATTGACCTTAAAGATCATCTAGTTCCAACCTGCTGCTAAGGGTAGGGACACCTCCCACTAGATGGCTGAGACATAAGCCTTGATTAATTTGGTTTTGCTATTCAGAGAATGTATGGGAACTGGGAACATACTCTACATACAGAGAATGTATCCTAATTCTCAAATCACCTGCAGTGAAAATTGCCAGATGCTTCTGGCTTGGAAGATCCTGCCTGGAAGTGTTTACAGGTCTCCCAGGCTTAGACCAGGTGGGCTGGTGGCTTTGGGGTCAAACCACAGGCACAAATCCTGTAACCAGTCCCAGTTCCTGAAAGGAGCCACTCCTGATGTGGCTACATGAGACAGGTCTGATGGCTGTACTGAGCTGCAGCTTTAATCTGCACACTTGGACCATAAATACTCTCAGTCTGTTAAGCGATCTGGAGAGTAACTGGTTGAAGAGCATTACCCCAGAGGTCACTCTCCTTCAGGTCTGCATTTCCTTTTTCAGCAATAGGCTGCAAACCTGCTGGAAGCTGTCTCATCCACGTTTTGGGAGGACCAAAGGGAGTAATAATGGGCTATTGCACTAGCTCCAGCAGAGATGTGTAAATGTTGCTCAAAGAGCCCTTTTCACAAGTGAAAAATCTGTTGTGTCAGTATATTTATTGTAAAACATTAAGAAAGTGATACTAGGAGCATCCTATTAATGCAAGTTTGTGCTTTTAGATAATACTAATGGTACTTTCAAAACTACATGCCAAGGTCTTCTATATGACCTTTAGTTTAAGTTAATGGAATCATAAAACTTTTCTTCTCGTCACGCAGCACACTCAGTCTGTTTCCTTTTCACAGTGTGTGGCTCCATGCAGGATCGGGTAGATATTGTATGTCCCCTTCAGCCCTGAGCAAATGTAGTTATTTTTATGTTTGGCTCTCAGGTAGTGCTGCTGTTGTAAATGTCCATACAGTGTTTTCTGCCTAGTGATGAGAGGCAATGTTTTGGGAGGAGCAGAGGAGCACAGAAAGTTAATTCATTATCATCTAGGGCATGTGCTAGATGTGCTGCACCTGCCATCAGGCACCTCATCTGAGCCACTTCTCATTGGGTGAGGAAAGGCATGTCTAAAACCTCTCTTCAGCTGAAGTCTGTTACTTCCAATATTTTTGGGGGGATAGTGGTGTAAAAATACGCAATCTAAAATATTTTTTATTTCCATTTGAAACATGCTTTTAATATCAAAATTTAGATACTTATGTTCTTAAACAGTTTTGTTTTGAGGAAGAGTAAACCCAAATGTTTTTTTATAATACTTCTTGACAACTATTTACTGATTTTGACCCAACTTTGCTCACAGGCTGGCTTAAATTAAAAACAGATTTGTTTAAGGTTAAAATGAACTGTGAGATTAGGATGAAAAAATCCCAAACCCTTTTTACTCATACACAACATTTTTCCTATACTACTTGATTAATTTAAGTATAGCCCTCTGGTTTTGGTTGTTGTTGCATGTACCTACTGTCCTAGCACAGCAGGCCAAAAATGTTTCAGTGTAATTAACTGGAAGTAGATGAATATGAATTAACTATTTTTAAAGCCTGGGGTTATATAAGGTAATAGGCATTTTGCAGGAACTGTGCAAATGTCATAGATACAATCTGAAGCTATGGAAACATTTTTGGTATAAAAGACCATGTTTTTTCTTTCAATACTATGTTCACTACTTCAGCAGGATATTATGACTTTTTGCAGAAAATAAAGTAGGGTTCTTCTAGACAGGATACTAGAGCACAGCCCCTGACTAGCACTTGAAGTACGAGCACTGAAGGAGGTAGGGGACTTATGGGCAAATATGTGATACCTGATAAAAGGCATGTGCACGAGGACTAAAGCTAAGAAATGCAGATACAGAGGCTGTTTGTACAGTATGAGTTCAGAGTACTCGACTTTGTAGCTATAGTATTCTTTTAATTTGTAAACTTTTTTGATGCTAGTAATGCTGGACTGAGATGTAGCAGGGAGGATTGATGTATATGTGCATATATGGATATACATATTTAAACCCATGTGAAACCCATGCTTGGTTTTTATTCACCCAGCCTTTATTCTGTCTGTGAGAGGACAACTGAGGGAGTGGGGGCCTAAAGCTTTTCAGCCTTTCTGAGAGGTATAAGCAAGCAGGGTGACGCAGGACCCTGCAGTACCAGCTAAAATGTGGCATGCACGATGCTTCTTGGGTTGGTAGGGAAGCTTCAGTTGGACAAGGGAGAAGAGAGGTTTTGGTGGCTGCCTCTGTTATTTTGCCATATTAATTCACAAAAAACAGTGGGCTGCAGCACATATCCTGCTGACGCAAGGTGTTGGTTTTGGCATGACAAGTTGCAGCAGGATGGTTACTGCCTTGCCTGAGGTTAGCAAGAGGAAGAAAACAAAACCAAAGATTAGTTTTTCCAGCCTTTTGCTCCTGGAGGTGGATGAAATTTGTTTGTGTTTCCATGTCAGAGGAGCATGGATGTTGCAGCTTTTCTCTGTGGGGCACAGCAAACACTGCTGACACGCTGTTGACAGCATGCTCTGTAGCTGCTGGGTTGAGCTCTGTCAGCTCCCTGAGCAAACTGTGCTAGGCCTGTTTTTCAGTAGTGCTAATTCAATGCTCAGGAAAAAAACAAGCTGGGCTAAGTCTTGGAAGTGTCTGGCAGCTTTTGTCCCATCTGTTGCAGAGTAGTAGGAAAACGCTGGGAAATTCCGCATGGGCAGTTACAACTATAATGATGGAGGCAAGATCTGTAATACACTTCTGTACTTTCCAGTTTTGAGAGCTTTTAGGTATAAGCTGTTGCTTTGGGCCTCTCTCAACATATTTGCAAGTAGGGAACAATGATAAAGAGATTGATAGGTGTCCTGCTTTTGGCTGGGTTAAAGTCAGTTTTCTTCCTTGTAGCTGGTACAGTGCTGTATTTTTGGATTTAGTATGAGAGTAATGTTGATAGCACACTGATGTTTTAGTTGTCACTCTGTAGTGCTTACCGTAAGTCGAGGATTTTCTAGTTTCCCATGCTCTGCCAGCAAGGAGATGCACAAGAAGGCAGGAAGGAGCATGACCAGGACAGTTGGCCCGAACTGGCCAAAGGGATATTCCATACAATAGAGCATCCTGCTCCATCTATCAACTGAGGGAGCTGTCCAGGAGGGGATGATGGCTGCTTGGGGACAGGCTGGGTATCAGACAGCAGGTAGTGAGCAACTGTGCTGTGTATCACTTGTCTTCCTTGGGTTTTATTTCTCCGTCTCTTCTGGTTGTCTCTCTTTCCATTACAATTATTATTTTATAATTATCACCTTATTTTAATTATTAGACTGTTCTTATCTCAACCCTGTGGGCTTTACCTTTTTTCCAATTCTCCTCCCTATCCCACTGCAGGGGCGGCAGGGTGTGAGAGCGGGTGGCTAGGATTAAACCACCAAACACCAGGGATCACGCCCTGCACCAGTGAGCACTCAGTGTGCACCAGGTCCTGCCACTTTCCCATCACACTTTGGGAGGTACAACCTGGCAGTGGAAAAGCCAGAGGCCTGCCTCACTGCTAGGCTTCAAACCCATGGCCTGGCTGAATGAGTTGCCTTGGGGCAGATGACTACACCTATAACCATACTTGCTCCCAGGAAAATCTACTCACCTAATCCCACTCACAGTGTTGTGAGAGTGGTGGTTGCCACCCACTGAGCCCTGAGGTGTTCGTGGGGGTAGGAGGAGGCAAGTCTTATGAAACAGGGGGTACTAAACAGCCTAATGAACAGCATGCAGAGCAGACATGAGTTAATGTAAAAGTGAAGTACCCTAGTTGAAAGCTAACAAAAAATAAAGCTTGGCTGTCCTGTTGGAAGTGCATGTATCAGCAGGAGTCCTCGTGTTCAAATTTAGATGGAAAAATTAGTCACGGGCAGCAGAGCCTTGGGGGGTGCAAAAATCTGCCTCCTGCAGTCCCACTCCTCCCATCAGTGTGCCAGGAACCTCCCTGGTGTCTGATGGGATGCAGACAGTCATCAACCCGTAGCCTTCCGCAGTCTCTGGCGCACAAGCTCAATTTATCAGGGACCAGCATGGGCCCAGGCAATAAACGAGCAATCAAGGTTGATGTGCCAGTGGAGAGGAGCTGCAGGCACTTTTCAGGTTCTGCCTAGGCAGCTGTCAGGAGGGTGGTGTTCCACCCTGTTCAAGCCCATGTATTTGGAAGGGGATGGGACCCCTCTAAGTGGCACCCTTGGCATGCAGCCAGGATCCTTGAGGAAGTCATTGTCACAGACTGGTCTTGCCTGTGTGAACATAACCCAGAACAGCAGCTCTGACCGTACATGAGCTTACACTTGCTGTATGCTGTGCCAGAGGCAGGAGAAAAAAACAGTAAATTAATCTCCAAGCATACCCTTTCATTGAAACCAAATGTGTTTATGGGAAAGGCAGGAGTTACCTAAGAAAGATATGTATTTAAATGTGCATAGTTAAGTATCAGTTGTCAGCTACTCATTTGAAGCCCTATAAATAGTACCTCATTCATTTTTATGTTATGACGTGCATATGACATTTGGAGGTTAAGTTGGGTACACTTTCCTCTAAGTGCCAACCCAGTTCTGCATCAGGAATATCAGTTTGTTCCCTTTCATGCTTATTTTCCCCTGGCTTACGTGCAGCACTGTCAAATAAACAGAATTTGAAAATTTGCCAAAGGGTAATTGTTTTCAGTTTTGGAATAAATACAGAAACACCACTGGTGACATTTTTGTAATTCATTTTTGCTCTGTGTTTTTGTGGGCTTTTCTTCTTCCCCCAGTCACAGCAAGTTATATCCCTAGATAAACATCTCCTTAGCATCCCAGTCAGGCAATCATCCAAGCCCAAATGTATATGTTGGTTTTGCTGACAAAAAGAAGGGCATGCCACTTGGCACCAAATGCTTCTCCAAGTTCAGCAGTCCTCTGACATAAATGTGTGTGTATATATATATATATATATATATATATATATATATATATATATAAAAGGGGGTTTTGGCTGTTTTTGTTCATTTTTTCCCCCAAAGTTCTGTAAGCTATTTTCCTTAAACTCCAGCAATAATGAAAAACACTTGTTTGTAGCAAGGTCTGAATTGTTGCATTGGATGCTTGCCTGGAACTCACTGTCTTGGGGGTCAGATGAACTCAGGGCACAGATGGGGAGGTGGGTGCAGGGTGGCAGCAGAGTGGACACCCACTGGCAGGCAAACAGGGCTGTAATGAAATGCGCTGTGTGGGGTGGCTCAGCCACCCATGCAAATAACCCCAGTATTCAGATTTCTCATGTACAAAAGCAACTCTTGAGACTTTCATGCTCTAGCAATTCTGCCACAGGGGTTAGCACCCCTAGGAGATGGTATGGGGAACTGAAGCCTGACCTTGACTTGGGCCTGCTCCAGGGGAATTCAGCTCGTGAGAGCCAGGCCATGGTGCAGTGTGGGGCTGGGACTGTTTTGCCCACAGCGCTGAAATCTGCTGTCATTCAGAGGGCCTGATGATCAAACCAGAGTGTTTCCCTTGCAAGGGCAATAACTCTAGAATGTAGTCTTAATGGCTCAGTTCAGTGGTGTGTTGTGTAGTTCTGACCGTAATTTGGACGTCCTCTGCTCCTCCTGTGGGAAAGACCATCCCTTTTCCCTGGGGTGTTCAGCAAACGACCACATTATTTTGTGTGGGAATAAGAGCTGTAGTACCCGTTGCTCTCATCTCTGGGCTGTTTGGATGGCAAGATTCCTGTGGAACACTTATTCCATGCTTTGTGGCTACAGATAGATCTGATAATTGATCACTTTAGTTGACTGCAGTGTAGCTGTGCAGTACTGACCTGGGCAGAACCTCAAATGCGGTGTCATGTCTTCACTGCAAATAGCTCAGTGGGGGGAAAAGTCACCTACTGGAGCATGAGGGAGAGTTGTAGTTTTCCAAGGCAGGTCTCTGGAGGGAAACCACTGAACAATTTGCAGTGAAGACCTGACAGTTTGAGGTTCTGCCCAGGTTAGTTCTGCCCAACAGCAATGAACTAATGTTCAGTTGTAGCTGAGAATTATTTCAAAGAGAAAAGTAGCAAATAAAAATGAAAGGGGTCATTCTGTGTGCTCAGTTAGCAGACCTGCTGTATATGTAAAAATATGTGGTTGCCCTTACATGTAACAAATGAGAAACAGGTCTAAAATACCATTCCTCCATTTTTTTTATGACTTGGTCCCCTGATTCTGTGGGAACCATCTGCCTTGAGAGGAGTGAATTCCACTGCTTCTGCCAACTCTGTCAAATCTGATAGCAAATTCAAACTGGGAAAGAGGACGTGGGTTTGCCTTTCAACAGGTGACACATTTTTAAAATGTGCTAAGTGATTAACACCGGACAAGGCTGGGATTTGTAACTTTCTGGTGGCCCTAGCAGTGCTCAGATGCACACAGGAGCAATCAGAAAGCAGTTTCAATCTATTTACTTGTCTGCCAGCTGTCACAGACTCAAAGTTGCATATCAACTTTGTTGTTGTTGAATAAATGACAGAGGAGATTGTGCGTTCAAAGCAGTATTATAAGAGGTCAGTTTTTTCTGGTGGCACTGGAACGTGCTTTTCTAAACGTGGAAACTGTGGAGGTCAGAGAAGTCTTCCTGCTTTTGCAATAGCAGTAAGTTTCAGTTTACAAAACAGTTTCCCAGTTTCTGGGACAAGAACACAAGGCATTTGACAGCCTGGTTAGAGATAAGCTGTTTGGGAATTTTTTTTTTTTCCAGATCATTTTTATATCAAAACTAGATCCTACTTTGTCTAAAACTAACCCTTTCTATGAGAATTAATAGTTCTGAGAGACTTAGGTGTAAAAAAATTCAGATTTTTTAATTTGAATGGCGTGTTTTGATATTTTTGCATAGTAAACTCTAGCTCAAAACTAAAGCTCTCGCTCCAAATTACCTTAATTTTAAGACTTAATCATAAAGACCCCAAAACAAGAAAAAAAACCCAATATATTTTGAAGTGCTCAAAGCTGGGAAAAAATCCCAACAAAAACAATGAGAGAAAGAAGGGCTAGACGTATTTTAGCTTTTTGGTTTTGTACATTTAGGTTTTTCTCTAGAATAATTCTGTCAAAGCCTCAAATGTTTTCTCCCACGCAGGAGACTTATTTCTAGTCCGGTTTGTTATGGATTCAGCAGTAAAGCAGTGTCCCCCACGACAGACGGTTTTGCAAATGCTCTTTGAGAAGGAAAGGAAATCTGGCCCAGCTAGTCTCTTAGTGGAACTACTCAAACCAGAGGCCTTTCCCACATGATGTTAGGGGTACTTACTTTCTCTCTGATGCTTTCCAGACAGCACTCATAAAATAAAAAGGATGGTGTCTCTGAAGGGAGGGGTGTGGGGAGGTTTGGGCTGTGCAGTGAAGCACCATTGAATGAATGGGCATGTACTCAGAGGCTGGACAACATGAAAACTGAGTTTTGTTGAGCTCCATCCTGACCCTACCTCTACTGCTCTCCTCTAGTGACTCCAGCTTTTTCTGACATCCTCACCCTGCAGGAAGGGAGGAGAGGCCTCTGTGGAGGAGGTGGGGGCCCAGACCCTCTTTTGCCATGCTCAGGAACTGGAGATGTTTCCCCCACAGACCACTAAAGATGTGCATTGGTAAGGGGGAGTGTTCTTGACATGTCTTGTGATGAACATAAGGCTTTTCAAGAAGTCTGCAGTGCCTACAGGGTTTTCCAACAACACAGGGACCAAGTAGTTCCCTGTAGAACCAACCAAGTAGGACTGAAATCATTCACCCTCCTTACCCGTGGCTTGTCCCACAGCCACTAGCAGTGCTGTGTGATCTGTAGGGCTGCTGTCACTGCCAGTAAATGAGCTTGTAAATAATCTGGACAAGATCCTGGGAGTGATGATTTGCTTGCTGATGGGGCAGGAACTGTTAGAGGCTGACCTACTCTTCTGTTCTCCCACCTCCTGTAAGACTTAATTTCAAGAACTCCCTTCTCTGTCTCTTTGTTTTGGTACTATATTCCACTGGGTTTTCCTCCTTCAGAGTTTTATTGTTACCTTTTTTATCGTCCCTGCTCCCTGCTGCTTTAGAGAGCCAATGAGAAGAGTCATAGCCTAGGACTTGCCATGAACAGAGTCTGAGCAAATCCATCCACTGCTGCCATCAAGGGCAGCCTTAATACTCATTTGTTCCATAATGAAACTTTAAAATTTCCAATCTGAAATTTGCAGAGAATTATCTCAAAGGCACAAGCACGGCAGTTGAGCTGCTGGGGAAGTCCTAGAGGACTTTCCCTGAGAAAACAGCATGGGCTGGGTTGAAAGAGGCTTTATGTAATAATTCTTGCTCCACCTTCCACTGACACCTCAGACTAATGGTCCTTGCCCTTTCCTGATTCAAAAAAGGCTGACCAAAAATGTCCCTTCCAGCAGGTCAGCTGCCTGCTGCTTCTTGATAAACATGCTTTATGTCAAACACCCTAGGTCGGTGCAGGCTTTCTCTGCCCTTGAGCCACTCTGCTATTGTGATAGCTGCTGCTGCCCTTCCTGCTGGGAGTCAGTGTGCTTGGCAAAGGGAGAACACCATGCTAGGCTGTGGGAGAGGAAGCATATTGCTGACGAAAAGGGAGAAAAAGATGGAGTCCAAGACTTTGTACAAGGCCCCCTCCCAAAATCCTCTTAATCATCTTGTGTCACACCCCTGTTTAATTCGAGGAAGTCCATCACTCTTACTTAGTTTTCCAAGTATTGGCATCAGCAAGGAAATGGTGCTTAAATGAAGTGATGATGAGGTCTCTGGAAACCTCCAATGATCTTTGGTGGCTTGACTCCAGAGCCAGCCAAGGCACAGTGGATCACCTCTTGAGGCTTCACCATCCCCAGAGTAGCCCTGTAAGCCAAACCCAATGAGCAAATCAGTGTGGAATGGCTCCATGCTGCAAAGGCTGTTTCATGTTGTTCTAAACTCGAAAGCTGGAAAATTCAGAGCCAGCACTAAATATTTGTTCCACTTTCAAAGCTGAGCATCAGGGAGTCATTCCTTAAATAGTGGATGCCTGTTCTCTGAGCCCAGATGTGCTTATAGTGTGGGTCTTGCCAGTGTTTTTCTTTCCTCCTGCTTCCCACATGAATGCATGTGCAGATTCCAGCCATCCATCTTTACCCTTTAAAGTTGGTGTGAGGAGTAGCAGCTGTTCCTTCTTCAACAGAGGTGACAATAATATTGGACAAATTGTTTTCAACCTTAATCAGTAAAGCTTGCCACACAAGTGCTCCTATTTCTTGTTAGAAGTGATAAATAGGACTCAATTTTGAAGCACATGAAATGTTAGACAAAATACATTAGTCAAAGACACTTCAGAGTATCAGTTACTTTCCTGTGGTATGTAAGTAATAATTCAGTTCTTAAAACCTTCCACCTGGATTTGAAAGGTCACCTGAGCTCCTGTTGTAGGCATTTAGCAGCGAGTTAGAGTGTGAGGTAGCAGTGAATTGATAGATTGCCCTGTGTTTCCATTTATGTAACTAGAAACAGCAGTAGACTCCAGCCTGAAATTTGAGATACTGGTCTCTACTAATCCATTTTACCGGGTCCAGGCTGGGATGTTTCTGTTCTGCTTCTCACTATCATTTTACACAGTCAGCTAATCTCAAATTATCAGATTTATCCCTTCTTTAAATAGCACAAGTTGTGCAGACCTATGGTAATGGCAATGCACAGAGATGCATCTAGCAGAAATAGTCATCTCCTGGAGGCCAGTTCCTCCCTCCCTTCCCTCCCTTCACTCCCTTCCCTTCCTTCTCTTCCTTCCTCCTTTGGTGTCTGCATTTGCTCTAATGCGTGTGCAACGGAGAGAGGTTATCCTAAATGAATCTGAGGAATCAAGGGCTAATATGCTTAGAGAGGGGAGTTTTTTCTTTCCATATTGTATCTGCCCCAAGTCAAACCTGTTGCTCCTTTCAGGGAAAGAAGGTGCTGAAGGAAGGCAGGAGGTTTATTCCCTCATCACTGGTCATGTGCACTGGAGTGGTGGTGAAGGGATCTGTCAGATTTGGCTGTGTTTGTCTTTGGTGCTGCCCAAAGCTTAACAATCGATGTGGCTTGGAGTGATGGAGTTGCATCACTTCAGAAAGAGGTTGGTGTGAGAAGTGATAGATTCCACCTGCAACTCTTCCAACAGGTTTCTTCTCCTGACCAAAAGAAGAGAAAAGGTGAAAGTTTTGAGAGTTTTAACTCTCTTTTTTTTTGAGAGTTTAACCTTTAAAAAGGTTTTCTGTTTTTTTTTTTCTTTTCTCCTAAGCAATCATATTTGTGCTCATATGCAGAAATTTTCTTTCTAATCCAGCAGAGGAGACATGATGTAGAAGAAGTCAGAATGACCAAGAAAAATTACAGTTTTTTCTGCTTCAGCCTGAGAAAAAGTATGTTCTTATTTACTGCACTCATATGTACTTCCATCATGTTTCAGCACCGTGAACTGGAAAAGAATGAAGTCCATTGTCAGGACATTGAAGCCAAAAATAAGGAAAAAATGGGAGTTATGGCTCAAATAGTTGAAAAGTGGGTAGCAATCTGATAAATTCTGGGGCAAATCACAGGAAAGCCAATAGAGAACTGAAGTTAGGTAGTGATTAGGTAAAAAGTAATATAATTCATGGTAATCAATGTAAAACTGTCTTGTGAACTAATTGAAATGTAATTTTGGTAAGACGGTGTCTGTTTGATTGGTAAAGTTTTTGATACCAACTTAAACATACACCTATTGAAATTTCTGTAAGACGTGATTTTGTTCCACATGATGCTCTGATTAAAAAATGCAAACACCCACGCTGTAACAATATAAGACAATAACAATAAATAAAGGCATCAAACTAACTGCAATCTGGCTAATAGTCATGCTCTCTAAAGTAGTTGTAAATGAGGAGACATTCAGAATTGATGTTCCTGAGAGATATACCAAAGGGCTCATTCTTTGAGGCTCACAGTAATCAATTCCTTGGGTTCTTACCTAAGAACACATGACTTGTTTCATTAGACAAAGACAATGATGATGATGCAACCAGAGATGAAGTAATAAATGACAACATCAAAGACAGGCCTATTCTTTAGCATCTTCTGCGTTGTCTGGTAAACTGATCTCATCCCCAAAAGTATGTATTTGAATCCTCAGCCACATTCAAGGTGCTAACAGACCAAAGATGTGCTTTTATAGCTGTGCTATTTGTCTGGGAGGTTGTGTTTTGGAAACCAGTGACTCAGGCTTGTAATGGATAGTCAGCTAAACATGCAGTCCCTGTGTGATACAGTATACCCAAAAGCAAACGTTACTGTCTCCGATCAGAGCAGATTGCTGAGTAAAGGTCAAGGAGGTGATATTTCCATGTGTACAGCATTAATGAGACCATTTCTGAAATGTTTACGGTTTTAAAAGGATTTTGACAGATGGGCCAGGAACAGAGACTGTCTGAGCTGCATGAGCATAGGCTGAACTGTGCTGTCTAAAGAGAGGCAAGAGAATCTAAATCAATTTATTTTGTCATAGATGACATTTTATATTCAGCCACTAACAACGGAAAGCAGGGAGAGAATTAATAATGGCAGATTATCTCTGGACATAGCAAGGTGGTTAGGTGATGGAGGTAGACAAATACAGGTTAGAAAATGGGCAACTAAAAATGTCTTTTTCTTTCAGTGCCAGCAACTGACCACTTAACTCAGGATGCAGGGTTTGCCTGTTATGTGAAATAAGCACTGAATATTTTTCAAAAAAATACAATTCTGGTAAAGAAAAATTTGTGGTAAAGACACAAGTAAAAACACAGTGGGCATTATAGTTCAAGCAGGCCAGGCTAAGTGAATTCATGAGTTTCAGAAGCTCTAGACAGGACTGATTTCTCCCATATCCAGTACTCCATGTTTAGCTCTGTTTGCCATTCCTGGAGTGTGCTAAAGCAGGCAGGATACACCCCCATCTCCATAGCTTAAGCCTTTTCTTTGGTCCCCTGGGCAAGGGTGTCTTGTGCTCAGGAGCTGTGATGTGTGAGAAGACCCAGCAAAGGGTCACTGGGGTGGTTCTGTGGTAACAGTGTGGGGGCCTTAAGGAGGAAGGTCTGGTTCTATAGATGCTTTGTGCTATTCTAATCATTAAATTCCCTGGAGATGAAAGCCAGACTTTGGCTCAGTATCACAGGCCTGTTCAAAACACAAACAAGGATAAAATATGGATCTAATAATAATTTTCACCTCATGGCTACCAATTATTTGTCTCTGCAGCCAGGATGTTACTATTGGGTTTGTTTCATTTCTGAACATCGCAAGTACTGAGCAAAGGTGAAGGTTTTCACAGTAGTTTTTGAGCTGTGGACAGCCTTTCAAGAAGAATGTGAAAGGACAAAGTTCTTAATAAAAAGGGTGGCTTTTTTATGAGCCCATGAGGCACTGAATTTTTGTGTCACAACTGTTTTTCAAATTTGTTACATCATCAGTATGTAAATAATGTAGATCAGAGTATTAGGCAAACTGTACATAAACACATTAAAGGCTGAGCAGTAACAGAGGTACTGCACATTTATATGTAGGAAAGTCTATATCAGGATGAGCTTCTTAGTCAACTATGGCATCTGAATCCTAGTTTTGGGACAGCAGGAACCCGTCAGTGACTGAAAGCACTGGCTTTTACACATGGGAGTCAAGATTGACCATTACCAGCTTTCTTCCATAAGTGCAACAGGAATGGAAATGTTAGACATTTGGTTGCACTTGGACATAAGAGGGGGCATTTTATGTTAGGTAGCAGGCACACTGCAAAGCCATTCCTTGCTAACTTAGGAGACTTAAAGGAGTAGGGCAGCAGGCACACAGGGTTTACACAAAGTGACTGCACTCTGGAGAGTATGAGGTGTGGTGGGAGTTAAGTAGGAGTGAGAAGCAGGGGCTCACTAACCTCTCTGAGAGGGAGACAGGAGTTGAAAGAGAGACACAGAGAGTCATTACTCAGTGTAGAGATAACAGTCTCACTCCTGAACGATCTGCCTCCACCACCTCAGAGGTCAGTGTGGGCAATCTATGAAGCTTGTCTTGCATGTGTGAGCTGCACTGATGTGGTAAAATGTAGATGTATCCACATCCTCTGTGTGAGTGATACCTGAGCAATCCTGTTTAACATGCCATGGGCCAGGAATAAGTGCCTGCAGAACAAATACACTGAAAAAGCCTCTTGATTCTGTCCGTAAGGCCTTCCTCTTCCTTCCGATACAAACACTGCAGAGCAAGGCTTTTTGCACGGGCAGTGAGTAACACATCTCATGTTTTTCAATGTACTTTGACTTCTTGGAAGGCTGAAAGAATCTTGACTTTACACCCATTTGTAGCCCAGATTAATTTCTCAACTGGAGTAAATGTAACCATCAGAAGAAGGACTTGTGACATTAATATGATTGTGTCCATGCTGGGGCTTTCCCTTTGACCAGGTTTTAGATGGGGTGATTTTTAACACATATTTATTTTCACAGCTATGCTAGAGCCAAAGTATGGAGTAGGTTTAAGGGCTGGGGTCCTAATTTTCATAGAGATGGTGTTGCCCATGTGCTTGTTTAGCTTCATGGGACAGATTTAGAAAAGCCTGTTTTGATAAACTGTGTGCTTGCTTGGCTTGGCATTCCCAAACACTGTGTCAAATTTCTACAGAGCTGTCTCGGTGAGATTGGTTGGGGAATTCAGCTCGCAGTGCTAAGCCCGCAAGTGGCATGACTCAAGGACAAGATAATTGGCTTTATTACTTTCTTTTTTTTCCTGAGTAATTACACAAGAATTGCAAAGCTGCTTTCCAAAAGTGGGAAGAGAGGGTCTGAAATGGATCTGAATTTTCTATTACGTGTTTGGGAGTTGAGATGAGACGTTAATTGTGGTAATTGCGATAGTGATGGTAATTGTAACATTTTCCTTTGGGTGGGAGCTGTTTCTAGATGTGCAGCTCACTCAGTGTGGGTTTTTTCTGTGGCAGCTCATGCAGCACAAGCCACTCTCTCTTGTGTGCCTGCTGCCAGCTACTTAGAGAGCAAGTGTCAGGGGCTCTGCAGGAGGAGAGGGGTAAAACACGCAGAGAGAAAGCTAGAGATGAGGCCTGAATACTCAGGGACTGATCTGTATCAAAGGGTTTCCAAAGTACATAGACAAGTGTGCTGGCTGCCTGCAAGACCTTCGGGGCTCATGCTGTCCATCATGATCATCTCCCTCCTGTTTTTAACACTTTGTGTCCTGAGCGCCACTTTGTAGATAGACAGGTGGTGAGTACCTGGAGGTAACATAGGAGGAATGCAAAATAAAATGTAAATAAAATGAAATGGAAACATGGACAATGTGAGCTGAAAACAAAACAACACAGAATAGTGTGGTGAAGGCAGGAAGTTCACACTTTCTTGTAGGCTGGCATATTTGCTAAGAGGAAACAAATAAAGTTTGGGCACGTGACATTTCTTCAGACCTCTGCAGTTGGAAGCTTTTCTGTTGTTTTCTTAATTTCATTTTGCCTAATGCAAGCTATTGCTTCTCTGAGACCTGATTGTCATTTATATTCTTGTACTACTGTAGCTCTGCCCATCATCAGGGTGCAGACAGAGGAGTAATTTTGCAGGCATTTATTAATGGAGGGTGGATGCCAGAGGGATTCTGGTTTGGACATTGTTTTATTTGTGGAGGCAGAAATGCTGAAGACTGAAGAAAATAAGTGAAATGAAGAGGAAATGAAACCTTATTCTAATTTCCAACCTAAACATATTACTGACCAAGATAAACATATTTTCAGTGTGTGGGAACGACACTGTCTTTCAGCTGTTGTCACTCACTCTTTTCTGCTCTGCTCTTTTCCCCGCTGGGAGTGTTTTGGGGCAGCAGTCAGACCCTCCTTCACCTTCCCTTACCCAGGCTCAGCTCCTCAGCTGGCTGGATTTCCACTAGAGGAGGTCCCAGCCAGCATAAGCTTGTGGTTGCCAGGAGCAGTAGTCCCACCATCCCACCCTTCATCCTGTGCCACCTCCCAGGCACTTGCCTGTCTGGAAGCAGAACTGGCCACTGGCCTTCTCTCCTCACCCTCCAACAGCCCTCTCCTCCCACACTGTTATTTTTAACCCGGACTGGAGTCTTGATTCACTTCACCCTGTGGCCTCCTGCTTCTGCCAACAGAAACAGACTGTGAAACTACAGAGTTAACCCCAGCTTTTTCAGGCTTCCAAAGGCCACCTCAGCCTGGGCAGCTCAACTGCATCTGCAACATTCCCCCTGATAACATGGAAGGTGGCACCAGCCTTTTCCTCTGCTAGGGCTATTGAGAGCAGGTTTATATTGCCTTTTTCGTGACCTTGGGAAGAAGCTTGGCACAATGTGTCTAGGCTTCAGGGAGAAGTTATCAGATCCCACAGCACATTCGTAATTTCTAAGATATGCTAGTATTCAGGTATTTTTCTCCTCAGCTTTCCTCAGTTTTCTGCTGTAAAATTTCACCCAGTCTCTTGTTATCATCCTCAAGACTTCACCACCCATGATACTGAAGGACACAAATATATTCTCAATAAATAACTGTTACATTGTAAAGCTGTGGGACTAGAACTCTAAACTGGAAGATGCACCAGAAATACATTTCTGCATGGACTTTCTACATTTTTTCATTTTCTACTGTGCTGACCTCAATAGACTTCAAGCATAATCCATCACCTTATCCTCCTACTGAAGTCAATAGGGGCAGGAACCCCCTGATCTAACTGCACAGGTGTGCACTATACATAGCTATAGCTGGAGTAGTCAGGCTCCTTTTGTAGTCAGGGGAGAGTAAATGTGTTTTGGCATTAATCAGTCTGACCTATTTTAGTTTTCTGCCTAAGTCCGTCTTTTCACGGAGTGTAATTGAGTTGCCAGTAATGAGTTCAAATTTGGACATCTACATCAGCTGATGTGTACCCTCAAACTTTCCAGTTACTTCACCTGGCTCCAGACCAGGTCTTGGCAGATCAGCATTTAGTCATGACCGCTCACGTAGTTATAATGAAAATAATTTTGGAGTTATTGCCTCAGAAGTTCCTTAACTAAGTGGATACAGTGCTTTTGGAGAGAAGGCCCACAGGTCATTGTAGTTTATCTTCCCTATGTGTCAAGAGATATTCCGTGATGATTGATACTGTTTCTTTCATGGCAAATAACAGTTTACAGTACCAGAATGTCAGAATAGTTCAGGTAGGAAAAGGACCTTTTGAGCTCATCTAGCCCAACCTCCTACTCAAAGTAGGCCCCAAATCACTCAGGGTTTTGTCCAGCTAATCTTGAAAATCTCCAAGGATGGAGATGTTATGGTGTCTCTGAGCAACCTGCTGATGCTTTAGCTGTCCTTGGGGAAAATTACTTTCCTCATATCAAGTCAGAAATTCCCCTGATTTGTGGTACAGTTTTTGTCTCTCATTCTCTCATCATGTGCCTCTGAAGAGCCTGTCTTGGTCTTCATGGTAACCTTCTCGTAGGTACTGTAGGGTGATTGATCAGCGCCAAAGCCATCGCTTCTCCAGGCAGAATGATTGCTGGTCCTTCAGCCTCTGTTCAAAGGCTGGGTGCTCCAGCCATGGCCGTTGTACTGAATGGCCTGCACTGAATTCACCCAAGGCTATGGGAGCCTTTCCTGTATTGGCTCAGAGGGGATAGGATGGGTGAAACTGGACACCGTGTCTAGATATGCTCCAATGAGCACAGAGCAAAGGGGAAAATCCACTTCACCACATCTGCTGGCCGTGCTCCTGCCAGTGCAGGCCAGGGCTCTGCCAGCTGTCCCTGCTGCCAGCATATGCTGCTAGCACACGTGTAACTTATTCCCTGCCAGCACTCCTACATCCCTTCCTGCAGCCAGTTGCTCCCCAGTCTGTACTATTCCATTAGTAGGGTTTTGACAGACTTTTCTATGACTGAGAGCTGTGATAAGAAGCAGCAGTCTCCCATTCATTATCATTAAGCTATGCATTCAGTATAGCTTCAAAAATATCAAAAGCCTGTTGGTATTTATTTGGAATTCTTTTCTAAAGCAAAATGCTCACTGGGATTCATTATTTAGCTGAATCCTGACATGAAATAGAAGTATGAAAGTGATGTGTGAACTTTCAACAGTTCACATAAAAAGAACATTTAATTCTGTTTCTAGGAGTTGCTGGTGCTGTTTGGAATAAAAGCCATGAAGTGCTGAGGTGCTCAGGCTGGTGCTCAGCACACTGTTGGTGTGCACAATGTTGAATTCACCCTTGTGACTCCCTTGTGAAGCTGGAACGAGTTTCACTCTCTGTTTAAAAGGGAGAAGCCATGGTGCAGAAACCCAGACTCCTCTGACCTAATTTTAATTGCCATAAAGTTAGATATGCAGTCCCAGGCTAGGAATCCACAGTCCTGTTAGAAAGGGAGAAATGGGTCCCTCCAGGGTTTCCTGGATTTCACCTCTTCCCTAGTTGTTTTCAGGGTGAGAAATAGCTTGTCTATTTTCACTGGCGCTGGCACAACCTGAACAGCCAGTCTAAATTATTAATCTTTAAGTAAGGCTTGGGGCTAAAATCCTCGTTAAAGCTAAGCCTTGGCATTACAATTTAAATGGTCCTTCCCCAGACAAGTCACAGAGAACTGAGAGTACTTCTAGGTTTTCCTCCAAATTAAACAAAGCCTCCAGACCATTCCTTGTGTTGCCTGAGGGGTGCCATGGAGATTGGCAGGGGGGTGGAGGGTGGGAGGGAAAATCTGGGACATGGCAAACACACTAATCTCTTTTTCCTCTCTCACTCCCACCTTTGACAGGACTTTTTCCCTGCATTGGTGTTGGTGTAGATTTGTTGCTGCTGGGGAGGTGAACAAAGGGCTGTACTTGGTGTTTCCATTCCCATCTCCTTTCATCTGTGGATGATCCTGGCAAAGGGGACAGAAACTGCCCTCTGCTCCTGATGAAAAGGGACCTAACTTACTTTGTGGAAAAATGTTGCCTTTTGTCTGCCAGAGTGCTTGGAGGTATTCAAAGTTATTGCAGTAGAAATGACACGGAAATATCTCTAGTTTTCCCCTCTGTATGAGGATCTTGTCTACTAATTTCAATGTCCCAGCTGAACCACTTGTTATCTTCAACGCCTCTGAAGAGGCCCTACCGCTAGTGACTTTTGCTGGGGATGGAAGGTGTTAGCTTTGAACAGTTCGAGGGATAAACTGAACTCTCATGTTGGAGGAAAAAAAAAAAATCACATGTGTATGCAGCACAAAGCAAAATGGCATCCCCCTGGGACATAAACCACCAGCTTTATTTCCAGTCTGTGGGAACTCTGGCTGCTATGCACCTCTCACAGGTTTGAGCAGAAGAGAACTTCAAATGTAGGAACTTTATTACTGACAAGAAAGTTTGATTGGTTTTTTCCTATGTACTAGAGAGCTCTCTTGCACAACCAGCTCACACTAATGAGAAGTGCTGAGGGTCCCCATCCCAGGGACTGTCCCAGTCTTTCTTGAAATGTACCCAGGTGCTTTTGTTATAAGAGTTATGCAGTTATCTAAATGACAGCTAGTCTCAATTAAGATTTAGTTTGGAGGCTGAAAACTATCCAATGATTTAGTCTCAGGGATTAAGGAAAACAAAACCTTACCGACGGCTGGATAAAATTCACATTCCTTTCAATTGTGATCATCCTACATCAAGGAAATGTTTGAAATGTTGGCAGTCTCTTATGATATGCCTGTGAAAGTTATTATATTGCTTTAAGTAATTTAAGAAAGAAGAACCAAAACCTATAGCACAAATGTGTTGTATAAATCTTCATTTTTACTAAAATAGTTTGATTGATGTCAAGTCCCAGTGGGTGACCTTTAAAAGAGACCACATCAAATGGAGGGGCAGAGCTGCAGCTCTCCACCCCCATACTGGCTCTTCTCCTCCTTGCTTCTCCTCACTAGAGTGCCTCTAGACAGCTATGTCATCTGTAGCCATAAAATAAATTGAAGAATATCTGTCTCACGAAAAGCAAAAAAGGAGCTCTTTTCTCATCTCTGTTGAAGTGGGTCATGTTTCTATCTGGGCTGAGAAGTGAGCTGTTTACCTGCATGGGGGCTTAAATGATTGTAAAAACCTCCTCCTCTCCCCTCGCCTCAGATCAATACATTCTGTGTTAAGAGGGACGTTTTTTGTGAGGCCTGGGCAGGACATGACAGGAGTTCTATCTCTGTATCACTTTTAATTTGCTGTTTAATTAATGCAGAAACAGCATAATTTGCTATTCCTGTCTA
The DNA here is from genome assembly GCF_024509145.1 of Vidua macroura. Classification (NCBI taxonomy): domain Eukaryota; kingdom Metazoa; phylum Chordata; class Aves; order Passeriformes; family Viduidae; genus Vidua; species Vidua macroura. The sequence goes on along the minus strand of NC_071571.1, from coordinate 66,765,070 downwards.
TCAGTGTTAACTGTTAATTCTAGAGGAAGGAGAAAGCCCCTCTGAAAATCAAAATTTCTGAAGCTCTTTGGTTACATTTTAGAAAAAGAACATTTTCTGTACTACTTTGAAGCAGAGTAGAAACAATCAGTGCTATCATCACACAAGGATGTCTTATTTTTAGAAAGCCATACAAGAGTAATGCAAGGCAAAATAAAATCCTGCTGAGGTGTTCTGCCTGAGGCATTTAGAGATGCTGTATTGCCAGACAGGAGTTCATCCATTCAGAGAGAAATAAGCTATTATTTGGAGGGAGGTGAAGTTTAGTAAAAGCAGATTTGTTTCCTTGTGGCCTGGGGCAAAGAGGGGGGATAGGGATGTGAGTGATACATCTACCCCCTCTAACCAAATCCCTGCAGCAGGCCATCATGATTGCCTGCCTCTGCACATCATGTGGAGCTCGTGAAGAAAGGACACGCTGGTGCCCAGCAAGCCAAGGCAGCATCCCCCAACCTTTGAACCTCGGTGACAAGAGGTCATTTCTTGCACTTCAGATGATGTGTAAAGTAAGTAATTTTCCCTTCTTTAATTCTTTCCATGAACACATGAGCAAATAACCTCTTCTCAGGTGTTTCAGTCCCTGATATTCCTCTAGCAGAGCCTTTTGGACCCTCTCTAGGATCAGACAACCGGTGGGAGGAAGCCAACAGATTGACAAGCTACCTTAGAGAAAAAATGTCACAGAACTTAGACCAGCTCTGGTTTAAGCATCCCTAAAGGCCACAGAATCCTTTAGAGCTTTTCCTGTTCATGCTGAATGCATGGATATTTCAGTCATTTCCACAAGAACAAGTATGGTCCAGAAACAGAGATTACACTTTCTCTGAAAGATAAGTAGAAGATCACAGAATCATGGAATGGTTTGGGTTGGAAAGAACTTTAAACACCACCTAGTTCCAGCTCCTTCACCTGGGCAGGGAACCCATGATGCAACAACAGGCACAGTTGGAATACCCTTTTTGAGCAGAGAATCCAGTGCTTTTCAGGCACAGAACAGGAGGACCTTGATCAACAATTAGGCAGAGAGAAGAGCACAAATATATATATGGGTTTGATCCCTGTTTGTTCCTTACCCAAGGGAAGATGTCTAGGCAATGTATTGAGTCTCCCCAAAAAGAATACAGGGTGTATCAACTATGGGGCATATTGCCCTTCCAGCTTTTTTGTCATACCATGTAAACACAAGCACTGAGTTTTAAATCAGAGGGATTGTGAAGATTAATTGAGGACTATTAACTGTTGTCCTGTAATATGCTGATCTGCCTAAAACTTCTGTGAATCTGTTTAGATCTCTTTTTACTGCTGCCTAAGAAGAACTGTTGATGTGTGTTGCATCCCGGAGTTTGGGTTTAGATTAGGGTTTTTAATTTATGTTAAAATAAGTCAAGTTCTGTAATCCCGCGGACACCCCGTGCTGGTCCCCCCCCCCCTGCGGTTTCTGGCCCCACGCTGCCTGCTGCCGGGTCTTACCCCTCTGCCACTCCTGTAACCACCCTGCCGTCCAGCCCCAGGAAACTCCATGCTGGCCACCCCAAGCCACACGATCCCGCTCAGCCCAAGGCTCGGTGCCCGCCCCTGCGGGGTTCTCTGGTTGGTCGCGGTTGCTGGCGTCACCGCCACGGCAGCCGCCCCTATTGGGCGGCAGGCCGTGGATCCTCTCGCCCCACCCCTCCATAAAGCCCTATCCCGCCGGCACCCAGGTGCCATTTCCTCCCATGCGAGTGACGGGAGCGGTCGCATCTTTCCATCGAACCGCGCCATGTGTGACCAATAAACCGTTCCTGCCAAGCACGGAGTAAATGGACAAATTCCTTACCTCTTTGCCGGATCCCTAGCGCACGATAACAGAGGCTGGCCAGCCCACGTGCCCGAGACACGGAGCCATGTCCGGGAACCCGCGGCAGCAAACCCCGGCAGCACGTGGAAGCTACACCACAGCCGGGCTCCCAAGAGCCGCGTGCAGCCGGGGAGAGCGAAAACCCACGCCGCAGATGTGATCTTGGACAGGATGTCTGAGGGCCTGGGCACAGCCCACCACATGCTCCAAACCAAGAAATGGAATATATTTCACTATTTATTGTATCATTCACAGGCAGAAAACAGTCTCTGCTTTTCAGGCTGTTCCCCAGATGCTTTTAAGAGTGTTTTAAGTGTTCGAAATTCATGACATACTCTTTGGTTAGTGTGTGATTAATTCAAAATGTTTTCCCATTGACTGGCAGGAACTTCCAGTTTTGATTCTTAAAAGCACAACTTTAAATTTCTTTAAAATATCAATATTTATTTAAAATATACTACTTCTGATAAAATGCCTGCCACCAAGCTTGTATGGTCAGGCACTTAAAGAATGATTTGCTTTGAAAGAGCAAATTTAAGTGAGAGTAAGGTAATAAAAATTATTTTGTTTGCAAAAAAACAAGCCATAACTGACAACTGAAGTTATTCAGAGTAACTATAAAATCATCTTAACTGTCATTATCAATTAGCCCACTTTGATTACTGAGGGCAAACTCCAGGGGCAGAGAACAGTCCTAAGTTTGCATGTAGGAGGACAGGTTAGATATGTAGTAGGGGATTGCTAACAGGAATTCACATTTTTGTATAACAGCTCCATCAGGTTTGTGCTCTCTGTGGCAAACCATGCAGAATAAAATGCATGGTGTAGTGGTAAGGAGAAAAAATTCACTTTTGGGAGAAGAGTAGGGGGGATGACTGGCAGAAGGAATTCATGTGGACTGTTCAGAGGATGACGGAGAATTCCGTACCTTTACCAAACTACTTCTCCCTTCCTCATCCCCCTTCCCACTTGAAAAACCAGATTCCTCCTTCCCTGTTGCCCCTTCTCTCATGTCCTCTGTCACAGACCTGAATTATGAATGCTTCTGCTCTGAGGTGTTTTGACTCGCCCATCTTCAAAGCTTGGTCCCCACATGTTCATTTACTTCTGCTATCCAGTTGCAGGCTATATCTCTCAGCCACAGTGGGTCCCCTGGCTCTTCCAGTGGGAGAGTCACAGCTCATCCCAAGAGTCAGTGTGGCTTGTCTAATGAAACACAACTTGCTGTTATCAGTGCTCTTTTATTTTCCTGAGAAGCAGGCAAAAAAATTTCATGTTCCATGCACTTAACCTCAGCCCACCCCAATGCCCATCCTTGGTTAAGCTTTGCCTACTGTTCATACCACACTTTTACCAGCAAAGATTAACTTTTTTTTTAGCTGATCCTGTGAAGCAGCATTGCTTCAGAGGAAGGCTCAACACTGAGATGGATTTTCTCTCTGTTATTTCCTGGTTTAGAGAGGTCCATCTGTTGGATGTGCAGCTAGTGGATACCAACTTTAGAATTTACAAGGATGTTGATGAGGGCTGCTTTTAGTGAGGTCAGGCTTCTACACAGGTGTCTCCAGCCTTGCCTTGTCTTTTTGGCAGAATTGTTCAGTTCAGTACAAAGTCCCCGGTGTTGCAAATACTTACCAAATTTACTCTACAAGCATTTATCTAAGTGTATTTTTTAGCCCAGGAAATAATTCCTTCAAACAGTCTGAAAGAGGGCAAAACAATCCATTTGCTGCTTTCAATACAAAATGTGACTCAAGTCATATCCTCATTAACCTTTTGTCATATCCTGTCATGCCCTGAATGGTGATATGGAAAAAGGCTGGGCTGCCTGTGGCAGGTCACCACATAATATTTCCTGAGTACTCATACTCATTCTCTGTACAATCACAGAGCAGTTGTGAACAGCTGCAGAAAGTGAAAGAGGGGCAGGTACTGCTGACACAGCTTTGTAGTCGTTATTCAAATAATGTTCACATATGCTTTCCTACCAAAACATATTTTACTTCAGAAATCAAATGCCACTAGCATTAGAAAACAGCTCACCCACCACCACAGACTAGAAAATACAGCAATTACTTTATGTTCCTCTATCATTGTGAATGGCCTAAATAAAGAAAAAAATATTGTAATGTAAATTCAGCCACATGAAAATCTGTAGGCTAGAAAGCCTTGGAATGAAGAGGATAGACTGAGGCAGACCTAGGTTGAAATCTGCACTTGCAAAGAGTGATATCTTTTGTTTTTAACACTCTATTTTAATTATATTTTAACTTTGTCGCATATTAAACTTCTGCTTAGAGAACTATCAGTATATCCTGATGCTTCCAGGACTGACTGAAGCTTACTTTACTGTAAACTCAATGCTGAAAAAACCAAAAATTTCCTATTTGATAAATATAAGCAGTGATATAGTTAAGAGATAATGATCTATTTGGTAATGCATAGGTTGGAATAAAGATGGTCTTTGTCCAGAAGAGTTTACAATGTATTTCCTCTTGGCAAACACCAGGTACATGGGTTTTGACCCCTTTTCAAACAGGAGTGGCAAATAAATTCACTGCTACCAGCCAACTTCCTGATTTGCCTTTGGAAATAAGGCAGGACTTCCTGGATTATTCATGAAACACATCTTCATTAAACAGCTTACCAGGATCCAAACAGTCAGAGGAGTTAAATTGGGTTGGTCAGTTGTCACACAGAAAAAATTATTTCAACAAATAAGCCCATGAGGGTAAAACAGCAATTAATTCGGCCCTTAACAAGCACAGACTTCAAATCTATGTTGTTAAAAAAATCAAGAAGGTCGCTGCACATCTAAATGGAGAGGGACCAGGTTGTTTATAGGCTTGCAGGCTCAGGCTTAGCTACTGGACAGCAGCTCCTCTCCAGAGCACCAGCAATCAAAACACAGAGGTTTTGCTGGGCAGCACTTACCTTGCAAGGAACTCTGTTCCTGATTCCCTCCTCTGACTCTTCTCATCAGGTTTCTCGTGTCCTCGGTAGGTCAGTGTAGTCCAAGGAAACCACATCTGCCCATTGGCTCCATACGGAAGGCTTGGCTGTAGGAGAGGAGTACATTTTTACTCTGTCTCCCCTCTTTTTTTTTTTTTTTTTTTTTGGTAAAAGAGAGAAACCACAATGTTTTTCTTCCGGTTTTTCTTATTTCCTCTCTACTTGGTAAGCCTTGTTTTTGCAAGTTTCAGATATTTGTCAGATATTTGGGAGGAGTGCTCCTCAAATTGGAGTGTCCACAGCGGGAGAGTCCAGTGGTCATCTGTGACTGTCTTGTAGTCACCAAATTTGTGGATAATAAATGGATAATAATGATGGATAATAATTTCATTTTATCATCATGATTTACTTGGCAGTCCCAGTTCCTGAGGATTTTTCTAGCCTTGCTACAGTGCTAAAAAAGAGTCTTGCAGCTCTAAAAAGTCAGATCAAGGCAGGGGAAAATCTAATTAACTCAGAAGAAAGGCACTAATGTCCAGCAGATGGTCATGCTGGTCTCCTTCCTAAGAGAGTATTTCCCTTCTGCTTCATGATCCAAGCTGGCTGCAGTTCCTAGCTCCATGGCTGCTAAATTCATTTTGAGGTGGCAATATCGGGGCTTCAGATTCAGGTCCACAAAAACATGTTGCCTGCCTTGCCCTGGCCCAGAGGTTATCACCTCTGCAGGTGCAGCAGCCTGGCAGAGGTACCAGCTCCTGCTTTTATGAGTATGACCACGTGTCCCAAAATGACTGGTGACAGCTTCAGCCTGGCCACAAAGCCTGTTAGCTGAGCTCTCTGGCCTGTGATCTGATCTGCGCTGGACTGCTGCAGCTGAAGCAGGGGCAGACACCAAGCTTTAGCAACCAGGACTCCTCTCCCTTTTGCACCTTTTCCTTGTTAGATGGTGACCCAGAGCCCGCAGACACCTCTGCCACTGTGGGCCATGTTTGGAAAGTCTGCTTCCCACAGAAATGAACCTTCCTTAGCAAAGGCAGGAGTTGCAACCATGTATGTGGGCTGAGAGCGTGTGTTGCCTCCAAAATTAACAGGGCAGGCAGAAGGCAGATAAGGTCCTCAGGCATTTGAAAACCCTAGAAAATCCAACAAGTTAGACTATATCAGGCTTGAACAGACTGGATTTGTTATTCTGATGAAGTAAAAGTATCATTTTCTTAACCTGCACAGTCCTCGGGGCAAACTGTGACATATTGACAAAAGATGTCTCTTACTGGTGAAAATAATGTATATTTTTGTAGGTGTTTATAACCCTTTTGATTTTAAATTCTGCTGCGCTGAGCAGATTGCTGTTGTCTGTGCCAGTGGAGAGGTGGAGCATTTGCCTGATCCTCAGAAGTCTCATAATAGGTTTGCAAACTCTGAGCTGGAAATTCCAGCTGGGATGTGGATAGATGCTCCTGGAAAAGTCAAATAATAGAAATCTTGCAGAAAATGTAAGGAAATATGTCTGAGGACCTTCCTTCCTCCAGAAATGAAATGTTAACTTTAAATGAAGAGGAATAACCAGATGCTTTTGCTGCAATTTGTTGAGCACAAAAATATAATTACTTAGATTTTCCCATCTCTTTCAAGTCAAAGCCTTCACTCCCAGCTTCTCATTTTACAAAGCTGGACAAACTGATGCTGTGTGTCCAGATTGGTGCCAGCTGTGCGTCTTGTTATTTTAAATGGACATGGAAGTCAGTTTGTTCTTCCGTGTATGAAACCCATTGCTTTCTAAAATTTTTGGTTGCATAACAAATTCCAAGCTTACTTGACCTAAAAGAGAAATTTGGCAATCCTTCCTGATGGCCACAGAGTTGGTGAAAAATACCAGCAAGGTGTTGCTCAAACACCAAAAGAAAACAGACTCCTCCTTTCAGGCAGCTTCAGCTTGTTTCAGAGTGCATCCACATTACAAACATCAGCTACTGCTGTGTTATTGGCTCGCAGAGCCTTTTCCTCACAGAAGGACTCCTGGTATAAACACCAGTGGCTTTACTACTGAATAATTTGCTTTCTGTTAATTCTGTCATTCTCTTGCTGCCTACTGTTGTGCTGCTTGGCCAAAATTTCCGAAGGTGTTCCTCATTTAAAATAAATCATTTTCTTACTCGACACTGGTCCAACAGACCCATTTATTTCCCCAAACAGTATCTGTAATAATTTTCCCCAAACTACAGTGGCCAATTTTTTCTTTTTTTCTAGATAAATCTGTGGCCAAATCATCTTTCCACAGCTCCATGAATCTGTATGTTTATAGCCCCCTTTGAGGTAATTAGTGTCTTGCAATGTTTAGACTCATCAGGTTCCATCTGAGCTTCAGCCTCCAGAACTGTATCTGTATCTGCACCCAGTTCCTCAGGAAAAGGTAGTTTTACACAAATTGCTTTTACATAGCACAGTTGTTGCATGAGACATGACACGAAACAGACATTGCACAAAATGACACAGCGGGCTCGGGGACTTCTCTAATTGCCCCTTTCCCATTTTCACTGCCTCCAGAACATGGCTGTCATGACAGGCAGTCTTGTCCAGCCCCGTGCCCCTCTGAGACAGGATCTGCAGTCCCTCAGCTGCTCCTGGAGCACTGCTTAGCTAATTCAGTTTAATATAGCAATCCTCTGGTTGTGGCTCATTTGCATTTGTTTTCCCAATTTTCCTGTGCCTTCATGTAAATGGACCTGTGATGAAGCTTGCAAGCAGAATACTCAGGAAGAGGTGGATGTGCCACCCCAGTGTAAGAGAAGTGTTCCCAAGACTGGTATAGAAGGTTAAGGCTGTAGATTGAAAGCTAAAAGGCTTGAGGGTTTTTCTCCAGCTCTGCTATGGAGTGTGGTCTCTGATAAGAAATTCTGGCATGTTTTCAATATCCTCTTTCTCCTCTTCTCCTTGGCAGTATCAGCTGCAGAGTCTCTTTGTGTCAGGATTGACTTTTGGCTTGTGTTTTTTTCAACATCATTACAAACCACTTCCTCTCTCCCTGGCCACTACATTAGATAGACACATTGGAAGTGATCCTCAATACAAGCCTTGAAAAATGACAGCAATAAAGAACAAGGAACTAGTGAGACTTGGTCCTAAAAAGTAGGAATTATACTTTGTGGGTGTCTGCATCAGTGTGTATTAGTGAGGTCCTGGGAACAGCTTCTTTTGGTTTTCCTGAAAAAACTTGTATTTCAGACAGGTTTGTGTTTTGGGGATTTGGTTCTGACTCTGCTAGACACTTAAAAAAACCTTTCTTTATCTCACTGGAACAACAGTCTATGTTAAAATATCCCAAATATAGAGATATTGAAACCAGGTACAAACTGCCTCCATCTCATTTTGCCACATTGGGTTAATGCCTTTGCTGAGGGAATGAAACTGTCCTGAAGCATTGGCAGGTACCAAAAAGTGAAACAATCCACTGAGTTTCAACTGGGCTTGCATCAAAATTATGTGAAATGATAAATCTCATTGGGTTTACAATTGAGGCAATAATTACTCCAAATTGTGCTCAGGGCATTAGAGATTTTCTGGACGATTCATGGGCCAGAAGAAGCCTTTTACAGTAAGTCTGGTCCCACATCTGGTTTGACGTTGCAGTCCGAAAATGGGTATGACTTAGAGATTTTTGTGTCTTGCCAGGAAGGCTGTAGCACAAAGCATTTGATATGTTTTTCACCCAGTGGAAACAGAGTATTCCCAACTTCTGTTGGTTTAGATGCTGAATAAATTGGTGGCTCTGAGGGGAAAAGACAACTGTGGCTTCCGGGTGTGTTTTAAAAAACTGAAAACACATATCCAAGAGGTGGATTCTGAGCACGGTCCAAGTAGCAGTGTTGCATGACACATAGCTGGGTTATAAATGGGTAAGCTGAGCCCTTTCTGATGCACTTTAGCACCAGGGTGCAGGAGAAGTTTGCAGGAAGCAGTGCCAACAGTGCACAACAGTCGCCACCAGACCAGGTGGCCCCTGTGTCTCTCAAATGAGACAGTTCTGGGATCACTGGGAAGGGAAGGTACAGCACAAACTGAGCCATTGCAATGGGCCTGATAGATCAAACTCAGCTTTCCTCAGGGTGCTGATGCACCTCCCACCTTTGGGATGCTTGCAGTCAAAAGAAATAATAGAAATAAGTACTGTGAAATGATCAGCTTAATAATGTATAGTCAGCTGCACTTCAAATTCCGTTTTCCTATTGCTTTCTAACTGAAAGCTTCTGAGGCATGACTTTCTCTCAGGACACGTAGATTATTGTACTAAAATTTCTCTGGGATAGTTTGTTTATCTGTGCTAAGGTTAGACTGCTCAACACGCACTTAAGTAAATAACATAAAACCCAAGGACTATCTTTAGCTATTGCAAAATGTTCTCCCTGAAATAATGAAGTACTTAACTGGCATTGCTTGAGCAAGAGTTTGTGCATTGTTCCAGTATTTTTTAGTGTAGTAGGAAGAGGACAGAGCAATAGAGACTCTCTGGGAGTAAAGCACTTGTGCTTTTTGTGAGTGTTAGGAAAACCAGCCAAGGGTGGCCCTGAGGCAGTGTAAAACCTGACTCCATGGATGACTGAGCAGTGCAGAGGCTGACGTGTGCACAGTGTTTTGACAAGACAGGGGTGAGCGGGGTGGCTGGGAGGTCTTTTTGGAGAGAAGTGTCAGATAGTAGTGTACAGGGAAGGCAAAATAGAAAGGTGTAAATGTGGCACCCATTTAAGGTCTGTGGGTTGTTGACAAGTGGGAGGTGTTCAGAGGCAAAGTCTTGTTTTGGGTGAAATACCATTCATCCATTCAAATCTGCATTTCTGGGCCAAGGCTGGTGTAGGGGGCAAGAGGAGCTTTAGAGGAAGGAGCTGCTGGGTCAGTCTGAGTGTGACTTGTGCAGTCACCATGCTTGGTTTGTGTACAGAGGGGAAGGAAAAATGCAAGAGTGCCACTTGTGTACTAATTGATCACAAGACCACCCGGGGTCACTAACATGACCTGTCCTGAAGGAAAAGGAATTAAATTGCCAGGCAGGGCATAGAAATATCAGTGGTTTTGTAAAGCACCAGCAAGATATTATCTAGAAATTTAGTCACCTATTCCCAAGCAAAATCAATTCACTGGGACAGATGCCAAGAGAGGTCATTAGGTTCATTAAGCAGATGATTAGGGGGAGTTTTTTGTTAGGAAAAGTTATTAAAATGCCTATTGGTTTGTTTAGCTTTGCAAAACAAAGCTTCAAGGGGATACAATTGCTGTTTATAGGAACTTCAGCAAATACAGCCCAGAAAAAAAGAAAGCTGTTTAGGCTGAAGAAGAACTCTGACATGAGAATAAATGAACCTTAAACGCTCATGTCAACCCTGAAAGGAGACCTCTACCCACGAGAGCAGAGAGTGTTGGTGGGATACAAAACAAACCTCCATTGAAGGTGCAGATGGAAAGGGATTGTATGACATGCAGTTGGAATATCCTTTCCCATCTTCTGTCCTCATTTTCAGCAAAGATTACAGTATCTGGTGGTGAGAGCAAACTCTTTTTAGTTGGTGGGCAGTTTTACACAGGAAGCATTTAAGATCTTCCCTCATGTTTCTAGTGCCTTGTGCTTACACAGGTCTGTGCTTCTGTGCAAAGAGCTGCAGCACCATTGCTCTGACTTACCTTTGCTTTGGGTTTATTTGGACAAGGGTAAAAGTCTTCATTGGGACTGAGTTGTTGGCTCATATGGAGACCAGCTGTGAAGAAATGGAGAAGCACTGAGTTATGAGCAGGGCACTTGCAGCAGTTTGTGGGTTGCGTGTCTTGTTAGCCTTTGCTGTTTATTGCCCCGTTGTTTAAAATTAATGGGAATGGTATGTATCTTGTAAACGAATGCACAGGATCATTTCCAAAGTCTCTGTCCTTTTATTTCTCTCCTAAGTAGAAACTAATGAGATCTGCAGAAACTTTTCATTGTAAATAAACTCCTTGTCAAATATTTGAATGTTTTTATTTTATAAGTTAGTTGTAAATATTTTTGTCATAGTTCAATTGTTACCAGAAATAACTCAATCCTGGAATTCACTCCTTGATAATATGTAACATCTTCCTGGAAGAACTACATTCCAGAGGTCACATTCTGCAAATAGCTTTCCTAACTTAAATTACTAGCCAAATAGTCTGAAGGATCCTATATGATTGCTATTGCGAAACCCAGCTTTCCTGGTAGCCATCTGCATTTAATCACTCTCAGGGATAAAAGTTATGTGCAGCGCTTTTGGACCCATGCTTTTCTTCTTAGAGCACATACCTGCAAGTATCATCATTATTCACATTTTATGTTCGTGTGAGGGATGTTCATACCTCCCATTCCCAAAAAACACAGTGGGGTACTGCACATAATGGCTATTCATTGTAAAGCTATACTTTGGCAATAGCTTCAACGTTATCGCTGTGCTTTTGTAAAGAATTGAGGAAAATGCATTTGGGCTTTGTTTAGAACAGAGCGCTGCTGTTTTCATATATGTTTTTTCTGTAATTTAAGAACTTCCAGGCTTGGTAAAAGTTAGAAATCAACTGATAATCTGGAAATGGCACAGATAACAAAAGGAACAGTTATTCCTGAACTCATAGTAAAGTTATTACTATCCTTAGGGTAGGACTCAGTTGGCAGGGAGAGGGATGAGGGCTAGAAAGAGATGGATGGGGAGCACTGAGGGATTGATGTTCTTCAACCTCTGAATTTAAAAGAAACATTTCACATTATCTCTTTAGCATGAAGGCTGTTCAACTTGCTAAAAGAAAACTTTACACGACTAAGGTCTATTACCTTCCTTCTCAATTATGCCACCTAATTCCTACAGCTCTGTGAAGTTAGTGAGGAAACTGGAAGGCAGAAGGGCAGGGCCTTGGCATATGGGCAAATGCAGTCCCTGAGAATGGAGCACCACAGAAGGGCATCGAGCAGAGCGGGGCATCACTAATGGGAAAATACAGGAAATTCTTCCTGCAATCTCCAGGGAAAAGGACTTCTATCAAGATCAGAAGAAAGAAATTATCTCTGTTTTCTTTCAGTTAAAAAATAAATTCCACAATCATATATCTTCCCATTTCTTCCAAGTGTAATTTATCATGAATGTACAAGCAGGGAAAAAAATGTTTCTGAACTGCCTATATAACTTCTTTATTTTACTGTCAACAGCAAAACAGGGATGTGATCCTGACTATTTAATGAGAAAATAGGAAGGTGGAGGGTCCTTCTAAAAGAGACACTCTTTTTTAAAAACATTTTGTGTGGAAAACATTGAGTTGGGCTGTGTATTGAAATCTACAGTGTTTTGATAATTTTTGAGTTTGGGAGCACATAAGGTATTTTTTAACAAGTGTTTACATTTTACTTTCTATTAGTTGGGCATGACAGATAATTTCATTTAACTAGCAGCCTGATTTTCCATAGGAAAGCTTTTGCAGTGGAAAAAGGTTTTGTTTCAGCTCAAAGAGCAGGTGATGGGCTGCCTATCAGGACCATGTACCTTATACAGCCTTGGCCCTAGCAACAGGGCTTATGGGGGAACATGTTTTCCCTGAAAGCTTTTATAACCTAGGGAATGTTTCTAACAGCAAGCAACTAACTATGAGGACTCAACAGCTCTCTGGTGACTGTCATGTTCCTGAGGCTCTACCTGACTGCAGAATGACTTTATGTAACAATTTATTCTTTAACAGCTACAGGGATTGGCCACATTGAACAGCATCCTCAGAGGCAGCACTGTGCTGGCTCTGAGCCTGTAAGGCCCTCTAATTTCTCCTGTTATGTCCTAAGGTAGCTCTTTTTGGAAAGCCCAGGCATGTCCCACCAAGCTTGGTGGGATCAGTTACAGGGCAGCTGCTGCCAAACAGCTTTGTGGGGATGCTCAGGAAGCAGTCCTTGAACCAGCTGGGTTGGCTTGGCTTGGCTTAGCTTTCCTAGCAGAGGAGGGTGAGGCACCAGTGCTGGACTGTGTTCCTCAGGGAAAGCAAGATGGACCAAGACGTAAAGAGAGGCTTCTTGGTTGTAAACTGATGTTTCTATTGAAGACTAGTATTGCAGGGACACATCAGACTTGAAGTACACCCTTGGGGGGCAGCCAGGAATTGATGTGTCCTCAGGATCCCATGTAAAGGGATCTGTCTCTGACCTTGGGCATCTGTCTCTTCCTGATGGGGCACAGTTGGCTGAAAGACCATGCCACAGCCTGCTGAGAGGAAGGGTTTTCTGCCTGCCAGGCCAGAAAACATCTGACAAGCTGCAATAATGTCTTCCCCTCTTGAAGTCCCTGTGCAGAGGTGCAGTGGTGGATGGCACTGCCAAACCTGCTAGGACCCTGGAGCACCCAGTATCATGTTTGTTGTTGCAAGACCCTGTAGAGCAACCACTCATTAGTATGTACTTGATCATAACCAGGGAGTGGTGTCCATCACATCCATCACCATCTGGATATGATGAGTGGGCCAATCAGCCAAAATCTGCAGCACAGGGTTTATGCTGATTCCATGCTCTTACAGAGGCTTTGTGCTGCTGGTAAAGTTCTGCTCTGATATTAATTCTGCCAATGCAAGGGTAACCATCAACACTTTTTTTACCATCTTGAGCCAGCAGAATTAATTTTATCAGATTAACTTTTACACAACATGGCCAGGCAGTTTCCCATATGGAACTAGCAGTTATCTAGAGAATGTATTGTTTCTCCTAAATTATGCCCTGCCTGAGAAAGAGAAGCAGTTATATGGGTTGTCTGCCCTTGTGGGAAGGATGGGGAGGAGTAGAAAGAGAAAGAGAAGAAAGTTTGCCTGCTGTGAAGTGAGGACAAAGCGTGACACACACAGAGCAGTCCTAGGAGAGAGTTAATCCTGGAACTCAGCCCTGGCTCTCCTTTCCTTGCAGAGGAGCTGGTGAACCCTGGGTGGAACTGCATCTACAAAGGATAAGGGAGGACAGAAGGTGCTTTTATTTAAGGAACATTTCCAGAAAAACCTGCCCATGAGGTTTTTCTTTTGCTGTTCATGCATTGCAAGAGAAAGAGTACAATGCTCTACAGATTAGGGAGGAGGACTTTGTGTTTTGGACCGATTCAGAGAGGCCCCTCACAAAGACTTCAGAACAAAACTAAAATTAGCTTACTCCCCTAATACCAAGGAAACACTTCTTTTTTTGGCCAAGAAATTGCAATCCTATTTTCTATGCCCACTGGTTTTAGAGGGCAGAGTTATACGTCCCTTTGTGTTGAGTCTCTTTCTGAGTAAAACCCATTAGGAAGGTCAGGGTTGCTTTGTACTTCGTTTGAAGAGCTATCAAATAGCAGCAGTATCAGATAATGTGGATTATCATCTTATAGGTCTGTACAATTTTATGTGTTTTAATTACTGGTACAGAAAGAGTTCTGTGGGACAGCTGAGGCTTAGAAACAGACACTAATTAAATAAGCAAAGTGTGCTGAGATCTGTTTTCCTCAACTGTATCAATAACAAGATTCTCTTACAGGTCAGCACAAACTTCCTCCTCCCCCTCTCATCTGAGCTGTGGGTATTAAACAGTGCAGTGTTTTCATAATCATCAGATTTATGTAACAGCAGATATACTCAAAACACAGAAAGAAATTGGGCCAGGAAATCCACAGTGGCTGTTCCAGTAGCTTTCCAGAATCCTTGACAAACCTCACATCAAATCCCCAGCTGCAGCTTGACACAAAGAAAGCCTCTTTTTCCCTGTGAATCAGTGCCATTATGGAAAAAGCAAAATCCAACATTATTAAATCATAGGTAGAAAGGGCAATCTGTTCAGGGTAGTGTAGAAACATATCCAGTCTCAGTCTGGTCCCACTTCATCTCCCTTCCAGTATGTAGGGGCTAGAAGGAGCATTACTGCAAGCTGAACATACCTTAGAGACTTGAAGACTATTGACTACCTGCCTAAAATAATCTGGAAGCCTAGCAGTTGACCCTAGAAGCATGGAAAAGGGGCCCTAAACCATGATCAAGGGTATACTTGAGTTATAAAATATGCCCACATGTAGAATATGGGTGAAGGGTTTGCAATTTCTTTCAACAACATTGTTCTTTTGCAAAATTATGGCATTTTAGCTGCTGGGCATGTGAACAGGGTTGTTTTTAGTGGCCATTTTGACTTATTAGCTGCATACTGATTATGGAAAACCAAGAGCTAAATACAATTCCTGAACCTTTGCCATCCTGTGCCTTGTTCATTCCCTTCCTTAACAAAGCCAGGTCCCTGGGGTCTGTTGAATGCTGTGGTAATGGGTATTAAAAATTCTGGACTTGACACAGAATACTGCAATATTCCCAGGAAAAGAGGTCTTTGAGGCATGTGGTTTCCAGTGTGCACGTATGTGTCTGTGTTTGTGTCCGTGTTTGTGTCCATGCTTGCTACACTGCTCCCCAAAGCAGGGAGATAAGAATGGAATTATCCCATATCTGCCCAGCTGCAGGCTTCTCAGACCTTTCTCTCAAGCATCTGGTGCTGGCTAGCATCAGGGACAGGATATTGACCCTTGTTTCTAAGCAAGTCTGGCAATTCCCATATTTCCAGGCACTGGACACAAACAGACTGTTTCCTAGTAGAGAATGGCTCATATTTCATGGCAACACTGACAGTCAAATGCCACTTTTGCATTCTCTCTTACTCCTAATACACAACCTCAGTCTGAAGGTCAAAGGGTAGATCCTGGATGCTCCCATGCAAGGAAAATCAATTTAGATTCACAAAAGACAGAACAGTCAGTTCAGGAGGTCACCGGATGGTCTCAGTTGCTCTTCAGGTTTAGAAATTTGAATGGGAAGGAAAGGAGGGGGATGAATAAGGATGAATTGATGGAGCAGGATTGCTTGAGAACTGGCAGAACCACAACTTGCGAAGAGACACAAGCAAAAGGGCCATCTTCAATAGAGACTGACTCATCCCACTGTGCCAGGACCTGATCTGATCTGCAAAATTGCAGAAATATTTATAATTCTACCTCTGTTCATCCCATTGTGAAGCAAGATGCCCACCAATTTTAGTGAACATTTCAGATCCAGTCTGAGACCTTGAACTTTAAAGGAGAAATTTGATACCAGATGAGTTGCCTTGACTGAAGCAAGGGATTTGGACAAACCAATTCCTTGCACAAGGCTGAGTGGAGACGATTTTGAGCTTAAAGCACTGGGGTGAAACTGTAATTCTGCTCTCCTGGTGTAGAAGGAAAATCTGCTTGGCTTGTAACAGACAATTTGACTGCAATTAGAGCTGAGAAACATTCTCTGAGGATTTCTGGGGCAATTTTTTGTCTTATAAAGTTGCTCAAAGCAAGAGTCAAATAGTTTTTGGAGGCACCAGGGCAAAAGACTTTGAATGAGAAGCAATGGGAAAAGCAACTCTGAGGGCAGTGCACACAGTTTGTGGAGGAAGTCTTGGTTCTCTCCACCACTGATCTCCTCTTGCCTCTGCTTTCAGGCTGCTGAGTGCATTGGTTAGAGTGTCACCAGGACAAGCTTATAACTTGCTTTAGGGGTGTTGGCAACTCATTGTTGCACTGTGTTCCAGCTAAGTGTCACCAGAGGAGACAGTCTGTTGCTCCTCTGATGTCATCATTTGGTAAAAAGCACCAAATGAGTGAATTCCCCCTTCCCCCTCATTACGTTTTTGAGCCCTGCTCAGTAGTAACACCATGCACAGCTTCAAATTTAAGCAGCAAGGTCCCTATAGGTATAGACAATTCTGCAGTTTTAGTGTACACAGCAGAGCGTGACAGCTCCCCATGGGCCAGATTCTTCCTGCAGAGTCTGATGGCACATCAAATTGAGCAGTGTTACATCAGAAGAAGAATATGAATCAGGATCTTCATTTGTCATTTAGCTGATATTTGCTGTGGCTATAAATAGGTCATTTGGCTGCAATTCTTATTTCCAGATTTTATTTCTATTTTTTTAACCTCAGCTTTGCTTTTTTAGTGTGTGATGAGTCTAAAAATGTCAGACCTGGAATAGAAAGAGCAGATAACTAGGGCATGGCTCATTCCTGCCCCAGGCTGCTTAGTGCCTGCCCATTGTGGCCAGGAAAGGGCCAAATGATCAGTCTTGGCACAGTCACCAAGGGTTGTTTTGAGTTCCTAGGAATTTAACCCTATGACTTTGACCTTTGACAAGAACACTTAATTATTTCCAGCTCTCCAACCAGGTCATAAACTGGCCTTTTCTAAAAGTTTCCTGCTCTCCATAAAAGAGAGCTCAGCTCCTGTCATAGCAGAGTTTACATTCTTTGAATGGAAGGGCTTCTTGAATCAGCAGGATACTGTGGTTGGGTTAAAAAGTTCAGCATTTGGTTTTGTTTTTAACAGGAGATGAATCCATGCTCCAAAATGCCATCCTGTCCAGACTTTGTATCTCCCAAACTTCTCCTTTTGCTTATTGTTTCCCCAGGTATTGGAATTTGAGATTGTTCCAAACCAGAATCAAATAAAATACAAAACCAGAATAAATTAAATAATTAAATAAAATATAAAACCAGAATTTGTGTACAAAATCAGAATAAAACTATTCTCAGCCTTTTCTTATTTTCAGGACATATATATATATATATATATATATATATATATATGTGGGTGATAATATTTTTTTTTTCACACAAATACCCAGCACTGACTGCCTTGTGGTCCTGTGAGCCTTTAAGTTTTGGTTACAGCTTATGAGTTCCCTCAGCTAACAAATCAAACCTCAAGAGGCACGCTTCTTTGCAAGGTAAGAGAAGCTTTTTCACCTCTTTCCATAACACTCCCCATGCATTCATTTTGTTAGAGGAACATTCCTCCTTCAGCCCAAAAATAATAAGTGCAAAATTTTAGTTTTTCTGGGCTTTTCAAAAAATCGGAAGGCACGACCCCAGCTGCAGCCTTAATGAAGAAGCATTTCATCCCACGCTTTCTCTCATTTATGTAAACACACAGACCTCAACAACCTGGATGCAACAGGGAGCAGAGGCTCTGCCTGGCAGCCTGGCAAGGCTCCTGCTTTCAGCAGCCCTCAGCTGAGCCAGTGGGTTTCGTGCTGACCTCCGTGCATACATCACGCCCAGTAAGGAGCTGCTGAAACCATCGAAGCCTCACTGAAATGACAATAAGGTTTAGCAGAGAATGTAATTCTGCTTCCCACTTAACAGCTTTACCAGTAAGTTGCTGCTTTTTCCTTACATGGGGATGTGGTTGGTGGGGACATTCTTTTCTAATGAAAAGGCAGTTCTTGGTACCAAAAACCACTTGCCCAACATTTCTAGCGTATAAGGCAGAAAAACAGAGTTGAAAAACAAACTTTTACTGAAATATGTTATTTTTAGACTGATTTCCCAGCTTTTGCAGCCCGAGCTTCTGCCTGCCAGATCTGAGGCAGAGCCCAGTTTACTGGAGCTATCCCAAAACATTCAGCTCTGGTCCGAATCTATGTCTGCATCAGCCCAGATGTGGAGCCTGGCATCAGAGCAGAGTAAGGGACCACTTGGAATGTCTGCCCCCCAGGAAAGTCTGGCCAAGCCTGAGCTGCAAGCAGGAACGTGTGATGCTCCCATGCCTTCTCCTCTAGATTTGGGATCATTGAGGTGCCACAATCAGCTGCAGGACCATCATGCTGGCAAAGCCTGTGAGACATCCGTGAGGAGATAAATTAACAACACCCTTTCCATAACTCACTGCAAGGAGGGGGAAATGGAAATGCATGCATTGAAGATTGCCTGTGGTAGCAGCAATTGTATTTCTTGCTCTGCAGAGAATGAATTAATTTAGACAATGACATTATTAAACTTGTCTTGGAGAACAGAAGGCAGCTGTAAGCACCTTTCCTGCTCAGAGGTTGTGCCCCATGCCTGGGAGAAGGCTGGAGTCCAGCATGTGACCTGAGAAATTCCAGCCCTTCCCCTGCCTCTTAGGGACTGCCAACTTCCCTCTTAGTCAAATGTGGGAATGAAGCCATAGCTGGGCAAAGGGAAAAAAAAAAAAAAAAAAAAAAAAAGGCAGAAAGCTGTACAGGCCACAAGCCCTCAGGAAAAGGGCTGCATTTCCAGATAAACCCATTTAGCTCTAAAAACAAACGGCATGCTTGTAAAATGGCACAGAATCTCAGCTGCTGGAAATGAAACAGCAATAAGTGGCAACACTGAAGTCTGTCTTGAAGAGTTTGTCTTTTTTTTTTAATATACTTTTGCCCCTTCACAGTCTCCTGCCTGTTCAATATCCTGAAAATATCTTCTGCTGCCTTACCCTCGCCAACATCATTTTGCCACAGTTGAATTGCATCTTCTTTCTTATAAGTATTTTCTTCAATTCTGGCCTGCAAATGATTGATTTGTTAAACTGCAACTCCCTGCTGCCCGAACCGGATTCTCACCCACAGGCTGCTTTATACTGCTCCAGCAATGTCAAACTGCTGAACTGCCAGTGTGGTATAAAAGAGAGCTGGACTTTGAAAGGAACATTCTTTCATGTCTCTAGAATATTTTCTATATTCTATATAAATACCAAATGTTTTTTTAAAATAATAATAATTTAAAAAACAAATTCACCCATTTAATGTTCCTACTCATCAAGTATACCATATGGTATTTTAAATGTCATCTTTCATGGCCCTTCTCTTTGAAAAGCTGAGAAGATTTAGGCATAAATATTTTCCCTGTGAGGTTTGGAAACCAATGTGCTGGACACTATATTTTTTTAACAGTTATGGTATATTAGATCATGGTCTTTGGTGGTTAGGCATAACAAAGCCATACCAGGGGAATCACATGGAGAAAAACATGTCAACTTAACGGCTTTCAGCCTTCAAGGGAATTCCAAAAAGCCAGGCCTGTGTATGTGGAATGATTAATTGTTATTCTGACAAAGCTAACCTGGGGTGACTTGCAAGCATGCATACTTACAAGAAGTTTTGAGGACTAGATAAGGAGAAAATACTTGCTATGTGCATATTCCAATTTCAGAAAAAAACATCAGCAAGGCTGCCAGGACAGCCACTGCCCCCTCTTACTCTCCAGTAAATACCTGATGATTCACCTATGATCTGCAGTTCCTGGTACCAGCTTTCCTAAATGAGAAATGCATTCCAAATTTCTAACAGACACACCTTGGAATCTTGGTGTATCTGGCCTACTGCTTTCATAATGTTCCCATTTATCCCTTCCATTTATCTGGTGGTTTTTTTTCCATAATGCAGTTCCCACAATACTTAGACCTTTCAGCCAGCATCATGAGGAAGCATACAAGAAAAATAACTTTTTTTGGAAGACAGATCTGTGAGAGCAAGGGCCAAAATGCTGATGGGCACCTGGAGCACCATGATGCCTCAAGGCTGGCTGCAGGTGATTTAGGTGGGGAGGGGAGACCCAGACCCAGGTGAATATAGTCTACCTTGTGGGCTGGGTGGTGGAGCTGCCCTGATTTGTCATGGGGGCAGAGGGATTAGCTCCTGCCCTGTGCTGCCTCCATCCTCCATGGCTTGTGCCATTACTCTTCTCTCACCCAGAGCAGTTGGGAAGCCTGCTTTTGGCCGACCTCTGCAGCCACACTGAGTGATTGCCAGGGAGGAAGGGCCCCTCCAGGATATGAGACAGCTTGGGGGAAAGCAGGTCTCAACCCTTGGACAGACAAGCACCCATCTACATGGATTTGTATTATCTGCTGAGGAGGCCATTGCCTCCATGGAGCTCAGATCCTGGGGTTGGAGAAGTGGATTTTTAGTTGGTTTTGGGGTTTTGGTTTGTTTGTTTGTTTGTTTTGTTTGTTTGTTTTTCCCAGAGCAAATTCTTGCAGCTTTATTGGGAATTTGCTGATTCTGTTTCTGACCTGTAAAAGCACTTGTCTGCCTAGAAGGTTTTCTTCTTTTCCTAACTATCCTAATTGGGCTAATGAAAAATATTGCTTCTACCCATAAGCTTTTTTCTTGGTTAGGATGTACTCCATCCTGTCCCCAGCAGATAGCAAAGGGTGATTCCCTCTGCTGGCCTTGTACTTTGAAGGACAGAGACAACATGTGACAGATTCTATATCCCTGCTAGGCCTGGGAGAGCTATAGCTACAAGCAATCTCATACTGAGGTGTGTGCATGCCTGCACATGTGAGAGGAGATACCTCAGATTGCAAAGGCAATCCTCCTATTGCCATTTCTTAACTTTTAAGTCCTCAGTTTTGTAAGTCAAATGATGTCTTATTACCATAGGCTTGCATTTAGGCATGCACTAAAATGCCTCCAAATGTGCAGATTTATTGACACAATGTGTTGCATCCTGGAGTTTGGGTTTAGATTAGGGTTTTTAATTTATGTTAAAATAAGTCAAGTTCTGTAATCCCGCTTTTCCCCCGTGTTGTTCCCCCCCGCGGTTTCTGCCCCCATGCTGCCTGCTGCCGGATCCTTACCCCTCTGCCACTCCTGTAACCACCCTGCCATCCGTCCCCGGGAAATCCCGTGCTGGCCATCCCAAGCCACACGATCCCGCTCAGCCCAAGGCTCAGTGCCCGCCCCTGCGGGACAACCAACCCCTGGTTGGTTGCTGTTGCTGGCGTCACCGCCACGGCAGCCGCCCCTATTGGGCGGCAGGCCGTGGATCCTCTCGCCCCGCCCCTCCATAAAACCCTATCCCGCCGGCAGTCAGACGCCATTTCCTCCCATGCGAGTGATGGGAGCGGTCGTGTCTTTCCATTGAACCGCGCCATGTGTGACCAATAAACCGTTCCTGCCAAGCACGGAGTAAATGGACAAATTCCTTACCTCTTTGCCGGATCCCTAGCGCACGGTAACAGAGGCTGGCCAGCCCACGTGCCCGAGACACGGAGCCGTGTCCGGGAACCCGCGGCAGCAAACCCCGGCAGCACGTGGAATCTACACCACAGCCGGGCTCCCAAGAGCCGCGTGCAGCCGGGGAGAGCGAATAACCACGCCGCAATTGGTGCCCCAACGTGGGGCCGAGGCCAGCCAGCGCTGAGCTGATCGCGTGGACGGAGGTTCACCGCAGAGCTCCAGGAACAGCGCCGGGAGCCGCCGCTGCCAGCCTGGGGCCGCGCCACCAACAATGGGGGAGCGCCGCCGCCAAGCCAGAGTGGGCAGCAGTCCGCGCCGGATCACAGCTCTGTGCCGGACAGAAACCGAGAGCAGGGGCTCTCCAAAGTACGTCAGTGAAGTCTCCGTCGCCCACGGGGCACCAGACAGTGTGTCCTGCGTGGGACAGGAAGTGCAAACTTTCGCAGCCAGGAGGGCAGCAGAAAGGACACTTCCCAGGACTCCCGGACCCTGGTGGCAGCTTTCCTTTGCAGAGACTTCAGTCTGGTAAGTATTAGTCGTGGAAACGTGTCCAGCTAATACGAGGAGGGCTGGCCGTGTTCCCGAGGTTGGGACGTGCGGCGCGCAACACGAACGGCAGCCGCTGAAGTCACCTGCGTTTTTTTGCTTTTTTTTCTTTTTTACTGCCCCAGGGGTGAGGTGGTTTGGGTGGAAGAAGCATGGGGACCGTGCTATCTGCCCAACAAAAGGAATTTTATTCCCAAGTTAAGGAAATCCTTTTGGTGAAGGGCCGATACCCAAAAAATTTAGTTAAGAAATTTGTCCGGTGGTTGTTCTTTGCTTTCCCCCGTCTGTCTACCGAGGATGCACGCAAAACAGAATTTTGGGAGCAAGTGGGAAAAAGGCTAGCAGAGGGGATCGGTAGGGATCCCTCCATAGATGACTGCTTCCCTAAATTCCATTTGTTGATCTCAGATGTAGTAAAATCAGACCCCGCGCGAAACTCGGTTGGGGAAAGGAAAGAACCATCCAGAAAATCTGTTACTCCCTCTGAATCCGTTTCCCCATCCCCTTCTCCTATGTCTTCTTCCCCTAACCCGGGTGGGCGAGGGGGGGCACCCCGTCGATCTGAGACGCAGGGCAGCTCCACAAACGTGGACCGTGCGCCTGGCTCCCCCAAGCCACCCCGGCGTCCCCACCTTAGAGAGATCGGTCGATTCGCTGAGGCCACGACCCTAAACCCTCCTTCCAATCCTTTTTCCCAGTTGAAAATCCCAGTTTCGGCGCTACCCCGCGCAGTTCTGTTTCTTTAAACCCCTTTCTTTGTTCCTCTGAGGAGGCCGAGGCCACGTGGTTGATCCTTTTGTCTTCCCAAGATGGAGGGCGGCCACATGGCAGGGTCTCTTCTTCCCACAACCCCTTTCTGTTCTTTGTTCTCGGTGTCCCCGCCTTTGACCCAACCCCAACCTTCCTCCCTGTGGGTGTGGGCGCCGCCCCCTCGGGAGTTCAGGTTGCTCCCTCACCCATTGTTCTCCCTCGAATGGGTGTTCCCTCCAGTCCTTTGCATGTCGTTCCTGCTGAGTCATCGACTCCGCCCTCCTCCACCGGGGAGAGCTCTGCCATCTCCACCCCGCTGCCTGAGGGAGGCAGCCCCCATCCTGTTGCCCGCACCCTGTCCCCATCTTCCCATGGGTCCCGGAGATCCGGGCGGGAGGGAAGAGGGGGGAGGGAGGGACGGGAACCCCTATCCCCATCTTCCCATGGGCCCCAGAGTTCCGGGCGGGAGGGAAGAGGAGAGGGGGGGGGACGGGAACCCCTATCTCCAAGTTCCCATGGGCCCCAGACGTCTGGGCGGGAGGGAAAAGGAGAGGGGGGGGGAATCGGAGCCCCTGCCTCCACATTCCCATGGTTCCCGGAGACACGGGAGGGAGGGAAGAGGAGGGAGGGGGGAACAAGAGCCCCCGACTCTGCAGTCCCAGGGTTCCCGGAGACCCGGGAGGGAGGGAAGCAGGGGGATGTGGGTCTCTGAGCATTTTCCAGATTCCGTGGAACGGGTCGAGCCGACAGATGAGAGGCATGTAGAGGGATCGGAGGTTCAGGACAAGTCTGTCCTGGAAGCGGCATCCATGAACACTGCTGCCTTGGATGCCGTGCCTCCAAAGAACGCTGGTCTGAAGCAGCCTCCAGCAAGAAGCCAGTGCTTCCACTGTAATCAGAGAGGACATTTTGTTGTTCAATGTCCATTTCTGGGCAGGGCACCCCCAGGGACAGTGGGAGAGGGGAGAGGGGGGGAGGGAGACCCCATTCCCCAAAAAACTGAAGAAACAACACGCACCTGCCTCGCGTGAAGATAAAAGTAAGGCAGGCCACAGCACCTTAAGGGGAGCTGTGATTTATCAAGTAACTGTGCAGGTGGTAGTTCAAAACATCAGGGTGCCTTTGAGTGTGGCAGATGACCCCACCAATCGGGGGGTTGCATCAAACTGTAGGCGACGCAAAAAGAAAAAGGACCCTACGACCTCCTTAAAAAATGTTTTTCCCCAAAGCCCCAGGAAAACTTTCCAGCCACCCCAGTCTGCATGTGTCCCAAATCCCCATGTTTGTAATAAAGTTGTCCCAGTTTCCCTATCCCTAAACACCCTGAGAAGAACCAGCACCAGTACCATCTCCAGGCCCTCTCCACCTGCGTAGCAGTCACCGCAGTTGCAGCAGCAGAAGAAGCTGGGAGAAGAGTCCACCGCTTGAGAGACTGAATCAACACCACTGCTTTCTTTTTATATTTTATTAAGCGGGGAGATGTTGCATCCTGGAGTTTGGGTTTAGATTAGGGTTTTTAATTTATGTTAAAATAAGTCAAGTTCTGTAATCCTGCTTTTCCCCCATGTTGTTCCCCCCCCCCCCCCCCCCCCGCGGTTTCTGCCCCCATGCTGCCTGCTGCCGGATCCTTACCCCTCTGCCACTCCTGTAACCACCCTGCCGTCTGGCCCCGGGAAACCCCGTGCTGGCCATCCCAAGCCACACGAT
Source organism: Vidua macroura (assembly GCF_024509145.1). Lineage (NCBI taxonomy): Eukaryota > Metazoa > Chordata > Aves > Passeriformes > Viduidae > Vidua > Vidua macroura. The sequence goes on along the minus strand of NC_071571.1, from coordinate 66,740,442 downwards.
CCCGCTCAGCCCAAGGCTCAGTGCCCGCCCCTGCGGGGTTCTCTGGTTGGTCGCGGTTGCTGGCGTCACTGCCACGGCAGCCGCCCCTATTGGCCGGCAGGCCGTGGATCCTCTAGCCCCACCCCTCCATAAAACCCTATCCCGCCGGCACCCAGGTGCCATTTCCTCCCATGCGAGTGACGGGAGCGGTCGTGTCTTTCCATCGAACCGCGCCATGTGTGACCAATAAACCGTTCCTGCCAAGCACGGAGTAAATGGACAAATTCCTTACCTCTTTGCTGGATCCCTAGCGCACGGTAACAGAGGCTGGCCAGCCCACGTGCCCGAGACATGGAGCCGTGTCCGGGAACCCGCGGCAGCAAACCCCGGCAGCACGTGGAAGCTACGCCACAGCCGGGCTCCCAAGAGCCGCGTGCAGCCGGGGAGAGCAAAAACCCACGCCGCAACAATGAGTGCATTTTTTCCTCCCTGAAATGGAAAGAGGAACTGCAGATTCAAATGTATTTCATAGACCTGTGTTACTCTGTTCTCTGACTATTTTATTCTTTTTCATCCTTGTAATTTTTGTATAGCTGTTATGACCTTCTTAATGGGGCTTTCCTTTACCACATGCAGCTGAGATGTATAAATGGTTTTTTTAGAAATTATTCCATGTGATCCAACAGGCCATTCAGACTTAGCCAGTCTCCCCTGTATTTTGAATACTGACATACAAACTATGTACAGCTTGAGGACCCCTGTTAGAAATTTTTAGGGAAATCATTCTGAATAAGGAATGCTCTCAGATTTATTGTTCTTTTCAGCCTCTTACAATCTACAAATTCAGTGAGAGAATGAGTTTGTGGACTTCATTACATGAAACTGTAGCAACTATTAAGTTGAATCCGAACAAAATAGGAGGAGGAAGTCAAAATCCAATTTGTCATTGTCTTTGCTAAAATATATGTACAAAAGCAGTGATAGCAAACGTCACCACAGTGTTTCTTACCAACCCTTGCACAGGGAGATGAAGAGAAGATATTTCTGATAACATTTGAAGTAATTCCTTTTTTAGATCCAACATGTTCATAACATAATAGAATAGGATATCAGTTCTGACTGTACATAGCACAAACCCCTAAGAGCTAATCCATTGCTTTGCTCACATGGAAATGCTGCTCTCCACTTTGAATTTCATAACAGCTTGACACTAACTTAGATACTATGTTTTTCAATTGGCATTGGTATGTTCAGGGATTATTTTGTTGTTGTTACTGCTAGCCGGTTATGCTTTAGTCAGGGATTTGGAGGACTTCTGTGATCAAAAGCTCTGACATAGGTCTAAGTACCTGCACTGCTCCCCATCCCCAGAGCCTGGGGGAGAGCAGCTGAACCTGCCCTGCCCTGCACTGCTGCTCTCCTGGGGGGCAACTCAGTCATGGTGGGCAGCTGAGGCTGTAGGAGGTGTGAGGCTTGGGAAAACAGAGGGATCCCATTTTCTTTGCAGTATCACAAAGAAATACAGCAGGCCAAGCTCCTAGGTATGTCCTGTGTGCTGCACCAAACACTCCTGTAGCTTGACTCTAGATTTTCAAAGCACTTTTCTGAGTGACTCAGGGTGGGAAAGGGCAGGGGGTGGATTTCAAAAACACCTCGAAGCTGTGTTGTGTGTTTATTTCCTCCAAAACAGCCTCCAGGTTGAGGAGAGAGGAGCCCTGTGAGAAACACATATCTTTAAACCCTCCAACAAGGGCCAGATATTCCATGTTTGCTTAGCATGTCACTGGGCTGGGCATGCCTGTACTTCTAAGCCCTGGAGGACAGGGAAATGCTACTTCCCTGCCCTGGGTTGTTGCAGAACACGGTTTTTAATGGTTGTCAGATATTTATCAGAGAGCAATAAGGAACTTCCTGACTTCCCAGGGAAACATTTAATGCACCTTTTCTTAAACTGCCAGATAATGATGATGACCATAATTTTCAAGGAAAACCCTTTGCTAGGCACTGAAAAGGGAGGTGGTTTCCAGAGGCTGGCAAGCACCACACAGCTGCCCACGAAGTTGCAAGGAACTAGTGCAGGGGGCAGCAATGCCAAACAGCCCAGTAGGGAGGCAGCTTTGTGTCCTGTCTGCAGGTGTTGTTGAGAACCCCATTGTTCTGGGACAGCCTAAAGGAAGAACCACAACAAAACCTTTGGAAATTACTGGAGTGGTAAGGTTCCTTGCCAGTCGAGCGGAGGAGATCCTCTCCTTCCTGCGTTCTGTGACAGAGAATAAGTACTCTGGGCTGAGAATGATACAAAATAACTCTTAAAAGTTCTGCAGTTCCTGGTTTCAGGCCCTTAGCAAGGGCCTGCTTCAAGCTGTAAGAAAGGAGTTCAAACATTCCCTAGCTAACTTCTTTTCTTTGAGCCTTCTCATGTCTCCAGCTGTTGTATTCATGTGCTTCCCCAGCTGGAAGGGATCCAGGCACAGGGCAAGGGAGTCTGTAAGTTTAGAGATTCTTTCTTACAACATTTGGAGTGCAGAGTGAAAGCATTAGGGAAACGCAGTAGTGGCCTTTCCCTGGACTGTTTTGCTCCCTTTTTGTATGGTCTTACCCCAAAAGATGATGATTACTAGCATATGGATTGCCATGCTGGTATTTTTCCATTCCTGGTAGAGGGCTAAAATTGACTGGCCTAGTTCACCACAACTATCAATTAAAAAAAACGGATGAATGTGAAGTCCTTGAACTCTGCATTGTCTAAGGTGTGACTCTTATATCTAGTTTTATTGGTGTGCTATATGTTATATATTGTGTCTAATCATAAACAGAGTTTATGATCATAAACAGAGTTTAGACAAATACAGCTGAGACAACTGATAATGGCCAGGTATAAAACCCCACAGTAGTTCATCGTAATTTAAAGGAGAAGTTGTCTTTTTTCTAATGTTAACAATTTTCTCTGGAAGAACAGTCAGCTTTTCTAAGAGCATAAATGTGATTTTAACTGTATAAAACCTGTGTCTCTCCTACTTTGTGTGTTAAACTGTGTCTAAAAGACCACTCATTTCTATACTGCACAAATATGTTTAACCTCATGGAAGTTGACTGAAGGAAGGACTTCACTAGTTATTTTTCAGCCAGTTCTTGACTAGCGGGTGCACAAAGCATACAGAGTACACAAGACCCTTCTTCCTCTCCCTTGCTTGAGAACAAGATGGGCTTGATGTGGCAGAGCAACGTTTTCACCCTGCAAGCAAGCTATGGTGCTGTTCACATGAGCATGGTTTAGAAGAGCAAGTATCTTTCAGATGGCTTTTTTTTCAGAGACTCCCTCTTAAAGAACTTCAATTTTCAATTAGAAAGAAATATTCCTCTTAAACTTTGTAAGAGAAGGAATCACATAATGTAGCTAATGCTGGACTAGATGTAGTTGATACTGCTTCTCAGGAAACTCAGAGTAAAAGTATTCATAAGGCTGATGGCAAATCAAAAGCTCTTCTAGAGGCAGCACAGTGAGATTTTTCTATTACATTATCAGTGCTTGATGGGAAACTTGTCTAATATAGGTGGAAGAGATGGAATCAATAAACTAAATTAGAAAACTTTGGGCATCACATGAGGTAACACCTGTTGGAGCAGCAGTGAAGCTCCTGAGAAAGACCTGTTTCAAAGAAACGTGGAAATAATGGAGCACCTTGTTTGTGCATGGCAATCTCCCACCATCACCACCAAGGGATTCTGTAATAAGGACTCAGAGAAACAAAGCAGTCACATTTAAACATTTTGCTGGCACATGACATGGAATTTAATTATTCTGTGTTCCTGCTTTCAGCAGCTGAGGAGGACAAATACAATAGACCCATCCTTCACCTTTCAAGCATCTTACTCAATAGCATTTTTCTCTGTTTTCCTCAATGACAGTGGTCTTGGAGGAGTCTGCCCCAGAGAAGAGGTCTGGGTGGGAGAAGAGGGGTTAACTGTGGGGCAGGGTATAGAATATTCTCTGGAGCTAAGGCTGTGATCATTTGCCCCATCACAGCTCCTGCCTTCTCCATCATGGCTCTGCTGTATGTTATACTTCCATTAACCTGTAAGCTCACAAACCAGTGTTTCACTGGGGAATGTGAACAGATGGATTCTTCCAGTGTCTCCTCTGGCTCCTGCAAACCCCTGTGTTCAATGCTGTTGTGTCAGCAGTATGAATCATATGAATTTTATTCAGAATTTTGGTAACAGGGAGGATGGGGCCATTTAAATATCAAGTGTTGGGTCACTGCCCCATGGACCTAAGAACTAATTACAGCGGGACTGGCTTTGGTTTAAACAGATTCTCTTACGAAGTTGTTGGTGTTTTTAGTATGTATTTGATAAGGGGAAAAAATTAAAATTTGAGCAATTAGATTAAATATATTTAAAGCATAATTAATTCAAAGCACAAATCTGAACTCCTTCCCTCCCCATCCCAACAAAAGAGAATATCTGGATTTTTAGACTGGAAAGTCACTTGTGAGTGACAAAGACGACTTTTGTTCTGCCCTTGGCCACACTTCTTGCTTGCAGGCTGCCCCTCCTCAGGCCAGCCTCTGTCACTCTGCTTAAAAAGGGAGTGTAATGATATCGACCTACTTGGCAAAGTGCTTTGGGATCTATCTGTGAAAGAGCCAGGGCTGAGTTGCCTTTGCAAACTTTGAGTGTTTCACCTTGCTACACTCCTTCAGCTTGGAAAACGTTACGTGCTAAATTTGGGCAGGTTTTAGTGTTTGTGATTCATTCCCAGGGAATCCCAGACTTCTTTAAGCTCTTCCCTCATTTGTAGGTATTTGCTGATGGTTTACTAAACAGGCTCTCCTGAGGCTGTTTGCTGTGCTTGACACCACTTAGCCATTCGCAGCACTGAGTCACGCTCCACGAAGTCTTTCACCATTAAGTTATGGCAAACGGAACTCAACACCCAACCCACAGCTCGGAGTGGTGGGGCCACAGCTCCACCTCCCCACGCCTGGGCTCTCTCGGTGTGTGAGTCAGAGCAGGCAGCCGTGGGACCTCTGGCTTGATAACAGAGCAGGACAGAAAGGAGCTCTTATCTGCTGTGCACGCACAAGTACTCCTGGTGCAGACAGGGAACCCGGCACGTAAACTCATGAGCTAAGCACTGCATGCAAAAGGTAACTGTAATAAAAATATACTGAGAGCATCTGGTTTATGGTCTCTTCCTTGGTACAATAATCTGCAAACTTGTGGCAACTCTTTCCTTAGTAATTTGCCTTTCTCCTATAGCTCCTATTTTAATGATATTTCTAACCTATAATCTGAAAAAAACCACAGATTTTTCAGAACATCCCTTATTATTATGAAGCCTCCTGCAGGGAACAGAAATGCAGTTGCAACCTGCTCATGGTTTCTCATAAATTGATTTCAAACCTTGCATGTGAACACACTGTGATTTCTCCTGGTAGCCAGAGTGACATCTTCCATGAAACCTCACAGCTGTCCCTCAATGAGAGATTAAAAAGATGGTTTTTTATTACTGTTGTTGTTTGCTCACTAATGAAACAGGCTTTTGGTGTGTGCTATCAATTACATCACAAATCATGTAATGTAATGACTCAGTATTTTTTTTTTTTTTTATTTTTATTTTATTTTTTTTTTTTGTTAAAGAAAACGTAGCTGCAAGTTTTATTCAGTCTGGTTATTTCATGGCTTCAGAATTTCATGGCTTGAAATTCAGAATGTCCAAGTTCCTCATTACTGCAGGTGTAGATAAAAACTTGAAAATCTGAATCTCTTAGGGCTCAGGAATATGATGGAAAATAGCCCCCAAAAGGTCATACGCAGTTTGGTTTTGTGGGAGAGGAGAAGGTGAGGAAGAGGAGGAGGAGATACAAAAGCTGGCGCAGAATATTTGCAACTAACACTATTGTCTCAGTGGGGGTTCTGGGAACACGTGGCTCTTGGGGCTTCTTGGAAAGTTTATGCTGTTTAGCCTCAGAATCTGGATTCTTCCAGCCTTGTTTAGTCTTTCTGGGCTCTTTTAAAGGTCAGCTGAGGGAAAACATGAATTAACTCTTCCAGAGGGAGCTGCTGCTCCTCTCTTTCTGTTTGGCAATGCAGGGGAAGTGTCTAAAGCATGGTGTGGTGAGAGAAATTAGCTGCTTCTGCTTTCTCTCCTTCCCCTGTAGGGAATCTTGTTCCCTGAATGAACGAGATAGATTTAGTACCGATTTTATTCCCAACAGTCCCCAATAGGCAACCTAAAAATACCTCCAACCCCATACACGTCCCATGTAGTCCACAGCTTTTTCTGGAGCTGAGACAAAACAGAGCTGATGTCATGGGCTATTTTTATACAGTGACATCTGAAATATTTTTGCAATAGTGAAAGAGCACACTAGACTTTTTGGTAAATAATTTCAATGTTATTCTTTCCATTTATGTAAATTGATTAATAGATGAACTTAGATGGAGCAAGTGGGGTTTTTTTTTCTTGTTTTTGGGGGGGCAGGGTTGGTTTTAGGTTTTTTTTTTTTTAAATCTTTTCAACTTCTTAAGCACCAATTCCACCCCTGTCTTCTTCCCCTGAGTCTCTTCCAACAGCAAACAACAAGGTAACACCTGCCAGGCATGGGTCAAGACAGTGGCCTTTGGTCTCCAAATAACAGCAGGTGAGTAACTGCACGCTTACCGCCCCAGACATGGGCAGGGAGTGCTGCAGCAGAGCTGGCACCTTCACTCACAGCTCCTGTAGAAAGATCCTGTGGTCCTGTCAGCCTCACATCCTCATGCTGTCCTAGCAGCTGTGAGAAGCCACCAAAGCTTCACAGAAGGAGTTCCCAGGATGGTAGCAAAGAGCAAGAACCCAGATGTTCAACTTTGAAACACGATGAATAGTTGTCATTAGACATGTCAGATACAGGCTGGGTGCTTTTACAGCTTCTGGTTTTCTTCTCCTTCAATGCTGCTGAAGTGTTGGAGCAGACAGTCTGTTCCCTGTCAACTCCCACTGTCACTTTTTTCCTTTAAGGTAATATCAAAAGTGCTTGTATTTTTTTTTTTTTTCTTTTTAATATAAGAATGTCCCAGTCTCTCCTGCTGTGTTTACACTTCTGCCAGCAAATCACTGCTTCTGTCATGTGCTTGGCCCCACTTGCTGCTCACTAGAAACCCAGGAAACCCAGGTGGGCACAGCACAGCCTTTGTCTCAGAGTCATCCATTGGAGTAAAAAGCTTTTTTTGGCAATTCAAGTGATTACTAGTCTGCAAAACTGGAAAGTAGAATTTTGCTAACTGGAGCACAGAATGCTGATGAATGCAGAGCTGTTTCAAAAAAAGAAATGAAAGTAGTGCAGTTTCTCTCCATTTTTTGTTTTCTAAAAGTCAAATCAAGGAAATTAACATATTTTGGGTTTTATTCAGGTCCTACTTTAGCAGCATCTGTCTTACCTGGGGGAAACAGGTGTGACTGAAGTGGTAAACAAAGGGCTTTTCTCCAAAAGGATTCAGGTTCCTAATGTCAGTTTGAGATGCTTCTGTTTAAAAACATCCCCAAAACCTCTGTGCTGCACTAGGGGACCCGAAAACCTGACTCCAAGCCTCTAGCAATTATCACAGAGCTCTGCCTGGGCAGAGCTGCACAAAAATGGTGGTGGCAGCTTTTTAGCCACCCATTTCCGAAAGGGGAGACAAAACCACTGGTATTTCTTTGCTGCTCAAGGACATTTGAATTTGTGGCTTTCACTTCCTCAGGGAACATCCTAAGCAGCCAACTAGAGCATATCCTGACCTGGTCCTCTCTTTGTTATGACTCTTCCTGGTTCAGAGTAATTGCACGTGTAATTATCAGGGTAGAGACAACCATGGAAGACTGACTCTGCCTGGGTGGTGGCTAAACAGTCACTGTAGGCCACAGGTCTTACTCCAAGGATTGTGAGGTTTATTTATCTAACTCTAGTATTCAGTGAATTGTTCTGTTTAGAAAGGAACAAAGCTTACTGAATCTTCATAAAAGCTTGTATTGATTCAGATGCAATGTTTGAGTCCTTTCTATGTACAGAGCACAAAGACTCTAAAGGTCCTTGAGATTTAGCTGAGCAATGTTTTGAGACGGCCGTGTTCCACTGCAGACCAGCACTGGCAGCAAGCACCAGCCTCATGACAGAAAGGAAATACCCTTATTGCCTGCCCATGCTCAGGTGTGGGGTCAGACCAGGGTGTTTTCATAAACACAGTGCCATACTTCATTACATCTCCATCATTTAAAGAAAACAAATGGCTAATCTTCTTGTTGCCATCTTCTCTGCTTCCAGCTTTCTGAATTACTTTCACTGATTTCATGGCAGGAAATGCTGATCTGGTGTTGCAAGATGTAGCCCAGCTTGGAATAGTAATTCAATTTTAAATCCTCAAGGTAGAAAACATTCTATTCATGTCTTGCCATCTAAAGGGTCAACTTTTACCAGTTTCTTCTTCAAGTCTTACTGAAGTATTTATTAATTAATATATGCTTTTCCACTCTTTATTTTTTTAATATAAATTTTTCTGACCACTATTATTAAACCATCTGCCTCTGGAGTACAAATACTTTCTCCAAACCTGCACCATTCTTGCATATCTGTGGACAAGCAGCCACTGACAACAGCTGCTGTAGTCACCAAAACGAGCGTGCTGTACTTCCTTCAGACATCACTGGAGAGTCTGCCTACATTCCCCAGCTGCTGTGAGACAGGGAAGAGGAATCTGGGCTGGGAGAACTGGGAACAACCTGAAAGGGTTTAAATGCTTCTGTCCAGTGAGGCTGAAGGAAGAAAGAGATGAACCAGTGACTGGCAAAGAGCAGAGCCATCTGTATCATGAGAGAACAAGAGGGGTCTGCAGACCCATGTGATTTACATAGTGTGTCACATGTACATGGCAAAACACTGCTTAGAAGATCTTGACCACATCTTGGCTGCTAGAAAGATGCCTTTAGTATTTTTAGTTCAACCTGCTAAGAAATTACAGTCCCTCAAGCAGGGCACTGTAACTAACCTGCAGAGCCAGGGCAAGCATAGGGCAAACTGTGCAATTTCACTCAGGATTTACTAAGACAGTTACTTCCCTCTCAGGAGTTTGTCCTTTCGAATGACCAAGTGTGGCCTCAAAATCTCCATCCTTCATGGGTACTTGCAACTGTGACCTTCCTCCTCTGTATCTGCTGGTTTGATGGAAATGAGCATAAACCTGCATGGTGTGGCTGCCCTTATTTCTCTCTCACTTTGAGATTCAGCAGCAGTTTTTTATGAAGAACCAGTCTTTCCTTTTTCCAAGCCTAGCCCTTCTGCATTGGAGAAATGCCCTCTCCTCAGAACCATGCCACCTTCCTCAGAGTGTTTATGTCCTCTCCCCAGGAAAAGATTACAAATTATGTCAGGAATGGATTTTTTTAAAACACACAACCTCTTATTACTCAGTGTTTTAAGTAAAATAACACATGAGCTTGTTAACTCTATCTGCCCCTCATCTCATGGAGGACATGTTTTTTAAACAAGCTTTAATATCCTTTACTAAATAAAAGTTGTTTTCAACAGGAATACCCTGAGCATAATCATGATATACACACGTACATAAATTTTAGAATTAAAAAAAAAAAAAAAGGAAGAAAAAAACCCAATAATTGCCATCTGCCACTTTCTTAGTAAACATTGTGATATGTCATGAATTCAATTACACAGATCACTGGGGTGTGGACAACTGGTTTCTGCTTTTTAAAAACAAGTGTTGAAATAAGACTTTGCTTTAGGTGCAGCAAACCCATTACTGAACGTCCGTCAAAGAGAAGGGGCTCCTTTCAGCCAGCTGTGTGTGTTCCCTTACGTCAGTGGAAAACTGCCTGGGTACAACCAGCTCATTTCTTATTGACGCCTGTAATTGCAGGCAGGGATAACAAATGGCAACAGTTACTGCAAAGGCTGCCCCAAATTCTTCATTCTGTCTTCGGCTGAGTTGAGGAACAGTGATAAATTTCACCAGATCTTCTTTTTGGCCAAATGTTCTCTGTGGCAGGGGAGGCCACATTCCCTGCTGAGGAGATGCCATGGGCTTGGTTTTAGAGATAGGTTCATTTATTTAGAAAAATTCCAGACTGAAGGGCTGAGGCACTGCTAATACAGGGGAGAAAGAGGAGTCAAAAGAGAATATGAGGAGCAAATTTCGTGATCCCCTTGAAATCTGAATTTGGAAGCTGCTGGGAAAGATGAGAAATGGGACTCAGAATTGGTGGAAAGGTGTTTAAATTAAGTGAGCAAAGGCACTGGACAGAGGTAGAGCCATGAAGACAAAAGGCAGAAGAGTGGTAAAAATATTCAACAATCATTTAATGAATGGGTGGTGGGGGTCCCTCGTCCCTTTTCCCCAGCTCCTAAGAAATCATAGTTATTAAAGGAACAGTGGAAGCTTGAAAGCTAAGAACTCCAAGGCTAAGATTTGCTTGTTTTAATTTGAGTCTTTTTAGACATAAACAGTTAGAAATAATTCTTAATTGCACAATAGATGAGACCATGCAGTGACCCACATCTGCTGATTGAACAAGGAGAACATCTTTTAGGATGGGAAACAAGTTACAAGTCCAGAGGCAACCTTTACTGCAAATATAGAAGATGAGTCATGGTTATGATTCCTAATTTATGGTTCACTGGTTCAATGGCTTAAGGCATTGAATCATCTTCTATGGAAACCTACAGAAATCTGCCATCTTACACCAGATTCTGAAAAAATTGTATCTTTTTTCAAATTACTACTGGCATCACTTTCAGATGACACTTCAGGCATCTTTAAATATCTATGTAATTGGCTTATTTTGTATTCATAGAAGATATGGGTCAGACTCCTATCATCCTGCCTCAGTATTCATTGTAAATTGATATTAGGTTGGTAAAACAACTTCTAGGACAATTTAACACCTTCTTTCTCTCTTTCATTTTGGCAGGTCTTCTTTCACCTTTCTACACAAACCAGCCTGCTCTCTCTTAATGATCAACTGACATGGGAGGGAGGAAGCCAGTTTGTGAGAGCTTTGATACACACAACAAAACTCCTGCTGACTTTATTGGAAGAAGGATCAGTCCAGAACCTGTCTCTTCTTTTTGTGTTTCTTGTTGTTTTGTTGTTTTTATTTGGGGGGGACGAGGGTTATCAGTTTTTAGGTTTTTTTTTCATTTTGTGTTTCTTTTTGGCCAAAATGCACCAACATGCTCTGAATATGTGTATCTTGCGTTCAGTAAGGCACAAAAAAAAGAGCTTTCTAAGGTTCCCATGACCTGTTTATCGTTCAGGAGCTGTCTGTGTTTGATGTGGTGGGCACATTGTGCCCAGTTTGTCACACCTACTTGCTTCTCAGCTGAAACCCGCTGGTGCAAAGCCGCAGCCCATTGTGCTAAGCACACTGGCCTCTTGTGAGCAGATTTAATGTATTCCCCTGGTTGAGTGAGACCTTGATGAACTTGTATCAAAGGGTTTTCTGAACTCATTTTTAAGAGCGTGATGTGAATTATATGGAGCAGGTGTGAGTGCCAGGGGAAGGTGGAGGTCGGTGTCACACTTCACAGCAGAAAGCCACCCACCATCAAGGCTGCTTTTCATGTGCTCAGCCAGTGTGAACCCTACTGAAAACAGAAGGCCCTCTGAGGCTATATGCAACCCTGAAGGAACAGAGCAGGCTTTTGAGGGAGGAAATCAAAGACATTGGAAAAATTCCTGCTTCAAATCAAGGTAATTTTTAATGACTCATAAGTCAAGACTGGACTGAAGAAAGAAAAACATAATGATTTTAAAAAATCCTCTCCCTTTACTTCAAAGTAAGGAGGACCACTTTCCAGATCAAATCACCTGCCTCAGTCACCTCGGCAGAGCAGAGGACAACTCTGTAAAGGGAGCTGGTCACAATTCCTGCATTGGTGGTGCTACCTTCTGTGAGGAGGGGGCATGTGTTGTCCTGTCCTGAGAGAGCATCCTTGAGAGTGGCAAACAATTGCCTTGACTGGGAAACAGAGCCATGCTCTTTGCTTTCCTCCCAAAAGGAACAGTAATGCTTGGGCTTGACCTTTTTGTGTTGTTGGGTTAGAGCTACCCAGACATTTTTTGTGCTGTTGGGTGTTGGGTTAGAGCTACCCAACCCCTGGAATCTTCCTCCTGGAGATACACTGTCTGATAATGCCCTAAGGCTACCGTGCCTTAGGTAAAGTGCCTTACAAGGGAAAGCCTCTGGCTTTGCTTCCAACAAAATTTGTGAGCTACTACAGCTGACAGAAGTTTCTGAAGTGTGGGTGAAAAGTGTGTAAGGGTTGATGAAACTTAATTTTAGCAAAGCAATTTTGGATGGCTCTCAGTGGTTTGAGAATGCTTATATTGTACACATTCAATAATGTCAGCTGGGAAATCATTCTTGTTACCATATTTCCCAAGACAATGATATCTTAATTGCTGTTGTTCTGGTAATGCTCCAGTGTATTCAGTGTTTGATGCTGTGAAAGCCACCTCAGCTTACAGGAGAAATTCCTGTGCGTTTCATGGAGACTTCATCTCTGGTCCATTGTGGGATAAACCTGAATTATGAGTAAGAGAGCTTTGGGAATCTATGCTCTGTGACCTGCTCTGGAAAAGTATTTGAATTTTGTATATATATATATATATATTTTTTTTTTTTTAACTGAATTGGCTTTTTCTTCCTTTGAGGAAAGGAAGCCCCAGGAAAATCCTGCCATAAAAGATTTCTTTGCAGCAGTCCCACTAGGTTAAAATGGAAACCAATCACCATGAAAATGTTGTGCCTCTGTGAGAAGTTTCACCTGTTAAATCTGAGTGTTTCCAGCATGTTTTGGTGTGCAAGGTCTTTACATTCTGCCTTGAAGGGAATTAGGAAAGGGGGGATGCCTGCAGTGGTTATGATTTAATTTTTTTTATTTCAGCAACTGGAATTGGGGGTCGAAGAAACAAACAGAACAGTAGAAGTGTTAGGAAAAGAGTATATTACTAAGAGTGGAAAAAGGAGTTTGAAAGACTGTCATACAAAGCAGACTTCTGTCTAAAGCTACATAATTTCTTTGCTATGTTGGCATACATCTGAAAAGTTTTGTAAGCTTTCTTATATATTTCTGATTGCTTAAAAAAATTGGGAGAGCCTGGATCACTCAGATTAGTGTTACCCAATATCAGCCTGCATTATGTAATTCTAAGGCAGTAGAGCTACAAAATTCCAAGAGAGTTTGTTCAAGGTTTTGTTAGAAGATGTTAAATGGCACAATGTGTAGTAACAGTTGCTGCATATGAAGGGGGAAGAATATTTTCTGCCAGTTCTGAAATCAAGGGTTACATAATTTGCAGAAGTGGCTTTGGTTGAGGCTTTGCACTTCAAAGCTGTAATCTTCTGAAGTTGCTCCTAGTAGAGCTGGGCTCTGTTGGTGCAAACTGTCACACCTCACATGCAACAGGTAATGTTTGAACAAAGCCTTCTGGCTGGATTGAAACCTCTCATAATTAGCAGATAATTAAAAAAAAAATAAATCCAGTTTCTCAAAGCCAGCATAAACCCCCACCAACCTTATTGCTTAAATAATGCAAGAGAAGATCTCAAGTAATGCACTGACATTTGCAAATCAGAGTTAATTATTCTTTGCAATACACTTTCCAAAAATAATCTCCTTTATCACTTGGTGAGAAGCATCAGCTGCCAGTAGAAAGAGCAGGGACAGACCACAATCAAGTATGACACACAGGGCACCAGAATGGGGCAAGAAGTAGAGTTGGGTTAGCCAAAACTAAATATTTCACCTCTCTGTAGCCTTCATTTGGCACCTTGCTTTAACTTTCAACAAGAGTCAGTTGTGCCGTGCATCATCCTCTTACACTTTGCAGTCTGGAAATACACTGAAGAATATGCTTACTTCTCAGATTAAAATCCTCCTAGCAGGGCTCATTTGAAAGAACACAATGCCACAATGGACTCCAGACAATGAAGTAGCAAAATAAAAGGTAATAGAATAGAGAATTTATAACCGTGAAGTAGGGGGTACTTGACATCAGTTACAAGTCTTGGGATGCTAAGAATGATGACTCTAATTCTCCTGATGTTTTATTAAGGATAGGGCAGCAGAAAGGACTCTAGGCTGCTATAAGAAAGGTGAGAGCTGATGCTTTTCCAGGCTAGCATTTGCCAGTCAACACAACCTGCACAGGATTTTTAAGAACATAGGTGAATGCAAAGGACACTGAAAATAAGTGCCAGAGGGAGGGTTAGGCTTTTCATTTTTCCCTCTCTTGGGAAGAAGATGTACGATGTATCACCTTCACCACCAAATGTGCTTTCTATTAGTCCCATCTCTTTCACCAATCCCTTCTATGTGAATGCTTTTGGATGCACATTTACACTTTGATGGCAAGAGTAAGAACAGGGCGCAAGGACAGAGGAGCCTTTTCTTGGCCAGCCTGCTGCATTCTGGAGTTCTTCAAACTTCATGGTGGCCTGGTTGCATCACTGGTTTCTTTTCCCTGTAAGTGTTGAGTGACGCTGTCCGTGATGGAAATCACAGATGTAGGCCAGTTAACACTCCCCCCCTCTCACCTCCACCCGTGGCTTATGGTCAGCTTAGTTAGGTTCTTTTGCCTCTTTTAATATAAAAAGTGGCAGGTGCTGGTGGCCTAGGCTAAGGAAGTGTGATGTAGCTTTAAATATTATTTATGTCTTCTAGCTATTCCTTAGGCTAGCAAGGGGTATTCCTTCTTTCATCAACCTAAAACATAGTTGAAAACTACAGCTATCCATCAGAAGCAAAGACTAGGAAAAATAAAACTAGTCATTTGGCTTTCTTTTGCTTTATCCTCCATACAGCTTATTTTTTGAGTGGATATTTTAGAGATACTTCCTTAGATTCCTCCTCTGGACCAGACACCATGAGCTGCACTCAGGTTAAATTCAGTTTCCAAAGTAGTCCCAGTGCATTTCAGGCATGGACAAGAGACACAGAGCATGGCAATGCATGGAACAAATATGTATAGGGCAGAACCAAGGCCTTCTCTATTGGTGTAAATGTGTCAACATGCACCATGCTCATATTTTACCAGTGACTCAGTCAAAAGAGGGGAGTGGTGGTGGTAAACACAAGCCAGTAAACTTAAAAGCCTTCTTCTCATGAATATATAATGGAGTCCTCTTCACTCTTTCAGCCTTGTTTGAATTCAGCTGGGTTAAAGCAGTGAACAAAAAATTAATAATTGTGTGCTGGGAGTATGATGATCCACAACAACAACAGTGTAAAAGAAACAAGCTGAAATGCACAACACCCAGCAATTATGCTGGTACATCATAGAGCATAACTGAAGTGCTGGTTAATAAAACAGTTAATGAAGTAAATCTAAAACATTTTTTCTACTTTTGTGCTGTGCAGCATGTGAGAGGTTCCTAACTTCGTATCGGTGGCATAGAGGGGCCTTTACAGGAACAGGGATGAAGGAAGGGAAAATCTAGAGATAAGAGTCCAGATATCTGAGCATAGAATTTCCCCTTGAACCTAAACAAAGATTTTATTTTTTCATTTTCTTTTCTAGAAATACAAAAGTTTCAGGATGCAGTTACCTGAAGCATTTTCTGTGTCAGCAAGTCTCATTTAAGGAGACTACTGATCTCTTGCTCCTATGTCTGTGCTGACACGTCCCAGCCTCTCTCTCCATCAGTGCAACCACCTGTGGTGCTGCATGCTGGATAACTTCCCCTGGCAGAGCACGAGGAAGGCCCCTGACCATCTCCAGTGGTCCAGCGGATGCTGTATTGAAGAACCTGACTGTTTTTTCTGGATACAGACACACAGAACCAGTGGTTGATAGTGCAGTAATAGGCTTGTGGATACTCTCAGCTCAGTCAGAGAGAAAGAGAAAGGTTTTCTAACCAGGCGAGAGTCTGGGAAGCAGTTAGGAAAGAATGTAAATAATTCTCTAATCTATCTTGTTGTTCACATTGTTTATAGATATGTTCTGCCACCGTGCGTCATTCACTGCACACCAATGGTGTGAGATGTTTTTACTCTAAAACCAATGAAATTAGTCTGCACGATGTTCTCTATATATAGAGCAGTGCATTTGAAATATATCTGAGTTCATTCTGTTTGCCTTCTAACTTGGAGTCTTTCATTCCTGTCCTGCTCAACAGCGACATAGGCTGATAGGCCATTCATTCATACTACAGAAAGTAGCTCTAGGAACTTGGAGGAGAAGCCTTTAGGAGGGCATGGACCTTTGATTTCTGCTTACAGATGCATTATTAATTTTTGAAAGATCACTTTACTTTCCAGAACACTATTCTAATCCTTTGTGCCAAATTTTCAGAAGTGAAAAATATCACATTGGGATATCTAAAACCTCTGTTTCCTGCCTTCCCGATAAGATCTCTGTGAACCTTCTCTTTCCTTTATTCAGGAGACTGAAACTGCAGACATGAACGAATGCTTAGACATGTAAACATTCAGCAAAATTTCATTGCCCTGCAGGAAGAAAACCTGCCTGACTGTCCTCAGTTCCTAGTTTCTGTGCACAGACTAGTCTTTTACAGCTTCAGTGCCTTGTCACAAATACTGCGTCAATTAACCAACACCTGTTGCTAATAAATATTCTAATTGTCCTGAGGTATAAATTGGGAGAGGGGGAGGATTGCAGGTCATATCTTTCATAGTTGACAAAGAATATGCAAAGGCTTTGGCGACCTCCTGAATAAATGTAAGGTATATCTGCATTTTCATTAGAGTAACCTCCTCCCGAGCGAGGCAGAAAGCGATTTGTGTCCTGAGGAAAGGTACGTGACAGAGGTCTGTGTTCTTAGAAGGCAGCAGTAAGCAGTGCCAGCAATATCCGGTAGATCAAATGTTTCTAGGCTCTCGTGTTTCTTGTCTGTGAAATCAGATTCAACTGATGGTTCCCAGGGAACTTACAGAGTAGCATTCCCAGCTAAAATACTGCTTTGAAAACTAAACAGCACTAAATGCGTATTATGTCTCCTTCATCACTACTGCTGGGCATCACAGCAGGCAGTTGTTAATTACAGCTGCATTTATAAGTGGGCTCTTGGGCAATGAAACATTAATTCTCCAATGTCATTTGCTATGCTGGCCACAAAGTCAATGCTGAATTACTTACGTCTGTCAATGTTTGGTTACTGTACACAAAGAGATTCTCATAAGCCCAATCCCCTTGTTGTCTTCACTAACTAAATCAAAAAGTAAAATAAAATTGTCTTTCAGCCAAAGCCTGTAGTGGCATATGGAGGATCTCTTCCTTATGACTAGGAATAAAGGATGCACAAAGACAAGTATGTGTGTCTCCAGACTAAAAAAAATAAAGTGTATATATATATATGTGTGTGTGTGTGTGATATATATATATATATATATATATATATATATATATCATGCCTTGATATTTGAATTTTGCTTCCACTTCAGCCTATGGCTGAGTCAGCAGAGGAGTCAAAATGAGTTGCAGATGAATGTTATGGAGGTTAGAAGTAAACGGAGCAAATGGCTGTGCCCAGTGATATAGTATAAGAACCAGAAAGGAAGTCAGAGTAAATTCAGGGGATTGGCATCAAAACACTGAAAGCAGCAGGTTATAGTCACTTATAGGCTTTTGCTAGGCTTCTGGTATTATTATGTGAGTCACGTGAAGACATGTTTTGGACTACATTTAATGTGTTGGTGATAATAATTGTGGTGTTAATTATGCAAGAAGCTCACTTTTCACATGTGATGCATATCTAGTGTTATGTCAAAGGCAACCTTTTAATTTGCCACTGAGACCTCCATGATCCTGAGCATATTGAAAGAAGCCTGATTGACTGTGAAAACCAGTAGGCACTGCAACAGAAAGCAGTATGATAAATTGAGTGATTTGAGAAATGTGCTTTTTTGGTTGTTGTTTCTGTTTTCATCAAGGGTGACGTTTCAGCCTTAAATGGATAGTCTGACTAAAGTCCAGGCAATACTTATGCACCATCTAAGCTTTGACTTATTTGGAACACTGTCAGAGCAGTGTGTTTTTGGACTACTCACTCTGGTGTGGAATTTCAATCTTTAGGTTTATATTATCATGCCTCATTGCAAAAACCTGGTAAAAACTGATCCTGAATATGACTACACTCTTCAAATATACCTCCCTGAAGCTGACCTCTTTTCATTCCTTACCTGGCTACATGTAAAGCTGCTGACACTTTTATGTAGAATTTGGTATCATTTACCTGAAATAGAAGACAAAATCCAGCTGTGTTCTGCAGTAAATAAGAACAGCTACTGTAACTTATTTGTCCAGGTGGTTGTACAACACCCCTTGACCTTTTGCTAGGTTTTCTTGTTGTTGGGCTTTTCCAATTAGCATCCTAGAATGGAAAATTTGTATTGAAACAAATGTTTAAGCACTAAGGATCACTATCTTCTCTTTAATGCCATGGCAAGGGAAACTCTGTTGGACAATTTTGTTTTTCACAAATGGCATGGCATCACTATCAATACTGAAGCCTGTAACAGACTAAAGTAAATGGGGTGTCAGAACCTGGCCTTGCACCACAACTTCTTTTGGAACCTTTTGTATTTTCATTGTATTAATGGTTCACTCCATGAAGATTTTGTAAGAAGAATGTGTAAGAACAATCTGAATGTGATTAGCTTTTGCCACACTGTGGTATATTACAAAAGGGCATTAGGTGCAATTCACCACTGTGAGGCATCTGGTCTTGCCTCTACACCATTTGCCAATGAGATCTCAGCTCAGTCTGGAAATGTGAGTGATGTTCTAATTTTGCACTTATGTCTTCATTAGCAGTGATTTTTTCTTAGAAATCCTTACAAAACTGCACGATCAAAATTTAATATAATCAGCAAGCCCCTGGCACAAAAACCAGATTGCACTTGCATTGGTCAAAATAAGAGTAATACAGCTGAAAAGAGTCAAAAGTGATCAAAGCATCTTCCACTATAAAGCTCTAGGAATAGGCTAGGAATTTTACCACTAAAAGATACTTTAACTTTGCTTTAAAGCAAGGGTTGTAACTCTAGGCTCTAAGATTCTCTGCATGCTTATGGATGCTGCTGGACAGAGTGGTTTGCCTCTGAACATGTAGAAGGAGAAGAGTTGAAGGTGAGAGAGGAGTTGCAGGGAGGATTCCATCTGAACAGCAAGGAAGGCAAACAGTACTGAAGGTACACCTTCAGTAAGTACCTTTCCCTGAGCAAGCCTTGCAGGTATCACATTTCCAGTGCAGTGCCCTGCAGACTGGAAAGGAGGGTGGGTGAAGGGAGGGCAACTGTGAGTCTTGGGCAGCCCTCCAGGGGGGCTCTGGCAGAAGGAGCTGCCGGTGGACACTGTTGAACAATTGCAACCTGGCAGCACAGCTCTCCTCAGCCAGCACCACCCGGATCCTGAGCAGCTCTGGTCTCCTCTGGTAGCTCTGGCTGCAAGAAGGTTGCAGCCACTCTCTCCAACTTCCTCCCCAGACAGACAGTCTGTCTGGGAGGCTATGTGCCAGGGTTCGTGCTGTCCCAGGGGTTCAGCCCCTAGTTAGGAGGATTTAGTTACTAACACATTTGTAATTCTAATGCTGTTAGTACTTGCAGCACCGTCACGGGTTTTACAGAAGCTGCATTTGTTTGCTCCTACACGAATGAGTAGAAACAGAAAGGCTAAATTTTCTTTTGTAGTGAGAAGTGGAAACCAACATTTAAAACCTTTTCCCTGATGTCCTCACCCACTGTGCCGCTTCACCACAGAGACTGACAGAAACAGAGAACTTGGGCCAACATGCATTTCTCCTCGTTTTGCAAACTGACCAAGTTCCCCTTTCAGATGTGAGGTAGTACGTGTGTGTGCACACTGTGAGACCAAACAGTTAGCTAATCCTCTGCTCTGGAATCTGTCTGACAAAGTGGTAGAGCACTGGGACGTTTTTCTTTTCTAAGTTGTTTAAGTAAACAAAATTAAATCTCTTCTTGGCCAGTTTTAAAAATCAAGTCATAAAAGCCTGGAATAGTTCTGTTGTATACATTTCCCTTGGAAAGTATCTGCTTCAGTTTTTCTCTTTGTTAATCAGGTCTGAGACCTCCATTAGAGAATAGTTTATTCCCAGCTTTAGCTAATATTTTTCAAGTGTGCTGTATTTGTGTACGTTAATTCCTGCCCTCTCAGATCTCAGAGATTATCTAAGGACAGGACAGCTAATGGCTATCTGAAACCAGTCAACTTTTTTTTTCCTGATGTCAGAGTAAGGACAGGTAAAATAGCAGTAGAAAACACCTTCTTAAATTAGCTGTGGTCCTTTTCCCTTTTGTAAGATTCTTTCTGATTTTTGCATTGTTTTCTTTGAGTTGTAGATTGTTTAAAAGTGGGTGTTTTATTCAGTGCATGTGACTAGAAAACCTATTTAAATTCTGATGCCTTTGGGAAGTTTGTTCACATTATGCATTTATCTTGTGTTATAATTTCTGTGATAACTGCTATCTGAATGGACAAATTCTGCTGTAATGATTCTGATACTTACCAAGCAAGCATAAGGTGAAGAAAATGTTTGTGAGATGATCTTTATCATCTTACCAGGACTTGAATTATTTTTAGAGAAGGGTCATAGCAGCTGGTGTAGTCAAAAGCTAACATTGTGTAAGCTGGAAATATTACCATTGCATTTGTTGCTGCTTTGGGTCAGATCCCACCTTTCCTAGCAGTAGTAAGTTTGTTTTACTTCTTTCTCTTCCACTACTGCCCCAGGAAGCAAGGAATTAGAACATACTCATGTACAGTTCCATCTACAAACATTTCAGAGTGCTGCCACTTTAATTGCTCGTTTGTTTCCCTTCCTACAGGTGTATTTGTTTTCAGACCACTCCATTTATTATTCTAGTCTCAGAATAATCTCTGCATGGCTTTGTCAGTGCTGTTTTGGGGGAGGACCTGAGGGAAGAGTGGGAGGATGGTCATTTTCAGGGTCAGTGCAGCCTTGGGCATCCTTACACTGATTGTGATCTACACCTCTAATTAGGGCTTTGGACAGGGAGCCTGGCCTGCATTGAGTACATTTGTTTGCAAAATCCCCTGACCTAAGGCACTCCCATGCAGGCAGGTGCACATTACTTTCATGTAGCTCAGCCTGAATGAATCCTTGAACGGTCAGTGCAGGAGAATGAAATGCAGAAGGCAGAGCTCCTCCTGTTGGGCACAGCTCCATGCAAATTTGGCCAGGCTGCATCCAGACCCAGAGTGGCAAGAGGATGTTGCACTGTGTGGTCCTCTCAGGTCAAGTCTCTATCAGCTATCTGTGCTCTGCACAATTTAAGTGGCAAAATTGTCCCATCCTGTAAGAAGGAGATTTCTTAGATTCAATCAAAGAGGGCATTGTAGCCCAGATATAGTGACCAAGTTCATCCTTTGAGTGAGAGAACACACTTCCCATCCTTGCCCGAATCTTTCATCCTGTTCTTAGGACTACTGAGTATCATGACAGCCCATTTTAGAGGGAACTGGAAGAGTGCATCTGGACAAATACTGACAATAAAGTACTTCACCTTTTTTTTTTCCCTCTCCCCACTTAAGTTTTTTTTTATCAGATAGAGCTTACAACTCTATAAAATAAAATATTTCTCCTCCTGGTGGCATTAAATTGCATGCAAAGCTCTGTGGGCAGGTAGCCAGAACAATAACAAAGCCACCTTGAAAGTATTTATCTCTGGCAATACCTTATACTTCTGATTTCTGTCTGTCTGGATTTTTTAGTGCTTTTTAAACTGTCCATTAATTAAACCCCACAAGTAAGGTTACCTCATTTTTTCCAATTGTAGAAACTAAACACCAAAGGGGTTACAAATAGAATTAGGAGACTTCTTTGTGTTTTGAGCACTACCCAAGGCCGCTGGAGACAAGAGGGCTGTTCACAGGGCGCGATACTGCCTGAAGTGATTCTGGCCCTGTGACTCACCTGTCAGCATGAGGTTGGTCTAGAAAGAGATGTTGTGTCTCCTGGTTCTTGGCTGCGTGTCACACTACGACACGAAATAACTCACGCATTCACTCAAGATACAAAAGAGGGAAAAGAGGAAGTTTTATTTCTTACCTCGCAATATATAGAATTCCAAAAGTGACAGTGGATTGGAGGAAGAAATTGCCACCTCTCCAACCACACTGGTTGGAACCAACAGTCCATCAATTCTCTCCTCCCACAAAGAAGAATGCAAAACAATCATTATTTACATGAACAGTGCATGATAACTCCAGTAGAAATATGTAAACATCAGAAGGCATAGAAAACTTTTAAAAGAACTTTAAAACTTTTAAAAGAACAGGGTGACAGTTGTGCACCTCAGTGGTGCTGCTGACTCTTTCCTTTCTTTAGAAATAATGTTCCTGAAGAGTTGGGCAGTATTCAAGGCAGTACAAACAAGAAGAAAATCTTTGGTGTCCTGTTGGATCATATGTGCAGAATGAAGTATCAAGACCTGATCCAAAACTGTTACAATTATCCATAGTTCCACATGATTTTGGTTTTCTTTTCCAGCAATGGGACTCCCTTGCTCTAGGAATGAGCTGATTTTTTTTTTCTCTTTATGTCTACCTTGAGTTTTGCTCAGCACAGCAGAGGGAGGTATTTTTGAAAGCATAGTTCTGTGACATATTTATATTATCAGCTTGAACTATGAACCAGGGGAGGAAAATCTAAAAGGGATGACAGGAAATCAAAGGCTTCTTTAAATAGTTTGAAAATTCCAGGAATTCAAATGGGAATCTCACAATGGTTGGAACTCATCTACGCTTGTGGTGGTGCCAAAAATTTCTAATTAACACATAAATTAAGACCATGGGTCAGATTTTGAATTTCATGGGATTGTGGTAGGGCTGAAGGAACTAGCAGTCTTAAAAAAATGTTGACAACACAGGTGTTTTTTAAAAAATTGAGGGAGATGCCCTCAAAGACATTCTCTGCAGTAGACTGTACTGATAAAATGGACAATTAGGGTAAATAAACCAGTGCTGCAAATGTACTGGGATAATCAAATAAGTGGGTAAGACTTGTTAGAACTGGCCTGTGCTAAAGAGGAATGAAAATACGTGGCCCTTACTGCCAGAACAGAATTGTTTCTGCCCTAAGGCAGCTGAATCTCTAGAAACACCTGTAACAGTTCTGCTAAACATAATTATAGTTATCAGATGAAAAGAAGACACGATAAGATCAGATAATTCCCCCATTCAGAACTGGAGTCCACTGAAATCAATTAGGCATTTCCAGGTTTCTTTAGAGGATGCTGGGTCAGCAGGAGAAGGACCTGCTTAGGAACTGAAATATTTGTGGTTTTGCAGGTTTGTGGTATCGAAAAGCACTGCTACAGCAGGGGAAAACTAGAAGTTTTGAGGAAATACCCTGTTCTGTGATGCTGATGTGTTCTCTCCTGCCTGCTCAAGAATGCATCAATTGAGAGGCAAACAAGGGGAGAGGAGGAGCTCATGTGAGGAATGAGCAGATATGGCTTCAGTTGTGAAGCTTGAAGTTACAGGTATTTCAACTAAACTCAGATATTTTGAAGCAGAGTTTTCTTCAGTTCTAAATCAGAGAAAGAATGCAAATGTCTTGCAAATCAGATGAGCCAGAGTTTAGGGCTGTATGCAGAAGCTAAACTTAAATGCCTATGTACTCTCTGGACCATGGCATGCATATGTGAGCGTTAAACAAAAATTAGTTTAATGAAGGAACAGGTTTCTCTATCAAACTTCCAGCAACTCCAAAACAATCTAAAAATAGGATATTTCAAAAAATAATAGCTTGACAATGTTTTTGCTAGCTAATGACCTAAGCATATGAGAAACCTGATGCGGCTACCATGCATCGAATTGTTGACATGGACTGTGAGAGTCTGGTATGTTATTTAAAAAATAACTGGGGGAGGGAGGGCTATTCTGAAAGTAGTCTTGCTGGAAGGGAGTTTTTTTCATTTTTGCAAAACAACCTTTTTGAACATGACAATGAAGAGAACAAGGAGCAAAAGTTGTCCCTCACTTTTACTTTATCTTCAGAAGGAGCAGTGAAACTGTTTTCATCCATGTCTTGAAATATGGTTGTCCCTGCTAGACTGTTCCAAATGTCTCCTAATGACAGTGTTAAGAGATAATTGACTGCTTTGAGTCAACTTATAAATGAAAACACAAACGATAATTTAGACTTCACAAGAACCCTGATAACATTCTTAGTCACAAGAAAGGATTCCTGTGGAGTTCACAAGAAGTAATAAAATTCTTTTATAAGTAACAGCATAGTTGATATTAACAGTAATCCTTACTTTAAACTGCTGCATGCATGTGAATGCACACACGTGTGTGCACCTGTCTGTCAGTGTGTGCAGAGAGAGAGTAGGAGCAAGCTTTATTTTTCTGAATGACGGTATTGTTTAAAACAAAGAGGTGAGTTGATCTTTTAAGCAGTACAGACTTAAATGTTAAAAAAAGAATAGATACAAGTCTAGGTAATTTTACTTACGACAGTACTCGACAAATCTTTTTAGAGTACTCAGTTGCACTTTTCTATTTCATGGTGGGGCCAATCCTTCAGGCATTTTAATACATGCGAATTATTGGCTGAAAAATCAGTGTATTTTACAGAGGGATATTCTCTAAACAGACCAGAGTCTTTATTTTATTCATCTAAAGTTTTAATTAAAAAAAAAAAAATCTAACTGCAGTTTCTAAGTATCCACAGGTATCTTCTTGCAACAGCGTTGCCAGCCAAGCCCTGGAGCGTTCCGGCGGTAGCGCCCGTGGTGGCAGAGCGCAGCCGGCTGTGTGGAGCAGTCTTGGGGCCGCCGCGCTCCATCTGCCGGTGCGTGGGGAAAGTCTCCCGTGCACCTCTGCCTCCCTCTGCCGCCCTGGGAGCCGGCTCGGGATGATTTCTGATGGCTTAGATCAACCTGTGACGCTGCTTTCATGCTGGGGAGAGTTGCGATATTTAGCCCGTGGTATTACCTTACTTCCTTCCTCTCCTACATGGCTGTCCGGGAGTCTTCATCCGTCATCGAGGTTAGCGGCTGAGATCGTGTTTCAGCCTTTTAAGAGCTGAGATTAGGAGGCCAAGGATGTCTGAAAGACCCACTTCTCCAGCCATAACTAGCTGTGACTGCCAATTCTTCTGACTGAGTGGTAACTGCTGTGCATAAATTGCTGGTCCAGAAAAGGGACAAGTAGGAAGAAATCTATTGCTAACATCAGAGATATTAATTTATTATCTGCATTTATAACATCTTGTCAGTGACTTGGGTCAAAGGCCAAAAAACCCCTTTGAAATGAGGGAAAAGTGTCTGCATGTATGAGCAGTGCTATACATTGCATGGATTATCCATTCAGTTAAAACAGATCTTTAACTGCAATGCCAGTCAATCTACATGGCCAGTTCTGGCTAGAAAATCTCAAGTGAGAATTCTGTTCTTCAAAGAGACCAAAAGGGGTTGCTATTTGGATTTTGATGTTTTACTGTGATGAAAAGCTGTATTCACTATGGAAAATTAAATATTTGTTTTAGAGCATGGCAATAGAACACATTCAGTCTTGTCTGTTTCTCTAAAAATATGTAACTTAAGAAATCAGTTCATTTTGAACAGCATTACCTTTCCAAGTGGAAAATCATTCAGCCAAAGCCTCTCCAATGAAATTTATCGTTATTTCTTCAGCTTCTGAAAACAATACCAGAAGTTAATAGCAACTTATGTAGATGTATTCTGATCTTTTGCAGGGCAGAGAAAATAAGCTGACCATACTTTTCCACCTGTAAAACTAATTTCCTTTGGTTGAAGTCAGAGTTTACAGCTGTCTCCTTGCAGTGCTTTGCACGCACACAGCATGGGGAAGCTCCCAAACCTCCCAGCTGCCATGAGGGAATAGGGGAATGGGGGAAGGAAAATGAGCTCATTTGGGATGAAGATCAGTCCCTGTGTAAACTTTCCCCATGGACGCTTTCGCCGGTGGGTTTGGATGTGTAAAGGAGGCCTGGAGTCTCTCAGGTGTTTATGGTGGATAAGGGCTGGCTGTCAGGCACTTTTTGAGTTGTGTCCTGGCCCTTGGAATACCACACAGGAGTGAAAGCCTGGGATTTCTACACAAATTGTGAAGTTTTTTTTGTCAGGTTGTCTCCCCTCCCCTGCTGCTTTCCCTGCAGTTCCAAGCCTCCTGATCCCTGCTCTGCAGAGGGTTATCAGAACTGGTCGTACACCAGCTTGCCAGCCCTCCCTCTGCCACCCTACCAGCAAGTCCTCCAAGCCCTCTCTGACACAGTCACCTTCCCTGATCCATCCCCACGTTCTCTGCTGTGCCTGTCCTCCCCATGCTCAGGGTGCCACAGCAATGGAAGTGGTCTTACCAGGCCCTTGCAAAAGGACTACTTCTCTTTTTTTAACCATTAATAATTTATAGAACGCATCTACTTTATCTGATGAAATTCTGAGATTATGTCCTCTTCCTTCTTTCTTCTTCTTCTTCTTCTTCTTCTTCTTCTTCTTCTTCTTCTTCTTCTTCTTCTTCTTTTTTTTTTTTTTTTTTCTTCTTCTTTTTCTTCTTTTTCTTCTTCTTTTTCTTCTTCTTTTTCTTCTTTTTCTTCTTTTTCTTCTTTTTCTTCTTTTTCTTCTTCTTCTTCTTCTTCTTCTTCTTCTTCTTCTTCTTCTTCTTCTTCTTCTTCTTCTTCTTTTTCTTCTTCTTCTTCTTCTTCTTTCCTGTTTTACTTATCAGGACAGCACTGCCCATTGTGGTTTCTCCTCCCTGAGATGTTTTCAGCCCTCACCACCTTTGCTTGTCTTGCTCAAGCACATGCGGTTTATTCTTCTCCTGAGTCACAGTTTCAGCAGCAGCCTAAGCCCTGCTGGGAACCCCTTGCCCCTTTGCCATCATTGCTCCATCCATTGCTGCCTACAGAGCTCATAATAATCCCTGCAGGGAGCTGATACACTCAGGACTTCTGTGGCAACACCATCCATGTGGGATGTCTTGCTGAGGACAGAGTTGGCTGCAGTTACCTGCTCCTATGAAGCTACAGTTTGGAAGAGTGAATTTTGGTTGTTTCTGCTGTCTCATTCAAGGCACTCTGTTGCTCCAGAATGACATCCACCCAGTGTTGTGCTACTGGGACCTGTCACTGCCATGTACCATCCCTTTTTTTTTTTTTTTTGCTTTAAAGTCAGTACTTTAGCAATATTGTCCTGAATCATCCAGTTAGCTTTGTTTTCACATTTGTATTCAAATTTGTATCCAGCTCACCTGCTGATGGTGGACTGGATTAAGTTGAATGGATGGTGGACTGAGGATTAAGTTGAATAAATTACATGAATTATGGCAATTTTAAAGATGAGTGTCCATCCCTTTAGCACTTGTACACTGTCCAAGTGTATTGGAGGTGTTTGATAGAAAATGTTCAGTTAATTTAGATGTTGCATGACTGAGATTTGACAACCATTTTTAGCCTCTTAGATGTAGTTTCAGTGGAAGCTGGACTATGGTTTTGGTGGATCTCTCTTGGGAAGAAAGCTGGTTTGTTCTCCTAGGACTTAGAGGAGCAGCTCTGTGTTCCCGCTGTTCCTGCACTGCTGCAGAATCATAAGCCCTCCCTGAGAGGAGAGAGCATCTGCAAAACCTTGAAGGATGGTCCCGAGCAAATATTGTAAGAATCTGCAAACTACAGAGATACTCACTCGACCTCTACATTAATGTGTTCCCTGTACTTCTACTGTAAAAGCTTGAGGAAGGGGTTCTAGCAAGTTCTGGACACAAGTGTTTCAAAGCCAGTATTCCCCATGTATTCTTCCTTGTGTGGAACACAAAAAATCATCCCTGTGCAGGTTGAAAGGTCACTGGGCACCAATGCAGCATTGCTTACAGAAACATGCATGTTTCCATGCATGCCTCTGGCCTATCAGATAGTCTTGCTGACATCTGCCAGTAAGTTCTCATAGGATATTTATGAGATAAAATGGTCACCAAAATTAGTTTTCCTTTTTACTGTAAGTTTGATTACACCACAGCGTCCTGCAGAGTGTGCCTTGTTCTTGGCACATTGGTCTACAACAAAAATAAATTTAGGGGTGGGGATTTTATTTAAGGATATTTTAAAATGTTTGTTTTCTCAAAGTTTGGTATGCAGAAGTTAAAAACAATAAACCAGAAAAACTGTTCCTAAATAATCCATTGTATGTTTCACATTCAAACTTAAATTATATGCTATTTTCTCACTGAGCCCTACTCCAAGTATGGAATAATTCTGCCCTAAAAATGAATCATTACTGTATAATGAAGGGAACTGTTTTCTGCAAGGCCTGAATTACACAGCTGTGAAGTATGGGGTTACAAGAAGAGGAAGAGAGAAGACCTTCCCTTGGTCATGGAACAGAGACCTGGCCCAGCAGCTGAGTCCTTTCTCCATCAGTGATCCCATGCTTAACCGTGAAACCCAGAGCCTCCTAGGGAGCTATTCCCTGTGAGCTTCTCATTGCCTGGCTCGATACCTACTTGCAGAAATGCCAAGCACTGTAAGATGCAAAAGGCTTTGGAAGCATTCCCCTGAACCAGACATCCTGCAAAAATCTATCTGAAAAAGAACAAGTCATTGGCATCAAGCAGGATATGAGTTGATTTATCTGTCGTGGCTCTTCATCCATAAATTGCAAATTTTATTACTAATTGCTTTACCTCTCTAACCCTTTCCATCAAAGGATGCTGACATAAAATGATGTTTACGAGATACTCTAGCAAGCACTGTTGAAGAAATGCCAGCGAGGAAGTGTGGGCACTAAATGTGGCCTAGGGATGCATATTTAAGAATGGATGGGGGATGATTGCTGCCTTTTACATCGGTAAGCACTGCGCATCCGGTGCTTCGAGAGAAGCTGCGTCCAGCTTAAAGGCTCTGTATCTTTATAACATAAAGAAAGCAAAGGCACAGAATAAAGATTCGCTCACGATTTCTGACGGTTTCTGACATTTTCTAACTTTCTGTGGCTTTAATCTGCGGCAACAGTGACAGCGGGTTCAAAGGGACAGGCAGGGACGTCACGCAGCGTTGCCTGGATGTTGCCTCGGGATGACAGCTCGAGATGACAGCTTCTCCAGCAGCTCCGGCACTCCCGAGCGGCGCTCCCGCTGTGCGCACCGCTTCTTTGGCTCTGTCCCGTCCCGCTCCGCCGGGGCTGTGTCCCCAGACCCCGCCGAGGCAGCCGCGGAGGTGCGTGCGCCGGCGCTCTCTGGAGCTGCGTGTGCTAAGGCTGTGAGCAGCGAGGTGAAAACACTGCTCTCATCAGAACACAGATTCTGCATTCTGCTCTTCTCCGATGTTTAAACGCACTCAGCAGCATCACCTTAAATACCAGCTTTAACACCATGGAATGTTATCACTTTATTTTCCCCTTTAAATCTACCCACAGGTGTATGTAGATTTTATTTGAGACACTTCTTGCTAACGCAAGTTTCTCTGGGGGTCCACGACATCCCCAGTGTTTCCCGCCCTCTTTGACTCAAATCGTGATTCCGAATTCTGGTTCTCCGTTTGGTGGGAGGAGCCCGTGCCCCCCGGCTCCTCCCGCCGCGCCTGCGCGGGGCCGCCCTCCCGCTCCCAACGCTCCCGCTGCCCCGCTCCCGCTGCTCCTTCCCCCTCCCCGCCGGCAGCCGCTGGCGTCTGGCGCCGGGAGCCTCCCCGCTACCGCCGCTCACCCGCATGGAGCTGCCCGCCTGAGGGACGGCCTGCGGTCGCCCCGCCCTCGCTCCAGGTGATGCCGGTGACCGGGGTGACGATGCCGCCGGCGAGGCGGCGGCGGTCACTGCTGATGGAGGAGGCGGAGATGATGATGATGATGATGATGGTGATGATGATGATGATGATGATGGGCTCCGCCGCCCGGCCCTGCCCCTGAGCGGCGGGGAAGCGCCAGCGGCCGGCTCCCCTCCTCCCCCGAGATCGCCCGGCTCCCCCCGGCCGCCGCCTCCCCCACTCCGTCCTCGATGTCTCCACCGCGGCGCGGAGCTCCCTTCGCCGCCTCCCCGCCCTCTCGCTCCTCGCCGCCGCCGTCTCCCTCCCGCTCCGCGGTCCGGCGGCTGCCGGACCCCGCCCGGCGGCGGCACCATGAAGGTGGAAGCGGGGGACAACTCCATGATCAACCTGTCGGTGCAGCAAGTGCTGAGCCTGTGGGCTCACGGCACCGTCCTCCGCAGCCTCACGGGTAACGGGGCAGTGCGGGGCCGGGCGGCTGCGAGGGTGCGCTCGGGGCTGGAGCACAATGGAGGGCGTGGGGGTGGCGGTGGTCTCCCTGTGTGCTGCGCGTAGGGAGGGCTGGTGTTTGTGTTCCCGAGTCTCTCCGGGTGCCTCCGTCCGTGTTCTGTGAGCAGATCTATCGCGTGTGTGTTTGTACGCCTGCTGTGGGGTCCAGGGAATCAGGAGGGGTTTGTGTGAGGTGTTGGTTAGTCTGGGTGTGTGCCCGGTGTCTGGGATGCCTGCCCGTGCAAAGGACATGAGCGTGTGGGATGTGCTCGCTCACTTTTCTGTGCCCATGTATATAAAAGAAGGCTAATGGCATAGGGTGTGTGCATGCGAGTGAAGTGATGGGTACTTGTGCATCGGTGAAGGATTGTAGAATGTGTGAGTGTATAACTATGTATGGGAGGCTGGAGTATGTTTGTGGAGGTGGTTGGTTTTTTATTTTATTTTTTCCCCTTGTGAATATATGCTCATTGGCATTTGACAGAGAGCTATATAAAAAACAACTAGAAAACCATAAAATTGAATGTGGAGAATCAGAGACTCTCCCCCACCACCTCTGAGTATACCTGTGGATAATGAGACCTGTGGGAGTGAATGAAATGACAGTTGTTTTCTGACAAGTAGTTGTAATCTTAAGCATCTGGGATTCTTAAAGAATTGTTACTAAAAAATTCTGTGAACCAAAGTAGTAGAGTCAGGTCCTCAACCCCTGTTAGGAGAGGGGAGCTTTGGCTGGCTTTTGGCAAGAGCTGGCTTTTTTCTGCTCAGTCTCAGGCTGAAAAATGAGTGTGGGCTACTGTGAGATGCAAGGCATATGGTGGAGAGGGGTATCTTCTCTTATTCTGTCCTTGAGTAAAGAAAAGCCTAAGCTTCCAGTTGTGAACAAGCAGGGACTGGGTGTCAATAGCAGACAAGTAACTGAGTGAATTCTTTCTGCTTGGTTGTAGGGTTGTATTAGGTGGCGACAGATTAGTGGAAAATACTGATCAGGGATAGGATTTAAACAGTTATGGATATATTCTAGTATTTATGAAAGACTGTTATGTCACCTTTTTCTCTATAGTAATGGTTGATATATTCTGTTTTCTTTTTTAATCTTTTAGAGGTGGAAGAAGTGTGATGGAAATCGAAGTGTAGCTGACGTTGGAGCTGTAGCAAACAGAAAGTGATCATATTTTTTGTTCTTTTAACTTTCAGGATGCATCTTAGTGTAATAAAAAAGATTAACCTTTTCATCTTTATCTATGAACTTCATAGTGTGTGTCTCATAATTAGAGTTTCCAGGTATTAGTGTGGTGATACACTAAATAAAGCTCACTTCCTGAGTAGTTACTTTAACATACCTACTTTAAAAACTTGTACTCTTAAAGGAAAAAGCTCACAATGGATTTCACTTTGCTTTGTGCCAGACATCCTCTATAAAGTTTTTCTTATTAGATCATTCAGCATAAGCGTTTCTATGAAATTCAGTGCCGAGAGATAAAATCAGCTTGTTTCTCAGTGCTTTTGCGATAAGGGCTTAATAAGATATTCTTAATGTGGAATGGTTTTTTGTTTTTAACCTAAAAAATATGAAAAATAATTTTTTTATCCATGGTAGCATTGTTGGAGAATATGTCACTGCCAATTGTAGTTGCAGTTTCTAATTTTGTGCTTAAATGATGGCTGCTCTTACAGCCATAACCTGGTGAGCTGAATGTTCTCATGGACTGTCAACAGTCCAAAACTTGCACTGGACTTAAGAATCTTTTCCACAGGTTAGATACATATTGATATAATCATTGATATTAACAAAAAGCTGAACTAGTTACATAAGCCCTTCCTTACTCCTTATCGAAGTAAATTTTGTTCAAGACCAGAAATTCTGTTCTTTTCCCTGCCAAGAAAATAGGTGTATGAATGAGTTTATCTTCTTTGACTACTTAATCCATTCCCTTTTGCACCTCTGTTAGGTATAAGGAGAGACTTCTCCAGAATACTGGGAAAAGAAAATCATTAATATGCCATGTTCCATGAATATTCAAGACTGCTTTGTGTCTACTTTTGGACTTAATGTTGTGGTCTGGACTAGACTTTCAAGTTGCACAAGTGAAGGTTCATCTCCTTTAGATAAACCATATTGATTATGTTTTCAGAAATATGTTGCAAAATGTTATCAGCTTCCTTCTTAAAAATATGTTAATTTTCTGAATTTTTCAACAGTGTCCTGATACAAACTCCAGCCTAAGCCAGCAATGCTTCATACTCTTAAGAGCTTAGTTTTGGTGGGTTCTTTTTCCTGTCAATGAGAAACTGAAAGATTATTTTTATACTGTATATGTGAATCAGGTTCAACATAAAAAAGGAAATCCCGTATTTCGTTCTTGGCCTCAAATACCCAGGAGACCACAGACAAGTTCATTGCTGCCACATACGCATCACACCCTGTAACAGCTAAAGCTGCTGGTGTTGTTCCTTTTAGCTGAACATAGGCACATCACCGTGGTGTGCTTGCTTCCTCTCTTCCTGACCTCTCTTGGGAGGTGGAAGTAAGGCTTTAGGAGTCATGGGAGAGGTGGGGTGGCTTTTGCCTCACTCTTTGTTACATCCTCCAGTATATCCCAAGATCACCTCCTTTATATGAGCTGGTTGTGTTTCAGAGTTAGTGCTAGATCAGGGTTTACTGGAACAAATCATATAGCAGCTGAATTTGAACTGGAAAAGGAGAAAAAAAATTCCCATTATTAGTATCCAGTAAAATAAAAATTGCTGAAAGGCTGCTTTCACAATAAAGGACTTGGCAATATTTCTACTAAAAGAGGCTCCTAAGCTCCATCCTGTGCTCATTTGTCCCAGATTGTCTGGATTTTCTTTGCCCCCTATGCTGTTACTTGAGAGGACTAGTCTGTAATTTGAGATTTAAATGCTCCTCAGCAAAGTGCTTTTTTTTCCACTTAATGCAGCAAAAATGTTAGCATCTCCAAACAACAATTTGGCTGTATTGTTGATAACTTTGAAAGTACCATTTAATACAATAATTAAAGACAGGACCTGGTGCTGAAGAAAAAAATGTAGCATGTAAAGAGCCGAGTTACATTTGCAGTTATCGTATGCTGTCACTTCATCTGAGTGCTTTGAGTTTATAAGCTACAGGAATCTAATGTTACTGTTTTTTTTCTAATTCTAAATTTGACATATGCTACCTTGTTGACTTAAATTTGTATTTTTGTATTCTTAGTACAGGTGCTTATTGCTTGACTAACCTCTGTACCTAATAGTAGTAGGCTGGGTACTGGGCTTAGAATGGAGAGAGAAAGAGGGAGACACTTTGTTTTGGAGTAATCACTTTTGATTTATGACATGTTGTAGGCAATCATTATTCATCTGGCAAAACAAGCTTAGAACTTAGAGGAAAAGTGCTGAAGATTAACGACTAAGGAGATATTCCATGTTTACTGAAGCTGAGTGGCAGTAGGACAGCATATTGATATTTTATATAGATAATATTTGAAAATGTTATCATTTATCTGCTTGTATAAGATGAAGGTATTGTTGGAGCACAACTTCAGGTCTTGATAAGATGGAAGTGATATGAATGTTATTCTAAACAATGACATGGTTTAATAAGTATTTTCCTAATCTCTAATGTTGTGTATGCCTACACTAGTATATATGTGTATATACTAATATATAATGTTTATCTGTAGTACATAAGCATAATGTATGCATGATATCTATCTGATGGGTGTAAATATCAAAATTAAATTCAAATTAATTAAAATCAAAAGTGCTCTAAAACTGCTGTGATTGGGCATTAATTGCAAGGTATTTGAGTTTTGCAGCTTTTCTGGTAGGAGAAAAATCCCCAACTGAGGCAAACCAAAGGAAAGGAACATAAATACTGTCTTAAATCTTCTTTTCAGTTTAAGCACAAAGAATTTTAGACATGAAAAATGTATCTCGGTTGTTCCTGTTAGAAGAGCTATGACATCTTTGCTGTATACTGAATGTCACTATGCTTGTAAACTACTGGGCTTTCCCTAGTTCCTGTATTTCTCTAGGAGCTGTGGAGTTTTGATACATGTATGTTGTGTTTTGGTGACTTCAAGTAATTTGGATACACTAAAAGTAAACTCATAAATTTTTTTTTTTAATTTTATACTATTAATATCTCTTTAGGGATGCTCTTTGAAGGCATGACTAAATAAACTGAGGCTAGGTGAGTATTTGAATCTCTCTGACAGATATAGGTAAATCATTACCTCCATAACAGCGAAGTACTCTGTGCAGCTCATGTTGTCAAAAGAGCCAGCTAATTAGAATAGCTGCACAAAGACTGAAATTGGACTGTGCTTTTTCTTGTCAGGCAGGGTAGCAATACATAAATTTATGCTGCTTCAAGGGTCAGTCAGTGTATAGGACAGAAATAGCTGAGACACTTCAGTCTCACTTCCTCCTTCTTAGAGATGTTGCAAGACAATTCAGCAATCAAACTACTCAGTCATTTTTGAACAAATGAAGTCTTGACCATTTGTGTTCAGAGGTCCACATTTTCTTTCTCTATTCTTTAGTGACACCTCTCAGTGTTACTCTCAACCCATTCTTTGTGTCTTTCAGTGTTATTCCAAGATACTGCTTTTGAGAGTCATCTCTCTTCATGATTCAAGGGTTAGATAATACTGAATTTTACAGAACATGAGTAGCTCTCTGCCCTCACCAGATCAGAGTAAGAGTGTCTACGTTTTCCTCTAGGTGAATGGAGCTTAAGGTCTCTGGTTTGCTTGAAGGGTTGTCTCTCTCTCCTTACCTTGTTCATCCCTGTTAAACAACTTACTTGGTTGGCTTCATTACTCACCCTATGAGCAGAAGTAAAGAAATGACTGGGGTGAACTAGCAGGTATAGAAAGAGTAAATAAAGGAGGATAAGAAATTATAACTTCTGGCCTTCCTAGGAAATGTGCTTGGAAGTGATTTGTCCTGCTTCAAGCTCCTACATGATGTTTTAACACATACATGATGTTTTAATGAAGGGAAATCATAGTTTAACAAAGCTCCAGCTGCTTTTGTGTCAAACAAGGAATATTTCTGGATGTTTTCCAATTTCCTTTTCAATATGCCTGCTGCTTTTAAGGAGTAGGAGGAGAAAGTGAAAGAACTGAAGTTTATATTTCTTTAGCCAACAGGACATTTTGGTGCTGGTTCTATTCTCAAGCCTCCTGCCCTAAATATAAAGTGAGGGCTGATGCTAATTTTCCTCGAGCCTTATTTGGAACATAAATAAGACCGAAGATAGTTGCTCACTGTGGAGCTATTTTGTTGTGTAAGAGTTTGTAAATATTTTTGGTTTCTTAGTTACAGGGGAGTAGTTAGCCTTTCCATAAGCTTTCATTTTCTTCTAAAAATACAATCATCCTAGTGAATTTTCCTAAGACTGGAAGTCATTTGTCTTTTCTACCTGATAAAACTTGACAATACCTACAAACACCAATTTCTTAAAAGGTGATGCGGTGCCTAACAAATCCTGTTGAAATTACAGGGTGTGACAGTGTCAGATTCCCACAGACTTTCTTGGTCCAGATTGGTTAATAAATCCTAAGGTTTGTTTCCCTATTGTCCAACTGTAGGTCTGGCAGGGCTGCCATGTTCTGTATTGGTAGATCTTTGGTTAATCCTTTTGTTTATGTGCTTCCACTTGAATAAAACAATGGAAACACCCAGGCTGTGCTAGTAATGGACCAGGCCTGTTAGGACAGCAGAAGAGGTTCCCCTCCCACAGATTAAGTCAGCCAGTCTCTTAATTTTAGTGAGGGCGTTTGTGGAGTGACTGCTTGACACTCCTGCCACTGTTCTGTCACAGTAGCTTCTGAGAATGATGAGACATTCCTTTAGTGGAACAGTACCATGGTCATTATCCTTTTGCCAAGATTTTTGGTACCCATTTTGGGGCCAGGGGTGAAGGGATGGAAGATCTGAGGAGAGCTGCTCCGAGCCACTCTCAGGATGTGGATATATGTACCCAGGCACTCAGAAGGAAAAGCTGCGCCTTGAACTACAGTTGAAGTATTCATTGGATGTATATTTGCCAGCCACTTTCCTTGCTGCTCTCTTAAAAGAGCCTTTTGGCTATCATGATTTAGAGGAATTGTACGTCCTTGGGCAGACATAGTGTTGCCATTTATGCCTGTGTGAAAGGGGAAGGGCTGAGCTACTCCCAAAGTACTGCTAAATAAAAAAAGCTTGAACTCTGTATCTATGTTATCTGTATACATATCCTACTGACTCCCAGGGCTGTGGTTATTGTGTAGCAACATTTTTTTTCTTAGCATCTTTTCACAGTATGTTTTGTGCTGCTCAGTATTTTTACATTAGCTAATTGGGATGTATTTTTTCCTCAAATAGTTGATATGAGTCAAGCTACATTAATACAGGCTTGCCTCATAAGCAATAAGTATCTTGCTTTTGTAAGGAAGCTGGGATTTTTGTTTTGTTCTATTTTTGAGGGGAACTGCAGCAAAAACTGAATTAATGACAGTGTCATGGGATTATGGAATATGCACCCTAATTTGTTAAGTTCTGTAATGATACCTACCTACTGTACTTGACTAAAACCAAAAGGGATGTTTTATTTACTCACCCTCTTGATTTATAGAATGTTTTTAGAAAGTTGACACCAAGTGAGAAAGGTTCTTGAGTTATTGTGTAGCTCCATTGATGGTTCCAGGGTTCCAGCTCTTTTCTTCGAAGGTGCTCATCATGTTTGCCATTCTTCAAAGAAATGTTTGTGCTCCAAACATTCTCATGATCTGACACCCTTTTTAGTAATTTAAATAATAGTCACTACCTCTCTCTGAAGTTCTGTACTAAGCAATTAGAAGCAAGGAGTTAGATGTGTTAAAATTTCTTGTTAAAATGATAGTGTTTTTATTTGCATTATTGAAGCTAATTTGATGGAGCACTCTATTATAGCTCCTGGGTGTAGATAAGCTAAAGTCTTTAATCTCAGTTTTCCCATCTGATGTTACCTGATGCTGTCTCTTATTTGTGAGGGTGGGGGGTTGGGAAACAACAAAAGATCCACATCTGCCCCAAAATAAAAGCCCATGGCCCAAAAAAGAACCCCAAACCAGTTCTTGACTTTTTCCTTCTCCAGTCTTTGTATCAGAGAATATTTCATTTGACAGAAGCAGTTACAATGCCTGCTATGAAATTGCAATCAATACTATTTAAAAAAGTCATTAAAGGAATTATGGCTACTTGTAAAAATATATCTGAATTAAGGTTTTTGCCAGAATAATTTTTCTATTTTTTAACATAATACAGCTAATCCTTTATGACAGACTGCTGAAATGAGGAAAGAGTCTTGAGCATGTGCTGATGGTATCACACGTATCACTTTTAAGATGGAAATCAGTATTTATTTTTCTCTTACTGTTGATTGTTTGCAAAGTTTTTTCCTCTTACTGTTGATTGTTTTAAAGTTTCTTACTTATAAAGTTCTTGTCTTAAAAATATTAACTCTTTATTTGACTGCTTTCTTTCAGAGATGTGGTACTGGGTTTTCCTCTGGGCTCTCTTCTCCTCTCTCTTTGTCCATGGTGCTGTGGGAGTATTAATGTTTGTGATGCTGCAGAGGCATAGGCAGGGGAGGCTGATATCTGTCATTGTGGTCAGCATTGGATTTCTGGGTTCTATAACTGGAGCAATGATAACCAGTAAGTCTGCCTTTTGTTCTTGTTTGGGGTTTTTTCCCCTTTCTTATTTTACATCTAACTTATTAAAAAAAAAAAATAAATTAAGCTTTGCTGATGTTCTAGGTGAAATACTGTTTGGCACGGGCATTTGTTACAGTTTCTTATGGTATTAGATGAATGTCTACCACTCAAGATACATTTTTTTCATTTTTTTAATTTCTTGACATTGTATCCTCAAAGAGATGCAACTATTTTTTTCTGTTAAAGCCCGAAGGTTCACAGAGCTGTAGTTAAAAACCCCACTCACGTTTAAAACATTGCCGAAACTGTGTTATGTAGTAAAGTGTGGAGGCTTACACCTGACCAAATATGACACAAGTGGTGTTGCAGAGAATGTTTTGAAGAAATGCTGCTCATCTGTCTTTGTCCAGAGTTATTGGTATCAGGTGCAGCTTTTCCATCTTTCCCAAGAAATTCCATTATCTATGTTAGCACTGAAACATGGGCCATGAAACCTGTAGGACACTTTATTCCTTCTTTGATTTTATCATATCCAGCTCTGTTTATCAAACTTATAAATAGACTACAGTACCTTTTCCAAGCAAGTAGGAGCATGTCGAGTTTTCTCTTGCGGGAGGAAAAATAGTGAGTGCTATTTTTTCAGGAAAGAATCACATGCTTGTCTTCAACAGTGCTGGTAAGGAGTTCTCAGCATTAAAAACTATGTGTTGAATGGTGCCTATGTTAACTGAGCAGTAGTTTCTGCCCCAAAAATCTTCAGTGTTGCAGAAAAGATTGCCTAACTTGAAAGGTTTCCAAGGGTAAGGAACCATAAATTTAGCAACCACCATGTAGTCTGAAGGCAAATTTTCCCACCTTTCATTTTGGTCTTCCTGTGTTCTGCCCAAGTTATCAGAATAGTGGTATCACTATGAGCTTTGGACACATTCATAGAGGATTTGTGTCAGATTATGTCTTATTGCTGCTGAAAGACCTTCCTGATTATTGTTTTTCAAGGCTAAATAAAAATGCAAATGTCATGAGAAGTTTCACTAAGACTTTCCTTAAAAGGTTGCTTTAATTGCTACAGATTTCTCAGCTTAGAATTTCCACTAGTTAACACAGTATAGTTCAGTATAACTATTTTTTGTTGGGTTTTTGCAAGGGGGTTGGGTTGGGTTTTTTTTCCCCTAAGATGAGTTGGAACTAGTTGAGTGCCTTATGTTATATGTTATGCAGATTTTTGTCTTAGGATTAAAAGGCAGTGGCCTGTTACAAGGTCAGCCATGCAGGAACATTTCTGAAGAAATGAGATAGGAAATGTTGTGTTGAAAGATCCGAGCAGAGACTTTAACAGCTTTGTGTGGTGGGGAGGTTTCAGGATCAGTGTCTCTCAAATGAAAGTACTTTTTGTCTTCTATCTTTGCATAAAAAGAGGAGCAACACAGTTGTATTTTTGGCATCCAGTTTTGCAGGTCAAAACATTTAGCACGTAAGCAATCCTGTTTGTGTGCATATTCATCTGAGAACTTCTCCAAGCTTAGACTGTAGACTTGTTATGCT
The DNA here is from genome assembly GCF_024509145.1 of Vidua macroura. NCBI lineage: Eukaryota > Metazoa > Chordata > Aves > Passeriformes > Viduidae > Vidua > Vidua macroura. Next base: position 66,700,983 of record NC_071571.1, on the reverse strand, counting down.
GTTCCCAAAGGTTTTGCAGAGAGCATTGCAATTAGCTTAGGCAAGTACTTTTTTGTTTCTGGCCAGAACTCAGTTGTTTCATACCGAAAGAAATTCCGTGGGGAGCTTTTGAAGGCAAGTTATGGTGATCAAATATTAAAGAGGATTTTTAATAGTTATTATGCTGCAAACTGAGAGTTGTGAGTTGAAATATCAGCTATTTGAATATGCCTGGTCCAGTGCTTAAGAAATTGAAATAGCAAACTGACTTCAATTTCCACTTTGCATTTCCAGTCTTCTGCATTGTTTGTGTAGGAAAATGAAGGCAGCATAGATTATTGCACAATGTAAGTTTAATTTTGCTCAGGGAGATCTTTCGAACTTTCTGATGTTCTGGAACCTTTTTAGCAGCATATAGAAAAGCAGGAGACTCCTCTGTTTCTTAGCTTTGAAAAGTCATGGAAATTAAAGGTATTTTAAAAAGGTATTGAAAAATTATTAATCAGAAGGGAATACAGTAAAAAAGAAAAGAACAACAAAAAAAACCAAACAAACAAAAAAAAAACCACTAAAACCATAACAAAAACAAAGAAACCCACAAAGCAACAACCAAAAAAAAACCCACAAAGCCAAACAAGAATATATGAATACCAGGCAGCTTAAGGCAAGAATTTTAGCTGTATTTGATCCAGAAGGGCCTGTCCTTCCTCTTCTTCCCCAGCACACTCCTTTTTGGTGACAAATTCTCATTTCCCTTGTTGGCAGCCTGTTGTACATACTTTTGGCTCAATACCAGTTCTGCTGGGTTATGCATTACAGGTTGTAATGCACACTGTTATTTGTGTAATAATACCTAATTAGCAAACTACCAAAGTTTTATTCTTTTATTCTGGATACTTCCCAGAGTATCTCAGTGTTTTCTCAAAGCCCAAAATTTCTGTTATTGATCTGCTATTGACAATTCTGATATACTTTTTTGGCCAGTTTGAATTTGCTTTGAGAGTTCAATCTGAAAAATAATTTTAATGTCAGTAGTGGGCTCAATCTAAAGGATCTTTTTCAGGTTTTGACAGCAGCTAGCCAAGAAACAAATGGAAAAGCTTATGAAAGGTAGCTGAATGAAATACCATAAGGCTAGCCTTCTGGTGAGATACTTCAGACAAAATATACTTTACAGAATATGTTAAAAAAAAAAACCCACAAAAAACCCCAATAAAAATAAATTAACCCAAAAATTGCCTAACAGTATGATTAGTAGTGTTTGTAAGTACCATTATGGCCACAATCATTAGTAAATGCTACTCTTCCTAAAGCTATTGTGAAACTGAGGTGTTACTTTTTGAAGATGTCAGATGATTCAGATGCTGATTGTACTTTCAGAAAATCTGTTGTGACTCAATGTATTTCTGTGTCACTAATGGATTTTTGATCATTCCAGCAGATATTCCTGTTAGTGACTGTGCAAGACCAAAAAAAAAATCCCTTTTTTTTTAAACTCTTGCTTATTATTTAAAAAAATTATGATGCCTTTTCAGTTCTCTTTGAGCCTGAAAGAGCCTCTGATCTCTGAAGGCATTTAATTTTGACTAGACAGCATCTGAGACAATGCATACTGAAGGTCTACAGTTAAGTTTTGGGTTTGGTTTTGGTTGATCCTGGCCTCTTGTTATTTTATTTCAAATGTGAATTTGCACACAAATGTACAAGAAAAATGATCTGTTGAGTTTGGGGTTTTTTTATGTTCTGCAGCTCAAAATTGAATTGTATTGGTTAGGAATTTCATCTCATACACATTTATGGAAAACACTGCAATACTTCAACCTTTTTCATGTTTTGCTAGATTTGCTAAACAATTGTTAACAATTCAGTAGTTTAAGTCAAAATAAACTTATTTAGTATGACCAGTTTATTCAGCTGAAATATTAAATGAATCTGGAAAATGTGTGTTTACAATTGTTTTGTTGACACTAGCAACTTTATCGTTCTTGTCTTCTCCCTGCTGATACAAGCAGTATTAAAACACTCTTCAGACTTTGTCAATTTTTAGAGGACTGTCTTGCTACCTATTCAAACTGGCACAAGGCAAAAAATGTTCAAAAAATTTGAAGATGTGTACAGGGGAACAACAAGATTTGATTTTCTTAAATCAAACTGATGATGGAAAAGTTGATCTGGTTCAATTGGGAAAATCATTCCTGAAGGATATATATAACTATAAAAACACAAGCAAGGCTGGTAATTGTGTAATGCCATGAAGTAATGCAGTGTTTGGTAATGCTCTATAAATAGCTGACGCATAGACAGAGTAGATAATTTGTCACATATTTGAACCTTGTCTTTTTCTGTGATTTGATCATTGTTTTCCTTGTGATTCTTAGGTGCTGCAGTAGCTGGAATTTACAGAGTAGCAGGAAAGAATATGGCTCCCCTAGAAGCTCTTGTCTTTGGCGTTGGACAGACAGTACTGACGTTAATTATCTCATTTTCACGAATTCTTGCAACGCTTTGAAACTTATGCAGAAAGGGGGGAGAAAAACGTCTTTAATCTGAAGAGAAGCTTCCTGAAAGTGGATTCATCAGCTTATGAACTCGAATTCTAGTGCAAGAGGAAGGAAGCTATGTGGAAAGTGCACTACAAATCTCGAGGCTCAGTCAAATGAGCAGGCTGTCCTCTAGTGTTGGAACTGCTGCACTCCTGCATTGCGCCTTAACGTGCCTCCGTCACGGGCGAGGGGGGATCTCTGTGTGCCAAGCAGAGATGGAGCACCTCGAGCAGCTGCCAGGCAGGTTCATGCTTGGTGGTGGGATCACTGTCCTTAACACCTTGGAATGAAACAGAGGGGCTGTCCTGAAGGTTGCTCCGTGTGCCAGACTTGAAGATATTTGGTTTAATTCTGAGTGGGTGGCTGGGTAAGCTCTGGAATGTAGAAGGATTCTGTGAATGTGCACAATTCTCCTTGAATTCAGGTGAAACAGAGAGATAACTGACTTTTGTGTATTAGAAGAATCTCTCTGAATGCTGAATATTCTTGTTCAGCATTCAAAACAACTGTTAGATCTCTTTCAAAATGTAGATTAATTTTGATGGGGTTTAAGAACCACAGCTTTAACAACCCTGATATAATTAGCACTATGTGAAGAATGGCTCGTGGCAGTTTTGTTCCTTGGCACATTTCTTCATGACTTTAGCCTGTCAGAAATCAGGAGTTTAAGGTGACTATATGAAGGTTATTAAGTACAAGCTGTTGTGTATGCACAAACAAATCTTAAACTGATGTTTTCCTTGAAATTACTTTGTCTTAAACATACAGATGGTTACCAGCCCTTCTGCAAACCTCAGAAAAAGGGTACTCATTGCAAATAAACTCCCTATATTTAATTAAGCACTGGTAGGACCCTTAACCCTACATATGTTCTGTAAGAAAAACACAAATATAACAAACTCTCAGAGTACACCTATGAGGAAAATGGAAAGGGTTAACAATATGATATATTGGTTTTGTACTGAACAAAAATATTAAGTGTAATAAAATAGTTACTGTACTCCAAAAATTTTTAAGTGGGGCAGCACTAATGTATTTACTACCTTGTTTCTGAACACTTTGTATCTTTGGAAAGATTAAGATACCTGGAACTTTCAAATACTTAGCTTTCGGTGGTTTGTGCTTTTCTAGTTTAAAAGGGACTGAGTGGTGTTGTGCATGTGAAATGTCATAAATGTGAGTGTTTGGAGTAAAGAGAAATTTTAAGTCTAATAACTAATTATTTATGAAATACAAAATTTAAAGGGCATAAAGTTCTGTGAAGAATAAGGAATCTTTTACATCTTTTCTCAGCTTAATGCTTTTCAGCAGTTGTCTCTTAATGATGACAGGGAGTAAATCAGTCAAAGGTTTTGCTGTTATGATGTCAAAAAGACTTTCAGGACTGTCACAAACACTGGCACCTACTGCACACCTAAAAGAATATGTTTAAAATCTAAATTGCAATCCAGTCATTGCTTGCATTGATTGCATCAATTTATCAGTATGATAGTACTTTAAAATGTAATGACTTAACCTGTCTGCCTTTATCTTATTCCATATACATTTCTTTAAAGTACTAGGAATGCTAATAATATTTGTTTTCTTTAAAAGCATCAAAGTCTTTGTATGTTTGGAAAACATACAAAGTTATGGGCTTTGCAGGGAACAAGTTAAAATATAGGTTTATAAATATTTTCAGTGTTATTTTTACTTTTAATTGCTTCAAAAATGTGGCTGAATACATATACTGTCACTCTTTTTGAATGTCTTCAAAAACTTTCCTCTGGTTTGTTTTTTTTGTCTTTCACTTTCTGCTAATTTTTGGCACACAACCATTGCACTTTAATAGACAATGAAATTATGACATCTGTAACAAGCAATTAAAACTTCTCCCTGTTGTCTTAAATTGTGAGAAAACTGGTTTCAGGTATTTAAGTTAAATTGAATAATAAAGTGATTGAAGATGTTTCTCCTAATGTGCCTTGTTACATATATGTTTAGGGAAGAGGATTTAAAAAAAAATTGTTGTATCTTCATTCTTGTTCTATTTTGATTATTTCTAATTCATTTGGTTACTTGATACAGTGTGTTCAACAAACCTTAAAACATTCTATTTGACAATCTGGAAATGCTTGTCTGGATCAAAACCAACCACGTCGTGAAGCACTGTGTTCAGTAATTTAGATTGTCTCATGCCTTTATCTCACACTGAAACTTACTCACAGGTTCCAAATTTCCTTGAACATCTCAATCCTTATATTTTATAGGAGGCTATTATGCTGCCACTGCTCAATGGCTTGCTGTCTTTCACTAAGTTAAACTACAGCAGACTGCTCCTAGCTGATGAGATACGTATGCTTGTATTGATGACCTTCATTCTTCATTTTAATTACTGTGCCAATGAAGTTGTTGCCATTGTAACTCTCCCCCTTGGACAAGGAGGCATCTTTGCAGGTTTTAAGCTACCTTTCTTCAAATAATTTTTATTGCATAGGTACTTGTATTCACTTTTAAGATGTTGTCATGTGCTTAGCTGTCTCTGCATTGTATGACATTATTGCCTGGCAACAAGGGACAGACATGTAATGTAATGTAATGCTTAAGTGACCTAACAGGGACAAGGCTTTATTTGACAGAAGTTTATTTTCAGCTGTTTCTTGTGAGGAGTTTATAATGATGAAAAGTTTGTCTGTGAAGTTTTGAAGTCTTCTTTGATCACAGCATGAACATACTCCTTAATAACTCCAACAGTGAAAGAAATTGTAAGTGGCCTTATGTCTGCAAAACTTGGAACTTTCATTCCATATCCCTAGAAACAGCGTTGTTAAGCATAAGGTGCTTTAGTGTTTATATATATATATATATATATGTGTGTGTGTGTTTATATATATATATATATATATATATATATATATATATATATATATATGAATGAATGGTGGCTTTGTGGAGTGTGTTTTTATACCTGACATGCTAACAACTGAAATAGCTTTTCCAATAAAAAATAAAATTACTTTAGCTAGCCTCCCCTCCCCCTGCCCCTCTCAATGAAGCTACAAAGATATCTTGTGTGTGAATGGCACAGATGGTACCCTGGTTCACCCTTGGACAATGCAGTGTTGTCCACACAGGATGTTTTAGTACTATCTTCAATCAGCTCTGCCTGTCTCTGCATTGTGTCACTGGGCACATTCTGCATTGTGCAGAACAAAAAAATGCATCGACACAGTTTAATATTTGGAAGAAGGGGGAGTACTGAATATATTATTTAATGTGGAAAAGCTACTGTTTTTTTAGAAGCTGCTGCTATCAAAGATTTAAACATTCCAAACACTTACAATTTATCAGTATGATCATAGAATTAAAGAATACTAGGTTGGAGGGGACCTCAACCATGGTCTGGTCCAACCTTTCCTGTCAATAGCATGGTCTAGACAAGGTAGCCCAGCACCCTGACCAGCCAAGTCCTTAAAGTGTCCAATGCTGGGGAGTCCAACATTTTCCTGTGGATTTTGTTCCAATGGCATTATTCCAGTGTCCTACTGGAATATCACAAAGTAATTTGTACGCGTGACCTCCCATCTTTTCCATGTGAGTGCTTGTAAAAAGGGAGTCTCTTCTTTGTAGCCATCCTTTGAAAACTGGAATATGGTGATAAAGACTCCCTTAAGCCTTCTTTCTTCAAGGCAGAATCAACCCAGTTCTTTGCCTTTCCTCATATGTCAGGCTTCCCAGGCCTTTGATTATCCCTGTGGCCTTTTTGTGGAGCCTTTCCAGCCTGTCCATGGTTTTGTGTGTTTTTTGCATGTCAGGGACCAAAGCTGAACACAGAGAACCCAGTATTGCAGGTGTGGCCTGTCAGGAGGCTGAGTGAGAAAATGGTGATTTTATCTCTGCTGGTTATGCCCTTGTTGATGCAGTCCATCATATCAATGATCCCATTGGCTGTCTTTGCCGTAACAGAACACTGCTCGCTCACATGGAGCTGCTTGTTCACCAGGGCCCCCAGATCCCTTTCCACAGAGCTGCTCCTCAGACAAGTCCATCCCAGCCGTTGCTGCACTCCTGGATTGTGTTTTGCCAAGTGCAAAATCTTACCCTTGTCTTTGTTGAACTTCCTATGGTTCTCTGTGCATCTCATCAATGTAATTTTAGTTCTCAATGTGTATTTTTCTGCTTTTCCATCTCTGGTACACTTCTCTTCTGGATTTGAGCAAATTCAGAGGTTCACAGTTAAGCCAAGGAGGTCTCTTGCTCTCCCTCTTTCCTGACCTTAAAGAGGATGAACTGGTTTAGTGTTTCCAGGAGACTGTTGGTGAAAAATTCCCCGCACTCACTAGCTTCTTTATCCTCCATGACATCCCTTCCCATGGGCTATGAGCATAGTGAAGCTTTCTCTTCTAAATCTGAATTGTTTCTTTTAACACTGACCTTCAGCAAGCTCAGCAGCATCCCACTACTGTGATCGTGGCAGCTGAGGCCGTCACTGATTGGGATTTTACAAAGCAGGTTTCCTTGGCTTGTGAGTAGCAAGCCCAGCAGTGTCTCACCCTTGACTGGCACATCTAACCATCTGTATTCCAAATACGTCCTCTACATACTCCAGGAATGTGATGGATAACATGTGCGCTGCTGTATTGTTCTTCCAACAAGTGTCTAGGCAGCCAAAATCACTCATAGAACCAGGTTCTATTGACCCAAAGCTTTCTTAAGACCCAAATATTGTTTAATTGGTGTTATTTCCTTGGTTTGGAGGTCAGTAGCAGATGCCTACTTGGAGATTCCCCTTGGAGACAACCTCTCTGACCTTGACTCAGGCATTCAGTAGCGCTTCCACAATCTCTTTGCATTGGTACGCATATACTGGAGATGCTTGTTCTTTTGGTTCTCATCTTGGGAAGCAGCTGAGGAACATTTGGCACCACTCTAGTTGGCTTGACTTATTCCCTAGATCAAAAAAATTTGTTTTGATTCAAAACCTGCAGCTATGTTTCTGGGAAAAAAGCTTCCAAATAATTGTCTTTAATTTTCTGGGTAATTTTGAGTTTATGAAACTAAGATGTATGCTGTAGCTAGCCATGATTTGCTGTTGCCTTTTTTTTTAAGAAACGAATAATTTAACCAGTTTTGAACATTCAACATGGATGTAAAGCTTGTCTAAACTTGTCTAAAGTAGCTTTCTATTTTTGAAGTACACTGTTTTGATTTTGATAAGGAAAATAGTGTTTCCCTCTCAATATATTGTACATTGATATTTATTTTGCTTACAATTTGTATTTGAGTTCTGTTGTGGGGGGCACATATATAATGCCCTTTGAGCAGAAATTGTAATGGAGTCTTAATAACTATAAAAACTGGGGTTTTTTTTTTTTGTTTTAATTTATGTATTTCATGCACTAGGCATATTTTAATAATACCTTGCCTGCATTAAATCTAAGTATTTATATCATGAGCATATTGAACTGGATGTTTTTTTACGCAGCCATCCAACATCACACGTGTATAATTCCAGATGAATAGGCACAATAGTATTGCTTGGTGTAATGAATTGTGGATTAATCAGTTAGCCCCTCTCCCCAGAAAGTATGTGACTCTAATAAGGCCTCGAAATGCAATTGTGAACCTGAGAATTTTTTTCAGTTGCTCTTCTGTTTCTAGATATAGGTTCTTTCATTGTATGTGTATTTCCGTTAAGGGGAAAAACATGGAGATAGGTCACAGTTGTCATCCTAATAGCCCATCTAATTCCAAGCAATTTGAGACAAAACAGAATTCTGAATGTTGTTCATAAATTATGATAGATTATTACATACACAAAAATGCTAAAGCATAACTTTTTTTCAGAGTTACCAAAATTTAGCATACAATTGCATCAGCATATTGATGGGATACTTTTTCTTAGTCTTTAGATTGGGAGCAGCCTAAGGTGGAAAGATTGTCCAAATCCTCAGCTGAAGCAGTAAATGTTCTTTGAGTAGAGATGAATTTAAGAGAGCTGAACATTTGTTTTGGGGTAATGGTCAGATATTTGGTGGTGATATTGGTCACCACCATCACAACTTTAAAGTCCCACTGACTTTAAAGTCAGTTGGAAAACTATTCTGTCCTCTATTACAGCAGTGAAATCTTCATCTGGGTTCATTAATTTGTGTATGTAACTGCACACACTTTTGGAAAAATGAAGTTATCATAGAAAGTAGAATTCAACCTGAGTACGTATGTTTGATATCCTAAAATTGTGACAGATTATGTCTTGAAGCATCTTGTTTCTGCTGTTTTCCACAATTGTGCCAGAAGTTACACATGAAATTCAGGCTGTGCATTACATTCTAAATGTAATCACAAGGACATCTCAAAGTCTGTGAAGATGTATTATTGCTTGGGGTATTCTCCCAGTGTGGCAGGTATAAAAACAATTAGGCTCTAAAAAAATGATCTAAAGAAGTATTTTCTTTCAGGAACATACATTTTGTCACTTCTAATTGTTCATCTTGTAGTTACTGAAGACTTTAGGAAGCTACAGCATGAATCCTAGCAGGATTTGACAGCTGTTAAAGGGAATGTATAATATGTCCTTTTGTACTTCTGTGGACTGGAAAACACCGACTCTTAGGCAAAGTAAATACTGAAGAGACATTTTCAGTAAAATAAACAATACTTGATTGATACAAATGGCATTCCTTTTTATTTGACACATAACTTTCTATGTTTCCTTGAGAAATTTAGTATCAAGACTGTAAAATCCATTTTGGATTATCCATCAATATAAGGTATATGGGAGCTAAAAATCGAAAACCTTTTAAAATTACTTGGCTAGAGGTTTTACTTGTTTGAAATGTGCCTAAATTTTATACAGATAATGAAATTCTGAAGGTCCTTAGTATTTTGGGTGTTTTAGAGGATGATCAGGTATCTACAGAACTAAACTTTTGACTGTGACAATATATAGAATAGCACACAATTCTTCAGAAGTGATTACAGAAACCACTAAGAATACCTACTTTACAGTTAGAAAAAGTATTTAGCATCTGTATTGATAACTTTAACAGTTGTACTATAAGCTTTACAAATACAAGTATTATAACCATTTGGATTTAGCTGAACAAATAGGAGAAGAGGAAAATGGGAATTTGAAAATCTTTAAAAATGACAAAGGTAAAAAATATCCATTAGTCCACTGACAGACTTATGCTCCTTCAGTACAGCTTTTCATCAAGCATGACTTAAACAATAGAACATTGTTGGTGTCTCACCATAAACTGTCTTGTTGATAGAATGCATTCTTCAAACTTGTATTAGAAATAGATATTCATATCTTCACTTTTTGAAGTTACCTAAGCTAAAGTGTTGTGACCTAGGCATTGTTACTAAGCTCAAAGATAGCAACAACAGTGATGGAGAAGAGTGATTTAACATTTAGTTGATTTATGCTTTGTACAGGACTCCATTATAGTGTACAAAAGGTACTTGTTATGAGTGGTGGATGTACTGCATGCTCATGTAATGCTTCAGCTCCAGTTAAAAAAAGGATGACATTTAAGCTGTAAATACTGTATACTACTATATTTCATTTTTTAAGCAACTTTTTTATTTCCCTGTTTGTGTACAGTTCTCTATGTACATATTAAAAAAACTAAAACAAACAGACCACAAAATTTTGAGAAACTTTTGTAGTTATCCTTTGCATTTTAATTGTGTTAACAACCTAAATATGTCCATTCAGCTGTCTGTTTAGTTTGAAGTTTTCATTGCATGCTTTCGGGTTCTTTGAAAAACAGCAATAACATTTGGAAAATTATTTAAAGTAAAACATTCCTCTGCACAATTTCTACTTCCATTCTTTAGAATGCAGACACAGTGGAACAGTTGTCCAACTGTAAGATTTAAAGAATCTTTAAGTAATTATTTCTATTTCTTTTTTTTTTTTTTTTGGTGATAGGAAATGTCTCATAGTACCTTGTAAATGGAATTTGCAAGTTAAACATGGTTTCTCATGCTCCTTTACTTAACTAAAGTTTCCTATTAAAATATTTTCATAAACTTTCTGTAGCTTATTGCATGTTCTTCTAAGTAATCATGAAGCTATGTGTCAACCTCTGTATGAAATACTCTGACAACACAAGTTTTACATTTTGTGAATCTGGTTGAAATGTACAGATGTACACATAAAATAAAGCTCAAACTAGTAATTAAATGATGTACCTTCTTGTAGACCACAGTGGTGTGTTTCTGCAGTTGTCTTAATTGTGATTTATAGATAGAAAAAACCCTCACAGGTACCTGTGTTAGCAGAGGACCGAAGTGTGTTGTGGGCAATACCTTCATTTGTCCGTTGTTTCCACACACAGCTTTATAACCTATGGCCTCTGTTTCTTACAGTTAAACTTTAGTATGTGGGGAAAAAAAAAAAAAAGCCTGAGCAAATGAGTCATCTGTAAATGGCTGGTTACAGCAGAAAGTGAGGCAGTTGCTTCTGTGGTTATAATAAAGATTTGTTTATGCAACTGGGTGTATGTAGTTTAGAAGACAAATTGGTTGCAGAAATGAGAACCAGATTGATACAGTTCATCAGATTAAGCCAGCTGACAAGGGAAAGCTGTTTGGGAAAAATATACTTAGTCAATGTGATGTAAATGTTTTTATAGTTTTTTGGGGGTTTTTTTGGGGGGTGTTTTTTGTTTGGTTGTTTTTTTTTTTTTTTTTCTTTTTTTTTTTTTTTTTTTTGGTGGTCCTGCTGAGGTATATAGCTGCTACTTATTCATGCTTTTGTCCCATGTACTTAATTTTTAAGGAAGTCTAATTTACCATGATTAGTCATTATCTCTTGGAGATATTTGACAGACTGTAGTGTAAGATTTTTATTGCTTATTTTAAAGGAAAAAATTTGATTTACTTTATATTTTCCTAAATAATCTGTCTGAGAACATTCAGTTGTAAATCTGTGTGTCTTCCATGGAGACCTAAAGTACTGCTTTTATAGATGGCATTGAAGGAGCCGACTTATGAAGTGCTTAAGGGGCTTTAGAGAGTATAAAACTATGTTGCTTTGTCTCAAAGTAGTGGTGGGTTGTGAGGTTTTTTGTTTTCTTGGTCATTTTTTTGTGCATTTGAAATTTTGGTTTTGGGTTTTTTTAATTTGTAATTTGAAGTTGCTTTCAAGATGAGCTTTTACTGTGAGTGATGGAGGTACAAAAAGGAAAATCAGTCTAGGGAAAAGGATTCAAAATACCTGAATCTTCTGATTATAAACTCTGGATGAAGTCGTGTAAGGAACAAAGCAATGCTGTTCAAAAGTATCAGCTTTAAAAGTAACTGCCAGAAGCAAGCAGCTACTTTGATTTTGCACCCTGCATGGGGTGGGGTACGTGCCACTGCAGAACAGCTGGGTACCCTCTGGATCTGCCTCTGGACACAGCAGGGATGTTCCACTGCCACCCTGCTCCCTGGCTGCCTGCCTGGGACCTCTGCGGGAACATCTGTGAAATCTGGGCTGTGTCCCCTGCAGGAGCCAGGGGACAGCAGGAGATGAGAGCACGAGAGCTGCTCCAAGGTAAGTCATCTCTGTGCCCAAACTGGAGCCCTCACCCCAGGAAGAGCAGTGTCCAAATGCTATTTCCATTACCCCACAATGGCTCATTCACAACTCTTTTTTTTTTTTTTTCCTTCTTAAAAAATAAAATGTGCCTATTTATAAGACACATACTCTCCCAAAGAAGAGATTTTCTTGTTTTCTGAGAAGCTTAGTTTCAGGGAACGCTATTAAGCGTTGCATCTTACATTGCTTCACAGAAAGGTTTTTAAATCAGTTTCCCTCTTCCTGACACACGAGAGAAATCATATGTCAACTTTAGAATACCAAAAGTAATTAACCTGGTGGGTTGGGTGCAACCAGAATAAAACTGTGTTAAAAGTGTTCTACATATTTTAACATATATAATATGTCTACAAACATATATGTAAATATGGACATGTAAATATATATATATATATATATATATATATATATATATATATATATCCATATTTATTTGAGCTTCTCTTCCTGGCTATACTTTGTAAATGGTGGTGGGGTCTACCTTTTCTTTTAGAAGTATTTGTTATTTTTCAAGTATTCCTAGTAAGCTTGGGCACAGAAGTACAGTGTAGGTGAAGCATGTTCAACTGTAAAATAGGATACAAGTTTAAATTTTTCAGGGAGCATGAGGACACAATTTTTATTTCAAGTATGTTCCTTTTGTCCAAATAAATTATGGCATGTGTCAGCTCAACTCTGTTGATGGATAATAGAACAACACTGATTACTGACATTCCAGGCATGGTAGATACTGGCACTATCAGGGCTTTTTAAAATTGTTAAAAGCTGACTGAAAATATTATTGTAGAATAGCAGCTTGAAATGTTATCAGTGGAAGGGGAGCCAGAGTAATCAGCAGTCTGAGCCTATAGCTTCCTATTTATCCCAACACAACTGTTTCAGAACCAGACAAAGCTGCCCCCTTTGCACAGTGCCTATCAGCTGAGCAGCACCTTTGTACGGTGGTTGCATTTTACTTTAAAGCTGCCTAAACTGTCAAACTGTCCCTGGTGCTATCAAAAAAAAAAAAAAAGAAAAAAAAAGAAAAAAAAAAAAAAGGTGCCTCAACAAAGAATGTTTCTAATGCCTGTACTATTTGTTCTCTCTTTATCATTAGAGCAGTTACAGCTAATGGATGCCTTTCCATTTCCAAACCTTGCCAGGCACAGCTTCTGCTTTTAGCATAATTCCAACTACCCTCCCTCATTAGAGGCTATTTGTTGTTCCCTAACTACCCTGGCAGAGGTGTGCAGCCCTGCTCCTAGCACTGGACAGCCAAGAGCCGTGGTCCCTGACTGTAGCCCTCTTGTGCTGGCATGCATGCACAGGACCTACCCTACAGAAGCTGTAACTAAGTGTGAGACTGTGGAAAACTATCACCTAAAGGCAGGATGGGGGAAGTATGAGGCCATAGCATTGTTCAGCATGCTAAAATGATAGGGTTTAGAAAATCGGTTTTTTTTAAAGTCAAAATTGAGGCTGTTACCACATAGCTAAGTAGCTTGAGTGATTATGGATAAAGCATAACAGTGCTTGAGAAGTCAGTCACTGGCACACAGTGACATGACAGGCTCACTGGATGTAAGTGAAAATGCCCTGGTAGTCCATTAGGTGGCCTGAGCTGCACATACTTCGGAATGCCTTGAAATAAAAGCATGGAACGTAGCTAGGGTGGGGAAGCATGGCAAGAGACGGGGTTGGGAAGACTAGGATGCACTGAATTATGGCGAGGATCTTTGTACAGTGTGAAAGGAAGCAAGGAAAGGTGTATTTCTCAGAATGGGGGAAAAGGATGCTGCAATAACAAGAAGGGAGGCTGCATGAGCTTCATCTGGAAGGCTAGGGGAGTTTTATTATTCTGTATATAAAAAGGTAGACATCCACATCAAAGATCATGCCTCAAGTTTAGCATTTTAATTATGTAAGTTCTGTACAGGAAGGGAAAGAAAACAATGAGATATGAAAGAAAATAATAATAATGCTCTGGAAGAATTAAAGACAGAGTCCAGACCCATCTTCATACTTCACCCAGCTCTCCTTCAGAGTCAGGTGCTGCACAAAGGTACACACCCAGGGCTGTTTCCCTCATGCAGAAGGAACACTTCCTCTTTCATGGAGCACTTATTGTGTGTTTTTGGGGATCCCACCAATTTAGAAAATTCATGCCTCTATTAACTACTGACAAAATAATTAATTAAGAACCTTTTCAGGTTCAAATAATATTTAAGTTATTTTTACCTAAATTGTTACTTGGGGGGATATTAGAATAAGTGCTTAGCTACATTGGTTTTCCACAAATACAAGAAAATATTTTTCTTGATAGTTTTCAAAACAAGCAAACAAAAAGAACCAACGAAGTGCTACGTGCTGCATTGTACCAGATCTGTACCAGTGTGCTATGAATTTTTTCGTAATCCTGAAGCAATATATAATCCTTCTTTTAGAGGACTATTGTTGTATAAGGGTTGGATGGTTTGTTTCTCTGGCACCAGGAGTTTGTCTGGTATTTAGGCAAACCCCCTGCAAAGCAGAAGTTCTGTCACTAGGTGGTGATCTTGGCCTGTCCATGATTTCTCTCCCTCCTTTCCTCCCACGCTGCACTTCTAGATTATGACCAAAGCAACAATCCTGTTTTAATGCTGTTTCTGAATATTATGTCTACAAAGGTAAATAGTCCTAGCATTTAAAAGCTTAGGACGGACTGAAACTATTTGTTCTTACAGTTTTCCTCATAACTTTATCTTTGTTTATGGTGTCTGGTACTCAAGGTATTATTTATTCTTTATTCCTGGTTGCATGTTTAACATTGTGCTATATGACACAAATGTTTCTAAACTTCAAACTAAGAAATACAGGAGCAGATGAGAAAATCCAGATCTCAAACACTTAAATGTTAAATTACTCTTTACCTGACTCAAAAGAGAAATGTGGTTTTCGTGGTGGTGGTGGGTGTTTTTCTAAATAAAGGAACAGAGCAGTAGTGTGTTGACTTGGGAATTCAGGGCACAAGATTTTGCCTGGTGAGACATATTAAGGAAACAGTAAAAGTGGGAGAGTGCAACAAACTGGGACAGAAGGGAATCTCTTCTTGAGGCTATACTTCTATCTGACTTGCCATGGCAGGTGCTTTCTTTGGAACACGTCCTTTCTTTCCATGCAGTGCAGCTCTGCGGGCTGACAAAGTGGGCCTGTAAAACGGGGAATTTTCAGGAGCTGAATGCAACGTTTTTGCCATCTGTGTTCGCTCGTGCAAGCTGGGACTCAGAATCCCATAGGCCAGCTTTAGTCTCGCCTCTCCCTGTGCACAGCCATTGCATTAAGTGCTCTCATTTCACTGTGTGTTTTGGAAAGTGAAGCCCTGCTTGGCTTTCTAGTTGGTCAGATTGAGATATGAGATACTTCAGGAAGAAGCACTTCAGTTCCAAGACAGGGTCTGGCATTTAAATCTTTGCGAAGCACTTCCCAAGGGTTCGGCAGTCAGAGTAATTACTTTGCAGACAGAAAGGATCTTGGTCAACTAATGCCTTGACTGGCATGTCTAAGGAAGACCAGCCTGAAAACAGCCAGATATCAAAGTCACATTAAAATCTCAGTCAACTGCAAGAGAAACTTACCAGTTCCCACTGGAAGTAGAGCTATTTCACAGGATTTCATGTCCCGTGGGAAAGATTCCAAACACTTCTGTAGTGAACTTCAACTCCAACAGCTTCACAGTAGAGAGGGAAAGTGCCTGAAATTCCTCATATAAGCATTAAACCTACCATACTTCCAGTTATCTGCCTAAACAGTCCCATAATCACAGTGATTACATATTCCCAGAGCTGAGCCACCCATTTTCATATTGAAGATTTATGCCTACTTGTATTTATTTTATAATAGTGTGTTATCCTGGAACCCATCAAAGGGAAAATAAGAACTTCAGCCTATGACAATCCTCTTGATTTCAAATTAACTCCTTTTAGGATTAGTAAGATAGTCAGCTCCTTATATTTAACTTTTTCAGGTTCTGAGTACAGATTTCAAGTAGGTTAATAAGATAAAGAAGACTTCAAATATCCAAATTTAAAAGCTGTGAGAGATTGTTTGTTGAGTTTTTTTTCTCCCTTTTTCTTTTTCAAGTAGGTTAAACAGTCTTTGGAGTGCTTCTTCTAACTCAAGTCATCCAACTAATTCTTTCAACATGGTGAAATCTGTTAAATCTAAGCTATAAACATCTTTTAGATATCCCATGGAAACTTCTAGTTGAAAAAATAAATGGTGAGTCCCTGTTGTAAACTTTCAACAGTGCCAATAACAGCAATATTCTGTCTTTTACCATAAGTCTGAAGAGTGAGTTTTCTAGTAATTTTACAATTTAATAGTTGAATGCTCTTGCTTTTGCTGAAGGGCCTCTAAGCACAAACAATGTAGTGTGTGGATCATGTGCTTGGAAGGTACTTTAAATAAACTGTAAAGGAGAGATTTATTACTTCAGTAATTAAACAGAAAGAGTAAAGCAAGCAGGTATTTAATGCCAGAGATTGCATGAGGGATCATTGTTCCATGTCAAAACACAAACTTACAAGTGGTAGAAGAGCCATTGAGTAAGTTCACATAGTTCCACTTTTGAACCTGAAACTTGTAGGGCTATGAGTTTTGAAGACATCATACCTTAATTTAAAAACAAAACAAAAGGCTAAATAGTCTGAGCTATTGCAAAACAAGTCCATACTCAAAGGTCAGACTGTCGGAACCCAAAGTGTCCCTCGGACACTCTTGGATGTTCTGGGCCCAGGTCAGAAGCATTGAGACCCTGGCATGCAGCCGGAAACCCCTGTGGCTTTGAATCTGATCCATGGAACAATTTACCAACCTTGCAGGAAGAACAAGAAATCACAAAAGTTTAGATATTATAGTAGAAGTAGTCACAAAGTGAAAGGAAGAATCTTTGAGTGCTGTACAGGGGGGTTTTAGGCTTTGTACAGAGGGGTCTGAGTTTTGTACATGGGGGTCAGAAGTTCTAAGATGGAGGGATTTGGGCGTGTCCTGTCCTCCTTCTTTCTCCTTCCTATCCTCCATGTTCATGGTGATGTTGGCACTCACAGATTGGTTTAGAGTAGAAAGTCACCATTCAATATAGGTAATAGACATTGGGGAAAAACCGTAAACATTTAACACGTAATGTATGATATAAAAGATGGCACCAGCCCCCTGAGCAGTCAGAGGGTGTCAGAGACCGTGTCAGTGTGTCTGACCTGCTGAATGGACCGCAGCAGTTCAGGAAGAAAATCTTTTAGATAACATACAATAAACTACCTTGAGACTGGATGACTGAAGACTACTGAGTCTTTCTTTTAAGGCACGGGTTGGAGGAGAGACTTTTCCACCTCTCAGGGTCACCCCAATCTGGAGGTGAGCCCCATCATCAGACTGAGTTTGGGAAGCGCAGGAGGAACAAGCATGGATATTCATCTTCTGAGAGTCGAGAGTCCAGCCTAACCCTCTGAACACCCAGTGCTCCTCAGCACAGCACTCGGGGCGGACATGTGCAGCTATGGCTGGTCAAGAGCCTGTTTACCTGACTTTTGACTCCAGGTGAGAGAAGGGGACAGCCTCCTTTAGTGAAGTCTCAGTGTTAGCTAAACAATGAACCCTATTCACCTATAAAAATGTGCATTTGAGGTTTTATCTGCTCTTTGATAAAATGGCTATTACAAATCTTATACCACAGGTCTGCAAGGTACAGCCTGGTCTCAAGCTTCTTAAGTGTTCTCTGCTCTGATCTTCCTGCAAATGTTTGACACTGGTCTCCCTTGGTTTGTAAAGGTTCAGCATACCAATTTCATCCTGTACCTAAATCAGGGAGCTAGGACTGAACATCTAATAGCCTCATGCCAAAAAGAGCAGAAGCAGATGGTGCTGCACCTGTGTGAAAGTGTTAGTGATTGTAACACTGCCTACCCAATTGCTTCCTATGAATAACAGATGGGTCACAAACAGGTTATATCAATTGATCTTTCCAGCTTCTCTTCTGTATTTGCCAGGAAATTTCCCTTTCCAGGCTCAGTTTCACAAACATGTAATTTAATGGAGGCATGGTTGAATTGTGTGGCTCCTATGGTTATTTAAAAATAAATGCTGAGAGCTCAACACCAGAGCATGCACAGTTTGGAGGGACAGGGTGAAGTGTCATAATATTTATTGTTAGTCTGTAGTGAAGAAGTGCCCTACAAAACCCAAACATGGTGTAAATTTTGAGTGCTCCTTTCTGTGAAATCTCCCCACTGCCTGCACAGTTTCTGCTATTGTGTAAACAGCACAGGGAGTGATGTGTAGGCAGTGGTTAGTGGTAGTCTGCCATAAGTTCCAGGTACGACTATCTTTAAGGCTAGCTTCTTTCTCAATAGTTCCTACTCACTAACAGCTGCTACTCTCTTGCTTTCTCTTTCACAGGTTCTTGATGTGGTTTTTTCAGCAGGACTCTTCTAAAAGGCTGCTACCTACCTGCACTGGTTCCTGCTCCCTACTGGTCCCCCTGGCCTCCAGTAACTGACTCCTTACAGTGAACATGAGATTAAGAAAAAATATGGGTTCAATTTTTTTAATTGCCATAGTCAGCTGAGATGTTTTGATACAAAGCAGTAATCCTCTAGGTATGCCCTGTCTCATATGTACATATATTTATTAGAGCAACACAAGCTGGGGCGAAGGAGTAATTCAGTCCTGCATCACACACAATAATACTCAGTTGCTCTTAACAGAGCACTTAAAGGGTTTCTAAGTTTCAGTAGTCTGCCAGGTCATATACATGTTGTATGTTTGCCCGCACACATGTTGACTATATGCCTGTTTTTCAGTGAAAATAATTTTCTTTCAAAGAGCTTCTAATACTTCTGGAGACTTCTCTCTGACATGCTCTGTTTTATTTAAGATAACACATTTTTTTAATGCTTTCATTTATGTTCTGATGTGAAATTACAGCTGCTTTTGCATGCTCCTGCATTACTGCCCCCTCTGTCCCCAGTTCCAATAAAGCTTGCTGCAAGGTATTCAAAATTATTTGTCTTGAACTGTCTGGGATATTAGATATTAAAATATGATGTTATGTATAAGTACTGTCAGATATTCCTTTTCACCTAGGTTTACTTTTGGCTGGATTCCTTAAATGAGCTGTGGAAAAGAGAACTTTATGTTCATGCAGCTTGAGATAGAAATTATGCAGCCTATAACTACTTTTAAAAAATATATTTTTAAAAATAATTAAAAGAAAAAAACCACCATTATATTATGGGCAAGCAAAATTACTGTTTTTTTCCCTAGATACCCCTGAGAATCTTTTCCCAGGTGCTTTAAGGACATGCAGCATCTGTCTGACTCTATGCATTTATGACTCAGTTATATAAGAGAAAAGAAATAACTGACTTATGCCAGACAAAAGGACACCAGTACAGAGAATGTGCCTTGGATTTTAGGAATGAGGGGAAACATATTTTACAACAGTACAACATATTTTACAACAGTAAAATCTCCTCTCCTTCTTGTTCTGTGGTGCTCTAGGAAAGGCAATCTGCCAGGGAGCAGTAAGGAATTTCAAGCTGAAGATGAACAATATTATTGCAAATGTGTCTATCTTACAGGATATTGATGTTCATTTGCTTTCCTGCCATGAGGACTTAACGTTGCAACTAGAGTGAAGAAAAGGGGAGAGATGTACTGGTGTAGTCCAATCTTTTATTCTGAGACCTGGAGTTATTTTAGAACATGGCACTTCTAGGATAATAGCTTAAGTTAGCAATATTCCTTAGCTAGATGAGCACTACCACAGCTTTAGTTAGCACATGTACAGGGTTTTAAATTTACTTTTGTAGATATGCATATCTTAAAATCTCTGATGTCTTTTTCCTAAGCCAAAAGACACTTAGAATAAAAAGAAGCCAAACCAAACAAAACAAAGAGAAAAGACCAAAACCCCAAACAAACAAACTCCCAAACCCAGACTTGGGCATTTCAAAACTTTTTAATTATGCAGGATATATTTAGAAGTATATCGATGATTTTAGGCTTTGCAGATGGCTGTTCATATTGCAAATGCCACCAGAACAAGCTATTAGTGCAATCTGAAGGATGACATGTAATGAACAGGCTTGGCAGTAGAATGGCTTTCTTCCTGTAAGTGTTCATCATTTTCCTGTGGCAATGATATCACAAGAGATGTGGTGAAGGTGTAGAGAATGAGAATATGAAGAAGTCCTATTGCTTTTTTCTGTGGCATCTTGATTTATGGGTAGAGAGAGTGTTCCCTGTCTTAGTACCAAATAGTATTTGTCAGCCCTTCAGGAGAATTACTGTTATTTTAAGCATGTTTTGATTTATTTTCATAGAAAAACTTTTGATAGACGTTTCATGCCACTGACCTTTGTAAGTAAGTGCTCCGTGTTTCACTGAAGCAGCAGTAAAAGCAAACCATACATTAGGGGATGCATTTCACTCATGATTCTTCATTGCAGCACACTTCACGGGGGCATTGACCCAATGTCAAAAGAAGGGCTTGATTTAGTTTTAAATCCTTAGCCTTGTGACAGTGGTTCTGGATCTGAAGATGGATCAGGTGTACCAGGTGCAATGGCTACAGAAACAAATTGCCTATGGATAGGCACAATCTCAAACACTTCAAAAACCACAGAGGCTTGCAAGGTAAGATGTGTAGGGCCTGGCTCCCTATGGATGACTTTCACATTATGAAGTGAAGGTGGAAAAGTAATTAATTCTGAAGTAAGAGGGTCTACAGAAAGTTACATCAAGTGGTTAGCCCAGATCAAGTGTAGACAAGTGTTAAAACAGGCCTCTAAAACTCACGTGTCATGTGAAAGACTTAATTGATGGGTCCTATATGGTGCTGACAGAGATATCTAAAGACCCTTATGACTTACAAAAAGTGATTGCAGTAATTACTGGCTAAAGCAGCAGTAACAAAGCCCTAAAACTTTTTCCTTTTTTTCTTTTCTTATTTAAAGAACACAGTGAACATGAAGTAGAAGTTGTTCACCATGTTACCTACCTGTGCCTGCAGTGTGGTGACCTGTTGCACACCTCTACTCCTCTTCTCCTACGTGAAGCAGCAGCCTCTATTCCTGCAGAAGTGACTTCTTCTGTCAACAGCAGTATGCTATGTCATATCTGGAGAGAAAAAAAGCTCAATGTGTCCATTAGGATACATTTTGTTATGGGCAAATGAACAACCGGTGAGAGGAAATGTCCTGTGGAAAAAGTTGCTGAGTGATGTAGGATGGTGAAAGGAAGCAAATGAGAAGTTGGTGATTTAGAGAGAGAGAGCAACAAAGATGTTACAGGTCAGTTCTGGGAGTAGCAAGCAAAGTATTTCCCTCTAATTAGCTAAAAAAATATTGGCAGTTTTAATTTCCTGACCAATTAGATCAAATAGAAATGTCTTTTGCTTGCTCTGAAAAACATCAAAGAATATCAGGTTACAAAAAGAACTAAGGATCTACAATAACAGTAATGGGAAGTGTAATAATCATCTAATTACACCTGGACAATAGATCCAGACCTCATAAATAAGATCACTCTCTGTCTTCTGGTTGGCACTGAATGAAATCAAACCTTTTGCAAAACATGTTTTGAATGAAGGCTAATTCACTTCCATATAGTGTCTGCTTCTTTGCTCAGGAAAAAAAGAATATAATAAAGCAAAGTACCAGGGAGTTGATCTTGTAAACTGGAAAGAGAAGTGTGAAATTTCAACAGAGAAATTTTATAGAATGCTAGTAATCCTTGGGAGAGCAGGTCTCCAGTTGGTACAAATATTCAGATCCTCATTATTCAGCTTCATTTTGTAGGTGGCTTTGCAGAAGCTGTAGGTTGCCCCTGGGCAGCCCAGATGCCAAGTCAAATTGTTCCACAAATGGTATAAATGGATAAAATCGTTAGCTGTGTGTTCAAGCTATGTGGGAGGGAAGCACTGCTTCTCTTCACAACTTAATGGTTCGCCCCCATTTCATTCTCAAACCCCAGAGCATCCTCATGGCAACCTCATTATTACTTTGCTGGGAAGCTACTCCTAAATGTAACTTGTGGCCTCCTTGAGTACGATCGGCTTTCTGTCCTTGCAGGACTGTCTCCTCTGTCACTGTGAAGCAAGTGGACAGCAGAGCCATGCATGTGGCTCTCTGTGCCATATCAGCGCTACCAGCCCTGCTCAGAGGCCCCTGCACTGGGCTGTTTCCCTCTTCTTAAATTAATCATTTTGGGTTCAGCTTTGCCAGAGTGAGTTCCTGGGATAGGTCTTGTTTTTCACCTTTGAACAATAACAGAACTGGCACACTACCAGGAAGGGCAGTGGCTGGGGTGGGTAGGAAGGAAAGAATCATATAGGAAATAATTGTGTAGGAGGTTTTAAAGTATGAGGAAACAGAAAATAAGAGCCAGGACTTATATAGATTTTTGATGAATACATATGTTCAGCTATAAGTGATATCTGCATAGAAAACTGATCTATTTTTAGTTGGCAGGCTTTGAATCACTGTTCTAATTTGCTATTCTTGTTTTTCCCAAATGTATTAATCCCAGCAGGTGAGCCTTAACTGGAAGATTAAATGTGAGCAATTTATAGCAATGGGGAAAATTCAGGCTACAAATCCCAACCTGAGATTCATACTCATCTCTGGTATGTGTGAGACTTTGAGAGATAATATCACCTGGAGATTTGAGCTATGTTGGAAAACTGGATGACTGCCCAGGATAGGGAAGGGACGGAGGAAAGGAAACCTGTAATTGTTGCACAGCTCAGGTACTCACAAAGACTGCTTTTTCTGTAGCTGCAGAAACAACAAAATGTCCTGGCTTCCCAAACCCCTGTAATGCTCTGGCCAGTTGATGGATAACTTTTTCTGTCTATCCAGAGTGGGCAGACTCCTGCCAGTAGACGTTATTTGGGAGGAAGGTGAGATCTGTGAAAGTGAATGACTGACATTGCAACTTTCCTTAATTTCTAAGGCTCTGTGTTTCCTCAGTGGCACAGATGGGGGCACAGGAGAAAGGGAAAGCTTTTTCACTGTGTGGATTACCAGTGAAGCAAGGGGCTGATTGTCTTTAATGCACTTCTGGGAAGAGAAAGTAAAATTAATGGCAACCTTTGGATTTTTCTTCAGGAGATGGTTACGAAGGCAAATTGCACTTGTTAAAGAGCTTATTAGCACTGTCTATGATCCAACTGACGCTTCCTCTCTTCTTAGTTAGAAGCTGCTGAAGTGCTTGAGGATAATTTTTGGTCCTTGCAAGATGTGAATGACTGGTAACTTGCTAGCCTTTATTTAATTTTTTAAAATATGGTCGTCCAAACAGTTCCTTCTGAGGGCTGTAAGAGGTTGTAATGTAATTGTAGTCAGAAATAGAGGACTACAAAAACAGTAAGACAGGCAGAAAAATGCCATAAGAAACAGTGCCAGAAATGGAAGTTATTATACAGGACATCTACCTGGTTTTGAACTCTGTTGGTTTCCTGGCTGTATGCTGTTACACTCTTGCACAGCAGATCCTGTTCTAGAGGCTCTCTTTGTAGCTGTTTCCTGATGTAGCTGTGGATGTGTGTTTCATACTCACCTATGCATAAATTGTTTGTGCCTTTGAGAATATGGAGTCAGTGCCTACCTTAGCCTGACTTAACAGCTTTTGGGGGTCCATGTAAAAAACACGGCCTTGCTACAGACAGCTCAGCTGTGATCTTGGCAGTCTTTCAAGCCTTCAGTTTTGCTATTTTTTCTTTTTTTCTTCCAGGTTTTCTACTTTTTTTTTTCAATTCAGCTAATCATCTCTGTCTCTAGAGCTTGGCACAAAGGCCTTTATCCTGCTGCTGAAGTGGTGTGTTGTGAGGTGCACTGTGATACTCTGCTAGGGAGAAGGGATCTTTGATGATATCAAAGAATTTTTATGAAGCAACACCACAAAGATCTGTGCTGTTTGTACTGCTATTGGCAGGAATATCTGGAATAAAGGAGCATATGAGCTCAGATAACCTTCATATCTGAAAGAGAAGCAGCAAACCTCAAAGTTGAAAGCAGGGTGAGGCAGTAAGCTTGATCTGATTCACAAAAGAACAGTGTAGTTACTTTCTGAATTCTGGGGCACACTTGATCTTTTCTTCCTTGATTCTCAGGACACCATAAGTTATGCTCTACCTGTGGAATCTCATGCTTCATAAGCACGTCAGGATTTTGTCTGTCACCTTAGCAAGGGTGATTTATTTGGTCTCCCATTCCTTGTCCCCCTCTCCCACAGACCATGGGACTTGACCAGTCAGCCAACATCAGTAATTAATAGTAAATAACATCTCCTCTGTGCAGTTATTTCATGATCTGTTGGCACAAACTTGTCCCTGAACAATGGCAAGCAGAAGGAGTACATATCTTGAACTGTTTACTCTCAATTTATGAGCAGCAATGAAGTGACTGCTTTTTTAAGAAAGCAGTGCAATATGCAAATGAGAAAGGTAAGAAAGCAATTAAAGAGATGGCTTAGTCTAGCTGATGGCTAACACTATATTAAAACAGGTAATTATTTGTAATGTACTGTGGAAATATCTGTTTACCACCTCCTTATTGTGGCATTTACTTTATTTTCAGTATGTGGCTGCATATGCATATCAATTTTTTAACCTCTTAAAGGTTAGAGATTCTTACATCTCTTTTCTGCTGTCACTTACACAGAGGCTTCAAGACAGACTGACCCTAAACCATTCAGTGTTGTTTTCAGAAAATAGCCAGAAATGACAGAACCTGCCAAATCTTTCCTTTTCCTTGAAAGCACAGTTGTCTTGAGGGAGTGCTGCTTTGCAAGGACTTTTGCAACCTTTGTTTTTGACTCCTCTGGAATGTGACACATTGTTATCGCACTTGCCTAAGAAGGCTTTGGTTGCAGGTTTATCATATACTCCAGGCTCATGAACTATTTCCCTGGGGACCACGCTGCATTCTTGATTTGCATGGCGTCTAGTGGCCAGCCAGCACCATTCAATTCCTGTCCTCTTGGCATCCTGTCTTAGAAAATGACCTTCTATTCTCCCTCAGTATCTCCAAGTTGCTATTGAAAAAGTGCCTGCTGTTCAGGAAGACCCACAGGCGAGTCTGGCAAGAGAAAACAGCATTTGAGTCTAGGAAGTTTCAGTGATGCATATGTACACACACACACACACACACACACACACACACAGACACACACAGACACAGTCATCTCAGGAAAAGCCGAGCTGTTTATGTTCCTGTCTTTGAAATGATGAAGAATACAGAAAAATTCCAAATATGTACAGTATGAAACAGGTGCAGAGCAGCCCAGTGACAAACAAAGGGCAACGCAGAAAACGCTTCCAAAACACAGGCTGAGTTTGTGCTTTACAAAGTGCTAATTCATAAGTTATTTCCAACATACAGCTGGGCAGATGCCAGGTTTTCTTTGATTCTGCCTTTTTTTTTTTTTTTTTTGAGACCTCAGTTTTGAGAGGAAAACAGTATATAATCCCTTTTTAGGAATTCATTGCCAAACCATCTTGCATCTCTCACATGGTAATACTGTAGACATTAAGGCATTTGTACAGCTGACAGGATGCCCCTAGAACATAATCTTTAATCCAATATGCACTTAATCAGTTATCTTAGTTGAGGACACAGTGAAGTTGTCTCATTGTTGGAAACAGGTACCCACTATCTCCTCTCCACCAAGTAATAATCTTCTAAAAAATCACACTTTGCTGACAGGAAAAGTTCTTCTTTCCTTAACTACCTTCAGAAAAATGTCAATTGTAATATATTTATTTTTAATCAATGAGAATTTTCATAACAACATGGAAAAACATTTCTTTCATTTTACATTCATTAAACTGTCATTCCAAGTTTTTACAGCACATTCCTAATTGAGAAAATGGAGCAATATGTGCCTGATTTATACTGTAGCAGTCCCTTGTAGATCTTACCCTTTCCAATTTAGCAAGATGGGTAAATGCACATTCAGCTGCACACAGGTTGTTTTCAACGAGTTAAAGGTGGGGCACACACTCAAGTTCCTTGCTGATATGCATCTGTATGTGCAGTCCATGAAGTTTGGTATTTTTAACAAACACAGCCAAGCTGCATTCTAGAAGAGCGTTGCTCTTACGGAAAGCCAGTGTGTAGGGAGGAAAGGAGCAGGTTTTCCCCATCTATTGCAGCCCTAGCTGGGCTCCACATGTGGGGTTAATGGCCCTGCTAATTAGTGACTCTAAAAGAGTATGGTTAAGTAAGTTTCTGACTGCAGCCCTTTCACCCACCTGGAGGACAAAGGGATTTCTGAGGCGCAGAAACAGGTTCCTCTGGCATGGCTGTGTCTCCCCTGAGTGCCCCAAAGGTGAGCAGCTCCCAATGCTGGAGCAGGGAGTGACCTGCCTGCCTCCAGATGCATTTGAGCATCTCCAGGTCTGGTTTAGCCTTATCAAGGAGCATTGTACTATGTCTATTACATTAAAAAAAAAAAAAAAAGTTAAAAACAATAAACTTTTTGAAGTGTTTTCTACAATGTTTAAAAACCCAGCGAAGGAACAGTGCCCTAGGAAACCTTGGCTCAGTACCCAAGCATTTTTCACCCATGTTTCAGTTTCAAAAATAGCTCTTGTTTTTAAGGCTAATCTCAAGACAATAACAAAGTAATGGTGATGATGATGATAATAATAAAAAGATCTCCACTTCCCTCAGAGATTGGGTAGCAGTTCATGCCTCTTTCAAACCTTATTTTAAATGTAGCCTTTTCCCATCATAGCCCTTAAGGCAATTTGAATGCTATTAGTGACCAAACAAAGTCACATCACTGTGAAGCAAGAAGCAAGAGATTTTTCCCTTATTGTTTTAACAAAGAAAAATAAAAAAGTGTAAGTTTTTCTCTTCAAATATTTATCTTTAGCACTGACAAAACTGATATCAAAAGCCAGAGGCATATGTCCACAGGTATGTGCTTTTCCAATCCTCTCAGTCTCAGTAAGTTTTAAGGTAGTGCTACACTGGTTGTGGTGGGCAGGTTTTGGGGTGGGAAAGGCCCTATAATACAACATCTTTCCCTGATTTCAGCACCCTGTTGCTGCTCCATGTCAAGATGAGGCCTTCCCAGTTTTCTCAATAGCTCCACTCTTGATGTTATTCCCAGGTCTTTGCCTCAAACACTGAAAGCAGAGGTAAAGTGTGCCTGACATGGTTATATGCTCCTGTGCTGATTTTTATGTTAATCCTTTGATTTGGTTTAACCATGTAGGTTCAAATTGATTACACAATAAGATCTTCTGGGAATGCTGAGTCTAAATTGCAGTCAACTATCATCACTTTAGTAATTAGTAATATTTGTTCTGATAAGTTCTCAAGACTTGCTATCAAAACAGACCAGTTGTGCTTCTTCTAATTAAAATAAAACAACATTAAAATGTCAGTATTTCCTTTTCCCTCTCAGGAAATAGATGGATATGATTGAAGTTTGTTGTTGTTTTTTAACTCTCTTATGACACTTTAATGTACCTGTTGAATAGAAAGATATAAAAATAAAAAACTTGCATATAACATTGCTGAAAAATTTTGTAACAATTTAAAAGAAAATGTTTGTTATTTGAAAACTTAACAAAAATATAAATATTTTTTTCTAAAACCTGGGGTTTTTTTAGATAAAAACTTTCCAGCATAGAAATATCTATAAAGTTTCCTGAAAAGTTCTTTTTCATTCAAGTAGTGTTAACAATAGCAGTACCATCATTTCTAGTTATTACTACAGTCACTGATTTTTAGAGGCGAGGCATACTCAGTGAAGAGACTATGTGAAACACGTTGCAATTTCTTCCCAAAACAAAATTTTCCTTATCTGATAATGATACAATTTAAAAATAATTTTACAATAAAATACTGCTGAATTAAACTGTTCATCTGAAATTTAAAAATATTTGAAATCTGGGAGATTCTTTGCTAAGTGGGATAGAAAGCCTAGTTGAAATGGATCACATTGGGAAATTGTTGATGATTAAAAAAAAAAAAAAAAAGACATGAAATTTCCCAACTGGTCTAATACTGGCTCAGTGTACAATAACTTTTCATTCCTGACTAGTTAGATGATGTTTCTTTGCTGGAGCAATTACACATTCACCTCCCCAGGGGCCCATGTCCTCATGGAAGTGTTAACACACATTCCTCTCTAAAAGATTTTGGGCATGTCCAGCTGAGGTCATGGTAATTCGAGATAGAAAAGACCCATTGGATCACAACATCTTTTTCCCTGCCAATGCAATTCTGTTTCTTCAGGAGGTGTATTTACAATTGACTTGACAAAGCTTTGGAAAAGTGTCTCAAGATGAGGCTATGGAGACTGTTACACAACCAAGAGATCATAAGAATACTCTTTTTTTTTTTTTTTTTAATGTTTTTTTGCATTTTCCCTGCTGCAATTATTTTTTCATCTGATAGACACCTGGGAACCCCCAGGAACAATCCAGTTTGGAGCTTGTCTGTCATTAGCAGCTTCCTACTTCGTCACATTGCACATTAGCTCACTCCTTCAGCAGATATTCAAAGCTCAGCACATGATGTGGACTTCCTTACCTTTTTATTACTCTGTTGTTGAGGCACTTTCTTTCCTGGAAACGCTTAAGCTGTCCTGGGCTTAAACTCAAGTTTGCTACATGTGAACAACAGCATCAAAGTCAGACCTGAAAGTACAATTATTGTTTTGAGGGATGTTTGTGTGTGGGGAGCAATATTTTTTCTGATTTCTTCTGCTACTTCTTGTTCACGATACTGCCTCAGTTATACTTTAGTTACTTGCCAACATTACCTCTCCCCAGCACCTCCTTTGACTAGATTGAAAAGCCTGATTATGAGCTCACTTAGTCAGGGCATACATCACTGTAATTCCATATGGCAAAGCCATAACTATAGATGCCAAAGGCAATATTGTTTTTTACCTCTTTTCCCTGGAGTTAACTGGTACAAGTCAGATGTCCACATTTCCATTGTCTCCACGAATCCTTGCTTGTATGTGCTGATGTATTTATTTACTAAGAGAGGCTTTTCTTTCCCTGCCTTGTTCACTGCTCAAATGGAAAAGGCTTCATATTAAAATAAATACCCTTCTACCTAAAGAAGAAAAAGAAATTCATATGTAACTGTTTTCAGAAGCTTGATGAGGAGGAGGCTGCCTTCTAGTCCTAAGTGGTGGTTAAGATATAAACAAAAGTAAATGGGAGATTTGTTTTTTGAAACCCCCATGTTCACAGCTGACTCTGCTTTGTCAGGAGGTTGGACTGGACAATCTCCTTAGGCTCCTTCTAACCTGGCTTAGTCCATGATCCTACGAACCTGCTTGAGGTGACAGCAGGTAATCTAAATGCATCACTTGAGGAAATTTCAGTAAAAAAAATTATTTGGTAGAAGTTCATTTTATGCTTCTCTCTTGCATAGCTGTTTTTCACAGGGAGAAACAGTATTTAAGAAGTAGGTATTTTAAAATAATTTTCAGAATTTATCTCCATGCTTCATTTGTTCTATTCTGATATCAGACACTATATGAGACCACAGTTTTGTTACTTGAGAGTTAAATTGCCTGCCAAACTCTGCTTTAATGTCAAACTGTTGCTTTTACAGAGAAGATAAAAGTTCAAAACAAACAAAAATTTAAAAGAAAATCACACAAATCCCCAGCAACTTTTGACTAGCATGCAGACAGCAGGGTGCCTTATAAACATCCCTGCTTACAAAGTCACCTTTTGAAATACCAGCAATTATACTGTATGAGGCACAGTTGCTACTCATGTGCCAGTTGTCACTTTTTAAAAGATGACTATTAGTTATATTTCCTCCCTGTGAGACATTGTGAAGCTGCTTAGCATTTTGAGAAAGCAAGCATGTTTTCCAAAATGCATATATCTTAGAAAAAAAAAAAAACAACAAAACCCGAACCCACAACCAAACAACTTGGCATTTATAAATGGCATAGGATATTCATGGCATAACTAGAAGCTCATTTTCTGTTGCATGTGAGGGCTGCTGTCTGCACTCTCACTGCAACCTCACCACTGGAAGACTGCCATAAATATGTACAACATGTAGGAGACCAAAAAGGAAGAAAGCAGGAGCAAGTTGTGGAATAGAAAGTAAGTCTATAACACCAGCTCTGGGGTTAAAGTATTTTTGTATCCATTACACAGAGTTCCGACTGCTGTCTTCACACCACTGTGGTTTTTTAAGCACTTTAAAAATTTGTAATAAAAATGTTCTTGTAGGTTCATTGAACACTTTCACATAAAAAGAAAGAAAATAATTGAAAACGTAGCTCAAAGGCTGTGAAGTAACATGGGGCTTTTAGATGCTTCTTCAACCTCATGTTGGTCTCAACCCGTACTCATAGAAATTGGGAATGAAGAGAGAGATTTAGCAAAAGTGTTTGGTTTGTAGTAGCTTCCAAATCTCTCTCCGTTATACTTCTTTCTTACTCTGTGTCTGACATTAAAGATGCCATTAGAGATGGAGAAGTGGCAGAGACAGAAATAGAAATAGTATTTTTGGGGTGGGGCAGGGGGAACAAACTCAACCAAAGATCTTTCCAAAAGGCCAACCAAGGCTTTACATCACTGCTCCTTTCTGCTCTCTGCATGTTTAACAGTGAGTCAGCTGAACAGACATGAAACAGGACTCAGAGTCATTGCCAGAAGGGATAGAAGGTGGGCATGATCTTTCATCACCTTTATTTCAGCCGTGAAGTGCCCTTGCACAAACTGTCTGGCGCTTTCTGATGGCATCCTACCTCCTGTGTCACCTGTTGTGTCCTGCTCAGCCATTCAATGACTGGATGCCTCACATGAAGACAGCCTGAAGAAGATTAATTAAACAAATGGCACTTGTGCAATAAGCTGTTCTTGCCACTGTTCCTTGAGAAGCAACAGAGGCCTAGGATGGGAGTGTCTGCTGTTCTGGCCTTTCTCAGGAGCTCTGTGTTGTGTGAGCCTCATGTTATGTAATTTCTTGTGTCTTCCAGATTTACTTGCAAGCCTTTTCAGAACTTGGGAACAAAATGGCTAGCAAAAAGTCTCCAGTGTACAACTAATCTATGCCACTCATTTTTCATTTCATATGAATTTCACTCAGGGACAGATGAATTTATTAGAAATCACTGTATTAGAAAGCTCTCATTTCTTTCCTTAAGTGGTACCAGTTTTAACAAAATGCAAACTGTTCTGTGGTCCTAAAGAGCCACAAGAAGTTCTTGGGAAAGGCAAACTAGGTGTTTCTCTTACATGCAGTCAAATGAAATATAGTTGATATTTACCATTCTAACCTGATTCTGAAGGTACTTAATGTCTCTATTAGCTTCCCAGACTTTATTATAGCTACAGCCTTTATTAACGTGGAAGCTGGGAAGGGAAATAAAAAAGTAGGTATAATAAAGGGAGTATTTAAATTTTGGGTTAATAGGAATGAACAGTATTTTTTATTTTAATTTCTGAACTGTTATATTCCAGGTATAAGCCACCATGGGGTTTGATACCTACTGCTCTAAAATGTTATTGCTTCTTATTTCCATTTAGGGAGGAAACATCTTCATTGTTATGGGTAAGTAGTCACAGGAGAACCTGCATTAAATCAAAGCTAATCAATACTGTGCTTAACAATGCATTACCTGGAAAAGCAAAACAGATGCTTGAGAAGAGCAGAATTACCATTCAGAATTACCATGTTGTATGTAAGTCAGTTCTAGCACAATTTTTTGAGGAATCCTGACCAGATCGCCCCCCCACCTTATTTTTTGAGAAAGAACAAAAATTTTCTGCTTGCTATATCAGATCTGACCTCTAGCTTCTTATCAAAGAATTGTCTGCATCTTTTTCCCTTAATTTTGGGTATTCCAAGAATAGTTGTCTTCAAGGACTTGGTTTCATTTGCTCTGAGATCTAGAAAAGTTTGTTTTTGCCACCATATTTGAAACACCTCTAATTCTTGAGAAAAAGATAAATCTTACCATTTAATTAAACTGAATGTGATTTTTCTGGGGATGCATTTATGAGAAAGGAGGTTACCACTCCATGACAAGCACAAAGTATTTGGGTAACAACAGATCTGTGTGTCCCACAAATAACCCTTGCTTTTCACAAGTTTTGGTGGAGGATCACTGCTAGATTTGAGGATAGCTGGCAACCTTTTCTCTCAAGCTAGAGAGCTCAAGAAGAACTATTTAAGGCTCCTCTATATGGAGAAGGTGTTGAGGAATAATCTAGTGGGAGAAGTTAAAGAACAAATTATGTTCTCTGGGAAGAGGCTGTAGTACCAGACTATTTCTATGGAGTGCAGTAGCCATGTTGGAAGCCCCTAATTCCCTGAATGGGGGTGGCATCTTGGTTTAGTGTCACTTAATTGTGAGGAAATCTGTTTTTTCATAAATAGAGCACAAAAGGCAGAAAAAGAGATTCTAGACATCATTTTGCTTCTGAGAACAGCATAGGGCTTAAGAGGTCTCTGGGCAGAATACAAACAAAAAGAACCCCAAGCTGAAGTACTCTTAATGTCACAGTTTTTCAACATGGCATTCAAAGTCAGTGAAAAGCAAAGTGTGGTGGCAGACCACACTTATCAGTAGCCTGAATCTCTAGGAGGCACAATTAAACTGAACCAAGCAGGGCTTAAACAGGTAACACTATCCATAGAATAGTTGCCAGATATTTAACTAATTCAATTAATAAGCTATTTTAAGCTAACCTTTTGCAAATTTTGTATATCAGCATTCATCACTGTGATCCGAGCATAACTACCTCATGCTAGCTCCTTAGAACCAAAAACATGACAAGCTGAATATAAAAGTAAAATGGTCTCATTCAACAACACAGTCCAAGATAGGTGAAATATAAATAAGAAAACAGCCATATATAGCTATATAGCCATAGTAGTTTACACAACTACTGACAGTGATGCTAAGAACAGAGTTGGTTGCACAATTTCAATCTTCTGTGTGCACTTTTGTTTCAAAATACCTGAATGTCCGCATGTGTGATGCTTGTGTCTTTGGATTCTGGCTGAGAGTGAAAGGGGAACAATGTCCAAATCCCTTTTAATCTCTCATTATTGTTTTGGCACAGGGAGAGCTCTCAGTCAATCATTTGCATCCACTGGCTACAAGCAACCTGGCTTGACGATTAACTCAATGTGCTTTGTCCTTTCCAGTGGTGTGTCTTTGTAATATCGTTTACTGTAATATCATTTACTGCCACTTGGCTGCCAAGGTACACCCATGTCACCCCTGTCCATACATCACTTTAGATGGGTACAGCGGCAGGGCTTAATTCTGTTGCCCACACGATGCAGGGTCACGGCTCACAGCAAAGCTGCAGCACTGCTCCAAGTGGTATGCTGGCAGTACAGCTGGGGAGAAGGGAAGGCAGGACAAGAAGGTGAGTGTATGGGAATAAAACAAATAAGGAGCTGTAATTGCAAGTAATGTGCTTAGCTTGATTGCTTGATAACCTGTATTTTCAGCTCAGTATGATCATGTGAACTTTGTGGCCCAAACTTTGCTGAAACAATAGATATAGCTATAACCTTTGCTAATTAGAACCACAATAACAGCACATGGCTGTACAAGAGGGCATAGCTGGGTGAATGGCCAAAGCTAAAGTGGAAATATTTTTTGTATGCATTGATCCAAAGCCCAGTGAAGACAAAGGGAATGAAGTCTCTGCCAGAAGCGAGAAGACCCAGATTCTCTTCTGATTAAGTCTGGAATGCTCTGTCCAGACCTTCTAGTTTCAGATTGTTTTGAAGGTAGTTTTTGCTTTAAGTGTTCTTCTATTTCCAGGAAATCCAGTTTGATTTTTGGAACACCTTCATGTACGGGCAGAGAAATATGCTGAGTGATAGAGCTGAAGTGGTAGCAGTGGCCTGTCCTGGACATCAGCAGCCCTGTCATGGAAGAAACTGTGAAGCTCCTTTTGTAGGAAGTTTGGGGAAATAGAATGAGAAAAACAAAGTGGGAGAGCTGGAAGCAGATGGTAATACTAATCAGTGTTATTCTGAGTTATATGAAATTTTGGGATCATCTAGTCAGGTACAGGGAATTTAGCTGGGCATAGACTGGTACAAAAATGAAGGGGGAAATAGATGGAGAGGTTTGAGAACTACCTGCAACCATGGCAGAGCATTAGGGCAGACTGAGAGCTGCACCATGGGAAAGGACAATGCATTTCAGACTTGAATTTGCCATAATAACAGACTTTTCCTAAAGATTAGGTCAAAATGACACCAACAAATTTCTTCCACAAGCAAATACAAGTTGGGTGAAGAAATGTATCCTTTTTTTCTCCCCCCTTTAGCAGTTGCTGCTTGTAGGGCACACCTGAGGTGCACAGACCTGCTCCCCCACTGGACAATGGACAAGCTGTTTTTCCTCAAAGCCACGTGCCCATCCTGGAGTCCAGTGTGCAGCAGGATGCTTGTGTTGCTTGGGCAGAGGTGGAGAAAGCAGCTCTTCTTCCACTTCCACCCCCTCCTTCTTTTCATCTAACAGGAATACCCTAATCAGGGAAGTATGCACAGGCTGTTTAGCAAGGGGTCAAATCCATTTGGATGAAATTCCAGGACTTCAAGGATAACAATGGCAGGAAGAGAGGTTTTTAAGCTGGCCCACACAGTGCCTTGTTGACAGATATGACCTGCTGCCTCATGCTGCCCACCCTTGAAAAGTCCTGGCTGCTCCCGACACCAAGGAGAACCAAAAGCTCGCCGCAACTGGAGTGAAATGAAAGAACCCCTCCAATAATTAATAAATTATTCTGTGACCATACTTCTTTCCCAAACCTAAATCTCCTCTTCAATGCTTTGGACATTTTAGGTGTTTTATGGGATGGTATGTTAGCAAAAAAGGAATTCTACTTTGCCCCTCGCCTCATTCCCATAGAAAAGCGCTCCTATACGAACCCCTATCTAAGCATGGTTTTCATTACAAGCTCAGGTCTCAGATATTTTCTGTCTGTATGAGGAAAATCAGGCTTTACTGATTGTTCCTCAAAGCATATGGGGCAGCACACAAGGAAGACACAGCACATAGATTTTGTGTGCTTGCTGCCAATGCTGGATACAGCAGCTGGTTTTTCATTCCTTCAGCTGCTGTTTTTCCTGCTTCCTTGAAATTCCCCAACAGCTAACATAGGTGGGCAAATGGACCAAACCCAGGGCACCGGACTGCATCTGGCATTTGCTTCAGGAATGTGAGTGCTGTAGACTGGGAGATGTTTCTCCATCTGGCTCTGACCCTGGGATGAGGAAGGGGAGGAATTGGAGGGTTAGTCCAAGTTAGAGCACATTTTTTCTTTTCTAACATGCCATGCAGTGCTCTGCTTGCCTGATAGTGACTGTATGGGAAAATTCTGTCTTATCAATTTGTTAAAAATGCCTTTCTCATTGGGGAATAGGAGACGGCACTCACATGCACAGACAGAGAGTGTAGGAGTGCTTTGGGAGGGCTCTGATAATCGGGAAACTCTAAACCCCAGCAAATCAGCAAAACAAAACAGAAACTCCTAAAAGGCACCACAGCCACTAAAAGGAAAGGCATTTTTTTCTGTCAGTGTAATGACCAGATCAACCTAATTTCTGTCATGACTGTTTCGTTTCGTTTCTTGGTTTGGTTTCTTTTCCCAGTTGACCACAAGAGTGCACTCATGGAATGATGTCCAGCCTTGTTTCCTCTGGGTCATTTCCTTTCCCTCAGCTCTGGAAGCAGCTTGCAGCATGTGGAGGTCGGGGGGTCAGACCTGGGCCCACGTGTTCTTTCTCTGGACATATAGATGCCGTGTCCCCCGGGGAGGAAGACGCTGCAGCTGTACATTGAGCGGCACATACTTGCACGATGAGTACACGGACACGTCACCAGGGACACGCGCTGGGGGTGCATCTGAGTGGCACAGGCTTTGCCCACAGGCTGTGCTTTATGTTGGTAATGATTTTCTTCCTTATAAGGGATGGCTATACTTAAAGAGCATATCTGAGATTCTCCCACAGTCTCGTCTTGCTGTATAGTTGGAGTTTGGGGTTTTTTCCTTCCCTTTTTTCCCCCCTCCCAGTGTTTCTCTACTACTCTTCTGTGACCTTCTAACACCACAGATCATTTGTCAAGCAGCCAGGAATGGCTAAACAGAGGCCCATTGTAGCAGGCACTTGCAACAATTTGTTAACAATAAATATGATGTGATTAGTAAATACCTCATAACTGAGTTACATTATGTAGAAATATCAGCTTTGGTATTTGCCAGAATGTTGTGGGTTTTTTGGTTGTTTTTTGTTTTTGTTTTTTTTTTTTGTTTGTTTGTTTGTTTGTTTTGTTTTGTTTTGTTTAATTATCTTTCCTCTGAAATAGTTGTGGTGACTTTTTTTCACTTGCTCAGTTTTCTTCTATACCTCTGATTCAGGACTATGGTCAAAGTTCAGCTCTGAATTTGTATCAGAGTCTAGGACTGAGACTTAGGATGACTAAGTAGATCGATGATTACAAGTAGAAATGCAAAGGAAAACTTGAAAGTCGATTCTCACACCACACACAGTATGCATATGGATTTGACCTGCCTTGCAGGGTTTTCTTTATCAATAAATGTATTGCTGATGGAAGAGGAATGATCTTTATATCTGGAGATGTACAACACAGAGAACAACAGTATGAAATTCCAGTGGTTCATGAAGGAGCCTCTTTCATGGCCTGGACTACTAATAGCAGAAAAGTCAAGCTGATCCTTCACTGGAATTTAATGAACTACACATAAGAAATAAATTCAATTTTTATGATGGCAGTTCAAAATAATTCATTTTTTTTCTTTTTTTTCCCCTGCCTCAATGTTTAAGTTTTGAATTCAATACAGATGAGACTGCCCATAAGCTACAGCCTATATATATATATATATATATATATATCGCTGTGGGTCTGTGACCCCTGTGATTTCCAGATATTTCTTCTTCAGATAATGTATTTCTCCAACCAGGAAGGGTAGCCATTTTATATTCCCTCCTGAATCTTCATTCAAAGTGATTCTTTCCAAAATCAGAGCTGCATAAAAGTATCATTTAAGGTGCAACTGCACAACCACCAAACTCACAGATTATATGCTCAAATATTTGTGGTTTCACTTCTGCAACAACATGAAAACATCTGCATAACTAAACACTTCACTATCATTTAATATAAACTCTTTCTCATAATGCTTTTCTCTCTTCCTTCCCCTACAACATTTTATTTCTACTCCACCCATTTCCAATGTTCCTACAAGCTTTTCAAATTGTTCTGCTCCTTTCGGGTTTATTTGTGCTGTACACCATCCGTAAAGGCATCTCTGGAACTTTTAAGTAATTTTGCAAGGACAACAGTGGGAAGGCAGTTGCACATCATATTATTTTTGGCTAGACTCTTCAGGAACAATGGCTATTGTTTGGCAAGCTAGCAACAAGGAGGCTGCATTAGTGATATAAGGGTTTAGAGCCTAGGGGTGGTTCCACAAATGATTGTGAGGCATTTTGGAGTATGTGTGATTCAAAAACATTTGGCTACATCTCTTTTTTAAAAAAGAAAAAAAAAAAAGGGGGGGGGAGGGGTGTGGTAAAGAGGGGGAAAAACTGAAAAAAGTGCAAAACATCCATAAACCTGAACCTATGGATAAAAAGAATGTGCTCTATTAACTTTTGGTTTTTTTCCTCTTGCACATAATTGTTACATGTCTTGATCAAACTGACATTCTGTTTGTTCTCCCTCTTCCTGTGATTTTGACTTAATAAGGTGGTGTTGGCTGACTGTGAGGCGCCGCAGTGGGACACCGCGGGGATTTGCTCTCGGGCTGGGGCTGCTTTGGGCTCGCAGATGTGCGAGTGCAAGAACGCCCGTGCCAAAGAACTGCCCCCGTGCTCGAGAGGTGAACGCTGCTGCATCTCTGAGAATCCATCAGGCGCGTCCGGCAACGAATTATTCATTAACGCTGAGGCTGCTGCACCCCGGAACGCCATGGGCAACGCTGAAATCGCCCACCCATGGGTGATGCAAGGAGCTGCTGTGGGGAGGACGTGGCAGCTTCCCGCGGTGGGAAAGGGCCCTTCCCGGCGCGGGGGCCGGCAGAGCTGGGCCGGGAGTCGCCCCGGGCTCTCCCGCTGCCGCCCGCGCTCCTCGGCGCTGCGTGGGCGGTGGCGCCACCGCCGCCGCCAGGTGGCGCTGTGGCGCTTCGGGAGCGGGGCCGCGCTCCCGCCCTGCCGCGCTTCCCTCCGGGAATGGCCCCTCACGGAGCGGCCGCGGCGCCGGCTCCTTGGCTGGAGCGGAGCTGCCGGGCTCTGCCGCGCCGGTTCTGGCGCTGCGGAGCCCGGCGGCAGCGGTGCTCCCGCTCCTGTGCTGAGTGCAGCGGGTGCTCCGTCCTGTGTCCGCTTCTGGGCACCGTGCTACAGCAAGGACATCGAGGATTGGAGGCACTGGAACTGGCTGCCCACAGAAGTCGTGGAACCACCGTCCGTGGAGGTGTTGAAAAGACGCGTGGATGTGGCATTTTGGGACATGGTTTAGTGTTGGACTTGGCAGTGCTGGGTTAATGTTTGAATTCAATGATCTTAGAGGTCTTTTCCAACCTTAATGACTCTATGATTGAAAGTGTGATTCTTCCCTGTTTGAAGCACGCTTCCACAATTGTACTTCTCTCTGTCCACAACTAGAAAAGCCTGATGGAGAGAA
Source organism: Vidua macroura (assembly GCF_024509145.1). Taxonomy (NCBI): domain Eukaryota; kingdom Metazoa; phylum Chordata; class Aves; order Passeriformes; family Viduidae; genus Vidua; species Vidua macroura. The sequence goes on along the minus strand of NC_071571.1, from coordinate 66,662,184 downwards.
ATGCTTAACTCCTTTTACACAGGTGTCCTCATTTCCCACTTGAGCACTGATGCTTGGGCACACTCACTGGAGGTTTCCACATAAAAAACTTGAATTAACATCTCTAAACACTGTCTTGTGTTGATACATACTGGTTTCCTTCTCCTGACCGTAAGGAACATAGTCCATACCAACAGGGAAGCCATATTGTCCTGCATACTTGGAGGAGGTAATTCTGCTTCTCTTAGGTGTAAAATACAGCATTATTCTCTTATATGTGTGCTGTTCTCCAGGTACTGAGGGAAATTACCCTCTCAAGGTGAAAGGAACTTGAACCTTTGTTTAAAGCTTCATAAACATGGCAGGCAGCTTTACGTTTATGTTTTGAAAGCATTTGATAGAAAGTAACATTTGAAACACCAAGTATTACTATTGCACTTTATAGCTCAGAACTATTATTGGGCCATATCCTAGAGGTTTAACTCAAACTCTTGTTTTTAGACTCACCATGTGTGGAATCTAAACTGAAAGGTGGTGACATCAAACACTAAAGGAATTTGGTCTGCTTTTCAGGAACATTGAACTCCTTGCAGTGCAGGGTCTCTGGAGACCTTAAAAGGCAAAAATTCTGCTTTGGGGCTTTTGACCACTTGTTCTGAGGTCTGGCCTATTGTAATTGTATTTGGTTTTTACCTGATGCTTCTTTCCAAATGGTTAGTTCAAGAACAAATAAATTTTAGCTGTAAAGCAGGAGCTTTAGTTCAAGAGTAGTTCTTGATATTTGGGTTATTTAAATGAATCCACACTGCCGTTAACCTCTTCCTCTGAGGTAAGAAGTTACTACAGATAATCAGCATGGTTAAATACTAAATCAGCAAGATTAAATACTAAAAAAAAATTAGTTTGAACCTATATATGACTGCAATGAATTTTTTCCAATATTTACTGAATATCTTGCCTGGGAAGTAGGTCTTAGTTTGGCTCTCATGGTTGATTCTAAGCCGTCTCTTACCCATACCCCTGAGACTCTGGTTAATTTTGTGGCACAAAATATTTAATTATGTGCTCTGCCAAGTGAATACAAGGTCTCAAATTGAATTTCAGCATCCCTGGGCAACTATTTTAGACACTTTGGTAGAATGTAAATGCATATTTTCTGCATGCCAGATCCTGGCTCCATATCCATCAAAGTAAATCCTCAGTAGTTCCACTGAAAGCTTGCAACAATCTTAAATTATGTTGTTGAGGTCACATTGTGACCCTGAAGCTCTGGCAGAGACCCAAACCAAGAAATTTGTGTGGGAAACTGGGGAGGGAATAAATTAGCACTTGCCTATGCTTTTTGTGGAAGTAAACTGTTACAAAGGTGTGAGTTAAGATGAAAGCTCCTCATGGTGGTGGATATTGCTTTCCAGCTGTTTCTGCTGGAAACAGCTCAGTGTGTGTGTGTATGGGATGGGTCCTTATTTTCTGATGGTACTCTGTCTCAAATAACAACCAGTTTTGCATTTCCATCCTCCTCTGTCCCTTCCCCCTCACCCCCTCTAAACCCTCTCCCCCTCTCACTTAATCTTATAAAATGAAAGTCCAGGGGTAGGTTCTAGTCTGGGTGGGTTTTTTTCCTCTGGTGATTTTAATCCTTCATTTTCTCTCTCTCTGCCAAATGCAAGTGGCAGGTCTAAACAGTATTAGGTAATTGTGGTTGTCATCCTGCAGATTGCACTGAGGAAAAAAATTAATTGCTGTTTTTTTGCCCAGGGGTTTGAGCCGTGGTCCCTTCGTCTGCCTGGGACAATGTTGTTTCCCTCCCCGTTAGGGCTGCGTTCAGTGGAGCAGCATGAAAGGGCTCCTGTGCAGCTGCTCTGGGCGAGTGGGCGGGCACCTCCTTCAGTAATAACAGCTAATTTATACAGCCATGAACATCAATGGCTATAAATAAACAGTTCTGACTGACTTCGCATACTTAAAATGAAATGAGAGAGACTGATGGAGTGGAAAGAGAAATCCGGTGTAAATGTCATCAAGGCCAGATCCTTACATGGGGTATCTTGGTAAAGCCTTTTGAAAAATCACAGGGAAAATGTTGGTTTGTGAGCAATGACACATTTTTCTCCTTTCAGAGCTTTGTGGATATGAGAGAAAGGAACAAAGCAAATCCAAGATCCCAGCAGCTGTATTTTGGGGACAGGCATTCCTCATTGCTTTCCCAAAGTGCATGACTGGAATCCAGCTTCTCTCCATACAGGATGTAGCAGAGGGAAGTGCCTCTTCTGAGCCCTTTTCAAAGAAATTAACAACTTTCCCCATGATTCTCCTCAAAGCCCTGTAGTCCAGCAGCTCAGTCACCACATCAGATCCCAGGAGCTGAAGGTGGGGTCTGCCATTTGGCTCCTCTGGTTGGAAGAGGAAAGACCTATCCCTCTGTGCTGGGGTCCAGGCTTCATTTTGAGTTTCTGACAATTAAACTCTTTGTACTGGAGTATCAGTACAAAATAAAAGAATTTAAAAAGAAGAGAGGTAGAGACTAAAATACCCAACAAACCTGTACAGGGAGTTTCCATAACTTTCTCTTCTTCCCTAATTCCCTCCATGTTTTTTCTTCTGTCTGTCTCTTCCATATATTTCCTTTAACTAGCATCTTTCAGCTTCAACAAAAAAGGAGGGAGGAGTGTGTAACTTTGTAACTTGCAAAGTTAGCTGGAGCGAGCTATCTAGATAACTGGGAATTACTGAAAGCATGCACGTCTCTCATAGGGTTCACTCAGTTTACAGTCCAGGCCTAGCATGTTAACTTCCCAGATTAGAATTTTTATCAGGTGCTTAACACATGAGAAGAACAATCTTATGTATACACATTATCTTTTTATTGCTCACAGGGAGCTTACAATGTGTTTCGTTTTTACTGAGCTCCAGCGGCATTTGAAAGGTGAAAATAACACCCTGGTGAACAGCATGCACAGTAGCTCTAAGCGAGGGGTTTTGGCAATGAGGATGGAGTTAGACATTTAAGTACTGCAACTAGTTTCAAATCCTCTTTGAATGAAGGAATAATAAGAGAGATTTTTCTTTTTCACATTGACCATTAAGGAACACTTGTGCTACTCTCAGTTTTGCATGTTTATTGGAGTTTACAAAGCAGATCTCCAGTGTTTTGGATGTTAACAAAATGTTGTGGCTAATAACAGAAATCAACTATATTGAGGAAAATTAGTAAACATGTGAATGGAGTGTAATTATATGGCAGGCAGCTTTATGTTAAACAGTGCTTTAAATTAACATGCTTTCTGTCAAAGCAATCATACAGTCAGTATAATTAGGTTACTTCTGCTGCGAGATTAACTGAAACCAAGAAAAAGGAAGAAACTGTTGCCTTCAGATTTCCTGTTAAAATGGAGGGGAGATATTAAGGACAATATAAGCATATTAATATTACAGAAAGTTTCTCATTAGAAGAACTCAGCTTCTTGGTGAACTTTCTGAGCAGACATTTCTAATTACAGTGCTTGTTAGCCCAATTTGTTATCTAGCTAGCTTGGAAGTCACAGCAGTGTTAAAATTATCTCTTCTCTTAATTTTTTCCAGATTCAATGAAGGGCAATCCAAACAAGAGCTGGCTTGGATTCACAGGTCTTTTACAGAGTAGTGTGAGGCTCACGAGGGAGTGCATTTACCAGTGACAACTTTTGACCATGGACACATCCTCATGTACATTGTGCAAGAGATGAGAAATCTGTGTAAACAGATGAACACAATTTTCTTATTCATAGCAGTTGCAGAGTTATCATGAAAGAGACAAACATTTCCTATTTTCCACCAGTTTTCCATATGTCTGATGTCATAATGGCTTCACCAGAAGCTGCAATGCATTGGAGAAAGGATTTATCACAGCTACATTTATTTTCCTCTACTTCATAGCTTCAGCATTCATGGAGAGATTGTTTGGCTTCAAGAGGAGGATTCACTTGCCTTTCCACTTGTGGTCCAGTATTACTATTGAATCTCCTGTTTGGAGACAGGGGAGAAGGCATTATTGGGATGTGAGGGGGAAGGCACAACAGAGAAGTTCTTTCACACATCAGGGATGAGGAGGATGTGAAACTGGCCCCAGCCTCCCAACATCCCTGAGGAACTCTACCCATCTGGGAGTGGGAGTGAACTGCAAGTGCTTGTCTTGGACCAGCTGCTAATGCTAAGAGCTGCAGAAGTCAAATGAGCCTGGGATGTCCCCAGCAAGTAACAGATTACTCAACGACTGAGGAATTATTTGAAATCTGCCATGGGCCACACCCATTGAGAATAATTGTGCTTTGCCAGTGGGAGAAAGCATCTGCCACCAAGCAAACCTAGCTTGTTGTAAGAGCATGTGAAAAGCTGGAGGATCCTCATGTGGCTGGTCAGGACAGCGCAGGACCACAGCTTTCTGAAGCATCAGTTACTGTGCTGCTGTGGGGCACCCAGTGTGGCAATAATCAACTGTTTATGGGTACCTTTTCTAACGCACTGTCTCAGCCTCTCTTCTTCCCCTCCGATGATCATTCACTCATAGGAAACTCTCCTTTAAATGATCTTTCCTTGTCCATGTACCTCAGAGGCTCTCAAACACTAATTGCTGTATTGTATTGGTGTGTACTGACCAAATGGATATTTATGGGTGAGGGAAAAAAAAATCCAAACCACAAAGGAAAAAAATAGCCTGTCAGGACCAGCATGTTAACCACCACTTCTTAATGTCTGGCCTCCACTGATGAATTTGTAAGCTCTGGTTTGTGAGAGGTTCCGATCCAGTCTGCCTCCAGTGGATCACCATATAGACTTATCAGCAAAAATAGGACCTGTGACAAATAATGTAGGTTTCCTTTACACAGTCAGTCATCTCTGCCTGAGGGATAAACTTTGGGGAGTGACAAATATGAAGGACATAAGTGTGCCATCACAGGCTTGTGGTGGAGAAATGGATGAGTCAAAAGTAAATACTCATATTTAGTTTGCAAACTCTGTAAAATCCTGTAAAATCTGAGTTCCATTAATCATTGGGAATATAGTGAAATTATGGATATAAACATTATTTGGTCACTGAAAGGCATAGATAGACTCTGGACTCTTATTCTTTGCATGATACAACAAATCCTCTGGAAAGGAATCTCAGTTAAAAAATCCCTCCTGGATTCTGTAATAACAAAGGGTGGAACCTGTGTCTGGAGTAATAACTATGTGCAGAACATCAGCATTTTAACATTCATACAAAAACTGCCATTGATAAGCCTGTACCAGTACAATGATAGCACGGCTTCATGCCCCACACAGTTGTCCTTTGCATCCCTTTATTTGCCATTCGGGTTTCTGCAATCTCAACAGCTGCTCGGAATAATGACAGCATCAAGAATTCAATCTTATTATAGTATTGCTTTGTATTGCACAGATTTGTGAGCTGTCACATAGGCTGGATTTCCCAAGGCTACAGGGTATTAAGGGAGCTTGGTTTCAAAAGCCCATAAATACAAAAATAAAACTCAGGGAAAATAATCAGTTGTGAAAACATGTTATATGATTCTGGAAAATGCATTGAATGCAAAAGTACTCAAAAAAAAAAAAAAAAAGAGGAAAAACAAGCTAAAGAGAAGATTGTTGTTTAACTTTATTTCAGCCTTAGGTAAATAGGTTTCAGCAATGTCTTCCTGAGATATTTAAGAGCTCATAGAAGATCTGGAAGAGTGCATCCATCTCTGCACTGAGCATGAGAAAGGTATTCCACCATAAGTTTTCTCTTTTTCCTCAAAGCAATGGCTCTTATTCCTGTTGAGCTGCCTTACCCCTTGCATTATAATATCTTTAATTTTTGTTTTGCCCCTGACAGTGCTCCTCAGCCAGCTGCTAGCCAAAGCTTTCCCTTCTGGTGGACAGCAAGCATCTAGGATGTGTCTGTTGGAGCTGCTGTCCACTCCAACAATCAGCCTCCTTTCCTCCCCTGTTTCTCTCCCAAAGAACAGTTCCACCATGTGGGGATAAGCATTTCTCTGGGAGAGGCCTTAGGCTCACAAAATTTTGCAAGTAGAGGCAAAAGCATCAGAAGGCTTTTCAATCACTGGTGGAGCAAGTAGCTGTTGCTAGCTATAGCTCCTCTCCAGCTGCATTTCAGAGTAATGAAATGAAGCAGCTGATGAATGTTATTTTGGGTTTTTTTCAGATGTGTTAGATGGAAGACAAATGAATGTGCTCCATCTTCAAATGCGAGTTCTAGATAAGAGACCTTACTTGAAAGGTTGCTCTGTCTGATGTGGAGAACTTTGATCCTAATTTCTCCCAAGGATCTGATTGTCCCAACAAGCGAGCACTGCTTTGTTTTATTTTTGAGGATTCTAGTTTGACTGGTCAAAGAAACATGAGATTAATTGCCTGTGTGATGTTTTCCACCCATCAGGAAGGGGAGAAACTATCGCACGGTTCTTCTTTGGTACTCAGACCCTGCAGCCAAGTTCTTGGCTGAGGTAAATTTATGGCTGTAAAAGAATCAGCTCATTGTTTCAAATTATCCTCTTTGGAGTTTCTCTATTGCTCAACATTGTCTTGTACTCTAGAAACTCTGGGATTTAAAACAAAAAGAAGTCATTACTGGTACTATTTTCTGTGCCTCTCAGGCTGTGCAGCTGGGTTGCCTTAGTTACCACCAATCCAACTGTGCAAGGGGAGGGAGAGGAGAGGCACATGAGAGATAATACATTTTTAAAACCTCCAATACTGTATGAAACAGTTTGTCTATAAATAATAAAATGAATTAAGGGTCTGGCATTCTGAAAAGGAAAAAAAAGGTTATATTATTCTGCAGCCTAGATTTTCCAGCTCTCAGAAATGATCCTGCATCTTTTTGGTCAAGCACAGGACGTAGATTTAACACTTACTTGCTTGAAGCTGGAAGTTGCCATCTGTAGACTTTAGAATAAGTTGGAACTAAATATACCTTTAAGTGTGAAAAAGAGTAAATATTTATGTAGCTGGTTCTAGGAAAAATAATAATGGCCTGGAGTTATAAGGGAGTGTGGAAGAGCCCATATGAAGCATGATGTGCTGGGGAACAAGCTTCATTAGCAGCCTACGGTCTGCCACAGGATGTAAGTCCAGAAGGGAGCCAGGTTTGCCACTGGTGGAGCTGTTTGTTAATCATTCCTTGCACCTTTGAATAAACACGTCTGGGCAACTGTTCTTCATTCGAGTGGGAAAGAAATAAAAAGAAGCAACAGCCTTGGATTTTTTTCCTTTGGGGAGAATCCTGGTGCCAACAGCCCAGTCAGAGAGCTCTGCCTTCTCAGATCCCACCAGCATCAGGTCTAATTGTTTGGTGTTTCATGTGTTATTAGACAAGGTGTTTTCAGGTGTGCCTATAGGAACCTAATAGATACTTGTAACCCAAACTGCCTTTGGGGAATGGGGAGGAAGCAAAAGAGAGATCAAAAGTGCCCTTCCCTGTACTTTATCTTTTAAGGGAGGGAGGGAGGAGGTGGGCAGGATAGAGAGTATAGAAAGAGGTCTGTCCTCTACCACCACTGATTGTTTTGCCTTGTGGGAGGGGGGAAGTTGGTTTTTGTTTGGTTGGTTGTTTTTTTTTGTTTTGTTTTCTGCATGACCATTTACACTGCATCCTCTGCCTTATTGTGATGGGAAGGAGAGAGAGGAAAGGGCAGGATGAAAAAAAGTACTTGGAGCTATTTTTGCTGTGGGAACAAAGGTATGTTGGAATCGTGTCTTCATTCAATCTGCAGCGCTTTTTTCCTCTGGCAAAGCTGAACCAAAAATTTGTCTCAGTCAGGAATATATTAAAACTCTGGCACACTGTAATTTGAAATAGCTTCCCTGTGGCTATGTTTCAAGGCTTATTGGGACTTCGTTATTGATACCAGCTTAAGGAAGTCCTACCCTTCTCTTGGGTGGACGCAGCTGGGATGTGGATCAGTAAAAACACTTGGCACCAACATGGGGAACTGTAACTCAACGGGAGTGTCTTGCACGTGGATGAAAACACCATGTAATTGTTAAGGCCAGGATTCTGTGGCTCCTTTGAAAAATACCAACTATGCATGGAGAGGCAGACCTACCACACAGATGAGGCCTCCAGGGATCGCAAGAGCACACTAGATATCAATGGAGAATATTGTGTATTGTTCATATACATACTCTGAGGTTACATTCATGCTACCACAACTGTGGTGCTTTTCAGCCTCTCTATGTGCACAGTAAAGTTGAGTGCTTGCCCAAGTTTCTTTAGTCAGCTGTTGAACATGCATCTGATTTTTGTAGTTAATTTGATCTCTGCTTGGCACAATATTTTGTCTAATCAGTTAACACACTGGAAATCAAATTATTTTTATTCTGATTATCTCCAGCTTATGCAGCAGGCATACTCTAGCCCTAAAATTACTAATATGTACTCAGTGATGAAAAAGTCTGATACATAAATGTATCAGATATCTCATATAAAGACTTATGCCATCATGTGGTGATGGTGTGGTCTTTGATTAGCAGAAGTTACTATTTATATGTGATGCCTCTTAAACCAGAGCTAGTGCAGAAAAGCTGCAGATCTGTTTTCATTTACCAGCAATCCTCATCTCATATGATGTTTTTGCAGAATAGAATGTGGCCAAAATCTCCAAACATGGACATGTAGAGCAAGCATCTTGTTTGCAAAGGTAGCAAGTGGTGAAGTTGGTTATTCAGCACATTTGAAAGTCAATCTGCTGCTGTTAGGTAGATGAGTATGGATGGTGAGAGACTAGCTACAGACACTCTACTTTGGCTTGACAGGCATGTGAGACTTTGCAAAATGGATCAGGCATCAAATGTTCCCTGAGAACAGAGGGAGGTTGTCTTATTTATTTTCAGAGGTGTTCTTGCAGTGTTTTTTTCTTAAATCAGAAAGCTAGTTTAAGAAATTGCAAATGTTCCCACGTTTGTCCTAAATAAAATACACACATTTTCCTGACAGAAACACTTTTATCCTCAAAAATTCAATCTTGAATGAAAAAGGAGAGGAAACCAGGAGGAATAATAATGACAGAAACAATAACAATAATAATAATAATAATAGTATCCCATGCCAACCCCCCAAAGGTGCTTCCTCAGCTCTCTCTTTCTTCCACTTGTTAAATATGCTATCCTAAACTACGTTTTTTTCCCCCTCCAACTGCCCATTATGTCCAAGGAAGCTGCTTTTCACTTTTTTTAGGTCACTACTGGTTATACCACTACTAAAGCAGAAAGGAAAAATTCTCAACAATTTGTAAAACTTTCCAAAGTGCTGTTTCAGTCATGGAGCTGCTGCCACAGTGCTTTTGCTTGGATACACTGATGCATTCCTATAAATTTGCAGTAAACGCTGCTAATCCCTAGTCTCTGACAAACAATATGTGATGCAGGTGTAAGTTTTAGGCCAGGACATGTGGTTCCTCTGGACCCTTCTTTGAACAGGAATTCAAAATCCAGTGATTATGCTGGCAAGAGGTGTTTCTTGACCCAAATTAGAGGAAGCTGGTCCAACTTTTGTCTGGTAGGGTTGGGATCCTTGCTCCAATTTGTTCTCTATTTGTTAGCATGTGGATGACACCCAACAATGACTATCTGACACCCAAATGCCACCACCCCAACACCTTCCCCAGTGTACTCATGCCCCCTTCTTCTTCCTGCCTGCCTGGGCAATCACAGCAATTCCTTTCAGGGGTATTTTTTTCATATGCATATAAGTAATGAAGAAAACTTGGACTGACCCCATATCATACGGTTGAGGAACTCTCCGAAGTTGTATAAGGCAAAGATGATGGCAATGCTACCGGCAAAAAAGGCTGCTAGTCCAGGGGGGCTGAACAAAGCAAAAAGAGGATATACCCACTCTCCTGTTACTGAATAAATCCACAGGACCCTAGGCAAGGAAGGAGAGAAATTACCTTTGGTTAGGACCATTCAATTAGAAGAACCACTTCAAAATTTCCAGCTCCTGAGGGGCTGAGTTATCAAAACAGGCTTGATACAGAGAAAATTAGCTTGGCTGTCAAAACATCTCCTCGGCACTTGGGCTATTTGCTGTGAAGCACACTTGAGCCAGAGCTAAATTAGATGGGTTTCAGTGCAGGTTGAAATGCACACAATATTCTGCTGTCACCCTGATGGCATTGGCTATTAACAGCAGTAAAAGCACAGTAAAATAGCAAAATGCTCAGGAACAGGGATGGGCACTTGGCTATGCTAAGTGAAGCTTATTCAAATAAGCTCTCACATATGTTTGCTCTTTAGATACAACAGCTTTTCAGCCCCTATGCAGGTCCCTAGTGTCTGTGGAGACACAGAGCTTTTCCTCCCTGTCTCAATCCTTCTGCTGTTGACCACTGTTTTGAGGAGTGGAAAGAAGTTTTCAGGAGGTGAGAGGGCAAGGGGAATTCTCCAGCAGCTTTTCTTTTGTAAGAGAAGGAAAAGAAGAGGAATGGTTAGGTGGGAAACAGATGTGGTTGCTTCACCCTTTTGTGCCAGAACTGTTTGCAAAGCGTGGTTTGGAAAAGAAAGACGATTAATATGACTGCTTTATAGGGTTTCTTTTCTTCTAATTGTGCCCTCTCTTTCTGCCTTTTTTATTCTCTCAGAAAATATCATGTAGTGGCTGTCAGTTCGCTGGTAATATGTTCATTGTTTAAGGCTCATACGAGTGGTTAATAGAGAATGCCTGAACTAAAGAATATAAAAGTGATCTTTATATATCTTAAGTATAGGAAAAAATGCTTTCTTCTGAATATTTTTTGTAAATAAAATTATTTATATTTGTATTGATTATGTAAATAATTTAAGAAATAGGGTAAGTTTTCATTGATTATTATCAGGATGTGCCATTTTAACAAGGAGAGTACTTCCCTAAAACAAACTTTGGGTCCAAATGGTCTTAAAAGGTTTAATTCTTTATTAAAAAAAAACCATATCTGAGGATTATGCCATACTTTCCACCACCAGTGCTAACATGCAAATGCAATCACAATTTTTTCTGATGTCACCCAGCCTGCTACCTTACACTGAGCATCATGCCTCAAAGAGAAGTGACAAACGGGATGCCACACCATCCTAAAACTGTGTCAGGACATGGAGGAATGGGATAATGCTAAGGAGGAAAAAAAAAAAAAGGCTGAAAAGATGCTTCTTCCTTTCGCTAGTAAAAAAAGGAAGGAATGGGGCATAAAAAGGTGGAAATCAAATTTTAAAAAAGGAAAAAAAAAGAAAAAGAAAAACCTGCAGGAAAGGCCCCTGAGAGGCTGAGCAGAACCACTGAAATCCAAGTGCTAAGTGGAGCCTGTGCAAATGTCAGCCTGTGTTTTTCACTTCACAGGGCTCCTCATTTCATATTGTACCTCCAACAGTAAAACAGAGTGACAACCACCTTTCTTTTATATAACGAGGAACTAGATTATCTTCATGAAATTTGGCTAGCTGGTGTGTCTCATATGAGGTGCTCCAACCTGTATTTTCAAACCCAAATAAATGACTGTTCAAAGCCATGGTGACACCCTGCTCAGAGGCAGGTGTCTGGTGCGAGGTGTAACTGGCTGCTCAGTTTCTCTGCTGCCTTGGAGGGAGCAGTCACTTCTCAGCCCATTGGCATGGCAGTGATGGCAGTGACAGTGCAAGGAGAGGCTTGGAGGAAGGACTCTGTGAAACATATGGTGCCCAAATGGGGCTATTAAATCACCAGGTTGTAGCACCAACAGTAAAATATGTACGTGTGTTGAGATTTTGGTGCACGGGCCAGAAAATTTTTCTGTTGGTTGAAATCTGTTGTCTGTGGTTTGCAGGGAACCACAAAGTGGAGGCAAAAAGAAAGCAGACAGGAGGTTCCTTGCTGATTTGAAAACCACACTGACATCCTAATACCTTTTTTCCAGTGATCAGGGCCCTGGCACACAGGGGACAAGCACTCTAAGGGACCACCTTCCACTCAAGACCCTGGCAAACACAATGCAGCGCCAACCCACAGAAGATACTGGGAGGGCTCAAAAGTGTTGATGCTGGCATTGATCTTCATCCTTTGGTGTAGACTCAGGTCCTGATATGAGCCATGTCTCCTGAGGAATGAAATTGCTCAGCTGATAGGGATTTTAGGGGAAAGCATGGCTCACATGGCTGTAAGAGCAGTCTGGTTTCAAAGACAGTAAAACCCAAATGTTGTCATAAGACAAGCAAAACAAAGCTGGCGTTAAGCAACTGGGTGAATCAGAACATAGAAAAGGAATTTAGAAAGCCATGGTTGTAATCCTATTAGGCTCTGGGCAGGATTAGAATAAATGGCTCCTAATTTGCTTATGTAATATATCAGTGAAGTCTCCTGTTACCACAGCCACTCTGATGGTCTTCAAGTCACTCCAGTGTTTCATCTGAACAGTTTATTTTCTATTTCAGATTTTCCCCTCACTGCACTGAAGATGGTGTCTAGATGAGAGTGGGAACTGGTGAGTAGGAATGGGAAAGCTGGGTTTCCTCATAGTTTCAGTGCCTTCTCAGAAGTCTTTGCATGAGGACAAGTCACTTCCTTGCTGACCAGTATCCTCTTGTTGTTATACACATGCTCTATATTCTCCACCCTAGAGCCTGGATGTTTCCTCAGCTCTGGAAAGTTGCATCATACCCTGAAATTATACAGCCCCCTTCCTGAGCTGGGTCTCAATAAGGCATCCTCTGAGACCTCTGAAGTGTTGGCAGCTGCCCATAGTTACATGGGGTGGCAGTGCCTCCATATCCCGGCACCGCACCCAAGATGCAATAAGCAAACCCACTTCAGGGGTGCATCACACACACACAGCAGGTGGACAGATGGCTATGAGCTGTGGGAGGTGCTGATTAGATTTAGTTTATTCTCTCAAGATGACTCTCCAACAGGTCGGGGATCAACTGGTGCATAGCTGGAAATGTGGGCAGTGTCCACTGGTGGAGTGGGAGGTGGTGGTGGGCAGATGCCTCCTCACTACCCACCAGTTTGCACCTGGCTCCAAGTATCATTTTCTGTCTCAAGTTTCTAAAACCAGTCATGTGTCCCTGCCAAACACTAAACTGAGATTTACTCCTCTCCTGCTCCCATGACCCCCAGACCTTTTGGGATTTGGTGATTTTACAGGGAGCAGGACAGTGAGTGGAGGTAAATTTGATGGTACCAGTACAAGTAAAAACTCCAGCCCAGAAGAAATTACTCAAATTATCCCTGCATTTATGGAAATTTAGTTACTTTCCTATGAGGCCTTACAAGAGCAGGAGACACTGTGTAAGGTCTCAGGACCTGTATTGTATTTGAAGAAACCTGCCTTGCTTATGTTTGGGAATAGTTTTCATGGGTCTCAGCTGAAGTTTAAATGATTTCTCTACAGAAAAGACTGCTGTCCTCCATGTGTCTGTGTGGGAACTTTTGATATCAAGTACAGCATTTGGCCTTATTTTAAAAAGTAGATTACTTGAAGAAAACATACTTAAATTCTTACCAACTGATATACAGGAAAGCGACAAATCCCAGTAGGATCAATCCCTTCTTCTTCACTGGGTAACGATGCGGCAAGGCAAAGATTTCCAGGAGAGCAAATGGCAATACAGCCGTGTGCTGAGGAAAAAAGAGAGACTGTCACTGACAGATCACAGTGCCTTGCCTTCAGTCATTGCTGATCACAAAGTTCAGGCAGCTGCTCAGAAGCAAAGAATTATTTAACAATACTGAGTATAAGTGTATACAAATGTGCATACTTCATTTTTTACAATTAAGAATTACCCCTAGAGTAATAAGCACAATGATTTTCTAGTTAATATGATATAAAAATGAGTCTTGCCTGTAGCATGGTCTATGTTTATAACAGGTGAGCTCTCCTTTTGCATTTTGTAATGCAATAATTTTTTTTATAATTCCCATTAGAGTACAAAAGATATTGAACTCTATCATTATGTGTGGTTGAGGATGTCAGAAGAGTGCTCCTTGAACTCACTAAGCAATTGCTGAATTGCCTTCATGTTCTCTTCTAGTCATTATTGTATTTTATATAGTGTCATTTATTACTTGCTCCAGTGCAATCCCAGCGTGTTGTGCTTCCCTTTGTAAATGGAAAAATGGGCTTGTAAACATACAGGAGACTTCAGTTAGCTGTGATTGCAAGTGATGAAGGAACTTCAAACAAGCTTATCCCAGAGTCAGAAAGGAATTAAATTAATGGAGAATTTTTTTTTTTTTTTTTTTTTTTCTTGTTGAAGAGTTTGAAATGCAACTTCAGTTTCAAGGACTTTAATGATAACTGTCTGAGCATGGAGGATTTTCAGCTCTGGACAGACAGTTTGGTGGCACTGTTTTGTGGTGAAGAGCTGCCTCCAAGAGGGATGCTCCTCACCATGGGGATGTTGAGAGCACTGCAGAAAGCCTTCTGGGCTCAGATGTTAAATGGCCAATGCAGGGATTCGTGGGATGCTAATGCCTCAAATTTTTGACTGATTTGAAACAATTTCAGAAAATAATTTGCCTGGGTGAAATTTCCCCACTGAGAATTTTGTATTCCCTGTACAACCAAACAATAACTTTGAATTGCAATACCTAGGACAGTGGCTTAAACAATGTTGGGGAGCAACAAAGCAAAACTAGTCAATGAAATGCACATGAGAAAAACTATAGTAACAACTGTAGCTGATTAGTTGCTTAAATTCCTGGTAATTAAAGAAATAGTTTCATAGGTAGATGGGGGAGGTATGGGAGGAGGGTAACAGAGAAAGATAGATAGAATTTTAAATAGAAAAAATGTAAAACTAAGGATTTTATTTTTTGTCTTTCTCCCTAAAGGCATAACCTGCTGGGTGTACAGCATGAAGATTCCTCTTGTCCCAAAGAAATGGTTCTAACATTTTTAATTTACGTGTTTTTCAGAAGCTGTGGTCAGTATCTGATATGGTAATATGGTATCAAAATTTTTTGCCTTATATTTATGTTATAGGTTGTGAAAAATACACATTAATTTCTTTACATGCACAGTGAGCTATAAACAGCATGCATGTATTTAGCTATTTGTTTGAGAGACAGTCATCCACTTTTGTCTGCTGCTTCCAAGTGACCACTGCCTGGAAGCTGAGTGTCCTCCCTCAGCCCTCCTACCACACCCAGGAGCTGCTATTCATACCTGGCTATCCTTCAATCAAAATAATCATTCTACCTGAGTTATACTTTTTCAGAGAAAAGAGAAAATATTTCTTTGATGTTCAAGTTCCTTTCAGTCATTGGTAGTGTTTTTTTCTTCTGTTCTGTTTCACAAAGATATTCTTCGGCTCTACAACCTGCTTGGGTGATTGCAGAAGTCTTGTATCAGCACAAGTGATTCCTGAATTCATTTAACCAGAAAAATATGTTCAGTGCACACAGTTTTCAAATATAATCCCTGTAACTTATTTTAGTCAGGAATCTATGTGCTAAGCTGCTTTCAAAAAGTTTTAAAAGGGTTTATTTTCCACAGCTGAACAATAGTTTGTCCTTGAACAAAACCCAAAATGCCCATGGCAAGGCAGCAGTGATGGAAAACCTGCACCTTGTCCTCATTTTTAGGCTTTAGCCTAAGCCTTTGGCTGGCACGCTGATTTAGAGCACCTCATTTTGACAGGTATTTTGGAGCATGCCCAGGAAAGAGCAGCATGAAGAGCCAGAAAGTATGAACAGTGAAGCAGGCATAGTAACTGTGAATGCACTGAATGTGTTGTTGCATCTAGAGAGGAAAGCAAAATAAGAAGTTTCAAAGGCTTTAGAGATTGATGCAGTGATGACTGTGATGGGCAAGTGTTCCGTGTCCATTGTGTCCATGACCAGGGGTGAGTGGCTCAGTGTTCCACAAGAGAGATGTAGCTGCATGCTGGGAAGTGCATATGCTCCAGCAGCACACAGATAATGTGTGGACAGCAGGATACAGTCACAGGGAGAGGCTGGGGGTGGTGAGGGGCAGCCTGCTGCTCAAACACGCCGTGCATTGGACAGCTGCTGAGCAGCAGGCTGGTAGTGCCTGCAAAAGATTGCTGGGAGATCTGCTTTTTAGTCTATGCTGGTTTAGAAAAGACTGATATACTTTACTACTCATTTTTGTCAGGCTCCTCCACTTATGTAGGAGTTAGAGAAAACACTCGGGGGCCTATAAATCAATAGAAGCTTGAAAGTTACTGGCAAAACTGGAAAATTTGGCTGCTTTTGGGAATAGCCAGGAGTTTAGTGGAAGGGGTAGGTTGAAATTTCTGCTATTCCTGATTCGATGAGCTTTCCACTGCTTGTAAGAGTGTGTCCATGTCTAAGGACAGCAAAAGCATTCAGGAGTTGGACTGTCTGCCTCTTGTTTTGCAAACAGTTTCTTAAAGTTCTTGGAGCTATCCTGATTTAGAAAACTAAATGCAAAAAAAAAAAAAAAAAAACAAACAAAAAAACAAACCTCCAAAAAAACCAAAAAAAGAAAGAAATTTGTTGTGGCATAGGAAAACTGCAAGCTTCTCTCTTCCCAAGTCCAGTGATGTCACTGGCCCATGACTGTGTGCTGTGTTTCTGTTCAAATAGTTGCATCTTTTAAAATCTATTTTGCCAAGTATATTAACTAGATGTGGGGTTTTTTTGTAGAGTCATTTAAATTTGCTGTGAAAATGCCTTCTTGAGACAGATTTCTACAACAGTTCTCAGCATCCTCAAGCACCCCCAGGACGATTTTTAAAAATTTTTATTATTTTTCCTTTGTGGATATAAAGGGGTTTTTTTTTTTTCATTTTTCTCTCTGTCGCCCAATTCCTTCTCATGCACACATACACCCCAAGCTCGTAAACATGTGGGAAAATCTTCCCTCGCACTTCTGCTATCCCAGAGTCTATTTCTGCCAAGCTGTATTTGTGTATTAATGGTAAAATCACAGAGGAATTTCTCTCGAATACCCGAGCAAGTTTATGACAGCAGATGCGTATTTGTAGAGCAGACACCGGGGGAATGTGTGGATGGCTACAGGGCGCAGAGCCTGCCCTTCGCCTACGACACACAATTTGCTTTCCACATGAATTCCCTCTCACAGCCCAGAGACGTTGACTTTGGCAACATCATTAGTGATAGAGCATATATCATGGTTAATCAGATCTGCTGAAAGGTTATAAAGGCTTCTCATATCCTTTTCAAGAAGAAAAAAAAAAGGGAAGGATGAAAAAATAAGATGTATTTTCCCATCCGCATTATTTTTAACTGTAGGTCTCTGGTGCATAGTCATTTAATATATCTTCAATCCTACTTAGCAGCGTTTCGTAGTCTTAAACTGACGTATGTCTGAGGAGCACAGTATTTGTATGGGGCCAAATTAAAATATACAGTTTTGCTTCTTCCTTTAAAGAAAACTTAATAATTAAGCTCAGATTGACACAGATCAAAACATTGGCAAAACTTGCTGGAAACAGTGACTCATTTTTTATTTCAATTAACAGTTTCTCAGTTTCACATATAAACAGTGAAACTGTCAAAAATAATTATCACAGAGGGAGGGGAAAAAACCCACCTATTTCACTCCAAGATAAGGAAAACAGGCTAAAACAATAGCTGTGTATACTGATCAGGCTATCAATGAACCAAACTGAATCAGAGAGCTTTTCCCTACTCTTGGCAAGGATCCTGTTAGTACTTATTTTTTATGCTCTTTGAAATATTAATGTATTTATTTGTCTAACAACCTCTGTTTGTTTAGGAAAGCTTTCAGCTTACGAATTTTGCAAGAGCAGAATTTTTTTTTATTTCTTCCTAAAGCAAAGACATAAAAGTGATGGGACTTTCAAAATTATCAGAGACATTTAGCTAGCTAATCACACTTTTAGCCTAAATTCTGCTTCCAAACATTCGATTTTAAAATCCTATGTGTCTCTTTTTGGCAATCATTATGATTTTCCAGTTGGTTTTAGTTTCTTTGCTTCTTTCCTGAAAAACTCAGATGAATCTGAACTAGTTAGAAAACTACAAATTTATTTTTGTTGCTCATACAAACTCTGGCATATGAATACAGGGGGAAGAAAGTTTCTTAAACATATTTTGAACTTTATCTCAAATATTGGCACGTTAACTTATCTCCTGCAGACAAGAGCATTCCCCTGCTTCTTTACTTTTTGTTTCCTACCCTGTGTTGTATGTTTCCCGGGATACATCTCAGGTTCATGAGTTTAAGCTGAGATAAATAGTCCTCTCTGAATATTACTTCCAGTGTTTGCTAAGGCCATATGGAATTTTTACTTCCTGTATTTTGAGTAATTCGTGTATTTATTTAATGCTATATCCTCATTTTGCCATTGAGAATTCAAGTAAGAGCGAGCTTCCTGGGGCTGAGAAGGCAGGGTTGGGTAGAGTTTGTGCTTGGCTGCAGGCTCCAGCCTAGGCTGAGCTTTGAGCCCATGAATACTCTCCCCAGAGCTGCTGAGATCACTTGTGCTCCTGACGCGTGTGTCGCAGTTGACTCGGTGTGACCTTGTTTGACTCCAGAGCGCAGGAAACGATGCCTTGGCTGACCAGAGCTGTTTGTTTCTAATTCGTCTGCATTTACATACCCTCCATGTCTGCTTTCCATTAACATGTGAGACTTTAGTGGAGGGATCTTTTCACAAACAGTTACCACTGGCCAAACTAAACTCCACTGGGCACAGTTGGAGACCATCAAGTACTTTTGAAAAACTGCCTGTGTTTCTCCTTTCAGACCAATTCCCCGCAGAGCCTGTGTGCTGACAACCAGTCGTGGCCAATACTCGTGCTTCTCTCTTCCCCATCGGTATGTTACTGCAAAGTAAAAGGAAAAATCCACTTTGGTGCTGCCTTATGAGGCTCATAAGCCTGTGTTCATTGGCTGTCCCTTGAGGTGTTTACTCAGATACTCAGCTCTTTGTTGGGAAATGTCCCTTTGTCTATGGAAATTTCCTTCAGTTGGATGCTTTCATGAACAATTACAGTGTTATCTGAGCATAATAAAACTAAATGGCTTCCTGTCACCATAACCTCTGTTTACTTTTTATAGTCATAATTTTCCAAATCTCTGTATGGTCTCTACTTTCTTGGCTTAATTTTGGAACTAATTCTCTCTTTTGATTTATTTTGACATTATTTTGTCTGTGTTCAAATGCCTCCTTCAGAATTTGCTTTTGTAATCTCTCCCTATACGTTTTTCTTCTTCTCTTAACCTCTCTTTATTTTTCAGGGTGGAAAGGGCTTAAGATTTATTGTTCATTTTATTTCTTTAACTAGTACCTTGCCATGTTTAGTTGAAAATATAATTCTCTCTTAGGATTGCTTCATGTCTTTTGTGTTTCCAACCATCAGTGCATTTTCGGGGAACCATAGATTTATTTTATGGATAGAGCAGGAGGCACAGGGAGTCCTGTTACTGAGCAGGTGTGTAGCAGATTAGTGAGGAAGCTATTGCTCAATTTAATTCCAGCAGCACTCCTCTCTGAACCATCAGCTACTACCTGTTTCTGCCCTTTCCAGATCCATTCATCCTCACCTGTAAAGTAACATAATTTTTTTTTTTTTCCTAGACGTGTATGTAGTTTGGGAGCATTATTGTGAAAATGGATGAAACATTAGACCAACTGTATGATCAAAGGTAAAAGAGCTTCAGAGATAGTTTCTTGCCTGCACACATGCATTTTTGGGAATAAGGCCCTGGCTGAATATCCTATTGCTTACTAGCAAATGTTTTGTCTCAATGTCAATGCCAGAATTTTAATTGCCTTTCTCCCTGACATTAGATATGTAGTCTAAGAAACTGATGTTGCACTGCAGCTGGAGGCTGACATGAGACTGAAGTGACACATCCTTTGCCGTGGAGTATTTTTCTCCAGCTGTTCCTTTGCGGGGAGGGTTACGGAGACTGCACCTGTGCACACTGGGGTAGCAGCAGCCCGGGAGGATTCCCTGCCATAACATTTGTCTGTGAAACATATACTTTCTCCCTGAGGAAATGGGCTTATGTCAACAAAAATGGAAACTTCAAAAAAATCTGTGTAGTGCTGGGAAAAGGTAAGCATCTTTGCTCTTAAATGTGTGGGGTGATTAATTTTGTGTGCCATATTCCTCACACACACATTCTTCTTCTTTTGCCAAAAGCTGAATGTAATTGGCAGCCTGTGAATGTCCATAGTTGCCAGACAGCTTAAAATTGAGATACTGTGAAATGCAAACAAATGGAAATGTTTCTCCCTTGTGTAAATATGCAAGAATTATTAAACATTAAATAACGCTTGCAAAGAGAATCGTTTAAGATGGTCAAAGATGAACCTGAGGTTGTTCTTGTGTACACACCTGGAGCAGGAGTCAAGTTCGAGTGGCCTGGACCAGAGGGTTCTGCCCTACAAACTGAATTTGCGCCCTCTTTTTTGGTTAGTGATGCAGCAGTTTCCTAAAATAGCTGTAGTAAGATGTAATCCTCCATGCAGATAGCCTCACATGAGGGTAAGAGTAACTTATATTCACATAACTTACATTTTTTCCAGATGGACGTAAATCATACTGATTCAAAATACCATTTCTGTTGATGTAGATGTGTCCACATTGAGGAAGGTGAGGTACAGGCAGAACACGAGCAGCTTGTATATACCAAGGAGATCCAAGATGAGAGGGGACATAGTAAGTCTGGCTGGTACTCCTACTGTAAGAGCATTGGTGGCCTGCTTCAGTGAAGGAAAATTACTTGTATGTACCTTGCTTGTTCTCTCACTCCCTTACATTTTCATTTTTTATTTTCAGATACAGCTTAGCCACAACAGGGCAAAGTGCAAAGGAGCTTCAGAAGCTCAGGCAATGGAGGATCTGTTGTCATCTTTGCTGAAAGTCTGTCAGGTAAGAGATGTTTCTTCTGAGCCTCACTTTACCTTCCTTCCTTGTCTATTCTCAGCTTTATAGCTTACAGTATCTTCTGAACATGCACAATTCATAACCATGTGTCAGTAGAGTGCCCAGGGAGCTAAAATGCTGTTTTTTGTAAAGGTGAAAGGGTAACACAGCTACAGGGTAAATTAGAAAAAGAGGTGGCCAAACTCAACTTAGCTGCAGTCTGAAAAAAAAGGAAACTGTGCCAACAGACTGAAAATATAAATCTTCTTTTACAAAAACACAATTGTACCATTTCTATTTTTGTGAACACATCTGCTCAACATTTATATG
The DNA here is from genome assembly GCF_024509145.1 of Vidua macroura. Taxonomy (NCBI): domain Eukaryota; kingdom Metazoa; phylum Chordata; class Aves; order Passeriformes; family Viduidae; genus Vidua; species Vidua macroura. The sequence continues at coordinate 66,641,033 of NC_071571.1, read as the reverse complement.
TATCTTTTGTTATAGATCAAAAATGTTTTTGAGTTATCTCTTCTGACCCACGAATGACCCACTTTATTTAGCATTCAATTCTGTCAGAGCTTTCAAAGTGTAGTGTTCCCCAATACTGCCATTAAGTTGAATAATACATGCACATGGTTTAATCCAAGCTGTCTCCAGCAGTTAGTCTCCTTCTGGAGAGTATTCAAATGTTGCTTGAAAAGCGATGACTGGGAAAGAAATAAACAAATTCACTTGACGAATTGGCCAGCGTATCTTTTGTCTCAGCTATCTTCCACTTCAAAAATCTTGTTCAAATAAAATAATTGTGCTTGAGACATAAGTAGAGCAGACTTTTTTCATCCCCAAAGGTCAAGGTTTTTTATAAAGATGGTAAAACATAATTATCCCAGGCAAACAGAAGTGGAAACTGAGGCCCATCTTTTGGGTTAAACTCAGTAGAAAAACAAAGAGAGAAACCTAGATAGTCTGGAATATTTGGTCTCCTTCAACTATGAGCAAAATTCCTTTCTACATTAACCATCCTGTCTGCAAAACAAAATGTTTCTGTTCAGAGTGCAAAAACATGAATAAATTGTAGTGCTCACTCTTCAACTCTGGGCTACCAGGTGGGCAACAACAACCCTTTCCCACTGTAAGAGCAGTCTGTGTGAGGAAAAAATTGCTATTAATTTCTGCAAGGAAGGTGCTGCAGCATCACTATTAAGCTAAGGAGCTCAGTATTCCTGAAGTGTGTTTGAATGGTTATTTTTTAAGTACACTCTCCAGTTACATAACAACATATGCTTTTCCAATGTACAACATTAAAATAGACTGAGATTTTTTTTAAAAAGTACTCCCATTGCAAATGATATGGTACTGATGGTTACTACTGATACACCCATGTTTTTCTCCTCCAAAGCCAGCTACATGCTGCTTCAATCTGCCATAAAATGCCTGTAATCTCAGAGCCATAATGTAATAGCAATATGCAAAAAAGAAAAAAGTGTCTGCTTAGCAATCAGAACTTGGAGATTGTCCCTTAAAGTGTTGTATGTCCCTGGATCTCCCTAGTGTTTCCAGCGGATATTTTGTGTTGGAAGAAGGAAATGCCTCAGCTAAGCCTGAAGGCACCTGTTGGAAGGTGTTCTAAACCACAAGGATTGTCAATCACAGGGATCAGTCTATGCTCGTGGCAGATGTTTTATGCTTGATAGTGACTGGAAGGAAAATTTCCTACCCAGGAACTGTCAAGCACAAGATGTCTGCAGTGTATTAAGAGCTTTAGAAATAAAATACCAGGTTGTGATAGAGGGTTGCTTTATGTGAAGTTTCTCTCTCGTCAAAATAATTTTCAGGAAGAATTGTTTTTCCTTTTTTTAACACCTGTTTTTGACATTTCTGATACAAAAAAGCTTTTTGTTGTAGTCAAAATGACTCTGTTATGATATGTAGATTTAGGTAAGGTAAGAAGATGTTATAACTAATATGTTTGAGCAGTTCCTGCAAAGAGTTCTTGCACATGAAATAAAAATGTATGCCCTAACAGCTCTCAACCTTCCAATGTCATAAACAAATGTGGAAATGGAAAGGGCAAATTCTCAGCTGTGAGCCAGGATTAAAACAAGCAGCAAAGCCTATCTTCTCTGAGCTTTACTTTGTACTACTCCCCCCTCCCCCCTTGCCCAGCACCTCCACCACTGTGAGGATTTTAAACCAGTTGCCCATACCAAATCCTGGACCTGAAACCAGCATGATGCTGAGGACATGAAGAATCTTTCATTTTGGTGGGTGATGGTTTTCAGAAAGAGCAGAGCTTTTTTGCACCTGTGCAGAGGTTTGGACAGCCGCAGAAAGGTCCTGGTGGAAATGAACTGGTGGACAGAGAGCAGGTGATGAGGTTAAAAGTGCATGATGGCTGTGGTTCACCACTCGGGTATCAGCAATGCGGACATGCCTCTGTGTGTTTGGATTCCAGTCACAGGACTCTGAATGCACCTGTCTAAATCAAGGGGCTGCTCAAACCTCGAGCTGTCCTCAGCCAGACACCCCAAATCCTCCCAGATTTACCTTCAACACTCACTGGGGACTGCTGCAATGGATGGCAAGGCACTGTTCTTAAGAAATGAAGTCTGGAGAGAAACGAGTGTTCTATGTGATTATTTCATACTTTTTGGCTTCTCTGATTCAGCCTAACACTGAACCTCTCCCTTCTCTCCCACTTCCTATTCGCCCCATGAGGCCTCCCTGACCTTGCAATCCACCCACAGTTTCCATGTTACTGTCAGCCTCCTTTCACTTGACTGATGAGAAATATGTGATTATTCAACACATCATAAAAATGGCCAGAGCAAATGAAGGAGAAATCTGGAAAGTATTTATAGAAAATCTGTAAACAATCATTGCAATCCAGCTATTCAAAGCTGTGCACACATTAGCTTATTAGCTGTAGAGCTGTCAGATTCTCTTTTGTTATTCCACCTTTTTTAAAAATTAAGGGCTGCTTTGTTACATTCACAGCCATTTTGTATTTCACAGACTTCTGTTAGCAGACACAGTTTCTTTTTTGAGCTACAATAAGTGAGATTTTCTTTCCTTATGACTACACATCATTTCATTGACTTCAGTGGTTTGACAAGCACCGATTAACTGACGTTCCTTGTGTGCTAAAAGGCTTCTTGAGGCAGCTTCAAGCACATGCATCTGATTGCTGCGTACAGCTCAACATCAGATTCAGATAAGCAGGAAGGAGGAGGTGAGAACGGAAAAGCTGTGAAGCTCTTCTGGAAAATGGCACAATACAGTGGTGGGGCACACGTCGCAAAGTCTCCCTTTTCTCTGCAAGAGGCTGAGCTGTTTCTTACTCACCATAGCATGATTTAACCAGAGTGGGATGACTCCATCAAGGCTTTTGGGGTAAACCAGCTCTCGGTTGTAGGTATACAGTGTCCAAAAGGATATACACACAAACTGGAACCAAAATGCAAAGTGAAAGAAATTTAAAAATGGAAGACAAACATAACTGAAAGGATTTGGTTAGTGCTTTCATTTCTGAGAAGGCAAAATGTCCCCATGCTTTTTTACATGAAAAATGATGACACTGCCAGATAAACTCATGTTATCTCACATTTACTCAGAGATGCAGTGTTCTGTGTTGATACTGAGAGAAAAAAAAAACCCTGCTTTATAAACTGCCAACACTGACATTTTCTGTGGAATCTGAGATTAGCTGCTGCTTTTTTTTTTTCCTATTTTCCTTTCCCTTTGCAGATGGAATCTTTTGATGGTCAAGTAGTTCTCCTCAAGGGACTGTCTGTCAAGCTTTTGTTTTGCTCAGTAACAAAGTAAAAACAGATCTTGATAAGGCAGTTCACATAAACTTACCCTTTACCTTCACAACTCATAAGCCTAATTCCTAAATTGCAGGTGAAAGCTGCACACTGTGGGAACCCATTTTTTTCCCCAATAAATCAAGAATTACAGTGGGACAACTTAACTGGAGGAAACGGTCCCTGTTGTCAGTTACTGATACCTAGAAGCTGATTAGTAATTTTTGGCCTGGCTTTTTATTTGAGCACACTTTGTGCTTGGGGTTAGAAATCAGGGGTGTGAGATGCTGGAAGAGGGAGACTGTGCCACAGTCCTGCAGGCATGGTGAGGATGCATGGTGGGATATGAGAACAGCATGGTGAACACTCTGACTCCATCCCTGGCAGGGCTTTTTTATGGAGCTAGCTAGCTGAGCTGCTTGTGGACCATGTTTAAGCAGTATTTCTCAGCCCTCTGAGATTCAGTGGTGGCTGCAGGCATCACTTTTACAGAGTGTACCTACATGTGTAAATAACCCATCAGTTCCTGTCCAGCCCACAGCATTTTGATAAACAGCATTGTCTGTGAGGGAGTAGGTGATCCATGATGAATCTGACATAGGCTGTGACTATAATTATTTTTCCATGAATCTGTTTCTCTCCAGTGCTTATTTAAAGCTACTCTGGCATCAAAGAAGGAGATGTGAGGTTTTGCTGCCTCTTAGGTACCCTCTTGTGTCCTCCTGACCTGTGCTGCCCTTTAGAGAAAAGCCCTAAGTTGATAAATCCACAGCTATTTATTTGGACCATGAGATTAACAGAGAGGTTACATCTCATTCACCCTTTGGGGTCAATCTGTGTCCACTTGAGGACAGCAACCCTAATGTTTGTGCAAGAGGCTTTGCTCCCAACCACGACAGGCTCAGTATTGTTTCTTCTTCTAAATGGTCCAAATCCATTCCAAATTCAATGGTAAAAGAAAGCCCTTAGTTCTTATCTATTTAATACACATACTTTTGGTGCTATACACCCCTAATCATTTATGCAAACGTTATTTTCACATACAGAGACAAAGGGTACTTACTGTGGACACTGGGAAAGCCAGGACACTGAAAAGAAGGTCTCTGCTGGAAATTATACACTTAGCACATCGCAGTTTCTTAATTAGTCTCAACACATCAGCCAGGAAGGACACCCCATAGAAGACAGCCTGCAAAACCTAAAGTAATTACACCTGATGAGGGAAACTCATCCAGCTTTCATTAGCATGTTCCTCAATGAAATCTGTTCTTGCTCTTCAGGGAGCTGTTTTGTTCATGAGCTGCAAGCCTGTGTGAGGGAAATAGCTGTTGGCTAAATCTCTTTTACTAACCCAAACTAATTCAATAAAGTTGGTCAGGAGATAACTTTAATGGTATCCCAGTTAATAAATTAAACAGAGATGTGTAATGCAATTCAGATGGGTGAAGTGAAGGGACACGTTGAAAGCCACCTCCATCACACTTCCTATGTTAAAGGTTGACCACTGTATATATCTGAGCAGGAGAGAACAAATTATGCAAGGACATATTTCCTGTAAAGCAATTGCTAGATAGCTTTTCCACTATTTAGCCAACACAGGTTCTTCTTTTTAGGGACTCACAGTGCAGCTGATCTTAGTGCCAAGTAGCTCAAAATGATCTAAGGTGAGAATTAGATGCAGAAGTTACAAAAACAGAACCTCTTTTGCTGAACTCAGAGGGATTCAAGAAAGGATTTCAAGTGCTTAGAAGCAAAGATCCAGACATCAGCAACTAAAAATGAAGTTTTATTTAAATTTAAATGAAACTATTTATAACTAATGAATTTTAGGATTGGGAGGTTGTGTTTTGAAATTTTTTTCCTTCTTTCTTTAAATCTTTTATAGGTAGTGAGGGTGGGACTTTTTGGGAGGACACTAGGATGATTTGGTAAAGAATTAGATACATGCACAGCAACAAAACAAAGTTCTCCAAATTACGTGTAAAATTGTCATAATACTGTGGTTTAAACCAATGTTACTTTTCTAATTGCTTCATTTTTCTCTCCTAACACTACACAGCGGATCAAGATGAAGCAGATTTGTCAGACACGCAAAGGCAGAATAGAACCTTCTTCTCCCACTGTCTGCATTTAGCATCAAGTCAGTTCAGTTCACTTAGCTCATGGGATGACCTCTTCTTTTTAAGGCTAGGTTGTCCCAGAGTAATGCAAAGTGGGAAATGCAGCCTACTGCAAACACTGGATCAACTAGTGATGCTTAAATGGAAAGAGGGCTACAGTTTTCAGGATGAGATCTCTTTTACCATGATCTTACTCTGACTCAGATATTTATTTAGAGCAAAGTCTATGAAGTTGTGGCTGGTTATTTCATCAGTTTCTGAAGAAGCTGAAAAGGGTGGTGCTTGGGAGGGGACAGGATTAGTGCAATGTTTTTGCATCAGAAATTCCTTTATTATCAAAATACATGAGGGGAGGAGGAGACTATGATTTCACCATCCATGTTGTCAAACAAGGGCTTCTCAGTCGTCAAACTGAGTCTTCCTGGGCAACAAAATTTCCATAGTTTGCAGTTATCTGCAACCATCCCCAAACATTTTGTTTCTTCCCAGCACATGGAAAAGATACAGTCTTCCTTCCCTATCCTTTCCACAACCCAGAGACCCACGACAGTAAGTACCACTGTTGGATTGTCCCCCTCCCTGTGCAGACCCACAGCAGTGGAGGTAGGATAGTGCTGACACAGGCTGAGTAACTGGCCCAGGATCACCCAAGACCAGGGACCAGAGGTTGTGCATCACCCAGTTCAGCTGCAAAGCCACATGTTTCCTATCAAGGCCTAGGGTGAATAGACATATCTTTACATTAAAAAAAAAAAAAAAACCAAAACAAAAAAAAAACCAAAAAACCAAGCAGCTTCATCAGAACCCACAGAGGTTTTTGTTCAATTTTGAGGCACCCAAAAGAGCTCTTTTGAGTGTGATTTTTCCCTCCCCATTATCACAATTAGCAGGCAGTACTTCAGTCAGTAGGGATTCAGCCATCCAAGTCATGGGTCTGTTCAGTAAAGTCCATGCTGGGGTGCAGTGTGCACAAACACATGTTCAGCCCAAGTGTCTGTCCCAATCCTTGGCCTCACCAAGACACCAATACTGAGTTCTCAAAGAGCTAAGAAAAGCCTGGTAATAAACAGAAGCTCTTGTTACACCCTGTAGAGTCAGCAGTAACTTTCTGTAAAAGGCATGAAAAATGAACGTGAGGGTGGTGACAGTCCAGTGACACATAGTGACTAATTGCCAATAAAGCAATTAGGGAGAAGCCTGGTTCCCAGAGGATGGGGCTATTATTATCTTGTTCATGGTCAGCCTTACATTAATCATGGGACAGGGATAGGCTGCTTCTTTCCCCGCTTCAAAATTAACTAAAATAAACATTACTGAAAAGAAACAGTCCCAAAACAGCCACATTCTCAGCCTGGTAAATATTCTGTTATTCACAGGGGAGGACAATGTTATCTTCTGTATGGAAAATTCTTATCTGAATGTGTAACCTGACCCATTTCTCCTGCTAAACATGGAGAAGAACAACTCCTGAAGAAGCTGAACTCAGCCTCAGGAGCTTGAACTTATGCTGCTGCACATCTACCCTTGTTCATCACCATAGATTCAAAGGTGTTTCAGACAATTTAGTCCTCGCCCTGTATTTTCAAGAGCAATGGAAGGTTATACAAGTAATTTTCAAACCAGAAAAATAAACTTAGCTAGGATCATCCCTAGTACTGCGCAGTCTGGCATTGTACACTCCCAGTAGATTAAAATCCGAGCTCCAAACCCACTGGGATTATTCTTCTAAGAAAGGTGCATCCAAGTCTTGTAGCCCTCCATTAAAGGAAAAATGTTGACATAAAAAAAAAAGTGAAAACATCAAATTATTCCAGATGTCCCGTGAATTTCCCAAGCAGCAGTGCTGGCACTCAAATCCATTGCAGGCGCTCATGGAATATAAATCCACTGGCTGTAAATAGAAAGGATTCCCTAAAGTGTTCCCACACGAACAGAAGGAAGACTGGAAGCATTCAGAAAGCTAATGATTAACCCAAAGAGGAGAATATGGATATGATTATCCCTGCTGGAGAGAGGCTGCTTTCCCCTCTAGACCCTGCAGACTTCCATGGTGCTGGGTGCTGTAGAAACATTTAATTTGGCCAGATCAATTTTCCAAACTGAGACTCACGGTGACAAAGACAAAGCTCAATTTTTATCTGGTGCAGTGATCAAAAGGGTGTTTCTGTTTAACTAACCTGACATGATTTACTTTTGTGTATAAGATCTTGCCATATGTATATATTGAAATCTCCAACTAGTACAAATAAATCGGGCTCCAAGCTCTGCCCTTTAGGGAAGGATAAATCCAATATTCTGAGCAAGTTATTAGACATAAAAGTCAACATTTAGCATAGACACACATCCATTCACATGATAGCGTCTTGGAAAATATCTTTACTAAATAGTGGGCCTATTCTGAAATAAATACAAAGCAGTTTTCAGGACAATTGAAAAGTATTTCCATTATGAAAGACAAAAGTGTAAGGAATAAACTGAGGCAGGAACACAATTAATAGTTTTTAAAGGTGCAGTGTGTTCATTATGCAGTGATTTACTAATGGATTTACAGCTGTGAGCAGATTTTTATGAGCTCAGATATTTCAGGCAATGAATGATTCCACTTGCACTGTTTTATGTCACAGATGAATGAAATTAATACAAAACTGGTTTTATCTGTCATTTCTGCTTCTTCAATAATGGGTCAAAGAACCTCTTTGATACAAAGCCTACTTATCCTTTTTTTTTCCCCCTACAAAAATATTTCCTTACTGAATTTTGATTGCTATGATCATTAAGAAGATGGATCTGAAGCAATGTCAGAGATGTAGCTCTCTCGGGAGAGTCACATGACTAGCAAGGAATTGAATGAGGTGCTAAAAGAGGGTACTATCTAGAAGGAATTCTTCCAGCATGTCTACAGCAAAACTGGGAGACAAGCAGCATTTCCATCCCCAGATAATGTTACTTTTCCCAGTATTTCTATTTCAGATCATGGTGAGGCAGCCAGAACAGCTTTCCACAGAAAGAAATTTTTAAATGCTATTCCAAAGAAATAAGAGAAATTTTAGAGGGAAAATTTCCAAGTGATTCAGACAGCCAGTGCCAGAACCCAGGCAATCCCAGTCTGGCAAGACCCAGGCAGAAGAGCTGGACAAAGGCTGTCTCTGTGTTCCTGGCTCTGGGGAAGCTTCCAAGGCACTGCCCAGGCCTGCCCAGCACATCAGATCCACTGAACTAGAGCAGCCCAGTGTGAAGCTTTTGCCTGCTCCTCTTCCTCACAACCATAGTTCCCAACATCCCCAGGTGTTTTCTAGGGCTGTGTCCAGACTGACAGAAATTCAGTGCATTAGATGTGCACTCAATGGACAAGTGTGGTTGATAGGCACCTCTTGTTCCTCAATGTTCCTCAGCAACAACAGGGAGTGGCTTAATGCCAGACCATGGGATGAGTCCTTTAAGTCCAGTGGAGCCCCACAGAGAGCACCACAGCATGTAGGACATGTTGTCTTGTCACCCTCTTCCTCTCTTATACAGCAGTTCAAGAACCTTTTGCCACCTTTTTGCTGCCACTTTACCAATAAATGCTACCCAGTTCAGCATGAGAAGGGGGTGATAGCATTTATTTCCCTAATGCCTCTTCATTTTTTGGCAATCCTTTCTTGAAATAAATAAATCTCTCAAGAAAAAGGACTACCATCCATGAAGGAGTAATTTTGCACTCCCTTACCCATTGCCACGTTTTCTGCATGAGATAGGCAATATTTTCAGCCCAAACCTTCAGCCCTGTTGGCTGGCAGCTCCATTTTAGCATTGGGATCAGATCAATGAGTGGTTAAAATCTGTGAGTCAAAAGACTGGGGAAGTGGTGCAAGAGCCCTCACTGATGGAGATTTAGTAAGTCCTGAACTGTTCAGGAAATCTGTAAATGAGCTGGCAAAGGGAGCAAATACTGAGGTGGTACACTTTCATGAATCTGATGGAGTTTTTCTCCCTGTCAAAGCGACCTGACTGCAAAATTGCCAAAGAATCTCAGGATACTGAGTGCCTGAGTGATCAAATAGTAGGCAAAAAGCAGTGTTGATAAGTGCAATGTAAAGCATTTAAGAAAAATATTTAAAAGCAGCTTAAATTATATATTTTTCAACAGTGGGTTCTATATCAGCTGTCACCATCCAGTAAAGAAATATTAGACTCAGTGTGGATAGCTCCCTCAATTTGCTGTCTCGTTGCCTACCAGTGATCAAAAAAAGACAAATAGAGAGATAAGAGTAGTCAAAAAGAATTAAACTACAAACAAGGAAACACCTTTAGGCCACTGTATAAACCCATATATGCTCAAAACTTGACCACTGCAGCCTGCCCTACCTACTCCCTCCTGAAACTTGAAAAACTGCTGTAAAGGGTGACATGGATGCTTTAATGAAAGAAGCAACCCTTTGTGAAGAGAAATGAAAAAGGCTTGGATTTACGGCCTGCAGAAAACAGTAACTGAGAGGATAATTTAATGCCACTCTAATGAGTGGCAAAGAAAACATGAGCAGGGATGGATGATTAGATTACAACACAGAAATAATGAGGCATCCAGCTCAGTTGTTAAGGAAGCAGGTTTACACCAACAAAATGAACTGCTCTTTCACACAAGGCACACTTGCCTTGTACAGGGGGATAGGGAAAGTACCATAAGTATGAACAGGCATGTTTTTCCTTCAGGTAGATGAAAGGAAGGCTTTGAATGGGTATTAGCTACCTTAGCCTAGATTTATTTTTTGGCTGGATATGCTAGTGGGACAGTAAAGCTATGGAAACTTCAGTTCCTGCTTGTACATGCTCTTGCCTTGTGCAGCCTTTCCCTCACCATCCACTGCTGGTCACTAAGGGAAGCTGGATGACAATTTCAGTGAGGATTTCTTCATCCCAAAATATTGGGAGATTGGTTACTTGCTTTGTTCTTTTGATCCCATGCTTTAGAGCTGAGTGGTAAATCTCAGTATAATGGTGCCAGGGGATGGGGGTGGAGATGCTATTTTGCCTGAAAGTATGGGTGGTATTTTAGTGGGCTCAGTTATTCCCCAAAAATGGCAATACTGATTAACAGACAACATTGCAATTAGCAGTACAAATGCCACCTGACTGCAGTGATATATATATGTCCTCATCCTTCCACAGCTGGCTTGACCACTGAGGAGAGCGCTGGAGCTCCCAGAATCCCTGGGTTGTTGTGGTCACTTCACTTGCCATTCACTGCCTCTTGGTTGCAAATGTTTCACAGAGTCACAGAATGGTTGAGGATGGAAGAGAACCAAATTCCACACCTCCCTGAAGGTCTCCAAAAGCCCCACTTGGAGCTGGGGAGCATTTAGGCTTCCACTAAATTCCAGCATAGGGTGTCTCCTTCTGAAGGGTAAAAGACAAACATGCCCCAGACCAGACCTCTCACTGATATTTGACTCTGATGGTCACACAGAATGGATGAAAGGCTATGTAGGTCCCTGCAGTCATCCTTCAAATTAGCAAGTGTGCCTGAAATTTTTCCCTCACAGGAAACCTCGCCACAAGCCTGGTCTTTCCACCCCAACAGCACTACTTCCCCGAGCTGCTGATGAACGCCTTGGACTCTGAACAAGCCTTCTCCCCTGGGTATCTCATGTACTTTCACTTTGATTTTTATCCTGTGAAATGATAGCACCAGAAGAACCAGAAGACATTACAGTCTCTCTTTTTCCGTGTGCTTTTAGGAAATGTACAACCAGTTGAAAGCACTGCTGAAACTCATGTAATAATATCACAAGCACCTCTCTCCACAGGCTGGTATTTCTTTCCCTTGTGTTCTCAACTGATTGTCAAATGAAGCAGGTACTCTGAATGGCTAAATTAGCACGGTGGTCTGCTTTGTTTCCCTTTTCTTGTAATTTAGAGGACATAAAAGCCTATTAAAAAAATTGAAGTAAAACACCAAGCAGTGTTGAAATGTTTTGAATCAAGGGTTAGAAAACAGGCACCAAACTTGTATGTGTCCTAGGCAGGCCATACCCCCACTTTTCTGTCCTTCTCCTCACTGACAATGTCTCTTTTACAAGGAGGCAGCTAGCTTCAAAGTACTTTCTGAAAACCAAGCATCTCACCAGTCAATATTCTTTCTGCATGAAACCTGTGAATACATTTCACAGCACAAGTACAAATCCCTCCTTAGTTTCCTTTGGGGTGAAAACCACCAAAGGAAGCAGTTTAACAGCAGCAAATACACCAGCTGCATATGTCTTGAGGCGCAGATGGCAGACAAACAAATAGACATATTGGTATCACTGTACAACACAATTTGCTTACCAGATTGAGGACTGTCAAATATTTCCACTGCCCACCGTAAAGGAACACTTCAGATGGCCGCTCCTCTGTTTTCACATGTGTGATGGAATAGGCAACAAAAAAGTACCAGACAAAAGCAAGGCAGTGGTACGTGGCAAGAGTAGAGATTTCCATGCTTCAGCCAAGAGCAACTGACAGCTGCTCTGAAAGCAGCTTTTCTCTTAAGGTGCTCAGTGCATGGGATAAGGCAAGGCAGGACGGTTTACTTCAGAGCAGTCTCGGGACACGATGCCACTTTGCTCTAGTCAAAAGGAAAAACCACAAGGCTGTGAATTTTGCTTCTACTTGTTTCCCTTTTCACTTTACAGATAGGCTGGGGGTAGGGGGGATGAGAAGAATAGGCTTATTCCCTGGATTTATATGCCTTGCTCAAGATTAACAAAGATTAGTCTCAGAGTTATATAAGTTTTGGGTTGGCTTATTTTTTTGCAAAAGTGGGGAGGGGGAGTTTTGCTGCTGATTTTGTGTAACAGGCTGTCATGTGTTGGGTAGAGAGTGAAAACAAGCAACATTTTCCTCACTTGTAGCTGTGTGTGCAGCCATGTCCCCAGCTCAGCTTGGGAAGCCTCTGTGACTGTTTTTGCCCCGTGACAAAGAAAGAAGTGGGAAATGTCTATGAAAGAAAAACCTAGTTGATTTGTCTATAGGCTATGGAGGTAGCAAGGAAGCTGACAGGATTCATAGGCAAAGGTCCTTGGGGCTGAAAATCTCTCTGGCTGCTGACATTTCTTTGTGGGAAAAGGCTCTGCCACCTTTATGCTGTGCCCAGCAGCTGGAATTCGTCACAGCTGTGCATGGCAGGTTGGATAAACCCTAAGTCACTCTGAAGCTCTGGCAGGGATGGAGACACAGGGCAAAGGCCTTGGGTGACAAACAGGAAGTGCTGAGCAGCGTGTCTTGCCTCTCTGCTGCTTTATTTGCTGCCATTCACCTTCAGACAGCCCTTCTTCACTGGCACAACATCACCGCATCATCAGGGCCCAGAAGAAGAGAAGAACCAACACAAAATGACCCTAAAATGAAGCAAACAAAAAAAATCCCATGAGAATGGTTGCTTTTCCCTCTCCTCCTGCCTCACCAAGCAGTCATAACTAGCACTGGAAAACACAGAGTTGTCATAACTGCTGCACTCTCAGCAGTAATTACCATCTGAGTGTTTCTCAGGGGCCTTGATGGGGAGCAGGGATCACACCCCAGCCCATAGCTGGACCTTCCTCATGCAGGATGGGGAGGCAGGATGCTCTTCCTGCCCCTGCAGACATTGCCCGGTGGGCAGGGCTCAGCTTTGGCCAAGCAGACTGCATTAGGAGATCTCTTTTTCCTCCCCTTTTAACTGGCCTACAGATGGTATTGAGCAATCTGCTGTGTTATGGTTTGGTTTGTTTTTATCTGGCTTTTTTTCCCCCCCTCCTACTGGATGCAAGGCTCCATGTGGGATAATTTCCTATGAATTCAGACAGCAATGTGCCTGCATGTTGGGCAACAGACCTCACGCTAAGACATTTCAGTATTCTCCTGTGTTTCATTGACTTCTCCCCTAATTCAGATTGCCCGCATCCAGATCCCCCAGGCATTCCAGCCACCACAATCCCAGTGAATTGTTGCTGCCTTACTTATGAAAAATAAAGATGTAGAGCCTTCCGTGGTTGTTTGAGGTTGGGAGAGAAAACACACTGCCAGGAAAAAAGGGAAAAAAAAAAAAAGGAAAACAAGATGGGATTATGTTTTTTGTACTCTGACAATGTCACCAGTCTTTTCATATAATCACAGAATCCTAGAATTTTTTGGGGTAGGAAGGGACCTTAAAGATCATCTAGTTCCATCTCCCCTGTCATAGGAAGGACATCTTCTACCAGAGCAGGTTGCTCAAAGCCGCATCCAGCCTGGCCTCGAGCACTTGAAGAGATGGGGCATCTACAACTTCTCTGGGCAGCCTGTTCCAGTGCCTCACCACCAATGAAGTATTTCTTCCTAATAGTTAAGTTAAACCCCTCCTCTGTCAGTTTAAAGCCATTCCCCCTTGTCCTGTCATCAAATGCCCTTGTAAGAAGTCCTTCTCCAGCTCTCTTGCAGAACCCCCGTTAGGCACTGGAAGGCTGCCCTGGAGCCTTCACTTCTCCAGGCTGAACAACTCCAGCTCTCTCAGCCTGTCTTCATAGGAGAGCTGCTCCAGCCCTCTGAGCATCTTTGTGGCTTTCTCTGGACTTGTACAACAGGTCCATGTCCTTCTTATGAACAGAGGAGGGGGGTAGTGTGGCCATCAGGTCAAAGGAAGTGATTCTACCCTGCTATGCCACTCTCATGAGTCTCCAACATTCAGCAGGAATGGTGGGGTCTCATGAGGGTGGCATAGGGGGGCAGAATCACTTCCTTTGATCTGATGGCCACACTACTTTTTTTGCAGCCCAGGATACATTTGGCTTTCTGGGCTGTAAATGAACATTTCCAGGCCATGCTGAGCTTCTTGTTAACAACTCCCAGACCTTCTTTCAGGGCTGCTCTCAATCCATTCTCCCCCAGCCTGTACTTGTGCTTGGATTGCCCTGACCCAGGTGTAGGACTTTGCACTTGGCCTTGCTGGACTTCATGAGGTTTGCACAGTCCCATCTGTCCAGCCTGTCCAGGTCTCTCTGGATGCCATCCCTTCCCTCAAGTGTGCTGACTGCACCACACAGCTCGGTGTCTGCAGCAAACTTGCTGAGAGTGCACTCAATCCCACTGTCCGTGTCACCGACAGAGATGTTAAGTAGTACTGGTCTTGATACCAACCCTTTAGGAATGCCACTTCCACTGCTGTCCACTTGAACACTGAGCTGTTGACCACAGCTCTTTCCAACTATTCAGTCAATTCCTTATCCACTGAGTGGTTCCTCTGTCAAATTTGTGTCTCTCCAGTTTAGCGACAAGGATGATGTCATGTGGGACAGTGTCAAATCCTTTGCTCATGTCCTAGAAAATCTAGAAGAAATGGTTTTCATTTGCCTTTACAGAATTTCTGGGTTGGGCAGTGCCATTATGAGATGCTCTTCCTTGTGAAGAAAGAAAGAGAATACACTCATCCCTGTGACAAAAGGCAGGAAGAGAATAGGACACTGGCATGGAAGGGTCCTTTTTATTAATAGCTTGCATACCGAAGTCACCAGGCAGTCAGCTCTTTTAAAAAGTAATCTTCACACCAGTCTTTCTGAGGTTGAGTGCAACTTAAGAAATGGGAAGGCTGAGCATTCTGCTCAGTAGGTGCCTGAATGCATGCAAATGAATGTAAATGTATGCAAAACTGCAAGGTGTGTTTTTTCTTTTCTGGAGGATTTTGGCCAGTATGGCTGGGAAGGTGTCAAGTGCGGTGACAGTTTTCTGATGTGGACATCTGTCCCTCAGACTGAGACCATCTGCTTTGTTTTCCCATACACAAGAACGAAGATATATTCCCTTCAGCCTAGCTAAGGGATAAAATTTGGATGCAGAAACATCGCGAAGAAAGCATGAGCACCAAATAGGATCTGAAATCCAACACTCCACACTTCACGGAGTCTTTCTTATTCCACAGCCAGTGTGATGTAGCAAGCAAATACACGGGAAAGGTCATATCTTATGTCATCTCTCCATGGGTATGAAGATCAACTGAAGGTTCAGTGGAATAGGGGATTTCAGCCCACATCTTTTTGCAGTGAGTGGAAAAAGGAAGAAGGTGCACACTGGGGTGCAGCAGATGTGCTGCTGCAGATCTAGTGGGACTGTTTAGGGAACACCATTTTCCATCTGCTTGGTACCACACCCCAGCTTGCATCTGCTTCTCCCCTGGAGCTGAGCCACATTCACACACTCTGACAATGCTCCCAATCCACTTCAGGGGCTCATCTGATTTGTGCAGCAATGGCTGACTTTGTGCTGAAGCAAACTGGGAGCTCCCAGTTAGTTCATTAACATGGTTCAGCTGAAGGATGGAACAAGTGACTGGAGACGTAAATCACCTTGTGTCCACAAAACGTCCTCTGCTCATTCCCAAATCTATGAGAGTGATTTAGGCCATCTTGCTTGGCTGCACTGAAATGGGTTTGACTCACTCATGTTATTAGTATGGTTCAGGTACAGAGGTGACAGTAAACAATGCGAAGTGGCAATATCTTAGATAATTGTGTGTCTTCACTGATGGGCATGGTATTTCCAGGCCATCAAGCAGCCCCCAGTTAAGTCCATCATTATCATAATAGTGTTTAATTACCACCTCAACCTGAGCTAATGAAGCAGCTGATAGAAACAAATATTCTTGCTTCCTCACATCTGACAATTTGTTTAGGGACCAGATAGGTGCCTTTCAAATCTTCTTCAATATTTTTGCACTGTCAAGGCTTCTTCTCTGCCATGGCAGCATCCAGTGATGGCAAAATGAGTGAGAGCAAGGCAGGAAATTACTGGCAAGTGAGAGCAGTTAGGATCAAGTCATAGGAACAGACTCAA
Organism: Vidua macroura; assembly: GCF_024509145.1. NCBI lineage: Eukaryota > Metazoa > Chordata > Aves > Passeriformes > Viduidae > Vidua > Vidua macroura. The sequence goes on along the minus strand of NC_071571.1, from coordinate 66,624,793 downwards.
AGCCATGTAAAAGTCTAGGAAAGGTTTGGGGACTTAAAAAAAAACCCATCTTTGTGCCTAGCTCTCCATTCTAGGCACTATCTAAGAATACGAGACTGGTACAGAAGGGGGTCTTGCTTCTGCCAGAGTGATTTTGTAAGGAGAAAAACCACAAGGAGGTGGGCAAGTACATCTTTCTTCTAGTTTTTTGATGCGTGTTTCTGTCCTTGACACCGTTCTGCTATTTCACATGTAGATTTCCCAGTTTGGTTGTTTTTAATTTACTGCTGTTGTCAGCTGGCTTGCATTAGGGGCAGCATCCCTTGCAAGGGGGGCCCGGGGCTGTTCTTGTGCAGCATCCTCTGTGCAGAATGTGAATGTGTCTGGGGGCTCTGCTTCTCTCCTTCTGGCTCAGCTGCAGGTAGTGCGGGGCTCTGTGTGGAAGATGTGTTTTCTGACAAGCCCTGTCTGAGAAAGCTTTTTAGCATGTAGTGTGAGGCTGCCTGAGCTCTATGTCCCCAGGGACACCTACAATGACAATTCATTCTATGACAGCCCCAATGTGTGAAATGAAACATAATTGACAAAATTGCTAGCTCCGCATAGTCTGCTCCAGTCATCATCAAATCCTGAGGCAAAGTTATATGGTTGGTGTAATTCACAAGACTTAATTCTCTCTGGTTTTATTTGTCTTGGGCTTTGGTAGCTTCTGGGAGTTCTGGTTGAGTTAACTTTTCTTCGCAGCCATGCAAGTAACAAATGTAAAAATATTTTAACTTCTAATAAAAGCTGAGGGCTTTGCCCAGCAATGCAGCAGTGATAGCAACAAGTAATGAAGATTGATTAAAAATATCCTGAAAGATTTCACTACAAGTCTGAGAATAAGCAATGCTGCAACATCTACCTAAACTGTGTGTGGCAAGCAGGAAAATTTTACAGTTCTTAGACAGCTTATGCACCCTCCTGCACGCACCTCTCCTCTCTCTTGTGTAATATTAATATTTTTAATATGTATTTTTAAGGAGAAGGCAGGAAATGGCTTACCTCATCTTGATATCTTTGTTCTGAATTGAATTAAAAGGTTGTTCCAAAAAGCCAAAATTCAGAGGGATTTCTCAGTCCCAAAGGGATGACTTGTGTACAAGCAGAAATTGGATTCAGTAGTTGGAAGTATTTGCTTAGATTTCAGAGTTTCTCCTTCTCATTGAGTTGGCTTTTAAACTGTGTGTTTATTCAGACTGCTAAATGAAATGTCACTTTGATCCAAGTCCAAAACTTCCTATGTAACAATGATTTGACATTTCTGACTCTTGTAAGTGAATGAGAATTATGACATTAGTCAAAACAAAACCTTTTCAGCTAACAACTTGGATTCTAAAAGTAGATAGGTTGAAATTAAGAAACATTTTATCAGAAAAATGCTTGCTTATCTCATTATCTCCTACTCATAGGGGAAATTAGTAATTGTTTACCTTACCACAAAACCCCAAGAGTGTGCTCTCTCTTGGCAAGGTTAATATTTTTTAGAAATAAAAGGCATGTTTTTCACTCATTTTCAACAGCTTCCAAGAACTTATATACTTTTTCTAAAAGGATATATAAGTTGCTTCCTAATTTTACCTTTTCCCTTTTCTGTCAGAGAAACAAAATTCATATTTGACTATTTAAAAATATTGTGCACAAACAGCCTGAAGTTCGGAGTGAAGAAAACACACCACTGTGTACTACAGAAAAAATGCCAATGTATTTATCCTGCATACACAAAGTATAACTGGTTGTTAGACTCTGTCCTTCTAGACAATTTTGTTGGGAAACCTAAGATATGCATTTATATGAATTTATTTTTTTTTCTTTGGCCTTTCTAGAGGGGGGTCAAGAACTGGTCTTGTAAATAGATGTGTGTTTGATAACATATTGCATATCATGTTACTCCTAATGCGGTCTATTTATAACCATAAGTAATTATTCCACATACAAGGCAATAGAGATCCAGCACTGATTCCACTAAGTGCTTGCTGAATTGGTGTCACTTATGTTCAACTCTATCTTAGATAATATTAGATAATAAGATAAAGTCCAATCTATAGTGTGTATTAGTATAGTACCTAAATCTGTTCTCACAACCTTTGGTACTTATGAAACAAATGCAGAGCAGAGCATGGAACTGCTTATCCCTGCCATGTGCATGGAGAAGGGGAATCCAGAGCACTGAAATGGTGTTCCGGTCACATGGAAATCTTCTGCTGAAATGTAAATTAATGATTATCCCCATAAAGTCCTGATAACCTCTGAATCATGTTGGAGGAAAGGACATAATTCTGCAAGAGATGTTGAAGAGGTGCTGGTTTGCTTCCCACCACCGGTATCATCTTGATGGATGACTCAGTGGGTTATAAAACATTTGTAAATGCCAAGAATTTCCTAAACCCCACTAGATGCTGGGACCTTGCAAGTTGGCTGGAGAGGCAAGTACAAGGATCTCCTCTCCCTAGGGACACTAATATCCTTTGTACACCAAATTCATGTCCAGTTCCTGCTCACTACCAACACTGAAGAACAAAGTAATTTTTTCAGAATGTCAAAGACAGGATAAAACAAAGGTTGTAGTGTTTTAATGATGCTAGCAACTTGTTAACAGAATAATGAAGTTTGAACCAGTGGGTTGGTCTGACTGCTGTTCAAGGAATGGGTACAGAGAGTGGATTTTCTACACAAGAGCTGCTGCTGTGGTTTTCACAAAAAATATCAGCAGTGTGTGACACAGCTTGTGGCTCTGAACCCTACTTGTGCACTGAGCAGTCAGCTGCTAGTAGGCCCTCGCTGGAGCAGGGGTTACTCAAAGGGCTATTCCGGCTCAGGCACAGCCTAAACCCCCTGCTCAGCTCTGCAGGGAGGCATTGCCATGGCAATCAGACTCTAGCTGGGCAAATGTTGGGTTTGCCAAGTCAATGCTGCTCTTCATCTCCCCGTTCTCAAACAAAAAAGCAAATCCTGCTGTGGAAGCTGTGTGTGATACCAATGGTATCTCAGTGTCTTGGCTGTTGTTCTTCACCAGCAACTGTGAAGAGATGGCAAATTGCCCCTATTATTCAGACCCTTTATCCTGGGAAGTTCTCTGAATTTGCTTGCCTCTTTGGTGAAGATGGGATGGGGAAGAGGCAAGCCCTGCCCTGCTTCCCCAAGCTGAAGTGGCCTACTGCCTCCTCTTCATTTCTTCTTATCCTGATCACCAAGACCGTGGTAGTCCCTACATAAAGATGTTTCCTAACACTAGCACCTTTCTAAGGATGTCAATCAACTTCCTCCAACTTCTTCTTAGTTGTCACATGTATCCATGCTCACTGCAGCTCCTAATTTTCACAGGTCTTCCTCCCTGGGTGGCTTCTCCTACCTTCTTAAAGTGCAGAGGCGATGTGTATTGCCCAGAGAGCTGTGCCAGGCATGACCAAGTTCTGGCCCAGAGCACCTACCTGCAGTATAGCTGTGCTCTAGCAGTGCTACATGTGAGGGACGTGGCAGTACAAGCACTTTCTTTCTGCTTCTGAGCCCATCTCTTGCTTTGCAGGCTGTGCTTGGGGCACAGCTTGAGCTTGCCCTCTGCAGGGGAGTAAGAGGCAATGGGGAGCCCTGTGCTTCCTGTAGCAGCTGTGGCTTTCCTTTGTATCTGCATCCAGGGCCTCTTTACTTGATTTAGCACGTCACAATTTCATGGACTGGATTGATTTAGTGGTGGCTTCTCACAGGGCATTTTGCCATAGCTGTTCATAAGATTGTCTCCCATAACAAAGTGTTATCCTTCAGGAGTTATCCTGTGTAGAAATGAACTTGAGTGAGGGGAAGAGGGAGGAAAAAAAAGACAAAAATTACTCCCCAAAAAATCCACTTTTTCATACACCTAAAATTTCCTTCTGCTACTGTCAGTTCCATTACATGATGCGCATTGGCACATTTCCTTTCCTTACAGCTATTTTCAGTGCTGAGGAGAAGTGCCTCCAGTTTTTGTAACATTTCATTTGATTACTGGTCAGATAATCAGATGTATTTGTGAGGAATCTGAGATTGGAATAAGGCCATTTGGTATGAAACTCTTGTGCTGCCTCCTTTTCCCTGCCCTTTGAAATCATGCTGTGCTTCATTAACACTAAATGTGTTTGCAGAATCTGAACCTTCTCAGTCATGTGTTTTAGCTGCTTAGTGAAAACATAGGTAGGTTGTACACCTCTATATTTCTGGGATCAGCTGGTGAAGGGGGGCAATGTTTGCTGTTCACTTTCCATCTCAAAGCCTTGGAGTTTTCATGCATTCTTGCTTCCTAAAAGTGGGGGTGGAAAAAAAGCAGGCCTTTGCCAAATTCAAGATGCTGGTTATCAGTTAATTCTACTGTTTATTGTTCACACAGCAAGAGAACTGCTTGTGTTTGGCAGTGAGCTTGAGTTCATCTGCAGAGTGCAGGACAGAGCTGTCTGCTTGTTTTCTTCAGAAGCTTTCTGCTGGTGTTTAATTGTAGCACTCAGCAGTGATGCGCTATACTGCTTTCTCTGTGTGTGTTCTAAGACCCTTTAAGGAAGGCGGGTGTCATCTTCCTTGCTTTGAAAAAGGAAGCCAGAGTTTCTAGACAAGCAGTGCAGGTGTGCTGCATTAGATGCATTAGATGGAAGCTGGTAAAAAGACAAAGAACAGTTAGGAGTTCAGAGAGTTTTGTTTCTTCACAAATTTTGTCCCATGCTAACATGGGCTGATGCTAAGTGGTGCTGCTGCAGGTGTCTGAAAGCAGGAGTCAGACTTGCGATGACTCCTTTCAGTGCTGGTGATCGAGGCAGGAAAATACATGGCAGGGGGAGGATAAGAGTGTAAAAATAATTAAAAGTATCTCAGTTCTGGATGAGGCTTTCCCTGAGTACCATCAGCACTGGCCTCATGCAAGTTGAGCTGGCATTTTCTTGGGATACCACGCCTGGAGCTTTTCTTGCAGCCAAATGTATATGGGTAATGGTGGGCAGTGCTGCCTTCCAGTGGTGCTACTCTGGCACAGAGAGCAGTGCTGGTGTCACCTAAGGAGGTGCCAGCACCAGCCCTCTCGGCACTCCGGGCTGCCAAGAGGAAATATCGGCCTCTGCGTCATTAGTGACAACTTCATGTTGTTGAACTAATCTTTGATCCCTTCCTCCTCTGCAAAACTGCACAGTGGGTGGTAAATTAATCCCTGGAGTTTATCCCAGCACGTATGCAGAAAGCACAGGGGGAAAAGTAGGTGATGTTGTGCTGATGCTGAGAGCCCAGAGCTTGCCTGTGCCCTCGGTTTTTAGCTCGGTGTTGTGCCACTGACTTGGGTGGCAGGAGCTCTCACACCCATGTATCAGCAGTCTGTGCTTCTTTCCTCATGCCTGCTGGTGCACTCATACAATAAGCATGAATCTAGATGCCACTGCTCTTCTCACTAACTGCTGTAGTCATTGTGGAGTAAGAGAACCTGGTTCAGACTACCCTGGATGAAAGGAAAGGTGGTGGTGTCAGCTAAGTGGGCTTGGTGCTGGGAAACTGGCCAGTATTTCTTCATGATGAAACCAGGAGCAAAACAGTGGAGGATGACAACTGAGGAATAACCAAATAGCAAATTTAATTGGTTAAAGGAAGCGCCATGCACAAAACACAACAGTTCACACAACAATGGGAGGAACAGAGGCTGCCACATCAAAAGGATGAGCCTTCACAGTTTCACATATTTTGCTTTTACCCTTTTCTTTGTCTTTCTCTCCTCTCCGTTGAGAGGTAAGTTTCCAAACTCAAAATTGAATGTGTTTTAGGACACTCAAAGGGGAAAGAACTTTTGCTCTGTATATGACTGGAAAATGCAAAAAACACACTCTTTACATGTAAAAGGTTATAAGCTTTGTAACCTGTTAGCCAGCTTGGTGTGAGAGCTGAAGCAAACTGATGCTCTTCCAGAAGAAAGGCTTTGCTGAGACCCCAGTGACTGGAACAAACTACTGTCAGCTGATAGTGTCTAGTTCAATCCCACTAGCTGTAGCTAGGATGTGGCACATGCCTGCAGCACATGCTGACGATGCTTTGAAGTGTCTTTTTTGCTTTTATTTTTGCATTAAAAAAAAAAAAAATCGAGCTGTAAAGTATGTGGTTCAGGAAGGTCAAATATCACATGTGAATATTGCTGACTGCACAGCACAAGGAAGGTCTGTGCTGAATGAAGTTGGGCCTCTGGTTCTTTGCAGATATTTCGTAACAACCTTGAGCAGAGCATCTTTGCTTTCCACAACAGTTCTTGTAATTCAGCAAATGCATATTCCCTCAAACACAAATCTATATATCCTGGCAATTGCTATTTTTGTGTAAAGCTCTATTTCATTTATTATTGCATAAGAGTTAGCCTGTGTATATTTTCAGGGAGCTTGTCCAAGGCAGAATAGCTACTCTAAAGACAGCACCATGAGATAATGACTTCCAGACTGTCCAAATCTACATTCCTTCAAGCTTCTCCATCAGTGCAGTAATAAAAACTCTGAGCCACCTGGGCTGCATCTGTACTGTGTGGGAGGTAGAAAGTGCTGCACTCTGAAGCCCTGCTCCCCTGGCTATCCAGATGAGGCCTTCTGTTGAACTTCCCTCCTGCCACATGCCTGAGTGTCCTTCCATTGGAGCCCTGAAATGCATCCTGATGGGGTGTGTGCACACAGCCAAACAGGGCAGCATCCATGCAGGTAGCGAAGGCTGGATCATGCTGGAGATGGTTTCCATGAGCACAGTGAAAGCCAATTAGGAGAGGCCATGCAAAGGACTGGAAGGGCTCCTTCCCAGGACAGCTTATACAGGTTTGGGACCCACAGCTGGCAGAGGGATTTGTTAGTGCAGCTTTGCATTGCTCTGCCAGAAGCCAGTTCCAGAGGAGATCTTGAGCAGAGTGAAATTGAAGCATAAAATATTGAGCAGATCTGAGCCGCAACAAAGGTGGTTTGCACCTTCATGGAACAGAAGCTTGTTTCTCAACAACATGAAAGTCAAGGCATGTGAGGACTTTGCTACAGATTAGTGGAAATGTCATCTATGGGGAGTAATCAGATAATTAAAAAAAATAATTAAAAAAAGTTAAGCTGCCCCAAAGCTGTTTCTTCCACAGAACTAGTTTGTGGCTTCCAAGTGACTCCACAAAATTCATGGCTATGCAGGACTTGCAGAAGCCACTCCAGTAGAGGCTCCAGGTTACAGGAGAGAGAAGATAACAGATTTTGCTAGCAAGCCTTGTACAGTAGGGAGAAGCAGACAAGATCCAAGAACAGAAGCCCTTCTTTTAATCTACAACAGGAGCCTTGCATTTCAATGTTGGGACTTTGAATGCATACAGCCAACAGCAAATGGATATCTTGTTTACTCCTTGGTGTTTTTTCTAAATACATAGAAGAAAATATGAAATAATGCCAGAAATACATATAGAAACACGTAGGAGAACGTAGATTTAAGTGGGTTCTGAACTGACTCAGTAGTGCAGTGATCTGGGCATCTTTAAATTATGAGCTTGAGGATTGATGTTGCAAATCTGAAGTTAGCCGTATAATTCTGTGGGACATGTATGGACTCTTAACATTTACTTAAAGTGTCTTTTTACGGTGGAGAAATAAGCTATCTGTTCTATGTAATTGGTTTCACTGAGTGTACCTTCTCTTTCAATGAGCCTCAATGTCTAGATTTGAATTTAGGCCACTGAGACAAGTGTAGCTGGCAAGAAAAGGTGAAGTCAAGGATTCAAAAATATAATGAGAACTACAGGAAGAAAGTAGGAGGGCAAGGGACAAAGCAGCCTAAAGGGATGGAAAGAGGAAACAGCAAACAATCTCCAGGAAGCTGGATCATAACTTTTTCCAAAATATTTTGCTTTTCATATGTGGAAGATCACCTGTGCAAGTAGGTAGTTAGGTCAGGAGCAGCAGTTCAGAATGGCCTTGTTACCTTTGGATACTGATTCCTTAAAGGAATATGTACTGCATATTCAAGGAATATGCTTGGTGAAGCAGGGAGGGGCATTCTGTCTTCTGGAGTCCTGTGTTTATTTTAATATATAATGTCCATGTGTGTGGATGACATGCTGAATGGCCTTCCATGGGTTACTCCATTTCTATCAGCTGCCATGATGGAAGGAAGAGTCTGTCTGCATCAGACTCCTGTATGAGACCCTGGTGATTGATAATCACTCTTCAGTCAGAACTCATATTTCACCTGTAGCTTGCTTTTTTCTTTGGCTTAGCCCCTACCCAAAGCAGGGTGAATTGAAAGCTTGAGTAAATCAGTATATTTCCAGTGTGCTGCTAAGGATCTGGAGCTGGAACTGGAATTAGACATTAACGAAAAAGACAAAGCATACACATATCAGCCTTGTCCCCAAACCCAGGACCTGACCTGCCCCCAAAATTAGGTCATCTTAGCAGCTGCCTGTGTGGATGCTTGCTCTGCACAAAAGTGTTAATTCCTTTGCTCTCATGTGTTGGTGGTTTTTTTTTGTTTTTTTTTTTTTTTTTTTGTTTGTTTGTTTGTTTGTTTTTGTTTTTTTTGTTTTTGTTTTTTTTTTATTTATTTTTTTGGGTTTTTTTTGGGTTTTTTGTTTGTTTGTTTGTTTGTTTGTTTTTGTTGTTTTTTGTTTGTTTTTTTTTTTTGTCCCAAGGACCTCAGGAAAAGCTCTCTTGATGCTACTTCCTGGAACCTGCTGAGGTCTGTGTGTCCCCAGTGTCAAAACTAACTCATTTCCCTTGTTTCTCAACTGTTGAGAAGAAACAGCAGATAGTAATCAGACTTTTCCTCTCTCAGTAGCATCTTCCCCCCCCCCCCAAAATGTGAGAGACTCCATGTAATCCTATCTTTCCTGTGTTTCTGGTCAAACCTTCCACTGAGGACAAACTGTTTTATTTGGGAAGTACAGAAAGTAGGTATCATCTTTCACTTTTGTTTCTGTTTTGGTAAACCTTGCTTGAAAGTCACTTGAAGCTCACTGGCCCAGAGTGCTTATTTTGGAGAGAATACAATTCCTATTAAGCTACAGCAGTAATTGTATGTAATGTGTATTTTTTTAAGTGGATAAGTTATCCACAAATCCCAGATGATGATATGTCTTTCAAAGAAGATGCTGAAGAGGGCCAAGATTCCAACAGCACTGTACAAAGGAGACCACGTGTCATCAGAAGGTGAACAAAATGGAAATGTTTGCTAGGGGAAAAGAACCAACTATCCAACCTTGTGTTCGCAGCCCTCTTTTTGCTGTTGCTTTGAGCCCTTGTCCAGTACCTGTCCCAGACTTTCCCCTGAGACTTGAACACATTTGTTTTGTTCAGTTGTGAGTACAGTGAGGAAAGGTGATGTGACCTGTGTGTGGTAGGGCCAGTGCCTCACCTGCAAACTCAGGCCCCCTTATCCTGAGCTTCCCACCACAGGTACCTCTTGGGCTCTTCTGGAATGGTTGAATTTGGGATGCTGGAATGATGGCGTAAATTGAAATGGATGCAGAGTTGGGCTCAGACATGTTACTGGGGTGTGATGTTCAGTGCCTGCTCCACAGGGCAGTGCAGCCAGTGAAGGCAAGGACTGCTGCTGCCACACTGGGAAAGTGGTCTTCAAAATAGGGAGCATTAGATGGGGCTTCTCCTTCTGTTTTCTTTCCTATTTTTTTTTTTTTTCTAATAAAGAAATAGAAAGTTTTGAGACTTTCCATCTGCCTGGAGACTTTCTAAGCCATCTTTTCTCAGGAGTTACCATTTTTATCCTGGAAATGACTGTTGTTGTTTTAATCCTGCCTCTTGTCCCTCACAGCCTCATTGCTTTTTTGGGCTCTGCTCCATTCCTCCCCACCGCCTTCTTTTTACCCCTTTTGGACAAACTGCAGCAGTGTTTGCCTCGGTTAAGAAAAATGGGGCTTGATTGGGCTGGGCACGGCTCCCGCCTTGTGACGGAAAGGGCCGTGAGGAGGAAATGTGGCCGCAGCTGAGTTTATTTTGGAGACCGCCCACTGGTGCCCTGCCCTTTGCCCGGGGCCCTGACACAGGCTCCAGCTGTGCCGGGCAGAGCAGCAGCGTTCGGGGCCGGTCCTGGTGGTGGAAGGAAGATCCTGGAAATCCCCAGTGCAAAAGAGCAAACGCTGCATTATTTTGTTTCGACTTGGGACATGGAAACTATGTGGGGTTTTTTTTTTCCTTCCCTTTTTTTTTTTTTTTTTATTTAGAGCAGAAGCGAATCTGCAGATATGAGTTTAAAAAAAAAACCTGAACACTTGCATTCCTTTCATTTTTACACACATGTCATGATTTGGATGATCCTGCCATTCTAAAAGAGTGGGTCTGAATGTGCACAAGCCGAGGAAAGCCAGTAACCACTGGGATGGCCCAGCGGGAGGACTGGATTTCCCAGAGCTGTGCCCTCCTCGGGGCTTTGCTTTTCCCTTGCCCTCCCGTCCCGTCCCCTCGGCGCTGAGAAGGGACTGATGCAGCCGAAAGCTGACAGTTTTCTGCAACAGCTGCGAATCATTTCGAACCCATCCTTGGGTGGGAGCGGGGCGGGGGACCGTGTGGCTTGTTTTTGTTTTGCTTTCCCCGAGCATTGCGCAGGCTGCGGTCTGCTGGCCGAGGCGCCCGACCCCAGCAGCTTGTGACTCAGGGTGCTGGTGGTGCTCCAGGGCTGGAGGAGGGCTGCCCGCAGCCCAGCGTGACTGGGGAACCACGAGCCTACGTAGGAGCTGAGCTCAGGGATGGGGATGTTCCTCCTCCCGCCACGGAGGAGCCAGGAAGATCCCTGTCACCGCTGGCAGTGGTTAGCCACGAGGCACACGTATTTACAAAGGTCTTTGGGACCTTTGAAACAAACTGCCTTTCCTCTTTTTCCTTTGCCTTTTTTTTTTTTTTTTCCTTCCCTGCCACACTTAAAAAGTCCCCTGGTGCTTCACCCTCCCTCGTAACACTCCCACAGCTCCTCTGCCAGCATCTCCCTTAAAACTGCAGCTGAGCAATTACCACCGCTGCTCCCAGGGTGCTGGCTCTCAGAGGGATGAGTGAGGGGTCCCCAGGAGATCTCCCCGCTTGCCTGCCAGTTAGGTTTACCAAGGATGTTACATCGGGGAAATCCCTTGTGCCTCCTACAGGAGTAAACCAACCAGGCTATACACTCCGTGTGTGTGTGTGTGTGTGTGTGTGTATATGTGTGTATGTATGTACAGAAAGATATCATTTAGTGGCATAAGCCCTCATTAATGGCAATGGGATTTGTGTGGTTTACAGCCCCTAGGAAGCTATTTGATAGCTTACTCCTAATTTGCAAATCTTTGAAGCCAATCACCATACCTGGTGATTAAGGGTTTTTTTCGCAATAATCCAATGCAGAGAAAAACAGAGGCCTCTCAGTGGTTTGCATGAAAAGGCTGCTGAGCGGGTCCTGTGATTCACGGGCCAAAAATAATGTGTTCTGTTTAAACAACGTTCGCTCTGTGATACAAACTGACAAAAGCCAACGAGATTTAAAGGGACCCTGTCAAATCGCGTCTAAAAATAACCCCAGCCAGCTGTGTTTTGGTGAGTGGGTGTGTGTCATATGCAGCGCTCCCTCTGCTTTGCCAGTCTTTTCCTGGGCTGTGGGTATTTTTCAGAAACAAGCTAATATGACATTTGAGCTTTGCCATCTGGTCTCTCAGTGTATGAAATTACTCTGTTCTGGGAGAAAGGGTCTGGCTTTGGCGTGGGAAAGAGCACCCTCATCCTTGGCCAGAGCGTAGCCCCATCTCTCTGAAGGAGGTGGAAAGTTGCTGGTGTGAGATTTAGCATTCCAAAAGGATGCTGCAGCAAGACTGCAGGGTATCATCCTTTAATTCAGCGGGATGGTGGCAGCACAGGGTCTCATCCACACCCAATCTTGCAGTGTTTAGTAGGAACCCTCAAGGTGGAGCAGGACTTCTCCTCACTCCTCTCTGGGCTTTGGAGGCATCACTTTTTGGGGAGTGCTGTGACTTTCACTTCCCTACAAGCACATGGGAGATGGGCTCCTTGTCACAAGATAGCTCCTATTTGTAGGATAAGGCTCACTTTGAAACTGGGGTTCTCCTTCTGCCAAAAGTACCCCATAGCATTAACAGGCATAGCTCTGCTAATTTGCACCTTGTCTGACTTCACCTTGCTTTTCCCAGGAGACAAATCTAGGCTTTCTACCTCTGTAAATGCAATCATTCCCCATGCCCTGTCCTATTCCTGGGCATGTGAAAAGATGCATAAAAAGAAATATGCACATACAGCCTGTGTATGTGTGTGATGCAGCTGCTTAGAGGGGTAGAAGCAGGCTTCAGTTAGTTTCCTCATCTAAAGATACCCTGTGCTGTATTTCCCCAAGTCTTGTTTTTTAAGTCAGAAATGGCAATAAATAGCTGCTGGGGAATTCCCTCCTGCAGAAACCTCAGGAAAACACCTTTGCCCCATATCTAGGAGCAGCTGGCCCCATTTGCTCTTCCCTTTCCCATGTACCCACCAAATTTCTTGCTACCCTTCCTGCCCTCTTGAGGTTTCTGTTGCAGAAGTCCCTGCCCTGTGGTTGTTTCCTTACTGACAATAAGATGTTGAGCATCTCCTTCCTCCTTGCATAGAGACTGCAAACCCCAAAAGATCCTTAGATCTTCCCTGCCAGGCAAAGGGAAGAGGTTGAACACATGCAGCATCTGGACAACTTTCCCCTTGCTGCCACGCCAGAAGCTGAGTGCAGGACTGAGGTTCTCTTTAACTATCCCTTCTGATTTTTTTCCCAGGGGTAATTTTTTGTTAATTCCAACTAATGTTCCCAAATTGCACTATTTTTGCCCAAAATATATACAATAATAAAATCTCAGATCTTCCTCTCAGCATGCTTCAGTGTAACTGGAGCATTTCCATCCTACTCTTTTTCATGAGGGTTTAGGTATTAGGTCAGGTACCATGACTGACTGAAATGTGAAGCGAAGGTGGCTTTGGAATTAAGTTAAACAACTTTATTTTAGCACACTGGAACTGTAAATACTGCTATCAGATTCCTTTTTGGTATTGACAGCATTTACTTTTTGATTTCCAAAACAAAATGTCAGCAAAACTTGACATCTTGGCAGGACTTTGTGCTTTTCAGATTTTGCTCTAAGGATGTTTTCCAAGGGAAGTTGTGCTCTTCCACTGGTGGTTTTGCTTTGCTGTATACTTACTGCTTCAGTCATCTTCCACATGGGGGTGAAATGTGCATTTTGCTGTAACAATGTAATAAAACTGATTACAAATGAGGCTGATAATAGGGTATTTATACTGATGTTTACATTCTAGTAATTGATTTTTTTTTTTTTTTTTTTTTTGTTCTAGAGCATTCTTCCTTGTCTCTGGGCTTCTAAGTGTAGTACAGGACAGCAGTGTCCAAGGATGAAGAGAACATCTGCTACCAGGAGAAAAGTGGCAGATATTCAGAATATCAGATAGCCTCTGGTGTTCTTCCAGGTGTTCACTGAGGGGAAGAAATAAAAACCCTTCATTTTGTTCTCATTTCTGGCACCTAAGTGCCAGTGGAGTTCAAAAGAACTTTTCCTCTTAAGAAGGAGAAAGGAAACTTTCAAGATGTTCCTCTGAAAATAGTTAAATGGAAGACATCCAGATTATGGTCTTTCATATCTACTGATCTGATTCTAGGAAAGAAAGATGGATCAGGGAGAAGAAAAATAATTCTAAAGCACTTTTGACTTGGTATCGTCAAATTGCACACTGTTCATCAGCATGAATTCTTTATTTTCCTGAAAAATCAAAGGTCAGAGCAAGTGTTGCAGAAAGCTTTTACAAAAAGTCAATTCCAAATTTCTACCAGAATGCATCCTGGAATACATTTCTGGAATACATCCTCCTTTTCTGTTTACTGTCTGCAAATGGATTTCATGGTGAGAGAGTTACAGAATTAAAAACAAAAACAAAAAAAAAAAAAAAAAAAAAAAACAAAAACAAAAAAAAAAAAAAAAAGAGGAGTGGCAAAATCACAAGCAAATATCAAAGTAGTCCCAAAAAAAGCAGATTCTGAATTCATCATAATCATAAGTGTGGAGTTTTTTTCCAAAAACTATGGAGTTAATCATTCAAATACAGTAAGACACTGGCTGATTTGTGTGTTCAATCAAGACTAATCACCACAGCTTGAATTTTGAATATTAAGTGTTTGTGGAGTCTGCTCCCAAATTATGTGCATAATTTTTGTCATGTAGATTGAGTTATTTGATGAATTATGTCAGACGACACATGTCTAAAAGTTAGGAAATGCTGGTGAACAAAATGCACACAGAGGAAGAGAGAGGTAATTTCTTATGAATAGTTTATTCATTTCTGAGTTTGATTCCAAGATCTTCAGGTCTTAATTTTTCATCAATAGCAATTGATGCGCGACTGAGTTTTTGCTGGGTAACATTTATGGGGAAGCTGTCTCCCTTCAAAGTGAAGATTTTGGGAGCTGCTGTCTGCTGCTGTACTGCAGAGCTGCTTCCTCAGATCTGTGTAGCCACAAACTGTTTGGTCTGCTTGTGTCCTGCATCTCCTCCTCATGTTGCTGCCAACTGCAGCCTGGGGAGGTAGGCAGAGCTAGTGAAAATTGAAATTGCAGGAATAACACAAACAGCCTTCATTGTATGAAGCTGATGGTTACTCAAGTGGAAGTAGGAATTAGAAATTGGCTTGCTGAATCAGAGAGAAGCAATGTCCTGATTAAAGAAACTAAAGTGAGTTTGTAGGTGAGAGACAGTAAAATGCAGGAGTTCATCAGTGTGTGAAACCAAATCAAGCAGTGAATGACGGAGCAAGAAAGAATATGAAAACACTGTGTAAGACATAGAATCACAGGATAGTTTACACTGGGCAGGGACCTTGAAGATAACCTAGTTTCACTCCCCTGTCACAGTCAGGGACACCTTCCATGAGACAGATTACTTCAAACCCCATACAAACTGGTCTTGAATACTTGGGGGGAAGTGTTGGATGCAACTATGGATGGGGTATCCACAACTTCTTTGTTCACTTCAGGAAAAAGATACAAACAGCCCCAGGGCTGTATGAGCTGGGTTAAAAGTCATGTTCTTTAAAGTGTGGCTGAGGTGCTCTCACTGCCTTGTGTAGGTAGGATGATTTATCAGTGTCTGGCTGACTGCTTCACTCCAAGGAAAAGCCAGGACGTCCCAGGGAAGCATTTTAGCACCGCTGAGGTTTGCATGTAGATAGTAATTGTTGCCAGTAGAGGCAGGCAAATTCTGTGCCTGTGCTTGTGATTCCCTCCTGGCTTTGCTGGGCATCTGGGTATGGCTGTTGTCTTGTACACCTCAGCTGGGTAGCACCATGCAGGAGAGATATTTTATGTGTGGTATCAGTGTGTCACAGCTGAACCCCATCTCTAGGGTATGAGCTTTTTGAAACAGCATGATTCAGATTTTCTAATGCATTTTATAGGGTTAAGGACAAAAGTAATGCTGTGATTTGTACTCTGCTTACAGGATAGACTTCACAGTTAATAGAGAATTTCGTGTTTTGGCACTTTTTGTGTTTGTGGAAAAAGTATGAAAAAAACCCTGACATAACAATCAAAGGTATGTGGTAGAAATGAAAACATATGCAATATATTTTCCAAAGCATTGATTTTAAAGCAGTTTTGTCAGCTTAAATTTCACCTTGTTATGGACAAATACAAAGAAACACTAGAAGTATCTCTGTAGGGGAACCCTGGGTCCTCCGATTGCCACTGACTTCCTGTGACCTCTGGAACAATGAGTCTTCTGACGTTGTCATCATCTGCATCCTTAGGAATGTGTCTGTGATTTGCCACAAATTAGGCAATGATAGGCAAATAAATGCAGAAGATGTTTCTCTCTCTCTCCCTTTTTTTTTTTTTTTTTTTTAATTCCAATGTCAACAGCTGGTTTTCGTACAGGATTCTGTCCCCTCCCTATTTCAGCCTTTGCAATTGAATTGGCCAGTGGCATTTAAGTGTAAATAATAATGAAATCAGCTTGATTACCAAAGCTGAGATACAAGGCAAATGAAAAATATAAGCTGATGCCGGCCAAATGTATCATGCTGATTTTTTTCATTAATAGGGTATTTTCAATTCTCAGTCTAGGCAAGAACATTAAGTATTAGCTGAAATATTTGGGCTGTTAAAGTCACACCATCCTTCTAATGAAGAATTAAGTTAGGATAGCTATTGGGATAAACAAACCTGTTACACAAGACAAGTTTGTTTTAAAAGTGCAGTTACTACAGTGAAAGAGTACTATAGATCTCCCTGCTAGTGATAAGGGAAGGAGACCTCAGCCCCAGCTGCCCCAGACACCTTCTTGAGTAAGACTCACACCTCAGGGCAACTAATTGTGGTATGCTTTTACAAAAAGTCTCAGAGAGCAAATTGGAAGCTTTGTTCTCAGCCTGCTGAAGCCCAGAGAGATGGCTCCTAATTATTTCCACTCATGCTGGAGCAGGGATATTATAACACCTGAAAGGAAAACTGGAAAGTTCTGGTGAATCTGTGCCATCTTCCAAAGAGTACTTTGTTGAGCATACGGTGAAAAAAGTTTCCTAAATAAGGGACAATTGTTTGAAAACTTGTTACCACCACAAGTCAGTAAAGTCCACAAGTTAGCAAGCTACAATTCACAAAAAAACCCCAACCCCTCCCCAAATCAAACCCCCACAAAAATCCAAAACAATAACCAACCAAAACAAAACAAAAATCAGACAAAGAAAAATACAGATAAACAAAATCCCCCAAGAACAACAAAATCCATGCCAAAACCCCCACTACCACTCCCAAACAATCAGTCCCAAGGTTAACAAGAATATGCAGAACTGCACTAGTATATGTTAACAAAATTCAAAAATATATGTACTGGTGGCTGAAGGATTCCCCAAGTGTGGAAGATTGGTAAAAGATCTGGTCAGGTAACCTCATATTTAACCACTTCTTTGTTCTTACATGGGCTTGTATTTCCCCAGGGGAAGAGCAGGAAAGTGGCTGAACTAAAACTCGCTTAGTCACTCCTTGTCCACAAAACCACACATGTGACCCATGTAAAATTTCCAGGTCTATCACCCCTACTGCACTCATGATGGGACAAGATGATTAGAAAGTTGTCTGTGTGCTTATTGGACATCTTGGTAAAGGGTTCCCTCCATCTTGGTAATTCCCTTTGGTGGCCCCATGACACAGGCAAAGCGTGGGTGTTTGGAGAGGAAAAAAAGGTAAAATGCAGAGAAAAGAGAAAGTGGGTTTGTTTCTCTCATAAGAAGTGAAAGGATTGATTGGTGTCATGGGAGAAATTAGTGCCCACCCTGACCATGCAGTATCTTCAGGCTTGCTCTATTTTCCCTTATGTGAGAACCTATCCATGATCTATGGGATTTATTTCTTGTGGAAGGACAGTTTGAGTAAGATAAGGCACTTTTGTGCATTTATATGAGGTAAACAAATGCTTCTAAGTGTGCAGATATCCATCTTCAGAGACATTCAAAAGTCTTCTGGACCTGGTTCTGAGCAACCACCTCTGGGTGACCTCACTTGAACAGGGGAGTTTGACCAGGTCAGATCCCCACAGGTCTCTTTTGACCCCAACCAGGCTGATGTGATCCACCTCTAGTTTTCACTTAAAGCTTGTAAACTTCCCATGTCTTCATAGGGAAAGGATGGGTGCCAGTTCCCAATAACTTAATACTGGAAAGAGAGAGGGAATACTGAGAATGGCAGAGCCTGTTTTCAGTGCCTCAGGGTAATGAAAAGTTAACTCCCTTTGTTTTAGACCATGATGTAGTAATTGCATGTATGCTTTCTCTATTGATAAATGTCTCCCTAACTCTGGCTTGGACTTCTCATAACAGGAATATCAGGGAAACAGATTAAATATATGTCTAGCAGCACAACTAAACTAACAAAAAACCCCACCCTTAATGCAGCCTTTTCCAACTTGAAGCTTGGAATACAAAAGGGGAAACATGCCAGAATCCATTTTGTGCCTTTAAAAGCTGTTCTTTCTCTACAACCTCACTCGCTCTGGAGCAAATACAGGAAGAACAGGATTTTAACTTTTCTTTTTTTTTTTTTTTTAATAATTGCTCTTTTTCAACATCAGGTGATATTTGTCTAGGGTTTCTCTGACCCTTGCAGTGCAGGCAGTATTCATTAAGTTAGAGAAACCTGTGATGTCACCCCCCCCCCCTTAGGTCTGACAATAGCAATGGCTGAGGTAGGCAATTAATGAGTACCTGCTGCTGCTTCTGTGTTTGCTGAAGGACCAGGGGACATTAGAGTAGAGGCTTTGCAAAAGACAGTGCAGGACAGGCATTTTATTTTGGAGAGAAGTGACATGATAAGCTGAGAACTAGTTGGAGAAAATACATGTAGCACAGGGTGTTGAAACCCCACTAAGCAGAGCCTTCTTGGTTCTCACAGTTCTTCCAATGAGTATTTTTGTGGAAATTTAGAACTGCAGCATCTCAAACTCTTCTCTAAATGCATGGTCCATTTCTCCTCTTCCTAAAAGACAAAACAAAAAGGAAATGTTTTCAATCTATCACTTAAGGATAGCAGGGAGTCTGGTGGCCCTCTTTGCTTTCTTGCTGGGGAAGAGCAAGATGTGGCAACTGGGAACAATGTTGTGGAATGACTAATGGAAAGGGAGGTACTGTAATTTGGCATCTTCCATGGCACATGAGCAGTCATTTTAGAGATACTTTTTCCATAGGGACAAATTTTAGCATTGCTAGCAGTTTTTTCTTTTCTGGTTGTAATCAGCTTTGTGAACAAGACCCAAAACTGTATTCACAACTGATTTATACATATAAGCATGGCATACAATAGATGTGCAGGCTTCAAAATAATTTCAAAGAACAAATTGTCTTTTTGATTGTTCTTGTTATAAAACAATTTTATGATTCCAGAATTTTACTGAAAGGATAATATGTTGTTTCTCAAGTTAAAAAAAACACACAAGACCTGGAAATGAAAATGAAGTGTAGAGTTTTCCACCTGGCAGATCAATAGCTTTTCAACATTTTCCTTTTCTTGTGTTTCCCAAGTGAATGCCCAAGTGAATGTTATTTGGAAGCATAACAAAAATAAGACACAAAATTACTGTAGGAAAATTCGAAACAAAGTCTTTTATTTAAACAACTGTAACACATAAAGAAGCAATGAAATCTGATTTCTTTTTTTTCTTGGAAAAGAAAGTGAACAATGCTGTATTACTGCACAGCATTGATTTGTAGGTGTTGGACTCAGCAGGCCCTTTTCTAATGGCAAGCAAATAGCTGGAGTCAGTATCTGGAGGAGCATACTCCACTTTGGTGGCATTTCCAAAGCATGTAATGTAGATGTCCACAGCTTTTGCTACGTGCTTGGCACTGGAGATTTTGATGGTATTTTTACATGGATAGCTGAGTGCATGAAAAGAGATCCCCAGTAACACTTAAGTACAGCCAAAAAAATAGGATTTACCCATGGTTGCAGAGATGTCTCCAGGAAAGTCTGAGTTCTGCTCAGAGGGAGGAAGATCTGGCCAAGTTGTTCAAGCAATAATGCAAGAGCATTGTTACCTTTCAAACTTCTAAATCTGCCAGTGAACTTGATCCTTTTGAGGGAACAGAGTTACCTATGTGGTGGTTTGGGTTTTTTTTCCTTCTTTCTACTAATCTATGACACTGCACTTTTAACCTGAAACATTCATTTGCCTTCTGCACCTCCTGGCTTGTGTGCAGCTGTGCTTTGCTGGTGATGCTCAGGAAAGCACCAATGTCAGCAGAATAGTCTTGCACAGAAGTGCATCTGCCAGTGGCACTGAGCAGGGGCAATGGAGTGTTTCCATGTTTCCAGTGAGTTAGAAAAGCAATGCTCAAAACAGCAGCTTTTAGGGGGCACTTAATGAAATTAACACAGCAGTGGAAACAAACTTAGAAGTGTGGCCAAGCCCAATATTGCTGCCCTACGAGATCCTAGAGTGGCCAGAGCAGCGTAGTTGCTTTGCTGAGCTGATGAGTGCTAGGGAGGAAGGTTGCTGAACGCTTGGAGAGTAGACCTTGGAGCAGGGATGTGACTGTGCCCGCCGTCTCCCCAGCCACCTGGTGAGTCTCAGTGGTCTCATGCACAATGGCTTGCCCTGCCCAACCACTCACTGGGCCTACGATAGGGGAGCTTTGGACAGGAACAACAAAGGGTTGGGGTTGGGGTTAGGGTTAGGGTTTGGTGGGGCAACACTTCAGCACCATTTGTTTCCTGGGAAAAGCAGTTCATTTCCATATGCAAGCAGGGAACAGTGTCTAAGACAAAGCTGCAAAGAAGCTGCCAGCTGCCTGGAAATACCAGAAGGCTGGACCTGTCCTGGCACCAGAAGATAAAGTCTGGCCATTACACTATTTACTCTCAGCCTTTCTCTTTGGGAGAAGGGAGTTTCTACGCCATAGTGCCACCCGCTGCCTTTACACTCATGTCATGAGCACTGAGACAGGACCCGAGGAGAAGACCTGAACAGGTGAACAAGCACCAACTATAGCAGAAAACTGCAGCTCTCCCTGTCCAAATCCAGCAGAGCTACTACAGAAACACGCTGGATCTGGAGAGCATCCTTGGTGAAGGAGCAAAAGGAGCATGGCTTCTGGGACACAGTTTGAGGAAATGTGCTGCTTGGGAATGCCAGGGGCATGTTTGCATCGCGTTTCCCCAGCACCTGCTCTGTGCTCTCCCCATTTTCCAGAGGGAGAAGGACAGCACAAGAGCCAAGGGCTAGGTGTAGGATGCATGACAAAGGTATGAAAATCTGGGGAGAATGAGGAGGAATTTGGGTGATAATTGTGGACCATCCATGGGCTGTGGCAGCATCATCTCCTGCACAGGGACCTCTCACAAGCAGGACTGCTTCATGCAGACACTACTGACACTTCAGGCTCCTTCTGTAAGCTCTTCCCCCCTAACTGTCCCTGAAGGTACTGTAGTATCTGCTCGACCCTGCAGAAGAGGAGGGCTCAGATTGTCCATCACCGTGCCTGTCCTCAGCCTACGGCCACAGTCAGCAATTATGTTTGGTACTGCACACCCCTCTGTTTAATTTGATTTAATTTGATTTTAAAACCTCTGAGAAGCAACAAGTTTTGCCTGATGAGTGCACTCCCAAAGCCACAAAAAAGGGTAAAGAGAGTGTAATGGGTGAAAGCAATGGATCTGGATTTCTCAAACATCTGACAGGCGATTTTGAGGACTCAAAAGGAAGCTGACTTAAGGAGAGATGATTTTCAGCAGGCTGTAGGCCACTTTGGCTATATAAGGGTTATTAGGCAAGACTTGATACATTCCAAATCACTAAAGCTTGTATTTCCACTCTTGGCTATATTTTATCCTAACCATCACCCTGAATGCTACCTTTTATTCAGGACAAGTTGTCTTTTCAGCAGTGTTTAAATGCATTCTTAATGTGAATTATCATGTTTTATGGTAGAGCATCTGAAAAAGAAAGAGGCTTGAAGAAAGCTTTTTGCTGGCAATAAATTAGATCCAAGTTTCTGTGATAAGCTGTAATGGCTCTTCAGAGCAGATGTATTTTATCAATTTAAGAACACAGAGAAAACATGTACTGCGTTCAGACTTTTAAAAAAGTATTTTCATGTTAGTGTGTTCACAGTCAACAATAAATCCAGAGAAGCTATGATTGCCTTCCAGTTAGACATGATGCAGCTTGTGCTGTGTCTGTTATTTACATATAGGATGACAAAGGCACTTTTCAAGCCACAAGTTGCTCCTTAACACAAAGCTGAGTACTGTTGGAAATGATGGGCTGTTGGCTCAGCTTTGGTCAAGGGACAAGGCATGCTCCCAGGCAGATAACTCACCCACATGCAGGTTTATGGACCCACAGGAGAAACTGCTTTCAGTTATCTGTAATCTAATTTCCTGGCTCAGGAGCCTTCTCAGCTTCTGCGGTTTCTGCCATAGTGTGAGATATGTCATGGACGCCAACTTCCTCCTCTTCTTCCTCCTCCTCCAAATGTCTATGTTCCCAGCCCCCAGGGAGAGAGGCTGGCACTATCTGCCAGCTTGGGCTGTTCTGGAGTTGCAGCTGTGTGCTTCATGCCAGCAGCACATGTGCATCTCACCTGACTCAGAGGGGTGGCCCTGAGAGTGATAAGGCTGTAGGGGGTGTGGGAAATCCCAGCCAGGCTGTCCAACCCTAGAGTGCTGATCCACTGAGAAATCAACACAGTGCCACTCTCCCAAGTGTTTCTGTGGCATTTGTCTGAGCTTCTTCGGAGAAAGCAGATCCACCTTCCCTGGATTTTATACAGTGGGTGTGGAACATGGTCCTTTCCCTTGCCTTGACATCTTCTTATTTTTTAAAGTGCCAGTCTGTAAGTGAGATGGTTTTGCTCACCCCTCAGCTATACAGGTTGATGAATACCATCAATCAACATTTTTCTTGCTTTTAATTCTTTTTTTTCTTGAGAAGAGAGTATTTTGAAGAGAAGTCTTCTCAGTTTTGCACAGATTTGCATCTGTTTTCCAACTGGGCTGTGAAAATAGTCAACAGAATTTTCATTACTTGTTCTCATCAAAAGACACTGGCAAACAAGGGAATATTTTGCTAAACAAAGGGTTGATTTACACACCTCTGTAGAGGATTGGGCACCCACAAATTTAGGCAAATCTCTAGGACCTTACAGATATAGACTGTGTGACTTCTGTGAATGGAAAATTTTCCAGTCCTACTGGCAGACTAGTTTGTTAGAATTAGAGAATTAAGAGAACAGAAAAGCAGCTAATTTGAATTTCATTGTTTTCTAGCATGGCTTTTCTAAGGAAGCGAGTCTTATGCAATCACATTGGCTGCCTGGCTTGAACCTCAATGTTTGAATCCTTTGGTCATTATAGGCACATTTTTCAGAGGGGGAAATGTCTGAGATGTCATTACATTCAATCAGTCATGTGAAAATTAGAATCTCCATTAAAAAAAAAAGTATGCTCCAGCACAGGCAACGTCTGCAACATGCTTGCAGATGGTGTTAACTGCTGGAACACCCACATGAGAGAGAGAGACTTTATGAATGTCCCAACCACAGGAAAAGCTTCCCTGGGAGTTTGAAATCAACCGCAAGACACAAATCTTCAAGAAGCCAGATTATGTTGAGCTGGGGTGTGTGAGGTGGTGGCTCTCAAACGTCCACATTTTCCCCTTGCCAAGGCCGTCCCTTTATAATTTAATTTGCTCTTCATCCCTGAGAAGTTTGGTCTCAAACATCTAAGAAAGTTTTCCCTGAGCAAGGTAATGGATGTCAATAGATGTGCATATCCAGAGCACACAAGGAATTTTTCAGAAACCCTACTGAGCTGAGGTCAAGCAGAGTAAAGAGACATTTTCTCTCTTCATTGCCTCATTCAGTCTTCTCCCACCCACAGGCAGGCAGACTTGGGCGAGGAGGTTTCCAGAGGAGCAGTGCTGATGTGACACTTTGCTGGTCACATTGCTTCCTCCTTTAGTTGTGTTTGTTTCTGTTTCACTCTGTGGTTGGACCAACAGGGGTTGTCCAAGGTTTGCACTTTCCACTTCAGTTCCTTCTTTCTGTGTGGAGGAAATTTGCAACTTCCGTTCATGACATGATGTGATGTAGATCATGAGTATCTTTATGAAAACCCTTCCCTAATCCTATTCCCCTTTAAGCTTAACAAAAGTTACTGAACCAGATTTATTCACACTTAATTATTTGGTGCAGAGTGGAGCAGCTCCACCAGGAAGTGATGAATCTTTAAGCAGAGTAGCCAGCAGCCTTGTGGTTCAGAGATCACTGGGGAAGGCCCATGTTAAAATCCCCAATCTGCCTGATTTGGAGAGGGAAGTTGAAGTAGGACTGTCTGCTGGAGTGCCCCTGTCTGCCAGGGTGAGAGCTGTTGTCCTTTGCATTGAGGATAAGCTTTAAACCAGGTCTAGATTAGAAAATCAGATAAATGCCCATATAATGTGTAGGAGAAGAGGTCTGCTAAAGAAAACCAGAGAATCAGAGCTTTGCTTTACCTTGCCCCTACCCTATCTCAGTGCTGCTTGTACATGGTCACAGACAATTAGATCCAGGATAAAATGTAAAAAGCACACGAGGATCACTGGAATGAAAGACGGTTTAGCAATGGACTTGTCAGTGTCAGGCTGACAAGGTTGGACTCTGTGATCTTAAAGGTGTTTGGAAACCAAATAATTCTGTGGTTCTCTGTCTGATCTGTCTGCTCTTCTGCTCTTTGACTGCTGGGCTGGGTTGTCACAGGCATACTTCCCTACTGAGATGAGCTTTTCTTTTCCACTCTCTAGGCTCTGGTGCTCCTCAGGACAAGTATTGCCTCTTATGGTGGGTTTCTGTAAGGCCTGTCACCATGAGCAATGTTGTGAGACCTCTTACCATGATTCTAAAATGCAGAATAACAGCCCCTGTAGAGTCTGTTAGTTGCCTATAGAGGCCTGGTTTGTGTCTAAATAGGGTTGGGGGGAGATATTAGAGAAGTGGCATAAAAAACTGCTTGCTTCTCTCTGGGCTGAATAGCCTTCTGGGTGGTCAGAAACTTTGCTGGCAGGGAAATGTGACATTTGCCTTTTTCTCTTTACTAGATTTGGCCCCAAGGGGCAAGAGCCGGAGGCTGTGGTTTCTGCAGTTGAAGATCAGTTTTCTAAGTCACTGTCCCTGGCAGATTGGCATATCTACATATTTACTCTGGTATGTGATGGTGGAGGTTCTACGCTGTCAAGGTGCTCTCAATGAATAAACATTACATGTTTTAATTTTACATTATGATTGCAGCAGGAATTCATTTCCCCTTAGATGCAATCCCTGTTTAAAACAAAATCTCCATGTACCAAACAAAATCCTGGCTTTGGGTCCCAGAAAGGGAAAAAACAGTCATAGTTGTACACCACCACTCTCTTCATTTTCTGCAACAGCTGAAACTTTCCAAGAAACAGCAGTCAAGGTACTGAGCCAGATAAACTCTCTCATCCTCAAGCATCAGATATCTTCTAGACACGTTCGGATGAATGGCATATTGTAGGATTCAGAGGAAGAGAATGAGAAAACTTTTTTGGAAGGGCTAAACTTCATTCAAAGGAGGCTTCCTTATTGAATACTTCCAGTGCCAAGGGTGTTACTGGGGCTTGTTAAAGGATAAGACTTGCATGAGAGTTTACGTATAAACCCCTTGACTATAGCAAGTGAAATGGTGAATTTGAAATGGCCGTAAAAGATTCTTAGCAAAGCCACAGGACATCACTTTGTTTGGGAAAATTCAAGGACATGTGACCTCAGGATGCAAGGAGCCTGCATTTTTCTTAGGGAAAGGGACAAACCTCTAAAAGCTTAAAAGCTCCTGTTGCAAATACAACAGCAGATGACTGAGCCTCAGACAGCAGAAACAGTTTTCTGGACATGTTTCTATTCACAAATTCTCCCGTGATTTTTTGGTGGGTTTTTGGGTTTGTTTTTTTTTTTGGTTTGGTTTGGTTTGGTGGTTTTTTTTTTTTGTTTTGTTTTGTTTTGTTTTTGTTTTGTTTTGTTTTTTTGGTTTTTTTTTTTGTTTTTTTTGGGTTGTTTTTTTTTTTTTTTTTTTAAGTAAATACCTCCTGAAAAAAAAACCTGATTACTTTCTAGTGCTTAGCCTAAAAGTGCTCTGCAAGTCTATATATGACACGTTGGGCTTCACAAAGCCGCAGCTTGGTGCACACAAGGTCTGTGTCCCACCACCGCCCTGTGAACAGGCGATGGATGGAGCAGCTGGGGCTGCTCCTGAGTCACTGCCGTGGCACACACAGGTTCTCTGTTCTCACGGGTGGGAAAATGCTTGTCCCAGTAGTGTTTGGACTTTCCATAGCTCCAAGGGTGCTTGTGGTGTTATAAATAGCAGCGGTGGGGCTATTCAGGGGTGCAGGGCTGTGAGTAACTGTTTGAATAGTGCACTCTCTGCGGTAGATTTATATTTTTATTTCCAGTGTTTGTTCAGCATTTATAATCTTCTCTTCCTGGAGTTCAAGATGAATCTGGAAGGGAGAAGCTTTGCTTTCTCATTTTGTGAACTGGAACAACCCTGTACATTGGGACTCTGTGCAGATCTCTGTCCAAAGGCACCCCACAGTATAAAGCAATGTACTTTATCCTCCTCCTTTTTTCTTGGTTGCTTTAAAATATGCCTTTCACCAGATTAGCCTAAGTGTTAATTCTCTGACAACTATCTCTGAATCTCGCCCTCCTACGTGTCATCTCTGACAGTGTAAAGAGTCTCCCCCTTCCTAAGCGCTGGGAAAGAGGGAAGACAAAGACAAGAAAGCCTCTGCCGAAGGCTGTAGGAATGGCTGGTTACAGCAGACGGTGCCTGATCTGCTGCATGTGGCAGGTCACGCTCGAGCACAGGAAGGTCTGAACCCAGCACGGGATGTAGGGAAGCTGCCTCGTGTTTCCACAGCTGCCACTCCCCATGGCTGGGAAACCTCCCTGCAATGATGTGTGTGGCTGCTGGGTGAGAGGCAGCAGAGGACAATGAAGTGAAACCCGGGATTCCTCCAGCACAGCCTGGCATGAGAGGGGAGGCTGGGATCTGGCAGCAGGTACCACCAGCACATGGCTCACACCGAGGAGGTGAAGCACCACGGACATACCAGCTCTCTCCCTCCCTCCACACGCAACTAATGCCCGAGACACCCCTTCTAACAATGAGCTCCCTTGACAAGCAAAATTGGAAAAAAACCCACAAAACCCATTGCAGAAGAGCTGACACAGATTAGATATTCAGGTAAAATATTCAGCAAGAATACCTCCTGCTGGATTAGCTTGGGGGAAAAAAAGCACGGAACAAAAATTCAGTGCAAAGGAAGAGTGCAGATTTTTAGATACGGATGCATGAATTTGAAAAGCCTCTTTCTTAAAATAAGGAGGGCTAAAGATAAAATGTGGAATATAACTCAGATATGCAGATGTAAGAGTATCTTTCAGGACTGGATGTTTTGTAAAAGCTTACCTTTTTTTTTATAAATAAATGGAGCTAAGAAGCCCTACTGGCACAGATCTCATCTAACAAGAAACAGTCTAATTATTCTTCAAGATTTAATGGCTTTTAATGAGGATCTCAAACCTCAGTAATAGGAGTGGAAATATCCATTGGAAAATGTATTCTTAATTTTCTCAAAATAATGTGAAAATCCTAGCTTTTTAGTGGGATTGAAGTTGGCCTTTGAGGAACAATTGGAAGCAAATAGGAGTATTAGAAATATCTTTGTAGAAGTCAACAATGACATTTTCCCCCAGCATTTCCCATGTGTTTCAGGTAGGCACAGATTTATTAATGCAGACAAGTGTTACCAATTGCAGCCTGAGAGAGCAGGTCCAGTCAAGCAGAAATCTAGTTTACATACCTTGCCATCACCCCTCTGTGATTATTTTGCTCTCTATTAAATGGTTGGTTGGATTACTAATTAAAAAGACAAAAAAAAAAGGTTTTCCATTTGCAATCGTTTCAGGGCCTTAATTTCCTTGGAGGTCTAACAGTGTGTGCTGTTGACACAGCTCAAACATTCACATCTCAGTTATCCTGAAAAAGTGCTGCAAATAGGATAATGAACTTAACACATGTACCAGCGTGGGAAATTGGAGACACCGACTATGGCCTGTTGCACTCCTCCAGCAGCAAAGAGTGGAGGATCACGCCCTGCATGGAACATCTGTGCAAACACACACTGCCATGCCTATTGAGGCGTCCTGCCCTGCTCCAGCACTAACCTTTGTCACATGGGGCTGTCACCAGCTTACACTGTGGCCCACAGCCTTGCAGGAGGCTGAGTTCTGGAGATGTCTTGTAAGGTGGCAGCTGTTTTTCCACACATGCAATGGCATGGGGGAGGAAAAAAAAGCTTTGTGGTTACCCCAGTGAAACCAGCAGAAGATACTGGCAGGTGTGAGACCATCTGGTGAATGTGGCACAGAGGCCTCCCAGGTTTTTTTCCCTTATTTTAAAGTACATTGGCAGGTCTGTGCACATGTGTGAGCTCTTACCTGCTCAGCCCATCTGAGCAGTCTCTGCCCAGCACACACCACTGCTATGGTGGCATACTTTATTTCCTCCTGCAGAGAGCATGATCTAGTGGCTGTGGCCACTCTTCAGAAAAATGTACGTCAAGGGCTTGTACAGCCTGACAGAACATAGCTTTCTACAGAGATGAGAAGAGAAAAATGTTGTAAGGGCAGGAAAGTGAAGCTAGTCTCTGGTAAAAAATCAGCATGCTTAATCTTGCCCTTACTGTAATTCAGTCCTGGGGTCCTCTGCCATCACATGGAAGTCTCCCAGCAAAATGCACCTGAGCTGGTGACCCTTGTGACAGTGGGATGCCTCACAGGAAGGGGCTCAGTGGAGGAAAAACAGCTGCCATTTAAAGCTCTTGGTTTCTCTGCCAGGTTCAAGCACAAGCTGCAAGATGTGCAACAGTAACTCTGGGGGCAGAACCCAGTGCTGAGAGATTTCAGATAAGCAGCCAGTGGCCTCTGCACTCCTTGTGTTCTTAGATGTTCCAAAGGGTCCTGAACTATTGATCACAATCCTCCAGCCTCTCCACATGTCTGATCCTGAGTTTGAGGGCAAAAGAGCATGCCCTCTTGATGCAGGATAGGTGAAATCATTGTTTGGGGATTGCCAGAGGGTGCTGTGTAAGAGGCTCACATGTTCATCCTCTAAATGTGCCCGTTTTGCTCAAAGTTCAGAAGACAACCTTGTTGTCACCTCTAAGGCAGTTTCTTTCCAGAGAAGCTGTTACAGATGGCAATAAAATTTGCCTTCTTCGCTCTGCTTTCAAGTGTCTTGGGTCTGTGCAACACCCTACAGGCAGTCAAGAACTGCAGTGCAAGACTGTGATTTCTGACTTGAGGCCTGCCTGCCCCTGACAGCAGCTCTGCCCAAAGAGGGCTATGTAACCCTTAAATAACCTATCTGCAATCAGAAGACAACTCAAATCCAAGCTGCTCACATGCCTTCCCCATTCTCCAGCTTGTCAGAAGAAATTGAGGTGGATTATAATCAGAAAGGGAACATATTCTGCCTATCAAGCTGCCAGAGCAGTCATCATAGTACATTGTTGCTGCGGTACATGGGATAGTCAGTTGCTGGCCTAGGAGTAACTGTGCAAGTGTATTCAGTTTTTGTGGAGAAAAATGGACTTGTACTCAGTATTTCAGTTAATGTCCCAGTATCCAGACTTCTGAGGGGAAGGCAGAAAGAATCCAGTCATACAGTCACCCCATAAGCTGGTGGCTGTAGCTCCTTGGTGATGCTTTCTTAGGTCCCCAAGGACAGTGCAGGTGGCCTAGAAAGTGGCCAAATGCTCCAAGTCCCCATGCAAACAGGGAGCAACACTACTCCTGCCCTCTGTGCAGTGTTTGAGAGATGGGAGGGAGTGGGAGAGAGGACAGTGTTTGCTGGAAGGGGATGATGTCTGCTGATGAACAGATGTCATGAGGGACCACAGTGCTGGTGTGGCCAAGCTCAGTCCTGTGGCTTGGCACCAGAAGTGACAGATGCTCATCTGTGAGTCCAGCGTGTGTGGCACATGCTTTTATAAATGAACACACTGCTCCCAGGCCGTGGTACTGATTTCACCCAAGTTAACTTCAAATTGCTCTAGTTCTCTTTACTGTAATAATTTCTTTCACTAGATCACTTCTGCTTTCAAAAGTTAAGAACATTTAAACCAGATTATACATTAGTGGGCAAATACTCTAGGTTCTGTTACATATTCTCTTTTACCTTTTTTTTTTCTTTTTTCCTGTTCAACCAGCTCCAAAATTTACATTGGGGAAAATAATTTCAAGAGCTTTTATTCCACCTACTTTTGTGCTATTGAATGCCAACACAACTGAAGATTTCTGTTTCATAAAAACAGGTTAAAGGCAATGTGGAGTGTAACCTCCTTTGTGCCCAGCTGAAAGCTAATGGAATTCCATTGTTTCACTCTCCTGTGATTATAAAAATGCTGCCTTATATTGCAGTCTGCAAAAGCATAAATAAATCTGTGCTTTTATATATGTAGATGGTCACTTAACTGTTTCAGAGAAACAAATCTTTCCAGATTGCTCTGTCTGAGTATAGGACAAATGTAATGAGTAATGCAAGTAAAAGAAACAGCAAAACAGCAATTCTAACTACCCTACTCTAAAATATCAAATGTGGGCAAGAAAGCAGGGTTTAATCAGTATTTGCTCCAGTGTCTCTCAAAACAAGATTCCTTTTTTCTCCATTGGGACACAGTTTATCATGGCACAAGTGCAAGTAAATAGTGCACTAGGGGTCATTCCTTACTTTGAACTGTGGGTAACCAGCTTTACTGGGTACTTGGATGTGACTCCTGCTGGTCCCTGGTCAGGCAGAGGGTAAGTGTAAGACTAACTCTGCAGTCCTTCTGTCGGAGCTGATTTACTGCACAAGTCTATCCCTAATAATAGAGCAACTGAAGCCAAGGAGCACTGCAAAGCAAAGCAGGAATTTACAGCAACCAAAAAGCATGGATTTAAAAAGTCAAGAAGAGAAATAATTGTAAATTGCAGCATAATTTAGTCTTAATGTCAGGTGCAAAACTAGCCTAACAGCATGTGCTTGTGTGGACTCATACAAAATGCTTAAGGGTTTTGTTGGCATCCACCTCAATGATCCCTGAATGCAGGTGGAGCAGAGACCTGACCCAACAAGGTTCTGGATGTCCCCAAGGATATAGCTGGAGGTTGAGAGCTCTCAGAATCCTGCAGCACCAGTCTCCCATTTAGGACTGATTTGGCTACTCAAAGTTCTGTTAAAAATGCTTTGTTATTAAATCCATTTGGAGACATGAGCTGTATTTATTAGACACACGCTCCTCCTGTCATATGCATTTTCTGATTTTATGCACATAAGCTGTATTGACACTGGAGAAGACCACATTTTGTGGAGGATTTTAGAAAAGTTGTTAGTAACTTGAAAAAAAAATAAAAGCCATTTCAACAGCCATTTGTCTTTCAGGACCCCATTGTCACCACTCCCCGCTACTTAGAGTCAGGAGAGGACTCTCTCAGTAGCTTCTATTCTGTTTTACAACAGCTGAATGCTGGTTTCAGGTCTCTGGTATGGCACTGCTTGATGCTGCTGGCTTTTCTGCTTTGGATTATCCATGTTTCAATTTGTTGTTGTGCTTGTAAAGAAAAAGCCTTTAAATGTGTCCCCTTTTCTCCAACTATCATTGTTTTTTGATCTTCTCTGTTTATTAACTATAGACATATAAAAGCAGAGCTTTTTAACTTAATTTTGTATTCAGAAACAAAAAGTGTTGAATTGTTGTGGTTATGCAGGGCAAATTGAAATAATATCTGTGGCAGCCTGGCTTGGAGAAACATTCAGAGTTAGAGATAGAATAAAGACAGCAGAATAACAATGCATGGACTTAAAAGCACAGATTCTTTCTCCTTAAAAAGTATTCACTACTTTTAACACCTTGAAGGTTGCTAAAATAACAATCTGGTGGCTGTGCTTCTGCTGGCCTCAGAGGACAGATGGAGGGCAATGAGCTTCTGCTGCTTTGTGTCCGCTTGCTATAAACCACGGAGTAGGTCAGAAAAATGTTCTTGTTGAAAAAAAGATACTCAGTTGCCCTTAGTCTTGATGGGAGCTGCGACCTAACCTCTGATCCAGCACAGTCTTGTTTTCCAGGTCCAGTCAGAATAGCTGCTGAACTGACACTCTTTCTTGCTCAGATGTGTCAGGCCATGCATCAGCTGGTAATGCCCTAACCAAAAAGTATTTAAACAATTATCTCTGTGTCTCAGAAAATATTAGTATTGCTAAATTAGCCCCTTGGCCCCAGGCAGCACACCCTGTCAGTCATTCTGGCCACACAGCCTTTATCTAAACACCTTGACAAGCTTAAATCAGTGTTTCTATGGCAAATCTTCACCCAGTTTAAATAGACATGATTTTATCTATTTTAAAGATATGCTATTTTATACCAGCCAACATAATGGCATTTTCTTTCCAAAAAACAATCCCGAAAACTTTGTTAGATAGAATTTTCCTGAAATGTACACCCCAGATGATTTTGCAAAATTATCTATGCTATGTTAATGCAGAAAGAAGGAGTTTTACTGTTATTGTATTAAATGGTTTTGTTTTTATCTTCTTAGAGCAATTATTTCACTTGATTATCATAGAAGAATTTCATCTGACATTGAGTTTAGGTGCACCTGAATTCATTATACTGTCTAATTGATATTTGATATAAAATGACAATAGCTTGAAACTGTATTGACAGACCTTTATTGAAGATAATTACTCAACAAGAATCATTCTGAATGAATTACATTGAAAATTCGCTTCAATTTTACAGCACTCCAGCGATAAGAAACATAACTATACACGTTTCCTTTGCTAAATTGTAGCTATAATTTTATTTAAAACTCTTTGAATTCTTTCAGGTAAATTTGAGCTCCCCAGAGAAGCTTGTAACACCTAAGCTCAACTTCTGAGACTTGATTAATTCACAATTCAAGATGATATTACTACAGGCAGATGTCTTACTCTTTTCCCTGGAATGGCAGATTGTCAGTTGTTTCAGGGAGACAGTTTAGTGAAAAGGGTGGGAAAAGTGGCCACCTTCCCCTTACCCAGAAGAGGGTTTGCTCCCCATTTGCAGAGCAGGTAGGAATCTGGTCGCTGCCATGTGTGCCTGGTGATGTCTCTCCCTCTGCCCAACTCCAGGAAGTCCAGCTCCAGGAAGGAGCTGGAGGGCTCAGGTTGCACCCCCAGTCCCTCTCCTCTGGCAATTTCAGTCTGTGATTGCCACAGAACGACTGAGCATCTGCATAACTTTGGGATTACAGAGGCCTTATGCTCAGCACTTTACAGAATCAGTACATAAAAATATTTATTTTAGCTATAGTGGGTAAATACGTTTTACCTCAATAGATTGCAATAATTTATTCCCTCAATTTTGATCTATTTCTACCAAAGAGACCTGTCATAAGTGAAAATGTAAGATTTGCCTTCTATTTTCTTAATCTATTAAAAGTCATTTGAAAACACAGGTACTATGTGTGACATAATGGTTGTCACCCATCTTGTATTCTTTGGCTACAAACTGGCATGTGTACAAGCAGCTTTCCAATATTTACCTTTCAGAAAAATTTTCTAAAAACTATACTCAGCCAGGATATAAACTAGCAAAAGGAGAAAAAAATTAACAGTAAGCCATGGGAGGGGAGAGAAAGGAAGATAGGTAAAATATCATCAGTACCTCTGAAATACAATTGTGGTGTGTTCACACAGAGAAGGCATTCAGCATCCACAATGGCTTGACCTAGTAAGTAGTGTAATTGTCACTCAGACATATTGTAGTAGTATTTATTTCATGTCGTGTTTAGAAATTAACACAAAAGTTGAAAATGAAGAATAGGAATATTCCTGAAGACAGGAATAAAGAGGTGAAAGATAGAAGAATAGGGAATGATCACACTGAGAAATCATACTGTGATTCAGTGTGCTACAGACAAGTTAATTCATTCATAGACTATTAATTAAAGGTTTATTTCCTTGTGTTGAAGTATCATTGTCCTAACGGGGTTAGAGAGGAAGGAAAGGAAAGAATGGGATGGATGTAATTCATCATCAGAAGAGGAAAGCCACCACATGGAATACAGTCCACATGGTCTGTCTCTCCGAGTAAAACACTTCTGGATTTTCTTCATCATCTTAGAAATAATTTATATCATTGTGCTTCAGCTGGTTTATTAGTATTCATTTTCCTCTTAGCCAAATGGAATTGTTTATTGAGAAGCATTACTGCACATCACTAAGTATCCAAGCTATTTTAGTTTGGCTGTGCTTACTTCCTTCAAGTCTCAAAGGCTGCCAGCTGCTTTGTGCTAAGGATCTGAGCCAGCAAATTGTTGGTACCCATCTAAACATCGACTGCTAGGGGCTTACATGGCTCTGCACAGGAACGTGTCCCAAAGGCTGCTGTTACTTTCTTGTTCCCATCTGTTCTACCAGCCCTGCAAAACTCTTCATGAGGGATGCTATGTATCAGGCACTATGTGTGTGGGGAACAGGAGGTGGTCGTTGCCTTAGAGGCCATGCACATGCTCTTTTCTTGTGGGACAGCTTCTCCTCAACAGTTTTGCTCTTCTGGCTCCAGTGGGGTTCTCCTGATTTATTCTGTTGTGAGAAACTAGAAGAATAGTTGGATTTTGAACCCTTGTCTTGCTAGCACCACCTGGATAGCTGTGTAACTCTATTAATTACAGTTGAATAAGTTAATTTGGTAAGAAGTGAATCAATTTCAATATTGCAAAAATTGCTGTACCTTTTTTGCATTACCTTATATCACATGTATTTTCCTGTCTCTATTATAACACACTTTTCCAGACTTAATAAGGATTTGCAGAATTTCCAGAAGACTTTGGTTAAACAACTGTAAATTTTGTGCAAATTTGCTTAGCCTTTCTAGGAAAAGAAATAAAAATATTGTGTAGGACAATGCAAAGGATTTTTCCATACCTTTAGGCTAAGCACAGGAATAAAAAGCAAAGTGTTATGTGAGAAGATTTTGCTCATTTTCACAACCCTAATTACAGACCTGTGAATTAGATGCAGGAATAGACTGATAAATTCTCTGTCACATTTTACTGCCAGTCAAGTATTTTCACACATGAATTATTATATAAAACCCATAAACCACCTGAAGGAGAAAGCAGAAACCTCACTGGAAAAAAGATGCATGTGTGTTGGCCAGCTGTTGTTCTACCAGGAAGCAATTTTATCCAGCACAAATTCCCACTGTAAAAGCTAATTTGGAAGCTGCTGAACTTTCCATCCATATAGATTTTACAAATAGAAGATGAGGGGAAAGGGCATACAGTTCAGCAGGTGGACTTAGTCTACCCTGTGGATGACAGGAGTTCATGGAGAATGCTTAGCTGTCTTAAAGAACAAAAATAGTAGTCATAGTCTATTCAAGCATGTTATATTACACTGATAAAGTATAAATCTGGTTTCAAGCAGAACTGCTGGCCATTAAACTAATTGTATTCCTCATCTTTGGACAAGGAAATGTATCCTGGTGTAGTCCAATAACACAGTATTTTAGAAGAATTATTTTAAAAATAAGATTAAAAGCCAATAAATATTCAAAAATTTTAGATCCTACAGAAGGGAAAAAAAAAAACATGGAAAAAAACTCACTGGGCTGAAAAGCCTGAAAACAAGGCTTTTCAGTGTATTTTTCTTTCACCCTCTGTCTTTGAACCTTTGCTGATCTACACTTGCTAACCTTAACTGGTCTGGGACAGAAAGGGCAAAAAGGGAATGTGGAACAGTAGTGAGAGAATGTTTGCAGAAAGGCTGCAGAAAATTAGAACAGAGTTGAGGTAGCAGCTTCCTCTGGGTTTGGTGTTTGGTGAAAGGAAGCCCAAGAGAACCTAGAACATGTCAAAAGATGGATGGAATATCTTTTTTTTAAACAAATCTGTACTTGGAAGAGAACATAGAGAAGTAGATGACTGTGGTTTTCATTTTCCCTGTGTCTCACATGCTTGTAACAGCCTTTTGTAAATAGTGAACAATTTTAAAAATTAAAGTAATGTTAGAAGAATGTGAGTGACGGATATGACTTCACCTGGGACATCAAATTGAGTTGGAGCTGTCCCTTGTCTAAAAAGATACAGCACAAAGATTTCTGGGAGAGAAGAAGAAAACAGCTTAGTTTGGGCTAGAACACAGTTTCTCCTTCTTCAGGAAGTGAGGGGGCATTGGACTGCTGGAACACTAGAAAGGAATTCCTCTAGCAGGAAGACTTAGTTATCCCTTAGTTATCTACTACAAAAATTCTTGTGTGTCCTGTAACTTGTATCGTGGCAATACAACTTCCAGCAAAGGAAATTTGGTGCAAATTTTAATACCACACATTCTCACTAAACCATAGTTTATGTTTCAAAGAAAACTCCATGAGACAAAAAGTAGACATTCTTACTATACCCCTTATTTTTATTGCTCAGTCTGTTCTAAGGCACCTCCCAAGTCAAATTTGCAATACTTGGTTTCAAGTTACTCATACTTCGTGATAAATTTGAAAGTAGCACCAAGGTTTAGGGTTTTTATCCTTTCAATAATGTTCTTATCTTTCAAGGTCTGCAATAAAAAGTTGGACTTACCCAGGTCCCCTTGCATCACTCTCTGTGTTTGAGGAAAGTTGGTTTTGGGAGTGCAGATACAATTCTGCTTAATTTAAGTATGAGGGAGGGTTTTCTTGTTTTTATTGGAAAGAGGATTGGATTTGGCATATGTTCTGAAACATTTTATCTTGTGATTGAAAACTGGACTTTTGAGTCGCATATATAGTTTTGCTTAAACTCACACCACACTGTACATGGATTTTTTTAACTATTTTTATGGCAATTCTGTAACCTACCACTTGAAACAACTAATGAGGTAGACACATGAGAACCAAAGTTATTTCAAGTGTTGTCTCATAGGTAAGGAAACTCATACCAAAAAAATTAAAGGTAATATTAGTGGTTTAATTCTAGAAAACCATAACTGACAATTAAGTCACTGTCATTGATCATAAAATGTACTGGACTTGAATTATTTCTCCAGACTGTTCTGGAGCTACTTTTTCTTTCTTTGACTTATAAAAGAGATATCCCAGGAATTGGAAGCCTGAAGGCCAGATGCTGAGATCAGATAATATGAAGGATGTGTAACTACTGCACAGTAATGGCTATAATATAAAATAAAAATTTATTTAGAGAGTGAAGAACATCCATGTTTAAAATTTCCTATGATCTGATCTTGGCTTATAGTACAGGATAACTGGTTAACTTGCAGCTTTTTTCCAATGCAATTAGGCTAAATTATCAAACTGAAGTACACAGTACTGAGACAACATACTAAAGATGTGCCAGCACTGAGAACTGTAGTCCATTAAAACAACAAAAAACCCCAACAACAAAACCTCTAATGGACCATTCCCTATGCTCCTTAAAGAGGTAAAATCCTTTATTTGCCCTCACTGGAGCAAGGGCAAATTGCCTAAGTAAGAAATATGGGACTGGTTTATGTATGTGTTATCATTCTTCCCCCAGCTTGACTGAAACGACCCCGTATCTCATCCCAGCCTTTCTGCTACCAGTCTGGTAGCACAAACTCATGAGCCATTTTTCCACTACTTGACTCTGATACCAACAAATAAATCCCAGGGGCTGAAAAGGACAGTTAGAGTGAGAAGAATAAGAAAACATATGGCAAGATCAGGAGATGTGTCTGGTTTGTAATCGGAAGAAATACACCTTTGCATTTTCCCTCTTGCCCTGAGAATGCAACTCTTCATCTTCTTTCTGCCACAGAGAAGCTTGGTCACCCTTCTCAGATAAAGCAGTCTACTTATCTCATCAATTCCCACTCACCCATTACTTATTTCACAAGTTAGAAAGCTGTCAGCATTGCATAAGAACCATCAGCATGAATATTTGATGACCACAGCTGCCATAAGCATAACAAATCTGATATACTGCTAGCAGCCATTAAATATTCTGTTTACTCCATAAATGTACACTTTTAGAAATCTATGGAGAGACACTGTCCAGGGAGATTTGAAGCTGGGTATTTAATATGAATCTTAGTTTTGAATATAAATTATAAACTTCCCTGAGAATCTATACAACATTTACATCCTCAGTGCATATTTCTGCATTTAATGAGTACTTAGAATGCAACATCATTTTTTGCTTCTGACTATTGTGTGATGAAATGCAGTGACTTGTCACTTTATACTCTACTGGAATGCATTCGAAAGTCACATGAATATGTCTGTGTTTTAATAGGCACCAGTATTTTAAAAGGGTGGAATAATTTTAAATTGGTTTTTATTAAATACTAGGTTGTAATTGCATATTTTTCCAATTTTTAATCCTATTAGAACTTGAGCAGCTTTGCTTTTATGCACGAAAGACTCCCTGGCTTTGTAAGCAGACTTCTTTTTGTTTTGCTATCTATGTTTAATGCAGCAGAGATTTCATTTATCTGTGCTGGAATGTGCTCCAGTGGCTTATACAGTGAATAACAACAACTCTTTCTCTCTAGTTTGCGTTACTTTTAGATATCAAAAATCCTCCAAATTTTCAGCCTGATTTGCATTATATTTATTTTTTTATTACAGAACTAAAAAAAAATGCTAATAGTTTCAATTAGAAACCGAGTCAAGAGTGTTGGTTATTGACCAGTATTCAGCTTGTGAGACATTCAAGTGAAGATGCCAAACTGAGGCAATGATCAGAAGAAAGTCTGGCACTCAGTAATTTCCCCATAGAGAAGCTGTTGAGCTTTCTTGAGAAAAAAAAAAAAGCTATTCATTTCAGTAAAGATATTGAGTACTAAGTCTTTCTTAAATTATTTTCATTCCAGTCTTAAAATGAAAATTATTTGCACAGGAGTCTTGGAAAGCAGGAAATAAAAATGGTCAGTGTTCAGTCAGGAGCCAGAGCAGACAAAGAAGGTTTTCCTGGGCGTGCCAAAATGAGCACCACACACAAATTGGCTATTTGATGTCCATCATGCCCTTGCCCATGGAAAGGGCAATAGTATTCTTCCATCTTCTACCCTGTTGTCCCCAAAGGTTACAAGACAGATTGGAAAATCTGCCTGGTAATATTTAACATGCCAGTTTTACCATTCAAGATGAAATCTCCTTCCACCAATGTTTATGTATTTACAGATTCCAAAACTCGCCACATTTGCCAGAAGCCTCTGTAAACCTTTTAGCCACACAAACTGCTTCATGTACTTTTACAGACTTTTGTGGCCATATTTATGATGCACATTCTTTATCTAGTTTCAGATTATTTTATATGAAGTCCAGTTTAAATAGTTTGTCATTAGATGTATATAGTTTAAAAACCATAAACAGTGAGCAGAAAAACCTTAATGATATTATTCTTACACTCATCAAAAGAAATAAAAAATTCCCGGCTTCAGCTGTGTCTGGCAAAAGGTAGGGCAGTGGTAGCAGTCTGAATTCATCATGCTGTGTCTCCTCTCAGAAACACCAGCCTTTAGCCTTTTCTTCCCTGCAAACAAAGACTACGGATCTGATTGAGCTGGAGATTTTAAGTCTGCATCTTTAAAAGAATTGTTGACACAATTTTAGTAGACAAGGAAAACAATGCAAAACATTCAGAATGAACATGAAGTATCAGCTGTACCTTTTAAAATTATTTTTCTCCTCCTTGCCAGTGTTTCTAGTATCTCTCTAGGAGCCTGAAATTAAAGCATTTCCCTGTTGATTTGGGTTGACTTTTTCCAATTGGAAAGAAATAAAAGAATATGCTTTCCTTTTTTTCTTCTTTTCCTAGCATTGCAAAAGCCCCTCAAGAATTCTCTTCAAAGAAATCTGGTCAGTGATTTAACACAATATAAAATGTTATGTAAAAGCACTAAGAAATATTCTCATAAAAGCCATTTGGGAACAAAAAAAGAGACAACAACAAATGTTTAAGCCAACATTTCCAAAGGAAGATCTATCATTTTTATTATTATTATTTTTAGACTCAATCTTTTTCCTCGTTCAAGCACATGAAGAATTGGCTTTTCATATGCATCCTATGCCAGAACCCAAGCTGGGAACAAGGTGCTTGTCTGCTCTTCAGCATTTGATATGCTGGAGTTGAGGATCCTGAGGGGAGGAGGAAAGAAGGCTCAAAGCAACATTACAACCCTGGTCTTCAGAAGAGCAGGCTTTGGACTTTGATCTGCTTGGAAGAATCTTACAGGAAACATCCCTGGAGAGAAGAGTAGTCCAGGAGAGCTGATTGATTTTCAGAGGTCATCTGTTCCCAGCACCAGAATGGTCCATCCCAATGAACAGGATATCAAGCAAATGTAGCAGGAGATGGGCATGGATGAACAAGGAGCTCCTTATCAAATTAAAATGTAAAAAGAAAGTATGCAAAAAGTGGGAGCAGGTACAGGTGATCCAGGAGGAATACAGAGACACTGAGAGTGCATGACTGGGGAAAGAAAAGTCAGCCACCAGGAGCTGAATATTTAAGGGGCAGTAAAGGGTAACAATAACAGCTTCCCTGGGTACATTAATAGGAAAAGGAAAACTAGGGAAAATACAGGTTTGGTGCTGTATGGAGCAGAAGGGCAGGAGACTTGGTGGCAAAGGGCATAGAAAAGGTCAGTGCTTTCTTCCCACTGGATTTTACTGTAAGACTGGACTTCAGCAATCCAAGGGCCCTGAGACAAGAGGGAAAGCCCAGAGCAAGGGAGATGTGCTCTCAGTGCAAGAGGACTGGGTTACAGTCTCAAACTGGACACATTTGAGTCCATGGGA
The DNA here is from genome assembly GCF_024509145.1 of Vidua macroura. NCBI lineage: Eukaryota > Metazoa > Chordata > Aves > Passeriformes > Viduidae > Vidua > Vidua macroura. Next base: position 66,584,421 of record NC_071571.1, on the reverse strand, counting down.
GCTGGCAGGGTGCCCTCACAGGCACTGAGGGAGCTGGCTGACAAATTGTGAGACTGCTCCTGATAACCTTTAAAAGGCCCTAACTTTTGGGAGAGGTACCTTAGGAATGGAAGAAAAAAAATGTCACTTCCTGTCTTCAGGAAGGAGGATCTGGGGTACCACAGGCCAGTCAGCCTCACTTAGATCCTCAGGAAGATGATGGGAAAACTCATCCAGGAGATAGTTTCCAGACATATGAGGAACAAGTAAGTGACTAGGAGTCAGCATGGACTTCAGAAGGGCAAAAGTGTGCTCAATCAATCTGATAGTCTTCTACAACAATATTAGTGTGTTGAATTATGCAATAGGTAGTACAAGGAAGGGAGTTAGATGATTTTAGCAGGAACAAAAGTGGGAAAATAGCAGGGCAAAGGTATAAAAAGGGGTAATTGTCCATAAGCTGTTGACTGGTCAGTGTGGTTGTATGGCCATGCCTTGCAGGTGTATTCTCTCCTGAAAAAGCTGAGACTGTTTCATGCAGAGAAGAGAAGGTTTGAGATGGGTCTTGTGTGTAAAAATATCTGAAGGAAAGATGTAAAGCGGCAGGCTCTTTTCAGTGGTGCCCAGTGACAGGACAAGAGAGAATGGGCACACACTGAAATACAGGTATATACATTTAAACCTTCACTCCAAAAGTGGAACACTGGGATAGGTGTCCAGGGAGGTTGTGAAATCTCCATCCTTTCAAATCCAACTAAAAATGGCTCTCAAAAACTGCTCGTAGGTGTCCCTACTTTGAGAAGGGAGGTTGGACTGGATGATCTCCAGAAGTCCCTGCCCACTTCATCATTTTTGTGGTTCGGTGGCGTCAGTGTAGCTGAGGTGCAGCACAGCAAAAGTTGGGAGCACAAGACATCCTCTCCTGTACTGTCACCTCCAACAGTTCCACAACTGCCAAAGGAATTGGTGAGCACATGACTTGCCTCTGAAGGAGGGAGCAGAAGAGGTGACAAGGAAGAGCTGCAGTCTGTCCCTCATAAGTGGCAGTGGGGAAGCTTCAGTTCTGGTCCCAAGGCTGGTGTTGAGATTTAGCTCCTGGTGTTGCCCTGCAAGTACTGTTGACACCTTCCTGCTGCTGCACATCTCCACCCCTCACCCTGCCCCAGCCAGGCACAGCTGCCTCTTGGCATGCACCTGGTGCGAAGCCTCTTCACGGAATCACTGAATCTTTGGGCTGGAGAGGACCTTAAAGGCGATCTAGTTCAAACCCCCTGCCATGGGTAGGGACACCATCCACTGGATAAGGTTGCTCAGAGTTCCTTGGATGGTTTAGGGTGTCCAGGGATGCTGCTACAGAAATAAGACACAAGCATGAGCACCTTCCCCACGTTGCAGCTGGCAGCATTTCCCAGACCACTGCTAGCATGGCAGCTGCCCTTACCTGGCCACACTGCTTGATCCAGAGTGGGAGGTCACTTGTGAGGGCCCAGATGCCCTTCACATCCTCTTCTCTGCCACAAGCCAGGCTCCTCTCAAGAAGCATCCCACTTTAGCATAGGGTAAATATTATTTAATCTAGTAAAATTTCTTTGGATTGCTCTAGACCCTTTAAAAAAAAAAAAAAAGACTGCCTGCTAATTTTGGGCAGTTGTTACTGAGACAGTTAACTCCAAGGGGAATTTTATTGGCCTTCTGTAATGCAAGTTAAATATAGGGGCAGCAGGAATTTCCCTCCAGGCCAGATAGGTCTCACACAGAATATTTGAACTTTGCAGGCATGCACACCCCATAAGGCAATGCCGAGTATTTCACCCAAGTAACAACATACTCTCCAGTATTGCAGCAGCCCTGTGTGTGAGTGAGGGTGGCTGATTCCTTTTGTCTGTGTTTCATTCTTATGCCACTATGACAAAGTCTGTGTGCTATCATCCTTACTCCTACCTGATCATTCCTCTTCTTTGATCCTTTCTAGCACCGTGAATGAATTTCTAATTCATACTTACTCCTTTTTGTGTGTACTTACTTCAATAATTTCATCTGGGCTACTCCACATTTCCACCAGCACACCAGAAAGAATTCTCAGTTTATTTACCTATTTTGTAAAGTTCTGGAATTTACTCTTTCATTCATTAAAATTCCATGGGAGATGTTTGTTTTGCCTAGCATTCAGTGTAAAGTTAATTTGAAACAAAATAATAGAAAAGGGAAAAAAAAAAAAGAGAGAGAGAATGGCTAGCTGCATTTCCTTCTCCTTGATTAAAGCAACTAATTGGTCTGTCCTGGAAGAGCTCCTCTTTGGACAAACTAAAGACCTCCACACCTTGTGCATACACCTAAAAATCCCCAGAGAAATGTTACTGTTCCAGTGTAAACTACTACTCACATGTAAGTACTCACAGACAGATTGCAGCCTAAAGAGGAGGGGAACAAAAGATGTCTGGTATGAAAGAGCAGGTCAGTGGAAATGCTCCTAGAAACTTTTCAGATATTTTTCAAATGAGCTCACTGTGTTAATCACTGTGCTTTTTTTTTTTTTTTCCTTTTTTTTTTTTTTTTTTGCAATGGTTGTGCATTCTGGTAGAGTAGAAGAGGAGTGCGCTACAGCCAGGCCTGGAATTTGTGTGCCTTACAACCCTGGGCAAAGAGAAATGCTCTCTTGAATTTTTTTGTAATTTATTTGTTGGTAAACTGAGATCCCAGACTGCACTGAAAAGATATGTATTGCTCCAAACAGTACCTGTCTTGGTAGAGAGATACTAAGTGGATTAAATATGTAATGTTTCCTGAAGGAAAGAGTCTGCTTGTAACAAATACAAATACAACTCTTAAACCTGACATTTTTGCAGGATAAAGACAAACAGTTCCCATTAGCTTTCTTCCCTTCAACACTACATGTCACTATGAATGGAGGTTCACAAGTAATTAGATACCTTAAGGAGGAGGTGAAGTTTCCAGAGAATATTGATTTTTAAGTAGTGAACATACTTTGTTGCTTACTTTGTTCAATACATATTTCTCCTTTTCTGTCTGCAGAAATCCTTGCCGGGAGCATATTTTCACTTGCCTTGCCCATACAGATGCAAGCTGGGTGCCACATTAGAGAGGTCCAGGTCTAATGCCAATGCTTGCTTTAATTATGGGCTGCAGAGCTGGGGCTCTCATTGTAAAACTGCATCCAGAAAACTAGAATTTGGAGAGGAATGGAGAAAAGGGATGCCATACTTATAAATACCTACAAACAGATTTTAGACAATCTGGGACACCTTGTCATTGGGTGTCTCAAGATTAATATTCTTAATTTATTTTATTATTTAAACAATTTAAATGGTTTAAATAAAACCCAGGGGAAATCTGTGCTCCCTATGTTTGGGTAGCTTGAAGAAACAGGTTGTGCCTCAGTTTCCTTAGATAGGGAATTCCTTCAAGGGGGACCCATTTCTGCTCTTCTTTTGGGGAAGAAGGCTGTCCACTTTGTTGTAACTGCTGGAGGTAAACAAATTAATAACATGAAAAAAGCCAGCAAGAAAGCAACACCTACAACAGAAAGGACAACATATACATGCAGTTAAACTCAGGATTTGTTCCAGAGGTGAAGAGATGAAAAAAGCTATACAAGTTTGTTTCTTTGTTTTGTAAGCTGTTCTAATCTTCTTCAAGTAAAATAAATAGTAAAAATTAGTATTTTTAACCCATCTTTGTGGCACCAGCTTTTTGATATTTAAAGAGAAGAGAGTTTAAAGTAATTATCTTGTACAAGGGAGAAGTTTATTGTCTCAATCATGTCTTGGAGCCTTCGTTTCAGAAATATTACTCTGCAGCATTCTCCTGTGCCTCCTGCAGATATTAATAACACTGTGTCACTCAGACCAGACTATCAAGTGAATTTACCAAACTAACTGCGGAGTAGAATAATTGAATTGTCCTCACAGTCGAGTATCTTATCATCCGTATGCAGCAGGTAAGTTGGGCAACTGCTGTAAAAACTGAAGCCATGTGCGTGTGCTTAATGGTGATAAAAAGAAGTAATTTCTATGAAAAACTTTTGATGCAGCGTTCCTTCATCTACAGAACTCCTCCATCCCCAGTTTATTTTCCTGTCCACCTTAAATCAGATACTTTTACTGGTGAGCTCAGCTAACCCCAATTGTTGTAGCTTTGCTACCTGCAGTGTGAACACCTCTAAGCCAAGAGAGCCAGGTAACTGTGCCAGTGTCCATGAGGAAAAGACTCTCACCAAGGTCTAGGCATGTCAGCAGCACCAAAAAGGGAAGGTGCAGCGTGTGAACGGAGCTCTGCTGAGAAGCTGTCACACCAGCAGCAGCACCCAGACACCGTGTGACATTGCGCCGATGCTGTGCCCTGATCTGCTTTCTCGCCGCCTTCCTGCAAAGCTGCAGCCATCAGTTTTGTAGTGAATTGTCTTCTTGGAAGTGACAGACCAGGAAATTCTGATTGAAACACCCACTTATCAGGTTCTTCTCAGTTACATGCAGTCTGCATCAATCAGTAAAGCTGTGCTATGAAAAGTCATTTTGTTTTGTGGAGGATTTTGATATTGCAAAATCTGGTTTTGTTTCAAACTGGAATGAAACCTAAATTTCAACATTTTTCCATGAAAGGGAAAACCCTTGGGTCACTGCATTTCTGGCAGGCTGCTGAACAAGGGAGGGTGCTGGAAACCCTCAGTCTCTCATCAGAGGGCTTTCCATGTGACTGGCAGGACTGGGACCAGTGAGCCTGAAAACCACAGGGTCTCCCATTTTCCCAGGTAGCTGCAAGGCTGCAAATTGGTGATTCAATTCATCATTCCCCAGCATTCCACACAGTGATCTCTGGAGAGCTTGGTATTGTAGCCCTTCTCTCCCTCCTCCTTCTGTGACTTGGTCCAATCTGCTGCATCTCTTTGCTTCACGACTTTGGATTTCTCAAAGGATTCCCAAAGTGCAGACCCTCTCTGAGCATCCCCTTATGAGAATTGGGACCTTGGAATTCAGTCAGCCTGAATACCAATTCAGGAGGAGTTTTGGAGCTGAATGCCAAGTTTATGAGCAAAAACTTAGTAGTTGATTTGCCTTTGGTGCCAACTCAGATCTTTAGTCAGAGTGAACTTGACCTCTGTGTAATGGTTTGCTCCCGCTGATGCAGATCCTGAGACTGCTCTCAGGTCTCAGAGACTCCCTGATGGCTTAATCAAACTCTTTCCCAGAGCACCAGCTCTGTGGATATTCTGGCAGGCCACCTCCTTGGGGACACATGATAGCTGAAGTGAATACTGCAGCATTTGCATGAGCATCCCAATCCTCCCCCTTACAGCTCCCTCAACACTATTTTCGGCAGCACAAGAGAAATACAGATCTAGGCAAAACAATGTGTGCCATACCATGCCTTGGTTTTCTAATCATGCTGAACATTTTTGAGAGCTTTCTGGAGTCTTGCTCTCAGAAATACAGAGCCTCTTATCTCTGGACCTGACCCCACAACATGGACCAATAATTTTCCTCTCCCTTTTGTGAGCCCTAACCCCTTCTTTCTTCAAACATTAATAACAAACAGTCAAAATGATACCTCTTTGCACTATTTTCTTTATTATATCTATTGCACTATCTAAATCTGTTGAAAGTGCCAGTGACCCATCTAGTCCCTTAACAAAGACAGAGCTTCACCTCTCTTTCACCTATAGCATGCAGATTTCATCCATCCATCTGTTACCCAAGCACAAGTCTCAGGGAAGATCTTTGAAAACAAGAGGGTCACACAGCATCAATAACTGGACATTTTCTGTAATCAGTCTCCTCAGAGGATTTAGTGTGGATGAGTCAGCTTTCTCCAATGGGCAGAAAACACTTCCTTTGGACAGTGTCTGACCACTTGTGATTCACTCAGAGAATGAGAGGGGCAAGTTGAAGTGACTGGAAGAGCAAAAAGGGTTTCTAAGGATGCAAGAGCTTGCCACCGTTCTCAGCTGTGAATGTACCTGAGGACATGAGATGCTGCATCCCACTACTGTGTGAACACAGACTCATTCCACACCAACCTCAAGAGCCAAACCATGCTTTTAAGGGCCTTGTCTGACCATCTTCAACTCCACCTGAAGTCAAGGAGGGTCAATGCTGTTTAACATCTCTGAAAAACAGGCCTAACATGCACTGGGTTATGTTGATGTTCAGCCAGGGCCTGAAACAATACACTCCGTTTGCTCCCTCTGGAGCATTGGGCCAGTCTGTTCTCTTGCAACAACACAGAACAATACTAAGATTTTATATGATATTTGCAAGGTTCCCATTTGATGGAAACCTCCATATGTAGGTCTGGATACAGGTCTGTTTTTGTGCGCTTTTTTTTGTTGTTTTTTCAGTTAGTTGTTTTGGTTTTGTTCAGGTTGGGGGCTTTGTTTGTTTGTTTGTTTGTTTGTTTGTTGGACCATCTAGAAACTTTCTATGTTGGACTATCTAGAAACTTTCTGGAGGATACCAGAAGAGTTTAGCTTGTTTACCTTGTCAAAACCAATGCTGCGAGAGATTATGGGAGTGGTGTATAAATACTGGGTAAACAGTGGAAAGATCGCTGACATGAAAAGACTAGGTTAGTTAAGAAAAGTTCAAGCTGGAAGCAAGGTGTTTCTGAACAGTTAGTTTCTTTTTAGAGGAAATAATAGAAAGAATTGCCCTACCCCTTTCTTCCTTGGTCCTTCCTTTTAAAGACAGGGCTTTGTCATTTATATGAATTCAGATGCAGTGTGTTCTGCAAGCCACAGCAGGGAACAATAATCAGACACACAGAAAATCTTCCCAGTTCTAAGGTCCTGGAAGTATCCTTTCCACAAGGGTCTGGGCTATGGAACTGACAGAAAGCTGCTGGAAAAGGAATGTTATTTGAACTTAAGCCTGCTCATGGTGAATTCATTTGAAAATTCAGGCAGATGACTTCAGGGAAATTATTATTATGTTGCTTGCTTAGCTGCAGCTGTGATTTCCTTTTTGCATAGTGTAGACAGAGTTTCACAGAATATTTCCCAGCACCTTCTGTGGTAATTGACAGTTATATGTAAACCCAGCCTATTGTTTCAGATAGCACAAAATCTTAATGTTGCTTTCAGAATAGAAATTTATTGAAAAATGAATAGACAAAGCAGTAAAGTATTTAAAATTTGTTCCACTCATTCATTTTTGATATGCACTCTTGGGTATATTCTCCTTCTGCCACATGCATGTGAACTCCATTGGTGTTTAATGGAAGCTTTGTGAAAATGCTGAAGAAAAACCATACTTCTCTGAAATTCAAGTAGTACTTTGATATCAGGTTGTATCATATGGACATATGAGAGACTTTCTGTCCAAAGGAATATTGTCTGGCTTATTTCCTTTGCCCCGTTATCTCTGGAGATTATTTATTTTTAATAAGGCAATGGCATCAAAAAAATTGCAGAGCTAGATTGTGCTGCCTACGCAGAATGGTGTGTAGGAGTCTAATGACTGTTTTTCCTGAAAAAAAAATCCCAGAAGTATGCAAACTGCCCCCAGATGACCCTGCTGAGATGAAGGCTGAATCATAGAATCATTTAAGTTGGAAAAAACCTTTAAGATCATTGAGCTCGACCATTCACCCCGCACTAGTGAGTCCACCACTAAACCATGCCTTCAGGTGCCACATCTACACTTCTTTTAAATATCTCCAGTGGTGAGTCAACCACTTCCGTGGGCAATGTCTTAATGTCCAATCTAAACCTTGTCTGACACAACTTGGGGCCATTTCCTATTGTCCTATTGCTTGGTACTTTCTACACAACTGACTCCCACTCGTTACAACCTCCTTTCAGTTTGCAAAGACACATAAAACCTCTGCAGAAAGTTTGCTGTAGGAATGAGGAGGTGGAAGAGACAGAAAAAATATTTGGATATAATGTCCATTTTTCCATTAAGAGGACTCTTACCAAACAGGCTTGAATAGAGGATTGAGTGACTTACATTTTTTAAATTGTAAAACAAAATCTGAAACACCATCACTAATCCAGTAGATCAGCAATAATCAGAGAGCAAGAGTGTACTGTAATGCAGATGATCTCATTCTTTCTTTGAATGAGTGCTATTAATCTGCATCTGAAGCATAAAACCATGAGGTAATGGAATACATTAATTACTGCAAGCTGCCAGTGTCTCTAGGCCAGTGGTTACCAACGTTTTTGGAGCCAGCCTCTTAGCACTTTTCCTCCTGGCCCTTGCCCCCAGCAGATAACTTCAACTTTTGCCCATATCAGCTGAAATTTCCCATTTCATCTTGCTAGACAGAGCCTTTGCTGCTCTCCTGTGTCCCAGGTCCCCATGCTCCTGCTGCTTTTTCTGACTGCCAGCTCCCAAAAACAAGGCCACAGACACCAGCAGAGCTTATTCACTTGGCCCCTTGCACTGTACTGAGCCTCACCTTCAACATGAATATACCTCACTGGTTGGGAAAGGAAGTCCTAAGTTACCTGAATTGTTCTGCTAGCTCAGCCGGAGTGGTGAAGGGAATGTGAATACAGGGGATCAGTGCGGTGTGTGTTCCATCACAAATTATGGAAGTGCGTGAGAGCTCTCTGGTAGGAGTGCATGATTGCGTACTTCCAGGTCCTCGGCACTTGTTCAGGAGGGAACCATGGGGGATTTTCAGAGCATGGTGTAAATGGTCTTGCAGAGCAAGCTATCAGCATTCCCAGAATATGTCCAGAACACACTTCTATCTGTGTTTGGAGGTTTTTTTGGTGGTTTTTTTTTTTTTTTGGCTTTTTTGTTTTTTTTTTTTTGGTCTAATTAGATTGTACATACTTTGAAGCATATTTTGTAATGTCTAATGTAAGTACAGGCAGATAACTGATCCTGATACTCAATATAGTTTTATAGTAATGTATTAGAAGGATAAAGATAGTCCTGGCTATTTTTATAGTGGTGTAAGTGCCAGGTCTCTGACCCCAAGGTCTGGCCTGCCATTCCCTGAGGACTGGAGCTTAAGCTCTCAAGTTGTAAGCAATCAAGAGACTTTATTTGTGCAACTGACATGCTAAGGTACTTAAGGTGTCTGAGATCATGTCAAGGTGTCTGTAAGGACAGAGCCAGCAGCAGCTCCAACTCAGACCTTGGGCTGAAGGGACAAAACAAGACTGAGTCCCCTTCTTTCCATCTTTGAATATCGATCCACATGGAGCTACCAGCCAAGCAGTTGGTAGCTCCAAGAGAGAGGAGAAGTTGTGGAAGAGGAATCTGGGAACCAGGATTTAAGGGATAATGAGACAGAGGAAGCTAAAAGGAAGATGACAAGCTTGATAAGGAAATGGAAAAGGAAGATGAGTATGGGAGCTGCGAGAGTAGAGTCAGAACTGGTTCAACAACGTAAGACTGTTTGGAAAATCAGAATGACCATGAGACAGGGGAAAGTAGTCAAGATAAGAAAAGTCAGAAGACTGGAGCCAGATGAAGGACCTACAGAGGCACCGTGGTGGGATGAAAGACTTTTTAGGAGGAAGCTTTGGGGTAGAGCTGGGACTGTCTGGGCAAAGTAGCAAAGGCAGAGCATTCATCAGGGGCAGAAAGACTGTACAGCAGGGGGATGCTTGTGAAGAAGAAGGACTGAGGGGAAGAAGAGACTCAGGTAAGGCAAAGTGTAGCTTGTCAAAGAGCCTCAGATGGGGATTCACAGCTCAGAGGAGGAAGGAAGGGATTCAGCTGACAAGGAGAAATGGACAGGGCTGAGGACTGCCAAAGGAAAAGGATCAAAGAAGAAACATCATAGTAGGACAGAGTCAGTCAAGCTCAGAAAGGAAAAGCAGAAGAACATGTGTCTCAATGGACATCAGTGATAAATGGTATCCCTCAGGGGTCTGTACTGGGACCAGTGGTTTTGCAGATGACACCAATCTGAGTGGTGCAGTTAACATGCCTGGAGGATGGGATGCCATCCAGAGGGACCTGAACATGCTCAATATGTGGCCCATGGAAATCTCATGAGGTTTAACAAGATAAAGAGCAAAGTCCTGCACATGGAGTGGACAGCCCCTGATAGGCTGGGGGATGAACAGGTCAAGAGCAACCCTGCTGAGGACTTGGGGGTGCAGGTGGATGAGAGGCTGGACATGAGCCAGCAATGTGTACTTCCAACCCAGAAAGCCAAGTATGTCCTGGGCTGCATCCAAAGCAGCGTGGCCAGCGGAGTGAGGGAAGGGATTCTGCCCCTCTGCTTTGTTCTGCTGAGACCCCACCTGCAGTGCTGCATCCAGCTCTGGGATTCCCAGCAAAGGAAGGACATGGACCTGCTGGAGCGAGTCCAGAGGAGGCCACCAGGATGATTAGAGGGTTGGAGTACCTCTCCTATGAGGAAAGGTTGAGAGAGTTGTGTTTATTCAGCCTGGAAAAGAGAAGGGTTCAGGGTGACCAAATTATGGCCTTCCAGTACTTGAAGGGAACGTACAAGAAACATGGGGAGGGACTTTTTTACCAGGGCATGTAGTGACAGGACAAGGGAGAATGGATTCAGATTGAAAGATCTGATATTAGGGAAAACTTGACTGTGAGGGTGGTGGGGCACTGGAACAGGTTGCCCAGAGAAGTAGTGGCTGCCCCTTCCCTGCAAGTGTTCAAGGCCAGGCTGAATGAGGCTCTGATCAACCTGGTCCAGTGAAAGGTCTCCCCACCCTTAGCAACGGGGTTGGAGCCAGATAATCTCTAAGGTCCTTTCATACCAAACAATTCTATGATTCTATGACTCTGTGTGCCTCTTGCAGCATATATTTCTTTGGTTCATACAGTGTCAGCAAATAGCACTGAAACCCACTGGTAAAGTGTGTGTATGTCTTTGTGGTATACATATTCACATACACAAACTGCATACCAGGTGAGAGCCTGTCAGATACACCAGGCAATGGTCAAACACTAATGAAAATTGTCCTTTAGTTAAAGTAGGTGATGTCTTCAAGAACAGTATGCAGGCTCCTTTGTGCTGGGGTACTGAGAGAAAACAGAAGCACACTTCTGGGCTTTCAGTGTGTTTTTATAAACTTAGGAAATAATGGCCTTTTTTTTTTTTCCTTGTTAATGTTTAAAAATATCAAGTCCTTACTTTTTGGGCAATGCTAGAATTAAGGTTGCAAAATGCTCTCAGCCCCAAAACCTATAAATTTAACTGCATCATCATACATACTTTTCCCCTCAGGACACTTATTTGCTGAAGACAGAGGATGGATCTGCTCTGGGACATACCCAGGGTTCCCTTCCTTATTCTATATAGAAATTGGCAAATGGGTTTTGCATGAGTCAAAGTACTGAGGATAGTGACTAGAGATTGTCAGAGTTGTATCTTGGTTCTGCTCTAATTCCTATAAGATGTTAATCAAGCTTTGACAGTTTGACAGCTTATTTAAGCAAATGTATTTCTTATGTACTGTATTCCAGATTTCAGGTGCTGATGCTTATGTTTGCAGCAAAAGTCGACATTAAGTTGTTCCCTTGTCAAGTAAAGTGCTGTATAATGCTAAAGCTTCTGAAAGAAAAAAAAAATCAAACCGGGTATTTAAAATTAATGAACAAATGGGTATTTGTGATATTAGAGTGGCGGGTGTTATGGATATTAGTAATTCTGTCTCCACCACAGGGTTTGAGTGGCACCATTACTAAGGTTTGGTACCATGCCTTGAGCAAGATGGTAAAAAGGAATATTGAACAGGAGCTCATTAATGGTGCAATCACACACAATTTTCTGGCTGTAGTGGATCCTGTCTCATGGGTTGCTGACCTCTCAGGTCTGCTGGTAGAAGAGCACATCTCACTGTTCCTCAGCTTTGCAAAAATTATCTGCCTCAGCGTGGGCACTGCTTTGACTGCCATTTAAAAGCACACACACCCCCGTGCTGCCTCCCCAAAAAACTCGATCATTTGACAGAATTTGAGTTAGGAAATGACTACAGATGGAGCTGTGCTGGCAGATTAGAAGGTGTGATTATGTCCCTGGTAGAGAAGGGGTGATGAGCAGCTGGTGGTAGCGCCAGGGCAGTGACTCTTTCTTGGGATGAGCTGTGATCAAAACACATCTGATCCTGTTTCACTGGGGTCCCACCCTCAGCAACATGCAGAGCATGGGTTGGCCTTCACGCACAGCAAGGGAGCACAACACGATGTTGGGCTCCAGTACTCACTGCACAGGACTAAACTATGCTGCACAGGTGACATTTCTTATGGTGTTTCCCAACTGCTAAGTGGTGAACTTTACAGTGTGAAATGTATTCTGAGCACATTTTTATATGTCAGTACACATGGAAATACATGTTACATAAGGTATATGTGTGCCATGCATATGTATGGAAATGTAGTTTTGCTACCTTCTCTTTGCTATGCACTAGGAAATACTCAAGGGGCAGATGAATCAGTCCTATGGCCCAGTCAAAATTACAATGAGTCTATCAAGTAGACCTCACAGAGAACATTTAAATCCAATAGGTATTTCAGAGACACTTACTAACTTCTGGTGCTCCTTAAATATTAACAGCTGCTCTGGACTGTTGGACGAAAGATCATTTGGAAAGTGTTTTGTGCAGATCCATGACATAATGGTGTCTCAGTTGAAAACGAATGATTCCTTTAATCAAATCATTGTGTAACATGTTTGATTCACCACGGAGTTGCTAAGTAGTGTGTCCCAAGTCTCTGCATTAGACACAAGACATAACTGAGGTGGGGGGTGGTGGGGGGGGGAGTTGAAAAGTGAAATGTTTTTTAAACCATGCCCATAACCTGAATCTTCGGCCAGAAGTGGACAAAACAAGTTTCCTAACTGGAGTCTGAAAGCTTCTTTGATTTGTGCCAACTGGTGATTCCAAGAGCAGTTTGAAAGGAGAAGCAAGTAGGCTGAAGGCAGCAACCAAGCATTGACTAGTGGTGAGGATGCCCTTGTCTTAATCCTTATGCCATCCTCAGAGAAGATAAAAGGATATAGAAGGTGCACTGCTAACTTCATATTAGGAAGTTAGGCAACTCCCCCAGAGTGAAACCAGATGGCTTTCAGGACATTTTGGTTTGTCTCTGCTATTCCAAAAGAGTGTAGTGAAGATACGTGGGCTGAGCTGGGAAACCTGCCCCTCTGCTCTGGTGTACCTTGATTGATATTCATGTATGAAATGCATCTGTTTTGATTGAGAAGGATTTACCAATGGCAAGGAAGCTTGACATTGGCAGAACTATCATTCCCACCACCTGGTACCGTTTTCTGCACTGAAAGAAGGATTGAAAGGTAGTTAGAGCTCAAGACCCATTTTATAGAAATTTAAAAGACAAGAGGTGCACCACTACAGTGACATGAGTGTTGTACACAAGCCTTGAAATGCCTTACAAGGCACTTTACCACTTTTCCACACAAACCTTCCCTGAGGGAACTAATTTTGCCTGTTGGGAGAAAAATAATCTATTCTTCTTTGAATGAGAAAAACTGAGTTTAAAAATGGAAATCATCTTCTGACAAACTGCACCATAAAGGTGGAGAAAGCTTCCTGTGGCACTCTTGATGTGATAACCTAGAATAAATGCCAGTTGGTTGAAGAGTCTGTCCACATGGTAACCATTCATGCTATGTACAAGTCATGCAATTGATTTTTGTAATTCCAGACAAAAGTAGACTCTTCTGAAGCATTGTCAGCCTGTGAAAAGCTTCCAAAGACCAAAGCTGCTGCTGAAAAGCCAATGGTGTGGCCAGCTTCCAGCTTGGCATCTGCTGCTAATGTTCCATCTACCTAAAATTGCCATTATAACATAGTTAGAAAAGGCGTTTTTCATTTCCTGCTCTGCACTGATGTGTAGAGTTACTGTGTGCTGTTAGCAACTAAGTGCTGATTTACACTTCGGGAACAGATGCCTTTTATTGAAGGCTGAATCCTGGCAGCCCCTCCATAATTACAGAGATGGAAAAGGGTGCAAGAAGCTGCCTGGACACAAATGTGCATGTGCAATGCTCTTTCTATCAAGTTTGTTTTTCTCTTTTCACTGTCCTCATCTTTGCTTTCTCAGATGTGAGGCTTCTCTTCTGATAAGAACACACTCATTAAGTGAGACGAGGAGCCCTCACTGCATCTCTCCAGCACATGAGAGTGTTCCTGGATGCAGGTAGCTGCAGTCCCTGCCCAAATCTTCCTTTTGTGAAATTGTTGGTTCAAGCCTTATGGGCTGCTCTGTAGTTTCTAAAATATTTCAGACCTCCTCCATTAGGATGTGCTAAGCAGCTGCCAGTCTCTAAAGATCAGGGCATGATGGGCACTCATGGTGGCCAGAGTTTAGTGTGAATCAGATGCATTTTCTCTGAAGCAATTTGAGAAGCTGAAACTGTCCTTGTCCTCTCCCTGGATAATCTCCTTCTGACAGTGGTCATGAATCATCCTTGCATAACTCTTCCATAGAGATGGTTTTGATGTTCTGTTGAGTCATCTGTGTAATCTGGGAGGGTTTGCTGTGTGCTGGCTCCACACCTGCATTTTCCAGAACAACCCAGTGGGAATGGCCCGTGCAGTCACTCATGGTGTCCTGTACACAGTACCATGCACTGTTCTTGGTCATCCCCCATCTCTTTTCAAAGGTAATGTGGCTTTTGCAGCATTCTTGTTTTCCATGTTTTAGCTAAGCCAGGTCATAAGCGCATGTTTAACTGTGAGGTTGTCTCTACTGGTTGAAGATAGTGCCTCTGAGAGGTACTGGTGACTGTTCTAGTGCAGAGGTCTCCATTCCCACTGATCAGCCAGCAGGTGGAAATGTACACCATTTTCTTCTTTACAGAATGAACTCGGTTCTCTCAAACCACTGAAGAAGGCAGTCTGAACTAGCCCATGTGCAGTGGAGCAGCTCAAGGAGTGTCCACACAACCCCTTCTGCTGGCAGAGAAGGAGCTGTGAACTTCAGGTGGGACTCTGACACACACAATCACAGCTGAAAAAGTAGCACGAGTAGAAAACATTTATCCACAGCCTGGAAATCCATCTGACTTCAACATGGTCCATTTGAGGTAATGGTAGCACATGGACAGGATTTGAAATATTAAAAAATTCCAACATAAACTAAATTAAAAACTAATTATGCAAACTTGCAATGAAGAGGGAAGAATAAACATAATAACTGAACTCTATTAAGGGATTTGCATTTGTATGGGAACATTTGCAAAACTAAATGTTTTAAAAATTGTTTCAGATAATTTGGCCAGAAATAATTATCACATAAAATCAGACTGTAAACACAGAGAAAACCAAATTAAGCTGAGACATGAGGTAAAGTAAGTTATTAATAAGAATCATTGTTTCATATTTTGTACACTTTTTTCAACAGCCCTGAAATGTCTTACTGCAGGATAATTAGAATATAATCTTGTTCCAGGAAATCCAGCACTTACAAACCCAGCCCTGTGTGTGTTTGCATTCAAGTCTGTCTGCACACTGCTTGGAATAACCTGACTGACATGCCAGATACTCACTAGTATCTACTAGAGAGCAGAGAGAAGGTAAGCAGTCCTAATTTTTCAGTTGATTTTTAACTTAGGAAGGAGTACAGGTGCCACTAAAGACCATAAAAAATAGAGAGCATCTTGGAAAAGTTATCCTTGTGGAATGGAAAGATCAAAGGGAGACTCAGTTTGGGGAAAACAGTCTAAAAGTGAGCAAAACAAGTAGTAGTAGAAGTACAAAGCAGTAAGGCAAATTTAAAAAAAAAAAAAAAAGAAAAGAAAGAAAGGATGTGGAAGGATGTTGGAAGTGCAGAACAATTCTTTCCAGATTTATAATGATTTGTAGACAACCAAACTAGGAAGCTATTGAATAGATTTCAAAGTAGCCTGAATGCAAATTTGAATGCAGGCCATATGATCTGCTGCTTAAAACTTTTGCCTTTAAGTATTTGCAATCCCTTTATTGCAGCTGTGTCTTTCTTTAACTTGCTAAGCTTTTGCTTGCTTTGTGATATCAGATAGATTTTTAGAGTTAAGATGTCTTCCAAGCTCTAGAAGTTCTAAAGTCATAAGCTAGATATTTGGAAATGGAGAGAGGGACTTAAGAAACAGAGAATTAACATACTGACATATAGGTTGTGTATATATATATATATATATATATATATATATACACATGTATATTTTGCAGTTTCTTTTGCTCATTCTCTCCATCAGGGTCCTGAGAACACCTAACAGTTCTCAATAAACCTGGCCAGCCACATCTGGGACCTCAACCCAACCTCCTTAAAAGGAAGCAGAGTCCCTTTTTAGTTCAGCTGGGGACTGTCAGCCTCTGTTTGAGCTGTTGGGGGATATTTTGATCTCCAGCTCAGCCTTTCTAGGGCTTGCTGTGGAGACCTTTTCTCTGGAACTCGTTGTCTGGACTGGTTTCCCAGCCTAAACTGAGCACTCTTACCATCATGGCCCTACTGTCATTGGACCTAACTTATGAACTGGCTTCCTGGTTCTGCCTTCCTGGTTTGATCTTGGATCTGTCCTGTCAGCATGCTTTTGCCTTATGGTCTGGACTCTTGGTTGCTATCTCTGAGCTCATCCTGCTTGGCTCACTTGAGGCTGCAGGGCAGGCTATGGGGTCACCTCAGTTCCTGGCTTGACATCCCTTTGAGAAAAGACCTGCTTTTGCTGCTCTCTCTCATCTGCTTTCCTCAAGTGTGTGTGTGTGAGTGCACAGAGGTGAGGTACTGTGCTTTCACAATGACAGGAGGTGGTGGCTCCTACCCACTCTAGAGAAGTGCTTTAACTGAAGTCATATTTTTGCCTAAGGAGGAAGGAGCTGTTGTTAAGAGTCTACTTTTCTCCTGAAAGCAGGAAAGCAGCAGCAGAAGGCAGTGATATGGAATAGAAGTCTCTGGCAGCATTGCTATATTATCTGCACCACAGGAGGAAAATCTAGATAATGGTTTTATTTTCAGATGTGAAGATCTGTGGTTCAGATTTAGCTAGAGGACTTTGCCCACAAATATAGATAATCTTCTATTCAATGTTTCACTTCACTGCAAAGCCTTGCTTGTTTAGGTAAGAAATGTGCACTGGCGTGCCTCTTGTGTTTCCAGAGCTCAGTATTTAGGTCACACTCGGTACTTCTTATCAGTCAGACCAATCCACTTGTGTTGTATAGGTTAAGGGGACTGGGATTCTGCAGTAAGCTTTCAGAATTACCTTTTGATCACTTTTGGTCACTGCATCCAACCAACTCCACAATATCAAGGAATGTTTTTGGCCTCAGTAGTAACAGAGCTGGGCAGCAGGTCCCAAATTTGAAAACAAGAAGCAGCTATTTGTATTTCCATGTCTTCTCTCTGCTTCCACTGGGAGCTTCTTAAGAGGTATCCACCAAATGGTCAGCCCAGAGGAAGGATGATAGAGAAATGAGTGAAGGAAACTTCAATCCTTCCTTTCCTAACCTGCAACTTCTCAAGGTACATCCAGATTGGGAAAAATAAGATGGAACACAGTATCTCTTCATGCAGTCTAGGTAGGGAAAAGGTGCTTTGAAACTGGGAGAGAAGTAGTGTGAAGAATAACTGGATAAAGAGACAAAACACAGCAGGAAGACAGGCCTTGGGAATGGGAGTAGGGAATGAAGAAGTATTTAAAAAGAATGTGTAACTGGAAAGGGTATATTAAAAAGAAAGTTTATATGCAGCCTCTGGGGCAAAAAGGGGAGATACAAAGATAGGTACCATGAGTTTGGCCTCCATAAACCAGACTGAATTATCCTGTTTACTTTATCCTGCAGTCCATAGCAGTGGAGTGAAGTGTTTTTGCATCTCTTGGTTTGTGTGAATAATATGTTCTTGGCATCAGCTTTGATTTTAATGTGATTGGTTTTTAAACCTAATTAGAAGTATTTTTACAGCTTTGTGTATTTCTGTTTAAGAGACAACAAAAAGTAATGCACAGATATGGTTTTTTTTACCAGAGAAAGATCTCTAAAACATTACACCAGAATGGCACTACTGTCTTGACAGTAAGAGCATGCATGGTGGATCATTGCAGAATTGGTTCTGAATGTTTGCCAGCAAAGCCTCTGACTCAACAGAAAGCACAACCTGTGGTTTGTTAGCCCCGTTGACCTCAGTGCCTCATTGTGCAAGCTGTTCACAGGATCAGATACCCCAAAATGGAGCCTTAGATGGGGGAGGTGTTCAGTAATGTTTTAATTATGAACTTTCTTGATTTAATAATATTCACTTTCTTTTTTCATTTGAGTTTACTATGGGGGCTACAGTAAGATCATCAGGGACTCCAGGAATGCATGGTCCCACTAAGCCAAGGGGATAACTCACATGCTCAAATGATGCCTGTAAAACTTGATACAAGAACCCCTTAAGCACATGCTCTGGTTTTCTGAGAGTGCATTAGTGTGACTTAACAGACACACAAATTCTTTCCTGAAGATAGGCGCAGGAAAAATTATTCCACAGAGAAAATGCCTCTCCATAGAGAGACTCACAGCTGTGCTATGTACTCTTCCCCCTCACTGCACTCTGATGCCTGAAGCCTTTGGGGAGCTGAGCTGTTCTTCACAGGCTTGTCTCCTATCTGTGTCCAGCATCTGCTTCATGTGGCTTGGTTTTCTTTATCTCAGCTGGCCTAGCCTCCATGCTGGATTTCTTCTGGACAAGCAGACAAACCCAGTATTTTTAAGAAGTGAGTGCACACTCTTTTTGGGTTTTATGGGTTGACTGGCTGCTCCTCCTGTAGCATTTCTATGGCAATAATATAATCTAAGTATCTTAAAGGAACTTTGACATTCTAAGCCAGTGGAGGATTCAATGTCTTAACTTCTGCTTTTTCTTGTGTTTCCATGAGCTTATCTGCAAGCTTAACAGTGCATCAGTGTCAAATTCTACTTTCCACAAATGTACACACATTTAATTCATCAGAATGGCTGTTCCACAGTTTGGTCAAAATAATATATAAACCACATTTTTGTCACTTAAAAAAGGCCTTGACACTTGCTTTAAAGACAGGGCTGGGGAATGATTCACCTCTGAAGGAAATAGTGCGCTCTTTCTGTTGTACCACTTCTTAAGCCAACAGACAAACAGCTTTGAGACCTGCTGCTGCACCCCAGAACATGTTTTGATGTTGCCTTTCAAGTGTTTAAACAGAAGATAGAGTCAGTTGTGAAATGTCTTACTCCTTTTTGATGAAAAAGAGCTTCAGCTGGAATGTGATGAAGCCACGGCACAACTTTCTGGAAGGGTGAATGTGCAGCTAGAGGTGAAAAAGTCAGTGTAGAGGCTGCCAAGCCAGACTGGAGCAACAGCCTGGGTCAGGGGCAAACGGGGCTGAGTGCTGCAGCAGCCATCAGCTAATCCATGAAAAACCAAACTCCAATTATTTCTCTCCTTACTGCAGTGAGAAGCCAGCCTTGCCCCATGTTTCTTATTCATATCACTGTAGTTCTCCTTCGTCTGTCTTTCCTCTATCTTGTACGCTACGTGGGTAATTGTTTATCAATGTGTGAAAATGGGTAAAGGATGCAGTCATACTGCTGTGATAGGATTTTTGGAAATTGAGATCCATGGCTTTTACACTGTTGGCCTTGTGAAATTTTGGGACAGCTGTAAAAGTGCAAATGCTGTGTTTTCAACTTGCATTTGTTTCCTACAGTGTGTTTTTAAAATTTTCTACACTCCTCAGCATTGGAGCTTGACTTTCTTAGCCTTAGACTAAAAAGATTTATAAAATCATTGGCCACAACTAGAGAAAATGATTTTTCAGGAGACCCCTTAAAAAGGGAAATGACATAGAACCGCAATAATTCAGAGCAAAGCCATATGTTTAATTATCGTTGTAGCCATTTGGATTTAAGGATGACTGAACATCTTTAAATGATAGAGCATGGCTTGCAAAAGGTGAGCTGTGTGGTTTGTAATGCACCACTGCAAATATTCTGTGTACTATCTAATGCCACTTCACAGTTCTGAGGAATAAAGGCTAAAGGAACTTGAAGCTTTGTTGTTGATCTGTACCTAGTGATCTGCAATATGCCTACAAAGTAAACATTCCAGTAATCAAATAAATTTTAACATAATTGAGAATTTTCAATAGAATGGGGATTATTTTCTCCTTTGTGGATTTCTTCTATTCATATCTTTACTGGGAAGGAGGCAAAGGAAAACATTTCCACAGAAAATAACTCTGTTTTGCTTATTTCCTTTTAACCCTGCAACCTTTGAGCTGCTAAGCTAACTTAACGTGCTCAAAAAGTGATATTTAAAAGACCTCTCCCACACATATCTGTGGCAAACAATACTAGAGGGCCACTGAATGGCAAAAATACTTGGGGAAGAAAGCATGGGTTGGAATGCTTTTTAATCATTCAGATATGTTAAAATGTTTGTGGTCAAACCAAAAGAAAAAGCATACCACTGAAGGCATCTTGGCAAGGTGCACTTGTGTTAAGTGCCTTGTGTGTCTCCTGTTTCTTTAACTGATAAAATAAAAGGCTTAGGAAAAAATGCTGGCAAGCCACACCATATTTAAATGAGCAGTTCAGAACCTAGAGCTACTGAGAAAGAAAGATCAGAGTGAACTGGTGGGGTGATGTAAAAAGGAGATGCAGTGGAAAATATGAGCAACTTCATGAAAAAGTTCAGAAACCTGTCTAACTCAGAAATAAAAATACCAGGGTGGAAGGGAGTAAAAGGGTTGTGAAAGTGCAGAGCCTGCTGATCTATAGAGCAGCAGCTCTTTGTGAAAAGACACAAGCAATTTTCAGTGGAAAGCCAGAAGCTCTGGGACTTGCTTTTCATGGGTACATCCACACTAACTTCAGAGCACTGGCCCAAGCTCAAACTTGCCTCATGTTTGGACACAAGACTCTGCTCAGGGCCTTGGGTGAGCTCCATCTCCGGGAGGAGGTGGGGAGTCTGTGCTGGCTCAGCCCTTTATTATAACCCAAATGGTATCATACCATGCAGTTCAGATGAGCCTTTGTCTTCTCCCAAATTCTCCATTCCAGATCTCATAATTCTATGTGGCAACTATCTCCCCACTAGAAGTGCTTAATGTCACATCCCACAAAACCCTGCTGGATGTGTGGTGTGCTGAGTACAAGGCATTCAAAGCATGCCAGTGGTCCAGCCTGCTCCTTATCCTGCTAAGGCGGGTCAGCAGCAGGGCCATACTATCTGCCCACCACTGCGGCTTCCTCTTGGACAAAAAGGCAACAGTGGTTCAACCAGTACAATTTTAATTATTTTTTGTTTTTCTCCTTAGACTTTGGCATGCCAATGGTTTGGCCAGACAGGGACTGGGGCCAGCGTGGAAAGTGCTGAGGGTGACTCCCTGTCTCTTGGCCTCACCAGGTGTCTCATCCTCCAGCAGGGAGAATGATACATGAGGTGTGGGCTCAGCACTGGTCTCGCCGGGGCTTGCAGTACCAAAGGACACCTCACAGGGATTTGGTTAGAAGGTATCCTTCTCATTGGCTGCTTTACTCTGTGGCTGGTCTCTTGTCTGATATCTGTCCTGTGACCAGCCACATGAGGCCTCATGTGCTGGGGGGAAAGAAGGATGATGTCGGGCTGTGGTGGTGGTGGTAAAATTAGGGTTAAAGTAGGATTTCTTCCCCTGCCTCCATGAGCTGTCCTGTGATTACCCTTGGGGAAGCACCCCAGCTTCCCCAGCAGTTGGGACTCTTCCAAAGAGGGAGAAGGACAAAAAGTCACCAAAAGAGATTTTAGCATGGCCTCTTGAACACAAGTATTCTTGTCTGACATGCTCTGATATCATTAAGATGAACATGATATAAATAAGTAGATATGGTACCAGTGATGTTGAAGTTCATTGAAATGTTTGGTTAAGAACACCTGGAAAAAAGGTGAAGCTCTGTCAGTGAACTGTGCCCTATATCACATGATTAACCTGAAGCTGGACAGATTTGTACCTTTTCCTGGCCACAGGACTACCAGGTACCACCACACAGAGCTGCAGTATATACACATAGATAAAAAGGAAGGTTGTGCCAAAATTCTTTGATGGAACAGTTTGCATTATTTAATGCCAGTTTCTCCAAATCAGAAAGAACTGAGCCAACTTATGGGACAATGAAAAGCAACTCATCTTCAGGACATCTTGAGAAGGGTGGAGATGAAGGATATTGCCACGCAAAATGTCCCAACGAAGACCAGCTGCTTGTTTGGAGCTGCAGGCTGTGAGGAGTGGTGCATGACCAGGTCCCTGTGCTGTTGCCTTTGCCTACCTCCAGGAAAGTGTCTGGCTGTTGCTGACAAGGGAGAGCTGTCAGTATCTGGGGTGACAGCTACTGCTACAGAAAAGGGGAAAATGACCTCCCCTCACATCAGCGGTTGCTGCCCTATCTCTCCAGCCCCACTGCAGGAGTGGCAAGCCCTAGAAAAGCTCTAAGCACCTGCTGGTACCAGGTAAGCCAAGATCCTCTGACTTTTATATGGAGTGCTCAATGAGAAGCCTCAGAGCATAAGCTAATAGACAGCAGTTCTTTTAGTGAAACCTTTATGTTAATTCAATACAGACTACTTATGGAATTTCCCTACTCTGAGAAAATCTCAACTTCTATAGAGAACAGCACACAGTCTTGTTCTTTTTCTTTTCAGAACTTCTGAAGTTCCCTTGAAAATTCCCCGAAGCCTTAATAATAATGATTCTAAGCTGCATGTCAGGATGTAATGTACAATGTAAAGTTTTCACATTTGACGCTCTGCATAGTTAAATTTACCACAGTGCTTCACATTCAATTTATCCCAAGAATTCAAGCAAAATCACATACTGTTCAACTAGAGATTTATCATGGGGTGCTTAACAATGAATTATTCAAGACTACCTAATGTATCGTGGTTTCCTGAGAGCCTAATGTGTGTATGTGTATATATTTATATATAAAATACCTGTGAGCCATTACAGAAAACCAGTTTCTGAACAAGGTTTCAAGAGTAAAACGAGACAATGTTTAAAAACAGGTGTCCTCCTGAAAATACAACAGAGTTTTAGAGAGAAGAAAACCTCAATAATCTTCCCTGTTCAGCTATACACATAGTTGTTTAAAGAGGATCTATATCCTGCAGGACTCCTTTTAGGTGAAATTTTAAAAGTACCTAAATTCTGCAACAAAGGTGGTGTTGTGGGTTTTTTTTTTCCTATGTGCATATTGATGTGGCATTTTAAATCTCACTGAAAAGTTTTAAAGAATTTCCCTCATTTGCAGGTTTGAGAAGATTACTCTGTGCCTCCTACTAGCAATCATCCACAGTAGTTTTCCCGAAGTACTTTACTGAGTGGGTAAGCACTTCCCTTTTACTGATGGAAAAACAGACAGAAAAAGATGAAGTGGTCTGCCTGGGATAAACAGCTTGGTATGCTGCCTTTTCAAAGCCCTTAGGATTGCATTTTTTACCTGGCCAGGGGGCAGCCTGCTGGAATGACATTGAACTGGGCTCAAGGCAGCCCTTCGACCCTTAGTTCTGCTCACTGGAGGGGAACAGGCTGAGGAGAGGCCCCAGCTCACAGCTGCCTCTTTGGCTGCTTTTTCAGATGGCCGTGGAAATAGCCCCAAGGGGCCAGACTTTCAGTTCTTCGTTTTGTCCTCTGACCCAAATTGACTTTGCAATGACTGGTTTTACGTTCAAGGGAGGATCAGCTGCCACCATATGATACGTATCCCTGAGGACCTGTCTCGTCTTTGACACCTCATTGAGTCTTTCTTGTTAAGACAGTTATGCTTGTCTGCAGGAATATAATAAGGGCACTTATTATATTCCTGTGCACATGGGTGTGGTGAGAGGGCTGGATTTTCACTGATAGGTGGGAGGTAGTTTGAGTACTTCTAGCAGAAGAAACTTTTCCTGTTGGCTGCAGGAGGTTTACTATGGTCTTATTTCCACTTGCAGGCTGGAGCATCTATTTTGAACTTAGGTTCTTGTAAAAAGATAAGTAACCTAGAACTCCCTTTGGCACCAGCAGCAGCTGTGATGGCTCCTTTTTCTGAAGGCATCTTGTGAGGAAGGGCCACTATCTGACACTTTCTCCCTGATGACTCTGATGATTACAATCTGAGGCTTTCAGACAATGAGTAGCAAAGAAGGATCTAGATGCTATGTGTCCCAGAGCCTGCAGGACAGACTGTAAGGGAGAGCTGAGCAGAACAAGTAGCGGTTCAGACCTAGCTTCACAGGTCACATGGTCCTGGGTTTGTGACTGGTCAGACTTGGTACACTAATTTAAGTTTATGGCACTTGTAGGATCATATTCATGCTGATGCATTTAGGGTAACAACAACTCTGTTCTTTAGCAAGTCAGAGTCCCAAGTCTAAAAGCCAGACAAAGGAAGAACAAGGGGCAGGGGGAGGCAGGACTGACAAGGGAGAAGACAAGCACTGTCTCTAACAATAAAGAACCATCATTTGCTTGTCCAATAGGAGCAGCAGAACACATTTCTTCTGAAGATACTCTTTGAGGGTCTAATTTTTCCACGAATCTCCAGTTCAGCGATGAATACTATCTCTTGCCCTTACCACCAGTTGCAAACTAGCCAGGGATTTCACTTACATTTGCCTCTCATGTTGCCTCTGGGTAGGACATAGGACAGGTTACCCACAGCAGAGAACCTGCCACCACTGCAAGCTGGAAGTGTTCTCAAGGTATAATTTAAGTGAACTCAAGAGGAAAAATAGCCCAGAGACAGCGCCTGTGGCCAAAAGCTCAGGCAGAAGTGGTGTCATGTCAGTCCACAGCTATGCAGCGAGCTACTCTGCATCTTCCTGTCTTGGTTTCTCGCCTGTGAAATGAGGATTAAAATACTCAACTGTCTTACAAACATGATTAAATGTAGGTTGAAAGAACTCCATGTAAAAACCTTGAAAACTCTGAGAATGGTAGTCCTGTTCGCTTAAGGCAAGATCTGGTCTGGACACTGAACTCCAAAGGGCAGGACGTAGCAGGGCTGAGGTGCCCACAGCTGAGCACACAGACTGCCAGGGGAGTGCAGGCACGGGAGGAGGGAGAACACAGAGGTGAGGAGGAGGTGATGCAAGAAATATTTATTTGGGTTTGTTTGCTAAAGACATCACGTACTGGCTTCAAAAGCAAAACCCGATTGAAAAACCGAGTGGCAATGCAAAGCTGCCAACACTGGTTTGTCGGGGAGTTTGGGTGACAAAAAACAAAAAGAAAAAAAAAAAAAAAAAAAAAAAAAAAAAAGAGACGCCAAATTCCCCTCCTCAGGACCCAAAGCCCAGCCCGGGCCCCCCTCGCCTTCTGGAGGGCGGCCCAGCGCTCCCTTACCCGTGGCGTGGGAGAAGGGAGGGCAGCCCTTGTCCGGGCAGGGTGACCCGGCACGGAAAGCGCGCACACACAGAGACACACGTGTGTGCTGTGCACACACACCCCCGCAGCTGATGCAGGAAACCAACCACGGCAGCACAGCCCCCACCGGCAAAACCCGCGTCCCGGGCCAAAAAAGGGGCGCCGTAGCGGAGAGCACGACGCGCCTCCTCCTCGTATTTCCTCCCCCGCCCACTTCCAGCGGCGGAGGGGCTCGCTGCCGCCGCCGGCTGCCGCCCGGGATGGAAAGTTGTAGCCGCGGCGGGATGCGCGGCGCGGCGGTGAGTTTCCCCGGCGGCGCCGGGGCGCGGCGGGCCGGGCGGGCGGGGGCGCGGGGAAGCCCGTCCGGGCGGGCGGCAGGGAGGAACCTCCGGGATCTCCGCGTCAGCCCCGTCTCTCTGCGTGTCCGTCCGTGTGTGCGCCCGGCCGTGCCGGTGCCCCGGGGGCCGGGCCCTGCCAGGGGGGAGCGCGACGCGCACCGCGCAGCGCCCCGAGCGGCGGCGGCGGCCGCCGTCGGGGGGAGGCGCTGCCTCGTGCCGTGCCGAGCGGGGACCCCCCCTTGAGGAGACCCCCGGGAGGTGCGGCGAGGTGCCCCCCCTGCCTCGGGGCAGGAGCAGGGGCCGGGGTGGCGGCGCCCGGGCAGTCCCACCGGTGAGAAGGAGGAGGAGAAAGAAGAGGAGGAGGAGGCAGCGGGGCGGCAGCGGCCCCCCGGCGCGCCGGCCGTGCCTCCCCCAGCGGGCCGCGAGGAAACCCCCTCGGTGACCCCTCCCCCGACCCGGGGAGGGGGCGGGACCGGGAGACCCGGTGACGTCACTGCTCCGGCCGCGCTTCCTGCAATAGAAAGTGAGAGAAGGTAAAACACCCCCCGCCCCCCCGCGCTCCCCCCGACGGTGACCGGGGCGCCGGGGGGAGGGGCGGGGCGGGCCCGGCGGGGAACGCGGCTCTCCCCGAGGGGACCCCGGCGGATGCGCCGAGCCCGCCCGTCCTCCCTCCCCCGCCGGGCCCGCCCCGCCTCTCCAGCCTGCCAGGGGAGGCTCCTACTCCCCCCGCCCCCCGTTCCCCCGCATTGTGTCCCCCCCCGTCCACCGCCCCACGGCCGAGGGGCAGGGCCGCGATGGGGGCTCCCGGGTGGGACGTGGGGGATGGGGCTCCCGGAGGAGGGGTCTGCTGCCGCGGGGGGCGGGCGCGGCCAGGGGCCGGGGGGCTGCGGAGCGGGGCTGTGCCGGGGGGCGGTGCCTTGGCCGGCCCGGGGGGACGGTGCATGGAGGAGGGGTGGGTGCCGCTGCCGGGCTCTGTGTGTGCGTGTGTGTGCGGTGGCGGCTGTGGCGGCGGCGCTGGGTCATGTTTGTGTTTGAGGTTGTCAAGTGAAGGAGGCTCCCGGCTCCCCCCGCTCCCCCCGCTCTTTCTCCCTCCCTCCCTCCCTCTCCCTCCCGCTGCCGCCGCCGCCGCCGCCGCCGCGCAGGGGTCGCCGCGCTCCCCGCCGCTGCCGCCGCCATCAGCCGCCGCGCCGGCCCCTCCGCCAGGTTTGCAGCGGGCCCCGCGGGGGGCGGGAGGGGGCTCGGGACGCGCTGCGGGGACGAGGGTGCGGGGTGGGACGGCCGCCCCCCTCGGCGTGGAGCTGCGGCAGCCACAACACAATGTGTCCTCCGCCGGCGGCGGAGGGGGGGAACGGGCGGGCGGGGACGGGGAGGACCGCAGGCCCCGATCCCCCCCTCAACCCACCGCGGTCCGCCACGGCCCCTCCGGGACGCGCGGGGACTCCGCGCTCCGGCTGCGCACGCCCGCCCGCGCTACCCCCGGGGGTGCCGGTACGCCCCGGCTCCCGGTGGGTTTGTCCGGGCGCCCCCCCCTCCGCCCTGGGTCTGCAGCCGGGGTTTCGGGGGCACCGGGAGGCGCGGAGCCCCGGCCCGGCTCCTCTCGGCCCCGCGGCCGTCCCCGCTGGGTGCCGGGCCGCGGCCGCCCCCCGTCCCTCTCTCCCCCTTCCCCCCCCACCCCCCCGCGGCATGTGTGCAGCGCTTTGTTCGGTGCGGCGTTGCAGAGGGGTTTTCCCAGGCTCCTCCCTCTTTATTCATTCATGGATTTTTTGCCTCCCTCCCTTCCCCTTCCCTTCCCCTCGCAGTCCCGCTTGCACATACCCGCGGTTCCCCGGGCCCCGGGGCGGGCTGTCTCCCGACCCGCTCCCCCATTTTTGGGTGGATAAGGGGGGATGTGACCACTGCGATTGCAAAGGCCCGTTTCTCTTTTTTTTTTTTTTTTTTTATTTTTCCCGTCTTGTTCAAGCGAGAAAGGGAATGACTTTTGGCGTGGGTCCTGCCCGGTGTTTCCTCCGTGGCTCTCACACGGCCATCTCTTCCCCGAAGGAGAGGGCCTGCTGGGGAGCGAGGAAGCTTGGTGGCATTAAAGGGTCAGTAGGGTGTCATTTGTGCTGCAGGGAAGCGTCGGGAAGGGGCTCCCGATTCACGGAGACGCCGGGGGATTTCAAACTCTCGCTCCAAATAACTTGTGTAAAGAAGTGACGGTGTTTATTAGCGTCTTTAATAACCTCAGCCCAGCCCCAGGGACTTTCCCAGTCGAGCCAGAGGAAAGGGGGGGACTGGGGCTCAGGGAGTGCTGGTCGCTTCAAGCCATCCAGCCACTTTTCTCCATTTCCAGTTAGTGCCTAAGACCTTGGAAAATGGACCTGTTAGCATAAGGTTTTATTTAATTTCTAAATATTTCTGTTATGCTTGCAGATAAAGTGGTATGAGTTAACAGCTTGACAGGCACTGTGCCCTGTTTTGGATTTTTTCCGTC
The DNA here is from genome assembly GCF_024509145.1 of Vidua macroura. Lineage (NCBI taxonomy): Eukaryota > Metazoa > Chordata > Aves > Passeriformes > Viduidae > Vidua > Vidua macroura. The sequence continues at coordinate 66,556,338 of NC_071571.1, read as the reverse complement.
TTTTCCTTCAACGTGCAGTAATACCCTAGTGAAGAATCATTTAGTCTGAATAAGATTTTCCAGCTTTCCTTTGTGTCAGTTGCAGTAATTTTTTTTCTCCTGTTTGGGTCTTTTTATGCAGCAACAGACAAAAGAAACATTAAAAATTAATGATTATATTCCTCAACAGTATGTAGACTGAAGGGGTGGTTGCAAGTAGTCTATTTTAATTGGGCTTGAATTAAATTTTCACAAAAGCATGGTTGCCTTGAAAAGCAATGTAAGTGCCCCTAAATTAATACTTACAACAAATGCTAAAAATTCTACATCCTTCCTCATTTGAACAGCTGTCTGTAATCAATTTGCCTATATTAGGGGCCATTCTAAAGTTCATATAGTTTAAAAAAAAAATCTTCCTAGTGTTTGTTAAACAGAAAAATCTGTTAACGTGAAGTAGAATTACTATAAGAAGATGCAGAAACTTGGTTTTAAATTTAGTTTAGCTGAAAGAGTGTAATTACACCAGTCATTTTCTTCTTCAAGTTCTTTGTGTGTAAGTAGTTTTACATAGGTCTTCGAGAGATTTCACATTCTGCATCAAAAACTGAACAAAACACTCATTGAATTGTTAGCAATTCCCAAGAATGTCTGAAAAGTAAGAAAGTGCAGGTAGGTCAAGAGCTAGTGTGATTCTCGACTGTATGCTGATATTTCGGCAGAAATATCCCATGGGGAATTCTTCCAAACTTACATGCTGCATGTAAGGATTCTGTAGATAATGTTACAAATAGGATGATGCTTTGTGTGTTTGCCCTCCCCTCTGTACATCCCCCACCCGAAGCTGAATATGTGTATCTGAAAGCCAGATGCCAAATTTTGTTTACTTTTTTGGATTTATTTGCATGAGACAAGGGTTGTTGGAAGATGTTTTCTGGCTAGAAAACAGCTGACAAATGTGGAAAAATGTTTTCGTTTTCTCATGCTTCCTGAGTAATCCTAAAAGGAGTTTCAGCCTCACGTGGTTTTCTTAAGATACTGGAACGCTTGACTCCATAAAACCTGTTGAGGAATCCGTTCAGTGCAGGGTGTGCAGCCGCAGTGGGAGCTGCAGGTTGAGCTCTGGGTGGCGGGAGCCCGGGGCAAGAGGCCGGGAAGTGGTGCCGACGATTTGCACAACAAAGGGCACGGGGATCTGTGGCCCTGCCAGGGGACAGGGACACAGCGGGAACCCAGGACTCAGCTGGAAGATCCCAGACTCTGGCACGCATAAGACTGGGAGGAAGTAACAGCCCGGGGGATCTTTGAGGATCCCTCCTCTGAGGCACCTGCTTGGGCTGTTACGCTGTTGTTGCACCGTGAAAAAATTACTTAAAGGGACCAGGAGTCTGTGACTCTGCTGTGGAAAACGTGGGTTGAGCCGGCAAGGAAATCTTGTCTGTGTGACAGTGGAGAGTGGAGGGAGTCAAGCCTGCTGGGAAGAGAATTCGGTCCCAGCAGTGTAACTGTGGTGGTCGGAGTGTGACTGCCAGGGTGGCTCCTGGGCTGTCAGACAGGAAAGTTTCCTTAGCGAATCATAGGTGCAGAAATATTTCTTGCTAATTTCCATGGTCATTTGAGGATGAAAGGGATCAGATAGGTATCTTTGTTTTTCTTATTGATGCCTACATCTCATAACTTTCTCTCTGTTTTTTTAGCATATGGATTAACTGAGCCCTTTGACAAGTTTATGGAGCTGCCATCTCTCTGCTTGCTGTACTTTCTGTTTCTGAGAGGAGAAAGTGGTGCATGAGATTAGAGGAAAATGCCTCGGACAAAGCAGATACATCCCAGAAATCTGAGAGGTATGTAGCTCTCAGTTGAGAAGGAAAAGCTCTTGGGAAACTCGGTTGCAGTTTCAATTATGAGGTTAAAGGAATATGTATTTAAGAAGTTGGTTTTGTTCCAAAAATAGTTTGTAAGCAAGTTTTAGGACTTGTCTGTGAGATCGCTCTAATTTTCACAGAGAAATAACTGGAACATGTCCTTATTCCTGCAGTCTGTGTACTTGACAGCATTCTTGATATTCTCCAGCTTACAGCAATAGCCAGCATGAACTTTGAAAATGCAAAGGAAGAAGCAGTTTCCTTATCAGAGAATTTACAGTTGAAATACAGGGGGAGGTGGGAAATGGGTGTGACATGGCAGAACTTGACAGTCTGGCAGCCGGTAGTTGTTTTTCTTTAATAGTTGTCAGTTTGGCTTGCTTTTGAGGGGATCAGAACCTCCTCCCATGCATGGCTTCTCACTTTATCTATCACCTGTCACCCATGCTACCTTGAGCATTGCTAGGTTTGACCTTGGTCTCCTTGCTCTCCTGCCTTTACACAGCCACATGGTAGCTTGGCTGTAAGGGCCAAGCAGGTGAGAAAGCTGCTCTGCAAACTGGCAAGCTTACATGTCCTGGCATTTCCTTGAACAAAATCCCAGTGCACTTTACCAAGCCCGTGTGAACATGAGGAATCTGATCCTTGGTAGAAGTGGCCCTGGAGGAATTAAATTAGAGGAAAAATGCAGGTCAGTTGAAGAGCAGACATCCATGTTGAGGGAGAACATGCTTCCATCCCCACCCTTTTTACCGAGCTTTTGGAAGAACATGCTTCCACCTGCACCCTTACATGTAGCTGTCATCAGCTTTTTTCAGGTTAATTTTACAGTTGCAGTATGGAAGCATCCCTTCAGAGGAAAAAAGCCATTACAAAACCACAAACATCAACATAAAGCTTTAGCGGCAGGAACAGCATTTGATTCCGGTTTTAACTCTTTTATGTCAAAACACAGCAAACATTCTCATGTGTCTCAGTTGGTTTACAGCCGAGAGTCTCTCAAGGGCTTGTGCATACAGCTGCATCTGAGACCTCATGTTTGCAGAATATTGTCATTGCTACCACTAACAGTCTCTGCTGGAGAAGACGTTTTTGCAGTGTCTTTATTCAGAAAGTGCTGAGTAGCATTTTGGTATGATGGATAAACTTCTCTAACAGATCAGGAATTTTACATTTTTCCTTCTTACTGGATGTGAAGTAATAAATCAGAGCTGAGTTTTCAATATTGCTGCTTACCAAGTTGCTGACATAACTGAGCTTATGTTTTCTGATTAAATATGAGAGTGATCTAATTTTAGTACTCTGACTGATATCTACTCTTGTATTGCTTGAAACTTAATAGGAATTAAATCTATTGTAAAGCTCTCTGTTCACTTAAATAAATAATCTAATTAAACTCTTTAATTGTGTAAGAAATTAGTTGCCTTTTTTTCCTTGCATAGTATCTCCAGTCATTTAGCTTTTATCAACCCCATTACAGCAGTTTTCATCAGTTCCTATTTTTTTACAACTAATGGAGTTCTTGAATGAATTTAGATGGGTTAAATGTTGGGAAGGGAAATAGCAGTGTATACAGCAAGCCCATAGTTAGAAATTACGTTGGAACAGCTCAATGATTGTCAAAACTACACAGGTTGCTGTAAACTTCAACACCTTGTGAGCAGATATTGCTACTGTTGTGGGTTGTTAGAGGTGAAGTGATTTGAAAAATCAATTTACTTCTCATTAGTTATACACTATTTCCATTTCTAGTCTAGATAATGAAGAAAACTGGATTTCACTTTCTTTAGTCTCCTTATCAGTCCCCGAGAGCATTGCAGAAAATACTTGCTTGAACCCTCAGTTTGTGCTGGAACTTAGGGAAACTAAAAGGTTTCACAGGTCTGTTTTCTGACAGCTAATTTTTGCGTATGCAATGTCAGACACATCTTAAATTGGTACTATTAATTAACCATTAAAATTTTTTAAAAAAAGGTGGTTTAGCATGTGGTTTAATCCACGGTAATTGGTATTGATGACAACTAAGTGTGCAAAAATCATAAATGTATATGGTCGAAGGTGAAACTCGGCAAACTTGGCAACCAAAAAAATATGTTCTGTAACGTTTGAAAGACAAAGGTGTATGATTAAGTAACCTGTGTTTTTACAGGTTTTTAGGTTAAAAGCTATTTTTAAGTTGTCTAAACCTTATTGTCACCTTTTGTACTATGTACAAAGAACACTCCATGGCCTTACCTGGCTTCTCCTTCCCTGCTGCCAGCTCCTCTCATTGCCCCATAGCAATCAAATTGCCAACAGCTTTAACTAGACTTGCTCAGAGCCCATCAATGTTTAACTTTTTTGGAGATCACTGTTGAACAACCCTTGAGACTCTGTCTATGCTGTTGTGCATTAGATGAGTTATTTGGGTTGCACTTGCAGTCCAAATCAGCCTGGAGAATAAATAACCAAGTTCAAGAACCTACAGTATTTTCCCTTAAAAAAAACCCAACACAATCCCTCTCTCCCTTCCTGCCAAGAAAACGCACAATAGAAAAACCACCATAGAGATCCCCCACACACACTCTCATTAGTTAATTTGAGGTTTGCTGCAGTGTAGGAATAAGTTTTGAAGGTTTTAATATTGGCTGTGTTTACTGTAAGCAACCTTATTGTCTGGGGAAAATAAAGTAACATTATTTAATATAGAGAGCTAAATTTAAGATTTTGTCAGGAAACCTTAGGGCTCTTTGTTTTCTGTCATAGCTTGATTTTGCTCATTTTGTATATTCTGAAAAATCTGACAGCCTTTGGCAGAAAAGCTGTGGCCGTAAAGTGTTAGGATCAGTGAAGATCCTAATATTCTGAAGATTTCACTGTCTTTTATCCTGAAGATTTCACTATCTGCTTATCGATGATTCAATATAGTGCTATACTGACCTAATTTTACAGCAGGAAAAGAAACCTATATAAGTAAGATGGGGTATGAGAAGCATTATTTTGCAAATAAAAACTAATCTAATTAGTTGACCATTTGTTTTCATGAATGTATTAGTGACATGGCTTTGATGCCTGTTTGCATCTGAAAGAGCATGTTGAATCTGAAGGTACCAATAAGGCATGTGCTGTGCTGCCCTTGTTTCGATAGGTTGTTTTGTCACATCAGCCTTGCCTGCTTCTCACTGCAAATCCCTCCCTAAGGTGAAACATGTTGTCATCACCAGTGGGCTGCTTTGGTCAGAGGAGTCATGCACAGTGTCAGGCTGAGTCTCCTGACCAACTTAACAGTCGTTGTCGTCCCCAGCAGTGGGGCTGAGTGGCTAAAATTTGAGAGAAATTACAGTTTTCCATGTCTCAAAGAAAGATGTGGATTGGATGCATGGAAGTTCTGGAGAGTGTTTAGTAATTTCAGAGGTGGAGGCCAAAGGTATGCATGGGAAAAGCCTGGCGTGGGTTGTCCATCAGTGTTGTGACTGGAGCTGAGTTCATAAGCGGGTATTCCTGATGTTTTAAGGGTGTGTATTGTGTTGCTAATGAAAAGCATCATCATTCCTCCTTCAGAAAACAAAAAGGAAAATATTTTCAGAAGAGGAAAATGCCTGTCTTGCTCAGACACCCAGAGGTCTCATTTTCTTATTTTTCTTTACTGTTTTAGCTCACTAAAACTAACAAAAAGACTCCTTTGCAGGTGGCTGCACCCTGTATTTACATGGCCAATTGATCCACACGTGTAACAAAACATTTCACGGAATCTCTAATGTATTCCCAGAAATACAGTTACTCTAGAGAGTCATGCTTTTAGCAGGACTGAGTGGGTTTGGTTTGTTGTTAGGTGGTTGTGAGGATATAGAAGGAAAACCGGCTCATGTTTTTGTTTACTTAGAAGTACCCAATTGCAGAGTTTAAAATGAAAAGTTTTGTTATGTGTACCCTGTTTAGCACAGTGCTGTGATTCACCAAAACAAAACTGTGACAAATATTTTGAATTTTCTCTCTTTCTAGATAAGCTTTCTGTTATTTTTTCAGAAGACAAGTTGTTGCTGTTTTTCCTTCTCAATCAAGTATTTTCTTTGGAAACAATGGCAGACAGGCCCATAATGTTCAACGGCTGCTTCCAAATCTTCTAGCGCTTTACATTTGATAAGGAAATGCAAGTATAATATGAGTAACTTTGCTGAATAGGTTGATAGCTTTGCAGTAATCTAAAAAGCATGCTTAAGTTTGCTAGAAAGCTGTGTATATAATGGCCTTAAAATGTCCAGAAGAGCTAGGCATTTTCTGCTTCTCAAGTATGAGTTAGCAAAGTCTCTTCGTGTTGTTTTAAGATGGTAGAGTGCTTTCAGTGCTGAAATAGGTCTGTCTATGTTGAAAGCTGACAGATTGATATTCCTTATTAGTGTTGGTTGTGTAGTCTGTGTAAGTTATGAATAGATTTGTGTGCTGTGCTTCATTAATGATTTTCATCAAATGGCTTAATAAAAATATTGAGCTTTCTCAAGGCTTCCTTCTAGAATTTGTGCTTGCTTGAGTCAAAAGAAGTTTAAAAGCACATGTGACTTTTGGATCTTTGTATTGTTTCTGAAACAAAAATGATGCTCTAATTTAGGATGTTCCAGAGGGGCTGCTGGTGCAGTATTAGTACATCAGAAGTGCTGGTGCTCTGTGCTCTGTAGATTACTTCTGGGCATCTGTAAAGGTGTTGCATGTGTGTCTTGCCTAAGTTTCTGGAGCAAGAGTGGGACACAGGTGGAACAAGAAGTCAGAGTTTTGACTTGGTGACTTCATTACAGAAAATATCTCATTATTTGGCATCAGTTTTTCTTTCTGTATGTCAGATAATTTCGTATAATTTCTTCTACAAACCAAATCTGAGCTCCAGATGTCTCTCATGAAGGTAGAGAGAATGCATGGCTCTATTGATCTATCACCAACTGGAGTACCAGCAGATCCACCTGTAGTGCAGTGAACAGACTGAGAGCTTCTTGTTGACCACAGAAGTTCTCTCTTCCTGTGTGTCTTAAGGTTCTCATTTGGGATGTGGAAAGATAATGTTTCTTTTTTTGCTTTTTTTGTTTTACTGGTTAAAAGGTGTAAGATCTTTAGTCTGGGTCTTACGGTGTGTATGGTCCAGCATCTTGCAGATTAGATATCAATGTGCCTGCAGACCTTAAATTTTATTGTAATGTGAATGATGTCTAAATGCAATAAACTGTCCCACATACTCCATGGTGTAAGAAAGGCTATGTTTAAAGCTGCAATTTGCCACCTTTTCCAATCACTCCTATTTCTCCTGTCTTGCCGTGTTCCCAAATTTGATCATGTGTTTTCCACAGTGTAGACCTATTCACTATCAGGATGGTTGGTGTCTTTTGTCAGTAGCCACAGTTGATGGACAAAAGCCTGTTGAGAGTGGATTGCAAGAGGGGAAGAAACAGTAGGGTGGATAACACTGGTCACTGTTGCCTTGAGCTGTGTTGAATTTCTGCCTCTACTACTGAGTTCCTTGTGTTGAGACTGAGAGATTCTGTTACACCAAACCTTTGCAGCCACCCACTAATGGTGAATGCTGCACTTTGCTTTGAGATACCCAGGCACAAGTTCTGAGTTTATGCAAGAACAGTTGTTCCACTATGGTGACAGTTTGGTGCAAAATACTGCAAAAGTGCAAGGTACATAAAAAAAAAAATATCAAGGTCTAGGTGATGTAAGCTGAAGATCCAAAATTAGCCAACAATTTTGGCACAACTTTTAATCTCTCTCTGTCTCTTAATCTCTCTATGCTTCTGTTTTCTGCTATAAACTGAAGATACCAGTTCCACATCAGCTTTTAATGACTCAGAAGATGAAGTTGTTAGTGTTGTGAAGCGGGCACTTGGAGGCTAAATAACGGAAAAGATGATGAAGAAACTGGTAGTAAACAGAGCCAAGTAGTGAGCACAGCTCAGTTTGCGCACTGGCTTCATTTGCATAAACACTCTTGCTTTTGGCATCCTCCAACTTCTTGCTGCTTCACCTCACAATCTTAGCATTTAGAAGGTATTCTTAAAGCTTACTTCCTAGCTTCTAAAATACCAAACTAAAGACATTCCACCATATCAAACCACAAAGTTCTTCTGTGAGTCGTGCATGTTTTGGGACCTCAAGCTGCAGCACAGGTTTCTGTTGTGTGAGCTGGGCAGCATGTGCTGGTGTGCCCTGCCTGGACCTGGCACAGGGCTCTGGAGAAAGGAATCTCTCCCATCTTGTGTCAGAGTTTCACACTGTTGCTGAGAAAGCCCCTGAAGCCAGGAGGGAATACTCGCTGGCAGGAAAGGTCTCTAGCGAGGAAGACCTTTAATGTAATTTCCCAGTTGGTTTTGAGACTGGTTTAAGCCACTGCTGCTGGAAGAGGAGGTGGTGTTGTGGTCCTGCCTCCTGCCCACCTGAGATGCTTGTCACTTATATATTTGCTGGCCCCACCATGGAAGAAGTAGTGGCACCCAGAGTGAGTTATGCCAGCATCATTTGGATTGGCTTTTTGGGCTGGGTTGGTTGTTCCCTGATGCTATACACCCTTGCTGGAGCTGGTGGCAGTGGCAGACAGGGAGAGACAGTGCAGCGGCAGGAGTTGCCTTGAGCCTCTTGCTTGAACTCATGGTGAAACTATGTTGTAAGCCTCTATTTGCCATCTATGAGCAGCAGGCTTTTTTTGAGCTTCTTTAATTGCCCAAAAGCAGGTCTCGATTTTCATGCAGATAACAAAAGGTGTGTTCCTTGTTTCTGCTTTCTTTGCTTTGCCTTCTAGAACCCTCCTTCTCCTGACGAATTTCCAAACTTCACAAGTGATGCAGGTTCTTAATGGATGACTTTAGGAATTTTATTATTGTACTGGTAAGCCAGCAGGAAACTGAACTGGTCTCAGCTGACGCCTTAATGAAAAATAAAATAAAATACTCTCTCTAATATTAGCGTAAAACTTTCTTTCAGAATGAAAAAAACAGTAGCTAAGATTTAACAAATTAATAAGGAGGTCCAGAAAACTGAACTTGATTGTAGCTGGCACTGACAGCTCTGAATATGTATAGATTTTTGCATATGCATGCTAAATATTGGGAAAAGAGAATTGGGATAATACAAAGAGAATCTGCTGGATATAGACCATGGTGAAAATAGGTGCTTTCAGAGGGAGTTAAAATAGCATGAAGGAGGAAGGTGTAAGAATGGTATTCCAGCTAACAGGATTGCAAAGAAATACCTGCAAGAATGTTGATAAAAATAAAAGAATGGAGGAAAGAGCTTAGTTCTGCTCTTTGCATTTGAGGAAACAACAAATTGTATTTTTATGGAATAGAAAACCATTATAATTGAAGTTAGATATCAGTCTTGAGCTGGAAAGGAATGGTCAAGGGTAATCTCAAAAAAATCGAATTCCTATGGAAACAAAAAAAGTAGCAGTGAAGTGGGACTTGAAAACTATGTATAAGCCAGTTTAGATTTTTTTCAGAATTCAGTGAAGTGAAAACAGTGCATGTCTTTAATTCCGCATCACCTTTACGTCTGTATCTTCTTTATTGCTAATTGAGCGTGGAGTAAGAAATGCTACAGAATTTGACATTTGCTGAAGCACGAACTCCAGCATGTTAGGAAGGTCATGAAGAAAATGGTAGTTGAGGAAAGAGAAACAAAAAGTAAGATTTCAGCAGTTATTCTTTCAAGTATTTCTGTTACAGCAGGCAGTTGACTTTGGGATGAAACTGATACCAGTCTTTTGAGACCAAGAACAATTACATTTTCTATGAACCAAGCTTTCTTATGAGCATTTAGAAGAATATGGCTTTTTGTTTTCTGGGTTTTTTTTAAACCCTTGCATCTCAGAATTGATATTTGGGTTGGTGCATGTATGTAAGGTAACTTTAAATGGGGGGGAGGGGGTGTGTGCGTGTGTGTGCGCATGTGTGTTTGTGTGTAAAAAACCAAAGCAACAAATGAAAAATCCAACAGCCACCAATAATATGTAACCATCTGAAATGGACATGTAAATAGCAAAATTCCAGAGAACCTTGGTTAAGAGAGCCTTCTTGCAGATTTATGGTCAACTACATCTTAAATGGCTGCTTTGAAAAAGGCAAAGGCTTGTGGTCTCATGTTTTCACAATTGACTTTTTAGGGCTTCAGAACTATACAAGTTTGTCTGTTGACTCCTGTCAGTATTTCCAAACTTTGAAGTTTTCAGTCCACTGGGTTACAGTTGTGGTAGTGTTACTGATGTGTCTTATATCCAGCCCAATAAACTGTCCAAGAATATTGCTACTATTTTAAAATACCTTGTTCTAATTAATTCTCCGTAATAAAAAAGATACCAGAGGAATAAATAATAAAGCCAGTGTTACTATGCTTGAAAGGGCTTGTGTGCCAAATACTTGCCTGCTGCTCCAGGTGAGGATTCTTATATGTGGAAAGATTTCCCAGTCCTTAGCTGAGTGGACAGGCCTGCAGGACCTTGGGCAGGGAGCTCAGTAACAACACAGTTGCCTCTATGTTAGGTGGGAGCATCTGTTTGACCTAACCCTTTGCAGAATTGTTGAAAAGATGGGAACTGCTTTTCTTCTAACCACAGTCAGTTGCTACCTTCAAAACACTCACAGCCCACCTTAATGTATGCAGGAAACTTTGCAAAAGACTGTTTTGAGTTATGTTGTTCTGTTTTGGTTTTTAATACAGGAATTGTTCCCTTTCATGGTATGTATTCCAAGTTTCTTCTTACAATCAGATATTTTGATTTCAAATTGCAAACTGCTGTAAATATTTATGCTGGAGAAAATAAAAGGAGACCTCCTATAGCCACACATTTTCAGAGAGCTGATTATACCAGTACGAAGTTCCTAAGCTGCTTCATTCTTTGGTATGTTGGACTTCTGTGTTAAGCATTTTAGTTCAGTAATGGCTTATGAGATTATGGAGAGAGAAACTGGGGCTCTTAGTTGGGAAAGTAAGATTTTCCTTGCTATGTTAAAACAGATGAATAAACTGGACTTTAAGTTTCCAAATCACATGTGTTGGGCAAAGTGCAGTTTTCCCTGCTACTTGTTTAAATGTATCATAACTCAGAATATTTACATTAAGAGGAACGAGGGGGGGGAAATAAAATGCCATGGCAGATTTTTGGAGCCTTTAGTACAGCATTTATGGGGGAAGTAGAGAAGCTCTAGTTCAGTAGGTGAGGCGGTGCTGTTTGTTTTTAAATAAAAGCTTTTTAAATGCCTTTAAAGCTTCTCTCAGAATGAGGCTGCTCAGAGACTATGCTGGTTTAGCAATTCCTGTATGGCCTTTGGTGGCAGGCTGAAGAAGAGATGTCTTTGTAAGGATCCACAGGTTGTGAAAAGCAGAAGGAGGATTTTGCTAAAGCAAAGTTGAAAAAGCATCTGTACTGGAAAATTTAATCTTTGTCGTATGCATGTGGCCAGTTCAGTAAACTGGATTTAACATCTTTGATTACCAACAGAAAGTAGAGAATGCATGTTCATATTTTAAATACCCCATAAACTTTCTTCCCTCCTGAATTCCTAAAAGATAGGTTCCCAGCAAGTGCCCTTTGTAAATCCCAGGACAAACCTCCTGAGCTGAAACTGGGAAAGGTTTGGAATGAGATGCAGGGAGAAAAAGCAGCGGTTCAGCAGGAGCCCGTGGTGTAGTGTCGCTACAAAACAACTGTGTGTGTGTTCCTAGTTACCTATGAAATATGTGGCTTACTCCCTGCCAGCGGTGGTAGTCATGGAATATCCAGAGCACACCACATGATTTCCTCTGATTTTTGGCCTAATTTTTGGGGCTGGTAAGTAGGGTAAGTTAATATTAAATGGCATTGTTTTTAACTTCTGAGCTCTGTTAAGTCAGATGGGAGATTGAAGGCTTATTCTTACCCTAAAGGTTGCAATGCAGACAGAATACAGAGCCAGCAAAACAAAAAAAAAGTGTATGGAAGTGGCACTTAAAATATAATTGCTGTGGTAGTTTTACTGTTCCATTACTGTAAGGAATCTCTAGCCACTGTGTTTTTTGAAGTGAAGTGCATGTCTCATATTCAGTAGATGTATGGATTTTACCTTAGTCCCTGCTTTAGGATTTCTTACAGAAAGAAGTATTTCTGTCACAGGTCCATGGAGAAAACACAATGGTGTATGTATTAATAGTGTTTAAAGTACTGTACTCTATAATTTTTTTTTTTTAGCAGAATACCTAAAATACCCAAGTGTTCCTGTAATTCTCCACTGTCAAGAGGCAGAGCAAAATATGTACATGGCGTAGTCTATGCCTGGAATCGTAAAAGAGTGTAAGGGCAGTGCTTTTGTGGCCAAAAGGCAGATCAGAAACTGTGAAAATATTAAACTTTATTGCAGGAATGATTTAGTAATTTTTAAATGTATCTTTATGTAGTTTACAATGAGGATTTGCTGCATTTGTCTCAAGTATTGCATGTATTTCTTAGGAGGTGTGATAGTACATTTTTTGTGTTAACAGTTTATGGAACATTTAATTTTGTCTTCCCCTGATGGTTTTTTCTTTATTTTAAACAACATACATTTCTGTGACAATAAAATATTACATTTATTTTAGAACACTGCCTACGTGTGCTATATCCAGATAAATGCGTCGATTAGTATGTTCAGAATAGTGTTTTCCTTACGTCCTTTTTTTCCTTTTCTTTCTTAAAATTCTGAAATGGTGATGTAACTTTTGGAGATATCAGGAGAAATTGCTGTTCTCATACCAGATGGTTTTCCTTTCGTCAGACTTGCAGAAATGCAATTGGTCCTTAGTGCCCTTTCAGCAAGGTCTGGTACCAGAATTGCTACAGAACCTGGCTGCCATCCCTGTTCATGTACATGAAATCCATTGTTGCAGTGGAAGAAAGCATGCCAGTTTGGCTGCTAAAATGTGGGTCTGCTTCTCTGTTGAAAGGTTCAATCTTCTTTCTCTTAGACTTAATTAAGCTTAACTTAATTAATTAGGCTAGAATCCTATTCTAGAGTGAGGGGGCATCATACACAGATGGGGCACATCCCAGAGCTTGTGGGACATTTTCATAGGCAATCGGGTGGGATGTGGGCTTGGCAAAAAACACATTTTAATTATTAATGTTTCCCCAGTATCTTATGACTGACTTCTGTCATGCCTTTTCAAAAATAAAGAGCATATTCTCCTTTAAGACTTTATTTTTTAACAGCTTTTTTTTTTTCTTCTTCTTCTGTGCTTTTTTTATTTTCTGCAATTCTGCCTGCTAATGCAAGTATGACAAACAGTCTAGTGGGCATCTAGGAAACAGAAAAATTCATAGTGTTGTCTTACTCCTGCCTGTTTTTTCCTCCTGATTCTAAACCTGAAAAACCTTTGATACTGAGAACATCTCACACATTTCAGTTTGCTCCTTGAACAAAGTTGTAGATACAAAAAAACACTGTTAGAATGTGTTCTTCAGGAATAACATCTGTATAGTGCTTTGAAAAAGCAGAACAAGAAGTTGGCTGTAGAGAAGCCAGGTTTGAAGGATGGGATACCTGTATGTAACGTGCTTGGGAAGCAAGGGCAAGTAATGGATTTTCAGTATACCTGAAAACTGACCCCATTATTTTAGGCAGCGTTCCTACAGTCTCCAAGATAAAAGAGAAAGTATGCATATGGCTGCATTTCTCATAGATCTGTATAAACACAGGATTGCTTGAAAGTGCAAAGAAATGGTTAATATTGGAATATTTTCCCAACTTTTACAGCAATTTTAGCACTTTTGTTCTTTTTTGGGGAAGGGGGAGGAGAGGGGGACGGGCAGAGCAGTTCTCAGTTTTCCCATTTGTAGGAGATTCACATTCTAGCAGCTTTTCTTTTGAATGTTCAACGTCCATGCTTTAGCAAAACACTGATGAGATTTTCCAGTAGATCTCTTTCGTCAAAGGAAACGTGTGTGTGATAAGCAGGCTGACGTGCCCCACATGCCTCACAGCCTCCTTTCTTGCATCACTTTGTAGCCTCAAAGGTAAAAGATAGATTGAAGCCATTAGAATATATTCTTCTGTGGACCTTAGTATTGCCTGCAGTCAAGTGGTAAAATCTTACAAATGCTGCTTGTGGATTTCTGATTTTCAGTTTGACAGCTAAACCACAGTTTGCACACCATGGCCAGTGACAGTCTTAGCTCACCAGCACTGGCCTTCCTTAGTTGGATGTATTAATTTATAAAAACTGTTAAAAAATACTTGGAAACAGATGAGTATTTGAATATTAATTTCTTACAAGTGGGAAATATTGGCCTGAAAAGGATGTAGTGGTTGGTATTTTCCAGAGCTGAAAGTTTCTGGCTAACCACATAGTTCTGCAAGGGCATTCAGAAATATGAAATATTTTAAAATCTACTGTTATGAGGAAAAGGGAGAGAGGAGACAAAGCCTGGTGTTAAGATAACTGAAAAGGGTTAATACAGAGGCACATTTATGTAGTGGTTACCTGCAAGTAAATTGCAGTCTCACATTTCTAGGAAACACTGTCCTGAAATGTGTCTCTTGAGCCAATGTTGTAAGTAATCAGCTTTTTCTCCAAGAGGCTTTAAAAACACAATTTTGGCAACAGTAACTAAGGCCGTATTTTACAGAAGAGCCCCCAGTAAATGGAAAGCAAGCTGGTAATCAGTTTTGATTAACGGATCTGCATTCTGTTATTTAAATGTTTATATCCTGATTAGCATTTAGGCTGTATTTAAATATGCAATTTTATTTTAGCAAAATATGAGGCATGGAGATAATCTTTCAGATGCTAAATGCTGGGGATGTAAGGTAAAAAATGTGCACCCACCTCCCTCAGCCTTGTAAAGTGATATCAATGTGACTGATATTTTCACTTCAGTTGTGGGATTATGGAGTTTCTTAATCAGATATGACTAAAGGAAAAAGTGTTTATGTCACTTAAGTTACAAAACTAAGTTTTAATTTAAGTATTAAGACTTCTGTTTGTGAACTAAATGTCTCCTGTTCCTCATTTTGTTAAAGACAAAGCAAGTTGAGCTGGTACAAAAGTTTGTACATTTTTTCTTGATTATTTTAAGAATTGCCAATCTATGATAGCATCTGATCATTTAAATATGCATTTCCATGGCTTCATATATGTGTGGGGAATAGTTATGATTTCTTATGTTGCTTATAATGTGTTCTTTTCCATGCAAAAGCACTGATTCTGATGACAGTTGTTAGGTACCAGAGATGGTGGTTTGCTTTGCCAAATCACTTCGGCTGCAAAGTTGATACTTTGTGGCCAAAGGAGCATGCACATCTTTCTGGATTGCAAATCCCAACTTTGTGAAAAACTGACTGATTCAACAGAAAGGTTGGCCTGCCACGTAAGCATGCCATAAAAAACGAGCATCTGACAGCTCTGTGGCTTGAAATAGTGGATCTGACACAGGCATATGGAAAATTCATGCAACAGGGATACTGTATCAAAACAATTTCTGTAGAGAGGCAAAACGGAATCCTTTCCCTCCCTTCCTCCCCTCCTTCTCGTGACTCTCTGTTTTTATGTTGTTTGCTTCTTACCCTTTGCCTTTTAAATTATGCCTCATTAAACTGACATCTCACACAAGGATTGAGCTGTTCCCAAAGAATTTTTAGGTAGAGTGATTTAAATTTGAAGGGGAATATTCACACAGGGATAACATCAGGAAGGTGGGACACTTCTGAGAAGCCATGGCTCCTCTTCTTAATGTGACTGCCTGAAAGGAAAGACAATGTACTGTGCTCATGAATTGGACAGGGAGTTCCTACACAGGATGACTTGACTCTTCCTTCTTCCAAAACAAACTCAATATCCTTTCTGTGCGTTCTGATGACACAAACCTTTTCTCCCCTCCACCTGCTGTATTTCTGTTGTGTTAGGCTTGATATCCTCTGCAAGGTTTCTTATTAGTCTTCTACCTGGGTTTGTAGAGCAAAGACTTCTGTTTACACAGAAGGACTTCTGTTGTTGAGTTGGCAGAGGTTTTGAGGACTGGGAAGGGATAGAAAGTAAACATATGCAAGCAACAAATGGAACAATCGCCCTCTTCTCATAGTGAGCAAGTCTTTAAGTGATATTACTGGCTTATTTTTTCCTTTTTTTCCCTCCCCTTCTGCTTTTCACATTTTTCACCAACTGTCATTGGGGTTTCCATAATTTTAGCAGGACTTCTTTCAACAGACCTTTGAAAATAAGATACTGCTGTTACAACTACCACGAAGTAAAGAAGCGGAGGCACAGGAGGATTAAGAGACAGCTTAACCAAGGTGTGTAGGCACCCACTCTCTACTAAAGCCTGAGGAGCTATTGTGCCCAAAGTCCTTGCTGGATCATGCCTTGGAATGGTCAGTTAGGGTCATGCTGGGAAATGAAGCTGGGTCTTTCCTGGTTGGCCTGGGCAGCAGTGGTTACTGCTGACCCAGCGTTTTCCAAGATAATCTTTTCCTAAAATGTTTGAGCTTTGTGGTTCTCTTTACAAGAGCCACCCACTCATGTGCCTACCACTACAGGGTATAGATTAATGAAATATAGATGTGTTTGTGCAGGAGCCCTTGCCTTATGCTGCCAGTGGGACACAACTAAACAGCATCACCAGCTGCCCAGTCTGCACTTTCCTTTTATGAGAGTTTTATCTGAGGGAAGTTCTCTGTGGTGAATGAATTACTGAAATAAAGTGCCTGAAGACACAGTTAGACTTTCATTCATCCTGAGAAGTAATTAACATCTGGATAGCTTGCTCTGCTGAGAATTAATTTCCTTCAGTAGTGGCCAAGTCCTTTTCTGTGTCCCTGCAACTGTGTTTGTGTCTTCCGTTCGGCTGGGCTGTTGCAGTGAATGTGGCAGGTATGCTGCTGAACGTGAAGAACTGTGTGTAGAGTGAGCCTGTGCAGTGGACTAGGGCACATACTCTTGATTTTGAATCACCAGCAGGTTCAGTGGAGCCTGGCCCCAGTTGTGTACAGGCTGTGGAATTCTCATCTGTATGCAACCTCCCTGAAGCAGCTGACTTCATGCCTATGGAACTGCACTAGCCTAGGAACCATAAAACATGAATCATGGGAATGAGATCCTCATGGGAAGATAGACGGAATAGACTTTTGGCTGCCCAGAGCGGGGAAAACTTATTCTCCACCACTGCATGCCCAGGAGTGCTGAGGACCTTGGTATGATGTTGCATTGGTGAAAACTGACATGCGCTTATCCTTTATGTGTGGCCATGTGAGAAAAATGTGTTTGGTAAATGAATTTTAAAAAGCCTGGTTCGTTCCTTCTGCTTCATATGTAAATCCCAACGTTAGAACTGCAGATCTGCTTACTTAGTGTTTAGAAGTTGTAGAGGGCTAATGATGCTGTGGCGTGGGTGCGTGAAGCCAGACTGCTGCTTTTTGTGTCATGTCAATTTTTTTGTTGCATGCAAATCATCCAGGAGTCTGCCAACACATGGAGAAAGGGATGTCTCACTCCTGGTAAACTGCTTCTTTGGTCCCTTGGTAAAACTGCTGGATCCACACATTGCTTAGCTTCTTTTGGAGCTCTTGCTAGCTATTCTAAATATTCATTAAAATAACAATGCAACCTTCTGAGTAAAAAGCTCATTGGAAAAAAACACGAGCTTTTTCCAGAAGCAAATCCAATCGCCCCACCCATTTTCTTCAGAAACTGGAGCTGAGGCATTGCTACAGAAATTCTCTTCCAAGTAATGGTGGTTGCTTCATTCCCTTCCTAATAACTGCACTCCTGTGGTGAAGTACAGAAATGCTTCCAGGCTCAGTGTCAAAATCCTCCATACAGTCACCAAAAAAGTAGTTTGCAGTTAAGTGGATAAATATATTTTCAAAGAAAAGCTTTGTCCATAACTGTCCTTATCTGACACTAATGGTGGAGCATGCAGTTGAGAGAAAGACAGGGGTAAATATTCCAATATTCCAGCTGAGTCATCTTTGCTTCTTCCTGATTATCTCTTTTCTTTTCATGATTAATGCCCATGGAAATATTTGTTGACATTATTTGCTCTTCTTTTCCTTTTTCTCAATAAAAATTATATATGAAGTATCTTACCTTAAAAATTAGATTAAAAGAACATATTTGAGCAACTAAGGCAAGAATTAGAAATCAGAAAAGCAGATTTGTGGGTTTTCAGTCAATATTGATTCATTTTACACATGCTCCTGTCCTGTATCGGGCCGAGTCTTTTTCTCTGCAGAAAATGAGAAGCATGTACTCATGTCAAGAGCGTAATTCATAGTTATTGTCAGCAGGTGCTTAAAAACATTTGTAAATTCCAGCTTATAACTGAGCAATTCACCCTCCACCCCCGTTTGTAAATTTGTAACAGAGGATTCAGTAAGGGGTTTGAGTGTATAAATGATACCTTTATTTTCAGTGTGGAATTCCCATTGAGAGGCCAGGCCTAAAAATACCAAATGTTTCCACAAACAATTCCTGCACACTGCATGTTGAGCAATACAGCTACAACCAAGGGGAGAGCTCCTGCTGACAGTTGAATGCAGGAGTCCAAACTGAGTTAGGTTATATATAGTTTTTATTACTGGTCATAAGCTCTTAACAGAAATCCAGATGTGCTTGAATCATGCAGATTAATGACCCAAAATGACTGTGGGTGCAGGATGAAGGCTCCTTTTGTGTATCAGAGAGGATACTGTAACTTCCAGTTAAACACTTCAAAATATTTTACAGAATGCAAAGGAGCAAGTTAAGGCATGTAAACAGAAGTTGCCAGACTTCTTATCAAGGTAATTACATGGTATTGAAATGTGTGATTTGATTTAAAGAAGTAATTTTGTTGTAGTGCTGCCCTTTTCTAATGGGGTGTTTCAATAAATAAATATTTTAAAAAGAAAACCCCCCAAAAACCTCACCTCAAGACATTCTCAGTAAGTAAAAGGGAAATTCAAAAGGGAAAACCCAAAGGGAGTAGAGGAACTCTACAGGGCAGACAGTGTGCCTTCTAAAATATTAGAAAATCTTGTATAAGGGGACCTAAAATGCTTTGGTTTTGGGATGTATAAACGTAGCATATTTTTGAGTGGTTACTGATTTGAAATGTTAATTTCTTCATGGAAGTTAGTGAGCTTAGGAGTCTGGGTGTTTCTCAGTGCTCATGTCCAGTTGGTAAATAGGCATGTTTGTGCAATATCAAACACCTTGATTTCTCTTTTTCCTGCTCCTGCCATACTCTATGTTCCTTGGGGAAAATCCTGGTTCAGTGATTGTGGAATTTCATGTCAAAGTACGCTGTCTCCAGATTAAATCCCTGCAGAAGCAGGTGAGTGGCATAGGGAACCTGTTTGTTGTGGCTGCATGCAGCAGGTACACGTTTTCTTGTTGCTCCAGGTTTACTCATATTTACTCATTTATTTGGCAAAGAAGTTGATTAGAGTCAGGCTGTCACTGGATTGGTTTCACCAGTATCTCTGTAAGAATGGTTTAAAGTACAATATGTAATTAGAAGCAATGTGGGAGAGCTCAGCAGCCCTTGTGGAGATTTTGTCTTGATTTTTGCCACAGCTGATACAGTTTCACCCCTGAAAGTGAACAAAGATCCTTGTAGACCTATCAGCACTGCCCTTTGGCACTCAGGTCAGTCACTGTGTCACAGAGTCAGCTCAGGACTGTAATTTCCACTCCAAAAAATCCGGTGTAAAACTAGCATTGGGCACTACTTACACCAGCAGCTGTTTTAGCCCAATATATGCCCATGAGTAGCTGTATTTTTCAGACTGTATTTAAAGTCTAAGCTGTTAATAATGAACTCTTTCTAAGCTTATTTTCAGGTTTTTTTTTTATTTTTTGGCAGAGTATTTTAATTATTGTCATAGACTGGGATGGGCTGGATGTTTCCTCTGTGTTGTGAAGCTTTCACATAGTGACTTTTTGCTTGCCTTAACTTGTGTAGAAAGCCACCTTTGAGAAAAGGGTAACG
Organism: Vidua macroura; assembly: GCF_024509145.1. NCBI lineage: Eukaryota > Metazoa > Chordata > Aves > Passeriformes > Viduidae > Vidua > Vidua macroura. The sequence goes on along the minus strand of NC_071571.1, from coordinate 66,536,559 downwards.
TTTACACCAAATTCTCTGCTTCCTTTGAAAACACAGAAAAAGGAAGACATATTTCCTGTTAGTGACTGTTTTAATTTGTGTTTGTGTTTGCATGAGAATATATCCCAGATGTATAGAGTGGGATTTGTTTCAGGGTGCTGTTAACCTGAGAACTTTTGGGGCATTTTTTTGGTTTTTTATTCCTGGCAGTAAGATTTCATTCACTAATTCATTTCATTTCTCCAATTTTGAATCTGATTTCTAAATATTATGGGAATTGTAATGTAGTCATCTCCATGAAATGTCCTATTATGAAAACTTCCAGGTTTTTTTGGGTTGTATTTTTAACCAACGACTTGTCTAGGCTGGGTATGAGTGGGGCTGTTTAGCCAGAGGCATTGGTGGCTGTGTTTGGCATGGTCAAGTATCCTTTAGTCTTTGATCACTGTAATTGTTAATGGTGCTGGGTGTAATCCTGATAAAACTTCCTGAAAATAACAAAACACTTGTGTATGGGTTGTTTTTTTTTGTTTGTTGGGTTGGTTGGTTGGTTTTTGGGGTGTTTTTTTGAGATGATAAGGATGCTGAAGGGCATTTCATTGTTCCTAAGGCAAGCATAGTATCGATACAGAAGTGTTTTCTCTTGGGACATCAGAATTGAGTCTGGTTTTTCTGTATGCATACTTAATCCTTCCAGGCTTGTAATATTCTATTGAATTCCCAGAGTTTTCTGTGAACAGCTTTATTATTATATACGCGCTTTCTGAAGTCTCCATTTAGGTTACCTAAATGATCCTGATGATTTTGAGCTCACACCTAGCAGCCAGACAGCCCAGGTGATATATATACATATGTAGGGGAAAGGAGAAGTGGACAGGGAACACAGGGTAAAACAAGGGGTTATGGAGGAAACAGAACTATGTAATTTACATACCTCTGTGGGAAATGTCTACATATAGTTATGAAAGAAACTTTCTTAGATGTTTCCTCAAAATTATTTTTTTCTATTTGCCTCAAGTAAAGATATTGGAGAGAGATAAGACATTACAACACGCTGTGATGGAGATTCTCATAGGAGTATAGATTTTCCTGTTCCAGAGAAAATTGTTTTTTAAATTACTGATATGCTCCGAAAATATGTAGAAGAAAAGGTAAGAATGAAGATAGATGGTTGGTGCAAAAAACACCCAACAAAATTAGATCCAGATGGAGGAAGTGGGATCTATGTTCTTGAGCTGTGCAAAGGCTGTCCCACATTTATTCCCCTTTCCCATTATTTTTAGCACAATGTGAGGAACTCTATGCTATACTTATGTATTGGAACTGGGAGTAAGAAGGTAGTAATGAGTCTGTTCTCAGCATGTTGTGCTTTCTTTAATTTACAGCATCATCACTGTGCTGTGCTGCCATAAAGGAGAGAATATAGCCTTTGTCCCCCCTCGGCGTTAGCGGAACCGAGAGTGATGCACACAGTTGGCAAGGGCTGCAACAACAGAGTCCCCATTCATCGCTGCCATCAGAGCAGTTTGGTTTAGCTGTGTTACGTAAGCCATTTGTGGTATAATTCAGGACGTTGCACAGAATAATATTGGGCATGGATATCCAGCTGTTGAGCAAGATATTGAGAAGGGAATAAAGGTACCTTATTGAAGTATTGCAACCCATTCCCTCAGCAACCATCACATGACAAGTGCTAGAAGCAGTATTGAGCTACTGCTCCAGACAGCCTTCTTGCACAAAAAATACTCAGTTTTACCCTTTGTGAACCTAATGCAAATCCATGTGATTTTGTGACCAGACTGGTAAGGGAAAGCTTTTTCTGAAAATACCGCATGAGTTAGCAGCCTTCTGTTGTAATGGTGATGCAGGGCTGTAGGAACTATAAAACACATAATATTTTTGTCATTGAGCTCTGAAAAATTACTGCCATTAGCTATTGGGCTTCCTGAAGGTAAATCCACCTGCCTTTTGTAGTTAGTATTCTGCCCAAGATTATGCAAAGTAATGTTATTAAGTAGAATGTTTTGGCTTATCATAGAAGGAAGGAAAAGAGCTGTTGAAATACATCAGAAGTTGGCAATGGAGAAAATACTGCCTTGCCATCCCGAATATTTTCTGATGAAGTAAGATGCTGCATAAAATTCTCAATTAAAGTGATGGGTCTCAGTGTTTTCTTTTGGAGGACTAAGTAAGTGAAATCAGTCGTTTCCCAGAGTCACCAATTCTTTGCCTTTGTTTTGTCTGCCCTGTGCCAGGGAGTCACTGGACATTGCCTGTTTGGCAAAAAGTCTTGCTTTTCCTGACATTTGATATCACTGCTCCTCAGTGTGACCTTGCAAAGTGACTAGAGATGCTGAAGAAACTTTAGGCAGAAACTAGTTTTGTTTCAGCCAGGTGGTGGTTTAAATCCTTGATTACTGAGTTAGCACAAACAAAAAATGTAAAGCATAAACCAAATTACACAAAGACTGTTGCTATATGTTCTATTCAACACATTTCTCTATGATTTTTGCCAAGGTGTTTTATAGCTACAAAAATCAGAGAATCCAGCTCTGCACAGGCGTCTTTTGCCTTTATAATGTCCCTTTCTAAAGGGAAATCTTTCCTAGAGTTAAAGAAAGAAAATTTCAGATTATGTTTCTGTTGATTTTTTTTAAGCTCCTTTTTTCCTGTTTTGTCTTCAGTTATTTGGCAACCAAGATGCTGATCCTATCATATCTTTAAGTCCTATTTCGTAACATGTCTTGATGCTGAAGAACATCCTTAAAATTCCTGTGTTTTACCTTATAATAATTCACTTATATAATGCACTAGAAGCACTTCATTGAGTCATATAGCACTTTGTCTTCTAGAGCAGTAACACTTTATTGTGATTATGTATGACATTAACATGAACTATTACTTTTACTTGGGGACCAAACCTGATGCATTAAATCAATGACAGACTTGGGCTGTGGGGTGATACTTCTAAATAGTCTTCAGCTACTAGCCTGTTCTACACTTAGTAATTTTTGGGGGCTCTGGCCATCACAGTGATGAATTACTGAAAATAATTGAAGCATCTATTGTATACAAATCTTGGTATTCATAAATATATATATGGGCAGGAAGTGCTGATAAAAATTCTAAGTAATTTTTCATGGTTTTGTAAAATTCACTGGATTGTAAAATTGAAAATAACCAGTTGAATCATTTTATTAGAAGGCAGCATCCATTCCTTACGTGTATAACCACATCTTCTGTAGTTGGACTATGCAGAAAAAAAAAAGTTGGTTTTTTTTTTTTTTTTTCTTTTTTTGCATTTCAAATTAAATTGAATTTAAAGGATGTATAAATGTAAAGTTAGAGAATGCTCCAGTTCTGGAACAAAACCAAGTGCTCTGTGTCTGTTCAATTTTACCTATTTTTTAAAAAGAATAATTAATTGAGAATAGCTCCTAGCTGTGCTTAGCTAGGATTTGAGTGCACAAATGCTCTCTGTGTCTTATTTGGGTTCCTAAGGAGGCAGTGCCCAAGTACTATTTAAGTATTGGGTTTCAGGCTGAAATGTTTTCTCTGCTTGTTTTGCAAGCACCTAAAATTACTGTAACTGAGAGAAGGGGAAAAAGTGTAGTTTTTGCTTTTGCTAACAATATGTATGCAATCAGCACCTCCTGGTTAATGAATTAGTTGGCTGTTTCTTTCATACAGCAGTAGAAGGGAAAACTGCTGGGATAATCAGCAACTGTTGGCAGAAGGATTCAGCAATGTATGCATCAGTTAATATTTCCTTTAAATAGTTTTCAAGTAAACTAGATCAAAATTTTGAATGGGCCCCCTATGTGTCTAAATATTTTTTACGAGCTGAGGTGAATAAAATATTATAAATGTGAAGTATTTAATTACTTTCTTAAAACTTAAGGAAGCACACAGAATGGTTTTATTCCCCATTCACAGTGCAATCACAGCTTGCAGAATAAACTCCTAATTTTGAATTTAAAATGTTGAACATAATTGAAGGTTTTGCTTGGGTTTTTTGTAACCTTAAAAGGGCTCCTTATAATGTCAATATAAATAGCTTTTTCTTCTTAAATGGTGATAAAAATATGTTCTTTCTACAGATATCCTTTGCAATTGCAATGTATTAAATACCTTAGGCTCAACCATACGTGGAACCATCCCAGAACTCAAGTGTTAAGAAGTAGATGCATCAGCAGAGAACAAATTTACCTTTGGTGATGGCTGCCAAACCTGTGCCTTCAACAGTGTTGTGTTCCAGCACCAAGACTTGTCTTTAAACATCATCTCTTACCAAGTGGACTGACAAACAACCCAAAGTGGGCACAGGGCCATTCCCTGAGAAAAAAAGAGAGTGCAGTGCATGGATGACCACCAAGTGATGGCCATCTCTTCCTCACAGTGAGAGGAGCAGCAGCACAGAATGGTTGTGGTTGAGGGGAGGCTCTGCCTTCAGCCTCACTCCAGTGCCTGTCTACCCAGCCCCGTGATGTTCTTCAACACAGATCTGCTTCTGACTAACTCCACACTTTGGGAGTGAAGTGCTGGTGAGGAAGGAAGCCAGACAGCTCCTAGGACAGGCTGGAATTGAGTACTGCAGGGGGAACAGCCCTCTGGAGGGAGTGTTTGCAGGGGATGTTTGACATGAGCTTCCTCTTGTTATCTGCATTTAGACAGATACTTCTGCTGATGGTGGGGATTTGGGGGCTTTTTGAGGGTATTATTTGGTTGTTCGGGTTTTTTTGTTTGGTTTTGTTCTGTTTTGTTTCTTTTGTTTTGGCTTATTTAACAGAACCAACAGTATATTTTTATTTAAAAGACAAATGCTGTAAGCTTAAGATAAGATTCTTTCATCTTGGCTATAACAAAGCAGTAAGCCAAGCAGATGGCTTGGAATGGGTGTGTTTTTCCCAATTAGCGAGCCTCATTGCTAGCACAGTGGTTTTGTAGAGGTTATTTGCTGTACATGAATGTGAGGTACAGATTCCTTGCTCAGTGATGGTAGCTGCCACCCAAAGACACCACTGCTGGGGAGCAGGATCTTTTTCTGAGCTTGCCTCCAAGCCAGGTGCCATGTAGGGAGGCTGATCCCTGTCCAAGCAGGGAGCCAGGCTTCATGAAGTGCAGAAGGCTTTGCTGACTGTGGGTCTTGGGAGGATCCAAGACCTCTGTTGCTTCGTGTGTGAAGGTAATTTAAATAATTTTAGCCTGACCTTGGGGATCACCATGCCACGTTCTGCTGGGTGGTAGTGACCAGGTCTCAGTGTCTTCTGGTGATTTGATGTGACCACTTTCCTTCTCTGCTTTATTGGTGAGCCAGTGAAAACTCATTATTTTCTGTTTAACAACCCTACTGTCCTTCTGTAAGAGGTTTGGTAGCAATATAGGAAATTACAACGTATTTTTGTCAAATGTCCAGCAAAAATAAGTTTCTGGAAGGACTCAGAATTGTGGGAAGGTGTTTTGCAAATGTCATTTTCTAGTACAATATAACAGGAAGAAACCATGGTATGTATTTTGCATTTAGAAATAAGACCAATTTAAGCTATGAATAATTGTAGAAGTTGGTATCACCAAGATAAAAAAAATGGTCCACACAAATGGCTTAAAATTTTTGTGTCTGACTGTGTTTGTACTTTTCTCATGTCTAAAGGCTGCCAAATTCTAGATGCTGTCTTTCCTGGGAACTAACCAATGCTCTCTGGCATGATTTTCACTTCCCCTTATGTCTATATTTGAAAAAGCATATGTGTAGTCCCTAAATGAATATAGTGGTTAACAAGCTATGGATGACAACCCACAAAACATATTTGCTAAAGCAAGTTTCATACCGCTTAATGGAAAACAAATACCAGAACAACTAAACCAGGGATATTGCTATACATGCTTATATTTCACGTATGAGAAAAGATGAAGGAAAAAATCCCCTTTTGAGTTTTTCTTGGGCACACTTCTTCCCCGCTAGAGTTAAGTTACTATAAGTCTGGGGGCAGAACTTGGTTCTTCAGTACATATTTATGTTTTCTCTGGTAGGGCAGGACATGCTATATGGCAGAAATGACTAGTTACTGTCATTAGATGAGTAATAGCTTCATCCTTCTTAGCTCCTAAGGAAGGAATCATCCTTCACATCTGAAGGAAATAGGGCCAGCAGCATCCCCCTAAAGCAGCACTGTTAAGTCATTCTGTAATAAACAGTGTCTCTGTTGTTCCTAAAAGAAAAGAGGCCATGGAGAATTTTCAAGCCTTCAAGACATGTGTCTTGTGTGCAAGCGACAGGACATATGTTATGCTGGAGAGGCTTGGGGAAGGACTGCAGTGCATGGGGAAAACCCCTCCTTGCAGGTAGTGCATCATCCCTGGCTGAGGGGTCACCTTGGGGGCAGGTGGGGAATAGACCATGGCTGGGATAGAGCAGCTCTTTCTGCATTTTTCAACAGCATATTGCCACAGGCACATGGAGCTCTTGCTGCCCAACCCACTGAATTTGGAAGCTCATTCAGGTAGTAACTGCTGGCTTGAACACAGCACAAAATTAGAGGTTTTGTTACAAAACACTAAAGCTTAGTAGTGCTCTTACCCCTGGGTGCTCAGTCTTCAGCCAGAGCTTCCTGAAGCTTGCTTATTTTATTAGATTTTATTTTAATTTAAAAGTAACTTAAAATGTATTTACTTGCCTTCTTTCATCTGGTGACTCACAATAGTTTCTTCCACATGACTGCTTTGCTGAGAAGGTTAGGAACCTAAGAAATAAAACTGAGATTTCTGTAACTTTCTGCTTCCTCTATCAAATCCCTTAAGAAATTATCAAACACTGGCAAGGTTTATGATGTCATTAGAGCCTTTTATAACTGCCTAATGCTCCAAGTAGAAGAAGAAACTTGGTTGTAACATGTTGTGTAACCAAGCACACTGGTCTTAAAAAACAGAATTTAAAGCCCATTTTTTTTTTCAAATTACCTTTCAGGTACCTGTAGAAATACAGTAAGTTCTGGTGAAATCAATGTAAGTTGTTAAATGGGCAGCACTTTCTCTCATATGAACCACAGCTTTGTTTTGTTTTTCTTTTTTCCTAATTTTGGTCCTCAGTTTCCAAATAGTTTGTTGATACTAGTGCACTTAGTATTTAGGAAAAAGGAGGTAACTACCATATTAGTTACTGTATTAATTAATATTAGTTACCATATTAACTAATATTAGTTAATATTACCATATTAACTTCCATATTAGTTACTAGGTTTTGGTAAAGCAGCTGTTGTAGAATATCCACCCTTTTGCCAGGGTTTAATTCATGAACTGTTTCAGAAAACAGCCTTGCACATGCATGCCCATCTAAGTTGTTTTTTTTTTTTTTAGTTAACTCTTGTGGGAAACAGTGGTTTTCTGATGAACTTTTTACAAACCAGGAAGAAGTGGCCTTTCTCATTTGCTGTAGGTGAACTTGCTGTAGCAGGGAGGTTGGACTAGTCCCTTCCAACCCCAGCCATTCTGTGATTTCAAAATGAGTTGAGGAGTGGCTGCTGGGTACTTTCCAAATGAGTGCAGCATGACATTGGTGGCCCACGTGAACCTCACTCAGGCCAGCTATTGGTACCCCGTCAGTGAAGCCAGATCTGCCATGCCCTTGCATGAGGCTTTGGCTTCTTCAGAAAAAATGGAGGATGAATAGAAGTATAAAATAAACAACATTCTTTTTATTTTCCTTGAAGTTCAGAAAACATGTGTGTGTGTTTGAGATATATATATATATATATATATATATATATATATATATATATATATATAAACAGATAAACAATCCTATTGCATGTTCAGGGGAGAAAAATACTTTTCAGGTAAGCACCCTTGGTCCTGGCTGTACCACGTAAGTGTCTGCCCAGTAATGGTTCTGATAATTTTTTTGTTAAAAGCTGTTGTAGTTAAACTCAGCAGTAGCTTTGCATGAGATGTGACTCCAAAACAAATTGCTGAAACTTAGTTATGCATGTGCTGTGGACAAGGCTGTGCTAAGGCAAGCATGTGTTAATAATAGTAGTACTGTTGTTACTGAGGTGTTCTGCTCTGCCTGGATTGTTTCTTCTGAGAGCTTCAGTTCTTAATATACTGCCAGTTTCTCTATTGTGGTAAAAGGAAAAGCCAAAGGAACATGTATGTGTGTTGGCTGAGATCTTCACCCAGACTGCAGTCCTGTTGATTTTCACCAAAATGCCCCAATCTAGAATGTTTTTAATGGGATCTCTGACAAAGGGTAATGGCTTTAAACTGACAGAGAGTGGGTTTAGATTCATATTAGCAGGGAAAAAGAACTTCTTTGACTGAACCCAAACTTGTAGCTGTAGCTAAATCACAGTGAAGTGGGAGATGCAACTTGTTTGGACAGCTAACAGCTGGTTAGTACTTATAATCAAATGAGTAAGATCCCTGCTTTTTATGAAGGATGGTGTAAATAAGTAAAATAGGTTTTAGCCTCAAAACACTAGTAATCTGTGCAGACAAAATACACATAAGATAGGAAAAAGCTATGTACTTTATATAGAGGCAGGGTGCCGGAAAGGCTGATGTCCTCAAATAGTATGCATTGTGCTGGTAAAGTATAAAGAAGTGAAAGGTAGTGTTGCAGAAGACTTTTTCTCTTTCTTACTTCTGGATCTCTTAGAAGCTAACTGCAAACCCCTGGTTTTATTTTCTCTGTAGCTGATTGGAAGGACGCTGGGGTTTTTGTGCACTTCAGGTGACTTGCAGTACTCCACATGGCTACATCATCTTTCATCATTCTGCTTTAGACTTGCTGTTGATGGGCAGGCTGTACTTGACCTTCACCCAGGACTACCAGGGACCGCAAGACTGAAGCCTCTCTTGTTTCTGTATTCTAAAATAAAGGGACTGCTCCTCTCATAGGGCCTCAGTGGGCACTTTGTGCTGGGCAAAGGGCAAGGCAGTTTGCCTGCATGCAGAACCAGAGGCCTGAACTGTGTGCCCGAGGAATTATCTAACCTGCTTACCCTAAGACAGGGTTGGCAAAGTCATTTCTGACAGCAACTGGCATCTCTCTACAGAACATATAGATATATATTCTCATTCTAAGACACAATATATATGATACATGATGTGTATATATATATAAAACATATATATGTATGAAATCTATTCATGTGCTTTTCTTTCTGTCAAAAAGCTTTTCTCACTGTCTTGGTAAAGTCTTTCCTCTTTAAATTTGAAAATATATGCATTTCCTCTTTGCATCTTCCCTTCTGAACAATTGAAGACTGTTACCTTCTCTGCCTTCAGTTTCCTTTTGTTTAGATTAGATACTTAATTTATCCTCTTTCTAGTCTTCTCTGAATATCTTCCAACTTGTCCACATATCTCATGGAGAGCAGCAGTGAAACTTGACCAAAATGTTCCTGTTGACATCTAGTGATGGTGAGTACAGCAACAGGCTTTCCTCACAGACCTCTCTTGCTGTCTGTTCCAGCACAATATTTGCTTTTTTGCAAGAGTGTGATATTGTTGATGCTTATCTAGCTTATTGTGTGCTGTAACCTCTAGCTCTCTTCCACAGAACTCCTGCCTGTCTGGGAGAGTTCAAGTTGGGCTGTCGATGAAAGGTAGAAACCTGGTTGTGAGGCTGGCCTGGGATAGTGAAATAGAAAAATGGCTAAAAATGGCTTAGAGGAAAACTACCTGATTAAATACCAGAGTAAACATTTCACTGAAAAAAAAGACAAAACATGGAATATTTTTTGACAGTTACTAAAGCAGATGCCAAAGGGATTTTGGCATAAAATGTGCTTAAGTTCAGTTTGGGTATCAAGGTTATAAAGTGTTTGAGGCTAGGAGACTGCCAAAGGAATGTTTTGCTTGTATATGCAAGACAGTGTTCTTAATAGTATTAACACTAACATTTGCCTTGCTCTGGTGCCTGCTGAAGTCTGTCACTTTGCAGCCCAAGCTGCTTTTCTGTGTTACCTTTTCATCTTCCTTATGGAAAAAAAATCAGTTCAAGTGATTTTTGTATTAGATGAATTCAGTTGGGATTGTGTGTATGCATTTTCTTGTAACAATAGTAGTTTTGTATGTTTCAATAAGTGGTACTTTAGATTTTTGTGTGATCTTTTTAGAATCCCACATACGGAAGAGCAGTGTTGCCTTGCAGAGTCTGGAGTGGGGACCTATGCAGAGCAAGTCCCATGTTGGTTTTGGTTATTTAGAATGTTCTACACATGCACAATGAGTTTTTTCTTCCTGAAAAGAGGGGAAATCCTCACTAATTGAAACAATTTGTCTTCCAGATTGGACAAAAAAAACATGGGTTTTTGTAGTGGGCTAAAATAATGCAAAATTTCAGCACTGTATTTTTTCCAGTAATCCCAAGATTGTTTGTTCAGCTGCTTTCATTCAGTGTAGCACTTAATGAGAGTATTTTTAAGAAAGGTGGTTAGAGCACAGAACTTTTTCTTTTTTTTACGTTCTTTGACATTTACTTGTTCTTTCATACCCCTTTCCACATTCATATTGTGTGTGTGTAAAGGAGTGTGTGAGAGGCACTCCCAGGAGGGATGTCAGCAATTTGTGCTCCTGAGTCAGCAGAAGTTGCTGGAAAAAGGACAGAAGCGTAGTAACTGCTGTGGCGAATGCCACGCTTCGCGTTGTGTTGCCTGATCCCGATTATGGGTCTTAAGCCCCTACTGACAGCCGCAATCCCCTTGTTTATGAATCTGTTTCTAAATGCTTTCTTTCAGAGAGTCACACAGCTATGACTGCACCCTGGTTAATTTCAACATTTCCTTGTTAGCCTGAAGGGAACTCTCTAAAACCTGCTACTCTGTGCTGCTTCCGTCCTCAGAAGGAAAGGGGATGGTTTCACAGTCCTGTGCAAGGGCCAGAGGATGGGGTGGATTTGGGAGCCAGGAGGGAAGGGCTGCACGGTGGCTGCAAAACCATGTCATCAAATGTCAGTGATATTCCTTTATAATTCCTGATCCAACTATTACTGTCTTGGCCAAGGACTGTGTTGAAATCATATGGGACTCTGAGACCTTTATATCCCTTTGGGTCATTCACCTTGGGCTACTTCGAAACAGAATGGCAAAAATTTAATTAAAATATATTGTTCAATTTAGTGTATCTTCCACTCATAATGTGGTCTGGGTGAGGGGGTTGGGGTTGCTTTTTTATTTTGTTTTGTGCTTTTAAGTAGCTAACCACCTGAATCCACAAAACAGCGCACTTAATAATCCTACTTTGCTTCTGTCCTTGAGCATGTGCACTACTACAAATGGGACAATCACCTGTAGAATTGACCTGTGCTTCATCTTTCGAGGCTTGCACATTGGTGACTACATTATTTGCTGTTTAGCATGTTCTGTGATCAATGCTAAAATTTGAGTTGCACAGTTTGCAGAAATGCTAAGTAACTACTGTTTCCATGCTATTTTGTTCTAAATAATTCAAAAAGATGCTTATACAAAGCTGTGGGTGCTCTCCTGCATAATTAATACTACAACAAAACCATGGCAGCATTAAAATGAATAGTCAAAAAGGAGCCCTATCTGTCTGCCACCTACAGAGAAAATTCTGTCCTACCTTTTTATTGCTCTGGAAAGGTCTCTACACCACCAGTTTAAAATAGATAGCTTTTGCTAAAGTCCCTCATTTGAAATTTAAGTAAAAACAGGAGCAAAGAGCTGACATGCCCCCGGAGAGCTCAAAGGAAGGAGCAGTGGATGCAAAGTGAAATCAAATCTCTGCTCTCAGGAAGGGGGGATCTGTGTCCATCAGTTTTCATAAAGGTACAGTAAGGTTTGAGCCATGCATGGAGCTGGGTGTAATAAGGCAAGTCTTGGCATCACCCTGGTGAGTAAGCCACCAACTTTTCCTGATTTTTTTTGGTAGAAGAACCCAACATAAGCTCTCAAGTATGGCTGAATTGTGATTTTTTTTTTTTTTTGATTGGTACACAAAATACTTTTGATGCTGAAAGTTAAGTTGAAAGTTAACAATGATTCCTTTGTAGCAATCCCTTTTGAAGAAGACAGTCCTATAGCTACAAGAAAACACTACGCAGAGGGATAAATTCTGCTTTCAAGTCTATATTTTATATTAAACTATTCAATTGAATATGTAAGTATCCCTGTCCATGCTTGATTTCTTTTTCTTCAAATAATCAGCAGCCTTTGGCATTTCACAGCCTTCTTACAGTAATTTTCAGTAATTTCTTCCTGAATGCTGATACTTAGTTCTGTCTTAGCTATTTGATACTTAAGTTTCTCAGAAAGCTTTTACATCTGTATTCACTTCACTGGTCAGAAACTGTTTGGCTGCTTTTTTGAAATTTCCATCTTAATTCCTATCACAACATTTCCTAAACTATGTCAGTTTTTTTTGTTGTTGTTGGTTTTTTTTTTTTGTTTGTTTTTTTTGTTTTGTTTTGTTTTTTTTTTTTGTTTTTTTTGTTTTCTAGAAAACCACTGGTGTTCTCAGCTGTGGCTGTGCTGCCATATCCAGCAGGTTCATGGCAGGGCTATGACCTGATGAGAAGCTCTTTCCCAGGCTGGTCTGAGAACACTAGTAATGGTGCTGGTTGCCTCCAACAAACCCAAGTTCAGCACAAAGCACAGGGGAAACACCAAGGCCATGCAAATGCAGCTGCCTTGGGCCTGTCACAGGCTGCATTGCCTCATGTCATGCAGAGCTGTTGTTGTTGTTGATTAAAGGTATCCATGCTCTCATGTTGGCAGCCTACCAGACCTATCTTCTTCCAACTGAGCCTCAAGGCTTATTGTATCAGAGCTCAAGAGAGACATGCCTGCCCAAGCTGTGCGCTTATAGTGTCAGTCAGATGGGTGATGTGGGGTAACTGGCCACTCTTGATCACATATTTTGTGCCTGGTTTAAGGGGCCCAGTAGATCCTAGGTCAGGGGAGCAATGCATGTGGCTGCCACAGGGCAATGGGGTTGAAACCTCAGCCTGATGACAGTCAGAAGAGGTACTGTTTGCTGGGTCCCCACAGTTGGACCCCATGATGGTGATACACCAAGAACTTGTAACGAATCCTGTGAGTCATTCCATCGCTGCTTGACATCTCCATTTCCTACACCCTAGTGCTCAAAGGGAGCCCAATCACTACCCCCAGTGACTCCTTCCTTCTTCAGCTTCATTCTCCACCTCTGTGTGGTCTGGGCAGGCAAGACACTTGTTGTAGGAAAGAACCTTGATTTGGACCACCACACTGAAATCCATCCTGGAGAACCAGCATTAGCATGGAGTGAGAGCCATTCTGTCATCATCTTCCATGAAGTAACTGCAAAGTTATGTCATAAAGAACGTGAGGTTCTGATCATCACTGCAGAACATGCTGTGTGACAGACAGCCTTGCTTAGAGGTCTGTATCTTAGGGAGTGTGTTGAGTCATACAGTTGATAATCTAAATGTAAATAATAGTTGATGTGTGTTAAAATATGAATTTCATTAGCTGGAGGTTTTTAGACTTGAACAAATGATTTTTTTTTTTCACATAATGCTGTAACATGCTTACTAGCTTTGACAAAGAGTGTTTCCCCGATACAGAAATAGCAGATAATAATAAGCAAGCAGACAAGGCTATGCAGCAAGGGGGTATTTTAATAATCTTTGTTTTGGAGAAGACAGGCCAGAGTGTGGTACCTCCTGGAAACAATCTACTTCACTGATACTTGGCTTCAACAGATTGACATCGTCTCAGGAAAGAAAATAACTGTTTGCTATTCCTGTCATAGACTTCTTTCAATCACTGCGACAGATGTTTTAAGCATGTTGTTCCTCTGTTAGGTTTCTTTAGCAGTAAAAATACTGTGGTCTAAATATAGTTTAAATTGGTTGAGGAACCTTGTTTGAACATGATTCAAAATTGCGTTATACGTGGTTTAAATTGGAGTGTAACAGGACAAAACCATTGGAAAGTCTAGTTAAGATAATTTCAAGCCCAGGTAGGAATTCTTATTCCATCATATTTAAAGTGAAATGCTATCTTTTTCTAATATATCTTGCAATCCGATGTAGGATGAACCTGGATAACATAGTGAACTTCCCTCCCCCTGCTCATTATTTGGAATTACCTTGGACAAAAAATGGGAAAAATACTTAGTTAAATAGTTTTCTTTTCCTCTATCTGCAGTATTGTCTTTTGTGGCAACTGAATGTTCTAGAGCAGGAATACACAGATTCTGTTATCCTTTTCCTTCAACGAAACAGAGTTTTGTGCTCAGGAACAATTGAGGTGGCTGAGATTAGAGAGAGAACCAGTACACATGCACAAGGTACCCATTACGTCTTTGGGGACTTTGGAAGCTGAGAAGGGTACGGTCCTTACGACCCCCCCTTTCTTCTGCCAGTGAGTTCCAGTTCAAAGCTCTTCTCTCTCATCTTTCCTGCTCACTTGCTTCTGGGAGAGCTAACACAATGATGCAGGCTGAGATCTGCTGAACCTGTTGGTGGTAAATAGCTCCTCTTCATTCTCCCACTCATTTTGTACCCAGATGATTGGTTGCTGCTCACATGGCCCACTTTTTGAGACCACTGGGTTGGGAGCACAACTTCCTGCCTGGAACTGAGTAATAGTGGTGTGTATCCCTTCCAAGTGCAATTCCAGTCAGTGATGTTGATCGGGGGAATGCTCTTGTTTGGATACTGGCTGGCTGGAGCTTTCTGCTCCCTCTTTCTGACACGTATACAGATGAAGTTGCTAAATTGTGATGTCTGGGACAAGGTGCTCTTTTGTTTCAAAAAATGATGAGTAAAGGAACAAAGTTCAAGGTTTATTTCATCACTTGGACTTTTACTCCTGTGATAGAGACTGGGAGTTCAACTTTAGAAAATTAAGATCCTCAGTTTGTAATCTGTTCTTGTTTCATTGCTAGCTAACATTATTCAGTAGACTGTTAAAATAATCCTCCAAGAAGGAAGTAAATGTAGGGAGATACAGGTGCAATGATCTCCAGTGTCTAATGACACTGACTGTTAGCATCCTACATTTTGTGCTTGTTTTGGAGGGAGGAAAGAGAAGCTTATGTGTAATCACACACACTGCCAGGTCATTGCAGGGAATCAGGTGCCAGCAGTAACACTCTGTTCAAGGTCCTGCTTCTGTGGGAAAACTCATGGGTGGTTAACTTGAGCATCCGCTTTTGAGCCTTCACAGGGGAGAGTGGTTCATGTATGCTTTTTCTTGAAGCCATTTGGGCCCCGCTAGGATCTCACATGAGGAGACATTTTCTTCTGGATTTGGCTTACAAATTTGGAGTTGGGATCATTCATATTGATCTTTGGTTTCAAGCTTTTTTTGTGCAGCAGTGAAGGTTGTAGTTGTTTATTTACTAATTTCATCATCGTACTTGTGTTGATTTAGTGCCCATAGGTATTTAAGCTGTGAGAACAGTGAGAAAGACTTTTACATCTAATTTTCCCCCTTTTTGTTCTTATAATTAAACAGAAATCCTACAGCATTCACCCAAGGAGTCACTCTGTAAAGTTCATGGTTAATTTCACTATCCATGGACAGTTGAATGCACTTTTGGGGCTTTTTTGCAGCATGATCGTGGCCTTCTCTTAATGTTTGTATGACAGTTTTATATACAGTTGGGTTTAGAATGAAAGAACAAAAGGATTCTTCAGCATTCAAACTGGCTGCCTAGGAAAGTGGTTGAGTCACCATCCCTGGAGGTATTTAAAAGATGTGTATACATGACACTTAGGGACATAGTTTGTGGTGGACTTGTCAGCACTGTGTTAGCGTTTGGACTCAATGATCTTAGAGGTATTTCTAACCTAAATTACTAAATGGTTCTAAGATCCAACCTACTACTTCCTGAGTTTGCTCTCCTGATAGAAGGGCTGAGTGGGGCACATCAGGAAAGTTGTGGTATCTGGGTTTCAAACTTCAACTCTTTTGACCACCTTCCATGCCAAGTATAGGAGCATGGTGAGACCTTTAGTTCTTGAAAGGCAGATCGGTTATTTAGGGACAGATATTTGAGATTATTCTTAATTTCTTTGTCCTTAATTGTTTATAATAACAAGGCTTCCAGGAAGAAGATACTGCCTTTAGTTCAGGATTTAGCAGGACAAATTCCTTCAAGTGAGAAGAAGTTTCTTGGAGGTGAATGTAGCAGAAGTGCTCCTCCGCCTGTCGCATTTGAATAGACCTAATAAGGATGGGGAACACCCTGACCTTAAGGTAACCTTCTGCCCTCCTACTTTGCCATCTGTCTCAAGACCTACAAAAGATTTCACTGCTTCTCACACGCTCTTCTACCAAGGTTGTCTCCCAGAAAGGGAAAAAGAAGTTACATAACAGTGTTTTCCTCCAAAACTGTGTGTTACGGAATTCAACCAAGACCCTGATTTTAGCTCCAGTAGAAGTCTAAAACTGGCACAAATTGTTTTCCAAGGTCCCTTTTTCTGTGTGTATAAAGAAAGTAAATGAACCAATAGTTTAGTATGTGGTGTAGAATATTCCTAAATAGCAGCAAAGGAGAATGGTTCTTGGGAAGGGCCACAACGACCAATTCTACTGAATTGGTTAGTGAGCTTTCCTTCTCCATCAGGGGATACAATTTCTTTGTCAGAAAACACCATTGGAGAGCTTGGAGGAGAGGAAATGTGCTGTGATACAGAAATGGAACTCACTTCAGATACGATACCCTCCTGTTGAACATTAATGAACTGCAGCGGTTGTATGTTAGGTTTGTGACTTGTTACATATGCTTAGCTTGTCAAAAGTTTCTTGGGGCATTAAGGGCAGGAAGTATCATTTGTGCAACAGGCAGAGCTCTCTGACTGTGGATGCAACACTGACCTTACTTGAACTGATAAATAGCTGTCTTATATAGCTGAAATATGTACACCATCTACAGCCTTTTCCAGGTTTGCTTTAAAAGAGATCACTGGATAAAGCCTATGTATGTATGTATGCAGTGCTCTGTGTGATCTTTTCTGGCTTGTAACAGCACATAAAGAGAATTCCAGAGTTTAGGAGTAGCAGAGCAATCACTTTTTCATGTGCTCTTTCTTCCTTAAAGGTATTCGTTCATAGGGATGCATGGTGTTGCGCAGCCAGCTGATCTTATAGAAAAAAAAATAAAACACGACAGAATGTAATGTTGGGTTTTATCCTCTTAATGTAAAATAAGACTTACCTTCTGTTTGCATTCTCTGGTTTAATTTGAAAGAAGACAGAGACAATATTAAAATATAATGAGGGCAATTAATTTTGTGGTTCACAGTGGCTCAGATTTAGAAGGGAAAAAACCCACCTTAATCAGCACAGTACTTAAGGGCTCCCTCTTCTAAGAAGGTTGTGCTTAACCTTCAGTAAACGCTTATGGGCTGCCCTGAATAGTAATGGGTTTAAGCACATGCTTAAGTGTTTTCCTGAAGGAAGACCTAAGCATCTTCTCAAGTGTTAGATTAGAGCTTCATTTACCTTATTCATAAATCCCAGCATCAGAGGCAAACTTTTCTTTCATCTCTTGGCCAATATCTGGGTGTATAGATTTTTCCACCTCCGTTTGCCCTGCTTTCTGTGGCTCTCTTGCTGCAATCTGATCAGCCCAGGCTGACCTTCAGGGGTGCTACACATGGTTCGAGAGCCTGCCCGCATGGCTCCGATTGCACGATCAAAGTCCGTACCTTGCCTTTCATCTGCCGGCTCTCTGCCCTTCCCAGGGTTATTAATTTGAAGACCTCAAAGGCGCAACCCCTTTCTGCTGCGCCTGTTCCTCGGGAAGTAGGAATGGGAATTGCTGGGCTGTCCAACGGCTTGGCTGTGGTCAGTTTTCCATGGTGGGAGATGGGATTAAAGCGGGTTAAATCTGTACCAGCTGGTTCTTGGTTGGCTGTCGGAAATGCAGTGAAAAAAACCCAAAAAACAGGAGAGGGAAAAAAACCCCACACCAACCCTACAAAAATATGGGGGGAGGGGAAAGAAGGAAAGAAAAAAGGGTGGGGGGAAGGACGAAACAAGAAGAGGGGAAAACAAAATAAAGAAGGCGGAAAGAAAAAGGGGGAAAGAAAAGAGTAAATAGAGGTGTAAAGGGATAAAAAAACTAAATAAGAACAAAGAAACAAAGAAAATTAAAATGGGGGAAGTAAAACAAAAAATGGAAAAAAGAAAAGAGAAAAAAGGGCAAGAAGGGAAAAGGAGAAAAGAGGAGAAAAAAAATATCACGGGGGAAAGGGAGAAAAGAGAGAAGAAAGAAGAGAAAGAAAAAGGAAGAAAAAAAAAGGGGGAGGGAAGAGAAAGGAAAAAAAAAAAAAAAAAGGGGGGAGAAAACCCCCCAGCCGAGCCTGTCGCCCCCCAGGGCCGCAGCCCCGGCCGGGCCGCCCCGAGGCCTCCGCGGGGGTCCGGCCTTGCGCGGGGCCCGGCGCGCGCCTCTTGCGTAAGCGGCGGCCCCGCCGCCCTGCCGGTGGTGCCGTTGCCATGGCGAGATAGCGGGGGAGGATTCCTGGGATCCGTAAGCCGGGGGAGAGGGACAGATTACGTCTTAACCCGTCACTCCGCGGCGCCTAACGTGATGTGGCAGGGTCGCCCAGGTGTCCCGGGGGGGTGACCCGGCGGGTAGCTCCGGGCTGTTGCAGGCATCGTTTTAAATAAAATAAAGCTGGGAGGGAGGTAGCGGGGGTGGCTCTCGGGGTAAGAGGATTAGATGCGTTCGCATGGGGGCCAGGATGAGAAAAATACTGCAAGGCTTGAGGGAGGTGGGTTTGAGGAATTGGCCTCGATGGAAACGGAAGGCATCCTTCCTTATGAGCATTCCTAGTGCCTGCTGAGAATTGCCTGGCAGGTGCTGGAAGGGGATTCTTTTAATGTTCAATTGCATATTTTATTATCACACTTAGTTGTCAGCATTTTAATCGTAAGATGTGCACATAAACACACCCTGAGAATCTCTAAGCAGCGAGACCAAGTACCCAGCCCTATGCTGATACCGAGCCTAGATCAAATAATTGACAGATGTCTTTTACATGAATGGAAGGAATGACGGGAGAAGGCATCAGTGTCTGCTTGGGTAAGTTTCCTTTCCGTTATCTTTAATCATTATTAGTATTTTACACCGTCTCTTCCACAGTGTCAGAGTGGGAGCAATCAGCTCTGGTGGGGTCTTCTTGTGCTTTTGATCTTCTCACTACTCTTTGCCTGCTAGAATTCCTAGAAGCAGGTGAGGATTTATTGAACCCTTTTGCCGTGGTCTCTTCTTTGTCGCTGCAAGGATGTCATTAGAGCAGGCAAAAACTTTATAAATTCCGATGTTCGATTTTAAATTTGGAAAAGATGATGTCTGGTCTAGAATTGAGTATGGAAAATACCGGTCTCCAAATTTAATGTGTTGTAAACATGTTTCTTAAGAGAGCAGCCCCTACCTGTGTTAATAATAATATTCATTGCCAGAAAACAGATGTGTGTGGGGAAAAAGTCTTAAGTGAATTTAACATTTTTAAACAGTTTTCCAGCAGTGGGGTAAGAAATGTAAGAGAGAATACTACTGGGAAATGAGCTTGCGTTACACCCACAGAGCATATATTGTACATTAGTTATAACCCTGTTGTTTTTGTTGCCTGCAATTAATTGAGTAATTTCTTCCATGACTGAAACTGCAGGTTAAGCATGTTTGCTTTGAAAGCCAGTCTTCTGAATTGAGACGGCTTTTGCACTTACCATATATTAACAAGCTCTCGCAAAGTACATTTTGTGCGCTATGGTTCTGAATTCATGAAAGGTGTCAGTGGGGGTTAATTCACTGTTACATAAACAGCCAATAACAGCTTCCGACTGTACTGGAATTGCTCTAAAATAGTTATTAGCTTCAAGGCCATTATGGAGGAAAAGGCATTTCACTTTTGCAGATATTATTTCTATGAAAAACCCAGAAATGGACTACAAGAACTCTGAACCATTGAAGTGAGGACACTGCTGTATAAATAGGCAAATCTGTAGCGTAGCTTTACCACTGGGTTTTACAACTCTGACAAGGCCTTTACCTCCCAGTTATACTTGGAAACCAACAAAATCTCAACCAAACCAGTTTTCCAGAAGCTGAGCATTTATTGTATGAAGACATTTGAGTAGAGCATCATTGCTTTAGTTAGCAAAGCCTGGCTGCTACCTGTGTGCATGCATGCTGATACTCTAAAAAAGTTCAAGTCAGAGCTGGCCTCACAAAAAGCCAAATCTTAGAGCAGTATTGAACTGTGGGAGCACAGGGGCAGCACGGAGAGCCAAACGCTGGGGTTTATTGAAGCAGGGTTATGCAGCAGTTCAGCTCACTCCAGGTGGTGCAGGAAGGAGCTGAGAATCATTTTCTGAGCTCCCTGCCTGGGAAGCAAGGGTGCCTGGAGGGTGGAAGATATGCCTGCAGCCATTTCTGGTGCCTTCTGGTTTTGAAACTTCCCATGGGGAATTTGCTAGATAGTTTTGTTGCTGGAGTGTTTATTTAGCAAAGCAGGCCTGATACCTGTTGAAGCAGCCTGCACAATTGGCTCTGTGCTCTCTGGACATGAGCAATTGTTTGCTCAGAGAACTGGAAGTGTTTGGATATGAGAGCTTTGCTTGCATTTAGACATCTTCGGTTGCCCCAAACTAGCTTACACCTTGACTTTTCAGGAGCTGGAAATACTGCTTCTGCTGTGTTTCTAGAAGTAAAAGAGTACAGGAAGGGGTTTTATATGTAGTTCAGCTGGTTTTTGCATATGACTGTTCATACTGACTGCTACTTTCCAAGAGATAAAGTAACTTTATGTTTTGGTTGTTTCAGCTATAAGATTTGACTCCTGTTTTTTTTAAATGCAATGTTGTTCTGTATCACCAGCAGGTTATTTATTTAGGTGTCTGAGGGAAACACATGACTTGGCATTAGGCTTTCTTTTCCTCCCATCTCCCCTGACCCCAAAGTAGTTCAGCCTGAAACTTGATAAGTTAATCACAGTTACCTTGGCAAAATTATAAACAAATTAAGAAGGATGAAGCCTGGCCATAAAATTATTTTGGATAGGCTGGGAAAATGCAGCTGAGAGCATTAATTGCTGCTACTTTCACTGCTACTTTTGACAGCGTAGGGTTTTAGTAAGTAATTCCTCCTTGAAGGAAGGGAAACATGCCATGTCATCTGTTTCACTTTTGAAGCCTTTCTGAAATTCCCTGGATTTATGACTTGTGTTAACCAATGTTGTGTAGGTAATTCTTTCAGATATTTTCACTTCTCTGATATGGAACTAGTCTATCTCTGTATCTATGTTTTGGTATATGTGTGGTTGTCACAGGGAATTACATGTCTTTGCACTGTTTAAAAATGGCAGACCCTTACTACAGTCAATATAGTTTCAATGGAATTAATGACATTTTAAATTAAGAAGAATTTTTGCTCATTGGTCTGTTATGGACCATAACTTGATTACAACCCCCAGCAGTGCTGATGGCCCTGGAGATGATAGATGACAGGACACAGCACATACTGGAGGATCAGCTGTTAATGTTGCTTCATCCAGTCCTGCTTATGTTGTGAAAAGACATTTAGGAAGTGCCTAGAGCTCAAACATGGAATTTATTTAGAGGGAGATTTCAGAAGAACACCAAGCATAAATATTCCCTTATTTGCAAGTTTTTTTGTGATATTAAATCTGATGGTGCACATTTTTGTAGTCTATTTTACCAAAAGTGACCCTAAGCATTTGCAAGTTGTCTTTCATCCAGGAGGTGGGTAATACAGCAAGACTGTAAACCAGGGATAAGGCTTTTGAGTCTTAATGAAGCTAGCTCAGCCAGAGGAGATGTGTCGGCTGGGAGGCAGAGCTGTCTTTAAAGAACTACATGGGTTTCTTTTGGTGTGTTCTAAGTGTCCATTTGAGACCCTCTGCAGGATTACCATACTCTTTCAGTCTTTACTTGTTTGGGTTTTATATATTATAAAGTATATGGTTGTAAACCACTTCATACTGAACACATTCAGTATTCATTCTGGTTTAACATCTGTGCCTTATTATATGTCTTTATCATCATTGCAAGATAAATATCAGGGCTTTATGACTTAATAATAAGTTTTATCTTTAAAGATCATTTTCTAACAGATTGAAATGGGTTGTTACCTCACCTAGGAGTTATGAGTGTGATTGTCGGGAACACCTGAGAGTTGAGTTATCTGAATGCTGTTTTAATTGGCAGGAGATTACCAGTTTCTATGGGAAAATGAATTAGTTAAAACACGTCACAAAGGGCTTTTGAAAATTCTCAACTGTATTATGAAGATTGTTGATTTTGAAATTAATTACTACAAGTTGGAAGAAGAGGGTCCTTTCTAAATACCCCAATTTTGCATTGTCTGTACAATAATTGGTTTACACTGTATTTAGGAGACACAAAACAGTTGTGGTTTTACAAAAAGGTTTTAGCAGTAGCTTTGCGTGGGCCCACTCTGAGACAATCTGATAAGGTCTGATTTTCAGAAACCCCCTGCTGAAAACCAGGCTGGTTTAAGAGAACTGTGGTTCGGTAATTTGATTCATTAGCTGTTTTGGAAGTCTCTGGTCTCACTAGTTAGTATTATCTGTCAGAATGTGTAAGGGCAGGAGGAGTTTGTGGCTACTCTTGGATGCAATAATAATACCTGATGAGACACTGGCACAAGTTGCCTGGAGAAGCTGTGGATGCCCCATCTCTGGAAGTGTTCAAGGCCAGGTTGGATGAGTCTTTGAGCAGCCTGATCCAATGGAAGGTGTCCCTGCCCATTGCAGGGGCATTGGGACTAGATGATCTTTAAGGTCCCTTCCAACCCAAAACATTCCATGATTCCATGAAATAGCAAAAAAAACTGCCTTTAAATTTTTGTGTATCATTGAAAAGGGCACTGATAAATGAGAAGATAGGCTCAGGAGGGCAGGCAAGCGGTTAACTCTAGAATATCTCTATGTAAGTAGTTGGCAATAAAGTATCTAAATATTTCTGTAAGTCTTCATGTGTGCAGCCACTATATTCCTTAGGAATATAATTATCTTTCCAATAAATTCTTGGAGCATGGAAATCTTGTTTTATGGACTGAAACTATAAAGTACACAGGAAGGTTGTGTTGGACATTGGTACCAAACTCACATATTCCATGACAAGTTCCTAAACGCAGAGAACAGACTTCCCCTCACTAAGAAATTCCCTCACCTCTCCATCATCATCCCACACATTCTCTTCTGCCTTCCCATCACTGAGCTATGTGGTCAAAAACAAGAATCCCCTTCCCTTTTCCCTCTTGCCTTAAAAGAGGGAACTTTGAGCTTCTGGTAGGTGACTTGCTGCCTGCTGTTTTTGCTGCTCTGTGCCTGGACATTTTCCAAGGCAATCAGTCCTGACTTTCATCTACACCCTGGGGATTCCACAGGTGCGATGGAGAAGTGAACCTTTGTGTGAGATTTGGCTGGTTTGCAGTCTCTTGCCACAGGGGAATGGAAGTAATAACAAGGGAGTTCCCACAGATAGGTGGATATTGTGAGGTTGTGCCAGGAAGTTTTGGTTTCCTAATAAAATTGAAAGACCAATTTCTGCTTCTCTTAAAATCCTTGGGAACTTTATAGTAAGCCTGAGCACTGTCTGAATTTTGGTGAAGAATCAAATGCTCACCTGAGACTGGAGCATGGGGTTGGGGAAGGCATTTCAGCTTCATCTAATTCTAATTTATTCCGTGTGAGATATTCACCAGTGTGTGCCTGCATACTGCTGCAAGGGACGGGTGGATGTGTAGCAAAGAAAAAGCCCTTCATTTTGACATCCATAAATGTTGCTTTACAATGGCTACAATGTTGTTAGTGCAAAAAGTAAAACATATCCCTATTGCTTAGAACAGATGTATTTTCAGAAGGAGTCCCCTGAACCGTAGTAAATTTGTTCACAGATTGGAATAAGCAATAGATGTTAAATCCACTCCTATTAAGTGTGTGCCAAGCCATTCATTGTGGGTTTGTCAGATGACCTTCAGCGTAGATTTGTTCTGTACTCAAACATCTACAATTAAAGTTCATTGAAATTAGATTCATAGGACAGTGTTGACATTATTTTTAGAAGAGTGATTGTGTTTTCCTTTATAACTTGTATTTAATGAGAGAAAACCACCAAAAACTAAAATGTTAGAAAACTCAAAACTTGCCATATTTCTATAGTTTTTCAGTTTTTCTGAAATTCTGTGCATTAAATGAGGGATTCATTGTTATAAATTCTACAGACTTTGTACTGAATTTGAATTTTCAAAGTCTGAATGACTTCTTGTTTAAATTATTAAAAGACTTGAAAGAAAGCTTTGGACAAATTTTTTTTGAGGTTTTTGTTGTGTTTTTTAAGGAAAGATGAAACTGTTCATTCCGGTAATAATTTTGTAGTGTAAAGGTTGCTGAAGCTCATCCTTTGCACAAATACATTAGATTTTGGTAGTGTTTTTTGGTTTTTTGTTTTTTTGTTTTTTTTTTTTTTTTTTTTTTGTTTTTTTTTTTTTTTGTTTTTTTTTTTTGTCAGATTCCCTCTGGCAGCTTCTTTCTGTCATCTCCATGGGAGCTTAAAGTTTTAGAGAAAGATAGGTGTCAGCCACCATATACTATAGCCAAATGATATGTCCTTTGGTAGTATTTGAACAGGAGAAATGGCCAGTACATCATTAAAGAAAATTGAATTTATTCCAGCATTTTGAATTGATTTCAAAATGCTGGAATATCTTAATAAGAGTCCCAGTATTGACTCTGGATTTAGGAGTCCATGTGCCTGAACAGTGTGTTTCCTAACCATGATGTGTTTCAATTTATTTTGCTCAGATTTTATGGATATGCATTACTTGTTTTGGGGATAAATGTGAGGATAATGTGCCATATAATGCATTTTAATCTCTATTTGACATTTATTGTCAACCTGTTTTCTTAAAACCTGTATATAAGGGGAATTCCAGGTGAGAGCATGTGGATTGATATGTTTGATCTGGTTCTTGTTTTGCAGGATTTGCAGTATAATACTTAAAGCCCCTTTGATAATACAGCACAGAGTTTCTTATTGGCCTGTACAAGGTATTCCCAAAATGTGTTTGCTACTGTTGTTTAGTGCAGCATTGAGGTTTTCCTTGGCATTATGCCTTGAGGAAGCTTTACTGTTGCATTGTTTGTTTTCAAATTTTACTTCTTAAATATTAATTAGATGTGATATAAAGCAAAAAGTTGTAAATTAACATGGCCAACCATCTCAAATCAGAGCTAGAAATGAAATATCTGAGCTAGAAATGAAATAAAAGTTTGTTTTGCTCTAAGTCTTGTTGATCTGTATGAGACAGAAGGTATCATTTCCTGCTGTGTATCTTCAGCAATCAGCAGTGAAACAGCAGACTGATTGGTTATTTACTTTTTATTTTCTCTCCCATAGATCTTATGTCAACAGCACTCAAGCAGAGTGTAGCATGGGTATTTTTACTGTGTCTTTATTGGTTGCATAGATTAAAATATGAGCAGTTTTATGGAGGTTGCCTTTTTGCATCCTGACAACTTCATATTTGTCCTTGTCTCTATTAAAACATTTAATTTCTCTCAGACAGCTTAACCTTTTTCTTCTACTTCAGATAATGACAAGGACAAATATTTGTCAACATCTTTTAACTAGATGCATTCACAGCTTTGTCAGTATCTTGGGGGTCTGGAAAAATGTTTCTGACCCTTCCTGTAGCCGAGGTGGTGGCCAGATGTGGGAATGCCCATCTCTGCTTCCACTTCCGCAGCAGTTCTGGTGGTGATGTGCAGCTGCCCTGGCATCACCACCAGCCCTGAGGGCCACCTGGGAAGCTTGCTTTACTGACAAAGCCCCAGGTCACTGTGGGAGCATGGCAAAGAGCAGGCTGCAGGTTGGGTATGTATCACATCTTCCTTTCTCCTAAGGTATTGTTCCAGACCTCTGAGCTGTCATCAGGTGTAACATAGCAACAAAGCAGGCAAATTCTACAGTACGTCCAAACCCAATATAGCTGTGGAGTTCTACCATTTTGCTTTGGATAAAATGATCAAAAATAGTATTTGGGGGGAAGGAATGTACATCACCTGAACAGACAGAGTGACCTTGTCAGGATGTGTAGGGTCTTGAGCAGAGATACGGGTTTTGGGAATCTGCAATGCTTGTGAAATAGAAACAGTATTTTTTAAGAGTATGGATAAGTTAAACTTCTTGGGAGAAAGGGACTAAGTATTTTTTTCCCTTTTATATGTATTCGGCACACTGCTCAGGAAATATAGTCCTAATCCTGCACTAGCAGACTGTGATATGAACACCAAGTGATTTCCCCATGTCTCCTTCAGACCTGTGTGATTAAAAACCTACGTGTGTGATTAAAATCTTACATCAGCGTTGGAATAATTTGGATTCCTTCATGCATTCAGCTATTCAGGTTCTCAGTAAAAACAGCCTATTTCTACCAACATGTGATCAGAGATTTCTGTCGCACTCTGCCTGGCACAGACCTAGTGATGATGGATGTGACTGGTACCTACACAGAATGTTCCTGCTGTGTCTTTTCCTGAATGTGTGCCCAAAGGGAAGCTTTCCATGGTTTTTGAATGGCCTTTAGCTGAAGACTTGTTAAGGAGGCAGAAGGTATTTTAAGGAAGCTGTGGTAGGTACAAATCCTGGTAATAAGGCTCTTGTGGTCTGTGCAGTGCTGCCTGACAGATCTGTATTTGATTTCACTGATGGCCTTTCAAAAGCAGAGTTAGATAGTTCCACATGTTATTGCAGCTGAAAAATTGCAGGGATCTCCCCACAGAAGGCCCCATTGCCTTTTCCTGGGCAAATACTCCCTTATTTGTTCATATCCTGCTCTTTCTCTTTCAAAATGAGTTGAAGTGTTTAATTTAGGAAGAACACAGTCAAGTAATTTGTGCTGTGAGATGGCAGAAGGGGTGTTTGTTCCTGGTGGTGGGGCTTGCTGGCGTAGGTGTCTTCTGTGGCTTTGGAAGGAATGTTCAGCAGATACTTGATGACCTTCTGTAGGAGGAAAATAGGTGCACAGGTGAAAATGGAGGAGGTTCTTGTGAATGTCGAGGTCTCTTGCAAGTCTGGAGCTCAGCCTACATTTCAGTATATAGGGAGAGAGTTGTGCTGCCAAGAAATTAATGTCTCTTTTACTGGGATAGTGAGAGTCTCAGTGCACCACATTCAGAGCACTTCTATGGCTTTACTTGCAGACCTAGGTTTGAAAAAACCAAAAATGTTCCAGCTGGAAAGGAACTGATTAAAAAAAAAAAAAAAAAAAAAAAAAAAAAGCGCCTTAGAGTGCCTTGGGTGTGTTGGGTAATTGTGTACTCAAGAAACGCACTTACATAAGTGAAGACGCTCCTGTAACCCTCGCCTGCCAGGAAGGCAGGCACTGCAGAAAATCCACTCATAGCAGAGGAACCTCCAGTAGGTGCAAAAGGGGAGGAGAACCTTTTCTTTGTGCTGTATTTATTCACCAAGAGAAGTTGTCTTTGGCATGTGTGCTTGGCACCAGAGGATTCCCGTTTTTTATCCTGCGGAGCTGCTTTTTCTTGTTGGTGTTGCGGGTAGGTTTCCTTTCCTAACGCGGAAGGGGAGAGGTGGGTATTTTCCAGAGTTCATCATGAGGCTTCGTCCCCGCTGGCTGAAAGAGCCTAGCAAAGCACTTTCTGGAGGCAGGGTACGAGTCAGAAGCAAAGTGCTAGGCAGCAGCTCTGGTGGATTCCATTCCAGTGCTGTTAGATGAGAGAGGGGAAAGATAGGGGAGGATGTAGAGGTGGCATGCAGCAGGGCACAGTGTGCAGGATATCGGTCTGGGTTCCCTAGTTCAGTAAGGAAAGCCCACACAGATGAGGAGGGACTTAATACAAGAGCATTAGTGATAGGACAAGGGGTAATGACTTTAAATTGAAAGAGGGTGATTTTATATTAGATATAAAGAAGAAATTCTTTACTGTGAGGGTGGTGAGACATTGGAACAGGTTACCCAGAGAGGTGTTGGGTGCACCATCTCTAGAAACAGTCAAGGTCAGGTTGGATGGGGCTCTGAGCAAGCTGATCTCCTTAAGATGTCCCTGCTCATTACAGGGGATTGCATTAGATGATCTCTGAAGGCCCCTTCCAACCCAAACTATTTTATGATTCTGGCACATGCTCAGTAAATATGGTCCTAATCCTTCACTAGCAGACTGTGATATGAACAGCAGTGATTTCCAGATCTGCCTCTCATGCTTAACAGTGGGAGTTCTAAAACAAGCATTTAGGGGAGTTCTAAAACAAGGACGCTTTCTGGGCAAAACTAGGCTGTACTGTATTTACCAAGTAAGCACATTTTCCATTAATGTAGTTTATAAAATGTACAAACAAACCTTAGTGTTTGCTTACATTGCTTACGGTACAAATGTCAAATTTAAATGCATGTGAAACTTTATTTCATATGTTTATTTCAAATCTAATTTGATTTTACTGTGAAAACATTTCAGGAGTTAAGTTTGAGATGTGTGACAGAACAGCAAAGATATTTAATACTTAGCTTAATTTAGAAAAATGACCTTTTGGAGGAAAAAAATGTGCTTGTCAAAAATATACTGATGAATTAATTTTTTGTGATGCTAGTGTGATAGCTGACTTTTGAGAGCAACCTTAAAGATAATGAGTTTTATTTTTATCTTAGATCTGCCTGATTGTAGTGCCTCTCACAAATCAAGTCACTTTACTGACTTCTATGGCTATAAATACATAGCAAAATTTGGAAGCAAAAAAGAGCAACCAGAAAAAAACCCCAAACAGAAACAAAAAAAGCCAACCCCAACAAAATTAAACCAAATCAGAACAACACAAATCTGACTGACCAGTGTGGATGGATACTTGGCATTTTGAATGACATTACAGCTGTAAGATCAGTATCTCTTTTCACCACCACCATCTCCCCATTCCCCATCCATAAACGATCCTTGCAGTACTATCTAGAAATACCAGCAATGTAATCAGTTTCTATATGTCCCTAATAGAAATGTGGTAGCAATGCTGTCTTAGAAAATACTGACTTTGTTTCCAGAGACATGTCAATGACTTTTATTTTGTAGAAATCTGCAAGGAATTTGAAAGCAATTTTAGTACTTCTTGTAGGTTTCTGACTGCTTAAATTGATTTATGTTTAGAACCTAATCTTGCTCACTTTGACAAAGCTGGCAGTTTCAGTGGGTTTATTTGTGCAGATAGAGTGAGAAAGATTCTGCTTTTGATATAAATACTTTAGCTTTCTGGTTTCTGAGAACTATTTTCTTACAGTTAATTATGCATTCTTAAAAATGTGTACATTCATAGGCATATGTAGAGGGAGACATGGCAGCTTAGTTTGCAAAATATTGAGCTTCGTTTTGCCTATCAATGTTTTTAATTTTAGTCAGAGCAATCTCCAAAATGTTAAGACAGATCAAGACTTAGAAGTCATGTCATATATATCTTCACATGTAGCATTGTAAACTGTATAAGCATAGCTATTACTGGAACATAAATATGTTTCAAAACATTGTCTTAAACATTTTCGCTGGGTTGGTTCAAAGTGGTTCTTTGAGGTTCATTTGGGGAAGGACAGATGTCAAAACAGGAGCTTTGTGTTCTTGTGGGACATGGGCGGCTGTCAGGTGGAGGGGAGAACGTGGCAGATGACTCAGCATGGATGGGCCTGGAAATGGGTTTGTGAAAGCTAAAATATTGCAAAACAAAAATTCCTTTCCATGCTTGAATTAATTGAGATGGTTTGAAATAAAGTGGTGCCAACTTGAAACAGCTTACAAGTGGTGCCAACTTGAAACAGCTTACAAGTTTAAAAGTTTGTATTGTTTAAAAGAAATACTGAAGTGTCAGTGAGCAGGTGTGCTTCTGACTACAGCTGAAGTGCTTGTATCAGCAAACAAGAGAATGTGAATTCATCAGTCTACAAATTTGCAGTTTGGGTGAGATGCAACCATAAAAAAACATGGTAAAATTACATGGGTTTACCTTAATCATTAAATCTTACCAATATTTTAATTTTCTTGTGTAGAAATGTTATCTTAGTTATTTGGCTTGAATATCAAGTTTGCTGAAAATACCTTTAGCTGCAAGCTGCTGTTGAAAATAGACACACTCCTCTTGCTGTTTGATCACTGTGGTTGTGATGGAGTTGGTGAGAAGCAGTCACTGTCATGTTTTGGTGGTTACACTGAGGTCACTCCCAGCTGGGCTTGGCTGAGCATTTTTGGTAATGTTGCAAGTATAATCCAGCTTTGCAGCGGCAAACTTACTGTGGTGATCTCCTTTTGGGTGGTAGTTTCTTAGAATAGCTTTAGTTATTGTTGGAACAGTGGCAAGTTTAAAGGGTATTGCATGCATGTAATGGTATTTCATCTCAAGCAAAACAAAGGATGTCAGTTTCTAAAGCAACCAGAATTATTTTTAACTCTTTCCTCAGTTCTTTAAAACAAATTCAGAGTGATTCGTCAGGATCCTGTCTCAAAGTGACTCCTGTAAAGTGTTTCTGAGGGAGAATAACAAGGTGTTCAGTGGGCAATTTTGCAAGAACCAGCTGTGGACCATGGTATTTTGTTTTATGGATTTTTTTAATCTTTAGGCAGTGCACTTAGTAGCTGAGTGGTGTTCTGAAAGTCATATTTGATCTTCCTTGAGAGTGTTATCTGTTTGCCCTTACCTAGGGTGTGTTCTTCATAGTAAAGAAAGTGCTGAGAATCCCCAGTACACAGTTTCAATATTCCAGGACAAAAGCCCAGAAGCCCCTATCTCATTGTGTTTAAAAGTGTTTCTCAAACAGAATTCATCAATGAATAAATTTGCAGTGGGAAAGCTAAATCTCAAACACATATATTTTAAATATCTGCCTGAAAGCAGAGAGGAAATGGGGGCTGAGATAAATTGATAACACAAAATTGGTGAGAAGTTCCAACTCCCATGACCTACAACTTGACATAAGAAGTAAGAGTTACAAAGCTTCGGTTTGGTCTTCTATTCCACTAATGCTCAGTTTGACCTTCCCTGTATCATTTATTGTTTATTATACCTTTATTTCAAATATTCCTCACCTCTCTGTAAATTAAACTGCTGTAAACTTTCAGATTCTTCTCTCTGGGAATCATCTACAGGCTTGTAAGTATTTGTATTGCTCTTTGAACTTTTTTTATTTCTGATATAGTTGTATTGTCTGTATTTTTCCAGAAGCAGCCTAATATTTTATCTGCAAAGACTGACCCTTCCTACAAAGAATTAAAAAAATAAACCAGCAAAGTGCCCAGGAATGAACTTTATGTGCTATGTGGTTATTTTCAGAGAGTCATCAAGACCTGCAGGTCAATTCTTCAGCGCCACAGAGCAAAAGGTCATAAATTGAATGTTATGAGCAGTTTAAAAAGATACAGGGATTTGACCTATTTCTTTCTTTATGTATTTCAGTGCTTTGATTATGGCTTTTTATCTTAGCATTCTTGTTGTAACAAAGCATTACAGTTACAAACACTTACCCATAGTCCAAAATTTAGGCTGCTAATGTACTGGTTGGGCTGCATTCCTTCAGCTGTCCTGTAAGAAGGTGACTCGCAAGGTATGACGGCCTGTAGTTCAGCTGGGAATTAAACCAGGAAATTAAACTATTTGAATGCTCAGAACTATATCCTGGTAATAATTTTAAAACTCTGTCTGATTTTCCATATTTAAGTCCTAATTTTTCAAGGGGTATTTAATGAGTGCCACTGTATTTGTCCCTGCTTTTGTGTTAAATTTGGAGTGATAATTTCCAAATCTTCTGTTTACTGTAGCATGTGAGGTAATGAAATTGGAGCCACCAAAATCTTAAAGATCATCTACTAGGAGTGTGAAAATTTTATGTAGTTGATAAATGGTAATTAAGGTTGGATTCTGTTACTGAATCCTGGCTTGCAGTTAATGAATAGTGGTTGAGTATTCAATTTGAATAAAGCATAATTTCTGGAAGTTCTTAAAAATAAAACTGTTTCAGTTTAATATGGTTGGAAGTAATTACTAAAATGGTTAAATGAAAACTGAAGTATTTAAACACCTAAACCATAAACTTGATATGAATGGAAAGGGTATGGGGTGTGTTGTTGTCTTTTGGTTGTAGTTAATTGATTGATTCTTTTATTTCTTTCTCTGAAAGTATTCTGTGCTTAAAATTTGTTTTATACCATGAAACCATAAGCCAAATACTTGACAGTCTGTAAGAAATTGGTTAGTCTTGTCTCAGGATTAACCCAAGATTATTCAGTTTGTATTTATGAATTGTAGCTACAGAAAATAAGAAGCTGTACAGAAAGACTGCCCAAGAGTTGAAAGCATCAGGTCATTTGCTGTAAGAGTATTTATTTTAATTAAATTTAGTCACTGATAAAGTATTGTCCAGTGTTTTGTTAAAAAGGGAAAAGAAATGGGAAATCATGTGTTTAGTATTTTCCTACTTGCTGTGATTACTCCTAAGTAGATTCCTCAAAATATGTCCTGATTTATCATTTTCTTAGGAAAAAGGAAGCGAACGAAGCAAATCATTTCAGTGCATCATTTCTACCGTGTAGCCACTTTTTATATGCCTTGTATTGTACTTAGTAATATTTTTCTTCTTTTTTTCCCTGTGCTTTTATGTTACCTTTGTTCTCCTGTGTCATTTCCTTCTCTCACCAGTTTCCACATGGAGCAAACTATTTTTATTTTTGAGAACCATAAAGAATGAGAGGAAAATGAGGTCTCCCTCAAGTCAGAGCCATCAGAAGCCTTTGACCTACTGTAGTTTACATGGGCAGTAGCAGATCTGTGCATTTGGTGGATGCCCACAACTCACAGCCCTAAATATCAGCACCAGGTGAATCTGGTGGCTATAGGTGGGAGGAACTTGGTTTTACTGATGTGAATCTTGGCTGAGGAGGGGTTGGCAAGAGAGAAAACCTGAGAGAGGCTGAGGAGCACGGAGCCCAGCCTTTCTCCTGTTTCTTCTGTGCTAGAAAATCCAGTCATTCCAGCAGTTCTGTGTGATGATTCGTAACAACAAGCAAAGTGAATTTGGAGAAGAGTAAGTCTTAGGGATGCAACATTTGTTCCTTGGCAGGCCATCACTATGATTTCTTAGCTTGGTTGAAATGTTCAAGATGTAAGCTTTAGTGAGAAGTTGGCCAAGCCTTTTCCCTCAACACATCTCCAGGTGCTCAGGCCCGGCCCGGGAAACTCAGTGGTTTACTAGTCACTGTGAACCTCCTCAGAAGAGAAATGAGAGAGCAAGGGAGGTCATCCAGTTGGCCTTGTTCTCTGTCCTCCTTCCCTTCCTTGTGCAAGTGAAGTTTCCAATGTTACTTTTTCTTCCTATCAACCATGGACAATTTTTATCTCAGTTAGCCTTTCTCTGCCAGGAAATGTGGAAACTTCAAGCAGGAATTTATTTTAGCTGAACTCTTGGGAAAAAAAAAAAAAAAAGAGAAAAATACTTCTGTAGATAGGTACCATTTAAAACTGAAATAAATAGATTAAAGTATATTTAGGGGAAAGGAGGACATGCTCTTTAAAATCTGAATAGTTCAGGAAATTTGGAGCTGTTTCTTGAATCATTAATTTTAGTGCTACCAAGAAAATGTCCGAACAAACTTAATAAAAACAAAACCAAAAAGCAGTTTCAGGACATTCTACTGGGTTCTCGTTTTCATTGTTTTAGTCAAGTGTCACATTCTGATAATCTCTTCTCCCACCCACCAAATTTTCCAGAAGTCATTGTTCTAACAAAACAAAAAAAATCTTACTGTAAATTAGTTAATAATGTTGCATGTAATTCTTTCTATTCTGTTGTGGCATGGGGTTGACTAATGTAAAATCTTTATGTCAAAGGCCAAAAAAAAATTTCTTTGGGCACTTGAAATCCTTGGATGTTCACTTCAGCATATGGTTGTTGAAGTAAGCTCCCATCAGGTTGAATTGTTCACTTCCAAATGCAGGATCAGGATGGTGTGTGCAGCAGCTTGCTGGGGCTTTCTCCCCCACGTTCCTCACCGCCCCCTCATCTTCAATCAGACAGCACAAAATTGAGCATGAATTCTAAATAAAACAGAGAAAAAACACTTGGGTGCTGTTCACATTGCAGAGTGCCATCATTTCGTAGGTGTTTAAGACGTAGCTCATTAATTATCTTCCTAAGCTTGCAAGTACAGAAATAAAATTTCACCACTGAGCATAGCAAAAGAAGGGAAGACGGCTGGGTTTTCAATTGGTGTAGATTTTACTTGTTGTTTTTTTTTTAAATAATTCATAGTAGCTTGCTGTTCCATAGCAATAAGAACTGTACTTCTTGTGGGATGAGGTGAATGTGAATTGATCTATAAAATTTTTTCTTCATCTTTCAAAACACTTCATAGCATATTAATAATACACTTAACTATCTGCACTGCCATATTTGTTTTCTATTATTTATTTACTGAACAAAACCTTCTCAGCTACTTATAATAACTAGGGGGTTTTGTATAAAAGTCAATGAGCTAAATTTGCAGTGTCAATATTCCAGGATATTTTTTTTCCAAGAGCTGATTTCATATCCAAGGGTATCTTGGAGATAATCAAAAAAAGGAATGTCAGATACTTCAGCCTCCTTTCTTTTATTTCCTGGGAGAGAATGTATTATCTTTCATGGAGGGGGAGAGAAACGGCATTTTAGGGTTTTTTCTTCAGATTTGATGCTGATTACCATCTCGGGCAAATATTTTAAAAACTCCCAGCCCTCCTTGAAGCGAAAGAAAGAAAAACAGTTCTGGCTGGGACTCTGCTTTGGAGGATTGATTAAAGATTTCACTATTCTATTCCCTTTCTGTATAAATACAGTTGTCTCTGCTCCCTTTTAGTGGATTTGTATGATCTGAGCAATTTTGACTTCTTGCAGTGGTCACAGAAAAGGGCACTGCTGTCCATATGGGTGAGCCAGGGTGGGCAGGGTGCCTGTGGGTAAAACCAGGAGCAGGGAGGCTGCAGCAGGGGTGGCCCTGGGACCAGCCTCCCCTCTTGGCTCCCCAGGACCAGCTGGAGCAGGCATGGAGGAGGAGAGACAGAGGTGGCTGTGCTGGAGACAGGTTTTAACAAGTACTTTGGGACCAGCACAATCCTGCTCCAAGCAGAAATCTTCTTGGAGAAGAGAAGCAGAGGGGAGCTTGAAAATGGCTCATGTGGTTTGTAGGGTAACCAGGTTGGTACTTAAAGCCAAGCACAGCCTCAGCACAACACAACCTGGTGTGTGGTTGTGACCAGAAATTATCCCTTCATAATGATGTGAACTGTCCTTTCAGTACCGAACATCTCACTGGCACACCTGATTTCCTCACTGAAAGCCTGCTGATTGGTCCCCTCCTTCCCCAAGTCATTCCTTGGGGCGTGTCTGGGAAAATTTGGATGATGTAGAGTAATCACACCGCTAACTTGATCTGCTTAGGGTCTGCCAAAACACAGGTAGGGCATGATCAGTTCCTGGAGAGATGGTTTATCCTCACTCCTGCCATCTTTGTCAGGAATAGCACATGGGTTGGAAAAGACCCACGTGCTCACTGAGATACTCTAGACCTAGTTTTTGACTCAGGTCTTGAAGGAGAATGGGAGCAGATAGAGGAAAACGGTAAAATGAGTCAGTGAAATGAGATATTGGCTTAATTTGCATCACCACCAATTTATAATTTGCCCAGAGGAAAGAACATGAACTCTATAGGGCTGTTTGGTTTGTAAGCCTCTTAAAGTGGCTAAGCCCCTGTTCGTGGCTGCAGCGCACTGTTAACATGAAAAATGTAATATCTTTGTGCCTTTGCTAAAGTTTTGTGTTTCAGGTACACCTCGTTCTACATTAGCTTGTATTGACTATCTTTTCAAAGGTGTTTTTCACTTTATGAATCTGGTTTCTGATGCTGGTTTTTCACTTTAAAGCTGTAGCTAGTAACATTTCATTTGGCTTGTAAAATTCAGGGCAAAAATAGAAAATTACTATGGAAAAATAAGCTTACAAAGTCTGTAGAGCAAGGTCTAGTATAGCAAGTGATTTGTGGATTTTTAGTTTTTTTTGTTTTCTAGCACTAAGACTTACTGATGCCGTTATGACGGTTCATATGTTAGACTGACATTAAGACGTACTAAGTTCTTGGAAAAACAAGTAAGCAAAAAATGAGATACCTTAGTCAAGTTAATGAAAAACTCTGACTTTGCGCTTAATGTTTAGTCATGCTAAAAGAGTGATTTTGTATTTGAAGGTGTGACTTTGCAGCCCAGTTGGAAGGGGATTTACTGAATAGCATAAAAAGGCAGCTGCCCTTCAGTGTGGAAAAGCCCCAAGCTGTGTGTCAGAGTTGGTCCAGTTGTTGAGGTATTACATGAAGATGCTCCAGCACAGGCAGGAGCTGGTGAGGAAGGAGTAGGCAGGGTGGCTGGAGGCGGCGACCCAGAGGCGCTTTGTACTTTGGGCTGTACACGGTGTAGGAATGACAGTATTTCGGCAGGCTGGATTTTAAAGACAGGTTGGAAATAAGGGCAAGGTTTTAAAGAAGACACAGTATCAAGTGAACATCCCCAATATAGCCCAGCAGAAAAATCCCTTGTGTGTAAATTTACTAAGAGGCTGATATTTACACATTTTGCAGTCAGTATCTGCTCCTTAGCAGACAAATATTGCCTGCTGTTTAATAGAAATGTGCTACTGTCAATTCCCATTCGCTTGAGTGATCTGGGAAAAGAGCAGGAAGTGACAATGTTGCTGATTTGATGGAAGTTATCAAGGGAGATGAAGATGAAGATGCAAATGAAATTGCAAAGGATTTCAAAATGACATTAGGTTGCTGTGCAACCAAATTGCAAAAATGACGAATGAAATTCAGTGCAGATAAATGTGATGTCCATAGGAAAATTATTTAAACTTTTCATTTAAATTGAGTTGCTTGTTAACACTTGGGCATGAGATCTGGGGGTCATGTATTTATGTGGCAAAGTCACGTATACTTGCTAGCTGTCAAAAAGCAAATAAAGCGATAGGAATATTTATGGCAGTAGTACACAAAAACATATCTGTCATAGTAGTGTCTGTCATGATGTGCCTTCATTTCTAACAGTGGGATCGATTCTGATGTCTTCCTTCTAATTGTCTTTCTCTTCTTCACTTCCACATCCAAAGAGGATGAAATAGCACCACAAAAGCTGCCAGAGGTCATAAGTCTGTTGAACAGTTTTTGTGTAAGGAATGACTTACGTAAATGAGGCTGTTTGAAGTTTGAAGAAAGATGTGAAAAGCAGTATGAAAAGCTCCCATATATTCAACTGATACCTGGAGAAACTAATGTAGGAATAATCTGTGGGACCCATGAAGTTTAAGAACAGCTCCTGGTGCTCACTTCAGAGCTGCCTGGTTTCAGAAGCTGCAACCTACTCCTCTGCTTTTCCCTCAACTTCCACTGTCAGCTGCCATTGGAGGCAAGATGTTGGGCTGGACTTCTGGCTTGTCTTGTGGGATTTGGTTTTCAATTTGTTTTGGTTTTTTGTTAGTCATCAAAAACTTCCTTTTTCCTTAGCCAGCAGTACTATTTGTTGTCCATCTTAATATCAGGTAATTATAAGAACTTCAGTGTCCAAAGTCCTACTAAAGATCTCATATTTTAAACCATTTCTATAGACACTTTAGAATCTCAGTAAAGAGATAGTTTTTTGGGGTATATGCTAACCTTAAGAAAATTAATCTCTGCTTCAACAGGGTTGTTGGTGCTGTAGGTTCCTTGTGCTGAATGCATCTACTTACCTGATGTCTGTTGGAGGAAGTCCAGAAATAGTAGGAGAAATTACAGGGAAGTTTGACCCCTCAGAGAGCTTGCAGAAAGCCTCTACACTGTTGTCTCAGGTGATGAAACACCAACTCTTGGTGTTGTTCTACCTGTTGAACCAGTTTTGTGCCTTTTTGTCTTGGGCAAGCCCTCCCTCACTCACCAGCCATGCAACTGAGAAAAAGTCCTTTCAGAGTACCAGAAAGATGCATGGAAACTTCTTCCCCTGTTTGGCTGGGGAGTGGCTGGCTGCACTGTTTGTTGGTTTGGTTAAGGATGTATTTGAAAAAATACATAATTTAACAAAATCTTTTGGGCTGCACATATTATTATTTTGATATGTTTCCAGTGTGTAGAAAAGCTGTCAGTTTGGTTTGTTGCTTTTTCTTTTAATGGTTTCAGTTATTTCAATGGTATTTATTTAATTTGTGTCAGACTTAAAAAGAAAAAAAAATATATATATATAATTGAAAACCACACCTTTTTCCAATTTGGGGACAACAGATCATAGGCCAGTAAACCTGCCAAGGGAGGGAACCTGTCTCAGTGCAGAAGGTATGAAGGTGCTCCTAGCTGCAGCTTGGAGAAGGTGGTGAACTAGAGCAACTCATGGCTTTAATATTTTAACTTCTAACACTGATACTGGGTTAGGTATAGAAAAAACACCCAGAAAGCCAAAACCCAGCCTCGGAACAGTGAATACCCTAGAGGCTGTTAAGTAATTACTATGCAGATTTTAGTGATAATAATCACCCTGTCCTAGGTAGGCAGCTGAAATTTGGCAGTGGGATAGAACAATGCCGAAGGATCAGGATAGCGATGGGGTAATTATTGTGCTAGATGGCTAATTAGGAGCTATGCAAATGGAATGCAATCACTACTAGTGTTTGTTATTCGGTACCGGAGGGAGACAATGTGTAAAGGAATTATCTCTGGCGACTCAGCTGGGTGCTCTCAGAAGCACACACAGGATGCAGGATCACCTGGCTTTGTGGGGCAGGTGGAAAAGGAACTAGCCCTGGCAAGTGCCACCCTTGTGTGTTGGCTTACGCAGGCTGAGAAGGTGCCAGGCAGGAGGTATTTCTGAAGATACTTCACCTACACTTCTAAAATTTTATGCTTGGCAGCTACTCTGCCTCTCCCCACAGGTGCCTTGCTGTTGCTATATCCTTCTGTAAGGCCACAGTCATCCAAAAATTCTCTTCCTCCCCACCCCCTCCTGTGCTCAGTTTTTAATGAGTTTAGAAGCCTCATAATAAAAACTCAAATCATGGAAACAAACAAACAAACACAAGATTGAAAGCTCCCCAGTCACAATAAATGACACAGGGACAGAGTTTGGGTTCATATGTAAAGTGCTTATGTAATTTATGTACATACACCTTGCCAACCTCATCAGGAGCCCTTAACATGTTTGAGTAATATATGTGATGGCAAGGATAAAGCCATTATAGATTTAATTTATATGCAGCCTTTGCATTGACTGTTTCACTGTATATACAGTAAAGCAGATCATTGCTGATACAAATTTAAACTGGAGATTATAGATTGTATTTTCAAATATACAAGCCAATTTTTTTCTTAAAATGAAGAATAATAAAAGGAGGATTTTCATTTTCTGTTTTCAGCAGGGTTATATAAAGTATCTGTCATGAGTTCTTCATTTTTAAATGCAAATAATTATATATGGCAGGGAGTATGATGAGCATTCAAAGTTGACATTAAAATGAAAATGCATCAAATTTTTCTGAAAAACTGATCAAACAGGTCATTAGTCAAGGTTATAATGACTAGTGGAACATTTTTAAAATCTCATTTTAGATATTTAAAAAAATAGTTTATAGCTCTTAATAAGATGACTGCTGCTGCATCACCCTACTAGTTATTAAGAGTTTTGAATTTACATAGTTTTTAAAAGAACTTTTTTACCCCTGTACAGTCTTCATATCCCGTGGTACTGGGCAAACTTGAGATTTAATCTGTTTTACCTTACATTTTTGATAGGCTGGGGACATCCGTGCTATCAGTTGCTAGGCTCAGCATTTGGCAACTCACTAAGCTGTGGTGCTATGATTCTCTAAGCCCCAACTGGGAAGGAGAAACCACAAGACAAGCCATACACCAAAAAGTGTCAAGTTCCCACAGTATGAAATTATAAAGATGAAAAGACTGTCTTTCCTCATCTGATCTCTTCCTTTTAATCTTGAGTGTTCCTCATTAAACTGGAAAAAGGAAGTGTATAGGGAGAGAAGAGGGGTTTCTAATTAAAAGTAGATTTAAATCTGAATGAGAAGAGTGCCTCGTCCAGTGGGTTTCATGAAATGCCTTCTCGCTGCTGTCTGCCGGCTTTGAAGATGTTTGCTTTGTGGCAGGAGGGCACTGGTGGAAAGTTGGGGCCAGCAAAGGCATCCTCAGCTGCCTGTGTCTGCCAGCCCTTGCACCACTGGGTGCAGGGTCCCCTCCTTCAGCACAGAGGGACAGTGCTGCTGTGCCCAGGGTGCAGTTGGGACCCCGGCTTGGCTGGTTGGGTTTCAGGTTTGGAGGCTCTCCTGTAGTGTGGGGACATGCAGGGGCCTGCCGAGCCTCTGCGCTCCCCAAAAGGCAGCATCCCACCGGCTGCACCACCTCCCAATTAGCCTAATGGGATCCTTGTAGAGACAAGACTCTGGGGTTTTGGGTTAGGGTTTGTTTTGTTTTTGATGGGGTTTTTTTTTGTGTTTTTGATTTTGTTTTTTTTTTTTTTTTCCTTAATGAGCTGGTTAAAGGAAGTCTTGGGATTCATCTCAGTTAACCAAAACACATTAGGACTACAGCGTTCTTGTTTTAGCAGGTTGTAAAGAGCCTTTCCTCCTCCTAGCAAAAGGGAAAGACAAGCATCACAGCCCCCTTGCAGTGGAGCGTGGGCGCTTCTGCATGCTCCCCAGTCCCAGGTGGGTACCCACAGCTGCAGGCAGGGTGCCTTGGGATTAAACACTGCCTCCCGTGCCAAGGGAACCTGCCATCTGGGAAATGCTCCAAGCTTGCATCATCTTTGCGTTGTTCGTTGGCTTCATGTGGCTGCCCTGCCTGCGCTGTATGGGCACTGCTGCTTCGAGCATGGGTCTTCTCTCTGGGGGAGGTGTGAAATGGCTCAGATGGGATGTGGGGCGGGGCTCAGGTCCTCCGTGTCAAATCTCATCCCTGGAGATGTTCAAGGCCAGGCTGGCTGGGGCTTTGAGTGTTTTAGTGGAAAGTGTCTTTGCTGGTGGCTGGGGGGCTGGTATTAAATGATCTCTAAGGGCTCTTTTCAACCCAAACTATTCTATGATTCATAAGATGTGCAATTCTGCACCACCTGTCTGGTGCTCAGGGTATTTTTTTTATTTGTTCGTTTAATTTATTTAATAATGCTTTCAGGCATACTTCTCATCCAATGAAATGTGAAGCATTTTGTTACTTGCACATGAGCCTGGTGGATTTCAATAGTCTGAAGACGGAGATTTTCATGCAGGGACTCAACCTCTTTTCACTTGCTCTCTGAATTTAAGTAGTGGATACAAAATGCAGCATTTTGTACTTTCATCAGTGTTTTACTTAAGCTGTGCACACCCCTCTCCCCCCCAAATAAAAACCCATTGACAATTGTTTTCAGTAATACTGCCTAGTGCATAAAGACTGATTGCATTAATGTACTTCAGCTGAAGAATATTTTGTCACTTTGATTTTCTTTTCTGCCCCTGATCTACATGATCAATGCAAGAAAAAATAATTGAAGTGACATCTTTCTTTGTGTCCATCTAAAACCAAAGCAAAGTGATTTTCTAAATTACTTTTCAAATGTCTTCTGATGCAGCAAGGTAGGAGAGAATGTGATTTATGAGAAAGCAAGAAGAGAATCTGCTGCCATCTGAAGCTGTTTTGCAGGAGGTATTTTAAGGATGACTCAGGCCTGAGGCCTGAGAATTGTTCTTGTCTTTAACTGAAGGGAAAAAATATGCTGATATTTTCCTTCCATTTGTTTTGGTTAAATATTTGAAGATATAACTCTAGCCTTTCAGGCAAGATGTAATGCTTGTATTTTTAAAAGTTTTGATGTCATAGCCTGTTCTCAGCATCCAAAATGGTCTAAATCTGCTAATTTTCCACTTACCTGTAAACAGAGGATTTGTGATTAAAAACCCAAATACAACAAAACACTTACTGTTTTAGGGCAGCAATTGTACATTTTAAATAAGAAGCCAAAAAATCCTCCTATTTACAGTGATACAGACACACACAAATATGTGCAATGAAAAATCCTCCTGTTTGGGTGCTTTGCAAAAGCTTAATGAATTTACACGGACCACTCCCTTGTAAGCTTTCCTGGAGGCTTAAAAGTAGGTCTTCCTCAGTGACTTAACTCGTCTGTGTGTTGTCATTGTATGGGGCGGGGTGACTTGTTCAACAGGACAAAGTAATCTCATTATGCTGCTCTGGGGACACTTGTGAGCGGGGGGGGGGGGGGGGGGGGGAACCAAACAGAGAGATGAAAAAAATCAAACCCACAAACACCGTACTAGAAAATACATTGTGCTCCAGCTTAAATTGCTGTCGTAAGTTACTGGTTTTGTACTTTGCCAACCTCACACTTTTCAGTATTTCTGCTTTCCCTGCTGAAACTAGTAAGCCTTTATTTTCCTTAACTCACCATCTAAGTAAGGCCTTCAAAATCTCTCTGAAAATTTGTAATGCATATCTGATACATACAATACTAGACATATTCAAGGTTTTATACATTAATGGGATAATCTCTTTGAAAAAAAACCTGTAAATTACGTTTTATTTATGAATTAATTAAAATCTGTGAGGTTCTATCTCTCGGTGAATACCAAAAATAGAGACTGTAAAGCTGTTGAAAAATCTGGTTTATTTTTTCATTTGAAACACTACCACAGTGCCACCATATCTAATTCAGATTGTTGGTATCCTCGTAATGATCTATCACAGCGGGAGGTGTGTAAAACAAGAAGTGTATTTTACTGCATGCCAGTCTCCTTCCTTGCATTCCTAAAAAGCACAGTTACATTACATATTTAAAACCTCAAGGAATTTGATGGTATTTCTACACAGCAGATACCTGCTGGGAGAGCTGTGGTGGAGAATAACGGGAAAAGGTTTCATGCTGGTGTAAGGAAAACCATTGTGCATGTTTCATT
The DNA here is from genome assembly GCF_024509145.1 of Vidua macroura. NCBI lineage: Eukaryota > Metazoa > Chordata > Aves > Passeriformes > Viduidae > Vidua > Vidua macroura. Next base: position 66,493,590 of record NC_071571.1, on the reverse strand, counting down.
TTCTTTTACACATATGCAGGTATGTGTATGTATATATTATTTATATATAAAATGTATAAATAAACCTATTACATTATGCTACTTGTGATTTGCATTTTTGTGGCATGCATCTGCCTGGGATGGCCAAGAGCTGGCTCTGTGGCTCGTTGCAGTGCTGTCACATGGGATCTCCATTCTCTACAGTGATGCACATGATGATTTCTTCTTTCATTGCACCTCCACATTTTCCCCTCTAGTAAGTGCTTGGTGAGAAGTGTCCCATCTTCAATGAGAGTGTGTCTGTCACTATCATTTGCTTCTAGATGTGTGCTACTCCAGGAGGCTGTCTGCTGAAGGTTGGAACCATTAGGATAGTAGTCAAGATACGTAATATTCTGGCACTTAGCGTAAATGGAGTGCCATACCTACAATGTATTAGAAATTTGCATTAGTTAAATGTCTTTCTCTTATCCTAGTAGAAGTAGATAATATTCCAGTGATAAGGAAATGTTTCCTTTGTAAAATGTTCAGGTTAGACAGTATCACAGTTTTAATTCTGAAATAATATTAAACCAAACAATTATTGGATTGGTTAATATTATTTGCAATTAAATAGAGGACTTCTTGGTTTGCCATTCCCCCTGGGCTTTACAGATGATTTTTTGTGTGGTGTATTTTTGCTTATAAAGCATTTTCAAAGGTGTGCACCATTAGAGCACCTATAATAGAATTATGACAGAATGTGGGATGTTATAGGAAATAATTTTCCTTAAGATGTTTGTCATACCGCTAATTTAATGGCATACAAGAGGAGATGACTGGTTAATATAAATTTGTTAGCAAGTTATTGCTAGAATACGTGCGAGTTGGCAGAAGACCTGGGGAAGGCTGCCTTTTGGTGTTGCTGGGGTACTTGGCTCTAAGCCTGCTCTTGCCACCTGCTCCATGGCCCTTAGGGATAACCCAGTTCTTCCCTCCAGCCTGAAACACAGCAGTCTGTCAGGCAGTTGCCTGTGTAGGATCTGTAGCTGTAAAATGCAGCAGAGCGGGAAGCAGCTGCTGCAGGTTTTGTGTGATGGCTTGGACATGCCTCGGTGCAATAGCCAGAGCAGGTAGCATGTGATGCTGGCCATTAGGAGGATGTAGACCCTAACAAAACATTTAGCCCCAAACTGATGTTATTACTCATGTCTCATTTACAGTATAGATCACTGGTTTTGGTTTCCAGCACCAACACCAAGATTTTTCAGCGTTCAGAATGTTCAAAACTGTTCTACACAGAAATACCGCCATGGGTATGAAGAAATATACACAGCAAAAATAACTCCTTGGGGAAAACATATCAAGAGAGGCAGGAAGTGTAGGAGACTTTCTGGCTGTGTACCAGTCACCTGTTTACCTAGCTATTGTTTCTGTTATCTGTGGTTCTTTGTTTGGGATTACAGTCTGACAAAGAAATGGTTGGGAATTACTGATAGGAACTGATTTTTTTTTTTTTTTTCAATAAGACAGCGTATTCAGTTAAGGAGATCAAAGCCTTTAATCTTTCTGGCAATCTCATGAAGTGTGATTCCAAAATACTTAAGTAATTTTTCTCTAAAAAGTAGGATGATTGTGAATTTAAATGCATGTATTTCTTGTAGCATTTATGTGAAATATGCAGATAATAATTTTAATAATAAAACTACAGTTGTCTGTGTACTTAGGTGTAAGTTTTCTTGACAAAACATTTACTCTGAGAGCAGAAACACCATATATTGTGTATTAAATATATCTCTAAGCATAGGGAAAGTGAGTTTGAGAGCCAAGCTATAGATTTGATTTCTTGTTGTCTTTTGTTAAAATCTACAGCTCCATTTACATGGGTAATTTGTTGATATTTCTTCTTTTCCTCTGTGTTCATATATTTTATCGGCTGTCCTGCAACTTTGTAAATTGCTTATTCCGTCACCTTTCTGTAAAGCAACAATCTGTGGAAAAGCCGTGTAAGATTGCTAGATACACTGTCCTCTGATAGTATTAGTGGCACATGTATATAAAAGATGCTTTGTTTAAATTTCCTCTTTTTCTGTTGGAAATGATTATTTAAATCCCTTCCTATTAAAAAAAAAAATGTATGAATACGTTTGGTATTTAAGCTGTATTATTTAATCCAGGAAAGCATTAAATATCGAGTCTTCTGTGTTTAAAGTAAGCCTGCTTAACTGGCTTGGTAAAGAGATGGTGAAGGATTGTGCTCTTTTTGAGTTGTGTTTGTCTTCAGCAGCCAGTAACTCAGTACAAAAGAAAATATGATAGAACTTTCTGTTAAATACGTATGTATGTCTCACTAACCCCAGGGGAAGCAGGAAGAAGTTTGGCTTTTAAAATTGCCGTGGTAGTCTTTCTCATGAGAAGCTTTGGAAGTCTGCTCAGTTAGCACCCTTGTGAGATGTTCTAGTTCATTCTCTGGGACAATGTACAGCGGAGAAGTTACTGAGATTTAATGAGAAAGGAAACCTGGTACTTGTTCTGAAAAACAGAAATGCAGAACCAGAGTGATCTCAACAAAACTCAGTCTTAAAAGCTGCAAGGGTTTGATTCAGTTATAATTGTTTGGTTCTGTGGAGGAAATAATCGAGAAACCGTATCAGACTTCAACTGTGAACAAATGGTTCCAACATGCTTGAGTGATTCAGCTGATAAATAATAGAGAAGTCATTTAAACACACTTTTTAAGAATTGTGTTGAGGAAAGAGCCGTTTTTTGAAACCATGTGTTGTATAGCAAGGTTGAGTAAAAGTCAGACTGAGTGAAGCCTCCTTGCTTGTAAAGAAAGAGGTGAGGGCTTTGCAGGGCTGTCGTCCTCCTCCTGTGTTTGGCAGCCATGAAGTCTGGCATTTCTTGAGTTGCACCAGTAGAGTCCGAGAGATTTAGGATGAATCCAGTTATATTCTATTGTTTCAATTTAGTTCAATAAAAACTGACCCCACCAGGGGAAAAGAGGAAAAAAATACAAGGAAAAAAGGTTTTCACAGGTATTTTAGAAAATGATCATTTACATCTGAAAGCCATGTTCCAAGCTCAGATCTTGTCAGGCCATAGTGTGATGCTCAGAGCACCAAGAGGGAGAGCCCAGCCTCTCCCAGTGCTGCTGCTTCTTAACACAACCTTTTATCCTAAACCCACTCAGAGGACTGTTTGCTATCAAAAGAAGATCGGTGCATTATTCACTCCAGGTGCATCTTTTCTTGCTTCTTGCTCTGCACATGCAAACATGCACTCATGCAGAACAAGGACCCTTCTTTCCATGGGACCTTCTGTGCAACAGCAGGCAAAGCACAACTCTCCTTCCAACACCAGTGTGTCTAAGGGGCAGCAGGTGAACTGCAAAGACAGACTGGGAGTAGACTCAGGGCCTCCTTTTGCTCCTGTTCTGTGTGTGTGGGAATTTCTGGTTGTTTCACCGAGAAATAAGATGGGGGCTACCACTTGCCCCCTGTGCTCCCATGTGAGACAATTGGCTCCATTGCTTCACTTAGCAAATCCTGTTTGCTGTTCTTCTCACTATGTGTAATGCGACATTGACTTGTTCTAAAGTATTTTTCAAAAATGTATTAAAACACTCTGTAATGCAACATAATACCTATTCCAAAGAGTCCCCTGACTGCACACATTATTATAGATGGTAGGAAGCTACAGTGGGATTAGCTGTTAACTGCAGATCCGATGCCAGTGCTTTTCTTTCTGTGGTTCCATGTAATTTAACATGTCAATAGTTTTACCTCCCTGGTAAAACATGATAAAATTTTATATGGTTGTGTTACTCATAATGTACCACATAGTTACACATGAATGATATCACTCCTGAATATAAACAGTTATTTCAAGACTGATTTCAGTAAATGACTTACTACAATCTTGCCTTTTTTATATATGTATTTTAATAGTGACCTCTTTCTTGCAGACAAAATTGAAGAAGCACAAAAGCAACTTAATGGAACAGAAGACCAACAGAGAGGTAATAACAACCCCCAAAAAATAAAATAGAAAATAAGTAAAGTATTGTCATCCTACAGGCTGGTCCAAAGCCTTCCTGTGTCAGTGAAAAGACTTGACTGGACTGGGCACTGGATGAGGCCCCAGGCATGTCTGTCTGCATATCCGGGGCTCTGTCTGTAAATGTCCCACTTCAGCTGAGACACAAAGGCTTTCTTTTAGCCACTCAAGTAGCTGCCTTGACCTTGATGAGATCGCATGAAGCTGTACCATCAGGGACATGAACATTGCTGACCACAGCCTGTGCTAACCCTTGGTTCATTATGTGATTTACCTAATCATTAACAACCATACTCAGTTTCTGGTGAGCAATATATGATGATTTCCAGCAGATGATGAGGAAAGGGACTGATCATCACAGCTTATTTTAAGAAACAGATGAACTGTGGCAGATGTAACCTCTGTGTTAGAGCTTAGAAAGCTGGTGCAGTCATTGCATTTCAAGAATGGCTGATTGACTGCAGTGATACGTGTTTGGTTGTGTGATAAATCTCATCTGCATACCGTGGGGATGCCCAGACAAAGTCTGGGGAGCCCAAACAGAACTTTGCCAGGTTACTACTGGGCCCATCATGGGAGGGGCATGAGAGGTCATGTCCACAGCTTGGAGGAGCAACGGGGCAGGAAGAAACCCAGATTAAGGACTCAGAGAAAGAGTGATCCTGCCCAGTCTCCTCTCAGGCCTGTGCCTGTGCCTGCAGAGCCCCAGCCCGTGTCCAGGAGTGAAACTGTCACCATGTGGAGTCAAGGAACAGCTCTGCAGTACACTTTTTGGACTAAGAGTTGCTAGCTGGGGGTGTGGAACACATTAGGGGATGCAGGATAAAAGCTTTTGGGGGTTGTGTAATGCTCTGTGCCTGCAACTGCAGTGGGGCTGCAACCCTGAGGGCTGATTTGTCCAGGTGCAGCAACTGAGGAGTCTGGGATCCACGGGTGGCTGAGCCAAGCTGCTGTGAGATCCACCTTGGATGCATAGAAATATTTCCATTAGTGGACCTTTGCCCTGCTTAGCCAGATCAAGGAGTAGGATGAGGTAGGAGTGCTCAGAGTGTCTTGTCAGGATCTGTATGTCCAGCCATATATATGTACGTATGTATGGGTGTGTGTGTGTTTGATCTGTGTTTATGTCCCTCTTGGGAGAATATTTTCAGCCTTACTACTGGTTGGACCTGGGGGTATGGAGCAGCAGTGGCCTCACTTCTCTTGAGCTGCTGGATTTAGCAGATTAAATATTTTCTAGTATCTGGTGTCAGTGCTTTGGCTTTTTCGGGGTTGGCATTCACCTTTCAGTGGTGGTGAGCTACCCGTCTGGCCTGTGACACATCTGTGAACAGTGTTGTAAATTGTTGATGCTCTGTCCTGGAAGGTTTATTATCTTTCAAAACAATGAACTTCAAAACTTTTTGAAGATTAGAGAGCAGAAGACATACCCAAGTGGATGTCAGCAGGGTCTTTCTGACCCAGCATTTGGCCTCCAATGGAGGGAGTAGGATGTACTGTTCAAGGACACCACATAAGCCTGGCCACTTTCTTTAGCATCTTACCCTTATGAAGTCCACACACATTGAATTTAGGGATGTCTGCCTCATCCCTTTATTATCTAGACACTCATGGAGCTGTTATCTATGAGTATAGTTGGATTAAATGCTGCTTGCACCCAACATTTTCTGGCAGCAAGTAGTTCACTAGCAATGACATTAAAAATAAAGGATTTTATTTTTTCTCCTGAATTTCCAATTTTCCTTCAATTTTCAACAGGAAACAGCTCTAGCTCAAGCACTGTGAATTGTTAAATAACAGTTCTACACTCACCTTATCCATTGCCTTCACGATTTTATAAATCTTGTCCATATTTTGCTCAGCTTTTTTTTCTCCAAACTTGTAGCTGGTTTCATATTTCAAGATGTTTGATATAAACTGTCTCATATGAGTACCAGGACTGCTCTATGTATTTATAAAAGGTGGAAGAGATAAAACATAAGTGGCTAGATAGCGGGCCTTCAAATGTTTGCAGAGACTTTTAAACAAGCTAGACCTTCTCTTAAGCATTTCTTATGTATTTCTATTTAGTGTATCATAGATAAGTGGTATTGTCATCCAATGGCATGTAAGGTATTGCTGTCCTTGTTGCTCATGGTCTCACAAAATTAATACTGCTCTGGATGATTTTTTGTGATGCATGTGTTCAAGCTAAAGACGAGCTAACCTCTGCTTTCAGGCATTTGTTCTCACGTGTGGCCCAGTAACATCTTTGCATAAAGGAAGATAAATTCTCTAGGGTTAACTTAGCAATGTACTCTGGAAAGGGATGGGGTTACAAAGGTTTATGTGATGGTAGCACTCAGCTTTCAAGCGTTTCAGAATCAAAGAGAGATTTGACTTAATTTTTGGCTTCTAGCCTAAATTCTTATGGCTGGAAATTGAAAAATAAAGTTTTACATTGAAAACTGATACAGAAATAACTGAGGTAATAAAGTTACTCTTTTCAAATTAAAACTGTCCTCTGCCACTGTGGGGTTTTTTTTTTAGTTTCTTAAATGCCTGAATAGATCACATTCTTGGTAATATGAGGTAAATAAAATTATTTATTTGACTCTGAAGGCTGCTGAAAAAAAGAAAATGCATGTTTTGAGCCAAACAAGTAAACAAAAATATGCACATATTCACATAAGTTATTGTAAATCACAATCCTGTGTATACAGTTTTGTGTGAAGTATGACTGTACGTTTTTCCCCTTGGTTAATTTATTTTGGCTTTCAGTTCATCTAGATCACTTTAAATTTGTTTATTTTCTATCTGAAATGATTAAGAAATGTAATTTTGTGGAATTTATCATAAGTTGAGTCTTGCTCTGTCAGAAGAGCTGTCAGTGGCACAATGTATTTGTGGGGAGGAGTTTTTCATAAGTTTATTTGCACTATGTTTCTTCTGAGTAGCTTTGTGCACTGATCAGTCATAACTTTACACATGTTTGGGATTTAAGTTGAATTTAATTGACTACAGAAATGCATGTATTTAAAACAACTCATTTTGCCATTAGCTATAGTAATCCAATTAAGTGCAAATTGGAATAGGACTCAAGCACAAATGAGGCAGTAAATGGGAAGACACAGTTTTCAAGTTTGCACTTTAGTTATTTAGTATAAAGTTGCAACTGCTTTTTTGTTTTTTGAAGTGATAGTCCAAAAGTTATTTAAATAGCCTTGGTTCAAATAACCACTTGAGACCAGAAAAATGTTTATTAGGGGCTGTGCTCAGCTTCCTGCTCAGCAAGTGTGGAAGGTGGCTAATTCTCGTGTTGTTTCGTTTTCTCTCTGCTGCCCAGTTACTACTCTGCATTTTCAGGAGGAGAAACTGTGCTTCTCCTTATTTTTGCTGCTATCTCCCAGTACTCTTTTACACCCTGGGTGTGCCCCCACTTTGCAGCTGAATTTTGTCTTCTGAGACATGTACAAGGTTTAATTAGTGTGATAGAGAAGGTCTTGCTCCACATGGTGTTCTTTAAAATCTGGAAGGGATGATGAGCTTGAACTACACAAAATCTCTCCTTGAGAAAGCAGTTGAAGTTTTCTGTGGTGTGGGACTCACTGGATATTGTGGGCTGGAAAGCATTCAGGTGAATGCAGCTGCTTTATCTTTGATCTGCCAGTGGCCATCCTCCTAAGAAAGCCATTCCAAGGATGTCTCTCTGTCTTCTCCCTTCCAGACAAGTCAAGTTCTGTCAGATTGTGATCACCACAGAGGCATCTGATTTGGTCATCCTCAGAGACAGTCCAGCCTCTGAAGTGCTGTAAGCATTTTGTTTCCTGCTTTAACCATTGCAGCAGTTCTTTGCCTGTCACAGCACTCTGGGTCCTAGGTACATCAGCACTACCAACACCACCATTGAATTCCTTAGGAGTAGTGGAACAAACTTGACTGTCTCCATACTTGGTGTCAGCAATGCTGACTGCCACCTAAATCTCTCTCTTAACATTCAAAACATTCAAGTTGGTGACAAACTCTAGAGCACCAAGATTTGTCAGAAAATGGATGAAAGGTTTCCAAAAGGACCATCTTATCTCATTGGTAGGCAACACAGATGTGTGCTCTGTATGCCTATCAATCCTGGGGTCTCTTGGGCTGTTTGGACTCCATAATTTCAGGAGTATCACAGCCAAAAGGGTCAATGATAAATCTTTGGGTAAGATGAAGATGGATTTCTTTGTTCTCCTTCTCATTCATGGCTATTGTTGTGTCCTCAGACTATAGGGTGGTCTGCATTGGACTGGAGACATGCATGTGTTCATCAACCTCATTGGAGTTTAGACTTGCAGGCTGTCCTGCAAGGAATAAGCTGTTACTTAAGTTCCAGGTCAGTTATGTTGGTCCCTTGCAGTTTGCCCGTTCTGATAGTGAGTACTCATTATGGAGTACTCACTTGAATTAAAGGGTCTGTGCTAAGGTCTATTTAGCACCTATTTTAGTCTGTCATTTGCCTATCAGTCAAGTTGCTGTAGTTTCTCACTCCATCCTTTCCACATTCCTTAAAGAGCTTTTTCAATGTCTTGCCTTCAGCTGGAGATGCAAGAATTTAAATACTAAGCTGTTCATTCTTTTGTGTCATCAGTTTCAGATCCTCAGCGTAGCTGTTCACTTTCTAGTCCGTGAATTTCTAAGTTGCTCTCACTTATTCCAGAGGCCAATTGTGGCAGATCTGTCTTGATGATAGCATTCCCTTTCATAGGTACTGCATACTGTCCCTGAGACAGTACCAGAATTTCACCTCTCAGATCAGCTCTCTTTCCACAGTCCTATGCTTTGATATCAGAAAAGTGTCTTCACATTTATTTTTAGATACAGAAACATTGTTGGCAGGTTCAAGAGTTTTGCTTGACTTGATCAGTGATTGTTCAAATAGCTAGAGGTTCTCTCAATGCTCACTGAGAAACCACCTCAACAGAACCATTCAAAGCCCTGGTCTGGACTCCAGCAAGGTCCAAGCAACTTCTGGGGTGCTGTTGAAGTACACCTTTATTTCCAGCCTCTGTCATGGAGCTGCTTGAAACCTCCATCATCATTTTCAATGGGTGCTGATCTGTCTTCGAAGCCTAAAGGTTGAAGCAGTGTTTGGTGGAGTGGCTCTGCAGTCGCTGTTTGCGTGCAGAACATGACTCTCCATTTGCTTCCTTCAGTCCCGGTATAGCTGTGTGGAACCACGCCTGGAGTGAGCGGACCTTTGAGCTGTCGTGCATAGAAAGAGGAAAGAAAGGAGAGACTGTGTTCACCACCAAATACTCTCTGAGATGCACAATCCACATTGCACATATGTTCCCCTCCCACACTTGCAGTCCCTTCAAAGCAGTGTGCTGGCATGGAGGAGAGGCAACCAAAATTAAATGCCCTTTACCTTGTTTGCCCATCTGCTGTTTTTTTAACTGGAACGTTATTTTTCTAGTACACTGAACAGCACAGATTTGAGTGAGAAGATTTGTCTTTATAAATGTGAGCATAAGACTTTAGTTCACAAATATATGTTCTGCTGCAGATTCATGGTAGACATATTTTGTATCTTGAGAGTTTTTCCAAACCCTCCCCACTTTATCATCCCTCTTCTTACCTGAATGCATATTGTTGACAAAATTATAGAGGGAGTTTGAAATCAATTATTATAAATATACCAGCATTTTTCTTAGATAAACAAAGCATTGCATATGTCTTATCTTAAAGATTGCTGCTGTTTTCATGTTGTCATGTCCCAGCTTACAGATGACTCTCACCAGCCCACCATCTGGCCCCAAAGGAGCAGCCAGGTACCTTCCCTCCTCTCCCCTTCTCACAGGCACTCCTATTCCTGCCTTCTACCACTATACCTCTCCAAAAAAGCAGGTGGGAGCACTGCATGCTGGTGATGTGCCCTGCTCCCTAGGCCATCACAGAATCATAGAATGGTTTGGGTTGGAAGGGACCTTAAAGATCATCTAGTTCTAGCCTCTTCCAAATCCCTTGGCATGGTCAGAAGCACCTTTCACTAGGGTTGCTCAAAGGCTTATCAAACCTGCCACCTGGCATTGAACACAGCCAGACCAGTGCAGTCAATACTGTATTCTTTCACTTGGGGAAAATAGGAAGTGAAATGAGAAGGGGAGGTATCAGACAAAAATCTGGAAATGTGATGCTGAACAATTTACATGGTTTGATTTACATGCTTAGTGTGATGTCATCCTCCTCAGATGTTTCCTTGAATTTTTCCAGGAAGCTCGCAGGTACAGGAGCTCTCTGATTCTTTGCTGCTGTGTGGTACCAGTGTACTATCCTTAGTCCAAAACATTTTCTTTCCATTTTGTATTTGTAGGAAACTGCCTTACTTTTTGGGCAAGGTACATAACCAAGACCCAGAGTTTCATTTGATTCTTTTCATCTTCTCATCCTTATCTTCAGCAACCCTATGGGCTAGAAATACAGTCATTCTAAATGGAAGTATATAATCTTCAAAAATTGCAAATTACAGTAATGTCATGTTTGTTACTTAATGCTGGTGAGAGGATTAGCTTTTTTATTTTTTTTTTACATACACCAGAACTACCTAGCTTTTACTTTCAAAGTGTTCAAAACTACCACTTAGCAGTGAGATTTTGAGCAATTCACTTGTGCATTTTCCTGATACTTGATTTCATCAAGTATTTGTATCTGCATTTAGATATGTCAATACATCTATCTGAGACATAGTTTATTTAAATTGTTCTCTGTGTGTCAATCTATAGGGCTTTAATTAAAGACTGAAATGTCTTCCTAAAATATTTACATCAGCCCAGACATCTATGATTGGCTTAATGCAGGAACTATTCATGTCTATAGCTCATGTCGTACACGATCTCACATTTTCATAAAGTCACATCTATTCTTAAAATCTCTAATGTTTTCACACTGAAGGAACGTTGTGTGCTGCTAATAACAACAGTGACAACTTGAAAGGTCCTTTCTGTCTTCAAGCACATTCAATACAGGGGTTTGTGCCCACAAAGAACAGTGAGAAAACTCTCCTGACTTTTTCAGGAACAGAAATAGTCTCTGATATCATTTAACCTAATTTTTCCTTGCTCTTGTCTTCAACAGTTAAATACATTTTAATGTCCCCACTTAGCCAGTGGGGGCAAACTGATAAAAATGGAGATGCTTGAGTGTTCTGTGCTCTGAGAGACAACATTAGACTATGGGCTTAACCCAGGGAAGTTTTCTGGCTCCTGTAGACCTTCTGCATTGTGAGTCAATGTCTGTATCTGTTATTTCTATTTAAATTTTCTTCTGTTAGTACATTTAGTTTAGACAACTAGCAGATGAAACCTGCTCAATATATCCACTGCTGGTGCTAGACATAGCAAGAGCTGATGGTGTTTTGACAGGCAGACAAACAGATTTACAGTTTTAAATTGAAAATTTCATCCTTTGAAGCTATTATGAGAACTTGGTTAAAGCATTAATGGGATATTAAAGTGATAGTATTTTGACTTCTCCTGACAAGTATGGCAAATTTTCTGAATGACAGTTCAGCAAAAGAGATTCTAACCTGAAAGGATAATTTTCAAAGGGACATTTTAAAAATTAACATTATAAAACAATCATTGGAAAAGCATCTTCCTGATAGTAAATGGAAAGTATCTATTCCAAATCCACTGTACAGTACATTGTTAAATCAGTGGCTATGTTTTCAGACACAGCAACATTTTGAGCTTAGTCCTGCTTTAATGAATAGAAGGATTTCTTTCAACTTTATAGAATCTGAGGCCAGAACAAGCTCATTTTTGTGGTGGGAGGATGCTGAGCTAACAAACTGGCTAATTTGAGAACATACCTACACACACGCGTGTGGTGAATTCAATAGGGTGCTAATTTTAGCTGATATGAACTGGGAGCAAGCTAGTTGTGGAAATGCAAGGTTTTTACTTGTAAGCTTCCTTGTAGTCTGCCTTGCATATGAGTAATGAGTGGTTTTCTTCGTATTTTCCTGATACTCCTTTAGCTCTGGGAGTTGTTAGTTTCCTTTGATCTGCTTCAGAAGGGAAAATATAATATAAAAATGGATGAGTGATGAGTTGGATTAAATGTACACTCTCTGGTAGCTATATGCTTATTGGGCTGACCTGCATGGAGCCTTTCCTAGGAATCTTCTTGATGTGTGAGAGGGCAAAAAGAGAGACTGTGCACATTTACGGATAAAGGGCGGGTGAGGCTGGGGGAAGGACTCTGAGTAGCTCGGAGGTCTCAGAACTGGGGGCTTCCCACTGATGCTGAAGCAAACCTACCCTGGGGGGAGATCATCATTTCCACCTGCAGCACGACGAAACCACAATCTGAATATTCCTTGGTTAGGACATTTCTCACATCTAGGTTTCAGTCAAATGGACTTGTACTCTACTTCTGTCATGTTCACAGCACCATTTAGTCCCAAAAGAAAGACCTGCTGTATGGGACTTTTCCTACTCTCTATGCCAAACCTCCTAGTCCTTTCCTTTCTCTGTCTTTAAATAAGGTTATTAGGTTGAGCTCTTTCGTATTCTTCATTCCTGGTGAGTTGGTACAGGCAGTATGGAAATGGCTTCTTTTGAGCCCTGCTTTTCAAATGGAAGATTATGTTAAAGAAATTTGGAAAATGTGACTAAGAAGCTTGTTCTGTTTGAACATCATTATTTGCAGGGATGGTTTAGTTTACTATCTTATTCCTTTCATTTCTGTTTTTTCTCCCCAGACTCATGTTTGGCTATTTTGCATTCAAAATAGGTAACCATGTAGCGGTTGCTCTCTGCTGAAAACCCTTAAACTGGCTGCTGTTTCATGAGCCTGTCTATCATTCTGTTTTCATGGCCTTTCTTCTTCAGTGGTGTTAGAGGTGGAAGTTGGCTCTGATGATTTGCTAGCCAAATCCTGACTTTCCAGTAACAGCTGGACATCGTTAAATTACAAACAGATACTTTAGTTGTGAAACTGTTGACAACATTGCCTGACAGTCAAGGAAAATTTCTGGATGTCCCTGAGATATTTTAGTTAATTTCTGGCAGTGTAGTTTCTTTAACTATTTATATTTAAGTAGCTTTTATTTTCAAATGGATAATTAGGTGGAACTGGTTTCTTCTTTGGCTTTGTCTGGGAGCTCATTATTATGCCTTTTGGGAGGCATCCTGTCTTTTTGCTTGTCTTCAGGGTGCCCAGCAAGGAAGAACTTGTCAGGCTGTGATGGCTGGTGATGTGAGTTATCCTAGCATTGTCTCACCACTTACTCATAGTCAATGTGCTTTATCTTAACAGCACTTAAAATGTGATTACTTTTCTTAGATGAGTATGAAGGGTTCTGTGTAGATAAGGAATAGAGAGCTGTTAAAGCACTATAATGCAGAGCCAGTACATGAATGCCATAGGGCTACTTAATATAGCAAATATTTAAAATTTTTTTCAGGATGTTTAAAATTCTGTAGTATATGCCCTTGCTGAATCTTCATACATTGCAATTTAATGTGTGTGGTTAGGCATTAACCATGGCCTATGTGGTCAGTGTCTGCTGTTTTTGCATTGCTTTTCTTCTGTCTTTCAATGTCAAGTCTTATGAAACTTCACAGTGGTTCAGCCTCTCCTGGTTTCTTACACCATAATGGTGGGAAATCTTGATCAGTATCAAATATCATGTTTCATTTAATGTGTGTCATGCTGGGCAGGAAATTAATTCTTTTGGGGGGGGAAAAGATCCTATTTTGCTTTGGTCGGAGGTTTTCAGATGTGTTGAAGTGTTGCATTTTATTCCTGTTTGCATGTGGACATTGGAATGTCTCAGTTCAGGCTCTCGTGTTACCTCAGCTGTCAGGTGTTTATTGCTGTTTGATCTTCATGGTCTTCCTCATCAAGCATGCTGATTTTATGGCTAAAAATCTGCTGGTTGTTACTTTCTTCACTTGAGATGCTAGATGCACTAAATGAGACCAAACTGCTCTAAAGAAGGTATTTCTTGGTCTTGTTAGCTTAGGGCAGTTACATCCTTTACACCTCATCAGAAGTCAAGGGTGTCTTGATGTGAGTAGCCATGACTTAAAAAGGTGCCGCCAGGAAGACAGCCCCAGACTGCAGCTTGTCATTTACTCTTTACCTGTCCCAAGGCCAAACAAGGGTTGGCAGGCTCTCACATCTGAGATGAAACTGTATCGTGGGAAAGCTTCCTGATAAGTCCAAGCTCTGCACCTAGGGGTAAAGGTGTCTCCCTTCGCTTATGCTAAAATGTTATTGCACAATTTATAAAGCTAATCCGCTCTGCCCTCACAGTGGTATTTCACCATATGTGAGGACTAGCCCAGAGGACACCTTTGTGGCTGGAACCTTTAAACATATCAGTTGCTGTATTTCACTTAGGAGGTTATGTGTGTTCCAGTTTCTTGGGGAGGAACTTTTTTTGGTTTGAATTAATTACTGGATCATATCTGTATCTCTTCACTGTAGCTTTGAAAAGTTCCAGAACATTATTCTCCCCTTTCAGCTTCAGTGTAACTTTACAACTTAAACACTGGTGAGGGAGGTCCTGAAACCTGGGGGCTGAGCAGCCCCTTGCTCACTCCCACACCAGCTTCTCTCTCCCTTACGGGAGAAGTATAGGCAGGCCTGTTTCCCTATTTCAGGGAAACATTACTCAAAGGCAAGAAATACTTCTTCCTTTCCTTGGTGTTACCTTCATATGTAACATATCTTCACAATTCACTCCTGTAAATATGGAATTAGTGGAAACAGTAGATTGTGTAGTTTAAACTTTGCCATTTGTACTAAACATTATTAAATTTTATTTGTCAGTTCTTAGCAATTGCTTATTTTTGGTAGCCAGCAATATGGGTATTTCTTGGAATGTCTGTAGTTGAAAACCCCAAAATTCCATATGAGCAGAATGCTTTTATATTGCATTGGTTTTGTTGAGGTGCCTGTTAGTTTTGCCATTAGTAAGATGAAATGTGAGCAGAATTTAGTGGTGGGATTTGTTTCATGATGGAAGTTGCAAATGAGAAAAGGAATTAAGCAAAAAGGAAAACAGAAAAGCAGGATTCCTAGGGATGCTGTTCCTGGTGTAGTGAGAGAATGTATCATTGGTGTGTATTCTGATCATGGTGACTTAACAAGCTGAAGACCTGTGGAAGCATGCAAGCAGTGTCTTGGGTATGAATATGAGCAAAAGTACTTTGCAAACATTCAGCTTTATCTATTCCAATCTCAAAACAATGGAAATTAATGCAAGCTCTGATAACTATGATAAAATGGCTTCTATTACAGAGTTGGGGACAAGGGGACAATGTTTCCCACAATATTGCTGTATCCAGGTTGGTAAGGTCTGGCTAGGTGGACAATCAGAGGACAGGTACAAATGCAAAGCCCTGCACCCAGGCAGGAGGAGCTCCAGGCTGGGGACTGACAGGCCCGAGAGCAGCTCTGTGGAAGGACCCTGGGGGTGTGTTGGGCAGCAAGCTGGTCACTCACCAGCAGCACACTTGGCTGCAGGGGAGACCACAGCATCCCGGGCTGCGTAGATGAAAGCATGACCAGATCAGGGGAATGAATTATCTGCCTCTACTCAGCAATCCTTAGACCACTTTTAGATACTCTGGTTATACCAGCAGCATCCTACAGTGCAGGGGGAGCATCAGAAACCTGGAGTGATTTCAGTGTTGAGTCACCACAGCCATCAGGGCTGGACCATTTACACTCTGAGGAGAAGCTGAGGGACCAGGGCTGATACAGGCTTGAGAAAAAATGGTTTTGGCGGTGGTTGTCATGGAGTCAGACTCTTTGTGATGGAGAATGGTGAGAGGATGAGAGGCAACAGGAACAAGTTGAAACAAGAGTGATGCAGACTGGCTTGTTCCCCATGAGGACAGTTAAGCAGTGGAAGATACTGCTCACAGAAGCTGTGTAGACTCTCTCCTTGTTACAGTTCAAAGCCCTATGGACTCAGGTCTGATCCCATAGCTGGCCCTGATTTGAGCAGGAGGTTTGACTAGAGATTTTCTAAGGTCCCTTCCCACCTGAATTTTTTTGTGATGGTATGAAATACCAATTTTCAGTTTGGAAAATTCACTCAGTTGCAGAGGTACTAGATGTGATTTCTTCATGTGTGTAGATCAATATTTCTTTTTCTCTACAATTACTTTTGATATATGAACTTGAGAAACACTGATGGTAAAGGACATGAACATTTAATTTGACTTTACAAACATGTGTGCTGTCATCGAAGTTAGTGGCACTACTCAAATGGGTGCAGGTACTACATACTAACACAGGTGCACAGGAGCTTGTGTTAGGAGGATATTTGGTATTTTGCTTAATAATGAGAAGTTATGCTGATAAAATAGTCATTCCAGTATAAAAATCTGGTGTGAAATGACCCTTGAAAGAGGATTGGGGAACCTGTGCCTGACAGCCAGTACAATACCTTTGATGGGTCACATATCAACATTGTCTGTTAAAAACACCAAGAAAAATAATCATGTGCTTACAGACAGTGTGAAATCCTGAAGCCATACTCACTTTATGCTTGCCCTATGGAATCATCTGCTGTTTGCTGGTATGAACAAAAGGACAAATGTTGGCACAGATGAACACTTGATCCAATCCGTGTCATACTGCTTTAGCCTTTGAATGTCAGAGCTCCTCCCTACTTTTCTTTTCAACTAATCGATGTGAAAATGTGCTTTACATACAAATCCAGTGTTTTTAAGGGTCTGCTCTAGATATGTTTGGACTGGTGTTCTCAGTAATAAAAGTACATAAACATACATTAATCCTGCTGACTGGGGTTTTCAAATACCACTGCTGGCTTGGAGTGCCCCAAGTTCTGTCACTTGCCTCCTGACCTCTGAGACAGGGAGTGACCACCCTCTGGCCACTTCATGAAGTCTGAAATTAGGCACTGAAATAAGACCGTTAAAATTGTTGGTGATTTACTTTAAAATCTATTCTATTTGTACTTAAAATCAAGCATGACACTTGTGTTAATCATGTTCAAATCTTCGTGTTGACTTGTTGGCTGGAAACTTTTTCATAGTTGTATGGATCAGTTATGTAATCAAGGTTTTGTTGTTTGGGAAAAAATGTAATTTTAGTGAAAATATTTATGACTGTACTTAACATGTAGGAAGCAGTATGAAGCTAAAAAGGTAACTTATTAAAAAATGAACATTTAGTCATTCCTTGTTTCATTTAATGGGAGTTCTGGTGGCCTTATATTTGCCATCAAGACTTACATCTTTATTTCATAATCATGTTCTTTACTTATTCATGGAAACAGACCCAGTGAGGTGATTCATGAATACTTTTGATAGTTTTGGTGAAATCAAAATTAAAGAGTATGTAAAGCTTAGCTTAAAACAGAATAAGATCCTTAGTAACAGTCTCTCTCTTTTAGGAGCCCTTCCATTTTTGGATCACTAGCATTGCTGGGTGTCAGAGTAACCTCTTAGCCATTCATTTAAGACATCAATTAGTAGTTGAAGGCTTTCAGAAGAGACTTGATCTTACTTGCAGTGCCCTGACAGCCAAAGTACAGATTAGGAGCTAAAGATCAGGCACTTGGATTTTAAAGTTTGGTCTTTGTATGGGAGTGAGTTTTTAAAATTCTGCAACGTGAAATGAGTGTGTGTGATGAAAATATGGTGCTCATTGGACTTCAGGGATAGATAGTGGTTGCTTGCTCCATGTTCACAAGATGGCACTGAGGGAGAAGAGAGTGGTGCCCTTCCTTGGTTCCCTCTTACTCTTTTCTTTTAGTTCAAGCCTGTAGCTCTATTAGAAGGGAGAGAAAGAGAGTGGGTGTTATAATAACATGTAGGCTTTGAGACAGGCAGTTCTGGAAGTTACTTAAACAAAACCATTGAGATAATTTTGTCAAGACACTGTCTGGTTCACCAGTAAATGCTTTGGAAGAAAAAATCAGATCACTTATAACTTCCCTTATTTGCTGTGTGAGTTATTCTGCAGATTGCTATCTACACCATCACACCTGTGTTCTTTTTTTCTATTTCCTGTGCATAGAGAAAAGTGCATCAGAGAAATTGTAGGTGAACAAAATCATGTTTAGAATCATCAGTTTTTTCTTGTCGTGTTTTGAGTGCAGAATTCATTTTGAAGCAAAGGAATTAAGTTGAGACTCTTGAGAGCAGGCAGAACAAAGCCAACCAGGCAAAGCACAAAAGAGATGCTCTGGTGTCCCTGGAATGTGAAAAGCGAGGTATTGAGCACAGTGGCATTGTGCCCTCTTCTCCTGCCCTTGGTAACTCAATCCTATTTGGTGTAATACAACTTATGACAAAGATTCTTTTTTGACATCTTATTGAGGTGACAGTAGTTCTTAAAAAATACCACTTCACCACCGGAGGAAAGGGGGAATTACCACTGAATGATGAGAATGGCTGGGTGACTGCAGAGAGGCTGAGCAGAGCACATGGCATGGCAGGGAGAGAAAGAAAAGCAGATGAACTTCATACTCTTTTTCCACATGTGGATATTTTTACATTCTTGTTGTTCAGTGTCAGTGTGTGGGTGTGGGTACACAGACGGCCCTGGCAAAGTCATTGCACTCACGAAAGTTGCAAGGCAGAGGAGTCTTTAGCATCTGGGGACTGATGGCTTCTGCCAGTTTTGTTGATGCCCCTGGAAATGCTGATGCAGTTGACCTTTGTGCAGTCATGTAGCTGTAGATTAAGAAACGTGCAGTGGAATATCTTCAACATAAACTGGGAATACGAAGCAAAGACTTACACAAAAAGAATGACAAGCTAAAAGTAAGTGAAGCAAAGTTGTTGGTAGTTCCTTTTTTTTCTCCAGATATGCCAGAAATTTGGTTTTTAGCAAACATAAGGTTAATATTTCCATTAAGAATAATAATAAAGATTTCTAAGTTATCCAGGAGTATGGTAGAACACAGGACTTAAACAATTTTTAAGCCATGTAAAGTCATTGTCAAGTAAGTACCCATTTTATAGACGGGTACACTGAAACAATTCTGTGACTCCATCTCTGGGATTACAAAATCTGTAGAGGCATAAATACAAATAAGAAATTAGTTCTCATGATTTCTGTAGACTGGAATTTTATTGGTATAGAAGGAGCACAATTATAGTGAAGACTGAAAAAAAAAAGCTTTTTCTATATGTAATGCAATGCATAACTTGCCTATGTTTATTTTTTTTTTTTCTTTTCAACTTCCCAAACAATTTTTATACTTTGGCATGTGTTGAACAGCATTTTTAAAAGTAAAGCAGTAAAGAGATTATGGAAAATTCTGACCATGTTATTCAAAGTGAATGAATCTTTTTAATTGTTTGTTGATATATTAGAGATACATTTTTACTTCCTTTAAGGCTTTTGTAAGCCACATTATGTCTTTCAGCTGTGTTGGTTTCCAGGTCACCAGTACATTGTGCAGGTGGAGTATCCTTGTTCTTTGTCACTGTATGGTTGAAACCCAGAAACAGTAGCTTTGAATATTCCGATATATCAGGAAGCACCACATCATTTGATTGTTTGATTGCTGCAGTATGCAACAACTTTGTCTTTTTTGTGTACATTTGCTTGGATGTTTGCAATTCATGGCACTCTTACTTTCCTAGCTGCCCAGTGTAATCTGCCCAGCTCTTCCCGTAGTGCTCTGGTACAAACACTGGCAGTATGATTGCTGTGGAGGCATGATTGTGACAGCACAAAAGCAACCAAATCACTTATGTGCAATTAACGTGGCCATGTTTCAGAGAGATCACCAAACCATGGCTAAAATCATGCTTTTATATAATTACCTTGTTATTTTCTCTTTGATTTGTGTAAAACTGGGTTTTGTTGTTATTGAAGAAAAAACAGTTGCAGTAGACTATGAATTGTAAAGAATTCACCCTTAATAATATGAATGATAAGTTAGTAGTTTAAGTCACTATTAAATTGTGAAGCAGTGGAAAGTACAAAATGTTGTGATGGAAGACTGCTTGGCTTTGAATAAGTTAAATCCAGCCTAATAGGAATAGTTTTTGATGATACAGCAATAAATCCGAAGTTCATTTAAAGGTTAAGTGAACAATTACTACAGAAATTTCTTTCTGGATGCCCAAGAGGAGCACAAAGTTACCAGAACTAGGATTTGGAGCCAGTAGTTCTGGCAAGGGATTCAAGCATCTCTTTCATGGGACTGCTGAATGTGGCAAAACAGACTCTTAATCCTCATAGGTAAGCTTTCTCTAGTAGGGCTGGGAGAGGTATGGGTGAGGTTCTGCAGAGATTGCACACTTGCAATGAATGATGTGTGCTGTGGTTTCACCCCAGCCAGCAGCCAAGACACCGTAATTCCCACTCTAACCACTGTAAAGAATGTTAACTCTACCCCAGCCAAAACCAGCATATTGTGTGATATGTAGGCTTTAATCTTTCAGTTTGCAGGGTAATCTGAATATCCATTCACCCTAACTGAATATATGTGTTATAATTAAGTTGGAATTGAGGCAGATTGTAGGTTTTGAAATTCCAAGTATCTGACATTACCACACATCCCAGTTGGGTTGTGCTCTGGAATGGAGGAAGCATAACATCTTTACTTTTTTTTCCCTACTGGTCACTTTGCATTCTCATGTGCTAGGCAAGCTTTAGGCGTGGCCTGGATTTCCTCTACATGGAGCAGGAATTTCACTCTGGATTCATCAGCTACAGTATCTCTTGTCAGATGCACACAATGCATTGGCTTTTCTCCCACCACAGTATGGAATCCAGCTGGTATTTCTGCAAGAGGACAGTGTGTTCCAGTCCAAAGGGTTGTAGGGTTGATGAGTACTGTGAAGTCTGAGATTCTTCCACGTGCCTCCTTGTGAAAATGGCTGTGAGAATTTCATCCCTTTATGTGTTGTTGTAAGGCTGTTCTTTACCTAGAAGTGCACATAAACCTCTGTTCCTGAGTTACTCATGCAGGAAAAACTGCTTGGGGTTACTTAGTGCTGCTTCCCAAAATTGCTTCCCAAAATGTGTGTGTCTGAACCTTCACAGAGCCATCCACCCTCCAGTCATGTCAGATTCCTCCTTTGTTTTTAATATTGGCAGTCAGACGAGTAGGGGGTTTGCTAACAGCATGATGAAGGAGTTAGTAAAGCCTTCTAATTTACATCCATTTAATATTTAGCTCCCTCTTCCCTACCAGTGATGCTAGTGGAGGCAGTGGCTCTGACTATGCTAGGATAGAAGTAAAAAAAACCAAATTAGCTGATAGATCATCATACATTTGAGGCAGACAAAGATATGTAACTTGGGTATCCACTAAAAAAAGGCTTCTGTGTATCAACTTTGAAATTCAGTCTATTTGTGGTTTTTGTTATAGAGGGAATTGGACTGTCTACAAATCCAAGTGCTTCCTATAAAATTATTCTGCTGAATAATGCTCCAATTCATATGCTATTCCCACCCCCCCCAAAACTCTGCATGCGTATCTGCATAAAATCAGCAACAAGTGTAGCTAGTAATGAAATAATTCAAATTTAGTTTATTTTGTTTCATGATGCACAAATAGGAAGTCATTTAAGTGTGACTGATTTTATTCATCCACAGTAGTTGCTCATCTGAAATGCTATTGAAATTCAGTAATTGGAGCTCTGAAATACAGTATTTGACAGATGGTGTGGGTGGTTGTGCCATTTCCATGATAAATCTACTTACAAATATAACCATGAGGAAGTTGTGTTCATTCCTTGACTATGGGAACATATAGATGGAAAAAGTGACAAACATGACATATGTGTCTTGGTTCTTCGTTTCTTCCTATAATAATTGGAATTCTTAAACTGCTGCAAGAGAGAGGTTTCTTTTACTTGTCTGAAAAGGAGTTGCTAAAATATTCCTTCAGTAGCCTTCCTTTTCTTACGTTTCCTTTGAAGTTTTTCCTATAGTGAATTACTTTTGTAATGTCTTCAAGCATTGCTCGTTTTAGATGAAAACAAAGTAGATCTTCTCTAAGATACATTTACTGTTAACTGAAAGTATTGGAGGCTGGAGAGACATACAGTCCTGTTGCCCCAGGGCTTACTGTTGAAACTTAGAGATGGTAAAGTGGTATAAATAAAAAATATACTGCATTATCCAATTTGAATATTCTTTTTTATTCTCTTTGTGTTTTAACAGAAATCACCGATGCTGGTACTAGAGGAACCCAAGATACAATTAAGGGTGTGAAAAGAAAAAAGATTGTGTCTGAAAACCATCTTAAAAAAATACCAAAATCGCCTTTGAGAAGCCCTGCTGAAGCCAAGGTTAAGCAAAATATAGACCCTTCACCGCTAAAAGCTCTTCCGGATGTCTCCGAACATGCCACAGCACAGGATCACCTGCCCGTGCAAAATGGAAATCAATGTACCAAACAAAATGGGGGAGCACGTAGCGGTGAGATAAGAGTTGAAACAAGCAAATCTGAGACATCAAAGCAGACAAAGCTTTCACTGACGCATCAGTCCTTAGATTTGTGTAAACAGGCAGCGGGGGATACTGATGCAAACCAACTAAACTCAGCAGAGAGGAAGCCTCCCTCAAACTCCTCATCAAGTAATACAAAGACTGACAGTAATGAATGTATTAATTTTGTTGATTGCAGTACATCATCCCCATGTACGCGTACCGCATTCGATGTCTTACTAAAAGCTATGGAGCCTGAACTGAACACCTTAGCACAAGAGTGCCCCCCTTATGGAATGCAAATAGAGAAACTGAGACCAAATAAAACTGTAAGCACCTCTTCTAGTCTCACGTCCAATACAATAAGTGTCCAAAATCAATCTGCTTTGTCACAGCAGGAGTTTGCATCTGGATCTCCCTATTACCCATGTACATTGAACAATGTGCATGTAGCAACAGCAGCCAAGACTGGACAAGCACAAGGCCAATCAGTTTCTCATTCACAAGACCTTATTACTAAAACCAGTCAGCAAAATCACCAGGTTGTTATGTGTCCAAGTTTGACTAGGTCGTTGGTGCAACAGCAGAATCAAGAAAACCCCAAGCTCCAGCAGATCTACAGCATAGCAGTAACTTCATCTGTCGTTCACACCTCATCTTCCACTGTAACTCAGGTTTTTTCTCAAAACCCCTTAGTAGCTAGTTCGTCTTCACCATTGTCAATTAACACATCAAGTTCAACACACTTGTCTATAGGTCCTGTGTATAATTCAGCCCAGATAGCATCAGTTGTAAACCATGGTGTAGAACAAATATGTAACCTCTTGAAAGACCAGAAGCCTAAAAAGCTAGGGAAATACGTCTGTGAGTATTGCAATCGGGCCTGTGCCAAGCCCAGCGTTCTCCAAAAGCACATCCGATCCCATACTGGAGAGCGACCGTATCCCTGTGTGACGTGTGGGTTTTCATTTAAAACCAAAAGCAATCTCTACAAGCACAAAAAATCTCATGCACATGCTATCAAACTTGGACTAGTCCTGCAACCAGATTCAGGTGGCCTCTTCTTATCTCATGACTCAGACAAAGCACTTAGTATTCATTCAGATGTGGAAGAAAGTGGTGAAAGTGAAGATGAAGGCACTGCAGATGAAAGACAAGATGATCAAGAACTGGAACCTGCACAATTAGTGAAAGTCATTTCGAGTACAGAAACACTGCAGAAAGGAAGCCCTATTCCATTAAGCAACCCAGACCATATATCAGGTGACTCTTCATTACATGATGCAGAACCTCAAGTAAGAGCAACTTTACCAAAAGTAGTAGTTCATTCTGTAAATGTTTCTCCATTGAGGGCTGATAGCCCAAAAGTGACAGAGCCAGCACCTGAGCTTGCTGCAGCACAGAGAAAAGGAGATTCTAAAGTCACAACTCTTCAATCAAATTTAACACATACAGCCTCATTCAAGGAGAATGACATAAAGCAGCATCAGAAAGTGGAAGCAGGCCTGTTAGAGGAACAGCCAGGATCTACTGGAGGACCAGTGCATGCTCAACTCCAGAGACAACAGGCAACTGACGGTTCTCAAGATCAGCAAGGAAAATGTCTTTTGAGCCCTAGAAGTTTAGGTAGTACTGATTCCGGTTATTTCTCTCGTTCTGAAAGTGCCGATCAAACTATGAGCCCTCCAGCTCCTTTTGTAAGGGGATTGTTGACCTCTGAGAAAGATCCAAATAAAAATCTGCCCTGTGTGCCACGAGCAAGTAGCATGGTAGCATCAGTGGTGCAAACTGTTTGTGCAGAAAAAAATCTGATTTTCTCTGGCCAAATGCGACCTCCCTTGGCAACAAAAACTCTTGAGGAGCGTATCTCAAAGTTAATTTCTGATAATGAAGCTGTTGTGGATGACAAACAGTTAGATAGTGTGAAACCAAGAAGAACATCTCTTTCAAGAAGAGGAAGCATAGATTCACCAAAATCTTACATATTTAAGGATTCTTTCCAGTTTGATTTAAAGCCCATGGGAAGAAGAACTAGCTCGAGCTCTGATATACCAAAGTCTCCTTTCACACCCACTGAGAAATCCAAGCAAGTTTTCCTTCTTTCTGTACCATCCCTTGACTGTTTACCTATAACACGAAGTAATTCCATGCCTACCACCAGTTACTCAGCAGTACCTCCTAATGTTATACCTCCCTCTCATCCTCTTCGAGGAAGCCAGTCATTTGATGATAAAATTGGCTCTTTATACGATGACGTTTTTGTGTCGGGACCTGCTACTCCACTGAACCAAGGTGGACATCCTCGGACCCTGGTTAGACAGGCAGCAATAGAAGATTCTTCTACTGGTGAAAGCCAAGGTCTTGGACCAGTGCGATCTGTAGAAGAAAATTATCTGGGTTGTAATTTATCAAATGAATCCTTATTGCAAAGGAGCAAATCCCTGGCACAGGGATCAAATTTAGAAAAAACAAAGAAGTCCCCTCAGGTGCGAGGAACAATGTTTGAATGTGAAACCTGCAGGAATAGATACAGAAAACTGGAAAATTTTGAAAACCACAAAAAATTTTATTGTTCAGAGCTGCATGGACCTAAAACTAAAGCAGCAATCCGAGAGCCTGAGCACAAAACTGCTCCAAACAGTACACAGCCTCAAATTCTACACTACAGAGTCACAACTTCAACTGGTGTCTGGGAGCAGACACCCCAGATAAGGAAAAGAAGGAAAATGAAAAGTGTTGGTGATGATGACGACCCACAGCAAAATGATACAACTGTACCATCAAAGAACACAGAAGCCCAAAGCAAGCCAGCAAATTCTTCCAGTCTGTCAAAACACAGTGCCACAACCATGGTAGGATCACAACAACCAAGCAAACTGCTACTTCAGAATTCCCAAATTCAGCTTGTGGCTCGCGGCACAGATCAGACTACTGAGCCAAAGATGGCTTCACTCATTGAAAAGCAGGCAAGTTCAGCTGTGCAAGAAAAGGTGGAGTTGAAAAGACAAGGGACTGGCATTTCAGTAATACAGCACACAAATTCACTGAGCAGAAATAGCTCATTTGAGAAATCAGAGTCATTTGAAAGAGTATCACCAGTTTCTTCTCAAGAGCCCAGCAAGGGTGCAAAGCACCGCTCTTTGAATACAGTTGTAATCCAAGAAGACAGACACTCTCATCTGAGCACTCCCCAGCGTCACCAACCCTTGTCGTCAGAACCGCCCAGAGGGGAAGTTCAGGGAAGCCAATTAGTTTCTAATGAGAGAAGTGCGCCGCTTCAGCCATCAAGACTTGTTCGCCAGCATAACATCCAGGTTCCTGAAATACTGGTCACAGAAGAGCCAGACAGAGAGCAAGAAAACCAGTGCACTGACCCAGAAAAGACAGAAAGGTTTAACTGGCCACAACGCAGTGAAACACTGTCAAAATTGCCAACAGAAAAGCTTCCACCAAAGAAGAAGAGAATTCGGTTGGCTGAAATGGAACATTCATCTGCTGAATCCAGCATTGACTCCACACTTTCCAGAAGCCTAAGTCGGGAGAGTAGCTTGTCTCATGCCTCCAGTTTCTCAACTTCACTTGATAAAGATGAAACTTTAAAGGCTGAGAACCCTTCCAAAGCAGAGCCTGTTAGTAAGTCTTCAGAATTCCTCATGATTCCTGCTGGCTCACATGCACTGGCAGTGCTTGGACCTCATTACCGGGAAATGAGACGTGCTGCCTCAGAGCAAATCAGCTGCACGCAGCCCTCAATGGAGGTTGTGGACTACAGGAGTAAGTCTTTCGACTGCGGAAGCATGTCTCCATCAAAACCTGTCTCACTTGTAGAGGTTGCCACTCCGAAAGTGTCATCTGCAAATGGAGCTGCTGGACATGTGCCTTTACTAGAAAGGAGGAGGGGGCCATTTGTAAGACAAATATCTTTAAATATTGCTCCCGAAAATCAACAGCCTCAAGTGAAATCTTCATTGCAGGCAGCTCATGCCACAGATGTGCCCACAGTGCCACTGCACAGGCTGCAGACCTCTGGCAAACCCTCGGTGGAGTTTCCTTCAAGTACTCAGCATTCACAGACTAACTCCAGACCTCATTCAACAATTCAAAATTGTAATCCTGTTAGCCTGTCTTCACCTCAGCAGCCTCTAGATCACATGTTGAATAATCAAGGCCAGCCATGCTTGACTCATCAGCCTTCTCAGCCATCTACTAAAACATCAGCCCAAGGGGAGCAATCAAGCACAAACTCACTTTCTTGTCATCCTGATGAAAAAAAGGACTGTTTTGCTCCAAAGTATCAACTTCAAGTTAAAACATTACATATAGGTCAGCCATACTCTTCTAAATTGCTAAAAAATACTTTATCAACTCAGACTGGTCTGAGTCAGGTTGGGGTGGACCAGAATGCATCTTCCTTTGAAGTGCAGACAAAACTCTCTGATATGTCTAATCCATACTCTGTGCCTCCTCTAAAGCAAATTGTTCCTAGTAACTGCAGCAGTCAGATACATCAGATTCCTCCTTTTGTGGTTCCCGTCCGTATTCAGAGCAGTATGCCATCCTATGGCTTCGCAACTGTTACACCCCTGCCTCACATTTTAGTGACCCAAGATCAGGGAAATCAGTCCATCTGCAAAACAAATGTTGTGATGGTGCCAACGCTTGAAGGCAAAACTCAGCTGCCAAAATCTCACAAAGATCATCAGAGGACTTTGCCAAATTCATTTGAATTCGAAAATTCACCACTGGAAAGTGGAACCAGAAATTCACCTTTGTCAAGCTCTTCCAATATCATTCAGAAAGTGCCAGTTAGCGGACTCTTCCCTCAACCAGAAGTTGCAGCTTCAAGTAAACGAATGCTTTCCCCAGCAAACAGTTTAGATATTGCCATGGAAAAACAGCAAAAACGTGTTAAAGATGAGAGTGGAGCTGCTTGTATGACAGATGCTAGACCATTGCATTCACTGAACATTAGATCTAATGACCCTACTAGTAAGCAAAAGAAACCAGTTTTAGTAAGACAGGTTTGCACCACAGAGCCTCTTGAAAATCACCTCTTGGATCCTGATGTTGTTACACAGCATGAAAAAAGCACCAAGGCCAGTCCTTCAGACCTGCCTGACCATCAATCATCTGACACTGGGGTTTCAGAAACCCTAAAGAAGTCACCAGAATCCGAAGACCTTAAGTCTTCCACATCACCGGTGTTTGTAGTTAGAAAACCTTCTGAATTGTCTCCAGTGAATAGCCAGAGTTCTCTTCTCAAGGCTGTAAGTAGCAGCCAAGAAAGGTCCCTGACTAACAGTGATGAGAGCACCCACATCAGCAGCCCGGGCCAAGCAAAGCCTGTAGCGACACTGGCTGTGATGAATGCAGGAGAAATGCAGAGGTTGTCATTTCCAAGCCTCAAGACCACAACAAATTTTACCTGGTGTTATCTCATGAAGAGAAAACCATTGCATCTGCTGCAAAATGATCAAAAAATCTCTGCCTATTCTACATGGACCATTAGTCCCAACAACCCAAATCCACTCGGTTTGTCAACAAAGGTAGCTCTCTCCCTCCTCAATTCCAAACAAAAAGTTGAAAAACCCCTGTACACTCTAGCAAGAACTACGCACCCCAGATCTGATGTATTGGTCTATTCAAGCAAGTGGAAGAACAGCTTGACCAAGGTACTTAAGCTTTGTTTGATGTATACTGATCATTTACAGAGGATTTGCTTTGGAAATCATGCTTCATATTTTAGAGAATGTAATATGCCTGACACATGCCATATATGTGCTTATTTATTCTAATTATGCTGGATCAAACTGCTAAAAGGATCTTAAGTAATTCAATTAGGAAACCTGTTCATAAGGATTTATCATTTTTTTATGGGAATTAGTTCCTGAGCTTAAATCTGTGTATTGAGTGTTCATTATAACAGGAATGTGTTTGGCTATTTTTTTGTCAGGCAAAGGGTAGACCAAAACATGTCTGATATAAATATTTTTAATAACTTCTAATTTAAATTAATTTTAGATAATAATTACATATTTTGCCTTAAAAGTCAGCTAAGGAAAGAACAATAAGGGTATTTTCTGCTTCCAAACAGTACTCAGCTGGAGCAGGTGTCCATGGATACACCAGTTTTCACCGTCACTGATTATCTAATTGTGAGAGGAACAGTATAACATTTCCCTTTCTCCCACCTAGGTTAATCAGTGGTGTGAAATAATGACAAAAATAGCAAGGATTAAACAAAATTGCCACTGCCGTAAAACCACTGACAACTTCTTGAATTGATATTGCTCCAAAGATAATATTAAATCTTGTGCTGAAGAATGCAATCCAGGCAAAGATTGTGACCCACATAAAAAAAACCCACATCATTCCAGAGTGCAAAGTGGCAGAGCAAAATAATCTCTTCTTATTCCCTTAGCTGTTTTGGGGCTGCACAGATGTGATCAAGATTTTACTTGCTGGACAGTTTTGTTACAGACAGGATCAAAGCAGTTTGGTTTAGACTGGATTTGGTGTTCCTCAGTGATTGAACCAGTGCTGTGCGCGGGTGAAGGTGGCTCTTAGCCCTGCATTATGGCAGCAGGTGTCTGTGTCTCTGTAATGGACCAAGTAGTGGATTTTATTGTCCCATCTACTGAAGTTGTGAAGCTCTCTGAAGCCTGCAGCATGATTTCATGCTTTTCCTTGCTTTGCACTGCAGACACAGTGTCTTCGGTGCCAAACACATTGGAGCTGGCAAAAACAGGGCATCAGCGAAGCCATAGACCTTCCTTTCTCCATGATCCTTCAGGGCATGGAAATGATTTGGCAAGGGGGTAAAAGTATCTGTAATTTGTCCTACTGCCATCAGCAAAACATCCCAGACACTGGGATTCAGAGTCCATAGGCCAGCAGTCACTCTAGAGGAGACATTCCACAGCCTCGGGAAAAGACCCCTGTTTGTGTGGGCGTTGAGGGATACAAACTGCTGCTGTCAGAGGTCACCCTGGAATGTTTCTATGTCTGCTAAATGTTTTGCTAAGGTACAGCATTGTCAGTGGGGAGAAAAGCAATAGGAAGAGAATATGTGAGAATATGTGTGATGAAGGTGAAGTAGTTTCAGAATTACAGGAAGATATGCTGCAACCTTTAAGGCCAAAAGGGCAGTGGGAGACTTGCTAGCATTTATATTGGAGTTCAAAACTTTATCCACAATGTTCCCTGTAGAAAATGCATACAGGCTAGTGATTTTGTTTTAGTGCTGTAGTTGAATTGAATTGTTGGTTCCATGTTAATATGTTGCCTTGGTTTAAACTCTTACTGCCTTTTTTCTTCAGTCTGCTTCCTCATGCATTTCCTGAGATGTTGTATTTAAATAGTGCTAAATTAAAAAAAAAAAAAAGGAAACAAATGTTTAGCTTTTTTTCATTGTATATAGTTGAGTGAGTCTTTCTGAGGCAAGTCTCACACCCTTGTGTCATTGAGTCAAGTTTGTTTAATTTTTGAAGAACAGTCTATCAGAAGAAATTCTGTAGTAGCAAAGCAATTGCATGACTCTTGAAAAACAGATTTTCTGTACAAACAAATTCTGTTTAGAATACAAATAATGGATAATAATATTTTTAAAAAATATTTTGACAGCCCCATTTTAAAATACTCCAGGAGTGATTAAATGCTGTAATAGGCAGCTGTCAGGTACATTTACAGTGCTTCTGCCACAAAAGAAACAAAGTTACTAATCTTTCTTCAGTCTTTCATGCTGACGTTTTGAATGAAGCACATGAACATGATGGAAATTAGGAGTTTTTAAGCTCTGCTTTGCTTGGAGCCATTACTAAGGAAAAAACTGCAGCAAATAGCACCAATTAAATTTAATTGGCACCTCAGATCATATGAGCAAGGTATACCATGGCAGAAGTTAAAAATTTCAAAGACCTGATAGGTTTTTCTATCTAATACTTCCGGAGTTTGTCTGCTTTCCCTTCTAATGATTAAGGTAGCAGGATTTCAGCTGTTTTCCAGAATGATGTTGCTGCTGCTGCTGTTACAATGTACCTCTGTGTTACCAGTCTCCAGTTAGACCTGGTAATGGAACAGCTGATGCCAACTTGGAATCTTCCTCACAGAAACCATGTTTAAAAAAAGCAAAAACTGAAATTCCTCAGCTCAAGTCCAGTAATTCCACTGTTTTGGTTTTTTTGTTTGTTTGTGGGGTTTTTTTTGTTTGTTTGTTTTTTGGTTTTGGGTTTTTTTTTTTTGTTGGAGTCTGAGGATTGAAAACACTGGAGATCATTTTGGAAATTAATATTCCATTAAAAAAAAAAGACCAACAAACACAAAACCAAAAAACCCAGCACAAACAAAGCCAACAAAGAAAATAGCAAATAATTCTAAAAAAAAAAAAAAAAAAAAAAGGGGGTTGATTTCTTACTTAGAAGCTTGGCAGGGTCCTGAGTTCCTTGGGGAAGCATAGATTGCAGGTGTTGGGGTTTGTATTTGCTCAAGTGGTTTGCACATTTTAACCCTGATGTGACAGAGAACTTTAATTGCTACCACAATCCAATTTACGAATAATAATAAAAATGCAGTACTGTTATGTCTCACCTCCTCTCTTACAGCTGTAGCCCTTTCTAGACTCCTTTGGCATATTCTTCTTGTGGAGCTATAACTGCTGATCTTCTCACAGAGATAAAGCAACTTGCTGAACTGTTCTGGGTTTGCCCCCAGAACTAAACCATGTTTACAGACACCTCATGCTGCTGCATAACTGCTACTAATCACTGTCACAAAATAAGGCAGTTCTTTCAACAATAGGTACCATGGGAAAGGAAGATACACGTGAACAAAATGCAAACAAAAAGGAACCCAGGGACTTTGTTTGCTCTTCACAATTCACTGCTCAGAGGCAATAGGTGAAGTTGCCACGTTCCAGTGATTCAGAAAACAAACCACAAAATGTTATTGTGAAAGAAGCTCCAGGAATGAGTGCAGCATGTTAAAATGTAACAGGAGGTTTCACCTGCATGGAAAAGGCTTATTTTATCTCCCTCCTTTTTTTCCATTTTGTTTTTTCCAAATTGTTCCATTTATTACTACTTTTCACCAGTTTTTCTCACTTGAATTCATTGGTGTTATGTCTTTCTCAAGCCTCCACATTGATCTTGGCTCTTCTTGCTCAAGTGAATCAGTAGTGTGTGCAATATTCCAGGGTGATGATTTTTGAACAAGGATAGGGTGAAGAATGGAAAGTTTCTCCTAACTGTGGAAAGCTTTCCTTTCTTGGATGATATGCCAAAACAGTCCAGCTCACCACTGGAAAGTAGTTAAATGCAGAAGATTTTTACATGTAAACTAGCAAAAGGTTAAAGATATTAAAAACATTTTCCCCAAGTGGCTGTGTGCCAGTGGGAAAAATGTTTAATGAATATTCTAATCTGAAATTTATAACTTTAATGATTCAGGCTGCGAGCATGGGTTTTTTCCAAAGGATGTTGTAAAGTACCAGTAGTATCTGTTGAACTCTGGTCTCTGGGCAGCTGTAAGAGCAATTTTTTTTTTCAGTTTGACACCAGTAATTGAGGACAGTGGAGTTAAATTGGAGCAAAATGAGTAAAGTAGAAATTAATCATGGCCCTTTTCTCTATGGGAGTAGAGAGACAAGTTTCTCTGTTATAAACAGAAGACAGAAGTAATCATAGAGAGAAACTTTTTATAGCATTGCTGTTTTTCTGCCCTTTCCACCAGTTCATGTGAGGCTTGGGGGGATTTCAGGTGAGGTACATTAAAGGACTCCCACACAAGAAACCTGTGCTTCTTAGAGACTGGTTGCTCTTTGAAATGTACAGAGGGTCCAAGGCATTTGCATCATCAGTTTGAATTTTTTCAGAAAAACCTGAACAGACTGCTTTTTTACATTGTCGGTGAGCATTTCTGTAGATTTCTGTGACATAAACTCAGTGTTTCTGTTACTCTAATATATCAGCATTTTACATGTCCGAGACACTGAAACAATTTCCTAAAGCAGCAAATAACCATTAAACTAAAGTACAGCAGGGGAGGTAATAAATTTAACACATAAGTCTTATATCTGTACATAAATGTGTGTTTAAAAAAAAAGATTGGGTAGTGGGAACATCAGAGGTACTTGGTTTCATGATAGTTTTTGCATTCTGAGTACTTTTGTAAATATACAACTTATTGTAACAGTTTCATCATAGTTTGGATAACAACCTGGGTCTAAGACTTCTGTAATCTTTCTTTTTCCTTTGTCTTTTCACTACTTAAAATTAAATCTGGAAGAAAATAATTGGTATGTAGTATTGAAAGAACAGGCACTTAAAGATTGCATTATTTCAGCTACTGGGAATATTTATATGTTTAGTTGATTGTGTGTATTCTGTATTTTCCACAGCTCTCTTCCTGTTAAGCTACAGATCTCACCTTGTTACTCTTTGTTTGCAGTGGAAACAAAAGCAGTTCATGTGCCAGGTAGTGTATAGGAACTGCAGAACGGCTGAGTTGTGATTATCAGAGCAGGCTTCACTTCTGATATTTCTCATCTAGAGCATCATCTCCTTTCACCTTGTATGAGTGCTGTTAAAACATGCAGGGTGAAATTTATTTCTTCCTACACACAGTCAGAGTTGTCGTGTGCTTTGGTAGAAGTGCTCAGATGTTTGAAAATGGAGCCTGAATCAATCCAGAGGGCTGTGTGAGGGCATACGGATTGGGGTAGTGCTTGTGCATGTGCACCTTCCCGGGGCTTTCAATTGAATAGGAAGATGCTTTTCCTCTCATCTGTGTTAATTCCTTATCCTGTGGGAATTAGAAGTGAAGGCAGTGTCTGAGACCGCATGAAGGACAATGGGCGAGAATCAGGTGCCAGAATGATGTCACCCTTCAATGTATGTAACAACCAGCATAACTGATCAGTCATTTTAAGCCAGCCAGTGAAGTCATTCCTCTTGCCAAGAATTCACAAGCTTATAGCATTAAATTTTATAATGAGTGAAAAACATAAGGCCAGACTTTTTTTTTTTCTCTCATCATTTTATTCACTTATCAATATGAGCAAATAAGGTAAATGTGCCAGCTATGTGGGTAGAACAGTTTATAAATATAGCAGTAATAATTGCTGGCTAATTGGATCATTCCTTCATTGTTGCCCATTTTATAAATATCCTAGGATTGGAAGAAGTAGATTTTAATTGGCAAATGTTGGGGGAACTCATCCTCTTTAAAACAAACAAAAAAAATAGTTCTTTGACTAATAATCAGGGAAAGTGAAGAAATATAATCTTGTTCTGCTAGACAACTTTATGCTTTTTCTTGTTATTTGGTCTGGCAGTAGGAAATTAAGTGTTGAGTTTTGCTTTGGAAGGGTTCTGGAACCCCTGTTAAGAACCTCACCAAATCGAGAGCAGTCAGTCTCCAGAGCAAAAGAGCTATAGTTCTCAAAAAATATTAGCACTCAGAAATGTTACCTGTTAATAACCTCCCTAGATTCAGCCCTCCTTCCCATCCTTCTCCTCTCTGTTGTGCTGTGGGAAGGCAGCTTCTGCTGGCCATGAGGTGCTGCTGTGTCCTGGGTCAGCAGACAGGTTGGTCCAGGTGCTGCTGTTCAGGAAGCACTTCAGTTTGATTGTACACATCTTTCTCTGAAGGCTATTTGTGAGCTAAAAAGCATCACCTTCATCTTCCCAGAACAAGGAAAAGGAACGTTCTACTTTAGACTCAAAGGATTCCTGGTTTCCTACAGGGCCATAATCTCTATATAGATTTAGCAGTCCACAAACAGGCAATGCATAGTAGAGAAGAAGTTTAGCAAAAGGTATTTTTTGTTTTGTGTATCTTAACAGTTTTAAAAACCATTTATTAAAATTGTGGCTTTTATGATGTTTTTATTCACCGTAACTTGAATGTTTGAATAGCATATGAAAGACACTAATTTTAATGATAAGCATATCTCATTTTCTTTCAGAGAGCATTAAATAGGAAAAAATTGACTCCAACTGAATTCAGCAATAAGGAAAACTCTGAATCAAGCACTGAGCATGATAAAGAAAACTCATTTATCAAAACTGTACCAAGAAGAGTTAAAATATTTGATGGAGGGCAAGTATTGTGCTTTGTATATTAGATATCATTGGGAAGATACTTTTTCTTAGATTCTAGACTTTGCAGAGATGTTGCTTCCTGATGGATTTATTTTAAACAACAGTTCCCATATTATGGTCTGTGGATGTTGGTTTATGTTTCCAAGAAAAATGGAAAGTCATCAGTAGCATGGAGCCATGAGAGTTATGAGAAGGGGTAATAAAATAAAGAACAGTAGGCTGTGCGATTCTTTTTTTTTTTTTTCCCAGGGAATGAGCATTAATCAGTGCTAAAGGCAGCTAGATACAGCCAGAGATGTAAATTCTGTTCCTATGTTTTTCTTACATGATAAATAATGCCTATTCTGCAGCAAGGTTGTATAACTGTAGCTGGCAAGGAAATAGTCCAGGGGCTAAGCAGCAGCCTTCAGTGCTGTCTCTGGCAGCTTGCTGTGTCATACACAGGCTGGAGAGCTCTGATTTGAAAAGTGCCATGGAAATATTTACTGAGAGCCCTCCTCCCTGCACCATAATACTTTAAATCTGTTGCCTGATGTAAATAACAGTTGCTTTAACCACAGTGTTGCACTATGTACAACATCTTATAAAACAGATTTTTAAATAGAAAAGTGCCGGTGACACTTGTAAAATTTTGTAGCACAGATAGTGCTACAATGGTCAGCTGTAGGGCTTTAGTTACTGGTTCCCAGTTTGAATCTAGTCTAGGCCAGCAGTTAAATCATTACCAGCTGTCCAGGTAAAATACTGTTGTGTCTCTGCTCAGATCCAGACATTGCAAAGGACCAGGTCACAAAAGCTTAACACAACATTTGGCATCCTTGAGTGGAAATATGAAGGACATAATTGAATACGAATTACTTTTTCCATCTAGAGACAGTCCCCATAGGCTGAGTCCAGAGGACATTGATAGGGAATTTTAAAGACTTTCTCATCATTGTAACTAATGTTACTCCTTTTCTGCACAAGGCAGAGCCTCAAAGATGCTCTTTTAAAGCTCCCTCAAACCTGCAGGTGCTCAAACCTGCTTCCAAGAACTGACACCTTTAAAAGATATGTTCCTGTGTTGCTAAGAGGAAATTTGAAATCTTTAAATGTTTAGTATCAAGAGTACCTTTATTTAAAAAGATTAGCTGCTATTCCTAAACAGGTCTATGACTAAGCTAGTGATAAATATAGATATGAATTTAACAAATACATGCAGGAGTCAGCAGAAAAAGAGCATGATTGGTTTTGTCAGTTATTTATATTCATTTAATGTGTTATTTTAAAAAGTCTGGTAGATGAGGGTTTCTGGCCGGACTCATTTTCCCATTACAACTGATTGCCTTACTTCTTATGGTACTGTTACTAGGTACAAGTCAAATGAAGACTATGTGTATGTGAGAGGGAGAGGGAGAGGGAAGTATATCTGTGAGGAATGTGGAATACGTTGCAAGAAACCCAGCATGCTGAAGAAGCACATTCGCACACACACCGATGTCCGTCCTTACCACTGCAATTACTGCAACTTTTCCTTCAAAACTAAAGGTAAGGCTACTTTACTAGGTATGTTTTCCCTTTTTTTCTTTCTACTTTAAAGTACAGTTTTTTTCTTCTCTCAGTTGGCAGTTCATGAGCTAAAGAGGTTCCCTCTCTGTGGCATTTTATTATCTAATGCTTCAAATACTCGTAATTTATTTCCTGCTTGTCCTTTGTCTTCTGTATATTTTTTCATATGATCACATCTTCATATGATGAACTGTCTGGCATGCCACAGTGGGTGAGAAATTGGAGTGGAAGAGGGAAATCATGGGAGTATGATGAAAGTTAGACAAAGACAATTGAGACGGTTAGCTGCTCATCCTAGATAGAGATGGGATGCAGAATTTTAAATCCCTAAGAGTGTCTTTTGGAGGTAGGAGATGGACGTATATTGTACTCGTATTGGCGCTCAACCAATTGCTCTAGGAAAGAAATTTGCCTCTAACAAATTACTATATTGATTTTTTTTTGTTTTTTTAACTCTTGAAGGACAAAGGTTTGTTTACACTTGACCTTCTAAGACCCAGAGCTGGATGTCTACTTTTTAAAGCCTTTTTATAACTTCAGATACTTAAGTGTATCCCAGTTTATGCAGGCAATGTATTAAATAGTGGTTCATCCAGGACTCAAGTGAAACAGACAGGAGAAGTTCACAGCCAAAATAATTTCAGAAAAAAAAAAGTAGTAAAATTTTTCTTGGCTTTGAAAATCATTTAGCAGCAATTCCCTCCCAAGCTGTAACCTCAGGAACATTTGTGTTTTTAATGGGTTTGAGACTATGCAGCGGTTGGGTGGGAAACTTCCAAGAAATAACACAGTGCTGCACAAAGTGTGATGAATTGGCTTCAGATGTGTCAAAACTCCTCACTGCATCCGGACAGGCTGGGTCATCATATTGCCTTTACGATGAAATGCTGGAGTGCAAACCCAGTAAATTCTCATTATGGTTTTTGCAGAGGAAGGGTGCTGGCCTAGTTCAAGGAATTAAGTTCTGCCCATGTAAAGATCTCCCTGGTTTCAGTATTAGCAAACACTTGTATTCACATCGTCTTCTGCATTTGCTGTGCCTGGCTCATGCCTTTGCTGCTGGCAGTAGGGTCACACAGTTGGGTGTTTGATGTTTGGTAAGCCATTCTTCATGACAGGACAGTGTAGCCAGCAGTTTCATGAAGTGTGCAAAAACAGGAAAATTTTGCTATTTTGTGAGTCAATATATTCACAACAATTATTTTAACATTTGGGATGAGTTACCACCTTCATTTCTAAGCAGAAATAAAGTACTCCACAACCATAGAAGAGTCATTATAGTTTAATTTTTCCTAATTAAAAACCTCGAAGAAACATTTTTTGTGAAGTTTAAGGTGGGCAGTTACTTTTTCATAAATATCATCATTTACAGATCTGAGCCACTCTTCTTTTCTTGATATTTACCATATTTTCTTTTTAAAGGAGAGGAGGAGAGCAGCCTGTGGGGCCTCTCAGCTACACATTCACTTTTGAGATTCAGATCAAGTATGTTCATGCTCTGATTTGGAAAAAAAATAACATGTTTGCTTAAGTTGGCATTGAAAATGTTTACACTAAAAATAGAATTCATCAAATACTGGAAGAGCTGCAAGATACAAACTTCTGTTTCATGTGATGGTTTTCTGTCAACATGACTTTGAATCACCCCTTTTTATACTTTGTCATAAACAAAGGAGGGATCTCTTACACCAGTACAAAATACATCATAATTTAGAATTTCCATCCTCATCTATTTTATCTCAGTAAA
The DNA here is from genome assembly GCF_024509145.1 of Vidua macroura. NCBI lineage: Eukaryota > Metazoa > Chordata > Aves > Passeriformes > Viduidae > Vidua > Vidua macroura. Next base: position 66,455,772 of record NC_071571.1, on the reverse strand, counting down.
AGACTTCCTGAAATGTAGACAGCAGGTTGGTAGCATTCAGGATGGTGAATCTGCTGCAGCCCTTGACAGCTTGCATTGAGGGACAAGGTTCTAGCAAGTGTGAAATCAAATTATAAGGTTGTTATAAATGTACCTGAAGAAGAGATGGACACGTTGAGCATATATTTGTAGATATTTGTGTACTCACAGAGCACATAATTTTTTTTTTTTTTCTTAAGGAAATTTAACAAAGCATATGAAGTCAAAGGCACATAGCAAGAAGTGCATGGATTTGGGAGTCTCAGTAGGCTTAATAGATGACCAAGATGGAGAAGAAGAATTTGGTAAGAAATTAAAGTCTTCTTTCTTTACTGAATTTTTTGTGTCTATTTTGTCATCTCAGCTTCTTACCCTTTCTTTTCCAAAGCTTCTTAATTCTTGTACAGGGAAAAGATACAGAGATAAAAATCTTAAGAACTAGTCCAAGGGAGCCAGAAACACTAGAAAAACGTTCACTGAAAGAAATGACAAGCATATGCTAAGGATAAATTGCTGCTGAATTTTTCACAAAGTGTTACGCAGTTTAACTTTATCGCTTTCACAGATAAATATGACAAGATTGAAAATACCAGAAAAACAGCTGTTTGCCTGGAAAAAATGCAGTCAAGTGTAGTGCTTCTTTGAAAATAGTTGTGCATGAAATGGTCCAAGTTTTGGGATGCATATTTCATAGAAATTAAATCACTAACATGCCACACAAATCACAAATATGTTGCTGAGTGTTTTGCAGAGAGGTTTATCATCTTCCAGCATAGGACTCTGTCCTCCTTCACAAATAATTGGGATAAATCTGCAGATAGAGAATATACAGAAATTAAAAACATTATTTGTCTTCACCTGGTCTGCTTCTTCATTAGCGTTGAGAATGTTTTCAAAATGAATATATATGCTAAAAAACTGGAATTCTGTACTTCCTACATCCCAAGAAGATTCTGCTGAAGAGGAGATGAGATCAAGGACAGTCAAGGAGAGCCAAACCAGGTTCATGAGTGACTTGTTTGGCATGATAAGAAAGGTGTGCCTGCACCAGAGCCAGTGAGATGGAGAACAGGATTGTGCATTAGGATTGTTTGGGATCTCGGCATGTGTCAGTGCAGTGATGGCATTTTTCCCTGCCTCACATTCCTCTGTGGGGAAATGAGTCGTGTTCCCTTGCCTTGGTGTGTTTTTCTCCCTCCAGTGGAATAGTTTATTAGATTGTGGGTGAGGCTTGGAGAAAAGAAAGCAGTAGGGGTCTTTATTTAAGCTGTAAGGGAAAAGAAAGATTAATGCACTTGCTTCCATATGACAACCACTGGCAGAATAAGCGAATAATCTTGAATCTAATTCTAAATAATGCTGGGAATATGACTCAGCTGTGATTCAGTAGTGCACTAGGTAGAAAGAAACCTACATTTTTTCCCATTTTTGGCCTTCTTCAATATACTCTTTTTTCATAAGCAAAATATATGTCTCCCTTCACAATTTGAGGAACCAGATAAATAACACAGAAGATAAGCAGCAGGACAAATTACTGTCTTTTTCTTACAGAGGAACAATTTTTATTAATATTTCCAGTCTTCACATGACAGAAAAATTGTCACTATTTAAGCAATGTTCTGTAGCATTTGACATTTTTATGAGTTTCATAAACAACAGGTGAACTGATATTTCCATTTACTAGGGACTGAAAACATTTTATTGATTGATAAATTGATATTCCAAATTGCATGCATTAAAAGTTGCATTTGTGATTACAATGCGATGGGAAATGTTTCAAATGTTAACTGAATGTTCAGTAACACAGGGTCGAAGGAAGCCACTTCAAACATTTGTTGAAAGAATGCTTTCCTTTGACCTCAAGACTATTCAACTGAGAAAGAGAGAGGCTTTCCCTTTTTACATATCATGTACAGGCATGTTTGACCATAGTATAAGTGTATTATATATGCCCTGAAATATGTTCTTTGCTCCGCATGTTAATTATTAATAAATGAAATACTCTATTTTGGAAAAAAAAGCACAGACATTCTACAGGATTTGCTACATAATCCTTGAAATTCTTCATGGAATTTAATTTTATGGCTACAATGCCTATTTTGTTTTTCCCCAAAACAGAGGATGCAGCACTTCTTTCTTTACCTGGAGCCCCAAACCAAAAAAAAAACCAAAAAAATAACTTGGTGATAAAACCCTACCTTTTCCAAAGGATCTGTCTCAGGTACCCATAGCAAAACCAGCAGTGCAGCACAAAGTTCAGCACTAGAAACCTATCCAAGAATCAGGGTAATTAAACCCCTGATAAAGGTGCATTTGCTGCAGCCAAACCAGTCCGGCCTCTCCAGTTGCTGCAGAGCACAGGGCCTTTACAATTACCCATGGAAATTCAGCGAGCAACCCTACACTTCAAAAATGTGATTTCATCTGTCTGCTCACCGGGCCAACCATGAAGGTTTTTCTCATGATAATTCAGAATCTTTCTTGTCAGCCTAGTTTTAAGGCAGAATCAGGAGGGGAAAAAAAATGTGATGTAATTTGCATACATGTTTTCTGTTGTGTGGTTCAGTTGCCCTCTCTGAAATCCTGAACATGCTAATTTTAGGAAGCGTTTGAATCAGCTTCAACCAGCTCTTTGGCTGCCCTTTCCTCAGGGCAGAGCAGCAGAGCTCACACTGGGGCCAGCACCCATCGTACCAGGTCTGGGCTCCAGGGACAGCCCTGGCAGCAGCAAGTCACCCATAAAGGACAGAGTGATGGGCCATGGGTACTGAGCTGCAGTTGTGGTGTTACATCTTTGGCACTTCCACCCCTCCTCCCTCTGGCATGCATTGCTGGCACAGTTGTGCCACATATCCTTCAGATGTTTTAAAAGCCAGTATCTTCAAATGCCTAAATTTTTGGGGTTTGGTTGTTAAAAATGTTCTGTCTTTTAGAGAGTGGTATGTCTACTCCCATTGCTTTCCTCAGCTGGAAGGCAACGTGAGAAGCAGAAGAGGAAGGTGCAGAAAATCTGATAAGAAATAATTATGAGCTCAGAAAAAAAACTTCTTCCTGAAGACTGTGTGAAATTGGCCTGTTTCCTGACCTGTAGAATGTCCATCTGTCTGTCTGTCTATCTGTCTGTCTCCACCTAATTCATTATCTGAACATTTGGAATACTGATTATTCTTATGGTAATAGAAATGTCTGCACCTTTGCTTAAAATAACTAAGCTGTATGTCTTCCACTAGAATTCCACTTTGAATTAGAGAATTTACCCAGAAATTTAAGAAAGCCACCAAAGGAATTTGCTGGTTCCAGTCCTTTGTATCTTTTGTTTTTAAAAGTCTGGGTAATCACAGTTATTTTAATATACAATTCTTTAAATTCATATGAGAAGCCAGCTGTGACTGATAGCAGTACAGATTAAATGGATGGAAATTGAACCAGGAGTGCAAACTCATACACAATCCTGAGCACAGGCAGACACACACACACAGAGTCTGTTTTTTCAGTAATCTGAGAAGCTATAATTTTGTTGTGCTGTGGTGTCACGGGGAAAAAATAAAGATGCTCTCTAGCTGTCTGAGACTGTACGTGATCAGAGCTTTTAACATAGCATTCTTTGTATTTGGACTTGTCATCATTTGAGTATTAGTAAATACTTTCTGGCCTGGGTTTTTGTATTCAAAGCTATTCCCTCATCCATTTATCTTTCATCTTCTGCTCTGTGGAATGTTCTTGTCACCAAAATACAGGGTTACAATGTGAGGAATGTTAATATCTGAATTAAATTGTCAGGGGAGGTGAACTGTTTAGTGTGACAGACTGCAACTGGGGATATCCTCTTTGGCCCTGCTCACACAACATTTTGCTATCTAGTCTTAAAAACAACAATAATATGTGTTCAAACTACAACAGTTAAAAACTTTGAACTCGTAATAAGCTAATGTATGAATGGTATGGTATGTCTGAGTAAACTTGCACAAGAGAATTTCTTGATAATGGAATCAGTAGATGAGCAGAACATTTAAGGGGTTTCTGTGCAAAAATCCTATCCCAAAATGTTCATTACTTTACCAGTAAAAAGACCTAACTGTAAGTTTCAGATACGTATTTATAAATACTTACACCCACACACATTAAGAAAATACTTTCAATTTCTGCAGTATTATTACCACAGTTCTAAGTTAATTAGCTATACGTAACTTACAGTAGATTTTAAGTGAGTTTCAGTGGCTTTTCATTAGCTTAATCATGACTCAGTCTATTGTCACTGAATCTGCATTTAAGAAGTGAAAATAAATGAAAATCCTTGCAATAGTATCCTTCTTTTACAAAGAGAATGGAAGGCTGATTCTGTGTGGTTTACAATAATTATTTTAAATTTTTTTTGTTAATATCAGTGTTCTTCAACTAGATGTACATTAGGCATCTAGTACATGCTGAAGCCCTATACCCACAGCTTGACATTAGACTGTGTAGTGCTAGGTTTGATTTACAATATACGAATTACTTAAGAAGGTTTAGGTGTAAATAATCTCTTTAAGCAGAAGTTGCTCTTACTTTTTGGTGTAGTTCCACTTCATTACTTTCTGTTGTCTTAGGAATGAAAGTCAAAAGCCCACAGATTTTCTTCTTCCCATTTCTGAGGAGCCCTGGTAATCACCAGTCTGAACTTAACCCAGTAGATGTCACTGTGAGTCCTGTTAGAGGGTGATGAGCAGTGGACAGTAGCTGAAGCAAACTGAAATCAGATAATTGAAGCCTATGAACAGGCTTAGAATGACAGGACAGCAGGGTTGGGTGCAGATGCTGGCATTGTTTAACAGTATTTTGTTTACCACTCTTTAAATTTATGTGAATGGTTGTGGAAGGATCTATTGCAAATCTAAAACAACAGGTGAAAGGCAAGCCTAAGTTGTAATTGTTCAGAAGAAGGGAGTGAATTGATGGCATGCAGATTTATGCATGCCACTTTCTGATTTATGATCATATAATGACATACTGAAAAATACTTCTGCCTTTTTTGCCATAGTCTACATTTTTTCTTGAGTTTGATGGAGAATATGTAGACTGTAGAATGGATGCGTTATATTTAAATGTTTTTATGTAAATGCCAATCCATAACTGGAGATACTTCAGAACCTGAGACAGTAAACACTGCTTTGTGTTACTCAGGTGCTAAAAGCCAGTAAATGTAATAAATTTAGATTTATATGCTAATAGATAGTGAATAGCTACTTAGTAAACTATGTCTTCAATCTGCATAAGGAGAGCTAATGTCAGTCACATAGTTATCTACGTAACTGCACATTTCCTTAGGAATCTGTAAATCTGAGCAATCCAGACTTGTATTTTCAAACTATTCTTTTCTTCCTGCCACTGAAAGAATGAAAATCAACATTTTGCTCTTTATGTGACAACCTACTTAAAGATGATTAAGATATAAATATGACTAAGTTATAAGCTTTTGAACTTCATCACTGGATTTGGTGCAGAAATTGCTGAATCTGTAACAGGTCCTCAGTAAGTCAGGTCATGTGCCAATGATACTGCAATTAAAATTAAAAGCTGTAAGTTGAGGTTCTGAAGAACCTTTATTTTAGTACTTTGCAGTATGATGATAATTAGATGGCTGTTGTTAAAACCATGTACAGTAAGGATTTCCATAGGAAAAACTTCTAATAAAATGAAAAACTTCAAAGTACATAAGGAGACATATTTCAAGTACCTAATTCATAGCATCCCAGCTGGAAATAGCAGTATGTGGACTTTTACCAGCCCCAGGCACTTCTCAAATGGACATGTTAGGATGCTGATAATTCCAGCTAGTGCTATTGTGCTAAAGAACTTGGAGTTCTTTCTTTTCTGCTCTGGGGTAAAATGTCACTATAACAGAGCCTTGTCCAACAAGCTCACCACCAACATAAACACAGTACAGAGCTGACCAGCTGAGGACTGACAGCAAAATAAATGAAGGACTAAGGTATTTTTCCCTATGATTTGTAGACACTTCAATACATAGGACAAAAAATTCAGTTTTCTTAAAAATAATTGTAGCTGGCATGTAAACAAAACCCCCAATCAGAAGTTTTGTAGTTTTGTCCATGTTTCTATTAAGCCTTTATTTACAGCTGTTCCTAATTTCTGCAGAGTTCAGGTCTGTAAAATTCACTTACTGTGAAGTCCAGGAAGAAGAAAGAATTTAAAAGAAAAGATTGCAGCAGTTGACAGAGGATGAAAGGCATCACCTACTCTTCCAAAAAGACTCTTTGTAAAAAATTGAGGCTGTCTTGAACAGTTTATCTGTTAAAATGGTGAGAGTTGAATTACAAATTCGAAAGAGAAGTAGCTTTCATAAGCCTTCACTTAATAGTGCTAAACTTTTTTCCTGGTTTCTTTTTAAAAAAAGAAACTGAACTTTCATGCCAAAAGCCATTTCTCCATATATTAGGAGCCTTTAAATTTATGATACATCCTTCATTCGAAAATACCGTACACCATTTTACAATCTCATACAAAGTTAAACACAGAAGTAATTTTGTTCCCTCTGGAAATTGAGTCAGTTCTAGTTACATGTATATATATATCAGCTACATAAGCATATGGTTATAATTGTGCATAGTTCAAGATAGGAAGCGAAGAATTAATTTTTCCCCAATTAAACGTGCCAGGGAACTTTAGTAGGCAGTGTACAATTACCAGAATGGGACTTACTGCTTAGTTAAAAAGACACTGCTTGGAAGAGAATCTTCCACCACAAGGAGTAGTCGCAGCCTCAGCCCAATGCCTCCTTCAGAGGAGACCCATAACCCTGCCTGGGTCTTCTATGGCTTAAAACTCCAGCATGAGGTCCTCTTGTAACTCCACAGTGCTGATCACTGATTGGAAAAGCCTGGACACCTCTTGTTTCAGCAAACGTGCACGCAGGTATAAAAGCCAGAGCAAAGCATTCCTTTGTGCATTGCCAGAACAAGCAAGTCAGGAATCTTATTTTTTACTCATCTGATGTTGCAAAGTGGTGTGGGAGTAAGGGAACCACATTCATCGCTGTCACCTCGCCTACACTGCAGGCTCTGGCTCCAGGTAAAACCACACTCAAATAGAAGCTGGCAAATGCACAAAGGGTGGAGGTAAACAGGGAAACAATAGAGGGAAATGATACCCCATGGAGTCCTGCATGTAAGGAATCTGTGTTCCACACAGAGTTTCCCTTTCTCTTTCCATAGCTTTGTTGTAGAAAGCTGGGATGTATGCAGAAAATTCCTACATAAGCAGCATTTGCTGGTAATTCCAGTAGTATTTTTAAATGTTGATTTGAAAGAAGATAGTTTCTTCTAAATCATTGTTTGCACATATGTTTTCCTTGCTTTACAAATGCAGCAAGTCAGTCTAATCACTTCAGGTAGTTCCTCCTGCCAGTAGAAACAGTCATTCATGACTGACATCAGCTTTCATAGAAAATGTGATTCATGTGGAGAGAGGGAGAAAAAAAGACAAAAATCAGTAGGACTTCATAGAGAATAGTTACATGACATTGTTAAAGAGACTGAATTTAAGAAGGAGTCCAGAGTAAATTCCAAGACTTTGCAATGCACCCTGCATTATTTAAAGAGTTGCAGGAAACCTGTAGGTCACTCTTTAGATATGACACATGGAGAAGTCTTCAATATCTGTTACAGAGGCATTGAGGAAATCATAGAATATTCGGAGTTGAAGTGACCCACAAGGATCATTGCAGTCCAGCTCTTAGCCCTGCACAGCACCATCCCCAAGAGTCACACCATGTGTCCGAAAGCACTGTCCAAATCTTGAACTCTTTCAGGTTTGACCACTTCCCTGTAGAGCCTGTTCCAGTACCCAACCACCCGCTGAGTGAAGAACCTTTTTCTAATATCCAGCCCAAATCTCCCCTGACTCAACTTCAGGCCATTCCCTTGTGTCCTGTCACTGGTCACCAGAGGGAAGAGATCAGTATCTGTCCCTCTTCTCCTCGCAAGGAAGTTGTAGCCTGCAGTAAGGTCTCCCCTCAGTCTGCTCTTCTCCAGGCTGAACAAACCAAGTCACCTCAGTCTCTTCTTGTAAGGCTTCCCCTCAAGGCCCTTCACCATCTTTGTTACCCTCCTTTGGATGCTCTCTAATAGCTTGATATCTTTTTCATATTGTGGCACCCAAAACTGCCCCCAGCACTCGAGGTGAGGCTGCTCCAGCTCAGAGCAGAGCAGGACAATTCCCTCCCTTGCCTGCCTGGCCATGCTGTGCCTGATGCCCCCCAGGACATGCTTGGCCCTCCTGGCTGCCAGGGCACTGCTGACTCACGTTCAACTTGCCATCCACCAGGACCCCCAGGGCCCTTTCCATGGGGCTGCTTTCCAGCCCCTCATTCCCCAGTCTGTCTGTACATCCAGGGTTGTTCCATCCAAGGTGCATAATCCAGAACTTTCCCTTGTTGAATTTCATATAGCTGGGGATTGCACATCTCTAATTTGTCTCTCTGCAAGGCCTCTCTGCCTTTGAAGGAGTCAGCAACTCCTCTCAGTTTTGAATCATCTGTGAACTTGCTCAGTGTCCCTTCCAGTCCTGCATCCAAGTCATTTATGGAGATTTTGAAGAGCACAGGGCCAAGGATGGGGCCCTGTAGAACCCCACTAGTCACAGGTCACCAGTCTGATGTCACCCCCCTCACTGTAACCCTTTGTGCCTGACCCGTGAGCCATTTGTTCACCCATCACATGATGTGTTGTTTGTCCAGCTGTGGGTTGGGCATTTTATGCCAGAAGATTCTGTGAGAAGCACTATCAAAATCTGTACTAAAATCCAGAAAGGTTATAACAACTGGCTTCCCTTGGTCAACTGCATGGGTTACCTTGCCATACAAGGAAATCAGGTTTAATAAGCAGGGCTGTCCTCCCATGAAGCTGTGCCGGCTGTGACTAATGGCTGTGTTGTCCTCCAGATGTTTTTCAATATCTCCTGGGATAATCCTCTCCATAACTTTACCAGGCACAGAAATGAGACTGACTGATCTGTATTTTCTGGGGTCCTCTTTCTTGCCCTTCTTGAAAATTGGGACAACGTTAGCCAGCTTCCAGTCAGCAAGGACCTCTCCAGATTCCCAGGACTGCTCAAAAATTGAGACAGGCCTTGCGATGACATTAGCCCTCTTTAAGTATTCTCAGATGAATCCCACCAGACCCCATAGACTTCAGGCATCCAGCTGGAGCAGCAGTTCCCACACAACTTCAGAGTCAACTGGGAGTTTATCATTCTCACAGCCATAGTCCTCCAGCTCAGGGCGCTGGGACCCTCCTAGGTTGTCATTGGTATTGAAGGCAGAGGTAGTTGTTTCCATTCAGAAATCAAACATATGTAGATGTTCTAACATTTTAGATATGTTTGCCTTGCAAGTTACTGAAGAAATACTGTTTATATGAAGAATAGAAATGACAGAATTATAGAGAAAAAAATACCAAAAACATTTAGTCAGTCCACATGTTATTGTTAATAATATCTTTAACAATCGTACTTGCCATAACTTTGGAATGGAAGTTAATGAATTAATTTTTCCACTAAAATGTATTTTCTATTTTTAACAGCTTTGTCTGTGGACGAGAATTATAAATTAAGACTATTTAAAATTCTGATAAATATTTTTGTTAGGATCGTTCCAATGACCTGGAGGATTTGGGGTATTTTTAATAACATGTCTGACATGTTCATGTCTGCTGTAGTAAATGTAGGAAATCTAGTTTCCATATTTAGCTAATGTACGAATTATTGTGTAGGCAAAGAAGGGGAAAGTCATTACAGATGGATTTTTTTAAAGAAGCTATTAGTTCCCAATTGCATTGCTCATTTGAAACCCTAAAGGCTTAGTAAGGTGGGTAACTTACTGAAAGGTAGCTTAGTTAAACTCATTTATTTTATCTGGAGTTCAAAATGTTTGTTTTGATTTTGGTAACTTAGCAGCCTGAAGCATAGGCAGTATATTCAGATTCTTTTAAGGGTCTGATTTTTTTCAGAATTGTTCATTTTGATGGCAAGTTGTTGTGTAGATTTCCCTAGAACAACATCTTTGAGATTTTATCTAACCAGACATCTTTGGTTTTACAGAGCCAAATGATTTTTTTGCAGATATGTTTTTTTGGACAGCTCAAGAGACAGACCTTTAATCAAATACAAAATATTAATGTATTCAAAGCATTTTGTCTTTTATAAAATATGATCCCAGACAGTCTGGCTTGGAATCAGACATAGCAGATGGGATTTTCTGTTGTTTTACTAAAGACAACTCTCTTTCCAAGTTAGATACAAAAGGTGAAAAGCTGCAGTAGAACTGTATTTTGTAGAGAAATTTACCCCTTGACAGAGGTTTGGCTGTAAGGAGGGCTTCTTTATGCAAACAAAGATTCATAGGTAAGTTTTGATACAATTAATGCTTTCTTGGCTCCTAGGACATCTCAGGTAATTTTTTAATAAACCTTTCAAAACGTCAGTGAAGTGAAGAAATCCAGTAAGGTCTAATTTTGGTCTCTTTTGCCTGTTAACAAGACAGATTCTTGACTAACAGCCTCCAGTCTTTCTGTTTGCATCCTTCAAAAACCTTTGCAGCCGTGATTCATATTAGGTACAAGAACACCCACTTATGAGTCAGAACCATCCAGAGAATATCCCACCGCTAAGGTTGACAGACCAGCTCCACATGTCAGCACTGGGAACCTAATGAACTGGGAATCTGCTCACTGCTCCCTGAGCAGAAGAGTGAAGGGTGACTTTGAGCAAATGGTTACAAATGGCATGGAGGAAAATGGCCAAATCCAGAAGGTTAAAAACAATATAGAAACAGAAGATGCAAGATTATGTAGCTGTACAGTTAAATATGTAAGCTGGAAAATAAAAAAACAAAATGTAAGTCTTCCCTGTTGCTTTGATGCAGTGGGGTGTGAGTGGAAAATTCATGTGCCATGTGTTTTTTTGGTGGTTTTAGTTGTTCTCTCCTTCTTCCTTCTCAGTCAGTCCAGGGCCTTCATTGTCTTAACTTCTACTTCCCCACTTTTGCAGGTGAGAAGCAAAGATTTGGCTATGACCGGTCAGGATATGACGTGGAGGAGTCTGATGGTGGTGATGAAGATGAAAATGACAATGAGGACGATGATGAAGACAGCCAGGCTGAGTCAGTGCTATCCACCACACCCTCAGTGACGGCCAGTCCCCAGCACCACCCCTCTCGCCATGCCCTGCAGGATGCCGCCAGCACCGACGACGACATCAGGCTTCCAGACTGCTTCACTGGGGCGCACACGGACTCAATGGATGGTCTCCCAAAAGCGCTGCTGACCAAGATGACTGTCCTTAGCACTGTGCAGTCAGTCAGCAGGACCTCCAGGTCGCCAGCAGAGTCCACCCATCAGGAAACACATGAGGACAAAACCCAGGAGAGAGGAGTGGGTCCCTGTGGTGCTGATGTGGCGCTGACGGACATTGCTCCTGTATCTCCAGGTCGCCAGATGTCTGTGGATTACCCTGATCCAGATACAGCCTTGGGCCACTCCTTAATATCAACTGCAGCTCTTACAAAGGTAGGAGTGTCTAAAACCAGGGAGAGAGTGGGATTTTAAGTCCTCCTTCTAAAAAGATATTTTTGGAGATTTTTCAAAGAATAAAATGTTCGTCTTTCCCTTAATTCTTGATGATGAGTCTTTCAGAAGAATTAAAATTAGACCAAGCACAAATATATAGGACTGCAGACACAAGGATGTTGTAGGAACATTGCTTTTCAAATTCTTAAATTTGGTCTTCCTGAAAGGTTTAATTGTAATATGGTAATTTCAGCTGATGTTTGGAGCTAGTAGATTGTATTACAAATCAGAAGGAAATAACAAATACGTGAAATGAACATATGGTGGTGGTTATGTTTTCAGGGGAAAGTGATAGAATTCAGCAATCATTTCACTCTGAAATATGATGATACAATCATGGGTAATTCCAAAGGGAAATTAATCTAGTCCCAAAGTTTTTTGCCTTATCACTAAAAAAAAGGTTCAATTGTTTATTTATCCTCCAAATATGCTTAATAGTAGAATTAGAAAGAGCACCAGATGTTCAAGGAAACTAGGAGATTGCCCTTGCACAATAACAAAAGGAGAGATGAACACAGGACTGAGACCTGAGTTCCCAGTGCTCTCAGCTTTTGTCCAAGCTGAAAGAAGATTTTAATCAGAAAAGGATGTATTTTGCCCATGCATGTGTCAGACATGTGGATTTTCAAAGCAGTGTGCAGAAAGATGAGGTCAGCCTGTGTACAGCTCTGTGGGAGCATTCAGTAATTTTGGCAACTGGTGGTTTGGTTTTTTAAAACTGAGCCCCTGAAATCACAGAGGGAAGTGGCAGGTGCTGAGCCTTTTTCAATTCAGCAATGGCTTTAATGGACTGTGATGGGGATGGTAGAAGTCACCATACTGACCCTAAAGATAGCTTTTGGAATTTTTAATTCTTGCTACAGACCATGAAGGCATTTGAGCTTTTCAGACCAATGCTCAAAAAAAAAAAAAAGAGATGCACAATAGTTTAATTAAAGGGATAATCAAAGCACTGCCTTCTCCATGATGAATGTAATATTTAGAAATATTATATAGAACCAATTAATCATTTAGGTTGGGAAAAAATTTTGAGATCATCAAGCCCAAGCCTAAACCTAACTGCATACAGTTACTGAAAAAAATGTAGCAGAAAATTTTCAAAAGCATAAAAAGTAAAAATTTCAATCTGTTTTAAGTACTTAGTGGTTTGGTTTTTTCTTTGAAAATTTACACTACTAGGTTTATTTTTTACACAGTTTGAGATAGCAAACTGTTGACATGGAGAAACAGTAAAAATTATTGCTGAATTGTATTGTTTGACACAGGTTCATCCCTGCTTGTGGGAACTGTAAGTTCATGTGGCAAATGTAAATTGGAGTGAGTTTTAGTATGACAGAGAATAAAATTAAGTGGTCTCTGATTGCTGTGTATGCCTGCTATAAAATGGGAAGGGTCCTAGTATTTGGAGTTTAGGTTCCATTGTTGCCAGTGGATACCAGAAGGACATTTAACTGAGTGTACTCCCTCATTAAATGGAATCACTGAAGCCTCAAGTAAATATTCATGCAATTAAAAATGTTGAACAGTATTCATTTATATATCTTTAATAATTGTCTACATTAATACATTTAAAAAAAAAAAAAAAAAGAAGGCATGTAAGTAATACGAGGAAGTAATTCCTTTCCAGATTTTCTTTTCCTTTCCCAGACCTAAAGAAGCATCAGCCTTATGTCTCCAGTGGTTAGTCTACAGTCTGTTCCTGTTGTGAATGGCTGTGGATCCCAGTTCTTGCACTCAAGAAAAAGAGTCCGCATAGCTCAGGAAGGCTGTTGTACATTCCTTCGAAAGCATCCATACCAGTTTATCAGGATCTCTTGTGAGATGTCAGTTCTGAGAAACATGTTGACTTCTTTCTCACACCCATCTTCTCATTTAGACAGAACGGCACTGCATAGCCAGTTAATCACATTCTCCCTTTGCCAATACATTTTCTATGAGCAGATTTCAAAAACATTTCTGTCTGGTTTTGAGTTTTTTGCCTGCTCTAGAAAATTTTTGAGAGTCAGGACTGTAAAAACTAAGTGAGGTTGCACCAGTGTGTGTGTGTGTGTGTGTGTGTGTGTGTGTGTGTGATGAATGTGCCAAAAATGAAAAGATAACCACGAGATCACAATTGCACTTTCAGACCACTCATTTTAAGAGATTCTAGGAAAGGAGAGAGGAGTTGCAAGCCTTGGTCAGTAATAGGCTGTAGGAGAAGAAAAGGGAGGATAATAATAGCATTATAAATCCAGGTGTGAGCACCAAATAAATCACAGTGAGCTGAGGCAGCAATGGATGTGGATCCCACATCTCACTCCAGTATCCACCCATCACCTCCACCTTTGCAGAAGCTGTAGTTGTCAGCCATCTCCTGTCATTGCCTACCCTGTCTGTCACATTAGAAGCACCTATGACATATGTGCTATGATGCTGCCTCTGCCTGCTGGAGGCTGTAATGCCTTCAGGAGATGATCCCAAGTGCATCAAAAATGCCAACTTATGCTTATTTAACCTTCTTGCCTGAGGTGATTTCCATATAAAACAGTTCTTCAAAGTCTTCTCGCCACTTAAAACACACGTGCAAAAGATACTCAGCAATGTTTTTGAGCGCTAGTGTTTGAGAGAAATGAAGCAAGGGTAATTAGGAGAGGAAAATGCAATTAGTGGGTGAGGAAGGAGGTGGAAAAAGAAAAGAAGGGAAATCAGTTAATTGTTTAAGCTGGGCACTATATACTATGAACCATTTTGTTGTTGTTCTTTCTTAAAAGGGGGCATGGGAAGCACTCCCAGCTCCTTCGTGTTTTCATGTTACTGAAGGGCAGCGGTGGCTGCCACATTAACACACCTGTGTTGTTCTCTCCCAGAGCACGCCCTCCATCAGCTCCCCGTCCTCGCTGGCAGACCACAGCACGCCGATGACAGTGCCGTCACCCTACACTGAAATCCCAGAGGAGAAGCCAGCTGCCGAGCCGAGAGCTCCCCAGACTCACCTCTTCAGCCACCTGCCCCTGCACTCGCAGCAGCAAGCCAAGGCTCCCTATGGCATGGTGCCGGTCGGGGGCATCCAGGTGGTCCCTGCAGGCCTGGCCACCTACTCCACCTTTGTTCCCATCCAGGCGGGGCCAGTGCAGCTCACTATCCCAGCTGTGAGCGTGATTCACAGAACTACCAGTGCCCTTGGCGAGACAGGCGGCACGGCCACCGGCACCACCACGAATCCCGTGGGAGTCGCCGAGGTGAACAGCGTGGTGCCGTGCATTCCCATCGGCCAGGTGAGCGTGCCGGGCATTCAGGGGCTCGGCACGCCCAGCCTGCAGCCTCTGCCGCCGCTGGGCATGGAGACAGTGAACATCCTGGGCCTGGCAAACACCAACATCGCCCCGCAGATGCGCCCTCCGGGAATTACCCTCAACGCCGTGGGCCTCCAGGTGCTGACGGCTGGCGCGGCCCCGCAGGGCACCCCCAGCCCTCAGGGACACCTTCCCGGCCTGCAGATCCTGAACATCGCCCTGCCGACCCTCATCCCCTCCGTCAGCCCCGCCAGCGCTGAGGGGCATGGAGCCTCCGAGGCACCCACCGCAGGCTCCAAAGCCGGCGAGGTCCAGCTGGAGCCAGCTCCTGTCGGCTTCCCCACGGCCGAGGCTGGCCAGGCCAGGCGGGATGCTTCTCCTCAGGTGGTGTCTGGCGGCCAGCGGTACAGCGGGAAGAGCCATCCCGAGCCCACCCTGGTGACCAACCCCGCTGGTCCCGGGAAAGCTGATCCTGAAAAGACTGACCTTGCGAACCCCAGCAAGCCAAAGCGTGACTTCCCTGCCCTCCAGGTGAAGAGGGCTGCCCCGGCAGAGCCCCGCTCCAAGGTGAATCCCAACACATTAAGCAAGTCCCCAGTCCACCGAACTGTCACCCCGGACAGACAGGTACCCAGGCCAGCTGCCCCGCCACAGCGGCAAAACACGGTGCAGTTTAGCGATGGCAGCAGTGACGATGAGGATAGACTTGTAATAGCAACCTAGTTTTTGTTTTTCATTGTGTTTTTATTTTTAGAGTTTTTGGGTTTTTTTTATAACACAGGTTTCTTTGCAAACCTTCCTTTCCTTAAAGCACATTTTTCTGACACAAACCCATTACTAATCTTCGTGCAATCATGAACTCTTGACCAATAATTGTTGTTTCTTGTCAGCTCCAGCCATTTTTGTACATGTTGTATAGACAATTGTGCCTTTTTGGAGTTTTATGTTTAGAAACCTGTACAGATTGTTGAATATATATATATAAAATATATATATATAAAATATGTATATTAAAACCAGGTAGTTGCTTGTGTTTAGTAAGTAAACATCCTATGTCAGATAAATAAAGGATTAAATTATATGTTGCACTGTTAAATGTAAATTTCTATGGCTGTGGGACAAAGTTTCTGTGTACAGATCTAGTATGTAAAACTCCATATTTATTGTATCCATATTAGTCTTGGAAAAGGGTCTGTCCATCTTTCTTGTGTAAGACGGTAGCTTTACACTTCAAAGAGAAATACAGTATCTGTGTTACAAAATATTACAGTAAAATTTTGTTTACTGACTTTACCATTGCTTATGTTGTGCCTTCTTGATGCAGTCCGGTAGCTGTAGAGGTGCTTGACTCATTCCTTTCAGTGCCCTTCCAGCTGGTTCAGCTTGAAAGGATCTGGTGGTGGTAAAAGCCCCTGTGGTCACCTGCCATGGGAGAGAGATTAACTTATCGGGCTTTACTTGGAGTAAAATCTTCCATTTCAAAACATCCAGCAATTGCAGAGTGGGGAGGAAGTCCCCCAGCTTTCTGTAGAGCAAGTATCCAGTCCACCTCGTGGTTTTGTTCCTAACTAAAATTTGAAGATTTGCCTGAGGTAAAATGGCAAAAGGGTCACAATGAAATATTTTTTTATTTGTAATCTTGAACTATAAAACCACTTTTTACTGACATTAAAATGTTGTTACACAAGAAAGGAATAATTCTTTGTGTGTTAATTGCAAAATCCAAAATACAGTTGGTGAAAATGCCACTAATGTAATGAGGGTTTGGCGTTACTGATTGCCATCAACTTCTTAGGAGACTGCGTTTCAGGAGATCTTCATTTACAGGTAGACAAACCCATTTTCTCCTTAAATACAACTTTGTCTTACTCATGCAGGGAAAGAAGAAGGGACTAGAGGTTTTACACATACAGTTAATGTGCTGTTTTAACAACAAACCTGTCATACTGGGCATACAAAACATGGATGGATCCCTGAATTACGAAATTTAACACTCCTCTGTTTGCACGTAGTGAAAACAATGTAAAATTATCACTGAACTGTTGAGGCGTTCCAACTGTGGCAGGAGACACGTCTGACAAGTGACAGGGCTACACATTCTTAGAAGTTTCAAATTTACTTGGGATTCATGCTGTAATTTTTTAGTAGAGTTGGTTTCCTGCTGTGTCCTTTTAGCATGTTGTTACCGAAGTTTTTATAACCTCTTTAATAGCCAAATTCCAGTAGGAAACTGGAAGGTGTAAGTTAAAAGCATGATCACCTTTATGGAATTAACAAGGATGAGCACATATAAAACATCTGGAAGAAAAGGATAGGAAGCAAATCTGGAAAAAAAGGGAGCGAATTTGAATGTGAGCTGGGCTGCATTGTTCACAGATTAACTCCTGTATCCATCTCAAGGAAGTAATTCATACCTTGCACTGCTCATATTCAAAAGCAGCACTACCCTAGATCCATTTTTAACTTTACACTGTCTTTTGTACAGTACTCACATTGTACTCATTACTTTATTCCATTACGGCGTGTTGTAAAACTGTAGGCGATGTGAATGAGCTTTATTAACTTCCAGAAAGAGCACTTCAGTACCAGAAAGCCATTTCTATTACTCGTGATTATCAGCAATTGTACTAATCTAGCAATTAGGAACACACACACTAGAAAGGGAAATTACTCCTATCTCTGACATGAATGTGCAGAGCCTCGCTGAGGGCCCGAGCACCCAAACCACCAAGCACTCTCAACTCACATTGAGCTTCATGAGAGTTAAGAGTCCTCGGCTCCCTGCAGCGCCGGACTTCAAATTTGTGAGTGTCTTACGTGCAACCCCTGTGTGAAGTGTCACTGTGCATTTGTATGTTCTTCTTATAAGTGTAGTAGTGGTGTCAACATGTCTTGTACCATTATCATTTTTACCTATGTAAAATTACCCCAACCAGCCAAAGCTAGAACCAAAACATTGCTGTGTTACATGTGCTTTGAGAGCTTGATCCTGGTAGAATCAGGTGACAGTTTGCAGTTAATGAACTCCAGAAATTTTGCATGTTTTAGCTCCTTTGAAATGGATACCTAGCAGCAAACTAGAGCTATGATAATTAATTTGAGCATATTTGTCTAAAACATGACCAAAAAAAGATGAAAGAATCAGATAGCTTTACAGCAAAGTAAAACTATCTCCAAAATTTTGAGTGCCATCACTACTTATTACCATTTTCCTGAGTTTTATAAGGCAGCAGTGGGTAAGTAATTGCTGTTGCACATGCCCCTGAGTCCTGATTTTACTAAACTCCAGAGATTTACTGTATACACATCTTAAATACTTACTTGACGAGCAATTTGTGGTGCGCTCGTATTCTGCTCAGGATTAATTCCAGGAAGTCTCCAGTTTAACAGAAGATTCAGCTTGGTGAATTGGGTGATCTGCATCTGTCTTTTCTATTCTAGGTGTTTTGAAGACATCAAGGGCAAGAGATGGAAGCATATTTTGGAGAGTAAGAATGACATGACAACAGATATGTCAAAAAGAGGAACGTTAAGATGTGTCATTTGGTAAGTTCATTTTAGGACAATAGGGAGAAAGGACCAAGAGAGTGGGCACTGATTCAGCCATAAGGCCCAGAAGATGTGAGTTGCTTCTGGGGATGTAAAACTGCAGGTCGAGAGATCTGAGGACAAATACCGAATCATCACTTACCCACGCGAAGCAGATAAGCCACATTTGAAGCAGGAACTCTACTGTTTTTAGCAGGTAGTTGCAGATACAATGTTGTAGATCTAATGTTCACATCAAGGCTGGAGGAAATCAGTTTTGTAGAAGACTGTGGTCTTGAATATTACACTGTTCCCTTCCCTCTAGGATATTTCCAAATGGATATTCCTTGAGTTGCCTCTACAACTTGTGCAGCAAGAAGAAGAAACTAATTAGGAGTGTGACCAGACCTGATAGAACTCTGTAAACTCTGTACATCTCCTCTGTTAGTGTATCTGTAACCAACACCTATAAATATGTCAGCACACACAAGTGTCCTGCATGAGCACAAGCCTGTGACTGCTGTGTTAGCAATTACATTTTCATTCTGATTTAATTCCTTTTGTTTTAAGTTGTGTTGTATCTTTTATTGTCTTGTCCAGAGTCATCAGTGATGAGGAAATCACATTCCCCTTGCCACAAGGAACCTTCTCTTCAAAGCAGTAGCAAGCATCTCAGAAACCTGCCAGTACAGTATTAGGCTGCTCTTCAGATGGTGTGAATTATCACAGCTGAATTGGAATAAATAACACCGGGCTGTTTACTCAGGGATCAGTTTTTAATGACTGTCGGACACCCTCTGGCAAATCCAGCACAGCTGTTTAAACATTAAAGGGCCAGAACAAGTGTTGCCCTTCAGTGTACCCAGGCACACTGGCATCTTCTCACAACCTATTCCCATTAGGAGGGTGCAAGCAGGTGCCAGCTAAAGGCTGGGTACAAATACAACCAGAGTAAAGACACAGCATAGTCAGCTGCTGTGGGATCTGTGCAGATGCTTCTCTGTGATCTGCCAAAAGCCCTCACTAGAAAAAGGATCAGTGGCCAATGGCCTGTAGCTCTTTCAACTAGACCTTACTTGATTTCTCTTTGCAATACGTGATGTTTGCTGGTGATGTGGGTACCTGATTTTGGAGGCAGCATATCCATATAATAACAATGAGTTTAGAACATGAACTCTGTTTAATGTGTCTGTGTTTCCCGTTGGGGCTTTAATAAGCTACAGCATGGCCTACCTGTCACTTCTTAGGTCAAGAACTAAACCAGAGACAGACATGTCCAATGTCCTGGCCTCACATCTCTTGACCTGTAGCATTATATCCCCAGATGCAACTCCCAGCTTCTGGACCACAGCTGAAATAAAGTACTTTGTCGGTGCAGGGATTCTCTGCCCTGCTTTGGTTACTGCTGCTGTACACATCTTTGTCCCTTTCTTTCTCAAGTAATTTGCTGAGCTTCAGGTTGCTGGAAATTATGCCCTGAGGCTAGAGCAGCCCACACTTGGTCCATATCAGCAAATCCCTTGCCAGAAAGTCTGACAGCAGTGTTTTGCATACACATTCAAGTGCCCATCACATGCATTTCATCTCAGACAACCTATGTAGGCTGAGCACAATATGACCCACCTCAGAGCCAGAGATGTACCATGGAACAGGCATACCATGCCTTACACTTAGCTAAACATTTTGTATGGTTTCTTAACAGATTTTTCTTGCCTTGAGTTTCCTGACATGTAGTTATATAAATATATAGAATATAAAATTAATTTGTCACTATATAACTTACTACAGAAATCCTCATTTTTTGCAAGATAATTCTCACTAAGCTTTCATAAACACTGTCATTTAAACCTGTAAACTGCCCTTCAAACATGTGTTTAACAGTGGGACAGTTTCATCAAAACAAAATAAAAAATTCTCAGTTTTAACATGAGTGACTTGCCAAGAGCCATGGAAACCAAACAATCCACAAGTGAGAATGCTCACTCAAGATACCTTCAGCTGATTTATCTGATGGGCCACTGCTTCATTGCTTTGGAAAGGTTCTCTGAGACGAGTATGACCATCTCCTCCTTTCCTTGCTTTCCTGGTTTTTCATGGGAGCAGAAAGTGTCACCCATCTTAGGTGACTTCTGGCCAGTCTCTAATTGTGAATGTTACATTATGAACGACTTAAAAAAAACATGGCTAGAATTGTCTTCCCATGTTTTAGGGAAATTTCTGTTCCTTGTAAGGAGTCTCAGCACCTACAGATGGTCTTTTTAAATGATACCTAAAACACCAAAGACTTAACACCATTTCTGGTTTATATCTTTGATAAGACCCCTCGTCTTAGTTCTAGACACTGGACTGCTGATTCTGTTACTGACTTAGGATGAAAACAAGCTACTTTAAAGTACTTCAAATTGATTATTAGGTAATTTTATATGGAATGTTCGTGGGTGGATGAGCATACAGCAACAAGGGTGTAACAGCTTGTAATTCATTGATTTGATGTTCATGTTTTGTTCCAGGAATTTTAAATCAGGGGAAAAAAAAAAACGGTGTTGTTGCCATTTATGTTTGTCTGTACATTTCTCCTCTTTATACTGAACAGACTACTCAAAATGTTAGGAGTTGACTGGTGATTTTCAGATATTCCATGAGATCTAAGGAAACCATGCTAGCTGAAAGATGGCAAGGCTTTACATTCCAATGGTTCAGTCATGGAAACAAAACTTAAGAGTTCTAACATGAGTCAATTAGCTAGGCATGCTTAGTTTTCTTTGGTAATTGTAGGCTTGTTTTCCCCAGTAAGGTCAAATGTTAAGGCTTGTTTGGTTTTGTGGCCTGTGCTCTTTAGTGTATTCGAAATCCATTACCACGGATGAGGCATTTGTGCTGGAAATGGGCCAACTGAAGGCTGTTTGTAAAGTGAAATGCCCCCAGCATTTCCTCTTTTTGTTGAGTTTAGGCAGTTGCAACATCCCTTTGGGCTTCAGGAGTTCCATTTGAAGGTCTGAGGTGTTTTGGTGTTGGTACCTAAATACCTTAGGGTAGGATTCCTCCTCCTGAGAAAGAGAGCATGTGACACAAGTAACGGTTCCATCTCATATCATAAATAATAAGCTCTCCATTAAAATCACTGACTACTAAGAGCCGTTTGCCACCCCATCATCTTCCTGCTCCAGATCCAGGTATGGAAGTGAGTTCAGAGATCACTTGTTGGCACAGCTCTCATCCCCATTGCAGCCCCACTTTCATGAGAGTTTTTTTGCAGAGTGCCTGTGGAAGGCAAGAGTGATCCCTGGACATGAACTTGCAGTGAGGTACACGGCATGGAGGGAGCATCCCAAGAACATCCACTCACCTCCCACGAGCACAAGGACAAGGCGCACCAGTAGGGATTTTGCTCAGTGCTGGGCCTTGTGCAGGAGATTTTGTAAAAGGAGTTTGCATCATTGCAGGAGGGTTGGAATAGATGACCTTTAAAAGGTCCCTTCCAACACAAACATGATTCTATGAACAGAACCTACTTAGACCTGAAGCACTTGAGTGGAAAGCCATCATCTTGAGACTTAACCCTTCCCAACCCTTATGATTAAGGTAAATCAAGTCAAAATTAAAAGGCATCTTTTGACAGAAATTGTTGACTAATCAGAAGGAATTTTGACAAGAAGCCAAAATTCCCTGTTTGAACAGAACATTACTGCATCCCCTGATTCTGCTAATGCTCAAACATTCCCCAGCCTGAGCAGCTGCCCTTCTGGCACCCAGCTGTCCTGCACAGATCTAACAAAGTAGTATCCTTCAGGAACACTACGTCCACAGTGATCATGCCCTTTGTACAATCTAATCACGAGGGCTTCATCCTTCACGTGAGCATGAGAAGGAGGAGATGGTGCTGCCCACTCAGCTACCAACACCGCAGTGGTGGCAAGTGCCTGCCACCAAAAGGTGCCAGGGAAGATGCAATCACCATCTTCTAGTGCAGCACCAGCTCCCTCCTCATCAGCCAGGGACTACACAGCAAGGGAGGTGATGTTCCTCAGGTCCCTGGGTGAACAGGCACCTCCATTAATTACACTTCCTTCCCAGGAGGCTGCTCCAAGCTCCTGTGCTCTGGCCAGGCCAGCTGCAGGCACTCACTGGCTGAAATGAGGCCAGGAGAGAAGAAAGAGGGAAAGATAAACCAAGCTGCAAGGCAGACCAAGCCAGGGAGAGCATGGGAGACAGAGACAGCATGGCATTGTAACCAGGCTGTTGGGCTGTTTGGGCACAGGAAGGTAGCTCTTGTATTTCAGACTTGTTAGCCAGTGTTAGGTGTGTCTCTGGTTTGCAAAAACAGTCTGAGTGCCAGAACAGAAGCAAATGTTGAAACAATGCCTCTTTGCAAAACAGAAGTCATGTTTTCATCTGGACACCAGACAGTTTTGCTCCACCAAAAATCAAGTGGGTGGTTCAGAAACCATTTTTGACACCTAGAGATTTAAATTGTGTTTCTCTCTTTGTTTATTCCCACACCTATAATGATCTGTGATGTTTTTCTTATTTACAGTGTTTCAGAGCAAGAGCTCACACATCTAATGCTGATTAATTCTGCTGGACTGAGCAACTGGCTCCCCTGTGGATATCCTGTTTTCCTGTGAATCATCAGTCCTTCTTGAGACATCTTCCAACTCAGATCAAAGGTCCTGAATGTATTAGATATGAAGACATCAGACAGCTCTAACAGATTAGAAAAGACACACACAAAGAAACGTGTCCTGGCTTCTCCCTCCTGTCCTGCTGAAAACTGGCACAGTGAACAAAATCCTAAGCTCTTGTCATAAAAAGTAGAAAGACAAAAAGAAGAAAAATGGAGAGAGACTTTGGGAATATAGTTTACCCAAAGATTTCTGCAAATTGCCCTTTCTAGGTATTTGCACTTTTGTACTTTCTTAGTTCTCCCTTATAGTTGGGAACTTCTCAGGCTAGATTCTCATCTGATGGAAAATGACATCTGTGAGCTTCAGCAAGACCTGCACCAACTGCGTCAGCAGAGGACTTGGGACTATCCCTTTAAGCACTGAGCCTTGCCTACAAACACAAAAATTAAAGGAACATGAACACCTGTGGTCTGCTTTTTTCAAGTTTATGTAGTCTGCTGTATCCTCCCTGGTTTTATTCAATTTTCTATATAGCTACATGAACAACTGAAAGGGTCCTGTACCAGTGAAATGCCAAAACCTGAGGTCATGAGGTCAAACTAGATTATCTTAATAGTATCTTCTCCTCTTGCAATCTTTGCACACAGGTTTTATCTGATAAAGGAGTTAAAGTCTTTATTTCAGCAATGTTTGATCTTGAAGATTACACAAATAATTAGTCTTTTAAGCTTCTGAGCTTTTTTTAAAATAGAATTTTAAACTCTCCTTTTAATGGATGCCTTTTAATCCTTATGTTTAAGTGTAAGAGCCATGTTTGATCTAAGACGACAGACAATGTGTTTGGATAGACAGAAGGCCATTTTTCTGGGAGTGTTTGAAAAATGCATCGTGTTTTTTCAAGAAGCTCTTCCTCCAATCAGTAGAAAGAGCTGACTGAGGGACCAGAGGACAGTCTTTTGCTGTTGTTAAGCTCATATCAAAGAAGATAGAATGTGCTGCTCTTACATCTTAGAGTGGACTCTGCCAGGCTTTTTTTTAGTCCTAAACTTCTAACTCTTCTTGTATCCTTCTGAACTTGGAGGGGAAGATAAACCCTTTTAACCTTATGCACTGTGAATATTCACTTGAAGGCAGTGGAGGAAAGCATACCCAGCAGGAATACACTCTGCAAACACTCAGCAAAGTCATTAAATCTGCATATTTTTAATCAATGAGGTCTTGGCAAAATAAAGGGTGGTGGTTTTTATCCAGACTGTAGTTTGTCCAAGTCCTTGGGTGGGGTTCAGCTGTTTATGTTTTCTTTGAGGAAAAATGTCCTCAAGGTCTGGTGCTGAGTTGTTCTTTGCCTCCAAAAAAAAAACCCAGTGTGGGAGTATCAGCATATGGCAGGGTTGTGAGAGGCATGTGAACTGAGCCCAGAGTTTGCCCCTTGATACAGTTCAGGCATCCATCAGGGCCACTGCAACCACCCAAAGGAGGTGGGACTGGGTTTGAAGGAACTAGGGCCAAATGACATGAAAAATACTAACCTTCTGCATAGAAACAGAAACCTCACTGCCCATTCCTGAGGACAAATGGATAATATATTTTATTTTCAGTATCAGTGGAAATTCTGTTGTTTTCATGACCTTCCCCTTTTAATTGGACCCACGTATGCATTACACATGTACTTAGAAATGCACTGGAAATAGTGATGGATAACATAGTTTTCCAATATTTGAAAGAGGAGCGGGGGGCACTTGTTGGTATGTCCAATCTGGGAAGCAGTAGGAATACCACAGCATATGCTTGAGACTTTGCTAAGCATGTAGGACATTAAACCAGATGCTTCACCTCCCCCAGATTCCTCCCTGTCAGTTCATCTGGGGCAGTGTTGAGGGAGCTGGAGACTGCTGGCTTTTTACCTAGTGCTACTTTGTTCCTCCAAAGGGTTCAGACTCTTACCTCCTCCTGCTAGGGACCATATACTGAGCATGCCTCATGTTCTGCATGTGCACAGTAACGCAATTTTGTCAGGCCCATCAAATTATGCAACACCTTGGGTTGGAAAGGACTTTAAAGGCCATCTCATTCCAACCCCCCTTGCCATGTGCAGGGTTGCCACCCTTGTGGAACACTGACCAGACAATAAAGCTGTTGGAATAATGATGATGCCAAACCATCGCTTCCCAGGGGGAAGTGGAGCTGGAGGTTGTGTGTGTCTCACTAGCAATTTTCTTGTGACTTTCTGGCACAGCATAAAAAAGAGAGCTGTCTGAGAAGGGGTTGGAATTTGATGCTTGGGAAGGTGATGTGAAATACTTTTCAAATATCTGTTTGGGCCAGAAAATTAAGACAAAGAAGACAAAGCCTGGCCTCAACACTGTGACAAAACAGTCTCCTACCACCTTTGGGAAGGCCAGGGATTTCACTCATGGATTTTTAATGCTGGCACAGGGACACTATCTTACAACAGAGCGTGGGCATTTCTGGCACTGTGGGGATTGCTGTTAATGACACCTGAAAGTGATTTTTTTTCTATTTTTTTTTTTTTTTTTTTTTACCTGGCATTGCTCCTTCGAGCAAATTAAAGTCTGATACATTCACATTTCTATGTGTCATTAACCTAGACACCTACTGCAGGGCCTAAAGCTTGTGGCTGCTGGAGAGATTAAATCCTACTAATGCGCTTTTCTTTACACACTGAGGGAATCTGGAGTCTCTCCTTTTGAAGCTGACTTGCTATTTTGACTAATTGCTTCTGGTAACAGTTAATAGCATTTTGCAAAGGCACTTCATCTGCTGACAGCAGATTGATGTAAGGAAGGGACACAGTTCACATTTCCAAAGGGAGCATTGGGAAACCCATTACCAGCTTCATTAATCTGTTAATAATAAAATTAAAGTACAAATAAAATGTGACAAATTGAGTTCTGTTGTGAAAGTCACTTTAACAAGAGGCTCTGAATAAAGGTCAAAACAGACTCTGATTTCTGCTGTGTTCTAATAGTAGAATCAGAGGAGAGCATTGTAGAAACACTGTAATTAATCTGGCAATACTATAATTGTCCCCAAATGAGTTTGAAGAGTGATTTTTTTTTTCTTTTTCCTTGAGAACATTTACAAAACCCAGAACATACAGCTCTGTCACACAACATTTAAGTGCTAATCCAATTTCACAGGAAGCTTTCAAAAATGTAGGTATGGTAGATAGGCTTACTCTCACTGCCTGCCTTCTTGTGCTGCTACATCAGTCAAAACTCAAGTTTACCAGCACAAGGGCAAAAGAGAGAGAAAAAGCCATGCAGGAGTAGATCTTCTAACACCTTTCAAAGAAATGAGCCTGACACTGAAACAAGCTTCACCAGAGTCAACCAGCCAGATCAGTCATCCTTTTCTGGCAAGGATGGCATTGGCTTGCCAAATTTGTTTAAAATTAAAATGGATTTACTTTTAGGGTTATCCCCCAAACCTATTGGTACTCCCTGCATCAACCTTCCTAGCCACATTCTAGGTTAGCAGGATATCTTAATCTAGACTTTATTCTTAAATAATCCTCCTGCTAAGACCTTCAGCTAATACTGCAGAAAAAAAAAACCTGCTAAGAATGAGACTGATTCATCTCTCCAAGGCACAGTGTGAATGGGTCCTGTAGAAAAAGATCAAATTTATCAAATTCCTTCTTATTACCGTTGAGCAATTGCCCCAAAAGCAGCCAGTCACAGAGCATAATTTGGAGACACAGCTGCAGTGAATGGAGAGCTTCCTGCAGCCTGGCAGAGCAGCCTCTGCTGGGAGCACCTGAACCAAAGGCATGCTATTAGAGAACCCAGCCAGGCAAGCAAATACATAAACATGTTAATGTGAAGTGTTTGAGGAGAATGGCTCATTAAGCCAGGCAGAATAACAATACAGAAAACTAATAGCTCTATTTTAAAAATCGGCAGGAGGAAAGGGAGGAAGTTGTCCTTTTGTTCTATGCAAGCCAAAAGGAGTCTGTAGAGCCTCCTCTTCTCCAGTCATTTCAGGGATAATCCCAACACTGAAGAGACCAGATTTCCAGGTTGAGAAGCACCATATGGAGTCAGCTATGTCAGGAAAGATGTAAGGGGAGGGGGAGCATAAAGAATAAGGGAAAAAGAACAAGGAACCATTGTTACCTGGTCTCATACAAGATGTGGAACTGCCCCAAAGTTAATGGGTTGAGGGTCTGGGTAAGGCAAGAAGCCTGAAGCAGATGCTCATCAGTGTGAAACACTCATAAATTGGAAATGGGATATAAACTGGGTTTAGCAGCCAGAAATTTGTGTGGGTTATAGAGGAGGTCTTAAGCAGAGAGGCAGATGATGGAAGGGAGAGAGGGCAGCAAGAAAGCTGCTGGCTCTGGACGGATTAATTTTTCATTAGCACAGTGGTCTCACAGAGGAAGGAGCAGGACCGAGGCTCACATGAGCATATTTTTCTGCCACAATGTATAGCAAGAATTATTCTTGTGCTCAGACTGACTCTAGCTGCTTGCTTTACACTCAGTCTCACATTTAATATCTATTTGTGGTAAACATCAAGTCAGACCTCTAATTCTTGTGGTAGTGATTTGAGCACTAGAAGTGGAGCAATCCTGTTCAGTTTGGGTTCACAGAGAGCTAAGTTGTCTGTGCATGGTGGAAGATTTTGGGAAAAGCAGTGATGGGCAGGCCCAGAATTTCGCAGCTGCTTTGCAATGTGGAACTAACATGATTTGATTTTTCTTTGTCAAGGACTCTCTCCAGCTAGGAGAGTACTATTTCCTACCTCCTTGCTCCCATTTCCCATCAATTTTCCTATACTTTTGAAGTGGATCTTTCTCAGACAGTGTTTTTATAAGGCAAGGAAGACAAGCTCTGGTATCTGTCTTTCCACTTGCTTTTCTCTTTTCTGTTCAGCAGAAATTTGTGCATTCTTGACCCAGTGTAAGCCTGAGGGATATGGCCGCAACAACTGTAAAAGAATACCCCCAGGTCTGTTTGATGCCCACCAAATTCCTGAGTCTTCCTCAAAGTGTTTGCTGACCACATCTGCTGCACCACAAGGACGGCAGCTTTGTATTGCTACTGGTTATGTATGGGAACCTGCAGCTGCCTGCTGTAAAAGCAATCATGACTCAGGCTTTTCTTTCTGTATAATATATGTTTCTCTCATAATTGCTTTCATTTTTTCCTTTCCCAAGAGTTCTGCCTTGTAAAAAAATAGAGAGAACAACCCTATGAAGAGAATTAATATCAAATATGGAAGACCTAATGCCTGAATGCCCAAACACAGCTCTGGTGGTCAAGTCAGTACATTGTAACTCTGGGTTCAGCATTTGCTCTAAGTCCCTCCAACTCTGTAATTTAATTCTTCAAAGGCACTATTATTAGGGCAAAAACATGGCCTTTCTGGCCAAGCACCAAGAGCCTCAGCTGAGGTAAACATCTACGTGTCTGTTGTGCCAGGGTCATCTGTAGGAACAACCATCACAAAAATTGCCATACAGTCTAAATGGCAGCTGTCTCTCCTTCAAGAGGTTCACTTCAAGCTCTTCAGGGCTTAATGGTAGGTGACAGAAAATAAAGCAGCTTTCAGCAACAAAATAGTAGCCTGCTCATGTAAGTAGAGAGAAGTGTAAGTGATGGTAGCTAGGAAAACCAAACTATTAAATCTCAAACAAGGGCTTTTTTTTTTTTTTTTTTTTTTGAGGGAGGGAGGAGCAGAGGAAAAAAATTTTCAATCTGGCAAAGAATAAAGAAACAAAGACAGAAGGCAAATGAGGATATATAGTCAATATGAGAAGAGTTTAATATGGTATGTTCCCCATTCCTTTCAGTCTTATGTCAATATTTGGATTACTTTCTCCATGGCTCAATCACCACTTCTGAGATGACGCAGAATTTATTGAATGAGCCTCTTTGGCTCCAATTAAACAAAAGCTAGAGCAGAGAGTCCTAATGTTCCCCATAGCCATAAAATTTATAGACATATGCATTTATGGGAAGGGTGTTTGCTTTTAAGTTCCCAGTGTCTGGCTGGTTGCCTGGTGTGAGAGAAGGACAAATCTACCTGCAGGGATATGTGCTGGACACTGAGCCATGCCTGCCCTCCAGGCACTCAGTGCCACCAATATCCTCAGCTTAGAGCTGGATCCAACTGAGTATTTTCAACACATTTTCTAGAGGAGAGTTTCTATCCTAAAGTCCAAGCCTGAAACCTGCCATGATTTATGTGCTTGACCCACTGCAAGCAGTGTTATCGACTGATGGAATGGTTACCACATCAATCGCAAACCATAAAGTCAGGTGTGTATGAAGTCCAAGGGGCAACTCATTGCTACTAAACTAAAATTCTGCAGAGTTGAGTGTGTGTTTGAAGTTTCAGGGCCCAGAGTGTTCAGAACAAGTATAGGTAAGAAAATATTGCGGGTTTTGCAGGTTTTGTTTTGCAGGTCTGGGCACTGTGGTCTCTTAATCAGTTTAAGAACAGAGATTGTACCTTGGTTGTGGAGGCATGAGGAAAGATCTATAATCAGAAAAAGATACTGATAACTGCTGGATGGGGTTTCCTCTTCCTTCTGGAAGGTAGCATCTCCCAGGCTTGGCAAGTTCCCCAGGCAGCAAAACCAAGCTCTCAGCTGGGCACGGGGACAGTCCTGCAAGGAAGGAACTGCCAGTGGCAGTCAGAGCCCTGAAATGCCTGTGTCCTTGTGCTTGGAAGAAAGAAGGTGTCATCAGTCAGGAGTGTAGTCAGAGGATGGAAAGAAAGGTAGGGCTGCATGGGTCAAGAGCCTGGGGATCAGCAATGTTGGATGTTTCAGAGCAGAGGAAATAAAGCCCTCACATCTTCAGGGAACAGGACTTCATGACTTGTCTCCTCTTTGCAAGCAAGTTCACACCAGGGACAGATGTGTGTATTTATCTGTAGGTCTCTGCCTCAGCTGTCTCCCTCTAATGAGAAAGAAAACCAGTAAGGCCACCAGGTTAGCAGGTGCTCTGGCAGCCCAACCAGCAGGAAACACACAGCTGGGATACAGCTATCAAGTCTTCATCAGGACTACGGGACTCCAACCAGTGGGGTTCTCTTTGCCCTTCCCTCCCCTCTCCTCTTACAGTTGCAAATTTTATTTTCATTTTAGCTGTAAGAGTCTCTTTGCTCCTGACATTTCCTCATGTCTTCCCCAAGTAAACCAATGTTTATAACATTAAATATATTTGCTGTGCATTGGTGTTAAGCAATTGCTTTTAAAAGATAATCTTCCCCTGTCTGTTATTACCCCTTTATTTCCACTGCTGTTTTTCTTGGTGAGTTATATGTGGAAGAAATTACTGCTATTTTGTCTTGAGGTTTCCCTGAGGAATCTTGTCAAAATGAACAGTCCTTTTACTGAGCTTTCCTATACAGATTGAGCAGAAATAAAACAAAATAATTAAATGGCTCCTGAAAGAATCCAGTGCCTAAAACCCTGGGGAAAAATAATGGTTCCATCTACACCACTGTGAAAGCCTTTATTGAAGCACGGTGTTTATGTTCTGCAGAGGGTCTTACAGCATCATCCCCACCACCAGCAGCTCCGAGTGCTTTCCAGGCGTGATGTGACTAAAAAGTGTCACCTGTTTGTTCTCACAGCCTCTTCCCACTGGGAGAAACCCGTGTGGTTGAGAGCCTTGTTTTGGAACTATATTACTTCTGTTTGAGTCATAATTTTAATATTGTTTTTAGTATACTTGTTATAATCTGTATCCTTTAAAGAAGTTCAGTGGCACTCAGGGAGTGAGTGTGTCTCCTGGCTGCCTGTTCTTCTGAGTGCTTTGTTCTTCAGTAAGAGATTGAGAAAAAAAAATTAGTGTTAGGGAAGTTTTTCTTAAGTTAGAAATAAGAGGCTGAATTTCACACCAGTGATACACTTAATTTGTGCCTACAAATCAGCATGATGAATAATGTCTTGGCTTATTTTGCTGCGCAAAAATATCCTGCATCCATGCAAAGTTATTGTTGCCACAGCCCCAAGCATGGTTGTGGCATG
The DNA here is from genome assembly GCF_024509145.1 of Vidua macroura. Lineage (NCBI taxonomy): Eukaryota > Metazoa > Chordata > Aves > Passeriformes > Viduidae > Vidua > Vidua macroura. The sequence goes on along the minus strand of NC_071571.1, from coordinate 66,424,697 downwards.
AAAACCCTCAAGTGCCTTTGTCTTTTTTTACAAAGCCTGTGAGGTTTCCTTGACTTTGGAATTTGTCCTTCTGGTTGGATCAAACAGTCCAAAGCTGTTCAGTTTTCTGGCTCATCTGTTCCCCCCGCTACTTCTCAGAGAGTGAGAATTAATGGGCTCAGTCTTGCAAGACACTGATCTTTCTGGCACCAGTTCAACAAACCACTTATGCAAGGGTTTAAATTTTAACTGCCCAGAAGCTGCTGAGGTCAATGGTACTGTACCAGGGACTGCAGTGGGATCATCTTCCCTGACCCTGCAGCCTGACCTGCTGACATCCCTCTGGCTCCCACGCTGCCATAACTTGAGGGTGACCTCAGCACATGTTTGTTTATCCTGGAATTTAATGGGTATGTGGGGACTTTACTGGATCTGCCTTACACTGCCCAGCCCTTAAGTTCAGATATCTACAGAGCAGTCACAAAGGGACAGCAGATGGGGTGGGATTGGCTCCATGATGTTGTCCAGTGGCAGCCAGCTACCCTGGCCATGAACACTCCTTCAGGCACCGAGGACATGGGCAACCTCTGGGGGGACCACCGTCCTTCTCACCATCCCACTACATGTTGTGAGGTTTTTTTTTTGCATTCCAAAGGGTTTCACAGTAAAAGAAGGTGGTGTTGGCACTCAGGTTTGAGTACCCAGGTTTCTGGGGACCTGGATCTCAATGGTTTCCTGCAGTGCCATGTTGTAATGGTGAAAGGAGAGGCCACCAGGTCAAGCAATACCTGTGCATGAACAGGGGTTCTCACGAGTTCTTTGCTTCTTAGAGAAACAACAACAAAATTCATCTCAGGCATGATCACTCACAAAACTTATGAACCTTTGGAGGCAGCCAAAATTGACCCATCCTTTCTTCTTGAGAGGGGCAGGGGAAACAATCTCCACTGGTCCCAATTACTCTGTTCGCTAGAAAAAATATTCCCGTGTAATGACCTCAGTAGGGAGTGATCAGCTCCTTTTGTGTATTAAATTAAACCTCTGGGGGACATTAAACCCTCTAATTCATATTTCTCAGATGCAATTTAAGCCTTTCATCAAAAAACCTCATAATATCTGAGCACTGTCATACCCAGTAGATTAATTTTCATGTGGAGGATGAAAATAGCCAACAACATGTTAACAAATTCCATGGGGAGACCAATTGTAATGATATAAATAATCTAACACGGGCACAAATTTGAAAATATGCTTCTTTATGGATCGCTGAGAACAAAAAGGATGTTTTAAACATTTTCTTTACATTAAGATAGAGGTGGGGAAAACCTCCCTAGCCTGCTCATTAAGAATGGAGTACATGAACAGTTTCCAAAGGTCAGAGTCCCAAAATGATGCATCTCTATTTCTTAGGCAGAAAAATTTCCATGTGCCAAGAAGACTGCTTGCATAAGTTGTCATCACTTCTGCTGCATTAAATTGACTGAGGAAAGGACAGGTTTGCATGAGTAACAACTTTCACTTTGGGATAACTGCAGAGAAGAACATTGCTTCCTGTGCAAAGAACTGATCCCAGATCAAACATCACATTTTGAGGAGCACATGTATAATTTCCGAGGTTTGGGGACTTTTCTGAGAATTGCCTGTGAGTGCAGGACAGCCCCAAGCCTCAAAACGCTTCCTCCACCTGCATCCTGTGAGAGCATTGCTATGATAGAAAACATAAGCAAAAACAGGCCTTAGACACAATTTAGCCCCTGGAGTGGGTAGGCATTTTCTGATGGGAAAAGCAGCATTCCTCCCCTTCCAGCTGGACACTTTATCTAACACCATTGCTTATGACAGCACACTGATGGATGCAGGTCTCAGTGGCAGTTCACCTCCTGAGGAGAAGCAGAGCCTTTGGTAGGATTCTCAGCCACACTGAGAGCTCAGGGCAAGGGGGGTTTCTGTGCAGCAAATGCAAAGCTACAGGATGATAGCCCAGGTCAAGGAGAGGGAGGATATGGCTGGATGTAAAAAGGGGCGTCTGGGAGAAGAGAAGAAAATGCAACAAATTATTTATCAAATAAACAGACACACTTGCAGTTCAAGTGACACTAAAACATCTAGAAGCCTCAGAGAAGAATAATGGTATCATGAGAATATTAGGAGCTTTGCTTTGAATAATTTAAATTATTATTTTAAGCATAAAACCTGCTTTAGCAGTGTTCAGCATCTCTTGTTGAAACATTTTCCACTAGAACCCTTGGTTTTTGCATATCTCTACATATTTACTGCTATTAAAAACATATGAAAAAATGCTTATCAGCCCCATCCAAAACTTATTTTCTGGCATACAAATGCTTTAATCTATTTTTGCATTTAATCATCTATAAATAAGCAAACTAAGACATAGTCAAATAGTGCACATTCAAGCCATGCGTACATCAGGTACTAATTTTCAGCATGTACTCAATTTGTCCAAAAAAATTGAGCAGAATAAGCATCCTAAGTCCTGGTTAGTTCATTGGGCTGAGGCAGAGTAGAGTTACAGTGGCCTATGAAAAGCAGAACAGGAGGTCAGGCCTATTTATGTCCTTTTCCTGATGGATTTGTGAAGGATAGAGTTTGCAAGGAGACATGGCTGGTGAATTATGCCACTACACTGGAAAAATCATCTGGGGTAGACACAGCTACAGAGTGTGGGCTCAGCCTGCAGGTACAGGTTATCCTGCTGAGAAAAGGCAAAAGCCCCCCCAAACTTGTGCTCTTTTCCAGAGACAGTCCAGACTGAGGAGACCTAACACATACTGCCACAGCCCAAGTGATGTGGTTAACCCTTTGAAGAGAAACCATGACTTATCATCACTCATTCCTAAACTCTTCATGTCTTGCAAGGTAGTAAATGAAATTGTTTGTTTTACCAAATCCTGTCAAATCACTTTATCCCTGGAAAGCTGTCTGGAAAATCACAGAGGAGCTGTAACAGGCATGTCCACAGGCATGGGAGAAGCCAGCTTCCATTCACTCTGGCCAGGCCACCTGAAGCTACAGAGAAAGACTGATAACAAGTTCTTATTTTTGTCATTGCAAGGGCTATTTGCCATTTCCTTCTGCTCTCTTCTTCACTCTATCTCTGGATACTTTAATGTTGAGTTTATGAGGCTCAGTTTATGCAGAGCTCATCAACAGCCTATTCCTGCTGTAATTCCCACCACCAGCCCACTCTGGGAGAGCACCAAGGAACAAGAGAGAGGTGAACTGACAGAGAAAAAGACCCATGTGGTATACACGAACTCCTTTGTAATCAAGAATATTAAAAGGATAAAAATCGATTAATAATGAATTCAGGAGGCTCTCTCTACATATTTTAACTGCCTGATATTATCTCATTGAAGAGACACTCCAGTCTCACTAAAATGTGTTGTTACACAAGCAAAGCACTCGGGCATTGATTTTTCTCTTGCTGAGGATTATGAATCAACATGATTTAAGCAACTCTACTCCTGAGAGTAATGACCAGCCCCTGAAAGTTTAGCCAAGCACAGGAACTTTCTGGACAGGGGCAGTTTTGTATAAGTGCTTTTAATTATATTTGAAGACATGGATTGTTCATTAATATTTGACCTCTAATTATATTTTTAAGAGGTAGCTCTATTGAAAAACAGTTATATTGTGAAGATGTGTGCAGAAACGCAAATGAAAGCAATTTTTTAAAAAAAAAACTGTGCAACACTTTCTCTTGAATGAGCAGATCTGTTGTTAAGCAGCAGGCCAGAGGGCCCCCCTCTGCACCATTAGTCGTGTCCTGTAGGCTTGTGAAACTGATATGGGAGTTGTGGTTATGAGCTGCAAGTGTCTAAACTAAAATGCAAGTAGCTGCTGCCCTGGCTTGCATCTGAAGGCACTGAAAGGACATAATTGCACAGTGGTAGCTGTGAGGTGCAAGAGCTGCTGCAGGCTCCCCTCCACCTGCATGCATATCCTGTGGTTTCCCTATCAGCAGGACTGAGCTGAAGTTGCTCCAAGGCATCCAGCACCTGCCTGTTGTGCAATACTTCTTACTTAGGCAAAAGGGAGAACAAACCTTCCCTGCAGAGATCCCTGAGAGCAAAAATACAAACCGTAGCTATGGAGTGAGTATTTAGTGCTGGAATCGTGAACAAATTTGCTTGGCCTTGCACTTCCCACTGCAGCAATCAGCAGCTGTTTGCTGTCTGTGATGGCTGCCAAACCCAGCACCCTTTTGGAGAGCAAAGAGCCAGGCAGGGCCCTCCTGGTGCTGGCAGAGTTTATAGTTCTCTCTCCAGGATCCCACCACTTGCCCCAAGATGAGAAAAACATGAGTTTCTTTGCTGTTTATTGTCTATCTTCTCTTTCCACTAAACCCCCCCAGTCTCTGAGCTGTCCAGATGTGCTGATATCATCCAGGGCCTTGCATAACTTTCCTCTTGGGGAAGAAAAAAAAAAATGCTGCAGTAGCAGTTCCTATGGAAATTTATTATTTTAATAAGATCCTCTGAAGCACTCAAAACCAAACTAACAGCTGTTCAGAGACCAGTTGTTTCCCCTGAATTCACTGAATTTCTAGGTGAGCATGGACTTACGGGATATAAATTTGAATGCTTCTAAAACCAAAGCTCAGAAAACATTCAAACCAGAAACAATATCTTGATGAAGGTGAAAATTGAATTTAGCATTCAAGTCCCTGTTTTCTTCTCCCTCTGAACAGGAGAGAAAAGATCACTGGTTTATTGCTCTGTTACTTGTGGCACCGAATAGCTTTAGATGTAACATAAGGAAATCTCTTGTGTTAGACTTAGGGCCAAATTGCAGAGGTACACCAGAGTTTGCATTAAGAAACCACACACACATATTCTCTTCTGTGCTTCCTGTACAGCCTCTGCAGACTTCACTGACTTACACCAGCACAGGAGAATGGGAAACCAGTCCCTGAATGGCAGGAAGGAGTGCAGGGTGATGACAAGAATCTGTAAAACCTTGCGTGTTCGGGAGGGAGAGATGTAAGGATCCTCCATGATAGGAATTAAGGATCATAAAGCAGAATTAAAAAGAACTAAAGGATGTATTTTCTTCACACCAAATACAAGTGAGCCACAGCAACTGGCTGTGAGATTCTGTGAACAATAAAGCTCATCTATTTTCTGAAAACTAGGTAACTCAGTTACCTAGGAGAGCTACTACATTCAAAAGCACCACCTCTAGCTTCTGGGACTCATGGGGGTGTCTCACGTTACTTCCTTCTTGATTCTCCTACTCCTTCCTAGGAATCTGCCTTGGACTGATGTTGGTGGCTTTTGGTCTGACACAGCACAGGTGTCCATGCATGTGGAAAGGGATTGTGGCAGCATGATATCCTTCCCATAACAAGGCATGCAGAATGCACAAGGGATTTGAATGGATGCAGAAGGATTTGAAGGGGATGCAGTGTAGCACCTGGGCCCTGGATGAGGGTGAGCAAGGTGAGACAACACCTAGGAGAAGGAATTCTTATATATTTTTTTGGTTTTACAATCACTGGTTGACAAAACCTCTCCATGATCCCACTGAAAACCCTTGTGGCAGCTCAGCTGTTCTTGGGTTTTGACTTTAAAGACTTGCCAAGATTTCAGTGGTTTGGATTTGCTGGGTTTTTTAAATACAAACAGTGTTCAGGGTTATATTTACCATGCTTACTTTAACAGTATTTGGTGCAGAGGCTGTAGAAGTTTCTGTTTTTTTGTATACACAGATGCCCCTTAAGAATCAGACTATTTATGCTACTGTCTGGATAAAGTAAAAAGCATCCTGTCTTAGGACATTTTTGTGAAGATTTTTTCACATTGTACTTAGTTTTGTTTTTCAGTTAAATGTGTCACTGGACATCATGACAGGTGAGAAAAGGCTGCTTCCTTTGTCTTGTACGTTCAGATGGAATTTATTTCCCTATGAATCACACGCGATTAAGCCCAAAACATTGGTCTTATAGCAGGTCTGCAGTATAATGCTTATAGATCTATGCCATCATCCTTCACAGGTGTGCAAAGGAGTGTGAGAGCTAGTTACTTCCTTTGCTCACATGGAAAGTGAGTGTAAACTGTTCAGAAACTGTGACCCTGGCAGAGTTTTATTTGTAGAAGGAAAGTGAACAAACTTGCTGGGCTGTGTGGGGAAAATCCACATCTCTTCAAGTCTGGCAGTGCTGTCCTTGTGCAGAGGTGTGGGATGAGCTACTGAGATAACTTTGTTCCTCTCTGATCCCTTCAGTATTGGGTTGGATCAGGCATTGCCATCCTCCTCCTCTGCATTTGGCTCTTGCAGCATCAGACACTGACAGCAGCTGCTGTCCTCAGCTTTCCAACTTCCTTTCTGTGCATTCCCTCTTCAACTAACTCTCCCTGGAAGAGAAGGAGAGAAAGCTGAGAGTCCCCAAAATGTTGCGTTTTCTTGTCCAGAGCCAAGGAAACACCTGCATATTTTGCCACCTAGTAGTCAGCCTTCCATGAACTCCCTCAGTTTTGTACAAGGTGATCATGAGTGATGAGGGAAAAGGACTTTTCCAATTCCAACATGCTTAAGCTATCTATCTTGAGGGAAAATCTTGAGTATATATCTAATTTTAAAGGCAATGTTAATCTCAGATACCTATAAGCCTTGCAGGGCACTGCACAATTTTCTCAGCAGTCACTGCATTTCCTCTACACACGAGTTTGAAGATGAACAGCAGAAGGAAGTGTATTGACCTGTCTGCCTAAAGACCTAAGCCCAGAAAAATAACTATGGACTAATTATTCCTCTCCTGCACCAGTGTGAAATGCTTTTAAAGAGCCACTTGTGATCCTCTTATTTCAGCCACTGATGGCAGAGGAAGTCAAGGAGACAGGAGGACATGGCTGGAGACAGAGTGTCTTATCCATCTTAGGGAAAAAACACAGCATGTGTCCATCCTCTGTCTAAAGCTGACTGAATCTCCCTCTGGAGGTGCCATTAGTTGGGTTGCTTCTTTCAGAGCCTCACAACAATGTGAGCTGAATCTGGGCCTGTAAAAGACAATCTCACACAGCTTTTAGTGACCATGTGTGCAGTGGCTTTAGGAGGTTCTGCACCTCCCCCACATTCCAGGTCCTCAAAATATTTCACCTCAGCTATGTGACCAGCTCTGCAGCCCTCTCCTCCCAGAGCTCTCTCCAGCTTTCTTCTTTTCCTCCCTTTCCCATCCACACCATGGCTATATCTGGCCTCACTTACCAGCTGTAATTTTCTTTTCCACAGGCTTATTTTCTTCCTCTTTTAGAACAGCATAACCCTTTGGGCCTGCCAGTTGGAATGCGGGATGAAGAGGTTAAAATAAGGGAAAAGAAGTCAGAGATATGCCTTTTTATTTATCATAAAAGCCAGACTTTTGTTTTAGCCCAGAAAAACCTAGAAATCTAACACCCTTGTCCAGCAGCACTTTTAAATAAGCACAGCCATAGGTACAGTCCAGTGGGAGGAAGGAGCCAGAGCTGCCACCAGTTAATTAGCCAGTCCACTAGGAAAGCTGCGACAAGCTCCTAAAACATGTCCAAGGAGAAAAATAACAAAAGGAAATCTGGTGGGATTGGGAGTTGACAGAGGTAAGGAAGGAATAGGTTATTTCAGGAGGATTAAAAGGTCAAAGGACTCAGTGTGGAGAAGCCAGACCAAATCCACCCAAAGCTTTTAGTATGGGATCATCTGAAAAACAAATCCAGGGGTTAATCCCTCAGCCTGCTCAGGAGAGTAGTGCATGTCAAAGATGTACCCCCTCCTCCAGCTAGGCATGTCCTGCTTCTGGCTGAACACGTGAGATGAACCTTCTCAGATGTCCATCCATCTGTGACACCACCTCATCCTTTGTCCCAGGTTTGCTCACTCCTTACATGCAAGCAAATGGAAACCTGTAGGAACAAGTAGGAAGCCCAAGGGTGAATTCTTTATCCCTATACTAAATACAGGCACTGTCACTCCACTCAAAAGGATGGTGTATCAGGAAGAAAATAGCGAGCCTTCCAAGGCAGCTCCTGTCTTCCCAATTAATAATTCGCTCTGCTTCCTAGCTGCATAGTGCATTTTGAAGAGTTGTGTGACCACCTCAAGGCTGTGAACCTCCCTGGTGAATGTCCCTCACCTCAAAGATATAAACACCAAAGAACCGCTGCTCCACACCTAACAATTTCAGTTGAGCTTTTCAATTCCAATCCTTAATACTGCCCTCACACAATATTGCCCTTAATAATGTCCTCACAGTCAAGGATAGGAGAGAGTTCTATACCCTCCATGGCATCCTTTGCTCCACAGGTGTCTCTTATAGTTGTTCCTGCCAAACACACCACACTTTTCACACTGCTCAGGTTAGCAAAATGGGTTGCAGAGTAGAAATGAAATAGGCACCTGCTCCTTCTGATGACCCATGAGCCTGCCCACTTCATTTTTCTCTTCTAACACTTCAGTCTGAATGAAGGGTATAAACTTGGTTGCATTTCCTTATAGACACAAATTCTCTAGAAGACAGGGCTTTTCAGCATCCTCAAAGCAAAACTCGTGGTTTTCTTTGGGATGCAGCTTTGAGAGAACGTGTCTCAGTCAGGTCTGGATGAAGCCTGTGTATGAGGTCTGGATGAACTGCAGACAGGCCTATTGCTGTGCAGGGATTCTTCCAGTTCTAGCGGAGTCTCCCTCTCTCAGAGAGAGGGGCCTGCTTTGCTGCCTCTGCCGCGCCGGGAGGGCACTGATGCGTGATGGGACTAGTGGCATCTCCCGCTCAGCACAGCCCAGCCCGAGGCGGCTGCTCCCGGCTCCAGGCGCCAGGCGGCAGATCCAGGCACCACCTAGAGGCACTCAGGCTGTATAAGGCTGGAGAGGAAAGCGCGGCCAGCTCCGGCTCTTTTCCGCCGCGATAGCAATGTAGTACGACGCCTATCACTAAAGTTAAAAGCGTCAGCATTCCCATTTTCCTGTTCCTTATTTCATCAAAACAAGTTGATTAGTTTGAACAATAAATGCAAGCCTGGAAGCCCGCAGGGAGAGAAAGCTGTGGGCAAAAGTTCTGGGAGGGGAAATTCAGCCCACAGCAAAAAGAATCCTGTGGGACAGTTTAATTGGAGTACCTCCATAATCCATGCAAGATGTGTTCAGTTTACCAGGAACTTGTTTTAGGCATTTTTTTTTGGTGAAAGTCTCAGCCTCGCTTTTTAGCTATTAAACAAAAGCAGATTTCAGTAATTGCTTGTTGTGGTCATCCACAGCATCACAGCTTTTTAGTCTTGAATAGCTAAGCAAACTCTCCAGGCCAGAACAGACCAGAATTTTATCACTACTCAGAGAAAATCTATTTCTCTTTTCTCCTCTGACATCACTTCTTTTGGGAACTTTATAGTGAGTTGCGGTATTGATTGACTGCAATGAACCACCTGGGCTCCTCTCCTTGCATTCAGATTACCTCTCTAGAACCTGGTGAACTAGTGCTTTCAGAAAACATTCATATTTTAACTTCCTACCACCCTCTCATTTTCTTCTTTCTAGATTGTTCTTCCATTTTTTTATTTTTTTTTTTTCTTTTTGCAACCTAGTTTTCCTCTATAAACCTGTTGCTGGCCTCTCCCAAGTAGGAACTTAAAAAATAATTGCTAGGTCTACAAAGGCAGAGGCGGTTTTGTTTGTTTTATGCCACAGGGTATGTGACATGAAGTTTATTGCATCACTGAAGGTCGTTATTATAATGAAGTACCTCTCCATAATAGGAACTGGAGACTAGCCCTGGATCGATTTGCACCTCCAAGTTGCTATTTTCCTACACTTGGTCTCCCTGACCAGGGAGAAACTTTCTAAGAAATGTCAATGTCCACTTTTAAGATTCAGAACAGCATCCTGTCTAATATTTCTAACATCCTCAGACATGCAAAAAACATCACTAAACCCTTGTGGTGAGAGAACCACACCTCTGATAGATCAGAATGGAGAAAAGAAAAAATATTTCCTGAAGTCCGTTAGACTAAGATCAAACCCAAAAAAGGAGAAATATCCTCTGCTCAATGAAGCTCCTGAGCTTTGGATTTTATATGACAGGGGCACATTCCACAAGAGGTAAGTGGCTTCAGCAGGGTGACCATATTCACCTGTGAGCTCAGAAACATGAATTTCCTTTCTCAGAATTCCCCAGAATGCAGTACCTCAAGAGATGTTTGAAATCCTTTTTCACCTGCACTTTGTCATGTACTGGCATCCCATGAAAGGACACACATTGGACCCTGATGCTGCAGACGCTCGAGCATGTACTTAAAGACATTCTCAAAGCCAGTGGAGCTGGTCAGGCAGTTAGAACCACTGAGCAGAGGTTACCTGTTCAAATGAGCACTGCAGCAGAGACCTCGCAGTTCCAGCAGCTACATGGATCTTCTGTTGGAACTGTCTCTCTTGAGTGGTCCTCCATGAATGTGTGTTTCTTCCATGTGCCCACTTCTAGGGCCTGACTCCCTAATTTTTTTGTCTTTCATACCACTTTTATGGTCTATGGTGCTCTGGGACTAACTCAAGTGTTAATGCTACATTGCAGAGAGGATGCAGCACTTTGTAATTCCTTCATTGCTTAGCTGTATTTCTCATACCATGGGCCAATGTGTTTGCTCCATGACTCTGGGTTGTCAAATAACCTTTGAAAAAACCATGCCCTTGCTGATAAGACCAAAGAAATGAAAGATGAAAAAAGAAAAAAAAAGGGGGGCTTTGGCAGAGCAGTTTCTATTGCACACACTAATCAGTGCCTCCTTTTGCTACAGTGTACTTTGATACAAGGAAGTGCCTGGCAGGTTTGCTATCTCAAGGCAGCAGTTCACCTGCTGTAAGTGTTCCTCAGGAGGAGGATGAGGAGACAGAGCTCCAGTTCCACGGACGCTGTGAACTGGTCTCTTCTGGGAAGATCTCCTACTGCAGCCTGCCACAGGGCCAAGGTCCCTGCCCTCCTGGCTGCAGCTTTGGAGATGGGCAGTGCTGGCCCCGCTTGCTGATTTCCCAGCATTTCTCACATCACAGAGCCACTTGCAAGGTCCAAGAACCAGCCCCTTTACTGCAACTGAGCTTTCACCCATTGATATTCTGTACAGCACACATGGCAATGGAGGCACGGACACAGCAAGCAAGGTCTTGCCTGAAGATAGAAACACAAAGAAACACAGAATGTTTGGGGTTTAAAGGGACCTTTAAGACCATCCATTTCCAACTTCCCTGTCACTTCCAGGTCTGGGACATCCAGCATTTCTCCAGGCAACCTGTTCCAATGCATCACCACCCTTATCATAAATAATTTCTTCCTTATGTCCAATCTAATTCTACTCTTGCAGTATACAATTGTTGCCACTTTTCCTGTCACTATAGGTCTTCATAAAAAGCCTCTCTCCATCTTTCTTGCAAGCCTCCCTTATATACTGAAAACACATTGTAGGGTTTCCCCAGAGATGCAAAGATGATTGTTTCCAGTAAAAGTCTCTCTTTTCTACCTGTGTTGGAAATCCCACCTTCTCATTGTAAGGAATATCTTACACAATCACAAGCAAACTTCATGAAAACAGGATGCTATTTCATTCAAGTGTCACAACTGATATTTCTATTAAATGAAAGAGTGGAAAAATTGTGAATACTAATGGCAGCAAAGGGTAGGTGTCCTTAGGTGGCCTGCTTCTTCCTATTCTTATAACAAGGGTAAGTGGATGGAAATGAAACACAGATCTGCTAATCAACATGGTGTAATTTCTCTAGAAAAGGGAAGTGAGGATTTCTTTTTTTGCCTGATCTTAAATCATTCTCCTGTCAAGATAAGTTTTGAGAGGATCACTTTGTCTTGAAGCTTTTGATTTCCACTTTGCAAGGGAAACAAGCAAGCTGCAAAGAAACAGACAAAGATTTGAACTGTGTCACGTGGCCCAATTCAAAGAGGGAAACTCTTTGAATCATCAAAGGAAGCAAGGGGTTTACTTCTCTTTTCCATTGTACAAAATAACACATTTTCAATATACTGTCACTCCAGTTCTTCTGGGAAAAGAGACAGTTCTGGTAACCAGTGGCTGAAGCAAAGTTAAAAAACTTATTGTCAGGATCAAAATCCTTGAGAAAGGAGGCCTTTCTCTTCTTTGCATTTGGCCTGGATATCTTCCCAATTAAGTTTCATTGTCCTAGAGAAAAGTGTGATTTAAAAGCCTTTTTAAAAACTAGGAATAAAACTATATGGATAGCTAATCACTGAAATGTGTTCAAAACACAATGTTAAACTCCGTTGCAGTCAGGTTTGAACCCGCCTTACTATTCTGTCCTCCTAAAACTAAAATGAAACTGCTTTCACTGTTTCAGATGGTGTGAAACCAACTTAGCTTTTCAGAAAGATGCTTTTCACTTGAAAAGGAAATATGTCCACAAGAATTTGAAGAAAGCTGAGCTGTTCTGTCAGCTGATGGTTTGACCTATATTATGTGATATATAGAGTTCCTATTTTCAAAAGATTCATCCTAGACCCATTATAAGAAGCTGATTGTTTCTGTTGAAATTTAAACCAATGCTACAGTTCTATATCATAATCCTGTTAAAAAAGGTAGAATATGTTTGTCTTTAATAATAAGAAGACTTCATTAAAAACTGTGAAAAGATGGTAAATGTTGGGGAGAATTGACACAAGGAAGCAATTCTTAAGGCTCACATACAGTTATGCTGATGGTAACAGGGTAACTCCAACTCAGCTAATCGGAACAGGATTAGTCAAAGGACATTGCACATACAGGGCTGGTATCAATGGCAGAAAAGTCTTCACCGTCCACAAAATGTGTCAGAGCACAGACTGGCATTTGCTCTGCACCACACTACACCATCAGAGTAAAGTCCCAGGGGACACCTCTCCTACAGAGGCTTCCTCCATTTCAGCTGAATGCTTACAACTGCAATGCTAAATGCTTAGAGAAAACTGAGGAAACTGCAGTGCCTTTTTTTGACATAGCAAGTAAACCTTCTTGAAACAGTAAGAACAGAGAAGTCTGGCTGCAGGCACCAAGACTGCAGTGGAGTTACCGGGGGCACTAGCTCAGGCTGTGACAAGAAGTCAAAATGGAAATGGCTGGTGAAAAATTTGTAATAGAGATATGCCTCAAGGACACTTAGTGAAAGCAGCCAGAAATGCTGGCCTCATTCCTATATGCTATTTGTCATATACATCAAATATCGACATACAGCCCTGTATGTCTTAGTTTTTTAGCCGCTCATGGGAACCTGCAGACATTTAGAGCCCCTTCCCTTGCTGTGGTGCCTCATCCCCACACATTTCCCAGGCACTTGGTGGTGTGCTGGGGGAGTGCCGATGCCGCAGGTGGCATGCACGCTTCAGAACAGGCTCGCTCTTGCAACTGAAGGCAAGGGGCGGAGTCTGTAAGGTAATCTTAGCTCAGTGCTGGAGCATCATCTATCCTCAAGCTGCTATTCTTGTTTTCTTGGCCTTGACAGGTCACAAAATCTCCTTGTCAGTGTCACCAATGAGTAATTGGCATAACAAACCCTGGATCTGTGTGGTCCATATTTTGCCTCAGATGTAGATATTTTAATGTGTATATGTCCCATGTAAAAGAAGAGGGTGTCCCTCTTATTGTCCCTTTATAAATAAGAAGGAGAGTTTCTGAAATTTATTTCTTTTTTTAAAAAATAACTGTAGTAAGTCTAGAGTTTCTCTCCTCTGTCAGCTCTCGGTGTAATTTGTTCAAGCTGAGACCGGGTACAAGAAACAGCTGGAGCATGTTTAGTGCAATGTTTCCTCACAAAGCGGCCTTCTCCTGGGAGAAACAAGGGCAGATGAAGATTTGGCACTGCAGCTGGAGAGAGATGGTCAACAGCTCATCTACACACAAAATACACTTTGGTCAAAAAAAAAAGACAAGCATATGCCCAAATGGACAAGCAGATCTTTAGTGCTAGAAACACTGGCTTGTAATAAAGCTACTTTCCTGTCCATTTTCCAGGCAGTCATGCACAGAAGTGTAGTGCCAAGGGGTTTGGGAACAAAGCAAGTACCTGGAACAGGAGAAAAACAAGCCCACACCCATGGCTCAGGCCGCACCTAAACCCGTAGTGTTTCCTAGCCCGAACTCATTTCTCTCAGAAAGTAAAGACTGGAACCAGCCCACTCATCAAACCCCAGGCTCAAAACAGAGGGGACAAAGCAGTCACAGAGGGCCTACATGCTCTTGGCCAAAGGACTCTGCTGTAAAGAAAGTTCAACACCATTCTTGGAACAATGCATTTTTCTAATTACCTTCATTTTCTAATTACCTTCATTTCAGCAAGGCTTTTATGCACTCAGGAAAGGGTAGAGCCAGACAGCTCTCAGAAATCTACTGATCTGAGTTTTTGGAGACTCATTCAAAGGTGGAGCAGGCCACATGACAGGTGGAAAAATTAGGAATCAAAAGTCAATTATATTAATTAATTCAAAGAAGCACCTCTGAGCAAACTGCAGGAAGACCTCACAAGTACCTTTTCTGAGCAAAGCAACATAAAATCCAAGTGGTGGACAAATCAAAATAGAAAAAAAAGTCAGTTTTGATAAACAAACCTCTATGTACTGGAAAGGCTGACAATGCAGTGGGCAGGATACAGGGCATGGGTTCGAGGAACTCAGTTCATTTCTCCACTCCCTCATCAGTTTCTGAGGGGACTCTGGACAAGTCAATCCAGCTTGGATTCATCCTGAACTATCTCTAGACATTAAGAAGAGGATGGTGCCTAAATTTAGGACAGTCAGCACCTTAGGCCCTTTTCCATACTCCAGAGGGCAATTCAGACACCAGGTGAACCAAGATGTTCATCTAATTTAGAAACCATATCTGCTGTCTGATGGCACAAGTACTGTCCTCCACGCTTCAACTCCCAGCTCTGGACACTGGGACAGCATTACTGATTTTTTTGACAAGGCCATGGGAAAGTGACTATTATTAAAGAACATGAAACTCTGAAATGCCCGATTGAAAGGAGAGAGGTATCAGTTAGAACAACTGCTCTTAGTGATTTTCTTCGGAAGACTTTCTAATTGGAAGCATGGCTTTGAGTTTCGTGCAAGCCAAACTTGCCAAGAAGTGAGTAAACAAACCTGATAAAGCACATTTTCTACTAACTGTTATTTGCAAATAAGTGTTCTGTCATATGCTGATGCATTCACAGAAGAGGTTGTATACAAAACTAGATCTGGTTTTCTACAAGTAATATTTTCTGGTTAGCATTTTCCTTTTCTTTACTAAAGCCTTCTGTTGCAGTCCTTCCACTAATCTCTTGCATTTTTTGATGTTAATCTTTATGTAGTTAAACTCTTACTTGCATAACTCTTTCCTAAGAGGCTGATTATTGATACATGTAACCTCTTACCATCTTTTCACACTTTTAGAAGACATAGTTCATGCTGTCTGTATTTTGAACTTGAGTGATGGAATGGAGCTGAAGAGCATGCAGATATATTTCTTTTTTTCTAAAGCAAATTCAAGAGTCCAAGCATAGCTATGAGAATATATCACAGTCCTATGTCAACAATCCAGCATTTTGTGTCTGACATGGCTGAAGGTGGATGTGTCTGCAAGAGACCAAGCATAAGACAGAGAGCTCCTTCTCTGGAATATTTCCCACACTAAGATTTTCTGGGCCAGAAGTAAGGTCTTTGCCTTTTAACTTCTACTAATGTTGACACTAACATGAGAATTGTGTCAATTAAAAAAATTAAATCCAACTTAAGCACCACCGTACAAAATTGCTTGTAGCACAAAGGGCTATGGATTGAATTCCTTTGGGGCCTCTGTGTGCAGGATCCTGAGCTTCCACAGCAGAAATGATCACCCACCTGAGCCACCCTGGCACCTCACAGGACACACCCTCAGCAGTACCAGGCACCTCTGTCACCTTCACATGGCCTGGGTGAGAGGGCTCAGGTCACCTGCCCATATTCCACCCACAGAGCGTAACCTTTTGCCTTGCTCCTGGTATTCTGTTTGCTTGCTGCTCCTGCACAAGCAGATGCAGGGTAAAAGATGGAAACAGAAGGAACTGCTACAGCTTGCTGGGACAGGGGACAGCCAAGTGCCTCCAGTGCCACTGTGGTTCACTTCAGTGGGAAGTGGACACTCTCTCTCCTACAATATCATGGCAGAGATGGACAGTGAAGTAAGGGAGAAATTCCTGTTAACTCTCACCCAAAAGTTACATGGATTCTTTATTCCCAGGCTATTTAAGCCTTTCCCTTTTCCCACCTGATGTTTCCCTCATTTTAAAGATTACTTTACTTCCAGGGAAATATTTTCCTGTTGCTTGCAGTTCTTTGTTGTGGAAAGTATAAGCAGGAGGAAGGTTTCACAACAGGTTTCATCCTCTGAAGCCTGAATCTCTGCAAACCATCTTACTTGTTTTTCTGGCAATAACAATGGGAGAAACTGTGAACTTTGCTCAGTAAAATTGGTTTTCTCATCTATTTCAGCTCTAAGCGGAGTTTGATTTTTGTATTTTAAATGGTATCTAGTCATTGCCACATGGTGTCAGGAAGTGCATGGTCTGGAAGTGCTTTCTGACAGAGGCTTTCCTCCATCAAGGGTCATATAGCTGCAACTTTCCTCTCTAGCTTAAATGCAATTTTGTATGTGGAGTGAATTTTGGAAAGAAAATGATCATTGGTGATATTGGACAGGATCCATTTGGGCCACATGTTACAAACATGTAGGACTGAGGTTGCTGGATCACTGGCTGTCCTTACTCCTCTCCTCGTCACTTTAATAAGTCCACAAGTGGACAGGCACTCATGTCGTGTGCTAAATCTCACTAACTGGAGATGGGAAGAAATGAAAAACGTTGGTTTGCAAGAAAATAGACTTCTGCCCAAGGACTCTCACAGCTGTAAAGATAATTAAATACATTATAGAGCTGGGTAATGACAGATGAGAATAAGGTAATTTTCAAGAGCTCAAATTATCATGGAATCCTAGAATGGTTTGGGTTGGAAGAGACCTTTAAGATCATTCATTCCAAGCCCCCTTCCACTAGACCAGGTTGTTCAAAGCCCCATCCAACCTGGCCTTCAACACTTCCAGAGATGGCATCCACAGCTTCCCTAGGTAATCTGTTACAGTGCCTTACCACCCACACAGTAAATAATTTCTTCCTATTCTAAACCCACTCTCTTTTCAGTGTACAGCCATTCCCCTTGTTTTATCTCTACACGCCCTTGTAAAAAGTCCTTCCCCAGATTTCTTGCCCTCCTTGAGATATTGAAGGGCTTTTCTAAGGACTCCCTGAAATTTTATCTTCTTCAGGCTGAAGAACTGTCTCAGCCTGTCTTCACAGAAGAGGTGCTCCAGCCCCCTGAGCATTTTCATGGCCTCCTCTGTATTTGCTCCAACAGGTCCATGTCCTTCCTGTGCTAGGGATCCCAGAGCTGGATGCAGCACTCCAGGTGAGCTCTCACCAGAGCAGAGTAGAGGGGCAGAATCACCTCCCTTGACCAGCTGCCCACACTGCTTTTGATGCAGCCCAGAATACGGTTGAATTTAGGGGCTGGAAGCATATCTTGCCAGCTCACATGAAGCTTCTTATCCACGAACACCCCCAGTTATAGAATCACAGAATATGCTGAGCTGGAAAAGACCCATCAGGATAATCGAGTCCAACTCCTGGCCCTGCACAGGACACTCCAAGAATCACACAAGTGCCTGAAAGCATTGCCCAAATGCTTCTTGAACCCTGTCACGTTTGGTGCTGTGACCACTTCCCTGGGGAGCCTGTTCCAGTGCCCAACCACCCTCTGGATGAAAAAAAACCCAGGACTGGGGAGTCCTTCTCCTCAGTGCTGCTTTCAATCCATTCATCTCTCAGCATGTATCTGGCCGTGGGATTGCCATGCCCCCTGTGCAGGATCTTATGCTTGGCCCTTCTGAACTTCCTGAGGTTTGCATGGACCCACCTCCCAAGCCTGTACAGGTCTCTTCTGCATGGCATAGTCGGCTCTTTGACTTGCATGTTATGTAAAAAATTTGTGTCTTGTATAAAAAGGGGTACAGGCAGAAGGGACAGCTCCTAAGAGGAAAGTAAGGTGCAAGAGGGGCAGTGATGGAAGTAAGGGGACAAGTTATACAACTTTCACTTAATTGAGAATAATGTTTCAAATCTGCAGAAAGCAGCATGTTGCTCCCCTTGTTCCCTAGACAGAAAGGCACAGTTATACAGTCTCCTTTTATTGTTTTGCTGATAAGCAGGCATTTCACATTTCTGACACTAAACAAAATGTCCTTTAGAAAAGTCAGTGCCATGGCCTTTTCCAGCTGGAATGTTACAACCACAGCCTGGCTGGTCAGCTGAGTTTCTGCTCCGTAACACAGCGTCTCAGAGGTGGCTGCCCAAAGTGCTCCAGCTAGAAAGGGACAAAGCCTGCTGCAGGAGCAGCCTGCTTCAGCTCGTGCTTCCACCCTTGTCCACATGGGCAGCAGTGCAAATATGGTCCAAACTTCCCAGCTCTTGGAATGATCTGGCTTGGCATGCACTGGGATGACTCATGGAGTACCTGACTTTGTGTTTCCATCCTGCAAACACTGACTGCTACCCAAAGTTTGGTCCTGTTCAGCAGATTCTATAAGGCCCCTATTGTTGGACTCCTCCTTTACACAGCTTTAAAGTGAGCAAATTTTCCTTCTTTAATTCCCAAAGGGTATTTCTGTGTGGCACAAAGCTGATCCTGGTACCTCCCAGTGTCCAAGCAAGGGTAAGGATTACCCCTTCCTGGGGAAACCCACCTCCAGGCCTAGCAATCGCGGTGGCCTGAAATGACCCACCCGGGTCACTGGTAACAAATGGAACATAAGTTTGTTTTTGCATTACTCAAGCAACAGGAATAGCTTGATTCTGGTTAGTCTCGAGATCTGAAAGTGGAGCTATCAAAAATCGCTGAATCAGAGGAAATGGATCTCTGACAACAATAATATTTATGAATTCTTACGAAAAATTGCTGAAGATGTTTTTGTTAAAAAAGAAAAGTAGAAAAGAACACCATCTTCAGAAATGCCTGTGATATGTTTGTGCCTTGTTACTCAGAGGAAACATACATGCTGTTTTTGCCAGCTAACAAAATACTTTCTAACAAGGTATTCTGACAAGGCTGAAAATATCTTACACCGGTGTGAGTCATTTTGGCTCCAAGTGCACATCTTAGAAAAAGGAATCTCAGGGAAAAAGTCTAAATAAGCACTGGCATGAAAGACAGTCTTTAAGTGACAGGCCTGGAAAGGCTATGCATATTTGTACTCAATACAGAATGATTACTATCTTTCAACCCACACAACTGCTTCATGTTTTTTCTTTTTTTTTTTCTTTCTTTTTTTTTTTTTTTTTTTTTTTTTTTAATGCCGAGAAAGAAAAAAGAGTCACCAAGTTTTGTTCCTAATTTTTGGACACTGACAAAGTTCATTACTTCAGAGGGCTGTGATTACTTTTTGTATGTAGCTGTGTGACCCCTGCTGGCAGATTCTTATCATGACTGCAGCAATTCAAACACATATGTACGGATACATTGGCATTCCGGTAAGTCCTGCCCTACATACACAAGAAGACATAATACACAAGACAATACAATCCCTGCTCTGGAAAATAAACTCCCACGCTGGAAAGGTGTGGAAAAAAAAATTGTATAACCCAGCTTTCTTTATTCACAGATGTTTTACAGGGCAGTTTTTAGAATGCCTTTGATAAATAGATATGACCATCTCAGAATGGGGCCACTGGCGTTTATTCGGCATAATGGTCTAAATGTTCATTATTGCTTGGAAAGCCCCTACACTTCATCCTGTTAGAAGCAGGGAGGTTACACTGAGGAAAGGATTAGTCTCCACTTGCATTCCATTCTTGTACTCCTTCTCATACCATCTGCTAACATCCATTGTGGCAGAGAGGATGCCAGCTAAATGGACCTTTATTCTGACTCAGCACAGCTACAGACAGTCTGTCCGCTATGATACAGGGGCACAGTATAATTTGATACTTTAAAAAACTGGCCATTCACCTGCCAGATCACAATGCAACTTGCACTTAACAGTCCCGCTCTTTGTGATATCCAAGGTCATTTCTATTATTACAGCACAGTGCACGGAAATACCACAAATACCAAGAGAGTCTTATCTATTTATCATAGGTGAAACTGGCACGCTTTGCAGCACGACGGCTCCATGGCGGATCACAGGCATTTTGAGTTCACTTAATTAAGTTTATAGTCAGGGGCTGGCTCCCTCAGTTGGGACCTCAGTGGATTCCATGCATGTCTATATCTGTGATGGCAGTGCTGCAGCCACTCCTCAAGCGTCCAGCTTCCACACTGACTCTGCTCCTTGACAGAAGGTTGAACACACAAACATGCCAGAAAAAAGACTTTGCCAGAATTAGCGGTGAGAGCCAAAGGCAAAGAGTCGGCACAGATCTTCCCCCCTTCCCTCCCTACGTGGCTTTACACACCTGCTCACACCTAAACCACCCTGTGTTTAGCACCTTGTCCTACCATGGCAGACAAGGGAGATTATACCCCAATGCTCCACCGCTGCTGCCAAACTCCTGAGACCCCAGAGCCCACCTGACAGGGTCTGAGGGGAGCAGGGCAGGGTCCAACGCAGTCAAGCATCCATCATCCCGCATAAGGGACCCCCGTGTCCCACTGCTGAATTCTCCCCACGGCAGTAGCAGGAGCAGCAGGTGGAGCCCAGAGCCTTGAGCCCTGGAGCCCTGAAGCCTTGAAGCTGTGAACCTTGAAGCCCCGCAGCCCTGAAGCCCTGAGTCTTGAAGCCCCGAATCCCCGAATTCCTGAATCCCGGAGCCCAGAGCCGCCCTCAGGTGCGACGCGCGGGCAGGGCGCCCCCTGGCGGCCCCCGGCGTGCCTCTCCCCGCCCCCCGGGCGCCCCCGGCCCCCCCTGCCGCCGCCGCCGTCCTCCGCTCTTGAAGTTTGCAGGCGATTTCCTTTCCAGCCCCGGCCTTATCTCGGCCCGCACGTTGCCGCGCGGTGACTAATAGGAGAATAACATTGTCTCGGGATAAAATAGCGCCGGGGCTGTTTACCCGCTCCATGGGGGTTCGCTATAAAAGGGCGCCGGGGACCGCCGCGCCAGCCAGACGCGCCGGGGCGCACCGAGCCGCGGCACGCAGGGCACACGCCACAGCGCTCCGTCCCCACGCCGGGAGACACTTTCTCCGCTTTTCCCTCGCCTTTTATTAATTTTTACCCTGTTTCCCCTCACTTCTTCCATCCGCCCTCCGCCGCCTGCTATGGATTATTGCCACATGATCGTCTCGCTGCTGTTCGTGCTCTGCCCGGGGCTGCTGCCGGCAGGTAGGTGCCGGTCCGCTGCCGCTCGCCTCCGCCCGCGGCCGGCCCCGCGGGGGCTGCGGGGTCCCAGCCGGACTCCGGGGAGGGCTGCCCGAGGGATGCAGCGGGAGGGGATGCGCGGGTGCCTTGCCTTGCCTTGCCGCGGGTGCTGAGCTCTGCCGCTCCCTCCCGCAGCCCCCGGAGCCGAAGTGGACGCCGCGCCGCCCCCCGCCACCGCGCACCGCCGCGCCCGGCGCTGCTCCTGCTCCTCGCTGATGGACGAGGAGTGCGTCTACTTCTGCCACCTCGACATCATCTGGATCAACACCCCCGAGTGAGTGGAGTGGAGGGGTTTCGGCAGCTTCCCAGTGCCGGGTTCCCCTTTGGTTGGGAAGAAAGGGAGGGAGGTGTGAAGGCGAAAATTAAGAACCACAACCCCCCTGCAGAGATGGGAAGGGGAGGAAGAAATAGTTGTTTGCGCAGTTTCTCCTACTGCTTTACCCTCCTGCTCCTACTTTTCTAACACATTTAGCAACGAGACTACATCAGAAGAAAGCAGGCAGGATTTGGCCACCCAGATCGGGCAGATAGCTCCTAATAGCCGTAGCACACCTGCCTACCTAAAATCTGGGCAGCAGTATTTCCTTTGGGTGCTGCTGTGCAAAGGCTGCAGGATACTTTTCCCTATGAATCAGAATCAGACAAAATGCCAAAGGCATGATTTTACCAGCCTGAATTTGAGCAGTTTTCCTTCTGACAAGTTAGGAGGTTGGAAGGAATACTTTGACACCGGGTGGCTCTAGCTACCTTTCACTGCTCTCTGCTGCAAATTAATGAGTCCCACGTGTTAATAGGATTATGCACAGTATCCATTTCTATACTGTCCTCACCAAAAAGTAGTGAGCCAGAGGCTCACCTAAGGCTGCAAACACTTGACTAGTGATTTCTTCTGCTGCTGGGTTTCCCCTGAGAGAGAATCTGTTCTTCAATTTTACTGCTTCATTCAATGTTGGCAGTAGCCAAAGTTCAAAGAGATGAGGTTTTATTGCTTTCTATTGCACAGGGAGGCACAACAGCCTTGTGAAATCACAATTAAAAGGTCATTATCCTTGTCAGTAGCCATGCTAATGAATATGTTGCAGGATCATCAGAAGCATTTGCATGGAAACTGTAGCTAACGAGGCATTCCCAATTCCACAGCCTTTACTTGTGCAATCAATGCCATTGATAAGATTGTCCAAAATACCCCACAGTGTTTTGAAGGCACAGAATTATTTAAATGACTTTCATGTTGTCTCTTTGATCATAGGAAGACTGTTCCATATGGTCTTGGAGGCCCTTCTCGACCCAGAAGATCACTGAAGGACATGGTGCCGGAGATGCTCACTGAACCAAGCAGCAGATGCCAATGTACCAACCAGAAGGACAAGAAATGTCTGAACTTCTGCCAGGCAGGCAAAGATCCGTGGTGCGTCTCTGTTTCTACTCTTTAAAAGGCAATGCATGTGAAAGGGATGGATTGTGGTGTGCACTTACTCATTTTGGCACTTGCTGAGCAAATACTCTCCCCAAAGCCTTGCCTCCTACCTTAGTGCTCACACTTCTATGATACATACTATGGCTTGGCCCAGAAAGATTGCTTATTACATGCCTTGAGAAGTGGTTGATGAGATGCCTCACCTTGTGGACTGCAGACTTGGCTTTTTTTTTTAACAGCAGCACCTTTTCCCTTTTAACAGGGCTCAATCCACAGTGGAGAAAACCTCACGGCACCGCATCAAAGCCGGCAATTGCTTTGGACCCAAATGCATGAACCGACAGCTTGTCGACAGCAAGAAAATGAAGCGGTGAGTTTCTTCTCATCCTGTTGTAGTTCCCTAGAGCAGCAATAGAGAGCACAGTTCACCTGCCTTCGGGTCATCCTGGGCTTAGCTGGTGGTTTCAGCTTGAGAGTTATGGAGGAATCGGTGAGGGTATTTTGAGGGCTTTTCTTCATGGTCTGGGTTTTTAGCTTGTGAGGACATGGGTGCTGAGCTCAACCCACTGTCTGTCCTCTGCTTGCATTCAGTGCTCAGCCGTATTCCCATGGAAAAGTACGGAATACAGAAGTTTGCCTGTATTAAAGAAGACTCTTTAGTGCTCCTTTCACAAGCAGAACAGGACTTATAAGAGCAGGCAACCTGATGATATTGAATGAGACTTAGGCCCTGGAAGTCTTAAATAATTTTTTGAAAGTGGGGCTTGCTTACTTGAAAAATGCACCTATTCACTGGAAGTAGGATCAGGTTTACCTAAAAGAAACAGCACAGACGAAACATAAAAAAACACTGGAGACCTCCTGACTGGCTACTTAAGGAAGTCTAGGGCATCTATATTTGAGGGAATATTTTAATTTAATGTTTGAATTGAAATGATGAATTTCAAGTATCTTAAGTTATCCTAAATCTGAGGTATAGCAAACAGCAGTTTATTAGGATCCCATGGTAGAAATCTAGACTGAGGTTTATTTAAGGAAAACCTAATATTTTTCACACTGGAGATGCATCTTCATTATCAGAACACTAAATGTACATTTCTTGATTTTGCAGGCTGGAAGCCATTGGTAACAGTATCAAAGCTTCCTTCAGTATCGCAAAGCTGAAGGCTGAGCTCCAGAAAGGGCGAAAGCTCAAACATAACAGGGCGAACAAAAGGCAAAGCATCCGGGAAAGCCTGAAAGCATCCTAGTGGGAAGATCACCTGAATCTTTCTCCACAATGCTTGCTGACAAAGCATGGCGAAAACTCTGTCTTGACTCCAACATTCCATGATGGCAAAGGCCCCCTCTGTCCAAGTGTTTGCACAGTGGAGCAAAATGCTAAGGAAGTCATGTGTTTGGAGATATAAAGACAAAGGATTTTATCATTTTGGAATTCAGGTGGATGGGTAGAAGGGCTGAAGGGAAATCTGCAGTAACATACATGAAAAGCCATCTGTCTGAAGAAACATTTGAATACTGCTTCTGGAATGTAACCCATTGATTGAGCAGCTTTCAGGGTCTACATCAAAAGCATCTCGCAAGGAAGATCTCACAGATGTGTTTAGCAAGGACAGAAAACAAGATCTGAGTGTACAAACTTCAAAGAACTCTACCTTTTGATTAAAATGCAAAAATGAAAGCCACAGTTCTACTTTAATCAGGACTTACTGCATATATACGTGTCTACCTCGCATACTGTTTGTTGCACTCCTGCTAGAGTATTTTTACACCTTGTTATTGCCTTTACTAATCAGCTGCAACCCTTTGCCTTTTTTCAGAAGTATAGTTTACTTGTACAACCAGAGTTATCTGAATGTGGGTTAGACACTCTGGTTGTTTGCATAGTCAAAGTCCTTTGGATTTGGATACCAAAGGACACTTCGACATAAAATAAAAGTTATCGAGGACACTACTAAGTTTTCCATAACAAGGATATTTGGTCAACTGAAGTTCTAATAATAGAGGTTTGTTGTGTCTTACATGCTACCAAAAATGCACTGAAGTGGGGATGTACCAGAGGCTGTTGCAAGATTTATTCAGGGCCTTGTTTGGTGGAAATACATTGAGACAAAGGGTTGTTTTGAATTAAGTCAAAAGGCTAATATTGGGTGAATGTTTATAGCAGTGAATTTGTTCACATTGTTGAATTTGCAGAAAAGTTGAATCTTATGTGCTTATTTTTGTGTCATGTATTTATATTCACACAAATTCTTCATTATATTTACCATGTTGAATACACATTGAAGTAGGCCATATTGGTCTATGCATGTTTTATGTATTTCTGTATGAAATTGGGAAATGCTTTATGCCTATCAAGGTAAATATCTTCAGAAATAAATATTTTTAATTACTGTATTGGCTTGTTTTTCCTTAGTCTGTGGCTCCGTGAGCATAGTGGTAGATTGTCCCATGTATAAAGCTGACCCAGGTGAGGTGTGTGCACATGACTGCCCTTCTGTCAGATAAGCCAGATCACAGCAATCAAAGTTTGTGCCAGATGTGAGACAGCAGATGACACTTGTTCTAGCTGCAAGGTTGCTCATCAAATCTTCATGGCAAACTCTAAATTGGACAAATGAATTTATCCTGGAGCACTCTTCTCACGTGTATGATGTAGATGTACTAGAGCATTAAAATAAGGGCATTAAGGATGTGGGTATAGATGAACTAGAGGGGGAAATGCACACACTGGAAAACTTGTGGGTTGTATTGAACTAGGCAGTGTTACTTATTAGCGTGCTATGCTAAAAATTTCAGCCCATTCCATGCAAGGTGAAGATGGAGATCTCAATGGAACCGCAATGGGGACCAAGCTCAGGAAAAATCTAGATCAATAGTTAATTTTTTTACATGTTTCAAAATATTGGCTTTAAATGGTTATACCTAGAAAGATGCTTAAAGTAAATAAGATGGATTTGATCATCTCTCATCCTCTTGGGGTGGGGGGAGAGCACAAGGGTTAATTCAAGGATGAAACTGAGTGGTTTGGGTTTTCTTAAAAACAGAATTTAACAAAGAAGTACAATACAAGGAGTGTGACCCAAACAGAGAAGTAGTTACCATTGAAAATTTTGGAAATTGATCTGGATTTCTTGTCAATATTTATAATATTGACAGTCAGGCTCATATAATGTTTCATTCACACTGGTCTACTATGTTTTAGAGCAGTAATTTGGTGGGGAAATGATATTGCCAGCAATCCTGTACTGACAGAAGTGCCTTGACCAGACAGTGGGAAGGAACTGGGAGCCCCTGTGCTCTGCAGGGCAGGCTGCAGCCCCCAGAGCTATCCTTTGATCTCTGCATCACCAGCAATGACTGCTCGGGATTTGCCTGGATCAGTGACCTCTGTCAGGCATGAAGAGACCTCACTAATGCTCCCTGGTTTTCCATTTCTTGCCCTACCAGTGGTTGCCTTTGGCAGGGAAAATAAACAAGCAAGTAGTTGAGATGCTGCCTCTCACTCAGCCAACATGGCAGGCGAGCAGCTGGTGTGGGATGTTCCTGATAGTGAAGGGGCTGCGCATCAGCATCCCCATCCCAGTTGCTCCTGTTTTGTCTCCCAGGAAAGAATGCAAGGAGAGGATGAATTCTGCGAGTGGAGGAGCATTGCAGCAGTGTCTGTGCTGTTATTAAGGCTGGTTATGTGGCTGGCCTAAATGATGCTGTGGGTGGGCTTTAGTAGCCCAAATTCCTGACTATCTGCTTAAGAGATTCTTGAGAGACCATCCTAAAAATAAACCTGTTCCTTCTAAGGTTTACTATGTTCATGCCTAGAGTCAAAAGCTGGCTTCCATTCTCCTTTCCTTCCCAGTAAACTGCATCTGCTGCTTGCTCATGCTGCAGCTTTGTGTAGTGATGGGCACTCACTGGCCTCTTGGCATGCCATGGGTTCAGCTTGGTCCCCAGGCTCGTGCAAAGAGCCTGAACCTCAATGCAAAGAGCACGAGGTGGGTAAGATGCCCTGATGGCAGGGGCTTGCAGGCTTTGGGAAGAGTGGCAGGAGCTGTTTCATGCTGCCCAGCTGGCTTCAGGGACCTGCTGGTGTGCAGCAAGGGTGGAAGGGGATGCACTGCTGCTTCTGCATGCCACCCTCCCCCCCCCCCCCCCCCATTTGCCTTGTGGCATTGGGGCATAAACTGCAACTTACTGTGATTTGCATTAATGAGATAGACTGAAAAAGCAGAGTTCAGCAGTCTGTTTGTCTCATTGAATAAGCAAAAGGGAACATGAACCATTTTATCTTAACTCTGGCTCACATACAAGCACCAGGGTCTGTCCCAGAGGTTTGCTCCTTCTCAAAGCTCTGTGGGAGAGAGAGATTCAGTAACTTAGGCTAGAGCCCCTGGTGAGAAAAGAGAGGCATAATATGTGCTGAGATTTATGGCACCGAACACAGAGCTGTGTAAAAGTACATTCTCACTTATAATAAACGACCTGAGTGAAAAAAATACTCTACCTGAAGCCAAAGGAAACATTGTGCTGACTGCAGAGGCAAGGCTGCAGAGTCAAAGCTCTTGGTCTTCTAACTAGAGCTAATCTCACTGCTCTGAAAAAGGGAATCTTTCATGACCATGATCTATCTCCCTTTTAAATGAGAGGTCCTTCTAATCCAGGATGAAATTTGAGAGGCATAAAGGGAAGTGTATAGGGAAGAGGGACACCACTTTCCAGTGTGGCCCAAAATACACCTGACATATGACTGAAATTCCATCTCACACCGAGAGAAAGAGTTGTTATTAAAGTATCTCCCTCCTCTGATTTTTTCTAGGTTCAATATGGCCATTTCTGGAATTGGAAAAAGTTTCACAGGAAAAGACAACTATTCTCCAAAATTAGGCTTGCTGTACTTGTTTTTATTCAATGCTGACTGTAATTCTTTCTTTCTCAGCTGGTTTATTTTCATTTTCTCTGGATAAATGCTGTTTTGACTATAGATCAAAACAAGGTATACAATAAAACAAAGCTTTGACATGTGAGTCAGGCTTCAAGTCAGGAAAAATACTACAATGCTACTGAAATTCTTTCCATCTTATCTACATTATTCTGATCTAATTTTTCCAGAAATGGCAACCCTAATCTGTACCACATTATCATGAACTGCCCCCAAATAATTCCTGCAGGATGTCCTAATGTTGCCTATAGAAGTTACCAAATACCAACCTCTTTGTTCATGTTTCCTTACATTAGGATAAATTTAGCTACCACAACACATTTCTATATTTACAAACACAGAATGAGCTGGATTAACCACTGTTTGAATGCTATCTGGTGTTTACTCTTTTCACACTCAACTGTTTGCCTCTGTGTATATAAAACCATATCAATTTTTACTTGGCCTGCATCAAGGCACTATTATTAGGCTCCTTGGGTAGAAATCCAGCTTCCATCCTCAGCCAATATCTTTATTTAATGTACTGTTCTTCCTTCGTGACCTAGGAAACAAAAGAACCGCCTTTTTGATTAATTAGAGGAGAATGCTTGGACGCTGTGGTGCTAAGTGTAAGTATGCAGAGAGACTGAAAGCTACAGATAAAATACAAAGATAGTGGCAAGATCGTTTTTCCTGGGGTAAACATCGTGCAAACGACATTTCAGAACTGTAGCCAGAATGAGTGTTCATGTCTTTCTTTATTTTATATCGCTGATCAAATCTGAGCTAGATGAAAAATGGTAGGGAAGCCTATTTTGCTCAATATGGTTAAACAATCAGTTGGTATGTCTTAGTGCCTGGGACAGGCTTCTCTGCTCTGATCAGGTCAAGGAGACCTGAGTTCTGCATGAAGTCCACTGGGCCGGCCAGGCAGCCAACAATTCCCTCAGCTTTAGAGGCATCATTCTGGCATTGCAAATGACAGTATAATTTGACCCAGAAAGGCTACCTTCTTTCTGGTATTGCCATGCTGGGGACAAAGAGACACTGGTTTGCTGATGCTAGCACAGGCCCTTAGTGGCTCTTGGTTTTCTTGGTCTGGGTTTGGAGGAGTTTTTTTATTGTTTGGTTGGGGTTTTTTCCTCCCTGCAAGCATTTGATAGTAATAAATTAGATAAATATCACTTTTGTAAGCGATAGCGCAGTTTGCCTCTGACTCAAAAAAGCTGCATTCAGAAATGGATGAGCCCCATGGAGTTTGTGGTTTCATTGACTTCTCCAGCTATTTTGGGGGCTACAGAAATTATTTGAGTTCATCAACTGTAATTCAAGCCCACACTGTTGTTGTTGTGTTTTTCCCTCCAAGGAAAGAAAGTAAAAAAAACAACCCTAAACCAAACTTTTTTCCTAGCTAAAGAAAAAATGTATGTTTGTGCCAGTCACCAGAAACAAATCCAACTTCTAATCTGACAAGAAGAAAGCAGCACTGTATTTTTGGTCATATAGGTTTGATTTACATTCTTCTCTGCTTTCTCCATCTCTTTTCACAAACACAATTTAACCCAGGACTTGATGAAGTATCCATCATGAAAAAAAAAGGAGTACTCTAAGGACTTTTCTGCAGAGGTAGCCACGTGTATTGAATGTTTTGATGGGCAAGAGCTCCTCCTCTTGTCATTTTATCTTCTTTTTAATCCTATTGTTGCAAGAGATTGTTTGTCTTTTGTTTCTTATTTTAATCTTCTCTTATTTCTAACAGGAGTAAAAAGCAGTGATATTCACAAACTAGACAGAAAACTAAAGTGGACAGAGAAGTTGGACAAATGGTGCTTGCCTTATTCTTATCAGAAGCGTGCAGGCCTTTTTTAAGGTGTGTATTTGCCTGTGGGAGGATTTCCCTCGAGCAGCATAAACAAGCACAGCACAAGAACCATGACATTATATGCTGGAGTGGTGTCTTCAGAGTGCCCCGGGGGTTTTCCCCTTATGATTGTACCTCTCATGTCACCCCAAAGGAGACTCTCTTTCCTTGCACATGGGCTGCTCAGCACATCCATCAGGCAGTTAACTTCATTATGCAGCGAGGCAAGCGGGAATGAAAGAACTCATGCTGCTGAAAGGAGGGATCATTGCTGGGCTGATCAGAGCCTGCCATGCTCAATGCTGCTGCCAGTGTGCCTTTTGGGGAACAGGAGACAGGGTGGCTTCATATCACTAGCCACACTGGCAGCCCTGATCAGTCCTCTGGAAATGTAAGCCTCCTGTCCCACATGGCTGCAGGTTTACCATGGGGGCTGCTTTGCCGTGCCATCTGCTCTTTCCACAGGCACCATCTCAAAATGACCCCACAGGTCTTATCAGCACCTTACAGCAAATTTTTCTGAGAAAGCATCTCAGCTGGGAGTGCTGCACAGTCATCCCAGCTTCCCTATGGATGGACTAAACTGGCCTTATTCAGGAGAGTTTGGTGGAACACCACTGATTTCACCAGTTGAAAGGTTTTATTGTATCAGTGGTATAGCAATAGCCTACAGCTATGAAATCCACAGATGCCTCAGCAGACATCCACGTTTCTTCCTTGTTTTCATAAGAAGAACATTTTCTTAGTTTTCCCAGAAATTTTAATCCACTATCTTTCTAAAATCTTATGGCTTTTCCTGAAGACTTGGCCTGCAGTTTTTCCTTCTGGGTCTCTGCTAACCATTATGTCATTCTCGGTACACATCCAGCTGGACACTTTGCAGCTATGTGCTTTCCAGTGGCTTCCAAATGTGCATTAAAGCTGTTAATTTAGTTTTACTTCACCCTTAGTCTGCTTCATCATGAGCACAAGGACGCCTTTCACCTGGCTGAAAAGCAAATTGTTCATGAGTGCTGTCCTTTGCCCTGAATTGGCAATAGATTATAGATTGCTGATTCTGGTGTTGACCCTTTAGGCAAGTCAGAAAGTTGGCTAGATATTACTATACAGTAAAAAATGTATTCTTTGAACTAGCTACTTTCTGCCGAGTAATTATTTTTCTCCAACGATGTTTCTATAAACGTCTATACAGGCACAGAGTTCAACTTTCTAAGCGAACTACAGTCTTTCCTTTATTTTTGTTTACACAAGAATATCTGTACTGTCCCTGTTACCAAACACAACTTTTGTGAGCTGCTTTTGTATGAAGCTCTGATAGTAGCTGTTTTTTCAGCCTGTGTTCCATGAACATATGAAAAGCCATGAAATGTGATTAAGGGATGCAAGTTCATATGTGCTTTAAAAAAAACCTACATAGTGAAATTCCTGGAACAGTTTGCACTTCCACTGGATAGTCTTTGGTGGCCCACATTATAAATTAACTAAACGCGTGGTTATACACAGAGCGTAGATTGGAAAAAAGTTGCAAAATGAAGCTGTCAGCATAGGAAAATTCAGGATTGAGTCTTACCACATAGCAAATAAAAAAGGTATTGTTCTTAAAAGAATGTGACTGTATAAATACATTATCAGGTGTACATGATCAGATACATCAGAGGAAATTCAAGGCATTTACCAACCTGGCATGTGTACTTGTAAGCATGGAAATGTGTGCACATGCAGTGTAGGTATTGCAGTGAAGGTCTTTTCAATGTTGTACAACACATTTTGGATCTACTCCCCATTGTCAGAAAAGTCCAGAATCAAGGGGCTTTCTGCTTTGGTATCTGTCTTTTTTATTGCCACTTAAACTATCAGAGTTGTCATCAGTATAGCCAAATTCTGTAGGTGCCCTTGCAAAGGATGCTTTGCAAAGTACGCAGCTGCTCTTAGCACCTGCACCAGGCACTGCTACACAGAATGGTTGCTTTTGCTCAGGCTTCTCATCTGTTCAAATCAGCTCTTTCTGTTAACATGGAATTTTTTTTACCATGAGGTCTGCAAGGAGAGAGTATATTTGCCCTCAATTTTCCTTCTCTGGGTGGACAGCACAGTTGGGAAGCTCTGAATGTTTTATGGGCCAATTAAAGACAGACCACAGGTTTTGGTTGGTGGTTTTTTTTGTTGTTGTTGGTTTTTTTTTTTTGTTTTTTTTTGTTTTTTTCTTTTTTCTTTCTTTTTGCTGCATTCCAATTCATTTAGCTGCTCAGCAGTGATTTGACAGGGACATTGTTAAGGAGACAAAGAACCTGTGGCCGGGGTGACATTAGTGTACTAAGAGATGCCTCCTTTTCAGCTGACAGCCCAACCAAATTGGATCAGGTATCGGAAAGACTGATGGAACACTGGAGGACATGAAATATTTAGCAAATTAGTGACCTGCATATCCTACCTGGCCCTGGCTACAGCCACAACTTTGCAAGGGAGCTGATGCAGAACTAGCCTTCTCTCTCCACCTGACAAGCTCAAACAACTGATAAATTACCAGAACTAATTGTTGCCTGACAAGCCTTTGATCCTTGGAAGAGTCAATTTATAAATGATGAGCTCTTTTTAAATGCTACTGCTGATGAAGCTGTTGAAATAGCTATAAAATCAATAATCCCTGCTGTCTGGGTATCCTTTAGTTTTCTTCCATTTATTCAGGAGACAGTTAAAAGTATCTGCAAATGCTCATTTCCGTCTCTTCCCAGCACTCTATCCAGAGAACATCAGGCATTGCTGCAGAAATGAGGCTTGGGAAGGGGAGACAAAAACATCTAAGAAACAGGTGAGTCTAGATGAACACTGAGTAGGAAGCAGGACACTCCCCAGATCTTACTCTCAGTCCCTTGAGATAGCCTCTCCAGGAAGAGAAAATTGTTAAAAACTAGGGCAGAAAGGCAAGGTGGGAAACTTCTGGATGATAAGCAGCATAGTAGGAAATGGCAGCATCTTAAAGGTGGCAGTGGAATAGAAATCACACTTATGGCTGCAAGTGTCCAACCTCTACAGGGAACCCAGCTGGTCTGTTTCTGAGGATATGCTGCCTCTGCCAGAGACAGAGCTCCCCACTGCCAGCACACATGTTCTTTACCTGCTGCCATCCGGTTACAGCACAGCGGAGAGCTGGGGTACAAAATTCTGTTATGGCCTCAGCTGCATGTGGCCAAAAATGGCCAGAGTCCACCATACTCAGCAATGATTTTACTTTATGGTTGTGTTCAGTGCAAAGCTGGCTCTGCTGATCTGAAGGAACAAGTCAGTATTTACCCAAATAGAGTCCCTATAGTCAGGATCTCATGTACAGAATTTGGTCCTAGACCTGTTCTGCAAGAGCGTGTCATAACCACCACATGATGGAGAATCCTATGAAATCTCATCCTTGGGCTATTAGAGCAGATTGCTGATGCTTTTACAGCAGACCCATTTATAGAGCAGTCAGGGTGCTCCAGAGGTCACATTTCTCTTGCACAACCATTTGACAGCTTCTTTTTCATTTCTGATGAGACCCGCTAACCAGAAAAATGAAACACCTCTACCCAAACACAAGCACAAGGCTGGATCTACAGGAAGTGTTGGCTGATGCTTCATTTAACATTCTTCCCTGGAAGCTTGTACATAAATATGGGGTTTTGTTCTGAGGCTCTGGGTGGTTACTCCAAAGCCATCTGTGGCCTGGTCACCAAGGCCTGTGCTCACCACAGGCAGAAGAGTTTCTTCCCAAGAATGAAATTCCCCTCTGGTGTCCTCCAGACTGAGGAAGATTTGGACTGGGTCACAGATTAGTTATGGAAAGGAATAATTGTGACATTATTAGCTTTAATTAGCTGTTATTGAATGAATGAAATGGCTTATATAGTGAAATCCTGCTCTTGTCCACGCAAATTTTTCACTGTCTTACCAACCATGGAAATTCTCCAGACCTTCAGCCTGTAGTAGCACACAGGTGATCCATAGGGAGTCCCCTCTCCAGGCCACAAGGCCTCAGGGCTAGGAAACTTGGTCTGGGGGACCTCTCTAATCACTATATGTTCTAGGGGACTACATCTGGAAGAGGCAACAACAGAGGTGAAAACGGTGCAAGAGGGAAATAAGAGGGAAGAGGCTCAATCTGCACAGCCTCTTGTGGCAAGTGTCCTTCTGACACTAAGGGCCCCATGAAGCTCCCAGCAAGGAGCTGCTTTCCAAAAGGGAAAGGGCCACAGTAATGCACCAAGATGAGCAGAGCAGGGTGATCAGTTCAAAGTTCTCAACTTGGTATTAATTTAGTGGCAATTTGATAGTAAAAAATTTGTTCTCATGATGCTATTCACCCTGAAGTACCATTATGCTTCTCAGCTGAGTAAAGGGTTTAGAAGCAGATATATTCTCAGATTAGCATCCAATAAGATGCAATGAGGGTGGAGCAAAGGAGGGTGGGGCAAAGGACAGGTACAGGCAGTCTAATTTTATAAGAAATGG
Organism: Vidua macroura; assembly: GCF_024509145.1. Taxonomy (NCBI): domain Eukaryota; kingdom Metazoa; phylum Chordata; class Aves; order Passeriformes; family Viduidae; genus Vidua; species Vidua macroura. The sequence continues at coordinate 66,390,652 of NC_071571.1, read as the reverse complement.
TTAAGTGCAAAGGTCTAGGGGATCTTCTCTAAGGAAATGAGCTTGTTCCCAAGACATTATGCCATGTGTAAATGATAAAAGAGGTGGGTGTGAGCTAAGAGGACAGGTTGAAATGGAGAGGCCAGAAACAGGATGGTGGGAAAAATATGCAGGAAGCAACTACTGGCAATCCTCATGGAGTAGCATTTGAGGGATGAATTCATACTAAACAGAGGGAAATGTATTCAGTATCTAATTTGCTTAAGAGAATACTTAATTCTCACAGAAGAATAGCAGGAGAGCTATTTACCAATTGTTTTTCCTATAGATAAATAACAAACTTCTGATATGTTCCTTGACGCAAGCAGGAACAAGATGCACTGTAGGACAGCTGTACAATGAATTGAAGGTGAGGTAAAGAAAATAGCATAAAGGAAGCTCTTGGGAGGAGAAACTCATAATCTTAAGCTGAGTTTCTAGAACAGGCTTAATTACCATAAATCAGCTCTAGGTTATTCTGAGGAAGTAGCAAGTCAGAGGGAAGAAAGAAGCAGGATGGAAGCTAGGCTGAGGAGAATTTGATTCCCATGAAATGTTGAATGAGTCTAGCTCCTGCAGCCTGGCCTACTACCCTCACATAGCTGGGCTGACTCAAGAGGAAGAGATTACCAGTTTCAACTATCATGCTGACAAAAGAAAAAAAAAATAAATTCTTCATGCTCTTTTCTGACTTAGTCAGCTGTTTAAAGAATTTTTCACACCCAGATGTTATTTATATCTCTTCCAGGACAATTTTTCATTGGGAAATCTCCTCTGAAAAAAAAAAAAAATGAAGGGGGAAGAGTAAGCTAACTCAAGGAAAAATGTCAAGAATAGAATTATCACAAAAGAGTAATTTTAGCGTCGTTAAAAAGAATGTAGAAACAGCACTGAGGCTATTGGTTTCAATAGCTTTGGAGTGCATGCCAGGATCTCACTGTAGATCAGTTCTCACTGTACTCACTCCCAGTTTGCAGAAACATTGTGAATGCATTCCATGTGTGACTCCCATCATAAAGCTGGATCATTTAGACAGCACTGGCATTCCTTGACACAGCTGGTTTAAGACTATTTCTCAATTTGAATTTGACTGTTGAGAAAGTCAGAAGGGGTCAGCTGAAGTTTCTTTGTTATCAAACATATAGAAAGGAACAGGTCCCAGCCCACAGTGCTCTACCCTGAAATCCATAGGTGACATCAGTGAATAGCTATGCTATCCTTGGGGCAGGTGGGTACTGAGTCAAACCTAATGAAGTGGCTTTCTCTGCTGAAGAGAGAGAATAAAGTCATGGAATGGGGCTACCCTGACTTGCATTGATTTCTCAGAAATGTTTGAGAGCAGAGAGTACTGCCTGATGCAAAAAAAACCTTACTATAATGACAAAAATGTGCTCTCCTTGGGTCTCTAATATTCACAGCCAATCATATGTGAGATGTGTGTCTACTGTTCCTTAGGGTAAGCTGAAATATTGTTTTCCTCTTCACTGGATCAAGATATAGATATCTTCTAAACTGATTTTGACCTTTCACTACAGATTAAAACAAGGTAAAGGAAAATAATTTCTCTTTTGTGCTCTTACGAACAACTACACACCGACTTTTGTTGACTTGTCTCCTAATCCAGAGACCTGTATACAGCTGCAAAGATGGAGCAAACTTAGCTTATCTTCTTTTTGATTAATGAGCAGATTTACCTGGTAGAGATGCTGCTGTCAAGTTCACTCATGATTGTGTTTCACAGCATTGCAATGGCACAAAAAGCTCTGCTGAAGTACAGGGAACTCTGCTACTCCTTGTTGGTAGTTTTTGTTGGAAAGGCTGAGGCAGTGTCTATGGACTTGAATGAAGAGTGACAGTAAGGATGGCACTGGCTAGAAGTGACTTTACTGGTCCAGTGTCAGCTTCCAACACATCCTGGGTAAGTGGTGGCAACTAAAAGCAACAGAAGGTGGTTAGAGGGATAAAAGACATGGTCAGCATTCATGTCCAACCAGCCCAACTTTTGTAATGTTTGATACCATAGCAAAGAGCAGAAGAAAAAAGTAGACAGGGATGGTGTAGGAGTTACAGACTGTGATTACAGATGTATTATGACACATCCAAGGTACTTGAGGTACGTGTTGGCAGTAAATGATGGAACTAAAACATCTGCCCCTGTTGTATTCTTCAAGCCCAATTGACATCAGCAGGACCTAGGCCTGTGCAAAATAATATCACAGATGGTTTTTCAAGAATTTATTAAACTAGAGTACAAAATCATGGGGAGAGGTAGACAGACCCAGTCCCACCATTCATAGCTCCCAGTGAAATGCCAAATTGCTAAGAATTTATGTCACTTTTTTCCAGCTGCTGGTACCAAGCCTTGTGTTCTTGTCTGAGTAATGCCAGCATTTTTTCAGTGTTGATACATATCTGTTTCCAAGTTTATTGATTTATCTTTCAAGAACCTAATTCTGCAAACACATTCAGTTTGCCATTCAATTCCAGATACTAACAAGTGAGAGGGATAGTTAGTTAAATTGAAAGGGAGATTTCAGTCTGCAGCCTTGGCCCCTAAATGCTTGCAGTGACACCTCAGATGCATATAACCATTTTTTTTTCTGGTAATATTTCAGTTAAAAAGTCTGATTTGGACTAATTTGCTTGAAAAATCTGGTTCCAAGTTCTCATTCTTCCCCATGGTTTTCCTGGTTTGCGTCACAAAAGACACACTTCACTATGTCATTTTGCATTCAGACGTAAGTGAAAACTGATGTGCAAAGTGAGTGGACTGAAACACCTCTGTGCTGCATCTCCAACATGCAGTACTGTTAAGGGAAAGAGAGAACTGGTGAGAAATGGGCACTATCAGAAAGATTTCAGTACCACAGCCCTTAATTTGGAACGAAGTAAAGCTGACAAAAGACATAAAAATATTTTCCATTGTGAATCAGGTGCCTTGGCCAAGTCTGGAAAGAACTGAATTCTTTCTCTCTTTATGTTTTAAAATGAAAAAATGTACTGTTATCAGGACTTGACATAAAAATAGACGCGTTTTATTTAATGTGTCAGCTCTTGCTTCTTTTACAGCTCTGCAGAATTCTGAGTGTGTTTTTTCTGACTCGCTAAGTTTCCAGTGCAAATGAGTTACAACTCAAGGACTTGTTATTCTAAAATTTTGCAATTTTGTGGTATATGAATGCACCATCTGTTCTTCCTAATAAGAAGCTATTTTTAAATTATATTTTGTATGGTTTCTGATGTCCTTTGATGGAGAGTCTGTGAAACAGCTTAGTAAATTCTGACACATCAGACAGAAATAACTTCAAAAGAGTATTGATGCATGTTTCTCTCCAAATACAGAAGTATTCAGTCACATTGATTTATTCATATTGTTTAGCAGATATTGACACATTTACAAGGCGCAGAATTCATTTTCAGTGGTTTATTTAACAGAACTGGTGCATGATTTCAAATAATATATTTTTATTAGGTATTTGATCTTTTAGGAAATTAATCTTTTTAAAAAAGATGCCTCAAAATTTGCGTTTCAAAACATTTTTATGTTTTTTTTTTTTTAATGAAATGGAAAAAACAGGCCTTTGTCTACCCAGACCCCCCTCCTATGTAATTTGTTTGCTGTACATTCTTTTGTTCTTATTTTCTTCTTTGTTTCCAGTCATTAAATGGTTAAATGTGGGAAGAAGAAAAGAGGAAGAAAAGTTGAGAATGGAGAAGGGAGAAAATTTTCATTCCTGGTTTGTTGTTAAAAATAGGATAACTCATTACAATTATCATTTCCCTTGTTGCAATTACTGGTGTAGCAACAGCAAGTTTTTAGAGAACTGATAAGAAAAAGTCACTGTATTGCTACCATGCCTCAAGGACTCTACTCCCATTTTAGGCTGCCTTGATAATTTTACCTAAATAGGTAAGTTTGAGTTGAAATAGCTATGTAAAATTCAGCTTTTTGAAGAATTCAATTTTCAGAGAAAATTAGACAAACTAAGGATTCAGTCTTGCCTTTCCCTTTTTCTCAGCTGGCTGCATCTCTCTCTTTCAGTCTTTGGGAAGGCACAATTGCTCCCCTACTGCATCCTTCATCTTGTGCCTTGTCCATCTGTTTGGGATAGAGTCAACAAATACATGGCAGCTGGATTCCACACAGAGATTCCACATGGAGGGAAATTCCTTGCCCTCAGGTCCTCAGGGACACCAACAATCAGCAGGAGCTGCAGGTAGCCTACCACACCAATGATGGGACCTGCCCAGGTCCCTTTGGGGACATCAGAGGAATGGGAAGTGCGTGGAGGAATAAACTGACAGAGCTCAGAGAACTGGAGAAGTGAGGCAGGGACGCAGTACACTCATCTACACATTGAGCTGCAGCACTGATGGCAACTGGAGATGAGGAACTTGGGAAAATTAGGGCACAGAGCATCTAGCTTTCTCCAGCTTGCTTGGAATATGTAATTTCCTACTCAGCCTGCCATTTCACACCTGGGACTTTTTCATAGTGTTCTTTTCAAAAGAAAACAGGTCTGGCCCCTCAAGGAGACTTACCACAGTCCGGCCGCAAGTGCTCCCCTCTTGCTGGTCTCTCTCTCTCTCTCTCTCTTCCAACTATCCATCTTTTGGTTTTAATGAACTGAAGCCATAACAAAGTCCAGACAACACAAGGGCAATTCAGTACTGGATTTCTTTCAACAGTGCTAATTCCTCTGGCCTTTACAGGGGCATTGAACCAGAAACACACCAAATGGGTAGAGAGTAAAACAACCCAAACAAACAAGTAGGGGAAACAAACTGGAAGGTTAAAGAAAAGATAACCTGTGCCTATTCTTGGGAATGTAGAGTGTTTTCTTCCATCTTAATTCACCCCATAGCTAGGCAGGTCAGGACTGCAAGTACTGGGTAGCTCAACTATAAAAACAAATATTCTCTTGTTGGATGAAGTGCCGCACTGTTGATATTCTATGCCTTTTCAGGTTTTAAGGCTCTCCAAAACAAGTAAAAATCAACCAGGCTAATTAGGATGTGCAAGTCTTTTATCTTGGTTGTGTTTTGTGTACCAATGTATGTATAAGAAAGCAGGACCTCCAGGAGGATGCAAGAACATGAGATGACAGAGAGAGACAGAGAGAGACAGAGAGAGGGAGAGAAGAGAGAGAGAGAGAAGAGGAGATGAGCATATGAATGTGCAACAGGCAAATAAATGTGTCTATGTGAGCAACAAAGAGAGACCAAAGAGCCATTTCTTATCATTGAAGATATATTAGAAGATTTCTTCTTTTAAAGAATGACCAGGATGAGACTACCCATTAAGAAATAAGGATAACAGGGCATTTAATTTCTATGACTCATTCCACTGAGCTGTATAAATCATGTTGCCTGTGCAAGACAATCTGGAAATGATGAAGAGAAATAACAGATAAGAACACAAATCAGTTTCTGCACAGTGATACTCAGGACTGTAGATTTCCTTCCCAGCTGGAAGTCCAGCATACCAAGTGACACTGCATGTGCTGCAGGAGATTCTGTCTTACCCACAGGAAAAATGCCACCAAACACAGCACAGGTTGAGATACAGCAGCTACCATGCTCTATCTGTCTGTGTGCAGCAGCTCTTGGCTCCCACCAAATCCAAAGCTGACCAGAGGCTGGGAGATAAAAGCTACCATCTCTTATGGACACCAACCGCAAAATACTGGGACTCATATAATGCTGGCCCTGCTGGGTGCTGCTCAAAATCTGGCCAGCCTTTGGCAGCCCTATGGCATGTTGCCTGCTACTGCAGGGCACTGTCTTCAGGCTACCCATAATTTTTGGACAAGAACTGACTCAGTGTTCAGATATGCCTCTGTAATCTGTAGGAAATCTGTCTTGCCTGAGATCATCAACCCAGTCTACATAGTCTGACAAAGAACTCTTGGGCAACAGTTTAACTCTTTCTCAGTTCAGCTTGGACCAACACAGCATCATGTAAGGAAATTATTTCTAATGCCACTCCCGGGTTTCCATTGTACTTTCTTGCCAAAAGAGGGATCTTCTGGATGTAGAGGCAGAGATTGCCGTGTAAAGACCATCAGTTTTTTGGAAAACAGTACAACTCTTCACTGGTAAAAAGTTCCAGTCTCCTTTCGTGGACATAGTCAAAAGCTATCTGGACACAATCCTTAATATCATGCTCTTGGAGACTCTGCCAAAGCAGGGAGGTTGGTCTAGGTGACCTCAAGTGGTCCCTTCCAACCTTGCCCATTCTGTGACTCTTTGACTACGAGCTTGCCAATGGACACTTTAATAAGCCTCTAAATCCAGGGAGCCTGCATGCAAAACTGTAGGATACAAAAAATTAAAATTACTTTATTACAGTGCAAGTCTACAGCTCAACACAGGCTCTAATTTTACAGGCAGGGGGATTCATTGATGCTATTTACTACATTTCTGAAAGGCATGCACTGACCAAGAAAAAAACAAAACCCTCAAAAAATAGGAAGTAAGCTCTTTTTCTAGAATGAAGTACACTGTTTTGATGCACCTGAAATTGGTAGGAAAAAGTCAATCAAGAGTTCAGAAAATCACCAAGGCAAAACAGGATCCTTGTAGTTACTGAGCAAAACAAACCACGTCTACTGCTTTGTTTCTAGCAGTGAGTGTTTTTTACATTGATAAAATCTTTATTCAAGGGCATATGCCAGAACTGTGAACTCCATGACACTCCAGTTTTACACATTGTATACTGACAGAAGTCTGCACTAGCAGGGTGAAAAAAATAAAGCTTCACTTACACAAGTTCCTACACAGCTGGCTCAGATGGACAGTACCACAAAAACCTAAGGGCCCCGGCAAGGGAGACTCAGACCTGTTTCTCTTCACCATTTATCCAGAATGTGTTTGATGACCATGTCCCAGATGTGTTTCTACTGAAACACTGAGGCTGGTTGAAGGCCCAGATATTTCCTTGCCTCTTGCTGTCTGAAGTGAAGCTGGCAAATTCACTGTGCCAATCAGGGGAGCTGCGAGGCTGCTTACTGTCAGGACAGACAAGCACAGGTTTGAGATGTGCTGGGAAGACTACTCCTAACAACTTCCTCCTATCAGGAGCCTCAAGCCCAAAAATATTCCTATTTAGGAAGTGAGGAGATATAGCTTTTGGGTTTATTTCCTTTATTATGCAACAGAGATCTGATTCTCCACCAAAAAAAACCCACCCAATTTTACTTTGTTGAAATGCTGCTGTGAAGTGGAAACCAGCACTGTCAAGAAGATGCACAGAGCACATACCTATGCACAAACACATGCATGAATACATTTGTATGCATTTATAGATACTTACTTGCATGCATAAATAAAAGTGTGTGTGTGTATATTTCTGCTCTGTAGAAAACCTGGCAGAATTTCAGTACAAGCTAAGCTCACACCCGGCCCACACTCGAAGAGGCTGCTTGTGTTCTGCACCACAAACATGGTAAGAATGCTTTCACCTTCCTGTCCAAGCTGGGTTTATCCTTGCAGAGAATACATACATGAAAAATAGAAGCAGAGAAGAAATAGGAAAGAACAGAAACAAGATGCTAATTGGGAGAATGGGGATTTGCATGGTTGGCACCCTTCTGGGGCCTCATGACTGCTTTTTTAACCTCCTAATTTTTTCCCCCTAAACTCTTGCTATTTCAGCACAAAAGCTCAGTCTGGACCCTATTAATGACATTGAGTAATTTTGGCTCTGCTTGAACTTCAAATTCTTCACCAGAGGAATTTTGCTCTTTTGCAGAAATGACAAAAAGTCATTCTTGATCAAGGATAAAAGTTTCAACAAATGGAGGTGGGAGTGTTATCCAGTGTGAATGGCAAATATGAGAGCCTTGCACACTGTTAGAGCTTTGCTGTCATTCTGATCTCTTGTGCTGCTTCTGAGAAAACTCTTATCTGTCAATATGTACCTCAGCTGCCTTGTTGGCCTCACCTGTGTGGCTGAAACAGCTGCTGTATGTGGTCTTCTACTAGAAAGCAGAACATGTGTTGAGGGTTTTTTTTTTGCTACTTTGCCAGTAACGGAGACTTTTCACCAGCTAACAGTCCTTCCCAAGAAATGTCAGCCTCAATTTCCTTGTGGATAGCTTATATATAAAATCAGGGAACTAGTCAAAGTTTTCTAGTTCTCTGTTTCACCCCCTGAGTATCCTCAATCCTATTCTAAACTATGCCAGTTAGCCAATCCCTCTGCTACTACTTTTCCAGGTATTTTGACACTTCCAACAACACCTCCTTTCTTCCCCGTGGTGCATAAGCAATTCCCTCACGACATAGAAATTTCTACCACCTCCTTTGAGGACTCCCTCATTTCAAGAAGGTTCCCGGAAAACTGCTTTCTAAGCTGGTGTTGCAAGAAGAGCTTTATGGTACAAAAAAAAAAAAAAAAAAAAAAAAGAAAAAAAAAGGAAGAAGCAAAGGTGAGATTCTTCTTCTCTGTTTCTGGATTTTAATGCAAGAGGTCACAGTCAATGATTCAGACATCACTTAGTATGATTTTTTAATTTGGTTTTTTTTTTAAATTTTATTTGTATCACCTTGTATGATATTTATTATATGATTTTTAGTCTTTTAGCTAACCTTTGCCTTACAGTAATTTAAATAAAAAATAAAAATTTAATTCTTTGTCCGACACACATGATTTGGTAATCTGGGAAATATTTGTGACTGTCATGTATGACCTCAGCAAATTGCCTTGGGGAGAGCTACCTGAAGTTATTATGCTGGGTCTTGCACAAGTAAAGAGCCATCTCTTCTCTCTGTGGGAGGTCTGAAAGGTGTTGACTCAAAATCGTGATGCAATAGCCTTGAGGAGGAGCAGAAAGCACCCTGCTTGCCTCCACCTCCCTGCTGTCACTCAGATCAAGTTCCACTTGGACAGCTGAATCCAGAAAGACACGCAGGTACCCTCAGAGCAATGGGAACAAATGTTATTAGCTGGGACAAGCCTGAATTTGAGGTGAGCTTATTGCCTACACCCATGATAAAAAGTCACTGATTTTCTGGGTTTTTCTGTGCTGCTTCCAAAGTGACACAGATTACGTGTGGGTACAGGCTGACTGCCTATCATTGCACATGGTGACTTATGCTGAAGAGGACGTGGTAGCTAAACAGCCTACCTGCTTAACAGAGTAACAGAAAGGACTTTTTCCAGCTGAACTTTCTAGGGGAAACGTGGTATATATGGGTAAAACATGATTGCTAGAGTTGATTTTTAGCCTAAACCCCAGCACAATCCTAAGGCATCCTTGAATAGCACTGCAGTTCTGCTGACTTCACTCATAGATCACCCTTAAGGCAAGTAATGAGACATCAGCAACAGCAAGAAGCAGTGAGGATCTATTCTGGGTTGTATTTTACCTGAAAGATGGCTATAAAATAAGGACATGAACTTGTCTTGTGCAGTTAGTTAAATCACTCATGTGGCCAGCAGCAAATGTTCATGGAAAGTGTGCAGAACTAGGCAAGCACACAGCTGTCTGCCTCCTATGCTGGGATAATTCTACTTCAAATACACTTAGTTTATAGTGACATAGCAGGATTAATTTTCAATTTTTTTTTTAGATTTTTATTTGTGAATTACTTTATCCCTTTTTCTTTCACAAATTCTAGGGTGCTAAAGAGCTCTAGAGCTCGGTTATGCTTGTGCAAAAGAAATACATTCTTTTATTTGTCTTAAAACTTCTGCTTGCTAAATTGGTGTAATATCTGGTATTGTATCAGATATAATCTTGTCAGGAAGTCTTTTATGGCGGTTGAAATATCATAGATCATTTTTCCAAGTTCTACCCTCAGATCTGCAAATTCCTAATGTGGTTTTGTCATCGACAGAGTGCATGAAGTCAACTTGTTAGTGTGCACACACACAACTACATGTGCTACACTCACAGGTGAAAGAACAAACAAAACATTCTATAGCAAACATAGTGTAAAGTGGAGGTGATCACAGACAGTCCATTGTCCAAAGTAATTCCTTGCATGAATTCCTCCTCTGAGCTGCTCTTTTGCTGTGCTTTGGAGCCTGGATATGTTGAGATTAATTTCTTTTCCTAGGAACAGCAAAAAACAGGATAGAGTCTACACCTGAGAGGTTTTGGAAAGGTGAGCAAAGGCAACTTTGCTGAAGTGAGTGCTGAGCTCTGAAAAAGTACTGTTCCTTGTACATAGACATCACTGGCACTAAGCACACTGGTTGATAGCTTGTCAAATACCAGACAGATGCAACCAGCTAATCACAGTAGGTTAGAAAAGTTACAAAATACAAAAGTAACTGAGACAGCTCCATTAACTGTTATGCACTAGAAACTTAAAATAGCTAGGTTAGAGAGTCCACTGAAAGCTTAGCACAGCAAAAATATTTGTAGCAGGTGGAGGCGACCCTTGTGCCCAGGCAGAGAGGCAAATATTGTCATTAACATTAATGCAGTGGCACTTGTGATTTGCGTGGTGTCTGTCCTCACTTTAAAAACTGCCAGTGCCTCATGCATAGGGCTAGGAAAAGAGTGGAAAGTGACAGCTGATTTGTATGTTCCTATCTTGTCAGATATTATTCTGAGTGCCTACATTTATATTTTTTATTTGTGCTGCCCATGCAACACTTACCTCTCTGGAGAGAGGCAAGGAATGCCCACGTTCATTAAATGTCGATTCCACGGCCCATAATGACAACACTTGTACTCAGCAATCCCTTCACTAGTATTTCCAGGGTCTCCTGCAGCAGAGCTCATCAAACAGTTTTATGCTGGAGGACAAGGAGCACTGCTTTGAGACTGTGCTCTCAGGCTAAGCTTCTCCTCACTACAAAGGAGGAGTGGTGCTGACAGGGCTGGTTTTCCAGCTGCTGAAATGCAGAGCTTTGCCAGTTTGCATAGGAAGAGAAGACCAGCCAGGTCCCTGTCATCACAAACAAGTCAAGCAGTAAATGTTTAATCTCAACAGGGCCCTACAGCATCACCTCCACATGCCACTGACTGTTAGAAACTTCAAAATAGTGTCCTAATACCCTCTGACAAACTAAGACCTACAGTAAAGACTGGGAGGCTGTGCAAATAATGTAAAGGGAGGAGACCCATGGGAAGCCCATGTCCAGAAACAATGATGTAGCAGGAAAGCATTACTTAAAAATCTGAAAGAACCCTAGGAAGCAGGTCATAGCTTACACACTGCAGAAGAAAGCAATGTTCCTCTCCCAGCACGGTCTTCCTTGGCCCCCAATAAAGTATTTGGCTTAATCCAGACATCATGAACAATATGCAAAATACTGATGTTTCTTTCAAAAGAGTGTCTATCAACAGGTGCCTCTTGCAGCAAAGCACTGCCCAAAGGTTCTTCTTGGGACTTGGTTCAGTACCTCTCTACACACACTCAGGACCTTGACTGCAGAACAGCAGCTGGGGACATGCACACTGTGCAGCAGGAGGCATTTCTCCATCAGACTGGTTCCAGCTTATAAAGAACCTCTCCCATGTTAGCTAAAATAGCATTCCTACAGGGCTCTCCTCATCTGCAGGGGCAATCTTGTGTTAGAACAAGTGAATAACGGGAAAGGTCTTCCCTTGACTGCTGTGACCTCTGCCTTATTTCTGTGCTCAGTCTTTTTCTCAGCCAGCCTAAGTTAACCTAGGGAATGGGATGCACCCTATGCCCAACCACAGCCTTCTTCTTCGTCAACACCTCACACTAATGTGACACCTATGAAGAAGAGAGACACGGACGCAGAGTCGATACATTTCTTTTTAAGAATGATCAAAAATAATAAGCATTTTGCAGTGTTATCTACAAAATGCCTGAGCTGGGAGAAAGTCGCAAGTAGTACTTGTCATCTTTTTGGGCGTGAAGGAAGAGAACAAGCATTCCCTTTTTTCCTTCATTCATAGCCCATCTACATTTCCCGGTAGGCCTTGCCTGTTAACTTCAGCCTTGGCTACAGCACTCCCAGACCACAGTGATGGTCCAGCAAATGGCTTGGAGACAGAAGGCAGGGAATTTACATCACCTCCCATTGCTGGTGTTTAACATATGCTTCATTCGGCTCCTACTGAGTCCTCTGCCTGTCTTTTTGAGGATACTGGGAATTATAACTACTTCACTTCTGCTCAAGGGTCAGTAGTCAACAATCCCTAGCCCACCATGTTTTTAAAACCATGGGGTTTTAAAAAGCAAATGAGCTTTCACTATGCAGTGTTGCTGTAGAATAAGCATCTTTATTCCAATTGAACACAGAGGGAAACTGAGGCACAGTGGAAACATTTCTTTTAATGGATGTCTGTTTGCCTAGTGAAGCATGCCTTAACTTATTCCAGGTTTGACCTGCATAAAATTCTTATAATGGTGGGTTTTCAAAGTATGCTGTAATTTAGAGGCCAGAGGGAAAAAAAGCTGACCAATGGCAAGGTCTGAATGGAAGCTGGAAATCTTCTAAAGGATGCTTTTCTGTCTTTGAAGGGATCTTTGCAGTGGTCTTTGTTTCAGACAATTTATAGCGCTTTCACAAGGCTGAGCATTTTTGAAAATGTTGTGCTACGTTACAGAAGTGACACTCCCACCTTTGGTGTAAAACAACAGGGCGGATCCTTAGAACACCAAATCCCCTGGGACATCTTGTCACAGTGCACAGTCTGAGAGAAGGCATCACTTTGCTCCATATCCATATGGACAATAGGTTATGTTAAAGTACAAGTTAATTTTTTTCCCTTAGGTGACTGCTTTTTCACATTTTAGACTGACCTACATTAAGGAAAGAAAAATTTTAAAAAGAAATCAAGCCACCAAAACTGGCACACGATCTGTTATAAATAATTCAGAACAAATCTGCACAATATACTAAAACCATTACTTCTCAAACAAAAATAGGACCAAAAAAGTTCTAAATGTCTGATCATATTCTATCAGTCTCTGATCATATTCTATGACTCTCTGTAGCATATCTTGTACTACAAGTTTTTTCAAATGCATTTTCTAGTGTACTTTATCCAGTGTGCCTTGTCATTTTTTGATAATTTACTGGTTCATTCCAAGACCTTTCTTTCATCTTTTAATATATATGTGAATTTCCTGGATAAAGGCAAATCACTATTAGATCATCATCTGTCTCCACATCATGAAAGTAAATTCCTTGCCAATGCCAGCATTAGTTGTCCACAAGCCATTAATCCAAAAAGCTCAGAAAAGGTCAGTTTTTAAGCTAATAGTATAAAACCCACATAATATAACATTCAGATAGAAAGTTTAGGAAGTCTGTTTTGCAACTTAATTTAAATCCCCTGTAGACCAAAACGTCTGGATAAAGCCCACAAAAGATTAAAGACACTGGAGGGCCTGATTTTCTAACCCATTGCATTTTCTATCCCCGTGCAAATCCACACAAATCTTTACCTCTTTGAAGTTGCTAGCAAATCTCTTGGTCTTTTCAATAGTACTTACAACTTCACTTCTGGTAATTACATCAGCCTGCCACTGTGGAACATCACTCCTGGGAAATGTTAATAATATAAAGCTGGCCACTGCCAGATCCTCTTTGTAGCAAAGTCATTTAATTTAAGTAGTTTTTCTCTTTTCCGTGTTAAAGACATGAGGATGTTACAGGCTTCATAGTTGCCCAAATCGTTTCAGAAAGGGACAGGCTGATCCTTTTAATAGGAATTTGAACCCTTACAATACGTTTCAGAGACCAGAGCATGTCTAGGCAGTCACCCCTGAATTGATCTTCCTTCTCCAAGGTATGGCTTTCCTCATACTCTTGGACTTGCTTTGCCTCTTTCTGTCCACTCTTGGCTCAGCAGTAAATGGAATACGAATAGGGGAAAAAAGTAGGTTACTTTCTGTCAGCACCTGGGCACCCTGATAAATCTTTCCTTCACCAATTTCTCCAAGCTAATATAATGCAATGGCAGGTTATGTTGGCTAAGGAGCTAATGCTCATCCAGGGGTACTTCCCATTGCTCACATAATGAAAAGCCATCTTCTCATGTCAGCTTGATGGACAAGGAAAGGGAAACACCAGATGAAAAAAGAGCTGCAAGGGAGGGAAACAGTGTTAAGTCCCCTGGTTTGGCTGATAAAATTTTCAAGCAAAATATTCCAAGCATTGTGAGTTGGGTTTTGTTTGTTTGTTTTGTTATATTTCTCCATTACATTTAGATACAGTCACAAATGCATAAAGGAAAACCAAGCAAAATTAAAGACAAGGTTTCACTAGACTTCTGAGGTTTCTGGTAAGAAAGTTCCATTGCAAACACTGAACTCTTCCCCATCTGTATCATCAAGCTGTTGTCTAAGATGGAATTCACTGTAATCCCATCACTGAGCATTGCCCAGAGGCTATCTTCTCTGGCAACAATGTGCCTTCTTCTTTAAAGTGGCACGTTTTTGTGGCCTGGCAGGTTACTAAAGCAAAAAGCTTCTTGTGTGCTGGAGGCTGCTTTTACTCTCGCTATTGCAATTTCTTTTCTTTATGGGGAAACTGTTGACAGAGCAGCTGATAAGTCAAAGCCCAGATGATGATCTAGGTGTTGACAGATAAGATCAACAGGTTTGTTGTCTCAACCGAGGTGCTGTTTATCCAGTACAATGGTGGGCTAATTTCACTGGCATGGGCTCTATGCTAATGCCCTGCCATAAAGGAATTATTACAACTCCATCTGAAACCAAGGGCTGCTCCTCCCTCTCCCCTCTCCCTCCTGCCATTCCTTCTCCTCCCTGCCAGGTAAATTCAGCTGAAATGCCAGATGCAGAGATTGCAGGCTTTGTGGTTTGCTTTGACCCGTATGGATTTGCTTGGAATATTAAAATGATGCCAGTCTGCCACTGTAGCAGCTGCAGGAACTCCTCAGTGGATGAGAACCTCTCTTCGTGAGACTTAAGGAATATCATTCACGAGGCATCAGGAGAAGTACATTGTGATAAACTCATATAATTTGAAGCTAGAATTACTCTCAATTACACATTAAATCATATGCTATTCCAACATCTCTGATGATTTTACAGTGGATGTAAGCTTTGCTGCTGAAGGTAAAATCTGGCCTGTTTTCTTCTCATTAATCACAAACACACTGCAAATCATTTGCATGTCTGCATGACAAAGAATTATTACAAAGAAGAGATTATTAACAGCATCGCTTCATAATTCCCATTTGAATTACTCAATTAGTTTTGCTTCCAGGTGATAAATGAGGGCTTTGCCAGGAAGGAAACAGTGTTTTCTAATTCATCACCAGAAAGCATTTGCTGAATTACGCCAATTCTCATATTAAAATATTCTTTGACAAGTGCTTGTAATTTCTTCACTTCTCCCAGAGACCCCTACCTCCCTGAAATCATTGGTGCGAGGTAAGGTCTGCTCCCCAAGTGCCTTCGTCACACCTCTCCATTCATCACATTGCTCTGAGATTTATGTCCTTGGTGATAATCTCAGAAAGATGCTCACCTCTTAATCTCAGCTTCAGAAATACTTCTGAAGAAACATCCAATCCCATCAGCAGTGAAATCAGTTAGGAAGTAGCTGCTGGAAAGTAATGAATATGTAGAGATGCTTTCTGTAGCAATAATCAGAGTTGAAAGGAAATTATGAGTAGCTTGCTGAGGAGATGAATTTGCATTTTCTTAATGAATCCCCTCTGAAGGTATCTGTGCTTCTTTCTTATGTTTGTGTTGCACAAACACCTGAGTGATAAAGGTTTTTGTATTCACACAATCCAAGGTTTGGTGTACAAGCCTTGGCATTGCTCCTCCTGTCCAAAGAGGCTTAAGGGGAGACAGGGAAAGTATCTGCCCTTCAGTGTTTTATCCTGCTGCAGGGCACTGGGCTTCCAGCCACTTTGGTGGCCAGTGCCAGCTCTGGAAAAGGTACAGCAGTGAGTTAGGTATAATCTTGTAGTCTTTGAGGCTACTCTGAAGTACAGGGGACAATTGTTTGGGCAGCTGCCCCAACAGGTGAGATGCAGCTCTCCTGTTTCCACTGCTGTGTCCATTCTTGTGCAGTTCATGCTAAAATGAACATCCTAATTTTACAGCCATATGGGAATTATGTCCTTTTTCTTGTATTATCCTGTTTTAGGTTCTGTGAGGCATAGTTGTTTTAAACTCCTAAGATAAGAAGTAAAGAATTCTTGTTACTGAATAATTATCATTAATGCTTGTCATTTTATTTACAGAAATATTCTGCAGTAACTTCTAAACCATTTCCCTTCCTTTTACAACAAAATAATGGAGACGAAGTCTGCCTATGCTAACAATTGCAAGGGTCAGCTGTGTTGGTTTTTTGTAATAAACATTGTTAACTGAAAACTTAGACTTCTTTTATTTATCAGACTGAGTCAGAACTTTAAAGCAGAAACTAGCTTTGAAGTGGGGCCCAAAGTAAAGAAGAAAAGCACAACAAAACCTTTAATGTTTTATCTGCAGGTTTGCTGACCAAATCCATCTGCTTTATTTGACAACTGATAAAGACTGGCAGGTGCTCTAATGAGATGGCTTTGGCTGCACTTGCAGATCATCCTTTCGAAACCCGCAGCAATGTCGCTCTCCAAATAGCTGAAAGACATGATTGACCTCAATGTCAAATGTGTCAGTGGATGTGTGCATGACCATTCTTGTGGGTACATGCAAAACACCCTCCTGCACCCCTCTTGTTGCAGCTCGCTGACCCCTGCTCCTGTCTGCCCTGTATTTTGGTTTTTTTCCTTCTTCCATTTTGGGTCTGGCCTTTTCCGCAACAGGAATTCATCAGCAACAGCCAGCATCTGAATGAAAACTTGCAAAATATCCATATCCCCCCCAGTCCTGTGCCACAAGGAGAGAAAGGAACTGGCCAGTCCCCTTCTCTCTGGGTGCTGCTCTTACTCAAACAGAGTCTGTCATTTAAAAGGCAAGATTTAGGGGAAGAGGTGGCATAAAATCATAGGTCCCCAAGAATAATTGAGACTGCAAGGGACCTCTGAAAGTCATCTGCCCTGTCCCTTGATCAAAGCAGGCCCAGATTCAAAGTTAACATTTTCAGTATCAATATTTTCTGAGAGCAAATTGTGCACCTTCATCTCTCTGCTTTGTAGGTACCAGCTGGGAATGTCATTTCTTTCTCATAGACTAAGAGAACAGAATAATCAGGCTAAAATTAGAGCAAGAGTTCCAAATTTGTATCTATCTTGTCAGCTTCTATTTTTGACTTGAAGAAGGACTTTTGTACCCAGACACTTGTTTGCTTTTTCAGATGTATCAGCTAGTCTGAAACAAATATTACCCCCTCCTGCAAATCTTGCTGGTATTCTTAGACTCTCCCAGCAAGAACATTATCTTCAGTGAAGTTTTGACTCAGCAGTGACCAGAGAATTTTTGTCCCTGAGATTACATAAAATTTATCTCAAATAAACTGCTGAAGCTGTTATTCAAATAAGCAGATAAATCCAAGAGTCAACAGTGCTATCTGAAGGCTTAAATGGTACAGAAATTAAAAGAGAAACTGAAGTAGAATAGCCTGTGCAAAATCAGTGATTCTTTGTTTTTAACATAGTTGAAATTCATTTGTCCCTGTTATCCACACTCATTTTTGCTGCTAAAGTTGACAATATCTTTGGTTTGCCATTCCAAGTGAGGCGCAGGGGGAAATTAGGAGAGCAGACTAGAAGAAATAGGGCTGGGCAGGGATGTCAGTAGCAAGACGTGCTTTGTCTAAAGTTCACTGATCTTAATTATGGTAAAAGATTAAGGGATATTGCTTCATTCTAATTCCTATAGTGACAGTTCCCTATTAAAAGTTAAACACAAAAGAAGATCACACAAAAGAAATGCAATCTTCTTCAAATTAGTCTTCACAACCAAAAATAAAATAGGAAAACCTTGTCAGTTGTTCATTTTTTTCACTGGGTATATTATGGGAAGCCTAGAGTAGAGATTTTGCTATACAGACCAGCTGTTCCTGACATAACTAGGCACATACACCAGGTTTTTCACTGCAGTATAATCTTGCTCTGTTGAATCAAGTCAGAAACTTTAAAAAGCTCCAACTATATCACCCTGAGCAATCCTTGACCTTCACAATTACATTTTCAAATGCTTGGGGAAAGGAAAAAAAAAAAAAAACTAGGATGAGCTGTTCAGGCTGCTCTGAAAGGAATGCAGATTCCATCAGTGTCCATTTGCATCAGTCAGTGGAAATGACCCCAAAAAAATGTTCTCAGAACTAATTTCTTGAGCTTCACTTACTGGATTAACCACACTTTTTCCTGGTGCTATGTTACTATTGGTTATAATTTAGGCCAATGGATCCATCATGGATAGTCCATCCTCCAAACTGTTCATAGTATGCCCACAAGGAAAATAACAGAGGAGAAAGGACTTGTTATTGGCATTTATAGATGGGGACATGAGGCATAAGTGGAGATTAGTATCTTGAGGGACAATTTGTGATGGATTACAAAAATCAAAGAATTAAACAGTTTTGTGTACTGCAATCCCAACCTGTAGAGCTTTGCCTTGTGCCTTGCATTGGGAGTGTTTCAAGGAGCATCTGCCCTTGGAGAGAATGTGGTACACAGGACAAAGCTCCTCCTCAGTCACAGATCTTCCCTCAAGATGATACCTCTTGAAATATCCCATCACAAAAATGTGAACATCAGCAAGGAAAATGCTTTTGGGGCTTCAGCAGGCCTATAGAGCAGGTGACCTGCAAGTTCACAGGAGTATTGTCAAATAGCGTTTCATTGCCTGTTCCTCTAGCCTCCGCTCCTTCCTCTCCTTTTTGCTCTACTTCTCCCCAGCTAATGCTGATAGGGAGGTTTAGATAGAAGCAACAGGAAAATGATTGTTATTTTTCAGAATAAGGCTGCAGAATTTAGCGAGTTTCCAATTTGAAGAGCAAGCAGGGGAATGGAACTTCTTCCCTTAGTTTCCCCTCCCACATATTAAATTTCAATATGCCAAATAAGTGGAAAACTTATAATGCAAGTGAGTTATGATCCTGAAGGACAAGAAAGAACAAAATACCTTGCTGTTCCTGGAAAACTTAAGTCTGAGGGCCATATAACCCTAAAAACTTCCACTAAGCCATTTGAGTTGTCACATTCAATGTCTAGAAAACTCTTCATCCATGAGGAGACGAGCAGTCTTATCCAGGAAAAATAATTCATCTCAGACAAAGACAGCAACTAATGTGGAAATGAGTAGCTGAAATCCCACCACAATAAAAGTGTGATTGTAATGCTATGGCTTTAAGATCTATGAATATGATCATAGACTGTATTTGTCCAAACAATAGTTGTGTTCTTCCCTTCAGATTTTGGCTTACAAATCTGTGGCAGGACATTACTGTTTCATGAATAAAAGACTCAGGCGATAACTGCTTGCTGTGAGCAGGAGGCACAGTGCACAGCCACTACCTAGTCACAGACATTCCTTCAGCAAATGCAGCCTGTGCTGAAAGAACTTACTGCAGATCCTACCGATGGTTCCAACACTGATTCAGACTTTAAATGCTGTCCTGGTGATGACTGCACTGCCTCAACTGACCTTACTAAATACAGGGACTGTATTTAATGTGGCCATGAATAAGTACTCTGTGCTCTACTGACTGTATTATCAGCCAGTTGTTGGTTAGTCTTACTTTTCATCTAAAGATGGCAGTGTGCTAAACATCACATATGTTAAGTTAGTGAGATACTCTGCTATTTTATATAAAAGCTGTGTTTTAGGAGAATTAGACTTAACATTCCAGCTGCAACTCAAGAGTAAGAAAATTATAGACCATGTAAACCTTTATCCGAACAAATAGACAAACCAAATAAACCTCCTTCTCTTTAACTGAGTAATCAAACTGCAGAAAGAAGTGATAACAGGGTAAAGGTAGCAGAAGAAAAGGTGGCTGCTAAATAATACCTTGTCAAACAAAGAAGGAGACCTGCGAGTGGCTACACTGGAGTTAGGAGAATTGGATGAACATGTTTGCACACATATATGGAGGAGTAATGTGAACAGTGGTAAGGGCCGTTTACTTTGATGTCTACTGGAACCCTGAACAAAAAGCAAAACAAACAAGAGATGCCAATCTGAATTTCCATACCCCGAAGTAACCTGTTACTATAGGATTTGAGCCTCCTGTGGTGTAATTCTGGCAGTAATTACATAAGAACAGCATTTGTGGTAGCGTCAGGACAAATATTACCTCCATTAGGTCTTGAACAAACATGAATCAAGAAGTGTAGGTGTTCTCCAACTTACTATGTCCACATAACACCAGTTAATTGATTTTATTGGGTGCTATGGGCACCCAACCATTTGGGAAACTCTGTGTTTTGAATGCCCTCTACTGGTCCTTCCCGCTGCAGGGAAGGGTCCCAGAGGCCCATGGAGCAAAGAGACGGAGAGTTAGCCAGAGGCCTGTGCCGGCTCAGCCACCTCACTGAAGGCACCATGAATAGGGCTCGGTCTTGCTTAAAGAAGTTATAGCTGGCTTATGGTGATTTTTAATAATTGATTTAATGCTTGCAGTCATTAAATTTTTTGGAATGTGATTTGTCATAAGGAGGGTTAAACTCTCCGACTTGAAAGAGGAGGGGCAAGAGGGGGAAATGCTGTGGGCTGCATTTGAATGTGTCCAGCCATGGTATTTACTCCTACACCCCCTTGTGTCATTTACCTTGTGGCAATTCTCTTTGAATTTTGTACAGTGCCAATTTAAAGCTTATGCCAGCAAGTTAGCATTTCAGGGGCAAGAAACATTCTCAGTGAAATCTGCTCCTCTCTGGGTTGTGCTTGTGTGCAAAGATGTACCCAGCCTGACTTGGTGCTGCATGCTGGGCATCTTTACTGCATAAACATACCAAACTATCCAGGGAAGATGTGCTCAGGATTTGTACACAGGCATAGCCTTCAAAGATTTTCAGAGCTGGCCCTATCAACTCCTTCCAGTGGCAGAGGCAAAATCAGTCTGTATATTTTAACAATTAACAGCAGTGATAGAAGACTGCAAGGTATTCCTAAGTTAATGTAGCTGCTTAAATAAAGTTTGCAAACTAGACCTCTGTTGTTCCATCTGCTTTTTGATCTGACACCTATCTTAATATAGTAATCAGCAACAAGCAGGAGGGTGTGTTAGCATGTTACATTTGTTAGCATTGCTACAGGCGAGAAAATACTTGAACTTTGTGAAAAGAAGAAAAACCAAAACAATAGAGTAAGATCAAAGTGAAATCTCTGGTGATTTTTCTTTCACAGAGAGTTTCCTTCTTTTCCTTCTCACATTTTCTGAGAAGTTTCTGCTCTTGGAGGTCACCCTTAGATATTTTTATGAAAAGGACAACACTGAAATATCAATAGAAACATTAAAGCAACCCCCAAAAAGGACTTAATGTAGAAACAGAGCTGAGGACAAAATTTCTGCCACAATCAACACCAGTTGTTTTGCACACAGGAAGTCCAGTTGTGGAGTCAGTGTGGCAGAAATAGCTTAGCAGGAAAGGCATGTAAGGCATCTGCCATGTGCACTGGAGAGCTTTGCTGAGGGTTCAATTTTTTTCTTCTTCCATGCCATACAAACTATTCAAAATTGAAGGATAGATCACTTTCCAGCCCTGCCTACTCCTTAGCAAAGTGGATCAATCCAGAAAAGCCATGATTTCCACTAAAGCCAGTATTGTTTCCATGCATCTGGACTGGGGGTGTAATCATTCTGAGACTGGGCTTGCAGGCAGATGCAGTTACAAAATCAGTAGATCCTAAGTGAGTACCATGCACTAGCCATCAAAGCTCCATCTTGATTTTGCTGGAAAAGTGGAACCAGTAAACATCACTATGTACAAAATTTTAAGGTAGAAGAAATTGATGGTACTTATAACTGGTATAGTGACTTGGCAAGAGGAAATCAAACTTCCTTTTTCTCTGTTCTTGGCCTAACACAAAGAATGACTCTTGGGAGTCATTCCACTTCTGTGCACCAGACAGGTGCTGTTCTAAAAATGTATACAACCAAACTGCTCCCTTCTGGAAGGGGCATGGAAATTTGCTGAGGAGGACAATACCTAAATGCTAAAGGAGATTATGATTATACAGTAATCTGAGGGCAGGACTTGAGCCGATGCCTTGGGAAACAAAAAATGTGATTGGTCCCGTATTTCAGATCAAAATGTTTGGATGACTACATAACAAATAGTTCAAGTACCCACAAGTACTTTCAAATGAGCTGCCATCTCAGAAGTTAGTAAGCAAACAACCCCAGTAAAATTCAAGGAAGGAGTACATTACAGAGCCCAGCAACCTGGTCAAACTATTCTGGAGAGGGCAAGGTAAAAATCAATTAAGTAGGCTGTTAATTACAAGGTACATGCTTAACTCCAGATACAAAATAATGATGATGGAGCAGTAAATGTAGTCCATGAGTGGGCCCTGAGCAGCACCCAGACCAGGTGAATCACATTGTGCCATGCCACAGTAAGTCTTCAGATAAGTGTGGCTGCTAGTAGGACACCAACCAGTCAAGTCTGTAGACAGTAGCTTTGCCTAAAAAGTGGAGCCTGTTAGAGGCAGCTCCTCCCCCCTCAGCTCTCTGATCACAGAATATGATGAGTTGGAAGGGTCCCACAAGGATCATTAAGTCCAACTCCTGGCCCTGCACAGCACCATGATGGGCTGTGCACTGCAGTTTTCAGGTATATGAAAGCTTTGCCATGGTCTCTGAAGAACCAGAAAGGTTGGAAGTGCATTTCTACTGACCAGAGGGTGTTACTTGACTGGGATGGAGGCTGGGATGGAGGAGATGGTGGTAGTTGTTCTTCTGCTATGGATGGAAACACAAGGCTTGAGGGTATGTACCCAAGAATGGGAATTGTAAAGATGGGAGTCATCCTGGTGCTCCAATAATGGAAGTGATGGCTGGAAGCCTTGTACATAGCATGGCTCAATTTGTGGTTTCACCTGCATGTCTGCAGGCCTGCATCTGCATGTTGGAGCTAATGACCACAGTCAGCTCTGATTTACAGAGAATTGATACACATACTTGGCTCTTCCTAAGCTGAAAATGCAGGTTTTGCCTGAGCAAAGCTGTAATTTCTGTGTGCTGTAAAGACTGTGAGAGAACCCTAAGATACAGAGACAATATAAAACTGTATAATTTCCTACTTTCTATAGGCATTTCCTCTGGTTCATTCAAATTAATATTAGGAAATTTTTCTTTCCCATCCCTATCACTTATGTGCTTGGCTAAAGTATACTGCAAGGTGAAATTATTTCATTCAACTATATGATACTATTAAAAATAATTAATCCCTCCCATATTTCATCACAGAGTTAATCTGAAATTTGTCTTCTACAATCTTATTGTCTTACTGAGTACCATGGTGAGATCTTGATTCTCTTGTTAAAATATAGCTGCTAGTACCTACCATCAGTTTAACTTTTCACAAAATCACAGAATGGGTCAGGTTGGAAGGGACCTCAGAGGGGTCATCTGGTCCAACCTCCCTGCTCAAGCAGGATCATCCTAAAGCACATAGCACAGGATTGTGTCCCAACCATTCTGGAGTCTCTCCAGTAAGGGACACCCCACAACCTTTTTGGGCAACCAGTTCCAGTGCTCGGTCACCTGCCCCTGGCCTGCACTGGTACCCAGGGTTATTCCTCCCCAGGTATAGGATCTTGATTTTGCTTTTGTTGAACTTCAGACATTTCTTCTCTGCCCGTCTCTCTTTTACAACTTTCTGTTCAGAAATTCTTTATTTCAGAGTTCATTTTAATTGCAGTCTGAGGTTACCTGACAATTGTTGCTTGACTTGTCCTGGCACTGACACGAAGGCCCCACCTCTGGCTGAGGTATGAGACAAAATGCAGTAATTCCTAATTCCATTGCAATGGGCTCATGTGAAAATGGTACTGCTGCCTTTTTGCAAGCTTTGGCAAAACATGAGCTACATGAGTAGGAAAGTCTTGTCTTTTTCCTCTTTTTTAGAATTATATAAGGAAAGGCTTCAGAGAGAGAGAGAGAGGGAGAGCACTATATTGCAAGGTCTGTTTCTTTTATTACTCACAAGGAAAAACCTATATTCTCATTTTGGCACACCTAAAGTAATCTCAAAATGAATTAAAAACTGAAAATCAACTTGACTTCACCTAGCCTTTTGACTGCAAGTGTATTTTGTGGCAGACAGGCAGACTAGAGGCTCCATTTTTCAGGGTCTTTTCCTTTACTTCTTGTGAATACCTGTTTTCCCTTCTCCGGGTTCAGTACTTGAGGTGTTACCTGCTGCCCACAAAAAAAAAAGTGGATCTTGACTAACCCATCATCATACTTGGAGCCTTAGTAGGGCATTCCCCTGGTTCTCAGAAAATCCAAAAATCTCTCTTCTCTCATGTTTCAAATTGTGATAAATAAAATGTAGGTATGTTGCATGGAAAAAAACTAAGCACAGCAAATGATATTTTGTCTCTTTAGTACAGCTTGAGATGTAATTTGTGTCTCAGTATCTCAGCCATTAAAACACCCTTTGGTTGCTTTTTCAGGCTTTGAGCCTCACTGTAGGGGCAAAACGCTCAATTTTCATTTTGAAGTTCAATTAGCACTTGAAAAATAGCATCATAGAGTAAGTTGAGATGGAAGGGAACCAGGATCATGGATTCCAGCTCCTGGCCCTGCAGTGGACAACCCCAAGAACTGCACCATGTGTACAAGAGCATTGTCCAAACAACACTGACCCCAAGTTTTAATGAAAAATAGCTCCACAAGTATTGTGCAACTTCATAGAATCATTGCAGCCTGTGAGACTGGCTATTTGTAACACAGTCAAAATATCTTCAAGTGCAATATGGGCCCTTCAAATCTACCCACCACTAACCTGTGGGTAGTTTTCATGCTTTTTGCATTGTGTGCTGGGTAGAAGACAGCGAAAGTTTAGGAAACATTATTGCTTCATGCAATATCTTAATACACATCTACCACCCACTGTGCCTATCTAATGCACTATCTACCACTTAGTAGAGCCTGATATTGCCCAATAACAAAATTTAACAGCAGTTTGGAAAAAGAAAAATAACTTCTCATCTCATGAGTAGGCCTCAGTCTCTCCCCTCCCTCTGTCAGGCACATCCACTTAAGCCCTGATTACTCTGCCAGGTTTGAGGTGTTCACTTCTTGTTGATTTATACTTGTGATTCCTGGACTGATCCACTCTGATATGCTTTGCATCATCTCTGGAAAGCTACGGCTTTGTTTTCCCCAAGTCACTTGTATTCCCTTAGTTGTCAACTGATTTCAGCAGAATAGCATCTGCATGGCTGAAACAATGCTGTATACAACTGGAAAAAATTAAAATAGGCCATGCAAATGAACCTTTGTGCAGTTAGGTTTATTGTTTATGCTTACAGTTGCCCTGATAAACCATAGGTGTCAGTTGCTCCAAAATAAAGCATAATACTTTGCTCCAGGTAGCAACTTGACGCAAAAAGGCTTGGCAGGTGATTAGTTAATAATATCATTTAATCTGTTTCAGTAATTTAAATATTGTCAGCAGCTGAAAAAGTGCCTATTCAAAGTAGCTGCTCTAAGGATGCTTAATATCTTGTGGACTGCCTTCGAGATCTACAGATGAAAGTTAGGTGGTATTACAATTATTACTGTTGTGTCATAAAATCTGGGTGTATACTACAACATATTTTCTATGAGTACTCATTTGAATCTGGACTTTAAACAGGCTGTTCTAGCCAACTTGTATTTCTTTCAAGCTTGCTTTCAAAACTTTTGCTGATTGGTAAATTTGCAGGGTATTCATTTGGAGTCTGAGTTCTGCAAGCATTTGCTTTGTAAGTCCAGTAGCTAAGGTGACTGAGTTGCATGGCCAGAAAACAGCAACAACATCATGCAAAGTGTGACAGAGCAGAGGAAGATTGGTCTTTACACAGTGATGAAGTAGCTAACAAACAGGGATGTCACTTATCTGGTGACCTTTCCAGTCAGAAACAAACCCAAGAGCCTCTCCTAGATTAAAGCTGGGCAAGCTTTGCTTGCCAATATTTGTTAGACTGCCCCACTGATGGGCTGTGGCTGTTGTCCTTCTTGGAGCACAGCTCCTATGAGTTGCCTCATCTCCCCATCGTGCTTTGTGCTTTGCGTGACTAGGAAAGAGGATCCCTGTCTGTTCAGCAAAGCATTTCTAGTCCTGCACATGCAAACAGGGTAAAATATCATAATTAGTCACATATTTTAAGTCTTTTGCTCTTTAGGCAACAAAGTCTCCATGGAGAAACCACAAGGGCTTGGCTAGAGCCAAATAGCTGTGTTTACAGGATATACACAAACGTAGGAGGCTAGAAACCTGCACTGATGAGCTGGTTGGTTTCTGGCATCTTCAGCCATAGAGAGCTGTGGAGAGTCCAATAGACCATTTAAAGGCAGAGCAAAGGAGTAACAATGTTATGTATAGGGTTTTACTGGTGTTTTTGAAACCTGTAGCAGTAGGACACCAACATAATTTAGTCCCATTTTGAAGCTCCACTGTGTTTCCAGCATGATACAAAGCAGGTACCTCATATACACCTGGAGTGTGTGACACAGTTTCCACTAGAAATGGTTGCTTTGTTCTTATCCGATAATACAAGTCTGCCACGGAAAACCCTCACTGTTCCCTCTTGTACAAAGTATTTGCCTTCCTCCTGTCATTTCTATTGGGTGTGGATGGTTGCTTACAGGTGCCTCTTCATGGCTGGACCCAAGAGTGGGTGAGCATTCAGCTCTGCTTTTAGGGTTATTCTTAAGGTATGTACAACTGAATGCTATCTGTATGCTGCAACAATATGTACAGTAACAGAACACATCCACTGAAATTGCAGCACGTGAATTGTTACGGGTGCCCGAGCTATCTGGGAAGGCACTGCAGACTGGGGAAGCTGGATGTGAGGTGATGGGGAGCAATGACCAAACCTCAGCAGAAGAATCACCTCAGTGGTGCTGCAGGCACAGGGTTACTTCCTCATCATTTCAAGTTGTCCCATGGGTCAAGCCCTGACAATGAGAGAGCATGTTCCAAGGCTGATGAATGTGTGGAGGAGAGCATGAAGATGCACAGGGCCTAACAACCCTGTGCAGTCTGGCTGAAGGGCAGTGTGAGGAAGAAGCTGGGCTTGCACTGAGCAATGATTCTCCAGGGATGGCTCTGGTTACCCACCGTGACGTGTCTCTAATGATGGCTGGAGGGTGAAGGTGTCTGTAGTCCATACCCCACCCTGAGAATTCCCCCTGCCTCCTGGGCTCTTCCCTTTCTGTCCACAGAGGCTGTTGGAGCCTCCTAGTAATGAAAATTCAAGGTCTATCAAGTTGAAATGAGAACAACAAAGCAAAGAGGATGCCTCAGTGCTTACTCTCCTCTCTGTGGCTCTTCTGGACTGTGGCTGACTGTGTGAAGGAGCCTCACTCCATTCCAGGAAACCAAAAGCTGTTTATGCTAGGGGAGAAAAAAATGTGCCAGTAAAGGATTAAAGATTTAATAATCATAAAGGAAAATATGCTCTGTAATGAAGTATCAACACCAATTGACTGGTTTCTGCAGTTTTGACAATTGCCAGGTGTTCTGCAGTAGTATGATCTGCACCTGCCCATGTTGTTTCTGTAGCACCTAGGTGCTCTCCTCCCCACCAACCTGCCTCCTGCCTTGAAAATTCTCCCTGAGAAAGGTGGGAGTATTTCATGTTTGGTATGTTGTCATGGAACCAGAAACCCCTTTGGGCAGATAGTTGTCATATTTTCCTGTTTGTACAAGTGCGGGAGTGCTCCTCGCCAGCTCTCACCAGGGATCTGGTGGACATCTGGGGCTGTGCAAGGGATGTGCATGGGCAGGAATCTGCATGGGGGTCCCCCCTGCCCACCCCACGCTCCCTGGTACCAAAGATTCAGCAAACCTGGGTCTGGGCCAGCTCTCCAAAAACCTGTGTATGCCTGCTGTACCTTGGCCTGGTCTACGCTCTCCCACAGAAAGCGCGCCACTTTCTCTGAGGCTAGCCTGTGTGCTAAGCTTCTGAGGGGAACAGGCACACAGGCCTTGGTTTGGGGGTCTCCTCAAGCACAGAGGAGTGGTGGTGGGAGTAGTGCCTTGCAGCTGGTGCTACCAGCAGGTCTTTAGGAGTGACTGTGGCTTCATTTTCAGGAGCATATTTGTCTCCGAATGTCCTTCACATTCAGAAAATTAATCTTTCTGATTATACACAAGTGTCCTTTCTTTCTGGCACTGATTTCTGCCTGCCAGATTCTAAACACTTTTGACACTTGTCATAGAGTTTTACCCCTTCTGTTCCTTCTTCTGTTAAACTTCCCATCAGCTCTGTTTGCCCCAAGGTGCTGAGGCAGGGGTAAGAAAGAGTAAGGAAAGAAGCTGATGCTGAGTCTGGATTTGGTTGATTGCATAGCTGTAGTAGTCCTGTCTTCTGGCAAATTTCCTTACATAACTTGTCTTTGCTCAGATGTAATCTCCTGCTCCCGGGCTGATGCTTTCCCCAGGCACAGTACACCTCCTGTATTCCAGCACACTGACATCCATACATGCTGGTCTACCAAAGACGGAAGAAGAAACTGTCGTTCCTAGGACACTGTAGGTCACTGTTCCTAGAAGCTGAGGGTGAGGTCAAACAGCAGGGCAAAGCAAACATCATGCAACATCAATGCAGTGGCTGTGTCCCTCTCTCTCCCTCCCATCAATGCTATTTCACTCCTTCTCTGCTCCAGCTTTGGCACGTGTGTCTCTGCACAGACTTACTCAGCCCACTAGAGTGGCTGTGGGTTGTTTCCCCCACTCTTGGGGTAAGTTTCCTGCTGGTTTACTGGCTTCAATTGGTTTATTGGCCTGTCAACTGGTCAGCTGCACACCAGTGCCAAAGGAGGTAGCAGGGAGGGGAGATGGGTTGGGGTGCATCCCCCCCAGTCCCGTGGCGTCTGCAAGCCTCGGTATCGGCCCAGCCTTGCCATCTCACCACACCCTGAGACAGAAAAGCAAAGGACACTTCAGCTATTCCCAAGATAGATGTCTGGAGAGATAACAACAATAGACAATAAGAGCTGTGTACTGCACACAAGCATTTTTGGCAGAGAGCAGCAATTCGGATATTGGTGTCTGAAGAGCAGTGCTAAGTCTGACTGCAATTGCAAACCCACCCGACACAGAGGCATGCATACCTAAGTGCCTTTTCCCCCCACCCTTTTCTTTCTGTTGCACTTTACCTTGATGGATAGGGAACTGTCTGAATTAATTGCATCCTGTTATCATAAAGGTGGTTACTTCATAACTGCTGGTAATTACCCTTTTGAAATACGCTTCTGAAAGATTGGCACATCTGTTACAATTACAGCTCCTTCCATCATTGCATTTCAAAAATACATGTGTATATATTCAAATTGGGGTTTGAAATCAGATTAATTGCTTTATTTTTGAGCCTTGGCCCTCTATTCATAGAGATGCATATGTTCTCAGAGATGTATTTTTAAGGAATAAGATTTCCTAGTAAAAACCCAGCTTATCCTTTTGCTTTCTTCCTTCCTCACTGAGCTGAACTGAATCTAGACTTTCAGAGGTAAAAGTTTAAGCAAGATTCAACTAAACTTCTGTAAGGGAACATAGCAGTAAATGGGATTATAGTTAACAGAGAACCTAAGTCTGCCTAGGTTTGTGGGGGCGCTAAGATTGCCACAGAAGTGGCCAATTCCTACATAGATATGTGAACTGCACTGCCTTTTTTAGAGTGCATAAAAATTGGAGCATCCAATACTTTCATTGGCAAGTTCAAGGTTGGATATTCTCTCTCCTTCTCTCTGTCCTTAGTTCAGGGAACATAATAAATGGGTAATCTTATTTCTGTTCAGCAGGACATTTATTTTCAGTAGTGCCAAATGAAAAAGACTTTACCCTGTGAAGGGTTCTAAGGTGTTTGAGAACATTATGATTTGCAGTTTGGAATCTCTTCTGTAATGAACTGAGTTCATGCTTGATTCCAAGAGGCATTAAGTCCAAATTTGATTCTCATTTAATATTAACAGTAAAAGCTAAGTTCCTAAAACTTAAGCATCCGTGGGATGAACTTCGTTCACAATTTTCACAGACAGTAAAGTCTCCACAGGTGCTGGCTGTCTGCTCCTGGCAGAGCTGTGTGGCACAGGCGCTCTTTAGAAGAATAAATAGGGCTTTATAGCCTTTTCCTGGCAATAAGCTGCCAGCTTGGAGAGTCACCTAGCCACCCTGCATGCAGTGTTTCTAGTGGGTTATGGGACAATAAAATAAAGCTTGTTATTAAAAGGCTAAAGTCATACTCTGATCTTTTTGAGAGCCTGCCTGAATTGTCCATAATCTTCTGTTTATCAGCTATTACTAAAGTTCATTTATTTATAACCAGGACAAATAACCCCCATGTACATTCCTCCAGTGATTTATTGTGCAATTGTTTTGCATTCCTGAAACGTAAAACAAACCATCAAAGTAAGGCAAGATGCAAGATATTAATTTTTAAGAAACAAACAGAGGAGAATAATTCCTTGAAATGGACGATGCAAAACGTAAACCAGCTGCTCATACAACATGATAAGATTTAAACTGAAAAGTTACAGTTCTGATGAGCTCTCCATGAGAACTGCAAGCTGTTTCATTGTAGAATAGATAATGGTTATGCCACCTCATCACAATCCACTTAGGTCTCCAGTAATTCATCATCCTGCTGTAAAGACTGTGCTGTTGCTGTGCAGCCTGGCTCTAGAGCCTGTGTACCTCATTGACCTGTAGTTGCAGAAAATTACTCATGTATCCTGATCCAGTCTTCTTTAGGGAAAAAGAGGGCTGTATCTTGTCTTTTGGGAGTAATGTCAATGGTCCTGTCTATTCTCTGCTCCTGTAACAGTGTGTGCATCAGGAAGCTGAGTTGCAATAAGGATACCATAGGAAACACATGGATGTTGCACTCCTACTCCCCAAGGTCTTAGGAGACATGTAAGACTGGGCTTGCCCAAAGAGTGAACTGTCTACTGTGCAAGGAAGTGGTGTTTTCTCAACTGGCTCTGCTTATCTCGTTTGTCACAAATAGGCTAATGAGATAAGGGAAAGCCCTCAAGCTTTTGTGTTTAAGCGAGTGCATTCCATTCACCCACTAGCCCATGGTCACCCAGTGCCCTGCACTGACAGATTCATCTAAGACAGGATTGGGATTTTCTCCACAAGTACTAATTTTGAGAACCTTTGAATTAGTGTGACTCTCTCAAGTCAGACCTATGTTTTTGGACCAATATTCCATATGGATCTACATCAGATGTTGTATGGGCTGCATGGTTACGTGGTCTCCTGGGTAAGCCAGGTCCTGACCACAGGGCCAAGTGAGCAAGCAGGTGGTACTGATTGTACCATTGGTTTGCTCAGCTCCACTGGGCTGCAGCAGAGCACGGGCACACTGGGAAACCTGCTGGGGTAGTTGGGATCTACCTGCAAGCTTCTTGGTTTGTGGCCATTTTGCAACAGGCTCCAAATGAAATTTTTGTTGTACTGTCAGGTGCCTCCTCTGTGAAGTTCACCCAGTAGCTTTACCATTGAGTGGCCCTTTTTTGAAGAGTCTCTTTTGTTTGACTGTTATATTTGCAGGCCCTTAGTTAGTCTTGTAACCTATGCTCCTCTCTCAGGCTGGTGGAGATTGGTCAGAAGCCACTAGAGGAGGACACACCTAAGTCTCTACCGGCAAATACGGTCACACACCCATATGAAAATGCACGTGAACAGGCACATTATGAACACAGACAGGTATTTTCCTAGAAGTCAGGCAAAAACCCTACCATCATTCTTTGCCCATCCTTGCTATTGTGAGCAGAGCCAGTTTCTCAGGGTTCAGGAAGCCTGTAGTGAAAGTGTCCCTGAGTAAAACAAATTAAATGGCTGGCTAACATTAACGTAATCAAGCTTCATCTCAGCAAGAGCTGAAACAATGTACAGAGCTCTAACATTACTGGAAATCTGTGAAACGAGCATGCTGTTTCTTGGTTGTTTTGTTCTGGTTAATACCAATTGTTTAGAAAAGAAAATTCTTCTCAAAAAGGAAATCAAGAGCATTTCTCCATCCCTACCATTGCTGCAATAACAGGAAGCAAAATTCACATATACAGAGCTTGGCAGATAAGAACTGAATGGCAGTTTGTTTTTTATAGCTGGTGGCAAGAAATCCAAAAAAAAAAAAAAAAAAAAAAAAAAGAATCAAATATCTTGCCCTTCTAATTCACAGTGAACTGAGCTCTGAGTCTTCTGGGACTCGTGCAGACAGCAGGGTGGATCTACCTAGAGATGAGAGCTGCAGGAGACCTCTCTGGCAAGACAGCTCTGAGACAAACAGTTCATGATCATGGTTGGCAGCTGGTAGCAACACCCACACAGGGTGACCTAGGCACTCACAGAGAGAAGGCAAGAGTGGCTCTGAGCAGCTGCATGTGCCTCACCCAGGGGCTCCTCCAGCTTATTATCTCTTGCTTTTCTGACAAAATGTCACAAAATCAGAGGAGGGGAATTTTTATCTGACTGGCTGCAGGAAAAGTTGTAATCCTAGTAGCCTGTCTGCTCATTGCCTTGGCAGGAAGGTCAGCCAAGAACGTCTTCTTCCCTCATGTGGCAAAACCCAGCAGCACCTCCATCTCTGCAACTGGTATCCCCCGGGTAAACAGCCTCAGCTGAGAGATGAAGGTTTTTGCAGTAGCAGTGCAGGGAGTAGCTGAGGACGATGCTGTAGTTTGGGTTTTTGGGACAAATGAAGAAGCTCTATGGTTCTACCAATGCTGTCAGCAGGAAAGTAATTAATAGACTTGATCACTTACATGTCTTTGGGGGGTTCAGAGTATGTTGTTCCTATTAGGAAACTCAAACCTCTCAGGTGGTTTCAGGCTATCTGCAGAGTTAGAACAAAGGTGTTCTGTTCCTGGGTTATATGTATGAATTTTGGATGAGAAAAATTAGAGTTTAAGATGTTACAGCCACATTTCTACACACCAATATTTTGTTCCTCAACTCTCCCTGTAAGTGACTGCATAATGCCTGGCAGTTTTCCTTCAGGCTGCTGTGTCTTGTCAGTTTATTACGTTTTCCATCTAATTTCTTAACTTTGTATACAATGTTTTGTTCCACATTCCCATTCTCAGAGCCTGGAATACTATCAGTGGATTTCATTTAATCCTTTCTTTTCACCTAGTCTGAGGGCTAATCCCGGTTTCTGACAGCACCACTGAAGTATACACTTCTGAGTCAGGGCTTGCTTGCTTGCTGGTACCATTTGCTGTATGTGTATGATACCATGTCAGTAAAAGAAATGCAAGATTACATCTTTAGCAGTAAACCCAAAGCGTTTTAAACAACTGAAATGCCCTCTGAGCACCGTGCCTTCTGAGGCTGTAATAGTGGAGGGATCCTTGAACGAGTCCTCTGCAAATAGAGACCTGTAGGAACTCGGGGTTCCTGCCCCAAAGAATTTACTATTTAAGAAATAATGTACTTCTATAATGTATGTGTCTCACCCAATGGTACAATCACACAAGATATTTTAAGGGCTGAAATTAAGCCTGATGGGGCAGCCTTATTAAATGATTAGTCTATTGCTGCCTTTAGGCTGGGCTGCATTGCAGACATGTTTGCTGGCTTAAGTGCTTTGAACCAGTTTGCCTGTCTTGACACAGCAGAAAAAAACAACTACCTTTTTTTTTTCAGGGGGTGTTGGAATACTTTGAATAACATCCATTGAGCTGGGATTCCTGTCCAGATGAATTGCACAAGGTAGAAAACTTGTCTGTATTTAGAATAGGTGCTGTGTGTGTGCATATATATATGTATGTATGTATGTATGTATGTATGTATGTATGTATGTATGTATGTATGTATACATGGACTGGCAGCTCCCTGTTACTGGCCCTGACTCTCTATTCTGTCCACTTACCCTTTGTACTTCCAGTTTCCTCTGCAGTGTCTTCTTTTTGATGTGTTTCCTACCTGGGAATGCACCTTTTACCTACTCTTCAATCACCACCAAGGGATAAAATGGTTTTTCTCCCTCCTGAACCACAGAAACAAGCTCCATTTAAATGTAAAAATGATGTCACAAGCAGCTTTGTTACTGAAGTTAGGAGTGCAGTACCTCTTCAACCACTTGCGAAATGATGGCCAATACTCTGCATAATACCTGGGTAATTTCTATCAGGTGGATTGTAGCTCAGAAAGCTGTTTGTTGCTGTGGCACATAGCTGAGCAATTCTTACCACATCTTATCAGGGAAATATCTACAGCCATGACATTTAATTGCTGTTACTTTCTTTTTGAGTTAACTGGAAAATATGTCATCTTTAAATAATCTCTAGGAAGTGTCTGAATTGGTAGTATTGTTTGCGGAAGGCAGCCACTGCAAATGTTTGGCATTTCCAGTTTCCATTTGTATTGCTTGTATATGGAATGTGAAGAGGTGTATGTACAAGTTGATGTAGCAAATTGAAGCACAGCAATATGTACCCCTAATGACTTCTGGGAACATACAGGTTTATATAGATTTTCATACAGTTGACTCTCTAGATATCTCCTGCAAAAAACAATAAAAATATGACATGAACACAAATCCTTACCTCAGGGCTCAGCACACAGTTTCAGAGCAATACCTGTCTACTAATGAATTGTTCTGCTAGAGTAACTGTTTTTTACCTGTAGAAAGATAGAATGATTTGGGCTGGAAGGGACCTCACAGATTCTAACACTCCTGCCATGGGAGTGACACCTTCCCTGCCTGATCAGGTTGCTCAGGGCTCTATCAAATCTGGCCTTGAACACTTCCAGGGATGGGGCATCTTCAGCTTCTCTGGACAACCTGTTACAGTGCATCACCATCATCCAAGTAAAGAATTCCTTTTGAATACCTCATCTAAACTGAATCTCTTATACAATGCCAGCTCTCTCAGTCTGTTTCATAGGAGAGATGCTCCAGCCCTCTCAGCATCTTTGTGGCCCTCGGATGGGCTTGTTCCAGCAGATCCAGTCCTTCTTGTGCTAGAGGCCTCAGAGCTGGGCAGAGTAACACAAGGTACATGCTCCTTGATGTGTGGCAGGTGACCGTAAGCTTCAAATGACACCTTCACTGAGACAGGTGCAACTGACTTTTACAGGTCTCGGAGGCTAAAACCTGCTTGGAACTGAGTCAGTGCTTCTGTGGTGATACATAAGGTGGCAAGACCCAGCACCTCTTACCACCATGCTGAGAAACCTCAGCCAAAAAATTCAGGTGTTGACAAAGCTGGAGAAGGCTTGCTGCAAGTATCGAGTAGTTCCATGAAAAAAATTTCTCAATTAATAAATCATTGTATGCTTTCATAGTGCCCAGTTTAATAGAATTTAAAGATGAGAGAGGATTAAGTGAAAAACAGGAAGCATCCTGCAAGAATTTTCCCCAGAGCAATGTGGGCGAGGGAATGAAGTGAGAGAGGGAACCCAGATGTGTTTGCAGTTGTGGAATGCGTGCCTCTGAGGGGTGGTGCATGCTCCCCATCCCTCACCCACTCCTGCAACACACACCAGGACTGCTGGGAGAACCCAGGGCACACTGAGGAGCAGGTGGGCAGATTGCCTTGGATTCATGAGTCACTGGGATGCATTTTCTCTTATGTCATTCTTTCCCCGTTTCCACCCCCTGCAAAAAAACTCTCCTCTGCAACTCTGAAAGAAAGGCCCTGATTTCTGGGTAGCCTCTGCAAGGGGTAGGATTTTCAGAGCAATTGTCACAAGCAACAGAACTGAGAAAGAAATGCCTTTTATAAAATAAAACATTTTACTGACCTACTTGAAATAATCTTGGTGACAGCACAGCCACCCAGAAAAAAAAAGGAAGTCGTGTCTTTCTGCATGAACCAAATTAGCATTTTTATTTGAAGCATAAAACATTGATGAGAAACAACATCTGTACATATAAAAGGTAGTTAACAGGGAAAACAAGTGTATTGCTTAAATAGGGAAGCTTGACAGAGAATAAGTTATCAAAGCACAATGATGCCTGAAACATGCCAGGAGAATGAAAATAGTTTTCTTCAACATAAGTGGAATTATGATTCTCCTGAGCCACAGAATGTAATAATATAAAGTAAATCATTCCCTCCCTTTTCATACAAGTTCTTTTCACTGCCAAAAAGAGACAACTGTGCCATGGACAGGAGAAAATAATTATTCTGTGAAACTCTGAATAGCACTTTGTCTCTAGATATCAACTTGAAATTGCTGCATCAAAGAAGAGTCATACTAACATCTTTCTAATTAATGACCATTAATCTTGTGACCCTACTGTAGTCACAAAACAAACAAATAAGTGCATTTTTTTTTAATTCCCAAAGCGAGAGTTGTTACAAAAGTGGTGTGGCAGCTATACACATGGTTCCAAAAGTACAGGAATGAGCAGAATTGCCTTGTGAACTTGGGACTGTAACTGGCATATCAGTAGGAAAAGGAAAGGGGAAGTGTTTGAATTCTCTTCCCAGCCTCTAAAATACTGGAAAACAATGTTAATTCTCTATTATACTAATGTGTTAGGTGCATGGAAAAGGCTCAGCTTAAGAACAGCAGCATAGACAAGTGGGCCAGAACTTTATCAAGTGCCTGTGTTTGCCAAAAAGTAGCGCTGTCTAGTTTCTTGTCTGCTCCCTGAGCACCTGTAGTTCCTGTTACTCTGTTAAACTGAGTGATTTTGTGGGGTTTTTTAGTGTTTATTTTTGAAATAACCCTTAAGAAAGATGTGTTATCTCCACAGTCAACAGGGAAAACACAGACAAAAGAAGTCCTCTAAGGTGAAGGAGAGAAGTTGTGGTGGAGTAGAAAACTGAACCTGTATCTACCATGTTTCTAGCCACTGTCTCACCTGATGAATTTCCTCTCTCTTTTCTCCATTTCTTCCTTTCTTTCAGCAGCTCTTTTTTCCGTGTAGTGGTGAGAACTGGGAGCTAGCAGCACAAGTTTCAGCAAGCCTTGAGGAGAAAGCAATGGTCTTAACTCTGTGAAACGGGTCTGGGCACACTCAGTATCCAGGATGTGCCTAGTTCCTTCACACATATACCTCTGATACAGCCTGGGATGCATGCCACAACAAAATATGGGAATGTCAGCAAAGGATAGGAGTAATTACTCAAACTCTCCCCTTACCCTCCCCCCTCTTCAAAAATATTATACTCTCATATATTTTAATAGACTTTAGTTAATTTTTTCTCCACCTAGCAAAATTGTTTTGTTGATTGAAATGACAGAAAGGAGTAAAACATTTGGTAAAAAATGGAAAAAATTGAGGTACTGTAGTAGAAAAGCAAAATATCTCTGCAGTGACATAATCCAGTGCTGTGAACTGCAGTGTCCATGTTTCACACTCACAGTCTTTCTTATGCTTCTTGTGAGGCACCACAGCACACAGCCTCAGTTAAGGTGACCTTAGTCAAAATGCCAGTGGGACTTAAAGTCATAGCACTTCATTATTTTCATTATGAAGATCCTTTTTTTTTTTCCTTTGGGGGTGGGGGAGGGGTGAGAAAATAAAGGAAAATTGCCAAAGCTTTTGAAACAATTTTCAAATGTACAGATTTTCAGTGAAAAAAAAAAACTTGATACAAGTGACTTTCATGAGAAAAAAAATTCCTATATTTTGTAACCAAAACTTCCTCCTCCACCTCCATCAGATAATGTTTGTGGTCACTTTTAGCTGAAGGGAACTTCCCATTCCCAATACCCCAGCTCAAAGGCAAGTTGATATCAATGTGAGGTTTTGTTTACTCAGAGATGTCAGGATCAGGCTATAAGTCTGTAGAAACAAGAGACTCTACTACTTTTTTACTTGTAGATCTGCAACTGATGGGCGTTCGGCCTCCAGGAGTTTAGATGACTGAGATAAGGTTTCAGATAAACATCCAAATGTTTAGATTTTTATCTAACCCAAAGCTCTGAACCTTTAAAGGATTACCCACCTCCAGGGATAATCCTGTAGTGATTTCAACACCTGTACTGAGTCAAAGTGAGTTCAGAGTGTCCTGGCCACAAGAAATGGTTCAAGCCCCCATCCTACCATTTGTTTTGGATAGCTAAAACAGTCTGTTTCAGATCTGAACACAATTGTTGGGCACTGTGATTTTAAATGACTGGATACCTCCAAATAGTCATCATTAGGATCACTTATTACCAAAGAAAAACTACTGGTGACACTCTACTTCTGTGGCCTACAGAGCAGATATGCCCTGAATATTTTTACACTTAATGAGAAGCCTAAATACCTCACAGCTTAACAGATATTTTAATGAGCTGCTTTTCTGTCAGCATTCTGCTTCGGAGGAGGGCTTTGCTGCCCTCTCTTGCAGTTATCGTGGAAATGTGCTCATTTTGGCACACAGCAAAGCTCCAGTGTAGGTTCGTGTGACTGGTCCTGCAGATACAGAGATGTGCCTGTACAGAGATACAGAGATATACCTGTTCCCAGATAAAGAACAAACTATCTCATGAGTGGCCATTTCCCACTGTTGCCACAAGTGTGTTCGACATACTTAGAGGGAGTCTTTTTTGATCCAGTTCCAGCATTCACACAGAGCAGAGCCCACGGCAGGGTAGGCTGTGTACTCCTCTTCTTCCCAGGTATCAGCTTGCCCAGGTGCCCTGAGGAAAAATTGGACTTGGTGCTTCATTCAGGCTTCTCCTAAATGACACATAACTTATCAGAGAGTTACTAGAACTCTTTGTAAATCTGACAAATTATTTTGGGTTTGGTTTCGGTTTCAGATGCTGTAATCATGCTTCACAAGCGACCAGGAACTGGGAGGAAACAAAAATTATTATGTGTAACACTTTATACATACCTGTGCATATGCACCATGTATACATGGATGTCACACATTATTTCACCATGGATCTAAAAGTGTTTTGCAAGCACTAACTGAGAATGCCACAAAAATCTCCTTCTCATTACTGAAAAGGAAATTAAAAAAAAAAATAAAGAAAAAATCAATGGGTGTTGTTGTGACAACAAAATTATAGACAGAACACGATCTTCCCTGAGGCTTTTTGGCAAATGCTTTAGCCCTATTCAGGCTGAGTCCCCTGTTAACCTGAAAGGAAGACAGAGGTTTTTTAATAGAAGAATTGCTCAGTACACTGAACTGTTTGGTTTGAGCTTTTCTTTTTTCCTAAATCTAAGCAAGAAAAAGAGGGCCACTCTTCTTCATTTAAGAAGTTTGTGTGCTGTAAATTAGCATATCTCTGAAAGCAACTACTGACTTTGATCACTCTCCTGAAGTACAACGGTATTTAAGGAAAAGCTGATCTTATTTTAATCACTGGTTCTTCAGCTCACCTCTGTAATTAGAAAGAAAGCTTGCCTCAACAGTGCTCAGGTGGAATGCACAGGAAACATATGATTAAATGGTGATTCTAAGTTTAGCATTTCACTTCCACAAAGCAAAACTAATATCAGGTGTAAATGCTTTCTGTAAACTCAAGGAACATTTGAAAGATTAATTAACAATATGTAATTTGCAAAGACAAAGGACAAAGATCTTGTGGTTGCATTCAACAAGGCTAGACTTTCAACCCTCCATTTTCACACACATTTCTCTGCAGGTTTCATTTGACAATCATGGTGAGGTAAGTTTCAGAGAACTTTCTCAATAATGAAAACAAGAACGGATTTGATCTGCCACCCCTATCTGGATCAGCCTGAAATAGAAGCTTCTCTCTGTCCTGTTGTGCATCCTACTGTTTGGTAATTTCAGACAAATGTTTTTAACAGAGTCCTGGTGATTATGGTCTCATTAATGTGTTGTAAATCCCTGGAAGTGGAGGAGGGTGTTTTCCTGGAGAGAACAAACTAGTTTTTCCTTCTAAATAAAACTGTTCTTTTGTAACTATATAAATCTGGCCGCTGGCAAGCAGACCTCTGCAAATGTATGTGTTAGAACTTAGGAAAAATTAAGATACCTTGCACCAAAAGGCTAATGTCTAATTTATGTAAAGATAATGGTCTGTGGATTATTTTCATCCACATTATGGTTGACATCAGAGAATACCTACTGTTTGCATCTCTGGTTCATTGTTTATTTTCCCACCATTCCAAGAAAACTTCCTCCCAGTAGGAATTCAGCAAATGTAAGGGCAAAAGCTGCTTCATGAACAGGAATGATGCTTTCATTATATTGCATTCTAGGCAACCAAAATGCAACTAAGGGTTCCCAGCAGTTTTTTCAGTTTCTTCAGTGAAAGCATTCCATATCTCAGTGATATTCTCACCAGCCTTTTACACTCTACAATGTCAAGTGAAGTAAAATCCTGTGTGTGCCATTTGAAGCATGCAAATGTCCAGAGAACTTGATATTCAACCATTCACAGCTCTCCTTTCTGAAACTGATTGAAGTCTTGCCTCTTGCTTATTTCTGTTTGCAATTGTAGCTGAAAGCATCATGAGAAAAAAGGGAACTGTTCTAAAGTAGATTTTAGAGGCTGTGCTACAAAATAGGACACACATGGGAGCCAGAACAGGCTTTCTTGAATCTGACAGATATTTAAGTCTGCAACATTTTCTTTTACTACTGAAAGGAATAAAATATGCAGTCTCGGAAAATTATTGTTGGACCATGTTAGTGGTCTCCAATGGCAAAGCATTGGTAGGGGATTTAATTTTTAGGAAATTAATTGGTAGGAATTTTAATTTTTCCTACATTGGTAAGAAATTTAATTTTTTACCACCTTTTTTTAAATCCCATTTGAAGTAAATAGTGTTATTAACAGTAAATTCACTGAACAATGATATATGCATTTGATACATTACTTGATATCTCTAGGGAAATCCAGAAAAAAATTCAAAAGTTTCTTTAACTCAGAAGTTCTGGACTAGATGCAGAAGCTACCTGATCTGAGAGAAGAGCTTGAGTACATAGGAGACAGACCAGATATCTGGGTTTAAAATTTAATGTAGATTAAGTTCCATTTTTCAGAATAGTTTCTTCTTTTTGGATTCTTGATTTCTAATTTTGATGTTCGTGTGACAATTTATTTTGAAGAGAAGAATCTTTATAAAATTCCCCTCAATTCCATTTATTTTCATTTGCAGAAGTGTTAACTGTTGGTCAGAATGCCTTTGCAGTGCCTGACTCCAGGACAAGTCAGCCTGAGATTACAGTATGGAAAAGCAAGGAAGAAAGAAACTGATGAGTCCAGAGAAGAAGGAGGAATAACTTTCCCCTTACCACCTCTCTGACTCTTCATTTCACTGTGCCGTGAATCTCATGAAATCATGAAGTTACATCAGCCAGGTGCCTCAGTGAAAGGACTGGAGATACCGGGCCTGGTCTGCAAGGTTAGGCAGCAGGAATTTACCTGAAAATGCCATGAAACAACACAACAAACATACATATTTTAGACCTTACAAACCAAGCCTCAGGCTATGTGGTGAACAGGTTTGGAGGATAAAGTTGACTATTGTTGTCACATGGGTATTTATTACCCAGTGAAACTTCTATAGCTGTTCATTGCATAAGAATGGTTATTTTAAACCTGACAGTTGGCAGAGACCAAGCACCCCAATGATTGTATTGCTGCAGCATGTTCTTTATCTGACATTTAACTGAGGGGATTTTTTAGTAAATGTGATTTTTCTTTTTGTTTCACTCTGGCTGTTTATAAATTATGTTACTGCCTGTTGCTCAGACAAGGACAGACATAGTAATGTAAGGACTTCTATTCACCCATAATTGATAAATTATACTCATTTTTGCACACTGGTCAGGAAAATCTAAGTTTCCCAGTGCAAAGTATTAAGAAAGTTGCTTTGATACCTGCAGTCCCTTGGCAACCATCATTGAGACTCTTGATATATAGAGCATCACATTTTGCAGATGAGTAACAGGAGTCTCAGAAAGGCCAGTCTTGATTTTTCATTCTCCAAGGCTGAACAGCCAAACCAAATACAAATGCCACTCTTTTTCAGAATGGATGTTTGCAGC
Source organism: Vidua macroura (assembly GCF_024509145.1). NCBI lineage: Eukaryota > Metazoa > Chordata > Aves > Passeriformes > Viduidae > Vidua > Vidua macroura. The sequence goes on along the minus strand of NC_071571.1, from coordinate 66,348,672 downwards.
GTGCTTACCTTGCTGACCCATCTCCTGTGCCATTTGAGCGTGAGAGAACAGCTTACACTTGACCAATTACATGTTTTTAGGGTGCATATAAGGCAACAAGAAGCAAATAAAATCTTGAAAAAGAGGTGCAGCTATAACTCCCTCATTTCTAACTGTTGAAGCCAGCACACCAGCCACCTGCACCAGTCCGACAACACTCAGCTCCTCATATTATGAATGGATTCCAAAACATGTCTGCCTGACAAGGGACAGGAAGAGAGGAGAATAGGGCAAGGGACAGGAATGGGAGGAAGAGAAGAGTAACAATGCAGTGCTTTGAAAAGGTAGGCTGGACTCCAGTGTAACTTCCAACACCGCGGAGCTGCGCAGTGGCCCAGCAGCCAGCAGGTTTTCCTAAATGACACTGTGCATTTTGCTGGAGTGGCTGCTGCTGCTGCCACACAGCCACGCTGCTGAAGGCTCCAGGGAATTACCTTGGTATTTAATTTGTTGTTATGAAAACAGTGAGTTTCACTGCAGCAAGAATAGTTTCTTCCCAAACAGTTACCAGAATCCTATTGTTGTTCTCCTTCTTGTTGACCTTTTTGATGGTTTTGCAATTATAATGATTTTCCCGGCTTTGCTATCTTGAATTTGTTTAATTCATATTGTGTCAGGAATTCAGAAAGGGGAAAAGCAGCACATCTCAGGCAGAAATTCTGCTAAATGAAGTAGTTTAAAGAAGTAATTTTTTCAAATGGAATTGTGATGGGAAGAGCAAAATGTTCCTTGCTTTAAGCATTTTACTTTTATATGACTAATACAAATATTTTCATTTTCAGCCACACTATCATGCTGTTACCAAACAAGCTATTCAATTGTAGAGTTTTATAGATTACTTTAAGAGCAAATACTACTTCTTTTAGAGTTTAAAGGCTGTAAAAATAATTTTCAGTTCTGTTCTCCTGTGTCTATATAGATTTCAGAGTTTAACTTCCCAGAGTGTCCAAGAGAGTGGCAATCTTAGGAAGGTGCTTCCCTGGCTAGCCCAGAAATCAAATTATTGTAAAACTATCCAGCTGTGAAGTATGTCACCAGGTCAGCTGCGTGAACTCCCTCTTGCCCTCTGTTACTGGCCCATGACATTGGCATGAGGAAGTGTGTAACTGTGTCTCCATCTCATTCAGCCCATGTTCCCTGTCATATTTTAGAAAGCCTTGTGTGACATCCAATATACAAGCAGCAAGCAATAAGCTGTCCATTAACTTGGATTTGTGTAAATCTATAATGTTATTTTGAAAATCAATTGTAATAACAAAAGAATATAAAATTATTCTTACATTTCCTACAATAAATGCTCTTTATTGCAGATAGTTGACTGTATTTGAGGTAACATTTGTGTGCAAAACTATGCACCACTGTGATAAGATAACATAGTCAGTATGATGTTATTTATTGCTGTACTGATACAATATGCTGGTTCAGTTCCTGCACATTACTTTTTCTTTACCACTTATGACTGTGCATAAAAAACACCCAAACAACAAAACCCAGAAATGTACTGATTATTTTTTTAAATTTGCATATAAAACTGTCCTCCACAAAGGTTACATTTTAATTGACACTTCGTATCTACAAGGACATATTTTTCTACAATAAGGGCAGTGTGCCATAAGCTACTTATGAAAGTGCTATTAGGAGACAATTATTTTCATTATTTTATATATATATTAAGATTAGAATACTGCTAAAAACATGCTATCCACTTCAGAAGTACAAAAGAAAGACCTCTCCGTCCTACACCCAGTTCTGACAAGAGAGCTTGCAATCCAGAGACAAAGCCAGCAGGGAATTGAAGAAGCATGCAGGAGCTGAGAGACCAGCAGGGCTTTGAGAAAACACAGACACAGTCTTGAATACAATTTATTATTTCTATATAAAGAAATTATAGAATTATCCTGTCTACTGTATGTATTCTGTTCTTAAATGACATTAATGTAAGTGAAAAGGCAAACGTTAATTGCTGGTTTGTCACCTAATTTTCCAGAACTGGTGTCATTTTGACATATTCCCCTAAACAACAGAAATAGCTTTACAGCTATTTCTATTTCTTTCTAGAGAAAGAAGCTCTTTATAAAGTCTTTCTTGAGTTTTACATGTAGTGGTCGTGTGGACTGTGCCTGCAATCTCTGCGAAGATGGACTCTATGTGCCACATTACAGATTTTTTTTTAGTTTGTTATCAAAGGTACCAAGTCACATAAGTCTCTTTTTTTTCCACAGGATTGTTTACAAGCATATTTGCAGTAATAGGTTTTAGCATAAGACAGGCAAATAAACAAGAAGTGCAAGGTGCTGTTGCATTTTAATGAAAGAGTCCAAACTCCACTTGGAGAGCCCACAGAACTGTACTCTCCCTCGTTTGTTATTTCACTCCTATTTCTTGGCAGCACCATCTAATACACATCCTTGCTGTGCAGCTGGGGATAACTCAGTAAATGTCTACTTGAGGAATATCAAAATCTAGACAGAGTTGAAATATTGCCTAGAGAGAGAGAGAGAGAGAGAGAGAGAGAGAGAGAATGTTAAAATAAAATCTGGAAAATTAATCCAGTGCTGGAAAATAGTATTTCTGTCTTCTTCCTTCTCCTTTGCCCTCCCCTGGCTTGCCTGAAACCCACACTGAGCATGGTTGCTCACTTATTTTAGACTCCTGGAATTTAAGTTCATGCACTGACTGGAAAGTCAGAATGGCTTTATGGAGCCATGACTCATTCCAATGCACAGAAGAAAGTTACACTTTTACCAGCCCTCTGGCCTTACTCAAAGTCCATTTCTTGAGGGTGGTCTTGCAATCAACAGCTTTGAGGAAAGACTTGGATTCCTCCTGCCAGACCCAGACAGGTGGACATTAACCCAACCAAACTTCTTCGGGCAAAAAGCTCCATCCTGCAAGACCACTGAGACCTTAGGTTTGATGAAGTAAATGGTGAGACTAAACCAAACACTACCCTTCCTAATGGCTTTTTGGATGCTTCCCTCAACCAGTAAGAAAGGGCCCAAAATGTTGTTGGAGCAGGAGGCTACTCTACTGTTGCCAAACAAAATGTTCTTAGGACTCTGGTAAGATTTCTGGGAAAGGATTTTTCTCATTACAGGAACGTCTTCTTAACACTTTGCAGAGTGACTGTCAGGCAGGGCACTGTTTTAATTTTCAGGCTTTTCACCATTTTCTTCCTGTGTGCCCACTGGCACATGGAGAAGGCAGATGCAGATGATCTGCTTAAATATCAGGTGCCACAAGAGGAAAGAAGTCGGAGATAGGAAGCTCTTCCCACCACCCTTCACTGTCTTTCAGCCGGGCTTTCTGTACAGCAGTGCACAAGTTAAATGACATGGGGTAAAGCAAATTGCTTGAGATTGCACAGTTGGCAAAGAGAAGCAAACCCAAGCCTTCAACCCAGCCTGCTGCTGATGTTTTCCTCCCTGTGTGCCAGCACTCAGCTTAGGAGCTGCTTAGTTGCATGGTTGAAGGCAAGAGTTATCTTTCAGTTGTGTTTTTGTACAGCACCTAACACAATGAAGCCCTTCTCGACTGCAGCTTGGAAATATTATCACAACACAAATAGTAAACAGTAATCACGTTAAAGATAGCACTGAATTAAACCAGAGCAATACTCCTGCTGAAGGCCAAAAGGTACACAGTGCCAGCTCAGGCAATTGGCTCTCCAAACTGAAAGAGAACATTCCTCCACAGTAAAATAAACACTATTCTTTTTTCTCTTGTGCTAGATAAAGCATTGTGTGTTTCTGATAAATCCATATGGTTTGCTTGCTTGCAGAGGAAAACATGAAGAACAACAATTCCCCAGATTTCTTCCCCAGAAGTTGCATTATCAATAAATGCCTGTGATATCAGTCGGGCTCTTTAGCCCACACATCCGGCCAATATCTTAATTGCAATAACTTCACGTCCCAAAAAGTCAATGCAGTGATATACAAGGGACCTGATTCCAACCCCTAACCTCTCAGAGCCCGGAAAGTCTTTCAGCATTCCTGCAAACTTACATAAGAGAGAAGGAGCAGATAACATTGTATGCTTGCAATTAAACATGCAGGATGCTTGTGCCCTCTTGCAGAAAAGAGTGAAAGAATGGCCTCTAAGGAAGTTGTTCTGAATTAGAAAATGGCCTTACAACTGAAGAATTTGGAGTGCAAGACCAAGGACCCATGGGATTGTCTGAATTGTTTTTTTCAAGTCTCCAAAATTACTTCATTGCACTTTTTTTCTACAGTCTATGACAACCTAAAGCCTACTGAATAAACAAACAAAATACTGTTTTTGTGGTCTTTATATATACGGCGCTAGCTTTAATGGTAGCATTATATTAATAGGATAGAGGACAGACCTACCTTATTCTTAAGTGGATAAGGAAATTCTCTTGACTTAAAATGTTTCCTTTAATTTAATTTGTCTTTAGAATTGGGAACTACAGACTAGAACTGGTAAATCAGGGAGGTCTGACTTCCAGTCCTGGGAAGGTGGTAGATGGCCCCACACCCACAAAGGGAAAGTCACCTTTAGAGAAGGGAACCCATGTCTCTGCATCTTTAGGAGAGTGTTGGTAGCAGGAGGGTGAAAGGAATCCTATTTGTGTAATTTTCAAAACACCTGAATTTTCAAAAGCCTTTTACAAGATGCCACCCTAAAGGCTGCTGAAGAAATTCACTGGCCAGAGGATCACAGTCAGCAGTGAACAGTCCCCAGGAATGGGTGCTGTCTTTATTGAGAGTAATGAGGAGACAAGGAAGTGAACAATAAAATGTGCAAGTTTTCAGGCAATAGTAAGCATTTCTCAACAAACAAATATTTTGCCAGGCTTGAAAAGACTGCATAAGTGGACCGAAAAAAGGGCAGGATAAGTCCAGGTAACTAAATGAAATTTGATGCACCTTTAGAAATAATCTAAACTATGAGGCTAAACTCTTGCAGTTCCAGTGCAGGAAAGAGACCTCAACATCATCAGTGACAGCTTTTGGAGATCATCTGCTCAGTGTGTAGTGGGGTCCAGAAGAGCCAGCAAAGCACTGGCTATCACATGGAGTGGTATGGCTAATGAGAGAAGGAGCATTATTTTACTGCTACAGAAAAATGCTGTAGTATGTTGAGGAGTTCTGCATATCGAGGAGAATATAGCAGAGCTAGATAAAATCCAGAGAAGAGCAAGGAAAACAAGTTCAGATACTGCTGATTGAATGACAGATTATGAAGAAGGATTTAAAAAATGGAATTTCCTTGATCCAGAAAGAAGAAAGGTCAGGGTGTGAGGGAGAAGATGGTAAAAACTTACACAGTCACAAAGGTGTTTTGGGCAAAGGTAGAAGGGTTATTTACCAAATTCCTCAATGCTGGAACTAGGGGGTGCTTGCTGAAACTTTGCACACCTGGTAACTCTTCAGTACTGGATTCAATGGGAGCAGCCGGTGCCATTTCCTGTCAGGTGAGCATGGTTTACTCCCCTTCCTCTTGTTTCTTTGCTTCCACTTACCATGTAGTTAGCAACAAGAGCTACAGGCAACTATTTCTCTGTCTGCTTGCAGCCAGAATGACTTCCTTTGGGGTTATGTGAGTATAAAAAAAAATCAAAATTTGGTTTATTGTTTTTCAAGGTTAAGGGAGGTAGAAGGGTATCAACCTGCTGACATGCAGCAGCACAGTTATATACTGGCCTTGTATCAAAGACTTTCTGTTTAGGAGCAAGGGGGAGTGTTGCTGTACTCAGATAGGTGTCCTCTTGGTTACGTTACTTTTCATGCATTAATACCACTGAATTTCATGGTTATGCAAAAGAATAAAGAAGTGAGATGGCATTGCCATACTTCAGTTAGTAGTGAAGGTAATTAATTACTACAGAATATAAGGGTAGGCAATCGTTATTTGAGAAGTTTTTGGAAGGAGTCAGGGTGAGGGTGATCTTGGAAGTTTTGTAAGGGTCTAATAATGGTAGAGTTTGGTATGGGGAAGTACCAACCTCTTATCTCTGGGTGTAAAAGCTCACCTTGGAGTTTTCCCTAGGGCTGTCGGTTTGCTTTACTTTTTGTCATCTTTGAGATTGTTACTAGCATCCAGAGTGACTCCTGCTTGTTGTTGCAGTCCTGGGATACTGTTATTGTGTGGGGCAGGTTGCACCTTACAGTGTAATTCTGCAATTCTTGCATCATCCCTGTGAAAAGAAATCAAGGGTTGGGTTAAAATGCAATTAGAGGCACAGGACACCTTAAGTGTCAATGCAACAAAACATGTTTATCCAGTGTTGATCACTCTATGTCTACTGTTAGTAAATGGAAGTATTGCCAGCTTGAAAAGGTCAATTTAACCTACAGGACAACACTGAGGTTCATTAAGTCTCAGTCAGCAGAAAGTGGTATCGATGTGGTCAGATCTCCTCCTGAAGTCAGAGTTTGATACTTAATTTTCAAGCAGAGAAAATATTTCCCTCTTGTCCTCTAGACAAAGTAATCGTTACCATTATAAAATATTGTCACAGCAGAAGGAAGCAAGTTCTTGAATTTAAATATGCCAAAAATTTGCAATAATTTAGGTTTGCTCTAAGGTCAATGTCAAGATCTTTCTAGTTACAGTGACTTGTAACAATTTCATATTATATGTGCTTTATTGTTGTTATTAAGGGTTGGACCTTGTGACCACTGAGGGATCTGCAAACCATTAAGAAATAAAAATGAAAAGCTTTTTGTTGTTGTTGCTCAAAATAGTCCAACACTTTGTCATATGAGCAATGTATCTGGGCCATTAATATAAAAATGAGACAAAATAGAAGATTAAACATGCTGACTACCAGGCCAGTTCTGAAGGTTTGTAGGAAATGTAGGACAGGCAGATTTGTGGGTTCCATTAAGCCTTTAGTCTTTACACTTTTGGAATTCTGAGAGATACTTCTAGTAGTTGTTAAGAAGGAATTTGCTTCTTCCTGGCAGTTACTCTGATCTACCAGGTGTGTGTGGTCTCTTCCCTTTCTGAGGTTGCCCTTTTGTTCTGACTCCTTTAGCCAAAAAAAAAAAAAAAAAAAAAAAAAAAAAAAGGCAGCTGGATAGCTTTAGTCTGTTAAATAGTCCACATTACTTACAGAGCTACTCTCCTCACTGACCCTTAACAGTTTAGTAGCTATGAACTTAAAGAGGCTAAGTCCTAATCTCCTGTCTTCAAAGGAGTCAGAGCTGCTGCAGAATGTGGCCCTTTGATTGTGGCTTTCCCTGAGTTTTAGAAGCCTACCTTTGTTAGCTGGTCACTTCCATTCTTTTATCTAGCTGATGATAACAGTAAAATTACTATAAATTGCTAGAATTGTCCTGGGGCTTTCATTACTCCTGCATTCTTTGCTTTCTTCTTGGCTTGGGCTCTCTCAAACAGCATGTTAATAGCAGATTGCTACCTAAAGGACAAAATGTTCAGGATCCTTGGATGTGCATCCCAGACTAAATATGCTGGCCAAGGAGTGCTCTGGCTCAAGAGAATGTCTCTTGTATCTTTACTCTGAACTGACAGAAAGTGTCATGCAAGTGATGTGAGGAAACCATGTCTTGACATGTGGCTTCAGGAACTGTCTTTCTGTAATCTGCACAGGCGTCAAGACTGGACCCAGAGAAAGCTCATTTTGTAGCAAAACCAGTAATTTTCAGTGAGAAAGAGCAGTTGGGCTGGTGCTCTCTGTTGGGTTTTGGTTTTTTCTTCCCCAGGGATAGTAGTGTTCTGCCACAGTTTCACATGGGCACTGTTCTCTGGGCTTTATGATTGAGAAATGTGGGCATGGTCATGAACCTGAGCTGATTCAAAGAACATGCACAATACTGATATTTAAGGTTCTGAATTTGACCCTTTCCTGTGGCTCTAAGATGCACGTGAACATTTCTGTGGCATACAAACGTTTTTATGGCCTGCTGTGTGTGAGAGCTCAGTACCACAGAATACTTTTCACCCTGAGCTGAAAAATGAGTTTAAAATATAAACCCCAGCTTGCCTAGAGGTTTTGTTACTCTTTTCCACTTCAACAACAACCATCAGGCAACACAAGAATGTTCACTCTCTGGACAAGTGGCTAAGATGTCAGCTTACAAAACCACTTAAATCCAACAAAAAAAAAAAAAAATACAAAAAACAACAAAAAAAAACCAAAAAAAAACAAAAAAAAAAAAAAAACCAAAAAACAACCCAAACACAGGAAAATAAAGGGCAGGGGGTGGAGGAGGAGGAGAGGGAAAAGAGAAAGGATCACAGTAAAAAGCTTCCTCACTCTATCTAGACTCCAAAAGTGGGGACCAAGGCATTAGCTCTTGGTCATGTACTGCACTGGAATCACATGTGGACACTGCTGTACTCCTGTCTCCAGGAACACCAGTGATGCACATCAGCCTTTTGGCTTCCCTCAGGTGCTTGCACAAACACTGGGAGCTGCTGTCAGGAAAGGCTTGCAGGATCAAGCTGCAAATGCCTGTGTAGGACTTCTGTGCACTTGAAAACCAGGATTTGATTGCACGACATTCCTTCGTATCCTGTACTCTCTGCTTGACCTTTCTTCCGTGTTTTCCATGTGACTGACAGCCCTTCAAAACACAAAGCAACAGGATAGTGTTGGATGGTGGGAGGAAACATTGCCATCAGTTTGGGATATCATTATTGAAACAGCTTCAAGTTATCAACAGCTTCAAGGGAGAAAAATGCTGATATTTGTTTTTTGCCTTGCATATTATTCCCCATTCATTAATCGGTTTCTTGACTGTCTGACCCACTTTCCTGCAATAATAGTTACATGGAAAGCCTCATATTTCTTATCCTCGTGTCTGTATCCCTGGGCTGAAGTTTTTCAGTTCTGTTGCTGGCTAACCCTTCCAAGATGCTTCTGAGTGTAACTAGACAAAATCTTTCCTTCCTAAGAGTCTGGAAACCATGTCCTAATCTTTCTTTTTTACTGACTTTTATTCTTTAGTCATCACAGCTGCTAGAAGAACTAAAACATACCTATGGAGAGATTACTTAATTTTGCTGAAGTCTTAGGGACCATAGGGGTGACAGGGTATCTAATCCCTCTCTCAAGGCTCATTACACTAATTATCTATATAAAACACCACCAAAAGCAGTTTTACCATAGTAATTAGTGTCCCCAAGCTTGCCATTTATCTAATAATCATAACATTTTGCAAACACTCTATAATTACATTCTCAGCAGCCTGGTCTCTTTAATTTTGCTGTTCTGACTTAGTCCTGCAATAGCCACTTTTTTTTATCAGGTAATTAGTAGCCACACTTTAGCATTGTATAAACTGATAGAGAGATTGCATTCAGAAGCTGTCTGCTTAAACACTGCAAAAGTGGTAGGGAGAGAAATTAGGTCTGCATCTGATTCCTTCAATTTTATTTTGACAACTATGGTAATCCTGCTTTTTGATGCTGTAAGTTCACCTAGGGTTGTCCCCAGTGCTTCCATATGGTACCAGGCTCCTCCTTGCTCTCCCCTTCCAATGCCTTGCTGCACTTTTGTTCCATCCTTTGCACCAGTTCTAGTGGCTGTGAAGGCAATTCTAAAGTACTGAAAGAAGTGCAGTTTTCAGTCGGCTCCAAAGCATTGAGTAAGCTGAATGACCTAGCCAGGGTTTGAACATGCTCCCCTTAGTTTGAGGGGTTGACACACCACCAGATTACAGTCAGGACCATCTAAAGTATCTCTCTCAATTCAGAAACTCCAAAAATTAGCATTTTCAGGAGCACAGTGATACCTTCACCTATGTCACTAGAAGATCCTGTTCTTTAACATAAAAGGTTTTTTTTCTCATTTGTCATATTGGATGTTGAAAACTGTGGAGACATCTATAGCCTGCCCATTAGGTTCCAGTAGCTTGATACAACGATATGTGAGATGGTAGACTGTCAAAAATAAAATCACAATTACATACCTTGCCTTCCTGTGATATTCAATAAAATCATGATTTTAGCACTTATGATTTTTAAAACCTTTATCATGTGGCCTCAGTGGTGGCAGCAAGCTCAGTGTTTCAATAACTACAACATGTAGTGCCTTAAAATCAAGGCTCAAATTCCAATCACTGGCAGGCAACATTCAAATGGCAGGGGGAAAGAAGGGAAATTATTATTTGCAAAGATGTGAATTATATATTTGAAGATTAGAAAAAGGAAACACTATGGAAGTAACAATTTTTGAAACAGACCTTTAGGCAAGAATCACATACTGGTTTTCCCTTTAAAAAATACAGTGCATTATATCTAAAGACTAAGATACAAATGTGTGAGGCTGACTGGCAAGGAACTAGTATTAAATCAGTTGTAAACCAGCTAGTGAGAGGCAGAGATAAGCTCCAATAGAATGTGCTGGAAAGGTGATGATCCTCTTGCAACAGTGAATTTTTAACTGTCCCCATGTAAACAGTACTTTTGGCTACATGTGAAATAATCTAAACCCTACTGACTGTCTTTTACTACTTGAAAAAGCTTCTGTATGGTGATGTTTTTATCTAAAATTGGACCTTGTGCCTATATTCTGCTTCTATTCCCAGAATCTGATATTTCTCTCGTTACTCAGTCTGACACAGGGTCTTGAACCCTGTGGTGACAACAGACCTTGCACAAAGCAAGACCATGGGCCCTTCAAACTCATAGATTTGTGCAAGTATCAGGTGTAATCTTGACCTATATGTTTTGTGATCTCACAATGGAGATAACAAACAAGATGCTGAGGGCAAAGAAATGCTCTGAAGGCCTAAAAGAATAACATGATGCTAACAGAGTGTATACATTTACTAGCCTTGATTATTGACATGCTGGATGGGAGCAGAAAACTCTGCTTCCCAAATGCTGCACGACAGCCAAAAACTATTGCAATGGTAGAAAAGTAGACTGGAAAGCCTTGGAAGAGCACATGAGTGTGCTGAAAAAAGAGTGCATCAGCCAAAAACTCTTGGAAAAAGTTAGGCTAGGGAGTGATGACATGATGATAGCAATATAAATAAGTGAAAGGAAATTGCATGAAAGAAAGGAAGAGGGTTATCTGGATTATCTAGAAAGTGGCTGTACAGATTTTAGCCTAAAATTAAAAATGGAAAAAGAATGAGGCTAGACAGAAGGAAAAAAATTCACAACCTTGAGCATGCCTTGAATAGATTGTCAGACCAGCAGAGGCAATGACACGGGTGGGTGAGACCAGATAGGATAAGACAATAGGAATAATAAAGCAAGGAAACAACCCTTTTGGTGTGAGCAATTGGAGTGGATGACCCAATTTCTGTTTTTCCAGGTCTGTCTGGCTATATATAGTTGAAGGGAGGCAGTAAACAAAGCTCATGCGCTGGTCAGTGGTGGTTGGCTATGATGACACACAAGGTTAAGCTTCCTATGCGTCTGCCTGGAGAGGAGTTTCATGGAGACATGGCTGTGAGGGAGCATTGCCAGCCCTACACTTGCCAGAGGCCAGGCTGCACAAAGTTCCATGAAATGGAAAAGATGTGATATATCAGCCAAAGCTGTGGCTCTCAAATCTTCCAGGCTTTTGGAAGTTTCAAACTACAACTGGGAGAATTGTCTTGGAGGCCTAGGTTGCCTTGAACTGCCCAAGTGTGCTATTCACAGATTCATCATCCTTGGACCAAGTTCATTATTTGTCTTGTGCCTTTCAAATCTTTTCACCTCTCTCCATCTCCAGAGTGATAACATGGACTGTGATACTTATGCAGCAGGTTCATGCTCACTAGTATAATTTTCACACAAAAAAAAATCACATCTGCACCATTTTCTGTTTTGTTTTATACTCCCTACAGTGGAATGAGAAAGAATAATATGAGAAAATGAAGGTTATGAGAAGCATGAATTTGCCATGCTTCTTTTTCTGGTTTGCTCATGATGTCAGTGTTTGGGAATTGTTTTTCTATTTTTTTGTACCCTGAAATATGCATCAATGCAATTTCAATCTGCTTCAGAAGAAGGACATCAAAGGAAAATGTCCATTAGAAGACCTATTGGCCCTTTCTGTTTGTTCTGCATGGGATTTCTTTGTTTAATTTTGTAGTGATAGGCCCATACTTGGCTGAAACAAACCTTTAAAGGAAGTGTCCCTAAATGTGCCTTCAGGTCTGTTCTCTCAGCCCAGACAGGAAGACAGATCCTGAAATTCTCTTTCTTGCAAAGAAAGGGGTCTGCATTTCTAAGCCAGCGAGTCACTTTTCCCTTACTTGGCATTCGGTGAATGCTTGGGAGAGCTGCAGTTACATGCCAGAGGCATACCAAAAGGGAGGAAGGAAGATTTTGAAGTCCTGCCAAATACTGCGCATTGTTACGCACCGAGGTGCTCCCTGCACACGCCTTGGGTGTGCAGACGTTCAGGTGGTGACCACCTTTTATTTGCATGCATGGGAAACATCCACCCTGTCCCCTTAAAGGCATTGAGAGTTTCTGGTTTACTCACCTATAGACACTGTAGATTTGGAGAATTTTTTCAGGACAGCAAAAAATACCAAACCAAAACAACTGAGGGCTGTCTGCAAACCCTGAGGAGGGAAGAAGTTGAAAAGGTGTCAAATGCTTCCTTAAAATCAGAAATTAAAAGGACTGAATGTCACAACACCAGGTCAAAAGTTACTGGGTTTGGGTAATGAGGGAGGAAATGCTGCAGTCTTTGGTTGAGAGCCAAGTGCAGGGAAATAAATTTTGCAAATTCCTGGAAAACGAGAATTCCATAAAAATTTCACAACTGAAACAGGATATCCAGGAAAATTTTAAACCTCCTTTGAACAGTTGTATCTAAACTCTAAAACATCTAGTTGAGCCAGGGATCTTGGGGTGTCTCGTCTCCTAGTTGTGACCAGCCCAGTAACGACCTGCCCTGGGGCAGGGATCCCTGCAGCCTTGGCTCCCCTGTATTATGTTGCTCACCCAGCAGGAAACACCTCTGGGACCCAATCCTGACTGTGCTTTATCAGAAGTTTGTCAAACAGAACCATTTCCTGAAGACATTTTCACTCTGAATTGCCGTTTTCCAATTTGTTTCACTGGAAAATTCCTAATGTGCCCTAGCTGCTATCCAAGGACACTGGAAGAAACAAAAAGGTAGCAAGTTCAAAGCTGAAAAAGGGACTATTTTCACCTGCATGATATAATTCAACTATGGGTCTCATTCCTGCAGGCTGTCATGGAGGTCAGGAGTTCATAAAGATTCAGAAAGGGCTGGGAATGCATACTGCTGCTGAGCATATTTGTAATTCTCTTATATAATCCTACAAAAGTAGGTGTGGGAAGGGCTGCTTAGGATGAGACCTTTATTGATATCTCGTCTTATAATGGGAATAACTGTAATTGTGTAACATACAGGTATGTACTGCAGAGGCAATTTCTCGAGGGTCCCCCACGTACGCATCCAACAAGTTTTGGTGCTGGTTATTACAAGTGCAACTATACCATTTCACTGGAATCTCATCCTGATTTGATGGGAGAGGTTTAAATTAAGCCTCCTTATAAAATGTTAAGCCTCATCTTTGAATCACTGAAGGTATTAAATACTAGAGTCTACTTTCTGGATGTTCCAAGTTGCCTTGGCTCCCATTGGAAATGTGTAGGAAGTAAGGATCATTCTTTTTGTAGTGGTTTGGACCCATTTTGTTGGCACAAAGGAGATGGGGAATGGTCAGCAAAGGTTTTTGGGATGTCAAATCTGCATAGGGCATTTGTGGGCACAATAAGTCCCAGGAAGGGAGGGGAGTCTGTAGGACAAGCTAGATGTTTGGGAGCTGACTCTTCAAATTCCTGAACTGGAAAGACATGGTCTGGGTTTTATGCTGACAGATACTGCTGCCTTGCTCATTTTGCGGGGTGGGTAGTGTCTGTGCTTCTAGTGTTAAAAAAAAAAAATCACCTTTGGGTATGATTCATGTCATCTAATTTTAGCTGTTTAAGTCTAGGTCTAGTCATCCAGTATCCCTGTATTCTCAGCAGAGAGAGCGAAGTCTGTCTATAGGGCGAGTCATCCCTCTTGTCTCTGATATCTGTCATAAAATGGATTGAATCATCCCCAGAAGAGCTCATCCTTTTCCACTGACTACAGTGGGAGCCCAGACACACCAGATCATGCCAGTTGCCTATTGCTGACATAGCTCCTGTAAAGTGAGATAAATTTCCCTTCCTGGGTAGCTGTACTCATGCTAGCAACAACAAAAGCCTAAATAAACCTGGTTTTAATCAACAAAATAAATGGTTTATGTACCAGCGGGAGGAGGTTGCCTTCAAAGTTACTCAGCTGAAGTCAGTAAGGAGCTACAGCTGTATTCCTCTCCATTTCAGCTCTCAGACTTCAACCTGTACCTGTGAAGACCTTGTCTACTTCTCTTTTTAGAAAAGCAAGTAGCGTCAGACAGAGTGTGCCCTAAAGTTTTCTTGCTTTTTTTTTTTCCTGCTGTATCTGTTAGCCGAATAAAATTGGCAGATTGGGTCTGCCTATAAACTTTCCCTGCTTCTTATCCTCAAACCATAGAAGCAGTTATGAAGACACTCTTACCTTGCTCCCAGGTGATCCTGGGTGAAGAATTTGTGCTAGGCATGTAATGAGATAAACTTGTGTTTTTAACACAGACACTTGTCTACTGGCCCCTTAAGCCTGTAGGACTGCTTGTATCTTGTAAAATTAGAATGTGCTTAAGCATCTCATAGCAGCCCTCCATTTAATCTGAAATTGAAAACTTTTGTGGCTTTTTCATTTGAAAACTGAAGAGGTTACATACATGAGGAAGAGGCAATTTGTATGCAAATCCTTTTCCAGAACTCTGGAAGCTTGTCTGATAAGAAAATCATAGGAAGCACAAATGAATGACAACAAAAAAAAAAAACTATGGGACAATATTACTCATACAATGACTTTGTTGCTTACAGCAGGGAAAAAAGTCCCAGCAAAACCTCAGAGGAGAAGCATGAAGGGAATTTTTGTATTTCGCAAATCCCTTGTTTTGGGTGCGAATGTAACAATGTTTGTCATCTGGGAGGCTTCTTATGCTTAGGTAGATGCTCATTGTCCTTCTATGGAAATATACAGTAAGTTGTGCAAATATAGGCCATGAGGAGACATCCGTCTCCCACCAGCAGGGAATGTGGGTGTGGAACATGTCAGACTCCAGCCCAGCCCCTCTGGGGCACTGCCCTTGCACGGCCCGAGAACAATAACCACCGGAACATGCCGAGAGACCTCCTTTGAGGAGGGAAAAAAGAAGAGGGGGAAAAAGTTAAATAAATCTTAGCACAGACTGCAATCTTCCAATGCGTTGTTCAGTGCTATTTCTGGAGAACAAAGGCACGTGGGGATAGGGACGTGGACACGACGTTCGCTCACTTGCTCTGAACACTGGCTGCAGCAGGCATAAATCACAGAAATCATGGTGACTCAGGTGCCTTCCAAGGGTGAATAATCCTCCCTCTGACCTGTCTTGGTGGGGTCAGTTCCCTGAACTGTGCAAAAGTGGAGGGCTAGAAGCACAGCTTTTTTAGGGAATATGTGGTGGAGAGACTGAGAAATCAGCAGTGGCTGAAGCTCAATAACATCTCAAAATATCCATGTGCCTGCTGCTCTGTCTCTCTGTTTTGCTGGACCTCTTGCTCAAACTTCACATGTACCGAAGCAGTTAAGTGCTGTGGCGTTTTCTTTCTGTGTGCGCGTGTGTTCCCTGCGATGTGTTTTGGAACAAACACCTCCTGCGATAGCTTCTTGAGTAGCACAAGACTGGATGTGTTCTTAACACATGGGCCTTCCTCCTCTTAAAAACAATAATTCAGGGCCAGGCAGCCCTTGCAGAGGGACCACTGCACTAACCCACCCTTTGGCATCTGTGATGATTGGACCAGTACTGTGTTCCGTGTGGCACAACCACTGGATGTGGACAGCGTGCTCTGATGGCCAGGACTGCAGTGACAGGGGAAACACCAACTAGTTTGATCCATGGGATCTTATCAGAGGCAATAGAAAGGAGAGAAAATAGGTCACCAGAAAGGCTCTGTTGGTGTAGGAATTGAGCAATGATGCTGTTATTTTAAGCATGGTTTGCCTCACTCTTGGGCCTCACGTCACTGCTTGGTAATGGACACAAGTAGCAGGTTTGATATTTTCAGGCACTGGACACTGCCTGACTGCAGTGATTGCCAATGCTGCAGCCTTGGAAAAATCAGTGCAGTCATTGAGCTGTTGATAACATTTGCCTGTGGGCAGCCATGTCTGAAAAACATTTGGCTTTTGACAGATGTTGCTCAGCCACAACTAACAGACATTGCTTTACGGTTTCTTCTCTGGTTTCCCCAGGAGAAAATTCAGTGGAAGCAACTAAACTGGTTTCCTGTAGCTCTGGGTCTGTAAGTCAGATTTAAGCAAATGCAGTGTGAATAAAGCCATTTTCCAGTGTAGATCTTAACTACCACTTCTTAATGAGACCCAAAGAAAGTTGTATCACAGGTATGACTTCAGTTTACATTTTATTTAAAAGAAAGCTAGTAATGCAGAGGCTTATTCTAAATGGCAAGTCTGAAAAGTTATGTTTAAAGGAAGAAAAAATCATTGAAAAAATAGACTGGAATACAGACAAAGATGGCTTGTTACCAGATTTATTTATAACTGTTGTACTGCTGTAAATATAGGGTAAAGAGTGATTTTTTATTTTTGGAACCAGGGATCAACACATCCTCCTGAATGCTGAACCTCTGGCTGGTTGGCTAGATTTGGGGGGGAGTGAAGGGAGAATTATTAACTGTGCCCAAGATTGGTGCATTTCACTCACCATATCTAGTAAGTGTTATTTAATGTAGAAATGAGCCAAAAACACCACTCCTGGTGCATTAGGTCAGGTTACAAAGCGTAATAATAGTATGTAGGAGGGATTTCTGGGGCACACCTTAGATGCCAGCAGCTGTTTTTCAAATCAGGGACTACCCGAGTCTGCTTGGCAGAAGCAGAGCTCAGCTGTGGTGGAGTTTGGTTTTGGTGGTTTTGGGGTTGTTTTTGTTGTTTCCCAACTGGAGGTTGAATTGCATGCCAGGAAAAAGATGAGATGGGCTAGTCAGAAAACATGAGGAAATAGCACTCCAAATTTCATCCTTCTAGAAGCGAAGTGTAAGTATCTGACAGCTCCAGACAGAAATCTGCTTTTTCATTTCTGGCTCCAGCTCACCTGTGGCTGTGGAGGAAGCAGGGGCTTAGTGGGGCCCACCCAGCAACTGGTAAGGAGAGGATCTGCTTTGGCACCAGCACAGCTGCATTGACAAGGGTAGTCAGGCTCCATGGTTCTCTCCAGGGACTACACCCTGCCTTCCTTCATTCCCCAGGTTCTTTGGAGTTTCATCTTACTCTGCTGGTTCTACTTGATGTCTCTGTCAATACTTCTTTTTCCAAACTCCCCAAACCAGCAACTTGACAAACCACGGTGAGAGTTTTGGGAGAAAGAGTTGGACAACAAAACATTGGCCCCAGACCTGCACATTTATTTAACGCTTGCTTTTGAGGCATGCAGCCTGCTGACACCCTTCAGAGTGAGTGACTGTCTTTCCCCTGTGCTGGCTGGCAACCTGGAATGAAGAAGCCACCTTGCCTGAGGAGACACCCATGGCTATGACTGACAGGCTTCCACACAGCAGTTTATCTGCCAGCCGGCTTTGGCTGCTGCAGTGGAATTTGGGACAAACACAAGGGACACCTGCTCTTAGCAGGGATGGGACAATTGGGGGCCTCATGTGACTGGGTTATGGAAGCAGCGAGCAGCCATGGGGAGCTGGCCATGGGAAGCCAGCAGCAAGGTGCCCAGCCTGAAAAACATTCCAAGTCCACCAGATCCTTACTGGTGGCTGGAGTTCAGCATAGGCATGAAAACGCCTCCAGCCAAATGAAAGTACAGCCCAGATGTGAAACAGCTATCATTGCCTGACTTCACCAATTAAATTGGGGCCACTCTCCTATTCATTTACTTGTTTGTTTATTTTGAGAGGGCAACTTCTTTGTTGTATTCTGTAGCTGTAATTTGATTTGTCCTAGCTTTTCGTGTGCTGTTGAGACAAGCTGAGTGGAAATTCCAGTTACATGCTTTCATTTGTTCCCCCTTGGCATGCAGGCTACGGGAACAGGGCTATGGGCCCATTGGCCTACGTGTCATTAATCTTCTGGGAACAATGAAAAGAGAGCATTTGAATGTGTCTTGGCTCTTCCGGCAGGCTCTCTCTGAAGGACTTCTCCTTTATGTGGAAAGAATAACAAAACAAGAAAAAAAAAAGGGGGAGAACAACAATAAAAGAAATCTTTCAGAGGAGAGTGCATGTGTCCCTGGGTGTCCATCAGCCTCGCTGGATGGGGCTGCATCCCAATACCAGGAATGAAAGCCCATCATCACAGCAAGGGGTAGAGGTGAGGGCTCCCATTCAGGCCTTCAAAACCCAAACAGTTGAATAGACGCAGCTTTTGATGAAGAGTTGTGTATGTATGTAACTGTGCCTTCCCCTAAGGCAAGGCAGAAAGGCTGTGCCTGCAAACAGGTGGGTTGCAGCTCATCATGGCTTTTGCTGGAGAACAACCATTAACCTTAGCAGACGAGTAAAGAGCTGTGGAATTTGTCTACCTGGAATTTATTCTCTGACTCAAAGTTTCCCACAACATTCTCCTGGAGATTCTGCATGTTCATGGCTTAGATGGATGTACTGTTCACTGGGTAAAAAAGACTAGATGGTTGGGCCCAGAGGATGGTGATGAATGGAATTACATCCAGCTGGTGGCTGCCACAAGTGGTATCCCCCAAGACTCAGTGTAGGGGCCAGCCCTGTTTAATAATTTAACAATGATCTGGATGAGGGGATCAAGTGCACCCTAAGTCAGTTCGCAGATGACACCAAGTCAGGCAGGAGTGTTGATCTGCTGGAGGGCAGGAAGGCTCTATGGAAAGATCTGGATAGGCTGGATTGATGGACTAAGGCCAATGGTATGAGGTTCAGTAAGGTCACAACAACCCCCTGCACTCAAGTCTTGGGCAGAGTGTCTGGAAAGCTGCCAGGAGGAAAAGGACTTGGGGGTGCAGGTCGACACAGTGGCTGAATAGGAACCAACATGTGGCCAGGAAGGCCAATGGCCTGGATCAGGACCAGTGTGGCCAGCAGGACTAGGACAATGATCATCCTCCTTACTAGTACTCAGCACTGGCGAGGCCACACCTCAAGTGCTGTATTCAGTTTTGGGCCCCTCACTACAAGAAATACATTGAGGTGCTGGAGCGTGTCCCCCCAACAAAGCTGGGGAAGGGTCTGGTGCACAAGTCCTGTAAGGAGTAGCTGTGGGAGCTGGGGGTGTTTGCCTGGAGAAAAGGAGGCTCAAGGGGGACCTGATCACTCTCTACAACTGCCTGAAAGGAGGCTGTAGCCAGGTGGGGGTTGGTCTCTTCTCCCAGGTAACAAATGAAAGGACCAGAAATGGCTTCAAGTTGCACCTGGGGAGGTTTAGATTCAATATTAGGAAAAATCTTTTCATGGTAAGGATAGTCCAGCATTGGAACAGACTGTGCAAGGAAGTGAGGGAGTCACCATCCCTGCATGGTCTGTAAAGGGCATGTGGATCTGGTACTTGGGGACTTGGTTTAGTGGTGGACTTGGCAGTGCTGTGGTTGGACTCAATAATCCTAGAGGTCTTCCCCAGCTGAAATGATTCTATGATTGTATAACTACACATAGGATTTCTCTGCCCTCGCTGCCCCTCACTCATCACACTCACTCAGTTACCCCTCCCAAATGCTCTGTGGTACAGAGCTGCTTGCTGTACCACACAGGGTTGCTGTTTGCTTAAACAGTTACTGGGCTGAAGTCAGAGGAAGTCAACCAGGACAAGACCTCTAGGACCATGGATTCACCAGGCACTCACAGCTTCACTGCCTAAACAGTTGCTTCCCCACAAAACTGGGCTTTGAGCCACTATGTACCAACTTTCCTCTGTGAGCCCATGTATATTAGCTCATCACTTAGCCTAAGGATTTCCAGACTTTCTGCAAAGATAGGTGTCTGAGGAAACCTTGGGGTGTTGATTATAGGGCTTGGCAGGCAGCAAGAATTCAATTTTGTGAAATATTTCAAGGTGTTGACACTCGTGTCAAAGTGCAATAAAACCAAGACTCTCTCAATTGCTTTTGTCAATAATAAAATAAAAATAATAATATGGGGAAAGAAAGAAAAAAAAGAGAAGTACACACTGCACAATAGCCAGCAGCTCAGACTTCACTTGAGAAGTGGTCATTAATCTGGAAGAGGAAGAGCACTCCTTCCACCAGCCCACTCACCATCCTAGGGTGTGCCTCCCTAGGCTAGAGGTTCTTTACTGCACCCAAGGAAAAAAAAATGCTTTCTGTGTTCTTCATCAAAAGCAAGCAAAAAACAATAGGTCCCTAAGGAAAGCCTTGGTTTTAGTCTACTGCCTTTTCCAAGAAAACTCCCCCTCCTTTTCTTAATCTTCCTTGCCATCTCCAGTTAAAACATTCTTTTCGCCTGTTCTCCACCACGCAAAGAATCACAGCAGGTCTGGTGCTCTTGAAATACCTTTTTTTTTTTTTTTATCCAGTAGGGGAAAAAATAATCAGAGTTTCAGAAGTATACTAAGAATATTTTGGTGTTCAGCTTCCCTGTAAGTAGTGTTGTGCCTGTGAATGTTAAATTTCTCCTAATCCTGCAGTGGATTAGCAATGAGCTTCAAGCAAATGACCTTTTCTGGAAAGCACATGGACAAGCAGGATTCATCAGGGAGGTAATTTTAAGGTTATCCCAAGGTATAACCAAATCAAAAAGGCAAAGAGGTGCGCCTTTTTGAGAGTCAAAGTTAGCAAGTGGTCTACAAGACAACCTTCAATGGGTTCATGTATTGTAGTCTGGGTGCTCTGGGAGTGTATTTGCTCTAGAATAAATAGTAAATATTACTGATAAGGAAATAATAACTAATATATGCCAGAGATTTAATCCCATGTTATTGGAATTTTCACCCGTGAAACAATTAAAGTATTAGACCTTATGAACTGAAACTGCCTGACTGAAGGGTGCATGAGAAATTTTGTTCAGAGGGGAGCTGCTGGGAAAATACCAATTTATGTGTCAGCAGGAAAGCTGGAAAACATAAGTATCTCAAAATAAAAAATGAATGACTTGACAGAAATGTGTATTTTTAGGAAAGCAGTCATTCATGTGCTCTGCAGATTTAAAATTAATGACGGGATTTTCATTTTATCAGAATTAAAACACTACAGCTTCACAAAGAGAAATATCATTAGTGAAGTTGCATATCTGAAAGTTCACAGTGAAAGGGCAACTGGTAAAAAAAAACCCTTATATTTCATCATATCAGCAAGAAGCCAGAAAAAAAAAATCTTTTAAATTCACTTTAAAGTTTCTTAGGAATTGAACTCAAACACAATATTTTAGTGGTGCTGTTAAAATGTTCTCAAGAAAATTGGTCCGTTTTGGTTCTATCAAGGAAATAAAGTGACGAGTCCCACTCATGGCCATCAAGTTTTTCACAGGGGCCAGCTTGCAGTTGGAAAAGGACCCTCTTTACAAATCTTTCCCTTCCCTTTTCCCAATTTCCCAGTGAAAGGGGGAGAACCAAGGAGAGGACCTAGCCCAGTGCAGGCTGTTGGCATCCACCATCGTCTCTGGTGGCCAAAGTAATGCAGGGCAGGAGCCTCTGACAGATCTGGGTCTGGAAGAAACTTAGCAGTAGTGATGGTGACTGAATTGAAGATCTCCCTCCAGTCTATCACCTCCACCTTGTTTATTGGGGTTTTCTGCCAGATCCAGTTGAATCTTGTGGTCTGTTTTAGCACCCGATTTAAGTCCCTTCACTGCCAGCTTTGCAGTGAAGGGTTGGAACAAAGCTTTTTGCCTGCAGTATAAACACTCAATTAATTGACTTTCTGGGTATGGGAGCTTCTCCTGGCAGTTCCCTTTCCCATCAAAGTCTTTAGACAAGGATGGCCATTTCTCATCCCATTCCACAAGCAACCTCTCAAGAGCTAAAATTCAGCTCTTTAAGCAGCAGCAATTCTCAGATAATAATGCATCCAGGCTTACAGTTTCCTTTTGTTCCTCCCTGCCTTCCTTTCATCCGACTCTAGTATTTCATCTAGCACTCAGCTTGGAAAGCTTTAGGCAGAGCTCCTTCTTTTGTTGTGTGTTTGCGCACTTCACACAGACTGGGAAGACCAGAATCATGACTGATGCTTTGATACTCCTGAACAGCAATTCATTATGCACACACACACATAAACCCCCACCAAAAGAAAAATTATGATTTGTTGGTGCTTGAGCTGCACTTGGCATCCCCAACCTCCCCATGCAGTCACCAGCTGTGTGCTGATGGGGTTTGGCCCTATAGACCTGGGAAGAGGTTATCTAGCTTTGGGAAAGTCAGTTAAATCTCAGTATGTCTCAGCTCCCCAAAGATCTTTTAACTGTGCTTTATGAACTGTTTTCCTGTTTGTGGCAGTGGAGGCACCATGTGCCAGCTGCCTCAGAGACAAAGCACAGTGAGTTAAACATAGATATGTACTAGGAATGAAATGTAATGGTCCTGCTGCTGTAAGACGAGATTTTCCAGCCATTCAAGGCTCAGGGGAGTCTGTTAGTGTGCGTGATGTCTGTATGTATTATATATGGGTTTGAGTGAATTCTAAATACTTTCATGTAGATATTTTGCATCCCTAATGCTTTATTGATGTAATTTGTCTCATTGTTTCGGTGACTTCATGTTTCTCTTGTAACTACAGCACATGAGGAAATAATTTTGCCCAGTAAATAAGGTTGCAAACACAGAATCTTTTATTTTCTTAGTATTATCAGAGGAGGGTAGGATGGTTTGAAAGGAATGCAGCAGCCTGGAAACAGAAGAATGCCGCTTTTATTTTTTTGCAGGTGTCAGTGTGCATAGGGGAATAGTTGTTAGCAAGAATTTTTGGAATAAATTAACACCTTCCAGAAATACCTTGGGCCTCAGACCAGCAAAGCAATTAAACATGTGCTCAGTTTGGAACACTGCCTATTTTGCAAATCACTTATGTGCATAATGTTAAACAGAGGCTTAATTACTCTGCAAGATCATACAAAAGCAGAGCTGGAAAGGACCTCAAGAGATGATCTACCGCAGCCCTGACAGCTGTTTCGCTAGCAGTCCTCCAATGACAGGGTTTGTACAGCCTCCTCTGGTACCTTGTTCCAACTATCCTTCAAATGAGAAAGTTTTGAGTTTTATTTTGGGGTTTGGGTTTTGGTTTTCATCCATTTTTTTTTCCCTTTTCCCCCCAGGCTGCTAGCTCAAAATATCTTTGTGCAAAATAAACAAAACTTTCCTCAACACAGAGAACAACTAAGGTCTTTTCTTCCTGTAACACCCTTCTTGCATGCTGCAGGACTGACAATATCTCTCTTGTTTTCCCCCAATGCTGTTTCTGTACTGAACAAAGATGGTTTCTCCAACTTTTGCTTGGATAATGTGTTTTTCACATCACATATCATCACCATTGCTCCCTTCTGAACTCACTGGGGAATTGATCTCATTTCAAGCAGGGAGCCAAGCTGATGTCCTACCAGTGTCTTTAATTTTTCTCTTACTTTTTTTATTTTTTATATACACAGAGGAAGCCAATTTCCTCATGTTTCACACCCAGCCCTCTTACTGATACACTTTGAAAAAAAGATTAATCTTCTTTTCAATGTGTACACTGAGCTTCTGGTCCTCTGTATCCCCAAGATCACTTCTTGGTGTGCTGCCACGTCTTTGCTTATTTAGTCTACTTTATTTGGCATTCAAAAATACCTCACCTTTGCTGAATTTCGAGCTGCAGATTTGAACTCCCTCCTCAGTTTGGATCATTCTCTAGCTTTACAGCTAGTTCTGCAAGACCTGAGCTCACTGTCAGTCACAGCCTCTGATGAATAAGGTGAAGAGAGAAGAGGCTAGGATAAGTGCAGGAAGGACTTCCTTAAATGTCATCCTGCACTGAGAGTGAATGATTGACACCTGATCTCCGAGTGCAGTTTTTGACACAGTAGCATGTTCAAGTGAATGTGATTTCGCCAAGATTATATTTTCCTCTTTTACTTCTCAGAACATTGTGTTGAAAAATGGCATCTTGCCTCTTTTCTAATTACTGGGCTACTTACCAAGTAAATTGGTCTGACATGCCATGTTATTAAAAACAAAAAAATAGTCGAAAACTCTGCACTGGCTGATATTTGTCAACATATTGTTCTCTTGGGGTTATATCTCAGTTATTGAATTATTCATTCTATTATCTTTCCATTTATCAAAGTTAGGCAGATTAGTTTTGAATTCCCTGGCTCCTCCTTTTTCCTTTCTATAGACAGGTCCTCTCTCTGCCATCTCCCATCCCTCTGGGACATCTCCCTTAAACCTAGAATTCTTACAGATAATCACTAATATCTCAGTCAGCTCTGGTGAGTTCCTTAATTACACTAGTGTGAGTTTCATCAGACCTCTTAGACTTGAAAACATGATCTTTCTAAAACTTGTTTGGGCAATCTTTTTTCTTTTTTCTTTTTTTCTTTTCTTTTTTTTTCTTTTTTTGGCTTTGGCCTTTATCATCTGCTAAATCAATTTCACAGTTAACTTTTTTTTACAAAGATTTAAACAGCCTTCTTTCTTTCAGCTGTAATTTCTCCTCTTTATCCAATAAGTGATGAGTTTTCCGGTGTTGTCTGGTTGCTTCTGGGTATCTGGGAGGCTTTCATACCACTTGCTAGTTGCTGTTCATTTTGTATTTACATGCTTGTGCTATTCCTCTATGTTCATTTGCCAGCATAAGTCTGTGCATTAACTTCTACATTAACTTCCTTGATAACCTTTCCTCCTTGTGGTAATCTCCCACAAGGTGTTGGTGCTGTCCTATTCTCTTCAACTATACCTGCTCTTCTCCTCTGCAACTCACACTGCTTTGTGGCTGTCCAAAGGTAGGCTTGAATACTGCCCCCCAGAATTTCTTCCTGTGAGACCTGACTTACCATTTCTACAGGTGTCCATTTAGTAGTTTTTACTCTTTTCATTTTGCGACCATCATCATCCCCCTAGCCTTACATTTTAAAGCTTGAATTCAATTCCTGCCTGTTCAGTAGCACCAGGACTAAAGTATGTGCTGCTGCCCCAGACAAACACCTTCCTTACTTGGAAACAGACTTTTTTCTACAGTATTTAAAGAACACAATGAACTATGTCCAGCACTCTTTGATTAATTACTCATCTAAAATTTCCCCATCGTCAAGTCTTTACTTGCTTTGAGATTTGCAGTAACCTCTGCCTGGTTCTGTCTCTGCGGGTGCTGCCTTGTACACCGAAGTCAGGCTTGGCACTATTGGTTTTATTATGGGATGCAGGAGTCTGTAAATTAAACCTTTTATGGGGCAATTACACCTCCAACATCTTGTTGATCAGGTACCTTCAAGTATGAAGCAGGGTATTGCTGATGCCTTAGTTCCCAGTCGTGGCAAAGACTGCAAAGCACTGAGGCGTCTGATGATGGCCAGATGCCTGCTGAGCAGCCCATCAGCTTTTTCTTTGTCAAATGCGTAATTGTGTGCACTCACTTACATGGACTTCTCTGTAAAAACATAACATTTGAAGTGTTTGGCAGACCTGAATACACTAGGCAGGTACTGTCTTGGTGTTGTCTGGAAACATGAATCCCCTCTACAGATATTAAATAAATCAGAGAGTCATTAATAATCTCATCCAGAGCATAAACTGATTATAGTGCCAAGGATCTACCTTCAGTTACATCTTCTGCAGTAGTACTTCTGTCCAGTGTTTTTTTTTTTTCCTAAATGCAGGGAAATGGAGAGGTGACTAAGGTGGAGAGAGGTGTGATCCTCCCTGACCTCTGCACCTCCCACAGATCTGCTCTTGCCTTGTGCAGATGTTGCTGTGAGTATCTCTATGTTCTTGCAGGCATGTGAACCCTCAGGCAGGAGCAAAGGCTTTCTCCAAATACAGGCAGTGCTCCCCCTGAGCAGGGAGGGGATCGCTGTGCTCCCACTGTCCCAGCTGTCCTAAACCTGGGTCTGACTGCAGTTTTACCCAGTAGCTGTTCTTAAAGCACTTCTCTTTTGCATACTTTGCTTGTTTGATCTTCTGAAGTGAATCCTGGCAATTCTACCTTGTCCAGCCAAGGTTGCTGGCCCCATGCAAATCCTTGGACTCCTGGATGGCTTTATCACAAGTCTCCCTGCTCCTGTTTAACCAGTGCCATGGTTACGAGCACCATTAGACTGATGATATTCACATGCAGGAAACAATGCAGGGAAAACAGGATTTGCACGGCTCCGGCTGCACTGCCCCAAGAATTGCAGGAAGTGATTGTACTTTATGAAACCGTCTGTGCTCCACTAGATTGTCTATAGCTTTTAAGGTCAAGCCTTAGCACACCGCGTTTGAAATGCCCTTTGTAATAATGAGGACTGTTTATGAGCCGTGGTACAGGCTGTATTGTTTACCCTGGGCTGTGGTTAAAAGGTGCTATAATTCAGACTGTTTTGCAGGATGGCACAGGGAATCTATCATGGGCCTTTCTGGCACGGGCTTGGGCTGAGTTCAAAGGAGGAATGTCCATCATGTCATCTGAAGTATCCCCCGGCATGTAGAAAGTCACGCAGCACGCGCGGCCGCCTGCCGCCACGCAAAGCCAACAAAAGAGCCAGGGGGGAAATCAGGAGGGCCTGTCAGGGACCTGGGACATTGCTCCGGGCACTTCCCACAGCAGCCCAGCTGCCCCCTTGAAGCGGGGAGTGGCACGAGCTACACAATGGATGTGCTCAGCCCGTACAGAAGAACAGAGCAGTGATATAGGGCAATCACCACTCCTGCCAGCTAAGTGGGAAAGTTCTGGGAAGCAGACATTAATTCAGGGTCTGTTCTCTCCTAATTCCCTGATCCTTTAAATTGCATGAGTGACAAGGCAGGTCCATGCAACATTGCTGCGAACAATGTGATTCTGCAAAGTGTGCCTTAAATTCAGGTTTGACTTTATCAGTAAGGAGAGGTCTTGGAGGACTTTGCAGTCAAGATGTGATATGCTCATGAGAGGGAGGGAGGGAGCATCCAGCAGGTGTTGGAAGAGGAAGATGGGAGACACAGCTGAAATCCTTCAAGGGGTTGGTGTTTTGCTGGCAGGAGTCTGGGCTGTGGGTGTATAGACTCCCAGAACACTGCATGGGGGGCATGAAACCAGCCCCTGCAGGAGCTGATGAAAAGCCTTAGCATGGTCTTTCTCTGGTTCACGCCCTCCTTCTCCATGATCGTGATCATGAGAAAGAATTTATCCCCTTCCCAAGATATGGCTGGGCTCTAGAGTAAGTAAATTGCTTGAAATGTTTAGTGTCCTAAACTAAGCTGTCTGCTCTTGGTGCAGTTCAATCTACTGTTTCTGCCTCCCAGGGGAAGATCTCCTGGCCTCAGAAAAAGGGAAATACTTTGCTCAGGTAGACAAAATCTACTCTCCCTCCAAGCAGTAAGGAGCCAGTCAGGCATCCTGAAGTACAGTGTTGTTTTCAAATAAATAAAACTCAAGAAGAGAAGTTAAGAGAACACAAAATTAACATTTGAAGAAGATACTGAGGGATAAAATGCTTGTCTTTCATAGACATCTTTCACATCCCCTCCTACTGCTCTTATGAGCAATTTGACTCATTTTCTCCACCTGTTGAATCTCGACATGAATTAACACCATCCAGAGCAGAAGCTTAGTTTGGACAGTGTGCTTGCACAGGACTGTGTTTGTAAGGCTCTAGCTGGGCCTCGCTGTCATCATTGCAATCACTAATAGCTCCTGCCCCAGGAAAGAGATAGGCAGAGGAAGACACCTATCCCAGGCACCACCAGCACTTCACATACCAGTTTGGCAAAATTCTTTGGTGCAGGCAGTATTCCCTAAGAGAAAGATCCTGGCATCAGCTGCACTCTTTGCATATCTCCTCGCATCCACCCTCTCCAAGACCTTCTGTATGGCGCTTCATGTCCAGAAAAATTTATATGATTCTTTCACTTTTTTCACTAGTACTTTGTGACACTGACACTTTTAAGGAACCTCAACAGCAGTTTGTATATATTGAGGAGAAGGTGCTACAGATCTGGACACTGGACTATGATAACCCCCAAGTGCTGGGTGATATGAGCTTCTAAGAAATCTAAGGGATAGATACCTCACAGTTTGGGAAGGGGATTAGAGAGTGGTGGCACACATTAAAACAACTGGAAACCAAAGGTTCTGCAAAGTATTACTCAGTTTAAAAAAATCTTGGCATGCATACATCTAGTGTGAGCAAGCACAGGGACTTGAGCTTATTTTTATTTTTTAACAGCTAGTTGTGGTTAAAGTGTTAGATGCAGTTTGGACACAGCACACCATGCCCTCCAGGCTGTGTAAAGCAGACAGTGAAGAGGTGGACAAAGCAAATCTTTAAAAAGAAGAAAAAAAATATACTTTTCTGGGTTCACTCACATGTATAAGTTTAGTCATGAGTGAGCTCTGCTGTATGAAGGAGAAATGCTCCTTGCTGGTAGAGCCCCATTTCTACTTAGCCACTGGCCGTCTTTTTGGCAGGCACTGAAGAGTTTTGACACCCCAGCATTGTTCATTACAGCAGCTTTCAGGTTTATCAGATATGATCACTTGCTCCATTTCCTATTGGTTTTCTTCTTGGAAAACTAGAAGCATGTACCCAGGAAGATGATGACTGCATTCCTAGAGTGAATATACGAAACTTCTGAGGTTGAGAAATGCTTCTGAGCATGCTGTACATATGAGTAATGAGGAGAGTGACTTCTGAAAAGCAGCAGAGCAACTGTCTTTATTCAAAACTTGGGTCTCAGATGTTCTCTTTTCACTTAATTGCTTTTGCCTGTATTTTAGGTCACACAGGCACATAGGACATACATGTGCTAAAACATGGCACATTCCCACCCTAAGAGCATTCTGCAGCCAGTGTTTAATGGCTTGATCCTGTGCAGGAGTTTGGAAACTCTGACCTACAGACAGGGCACCACTGTTGTTATGATAAATCTGAAGTCCCAGGAGCACAGTAGTGGATGCAGACTAGAAGCAAACAATCATGACAAACATCATGATTGCCTATCTGGTTGTCTGTTCATGCAAAGGTCTGATCTTTTCCTCTGCTCGTCACATTTGTCCTGTCCACAGGGTGAGAAGATTTCAGGGCACCCTTTTCACCACACTTCCCCATCATCCTCCCAGGCAGTCAGCACAGGGACATCTGAAGTTGTAGCTGATGAGTAGATCTTGCTGGCTGATCTGTAGTTCCTACCAGCCACCAGAGCATGGCTCTCTGGAGAACATAAAGTTATAAAAAATAAAAAAAAAACAACCTCAGAGCAAGCTGACAAAAATTACACAGGAAACTTTTGACTAGTTTGGCTCCCTGCTTACAACAACAGCTTTTAAGAGCTCTGCTTTACTGGCAATCAAGACTAATACCAAGGTCAGCAGATCATAACCCCTTATCAAATGATAAATATTTGCCTACATAACCTGAGCACAGCTGGTGTGACTGGGGAAGGAAGTTAACTTCCACCAAAAGATGTTTGTTTGTTTGTTTGTTTGTTTGATCGTTTGTTTATAACAAGTGGCTAACACTGGTACCAGAGCCTGTGCCGACACCCCTAACTACAAGGCTCAGTTTTCCAGTGCAATGCATTTTGTTACTACCACAGACAGACCTGGTTGCCTCTGTCAGCGTGTGCTAAAGAGAATCAACCTGTGCTAACGAGATACCTAATTCAAGAGCTTCATTCTTTCAAAGCTCTGGTTTTCTTTTCTTACAGTATTTAGAGTAATTCAAGCAATTTTAATTTTAAAATGCAAAATTCAGAGTAGTATGTTTACAGTTTCAATCTCTTGCCAAATATTTCTTTTCTACTGTTTTTAATTTTTATTATTGTTTCTTATTGTTAATTGTTTGATTTCAATCAACACTTAAACCTCTAGGGTGTTATGCAAACTCATTCCTGCCAGCCCTGGCATTTCACAAATCTTCCATGGTGTTATTTTAAATATTATAAAGAATTTGAGATGCTTTTTAACTTATGTTCTGACTTTGCAGGCTCTTGGGTGCATTCAGGTGGCACTTCCAGGCTTTTCCATATATCTGTGCAGGTATCCTTTCTCTAAAGGGAAACTAAATAGCACACAGTCCCAAGAGCCCAGAAGCTGGGCTTTTAATTAGGCCATGAACTATTTCCCCACTCACAGTTAAAGCTGGCAACCTTGTAGACAATCCAGAAGAGATCAGACCAAGGTACAATTGAAACAACATCCTGTAGAGCTGAGATGTATTTGCACTTAAACTGCTCTGCAAAGTGCTCAGGTCCCCAGCACAGCTCTTAAAATAAATAAATAACCAGAAGGGTGATATTTTTAAGACCTGGCAGGAGTGAAAGTGCTTTTCTCTGTCTTTTACGTGAAAAGTTTGCACAGCAGACAAAAAAGGAAAAACCCACCAAAGAACCAAAACCAAACAAAAAAAAAACCTCAAAAAAAATCAAGTAAAGAAATGGCTGCTAAAACAGACATTTACCTAAGATTCCTCCAACATGAAAGTTTGTGTGTATTTCTAATCAAAGTGTGTGGATGGCTTTAAATAAAACTGAAAGGTTGAAATCCTCCACTGCCAGGATATAGCCCTCTGGCTTAACAAGAAAATCCCTAAAGTATGTTTGTTGACAGACTAGTAACAATTGCAGAGTTTGCACTGTTATTTGCCACCACCACCCTCCCCCCTTTTTCTTTTCTTCTTCCTTTTTCCATTGATGATCTTAAAAGCCTTTACCATATGTATTTAATTTGCTCATTGATTCACCTCAACTCTTGTTTAATCCCAAACAAGGGTAAATGAAGTGTTTCTCTTTCATTATGATGATGTGGGGTGTTGTTTGGGTTTTTGTTGGTTTTGGGGGGGGTTGTCTTGTTTGGTTTGGTTTTGTTGGGTTTTTGTTTTTTTTTTTTTTTTTTGTTTTGGTTTGGTTTGGTTTTTTTGCAGGTACTGTTTGTTTGGAGATTGGGGGGGCTGGGGAAAAGGGGCATTTGAAGCATGTCTCCTAGGACTCCTTATTAAAGGATGGCAGTTTCTTATCACTTTTCATCACACAGCTGTGGCCTCTTAATTCCTGTTGTTTCTCAATATGCATTCTTTAAGCATTTCCATGTTGACAGTGATATAATTTGTGGCATGCCCTCCCCCCTTTCCCTTTCTGTTTTCATCTTATCTGATTTGTTGTTGCAATTTTTTTTTTTTGGCTTGAGCTTTTTCTCTGAACTTGCAGGGAGCTATTTTTAAGTTTTACAAAGTTTTAAAACGGAAGAGAAATAAAAATGAGGTCTGGGTGGAAGAATAAGCAGCAGATTTGGGGAATGCTGGCAGGCAAGAATAGTATGGACTCTGGCTGCCTTTCAAGGAGGACAGGCATGGTCTTAAATGGCCACTTTTAAGACCAAAATGCAGTGCAAATAGTAAAGCAGTTCCAACAGTTCTGAAAACTGGAGGTGGTAAGGTTAAGTGACATGTGAAGTGTGTAAAGCAGAGGCTCAGAGGGCAGACAGCAGCTAGCAACTCCAGCACAGCAGGGTTCCGACTTCCTTGGAGGGCAAAGCCTCATGGAAAAAGGGTTGATAAACCCCGACGGAGAACAGGAGACGCAGCAGGAGGGCTAATGAGCTCCCACCTGACACAAAACATGACATTTCCTCCATCTGTGGCTAAACCAGAGCTAGGTGCTGGAGCAGCATGCTCATTTAACTGGAAAGGAAGACTCTGAAGAGGTGGTAGTCATGGCTAATACACATCGGTACTCATGGATTAGAGTGTCCTTAGCATGCTCCTTGGTCTCCTTCACCTGAATGAAAAATTGCTGCTTTGATTTGCACACAAGGCTGAGAGATGGGCATTGAAGGTCACAGATTTGTGCTCAAACACAAACTTAATGTCCAGTGTCAAGTGTCTGGGATAGTCATGGCAGCTGTTCAGTTAGGGGAAGGAAGCCCCAGGAAGGACACTAATGCTACAGAACCTTTCAGAGCAAGGGAAGAGGGCAATTTTCCTCCCTCCAGTACTCTGGGAGCTGTTCACCCTTGGAGCTGGGTTCACATGAGGTTTCTCACCAGCACCACATGGCCCTTTTGAGAGTTCTGCAACATCCCTGGGAGGTTATTTTCCTCTTTTCAGTAACTGGTGATGGTTTTAGGAACCAGTGTGTGTTCTCTCTCCACTGTTATATAGTGCTCACCATGACTCAGTATGAACTGTGGGACTAAGAAAATAAGAGAATGGGGGATCACTAGGAATATAAAAACTGACAAATTAGTTTCTATTATTAAATTAGTGATTCTTAAATAACAAAAATAATTGTCTACCCCCAAAACTACCTGATGTTTCCGCAAGCCAGCAGTAAAACAATCTACAGTAGAGCCAATAAAGCTGCTAAAGAAAGCACCCACAGAACATTTCAGACAAAATAAGGAAGAGTTTTCAATGGCCAAGACATTACAGCACCATCTGAAATTCCCTAATGTGCCTGTCCTTAGAAGGTCAGCGTGAAGAATTAACTGCACAACAGAAACAAGCAGGCACACAGAGAAAGGGAGTGACTTTGTGCTTTTGCATTATGTGCCCACACTGTGCCCATTTTCCTTGGCTTTGCTGATGTTTTCCTTCCTTCTAGGCATTGCTACTCAACCATGGGGCAGAAGTAGAGCATTTGTCCTCTTCTTGGTCTAGGTTTGCTTGTCTTGCTGGAGTATGGAGTCTTGGTGGGATGTCTTCCCTCTTTCCTGAAGTTTACTGACTGAATTCTTTCTTTTTAACATCCCAATCTTAACTCAGCCATCACTGTGACAGGACTAATACAAACAGAGAGGATCCTGATGACCTGAGGGCCGGCCTGTGCATGTTGATGCTCAGGTTAGTTTTGCTAACACCTTTGAAGGGTTACAAGGCAAGCTGAAGACCAGGCTGATGATTATTCTTACCCCAGGCCTTTGGTCTTGCTTTGGCATATTTTTCGATGTCACTTGTTAAAGTGTCCTGCTGCTAGAGCCTGGGTTTGCACTGTGCAAACAGAGCAGGGGCTGTAGTTGGGTGACATTGGAGGGAGGAAGAAAAAATTGCATCCCATACATTGAGAAATGTAAGAGTGGCAACTTAAATGTATTTACTGGTACCCGGGCTAAAACACAAGATGCCTTTGTTTTGTTGCAGGGGGTTTTGTGAGAATTTTCCATTTGAAAACTGCAATGCCTCAGAGTCAAGGGATTAGGTCCTTGCTTCCAATTTCCCTGACTGTAAAAACCAGATAAAACTATTAGACTGTTTTCTTTGCTGCACTTGTTACTCTAGACTGATCTCTAAACCTGATATGTCATAGAATTGTATAATGTTACCATGGAAAAAGGCCTTGGGAGATCTTCTACAGCATCCCTCTGAAATGGGTATTTTTCTACACATTGCACAGAGTTTCTAGGTCTGTTTTCAGTACTCTTCAGTGGTTTTTATTCAGTAAACAGTGCTGAGGTTGCTCCTCACAGACTACATTTCCCAGTCTTTTGTCATTCTTCTTATTCAGCTTTGCTTCCAGAGCACCTCACCTCTATCCTCTCTGAAGTACAGCTTCCAGGACCAGACCTAATGTCCAGGCTGAGGCCTCAGCGGCATTTGGTGGGGGTTAGGTTTGAGGAGATTAATATGAGTGCTGTGGGAAGCTGGATCTAAGGAATCCCCTGGGATTCTGTTACTGCCCCTTCCCCCCTTGATACTGATGCTTTGGAGAAAAATCTTCCAGGCTTATTAAACATGCAGAGATGTAGGCATCAGCATGCTTGTCTAGAAGTCTATGGCCAATCACTAGTACTCATAAAATGCCAGCTAACCTCGTAAGAATCTAGTTGGTTTCAGGGTTTTATGCTTGAGCTTCCATTGGAGAAAAGTCTGGGTTTTGTTCACATCCACCTGGGCCTGACAACACAGGTCTCCTCCAAGCAGATCTCACACCTCAGCCATGCCAAGACTTGTAGAACAAGCACTGTCCTGTCTCATTTTACAAGCTGAATGGCTGTTTTCAGGTGTCCTCTGAATTGTGTCTTTTTTTCCTACGCTTTTTGTCTTTTTTCCTCCTATTTCTTAATCATTTATTGTCAAGATACGTGAGCACAGAGAGAGTCCTCTGTCCAAAATGTACCCTTTCGACAAAGAAGGACATAGCAGTGTAAAGTGTACTGAAATACATTGCCCCAGACATGGGTTTAA
Source organism: Vidua macroura (assembly GCF_024509145.1). Classification (NCBI taxonomy): domain Eukaryota; kingdom Metazoa; phylum Chordata; class Aves; order Passeriformes; family Viduidae; genus Vidua; species Vidua macroura. The sequence goes on along the minus strand of NC_071571.1, from coordinate 66,314,325 downwards.
CCTCTGTCACTACAAAATGTTGGCTCCCCATGTACCACCCAATGTTCAGTCAAGTAATGCAAGGATCAGCTTTCCTATGAATGTTTTAGAAAGCTGAAATCCAGGAGAAAGACTATTGCTGCCAAGTGTGGTTAAAAAGAGATGTTTATATCCTTGAGGGACAAAGCTGAGGCCACATAGTTTTGGATGATTAAATGGCCTTGTTATCTTGTTGACTTCAGGAAAGCCTGTTCCTAGGCACTCTGTTTTGAGCGGTGTTTCAGGGTGGTGCGGACTTTTTAGGATTTAAAGTCGAGGTCAGTGTCAGGAGGCTGGACCAACAGGGACCCCTGGATTGAACGAGCCAGGCTGGCTTGGGGCCTGGCAGAGATCACTGCAGCATGCCAGGAAGGGGGCATCCTGGTGGCAACCACAACCCATGTCCCCACAGTGCTAAATACCAAACCAGGAGGCACCAGGGTACTTGCGTGACTTGTCAGTCACACCATGGTGTGCAGCTCCACATACATGGGGATGGGGCTGTGGGCCTGACATTGATGAAAAGTGTGAAAGTAGACATTAAGCAAAGCAAGTCTCATAAGTGTGAGAAAAAAGCACCTGCAATATTCTTCTAGGTCCAGGCCGGGGGATTTGAGCTGCTTCACTTCTAAAGTGCCCTGAACAACAGCAATATTTTGTTAACTTATTGTTCAGTAATGACTTCACTTTTTCTGTTGCATCAAGATGTGTATACTGAATTATAATTAGATAATCTATCTATTTTAAAAATTTATTTGGCTTGTTTATTTTATGTGCTTCAATTTATTTTTCCAGCAGAGTGCATTTGCAGTTGAAGCTAGGAAGGTGGCCAGTTTTTCTTGTTGCTCACAAACTTGGAAACCTAATCTTTGACCTGAACATTTTTCTTTTCACCAGAGCAACTTTGCTTACTGTTATTATTCACAATTTTATATTTTCTTATATACTAGTTCCCAGCTGTGAACAAGGGGATTTTTTTCCCCAGGAATTCTTGCTTTGCTGGGCACAGTCTGGCACTAAGCTGAGGTGCTGGTGCCCTCTACTGAGCGATGCTGAATGTCAAGAAAAAAGTGTCTGTTTCAGCAATTCATTGATGCCGTGACCATCACCCTCTCGAGCTTGCACTCTCTTCTTACATTTTTATCAAGTTTGAAGAATTAAAAACCAGGGGCCTGCACCTCTGACTCACCAAGGACCATTGTCAATGAAGCAGAGCTATCAATTCACAATGTAATGTTTAGGATCATAGGTGGGTATATATTTTAAACTCACATTACCTAAGTGAAAGTTGCTTGCATTGCTTTTATTTGCAGTGCTAACTTGCATTAGTAGTGTCACCAGGTGCTGTAGGCTCACATATTGCCCAGCAGATATTCTTTCCCTGCTTTGTCCTCTTTCCCTGCCTTGTTTCATTCTGTGTGCAAACTTCAGCATGTCTGTGCTTCCTCTTTCAGCAGCATCACCCCAGCCAGGCCCCTTTTCTTAGAGACCTCACCAAAACTTTCAAGTACATTGAGGTCTGGATGTGTACAGCCAGCCAGGCTTTGATCATTTGTGCTATCCATCATGATATAGAGAGTATGAAGGAGAACTGTGATACTTGATATTTACAATTGCATCAGCTGGTTAATGGTTATTGGTAAACCAAGTCACAGTGTAAGGTTTTTCCACTCCCTTGTTAGAAAAATGTCACCTTTATGACCAGTACACCACAATTTTAAGCCTCTATGGGAAATCTACCTGCTAAGAAATGGATGTCTGCTGTGTTTTCCTGAAGGACTGGGTTGTTTTCTGAGAGTTCTTCCTGGAGAGCTTAAGGCACTTATATTTGCAATAATTTGAATTAATGGTATGCACAGTAAGCATTTAGGCAGGAAAAAGTTGACCAGTTTGTTTCTAGCTGAGGTTGTTGTGGCTGGGGTCTGTCAGAACTCTGAGGAATTTGGTCCTCATGCTGCATCGTGCAGGGTAAAGTATAAAACACACCCAAGGGCTTCACTGCCCTGCCAAACACAGGCAAGGAAACACTGATAGGAGTAGGTTAGAGAAGCAGTTTGCTGCAGTTTTGAATTAAGTGTGGTGGCTGTGGATACTGTGCGTGGCACAGTGAGGTTCCCCAGAGAACTGCTGGTCCATGTGAGTGGGATATTGCACAAGAAGCAGGAGCTGTTTAACCTCAGATTGTCCAAAATGCTATCAGATAAGACTAAGATTAGTTATCTTGTGTATCATCTGGACAAGTCATATTTACAGGTCACTCTGAGACTGGTGAAGCTGGTCTCACAGCTCCCAGGCCCTAGGATGTGAGGTTTGTGAGAAAAATCAACAGAGAAATGGGGAGGACCATGTAATCCAAGGCACAGCTGCCTCCTAGTGACAGTCTATATTGCACATAGAAAGTGGCATTAACAAGGCAGAAAGAGATTTGCTTGTTCATTTTTAATCAGCAATTCCTGGTGCCTAAATGCTTTAGTCTCAATTTTGTGACAAAATATAACTTCAATTCTTAGATACCCTGAAAAATTCCTGGGACAACAAAAGTAACAAACATAATACAAATCTGCTTTCTGAATAATTTCATTACCTATTTGTCTAAGAAGATGAGAATAATACACAATTCCAGCTATTCCAGATTATTATACTCTCTGCGTACTGTAATCCCTGCAATGTCAGGATGTTTTGTTCTACACTGAGCCTGGCTGATGGTCACATTTACTTACTCACAGACACTGTTTGGTTTTGACAGGGACTTCAAACTAGAACAAACCTAAATCAAGGGGAGACTGCTTATGCAGTGACTGTCAAAGTGACATCCATGAAAAACAGCTGAGAAAGTAAATGTACATAATGCACTTAAACTACCATGTTTTCTACAATGCGTTCAGGTTAACTGCGTGGTTGAGTTAAAACTGCCTCTTCTGAATATGGATCACCTCAACAAATCCAGTCATGATCCTCCCTGTCAAAATGCAAGCAAGCGGAGTCTGCAAGTGGAGGAGGACAATTTTGGCAGAGCTTGGGAAAATTTCAAACCCAACACTAAACTGGCAAAATCTTCAAGTTCAAGAATTACAAAAACACCTTTCGTACAGGAGTTGCAATAGTTTTCAAAAGGCAAGGTAGGTATCTACCTACCTAGCTTCTTTCATAGTGAAAAGGTAGGATTTTCAAGTGCTGTTAATTTAAGGAAAACTGCAGTACTCAGATGACTCAGTTGCATTCAGCAATAGGCATGCCTGTTTGTGCGAAGCAATGAAAGCATTTTAGATATTTGAGAAAAGAATGTCTATAAATAGCAACACAATTTTGCTACAGATGGGCAGAAACTCCAGCCCTTCATCTCCACATTTCATGCTTTGGGGCACTTGACATCCAAGTCTGACGTTTGCATCATTAGAATGTTTAGAGTCCACCTACACAAAATTGTAAAACATGCAATTTTCAGCAGACGTTACTTAAGTCACATCTTCTCTCTCCCTGTTCTCCTGCTTCCCCCAGCCCTTCTCCCGCTTCTGCTGTTAAATCCTATAGATTTTCACAGAAACTTCTTTTTATAGACTCTCTTTATTAGAGCACTATCCCTGCTAAGCGCTTCTATGAAATTGTCTATTTGTAACCACCTACAGTCCCTGTGGTATCCTGTTAAATTTTCAAAGTTGATTTTATACAAGTTTCTCAGTGAGTACATTTTAAATGTCAAATTATAACTTTAAGCCTGCGATAGTATAAATAGTAATTTCATCCCCTTCCTTCCAGCTTTTGGACGAAACTTTTCCTTCCTTCTGCACACACAACCTCCACAAGCTGTCTGATGTTTCCTGTCATAGTTCACAGAGAAATTTGGCTTTTGAGAGATGCAAACCATTTTAAAAAATCAGCAATAAAAGGAGATTTTAGAAAGTTACTATTATATAAGGGAAGCTGAACTATTATGTAAGAGAAAGAGTGCTGTGGAAAGGAAGAAGTGCAAAGTGTTCTGCAAACTTAACTCCTCAAAGGCCTGACAGATGATTATATCCTTGAGCTTGTCTGTTTTTTCTAAGAGTACCAAGCTGATTAAAAGATTCATCTCTGCCTGCATTTGTTTCCTCAGACGCTGGTGAGACATAGTGATACTGCCACTGCAGCCATGACTTTTTTTATGGCTGGAAGGTGTTACAGCTCTGTGGTGCTGTGATTGTGAGGTAATTTTAGCAGACAAGGTTAGGCACCCCTATATTCTTAAACAACAAGCCAGCTCGATACTGACCTCTATTCCTCTCTGTTCATACAGTCCTTTCAAGTTTGTGTTAGTGTGATAACTTACAGAAATCTCTTGCAATCTGAAAGCAGGATCTAGAGCTCTTTCACCAGGAGTCCTCCAGCTGCTCTACCCACCTCTGCAGCTGGATGTTCTACTTGGTCAAAACCAGCTGAAGCAGGACTCCTGGACAATCATTCTCTTCCTTACACAGCCTTCCTATCTATCTCCATGGAAGTAAGTAAAAGCACTGCGCTGAAATTGCCTACCTTAGTCTTTGCTGAAGTCTGACCCTGATTTTGCTTGTTGGGCATTTATGATGTGCATACTTCATATGCTGTATTATATGCTGGATTTACAGATCATATGTACAGAAAATGCAGAGTGAAAGAAGACTCCCAGTTCTGTCTTTCTTAAGACTCAGGCTAGAAAATCCTCCACAGTGTGAACCACAGGAGAACAGAACTATCTAGTTCTGTTCTTGAATTAATTCTTCCCCAGTGTATTAGGAGAGATATTAATTTAAGGTTCAATGCTGTTGATGTGACCACAGTATTCTTGTTACTATGTGCAAACACTGGGTTTATACTGCCCTCTTCTGTAGTACATTGAAAGTGAAAAACAGAATTAAGGCCAGGAATGGCTCTATGAAACTAAATCTTATTTAGTGCGAAAGTTCCTTCTATGGCATTTCTCCCCTCCAGGTCAGATTTTCCTTCTTATTTCTATTTGTGAAAACATTGTCCTTAGACAGAACATAACATTCCGTGTTCCTATTTTCCTTTTTAGTTGGCCTTTGCCAATAGCTCTTTTGCAGAGTAGGTGTTACATCTTAAAATACCACAGTTACGTAAAGCCTGATTGATATGAGCTAAGGTGGGCAGAAAAAAAGTTATCAAAACCTGACTCTTTGAAAGAGAAGAATGTATTTTTGTTTAAAGTAGTGGGAGGGCATAATTACCTGCACTGAGGATGGGAAAGATTTGAGCTCGCATTGCTGACATGAAGGTCTATAGAGAGCAGACTTCCCTCTTTATGTGCTCTCCTGCACCCAGAGGCATCCACCCCACAGCATGAGGGCTTTCTGAAATCCCACTGCAGCCATAGCATAACACCCCGCTGTGTATGCAGAGACCACGAACGGTCAGCATCATTACACCACACATATGAAGGTCTCTGAGTGCATTGGTGTTGAAGGAGGGTACCACACCTACCCAAGGGGGGCACAGTTAATCACTGTGGGGCTGCTGTGTGCCCTGCTGTGCTTCCCCCACATGGCCCCAGACTGGCCTGGAAGAGGTTTGCCTCTCTGACCCTTGTACAGAGAGGCAAATGGGATGAGGACTTCATGGACATCTCACAGCTCTGAACGTGATGGAGAGTAGGGTAAAATCAAAAAAAAGCCACAGTGACACCTCAACACCTAGAATGTGTTTTGTGTTCAAGGCATGCTTCCTGTCAAGGAAGAAGAGAGAAGCTGGAAAGCTGGTTTTAAATAAAGATATGCAAATTTCCAGCTTTTCTCTTTTAGGGAGTTTTGTTTGGATTTACCACCAAGTTTAAAGGGTAGCTCTTAAAGACCTTCCTTTAAATCCCTAAGCCACCTATTTGCAGCTTTTCATTATTCTGAAACTGTGAGAATCCTATTTTTGCAGTGCCTCCACCAAGCTGTCATGCCTTCAGCAGCTCTACAGAGGTGATTTTGGCCACAGAGAGCTCTGTTTTAGTCCTGTGATTAGGTTTCTCCATGCAAGTTCATTAAATTCACTCTATCAAGAAGCTGTTATGCTCACTCAGTAAATTCTAGCAGAACCAGAAGGACTTGCACATTGCAGCATATTGCAGCTCTGAGAAATATTGGAGATGGTCTTCAGAGAAAGAAATCAAATAAAAGGGCCTCTTTGCTGAATAAGTTATTTTAAGATGCATTTTCACATCTTAATGATCCTTCAATTACCAGCTTCCTGACCAATAATGAAAGCTGCAGAAGCAATCCAATTTGCAGTTGCAGTTGCACTACTTTCTTTGTAATTTTGCTTTATAACCAATATTCTCACAAAGAAATAACAAAGCAGGGATACTACAGCACAGCGGTTATTGCTGTTGGTCTATACATGTGTATAAATGTGTCAGTCTTTCAAAATCCTTTGTCAACCATTTAGCTGGAGGAAGGGTATACCTTCAAGCATTACTTTAGTCTCTGATATTCCAGTGGCTTTACTGGTGCTAACATTTGTTCTGGTGTTTTATTCCTGAGTTGAAAATATGTGTAATAATTTGTCAATTTGTCAGCAAAGTTTTCTGCTGGAGTATTAGCAGGTCTTTTGCTCTCTCTTTTCTCCTGCACTGAAGACCTTTCCAAAGTATTATGGAAAATTGGAAAATTCTATTAAGGATCTGCAATACATATTCTTTGGACCTGCTTAGCTCTGCTTTTAATGAATTCATTTTTTTAAAACATCAGTTTTAGCAACATGTTTTTCACAGGGATTCCCTTGCAAATTGCTCATACACTGTCATCATATTTTTCAAGTTAAATTCAGGTTTCTGTAATGTCATTCTCATCACAATTCCTAGAGAATGTAAATTCTCTTTTGTTGTACTTGGAAGCCAACAAAAATTAATTTGAAAAATGAGTTCAAGAAGCAAAGCTCAGCTATAGGTACAAACTTTGTCAAAGTCCAGATGTGGTGCAGTTGGAGGCTCATTCCAATAGTTTTGGTGGCAGAGATGACCTGATGTCACTTGGAAACTACAAGGCAGCTGCAACCAGCCAGTCAGGAGCTCACCCATGTTGAGGCGACAGGGAAGAGTGTTTGGCCCTTGTGGCCTATGGCCACTTTTTCTCAACCAGCCTATCTGCTCTGAGAGCTCGACCCCTGCAGGCAGTAAGACTGAAGGGCTGGTTAAGTTCAGAGGAAGAATGGGGTGTCTCTTATGGCAAGGAGCCAAGCTGCAGCACTTTCTCTCTGCGGGGCCAAGCCCCAGACCAGTGCAGCACTCCAGCAAATTCAAGGTATAAACAAGTTTTCACTGCTGTTGACCAAAGCACGGTATTTTTCTCCACTAGGAGCCAAGGCTCACTGAGAGCTCCCACTCTGTTTGCAGTGAAAGAAGGGCTTTCACAATAGAAAGGCTCAATAGAAGCAGTTGCTATGTGGGAGGATATTGAAAACAGTGATTGGCATCACACTTTCTTTCTTCTGTCTCATCTATTGTTTGAACCCCAAGAATTGCAGGGACATGGCTGTTCTTGTGATGAAGTCTATTACCCTCTTCTCTTTCTCTTATTTCCCCCACTTCAGTCATTAAGGTTTGAAGAATAACTTGAAGTAATCACACTGATGGCAGAGGGGTTGCATTTCCCAGTCCTTCACGCTATCACAAGCGTACACCCACGTCTTGTGGGCATAAAATCTGCAGCTGCATCTAGCACATCCCACACCAAGGGCCATGTGGCCGCTCCGCCTTGGCACAGGACAGGAAAAGGTGAGATGTTCCTGTTTTGGGGGTGCACGGCTCACTGCATGTGCCCTGTGGCTCCCTGGGCATTAGACAAGAGTCCTTGCAACATCCCCTGCAGTGCCAGCACCAGCAACTCTGGACCAGTTCCAGCTGATCCTACAGAGGTACTCCAACCCTGTCCATGAAACACAGTCAATAGGGTTGTGCTGGCACAGAGGGGAAGAAATCTGTGCTTGTTATTTAACTAGCACAGGACAAGTGCCCCATTTATTTTCTAGAGGAGACAGGGACCATAACCTCTCTGTCATGCCGCAGTCAAATATTGTCTGACCCAAAACCTCATAACTCCTTGCCTGGAGTTTAGGGTAAAGCCATGGGTATTGCTCTTAGAGGCTTCCCAGGCTAAGGCATACTTCTCTTTAATTTCACATAATTGTGAAAACAGAATTAGGGTCCTTGTTACAGCCAGTACTTTTTGCTGACACTTGCTGAAAGATTTGTCTAAAACTTGGCAGTAGTTAAATCCAGTTGCAGCGATAGCAAGAAAAACTATGGCTGCAAAGCTGAGAGTCATACAATTTCTCTTCTCTTTGCCAAAGGCAGATCTGGGAATTTGTGATCAACATCATATAGAGAATCACATTTTCTCGTGCCCTTGCAAGGGAAACAATTGCTAATGGATCTTGTGCTTTAGCAGCATCTCTCTCCCTGCTACATTTCCCAAGTGTGTCGGTAGAGCAGCAAGCTGTGGAAACCTTTTGTAAATTGAAAGAGAACAACACAGAAAGATGAGAGCCAGAAAGTTATGAGAAAAGTACTTTTAACCTCTGACTTCTGAAACCCTGAAGAAAGAAATTGGACAATAAAAGCCAAGGTAATCAAGGAGGCTGAATGCATGATTTTCCTAAGGAAGGGAACTGCCCTGGGTAGGGATAAACCTCTTCACATATTTCTGCATGTCTGCGTGTGTTTGCTGAGGTGAGAAGGACTTTGAAACTGTTCTGGGATTATGTGTTGTTCTTTATTATAATTACTGGTGCTACAGCAGTGCCTAGCAACTCTAACAAAGTATCAGGGTCTTATTGCAGAAGTCATTGTGTGAAGGAAGAATAAAAAAAATTGACTGTCTTAGGCATTTCAGGCAGGAAAGAGTATGAAATGAGCACCCAGATTGGCAGTGTGTCAGCAAGTTTTAAAATATGAGTCCTGTGAGAAATAAAATATGGTGAAAACCAAAGGCTGGCTTTCATATATTTAACTAATAAGAGGAGTCATGAGGAGATCCTAAACAAGGAAAAAGAAATTAGGAAGCAGCAAGACCAGCAATAGACCAGCAGCAAGGGAAATGTCTGAGGCTATTTTAAAAGTCCTTGAAGACATCTTTCAGAAGAAATAAGGCAAATTTTACTGGGGGGAGAAAATCCTAGTATCAAGCACTGAAAATATTATTTCCACCTCCATTCCTCATGTTCATATATTTCTAGCAATCTGGACATGGTGTATCCATGCCATTTTCCTTCTACTTAATATCTAATTGTCACTGTACTATTGATCTCCTGCCTAGCAGTGAGTGGCTACCAAGCACAGCATACAAATCATCTAGGGGACTTTGCAATCTCTGTTTGGCTTCAGGATATTTCCTAATTTTAATTTTTTTTACCCTAGTACTCTCAGTGGTTCACCATCACTCACCCCTCTGACTTACTTTTCCCATCTTACCAAAGAGAAGCTTTGGTGGTGAGCTGAAGCCACATCACTTTTTTCATGTCTCTGCTGTTCCCCAGCAAGGGCAAATATTTCTGGAGATCAATAATTTTTATTTTTTGTGGTCATATTTTAAGTCTTATTGCTTTTCAGTGTAGTTCCTTTCCTGCTCAGTGCTTTGCTGAAACCTTTGTCACAAAACAAGTGCCCTGATTAATCGATAAGTAATAAGACTGAGCTGCTTCCAGAGATAAGGGGGAAATCCCAAGGGAAATATTCAGCATGCTTCTTTTTAAAAGTTTCTAAGGCCCTCAGCTCAAAAAAGTGCACAGGGCTAATTAAAGTACTTTCCAAAGAGCAAGTGTCAGAGGAATGCATTTTTGCTCTTCATCTTGATTATGAGTAACAGACGTTACTCAGTTCACAGCTCGACATGAAAATCCATCCCTTGCAGACAAGGCTATGAGGTAAAGAAGGTTGGGTCCTGTGGCCTAATAACTGCACTGGTGAAGCACAACCTTTGCAGAAATCAAGAAAATCAATCATCAGAAAAAGATTATGAAGATTCAGTTGACTGATGTTACATTCCTTTGGACAAGATATGGTACAGAGGAGGAGACCTAGCTGAGACCAGGAAAACAGACTTATTCATGGTTGCTACTTCTCACATAAGGATACTCAAAAGTTATTCAACCCCTGTATGACTACTCTTCAAGGCTCATGATTTTTTTAGCCCTAAAGTTATATCTACCAAAGTCACATGCCTCTCAGGCTGCAGAGGCCCTGTCTATCCATAAGCTAGTACTAGCCCATTTCCCTCGTTCCCTTGGCAGTCTTACTGTATCATAATGCATAGGTGCCACTGTTTAATACAGACATTGCTGTCTGGCATTCAACCTGGTCAGTCTAGGTTGAGCTCCTGGAAGGAGGGACAGTCCAAGGCCATAGGTGGTGGTGCTCTCAGTTCATGTAGATCACTGGCTTGTCTGCTTTTAGCCCTTGACAGGAAAGAACCCACAACTATTAAAAGATTTGCAGTCATGAAGGAATCAAATACTTCATAGCTGTTAAAAAGTTCAGTCCTTGCTGAAACCAAGAGATGGGCAACAGTTTGCTGAGTGTCTTGTGTAAGTGCCTCTCCTCACCCACTCCCAGATCTGAGATGGAAGAACTCAGTCCGAGCTATGAACACTGCTGTTCTCCAGCAGTGAGTGAGGTAGAGAGATACCTTGAGCTGTTTCACTGTGTCCCAAAATAGAAAAATACACATGCACAACTGACATCTAAACACTTACTGCCTGTGTATGCAGTGCATTCACCATAGTTCAATTCTGTACTAAACCACTTTAAAATGTTCATTATGTGGGAGAGGATAAAGCAGGGAGAGCACAACCTTATTCAAGAGTATAAATGGGTTTCTCTGGCAACCATCACAAGCTGCATTACATAGTAACTAAGTGTAGAAGCATCTATATTTAGGTTCTGGGTCTGCTATTGACCCATCCTTTTTTGCTGTAGAAAATTAGCACATATCTCTGCATCTAGTTTGGGGGGAATTCACCCATCCACTGCTGGCGAGGTAGAGATGATGGCTTTGAAGTTTGAAACCCCATGACTAAACTAATTTTCCTTCCCTTTTTATGTTTGGGTTTTAGTGCATTTCCAGTTCTTCATATGTTTTTAGCCTGCTTCAGACTTAACAAGTTAATTTTTTTTCAGCTGTGTCTTCACTGGGCAACAGATGCCCTCTGCCTGAAGATGCAGGTGGGCAAGCAGAAATCATAGAACAGTTTGGGTTCAAAGGAATCTTAAAGATCATCTTGTTCCACCTGCCTGCTGTGAGCAGGAACACTTTTCACCAGATCAGGTTGCTCAGAGCCTCATCCAGCCTGGCCTTGAAGATGCAGTGTGCCACACTAGTCTTCACAAGCTGAGCGGTTTGGAGACTTCCACCATGCGGCCATTGCAGGGCACAGTAAGCCCTAGAGGGCCTGGAAGTGCTTATTCTATTCATAACCCATGAGCCCAAGCACACAAAGGACAGCTTCTGATTCCCACTCAATGATCTCTGAAATTCAGAGCCTGGGTCCTTCAGTGTCTGGAAACACTTCAGCCAAAGAGTGAAAGTCAGGTGTGTGTTTACTGAACATGCCCAGCACCACTTTAGGTGCTTAATGTGTGGAAAAAGGGTAACAGCTCCATTTATGACTTTGGTAACTTGGGCTCCATGAACCACAAGGGATCTGTAACCACTATTTTCAAAATGTCCATGGAATCTGGGAGTACAAACAGTTGCTAAAGAATGATAACAATCATCACTCTTTCAAATCTAGCTTCCAGCAAAATGATTCCGTTTCAGCACCTGAAATAATGCCATCTAAATTCACAGGTCCCTATTCTGAAAGTGTTGATTTTATACATAACATAGTGACATCAAAAAGAGTAACACCCAAGGGAGCTAAAAATAATTCTGAAATATTCTGGAAGAAATTAGTTATAAAGAACTGTTCTTTATGGTTTTGTAATTTTTAATGTTTATATCTTTCCTTAATATCACTTGATTTCTGTGGTCATCCTTTCCCCCACCTTACCATAGAGAGAAAATTACAGCAGGTATTCTTAGAAAAGGAACAATGAAACTAATTATTACAAATCACATCAAAAGAACAAGATGGCATATTTCCAAAAATTAAAAAGTAATGCATATACGCTGCAGGGAATATTCCACAAACAGTAACTAAAGACAATAACAACTCTGTTTATACACATTTGGCAGGTGTATATCAAATAATAGTGATAGCTTGACATCCAGAGATCAGCTCATGGATTCATTATCCTTTGAATGAATCTAATGTTTTTTAAATTACTAGGTCAAGCCTCAGTCTGACATAGGAGTTATGTAAGTCTTCTTTCAACAGCCAGCCTATATGAAGTGCTTTCTATTTCCCCATATTTTTTTCCCATGGGTTATTTGGCAGATCTCTGTGTGAAATGGCAGCAATTTTACAGTCCACAAAAGAAGTTTTTGGCATAAGTTGGCACCACAATTTATTTATTTATTGCTCAAGCCAATATAAATGTTTTTTTATGAACCCAAATGGTTATTTTAAGTCCTAACTAGGTTCACACCTTCTTCTAGAAATCAAATTTGTAAGGAAATTGGTGAGAGGTGGACCAAATGAGGGGACAAGAAGCTGGGTGGAAAATCTTCTGAACCCTCAGGCTCCAAGGTTGGTGATCACGGGACTGAAATGAAAATGGCAGCCCCTTCCTTGTAGAGTACCTCAGAGGTCCCTACGAGCACCAGTATTGTGTAGTGCCTGTATAAGGAACTGGATAAAGGGAATTGTGGGAGGATGGATTGTGAGAGAATAGAGATAGTGCTGAAGGCAATCTCACCCCCGAGGAGTTGCAGCTGTACTAATTACCAAAGAGTAGAAACAGCCTTGCCTTTAATAGGTCACAGCTGTGTCCAATAAGGATGGGTGTTATAAAAGAGTGGGTTAGCTGCTTGAGAGGAGAGTTGGAGTCAGTTGGTTGTGCTGCTGTAAGGAGCAAGGGTCAGGCAGTTGTGCTAGGGACAGAAAGGGTCAGGTGGCCATGATAGGGACAGGAAGAAGTCACCAGCTATGCGGAAGAAAGAGGAAAGGAGTTGGTGTTGCGAGAAGCTGCCTGTGGGAACTCACAGAGAGACAGTATGAAAGTTTTACAGTAAGATAACAAATTAACGGTGACAGTCAGTTCCCATCCACGGTCAGTTGGTGCCAAGCATCAAGGCCAGCAGGGAATGAGTGTTCTCTCTGCAGATTTTCAGGCAATGTCAGAACAGGAGGGTAGTCAATATACTGGAAATCAAGCTGGAGAAATGGGCCAAGGTGAACCTCATGAAGTTCAACCAAGGGAAGCACCAAGCACTGCCCTGGTGAGAAATAACCCCATGCACAGGACAGGCTGAGCTCTGACAGGAAAGCAGTTTTGCAGGTAAGACATGGAGGTCCTGGTGAACATCAAGTTGAACACGAACCAGCAATGCATCTTTGCAGCAAGGAAGGCCAACTGCATGGCAGGCTGCGTTAGCAAGAATGATGACATGTTTATTTCCCCGTCCTCTGCAATTGAGAGACCACAGCTGAGGTGTTATATGCACTTTTGGCCTCTACAGTACAAGAAAAACATTGACAATCTGGAGCCAGTCTAGCAGAGAGCCACCACGAGGCTGGAGCACGTGGTGTAGGAGGAGAAGCTGAGAGAGCTGGGCACATTCAGCCAGAAGGGGAGAGGGTAAGGGAGAGACCTGCTATCTGCAAATACAGAACAAGGCTCTTCTTGGAACTGAATGCTGTAAGGACAGGAGGCAACAAACACAAGCTGAAACATGGGAAATTTTAACTTATTTAAGGAAAATGTTTTGTGACTGTGCAACTCTTCCTCTTTCCCCAGCCAGCTGCTGGGAAACCAGTCCCTTCTCCTAGGCACCAGCCAGCTGTAATAACATGAATTATAAATTTACTTACCTGATATCTGGATTCAAGAAAAAAACAATGAAACTTCAGCACTGACCAGACAGCCATGACAAGAGCAAAATTCTTTCCCTGAATCCCAAACAACCACCAGAAAGGCATCAGACATAATCTCTCCCTAATTACAAAGAGGAAGGGAAAGAGCTCTTCATCTGACTGTAAAATGGTACCCAAAGACAGGTTAAAATGCCCAGATGCTTTCAGAGGAACACAGGAGACCCTTCCAAGCCTGTGTTCCTTTCCTCTTGATGGGCTGTTCCAAAAGGCTGATGACACAGCCATGTGTCCAACCCACTGCAGCCACCAAAGGCTGAACTGTCAAAGGAGACAGGAAAATGGCTTGACAAGACACAAGTTATTATTTTCTACTCATTGCTGAGACAAAATTTCATCCTGATCTTAAGAGTTCTGTAGCCTGAAAGACAAAGTCAAAAGATTTTGTTCCTTCAAGATGGCATTGGCTAAACTGGAACTTTCTCCACTCACACCAAAAACACATGCAGAAAAACAAGGTTTTTGTTGGCCAAAAGTTCAAAATCAAGGGGGGAAAAAAAATCAGCTAGCTATTTGCTTTCCAGTCTAGGACTAGACTGCATTACAAGTGTTTAGGCAACTGATGCTAAGTAGGCTAGGGATTGCTGTTACTACTGCTTACAGCAGTGGGGGTTTGTAGCTTGTGAGAGACCAACAACATAACAAGCAGATGAAATGTGTGGACTGTTGCCTATAGAGCACCAACATCTTTATAAAAGAAGCATCTTTTTTAGGCTTTACATCAATTCTGTCACAGACTTCCAAGAATAAATCGTCCCTCCCCTGCCTTGCTAACATGTCAGCCCAAGCATCAATCTGTAGGCTTAAGTCACTTAAAAATGCTGATTCCAAAAGGTTTATTAGTTTACAAAAAAAATTTAACAAAGAGACTAAATTGAACTATATGTTTGCAATCTTTTTGAGAACGTATGCATCTAATTCTTGCCTCCACTTGGAAAGGGAAAAAAAACCAAGAACATCTCCCTTGAATTCCCTCCAAAAGCAGTCAGGTAAGGGCTAGCTAACATATATTCTTAGTTGAATTGAATCAGCTATCACACCTTTAAAAATAATGTGCACAATAAATTAAACTGTAAATAAGAGATTTATATATATATTATATATATATAGTTAGGTATTTATATATATATTTATGCTATTTTTCATATTATCCCACAAATAATATGGGATAATAATATCTTGTGAGAGGCTTATATAATAAGGGGTAATTCTGTATAACATTGGAGCAGCTTTTTTCCTCTGCCTGAGAGGGATGGATGAACCTGAGAGAGGTGCAAATAAATTAACTGCATGTTTTAAATTATCACTGTCTCTTAATCAAATTATGGCATTTTATTAGGTTTTTAATTAAGATTTACTCAATGTAAGTAAGGACATAGTAAATGCCAATAGTAGACTTAGATATTTCAGAAGAGAAATCACCAGAACCATTTTGCTGTTGTGTCTTGCAGATCACTGGAGCAAATTCATCCAGTAATTAATACCACAGATATCATCACAAGGGGATTAAGGTGTTAAGCTCTTTAATGCTGACCTGACAGCAGAAGTCTTTTGAGGAAACAGGGATAAAAAAAGTTCTCATTTTGGAGAAATTGTGATTTGATGGTTGGATAGATAGGTATCACTCGTAGCTTTGAAGAGAAAGCAGAGAAAAGATGCAGGTCACTTCTCCAGACCAAGCTGAATGCCCACAGCTGGTGCATAATACATTCCTCAGGGAGATTGCAGAAAGGTTTTATGCTGTCTTGTAAAGACAAGTGTACAGAAGTGCCTGGAGAGTTTTTTCAAAGCCTGAACAACTTCTCTTATATACTAAACTGCTGCTTTTGACAAGTTCCAAATCGTTGAAAATGAAGCAAGAGTGATAAAACACAACTGGCATACGGTCACGACCCCACTCACAGCCCCTGCTCCAGGGAGGCTGCACATCGAGCCTCCCCGCCTACTGCTTCCCGCACAGCACAGAGGAGCCAGAGATGAGTCAGCTTCACAGCTTCAGAAGCCCTTGGAAAACCAGCCTGGTTAAAATCACTGCCTTCCTACAGTATTCACTTTCTTTTCCAGGATAGAACATGCAGGAGTCTGATTTAAATTAAACCATTGACAGTAAGGAATTAATCACCTTTTATGTTTGAAGCTACCCTGTAGCCTGCTTGGCACCCTGTACCCTCACTACTGTTTCCCAGTAGTTTTCTGCTGTTATTCACTCCCTTCTCACTCTTCAGGGGGAAGCACTAAGGGGGAGACAATGCCCTGGCCATTCCTGTACACATGGCGGGGTGGTTGTGCTTGCTGCACTCAACAACTCTTACTAGAGACTGGCTGGACTGTGATTAGATTCATCCTGAACACAGTTTGACTCTGAAAGAATTACTGTGTAGCTGAGAAGACGTTTTCCTCAATTCCTGTCACATCTTTAAAGAAGTACCACCAGTAGGATGAGGACTGGTCAAAGGTCTATATGTAATGTACTAGCAGACAAACATTTTTGCAAACTTTTTAAAGTGGCTTAAATGCTGCTGTCTCTGTGCCCAGCTGCAGCTCCTTTCCCCAGGACTTCTCCAGCCTACTGACTAAAGTGGGAGTAACTACTAGGGGACAGGGGTGGGCATCGGCGAACTGGGATAGAGGGAAGGGCTGTGGGAGAGGGAGCAGTGCTTGGAGAAGGTGCAAAGGCGTGGGAACTCCAGGCTGGGCTCTCCCTCCATGGCGCACCATCATGGTAGGGGTTGCTCTGGTTGCAGCTGCCTCTAGAGGGCTCATTGCCTTGCCGGAGAAGCAGCAGCCTTTGTTCTCGCCTCTGAAAAATACTCCATGCATCGTATTGTTTTTCAGTCTCCCCTTTATTTCCACTCAGATCTCTGGTGGCTTGACCTCAACAGCAGAGGCGTGGTGTGTGAGGGGTCTCACACACCTCACTGCCATCACCGGCGTACAGGAGGCGCTCCCCATCGGGGAGGCAATAGGGATGTGCTCCCTGTCCACCTCCTGCCTCCCCTTTTCATCCTTCAGCTCTCCGAAGTTTAAGACCTTAAATGCTGCACTCCAGTTCACTTGAAGCCTGCCGAACTTCTGCTCATACCAGCACTTCTTCTGCAGAGCTAAGGAAAGTGTGTGCTGTGATTCTTTGTTCTGCTTCTCAAGATGGGCTGACACAAAAGCATAGGGTTCCAAGACCAATGCCACAACCAGGTCTCACATCTGAACAAAATTTCTGATCAGAAAAAGGAGAAGCCCAGACAGAATTTGTACTTAATTAATCCCCTGCTTTCTAATGGCTTCCTCAATTGAAGGACCTCTATTTCCAAATATGTGGAAAATATTAAGGACTGGCTTGCTTCTCAAGGATCAGTTGCTAAGTATATACTGCATATTTTTAAAGTTTTTTTTTCCTGTGGGCAGGAGCTACACCTGCAAGGAAAATTGTGAATATGCTGCTTTAACACTGTTAGCTCTGTTTAGTCATTCTTGTGACTTTCTCTGTGAACTACACTGCATTTGTCAGTTTTAGATGTCATCTGCAGTTGTGTTGCCCATTTTTTTAGCTTTATCTTACTGCAGGATAACTTTGCAAAGCAAGCAACTTAAAATCTGAAGCCCTTTGTTTTGCCTAAATTTTATAAGCTTCAAAAGCCTCTGGAGTTCATCTGTATTTGGTTTAGACTACTCAAACGAGATAAGATCATCTCACTGTCCAGCACCTCCTTACAAGGAGCTTTTGCCATCTGCTGCTAAAGGCAACAAAAGGGGTCTTGTTGGCAAGGTCAAAATGGAAACAGGCCATCAGTCCCCTGAAAGGCCACATGGTTTAGCAGTAGTGCAAAAGTCCCAAGCAAGTCCAGGCCATGAGTGTCAAAAGCTGGGTCTGATAGCACAAGCTTGCCAGCATGTCCTTACAGCAAACTGACCTTCCGCTTCTGTGAGGAGAGATGTCTGCCTGTCCTTCATCCCAGGGTGAAGGCATATCACTGGTTGGGCTCATTTGTCTCCTCTTTCCAAGGAATGGGAAGAGCTTCTGACAGGGAACAGTCCCTGAAGTGAGGAATGAAGGGGAGACTGTAGCTGCTGAAGTTCAATTCTCTGGTGTAAATCAGTGAACACTGTACACAACGACAGTATAGAAAGTCTTTATTGAAGGAAGAGTGTGAATCAAAGCAAGAGACAAAAAAACAAACACCAATCATCAGAAAGGGAACAAACATTTGACTCGGCAGTACTGTGTGCCAAGTGCCCCAGAAAACAACAGGAGACTGTCATATTGTTGATGGTATTTTGTCATAATTATGTGCAATTTGCTTACAATGTTATTCAGCACAGATAAAATAATTATCAGTCTTTACTTGGCTTCTTTCTGCAGAATGACTGTTTCAGTCCTGAAACAGTCCCCTTTTAATCTGCACTCCTCAATGCCTCCATAGTGAGAAGGTGAATATTTGTATGGACATAAGCAACTGGACTGTGTATTTCAGAGGCTGCCAGACTGATTTCATGCATTCTTGAAGGATTAATTCTCTGGAGACTGCTCACAATTGCTTTGGTGTCCTTGATTGATAAACTTTGTCTTGTGGCTCCATGCTTTGGAAAGCCAATTTGCATGTATACTGCCAATGATTATTCACTAATTATTTTTATGAGGTAATCACACACAGGCCTCTCCTGAAAAGCTGTCCTAGAGGTGCTATATGAACACAAAGCTTTATGCTACAATGGTATTTCTGGTGTCTAAGACATTAACAAGATCACTCAGGAGTTTCAGCTGCTGCAGAGCTAAAAGAAGGATCCTTTCTGTAAATGGTTCTGTTTATTTGCACAGTGCTCATAGGCAGACACATCTCTTGAGGGAGTAGAGAGCAACACTGTAAAGTCCTCATAGGATAGAACACCTTTCTCCTTTGGGACCATTTGGGATCAGTGTAGATATTTATCAGATAATCTATGCTCCTCTGCATCATTTCATCTCAGCATCTGCAGATGCCATCAAGCTGTCAGGAATGTGATAGTCACTGTGATTTCAGAATATTGTGTTGACTTTCACTACTTGAAAAGAAAGCTCTACTCAGTCATGGTAAGTTTTCTTATACAGGGTCTACTGTACTGATTGGAGAAAAAGAAAAAAAAAAAAAAAGGAAGAACAAAGTTCTTTGGATAAAAAAGGCCAGTTTTGGCTTCCATAGACTCATCACTATGTTTCAGGACAACTCACTGCAACTGTCTGGAACAAAGAAGGTACAAGGACAGCTGAAGTCCTCCTGCTAAAACTCCTCTGCCTGCTTCATTCTCCATCACATTCTGCCTGCAGGGTACAAGCAGAGATCTGACCAGAGCATGGCTTTGTGTTTGTGATTTGGGGTCAGATGTGACCCTGCAGTTTTTGCACCTTTCCAGTGGTGTGTGGAGAACCAGGGCTGCACACTTCAACTACCCTCAAAGTTCCCTCACTCTGTGATGAAAGCCAAATTCAACAGGAAAGAGGAGAGAGAGCCCTGACCTGAGAAAGTGTACACATCCCAGGCTGCCAAACCTGCCTAGCCAGCAACCCATCAGGATTCACTGAGCTCAAGGTTTCTGGAGCTAGGTGCTGCAGAATTCATTCCTGTATATGAAACCCTACCAACTTGGCATAGGGTTACCCAAGTACCCTCGTGCTTATTCACAGTCACTTCCACTTTGAATTGCTTTAACATTTAAATACTGTGATCACATCCCACAGCTTTCAATCAATTTGACTGGCCTCAGTCTTCCCACCTGGCTCAGGATGAAATTTTTAATAAAGTCTTAGTAGAGTTGGCCCATCCTGGAGAACCAGTTTATTGTAAAACTGGCTATTTCATGTTAAAATGAATTATGCAACCATGAAGATCATTCATATATTCATACCAAAACACTCAGAAGTTTTTTCAATGTGTTTTTGATTTTACTATTAATTGAGCATTCATCATTCTTTCCCCTTTAATTTACATCAGGTAAATAGAGAATAGCTTAAAAGAATTCCAGGCAGTAATGAGACCTGCACTATGTTATGTTCCCAGCTAGTGGTGGGCTTTGAGATTATAACCACCGCTGAGTTTTCATCGCTCTGTTTCAAGATGAAAGACCTATGGATAACCATTTGTTTTGTTGCATACCCTTTATTGTAAGAAGAATTCATGAGCCCGTGTATGGACCAGTTTCCTATCAAAGAATATGTACTGTCTTACCCCTTACATTTCAGTCTCCTGGTCCCAAAGCCTTGCAAAGTGTCTACAGAGTGTTCCTTCTTTTTTATTAGCCTATCAAAACAAGATGCAGAAGAGTGGCTTTCACAGAAACAGGTCAGTTTACAAGCTTTCAGTATAATGTGAGCTCCTTTAATAAAATACTACAGCAGTGATTTTGTTCCTTCAGCCTTCAAAATTATTTGGATCAGCTTTTAAGACCGTATTAAAGTCACCACTAAAACAGTGTTGTAGCTACTAAAATAGCTTAAAAAACCTTCTTCAAAACCCATCCTCACATGCCTGATTAATAAGTTCAGTTTTATAGCCTAACTAGCTAAATTTCATTACTCTGAATATAAACTCAGAAACCAATTTAGTCACCAAATAGAATATAAGCCATGTTATGGGCACAATTCATAGAAGAAATAGCTTCCAGTAATACACTAAAGCCTTCTCCCTCCTCCTGGTGACTGAAATGTTAAAACAGAAACAGTGAGCATTGAAAAGGTTCCCTTCTGGCACCACATTCATTCAGGGTGATGGAGTTAAGCTTTCTGTAGCAAGCCCAGTTCCCTTTCTCTGATGGAAACCCTGTGTTTGGTGCAGAGAAACTGCTTGAAAAAACGGGGTTTGGGTAATTTAATCTCAGTATTTCAATGAGCCTAAGTTGGGAAAAACATACATTTACTGATTTTTCCTAGAAATGCCTCAGTGTTAAATACATCTATTGGTACCTAAGGTGACT
Organism: Vidua macroura; assembly: GCF_024509145.1. Lineage (NCBI taxonomy): Eukaryota > Metazoa > Chordata > Aves > Passeriformes > Viduidae > Vidua > Vidua macroura. The sequence continues at coordinate 66,293,382 of NC_071571.1, read as the reverse complement.
GTGGGTAAAATTTGCTACATACAGTTTTAGTGTGTTTATATATTATAGATATAAAAATAAAACATATATGAACAAATGTATTTCTTAGGTGCTCTTCTTCCTCAGATGCTCAGCTTCCATTTCTGTAGGATAAAGATGCTAGTTAAGATTATACAATAAGGAAACCATATTCACTTGGAATTCTAGACATCATCCTAAAGCTTATGGATATGATATATGCAAAATGCTGGGTAATGTTCTGCTTACATTTTAGAGAGCAAAGCTTTAATTTTTAATGCTTCAGAAGTACTCTTTATCACTGTCTTCCATATCTTCAAGCATATCAGCATATCATACATGTTGCTAAAACAGTTGCCCAAGGTGCTGCTGAACATCTGGATCACTCTCTTTTTCCATTAGGCTAAGTATCCATCATGGCAGGATTAAATGTGATCATTCTCAAAAGTAAATGTTCTATTTGATGCTAAAAGGAAAGTGGAAGTTTCCCAAACACTTCAAAATTTTGCTTTGAATTTGTATAACAGGGCAGAATTTCCAGTTGCTTCAGCCAGGGAAGCTGATGCCCTCTCCCAAAAACTGCTTGGTGAACTGTCTCCAGAGGCCACTACAAAGTGGCCTACTCTCCCTGCCAAAACAAAGTGTGAGCACCTAGGATACAATTATTTCCACTTCAAGGAAGAAGTGTTTTATGCAAGCTGTCTGCTTAGAACAAGACTTAGTCACTGGTAAACCCTACAGTGAGTCAATGGTCCAAAAATGGATGGGTCAGAGGGTCCAGATGCCTTAAAAAATAGTAATAAATCACTTAAATGGGGAAAAAAAAAACGGGGGGAAAGGCAGTAAATGGACTGAGCTCTGAGTATTAACACAAGTATACTTAGAATAACACCATCTTACACAAAACAATATGATCAAAGGTGTTTCACAATTTCACTCAAATTTTGGGCACAGCTTTGCATTTGAGAAGGTGCTGGCACCTGGCATTTTTCGTGCAAAAGTAGCTTGCCAGAAATATCCTCCCACTTCGTTGAGTTTCCCCATCCCTGAAAAAACCAACCATGTGTCCCTTGCATACATATGTTGTAAAAGTGTATAAGCCAGTTACAAACCACTCTCTACCAAGAGTCAGACCTAAGACATCTCTATTTTTGTGTACAAAAGCTATTACAGACCATCTGCAAAGTGCTTTTTTAGTTTCTGTAAGACTTTTAAGTATTATTCAGAACAGACTTGCTAGACTGTCTCTTTTCCACTAATCTTTGTTGCAAAGAGAATCAAGCCAGATCAGAGGCAAAGCATTCTGCATAATGGGATGGCACATGGGATGGCCATGTTCTGCATGGCTTGGCCTCCTGGTGCCAGGTGGAGTGCTCACCCATAGGAAGAGGACAAAAGTGCAGCAATGAAATCCATCAGGCCAGGGCGGCAGCCACATTTTGCAGATTTTTGTCTTCATATTTGATCTCCAGGCTTTTCAGTACATTGCCTAACAGGAATATCGCTGTGTATAGAATACCCTTGGGACAGGAAAGAGCAGGCATGCTTGCACAGGGAACCTTTTCATAGCACTTTAAAACTTCCATCAGAAATATTTGACTCAACACATCAAAATGATTAACTCAGTCTTGGTAAATTATTTGACCCACAAATATCAACCAATGAAAAATGCCTGTTTTTCTCTGCATATTATCACCCTGACACATATCAACAGGTAATAAACATTTTTATTCCTGTTTTCACTTCAACAAACGTCTCTTAGGGCATCATTTTAGCTCTTTCAAAAGAACCACTTAGAGTAGATATCTGAAAGTAACTTTATGACTATAAAAGCTTCATTAACTCAGACTTTACTCACATCAACATTTCAAAAAGGAGTCCCTTTTCACTTTCTTCCAGTCTATCAACTTTTACATCACTCTCAAAGGCTGGCTCTAGGTCAACAGCTTAATTTCCCAAGTCAAGTAGCAGTACATTTACTTATGCTACTGTTTGGGGGCAGTTTGTACTGGAAAGTCCTATGTTTAAAAGGGTGTCGACAACAATTTGACAATAAATTGTCCCTGAATACGAAGCACAAGCACACGCGCACACACACACACAGAGACAGAGAAAGAAAGCATTTTGCAAATAATAGGATTGAAAGCAATAAACACTCACAGCATTCATGCCCATTTAAAAGGACAGATGGAGCTGTTTGAGCCTATCAGGTCAATAATCCACAAACTAAGAAGGGTTTATGTGATAGACTGTAATGGCTTAAATCCACTTTAAGAGGGAAAGTTACAATAACTTGGAACAATGCTCAGTATATTCAGGAGCCTGGTGTGGTAAATAAGAATTAACACAGTTATTTAAAAATCAAATGAACAGGTGAAATAACGGGTTTTTAAATGTTCTTTTCCAGATCTTCGAACTGCCTAAGCTTTAATACCAGGTGTCACAACAGTGAGTCAGAGGCAGGCTGGCAGAACAGCCTTTCCCCAGGGAGCAGTGCAGGGCCCAACCTCCCTTCTCTTCCCAACTTGAGAAAACCAAACGTGTGACCTTGGGATATAATGGGAAAATGCTTATTGCACATGTTGTTTTTTCTTTCTCCCTTAGTTGACCTCTCAGCAATCCCTGACCTTTCACAGGCTCTCACCTGCCATGAAGTAGCACAACCTGAGCTTAAAGGAGGATGCCCAGGTGCTGATTTCCAAAGGAAAGAGGCAATGGTTTCTACCTGGTCAGAGAGGATCATCCTTACCTAACTTGTCACAGGAGCAGGGTGGGCAGGTTTTTGAAGATTTTGCTTCTTTTGTTTACTCATCACTTTGGCAGCTTGATCTTGGGTTAGGCAAATGTGTGACAGAGATTTCATGTGTTCCCTTCTGACCAAGCAGGAGTACAATTTCTTGGGTGCACTATGAATCTGATTTAATGAGGTAGGCATTTATTTTACTGTTATATATGGGTGTGAATATGAGTTAAAGCTCTTTTCTACTTTGCTGGGTAGTCATCTGTTTCTGTATTCTCTTCTAAAGAGCCTTTCCTGTTTACAGATTCTTGCCTGGGGCCTCCTTAGATTTTCCTACCCCATTTCTTAAATTTCATTTATTCTTCAAACTATTTTTTTACTCCTAGCTACATAACGTATTTGAAAACTTCTATACGGCAGTCAGGTCAGCAGTAGTTTCCTTTCTTTCTCTGGCCATGCCATAATTGTTATGACTGTGTCTGTCAATATTGTTACAAGACTGTAGAATTAGTTTTAGAAGGTATGCCCTTCCAAGCTAACAAAAGAGGTATATTTAATTGTGTTTAAAAGCTAGGGTAGGTATGAGGAGTACCTCTAACAGAGAGACACTTCCCCTCATGCAGGACAGTGGGCACATTCTCCAGCATTCTGTTTGAACCAGCTCATTTCAACTTTCAACCCAGAGAGCAAAGCTGAAAGTACTCCTCTTCCTCCTGTTGCTGAATAAAGTTAACTGAGTGATGTCTGAGGCACATGCATACTTGTGATCCCATTGTGTGTCCTATTGAAATTGATGAACAGTTGCAGAAACAACAGAAAAGCCCCAAGGAATGCTGTGAGCTGCTCACTACACATTCATATTGCTCCTTCTCAAGTTTTGCCTGCAGCCCTGGAAAGCACATGGTTAAACACACTAAGCTACAGTTTTCTCTTTCTTTCAAGAAGTTCAAAAGACTTACACCCACCAGCAGCAGAAATTTGTGGGAGCTGAACAAAGGAAGGGAGCTAGGAGTTAACTGCTTGGGCTTGGTTGTGTGTGCTTGTTCCCGCAATGTGTGAAATGTATGTGTATGTATACAATATAAGCAGCTTGAAACATGGAAGGGGTTTTTAATTGAAATGTGTTCTTTTGTTAATATATGTGTATACAAATGGAGCCTAGTCTGTTCTGAAATGTATTTGAACTAGAGAAAAATGAAGCCCTGGACTTCAGTGTGAATTTGATTGTTTATTCTATTTGTATACAGTAAGGCTGGAGGGGGATGGGGAAATAATGGTAATTTAATTGATCAGATGCTTTCTGTAAGGATGATAGCCCATTTTAAAATGTTTGTTCTATTGTTTTTTGTGCAGTCCTTGTTTCTGTGTCTTTAGATGAAAAATAATACCAGTTTAGGAAGATGGCAGGGGAAGAACCTTCCAGGTGTCCAAGAGAATTCATGTTGCTTCCAATCACCAAAGTTTTGGTAGATGCTGCTTTATTTTCTCTCTCTGCTGAACAAAAGGTCGGGAGCAGCATCTTTGAATGTATCAAGCTTCTTCTCAGTTTCTAACATGCTGTCATTCTTTTTCCCATTGAGTGGTAAAGTCCTACATAGAAAAGTTGAAGAGAAGAAAGGGTTGGAGAGGTTTAGCAGTTCAGCATACCTGGCATTCATAGTTATTCAGTGGAGAATCTGAGCAGGCATTTAACTTAGCCTCAGAATTAAAGGCATGTTTAAGTAATCGTTTAAACTGGGTCCAGGATTACAGCTGAATGTGAAAGTTTTTCTGACAGACATAGGAAGAAGAAGTAATTTTAATTTGAGATTATGAATATTTAAACAAAAAATCATAGAATTAAGGACTAAAAACAACCACTTGTGGTTAAGAGTTGTTTTGATTGGTCTGAAACAAGGGGATATTTTCAATTTGAGTTTTAAAATACATTTTAAAATTTTAATTTTAAAATATATTTTGATAGTAATTTTAAATGGATAAGTTGTTTTGTGCTTGAAAAGCAAACTAATCCCACTATCAAAAATATCAAAGTACAATGTTTTTACCTTTTTTGCATGTATGTCATATACCCCTGTGCCCAATGACAGCTATTTTTAAGAATAAACATTTTAGTAAAATTGACCCAAATTCTAAAAAAATATTTCTGTAACTCCATATAGTATCTTTCTCATTTTTCAAGACAGCTTTTTTCCAGCTATGATCTGGATATTGCAGGAGCACTTTACCTCCATAACCTACTGCCCTGCACATTCCTTCAAATGTCAGGGTATATGCTGGCTTAGAAAGGTTATTCCAGCAAATGGATAACTGTGAGTGAGCAGAGTAGCAAGTGAGGCAGTGTGTCAGTATCAGCAGTAAGGCATCAGTCTGTGATGGTGGAGCAAGGGAATGTTTGAATGGAGCTGTTTGTAATGTACTAATGTGGTGATGAACACAGAAGTCTGGACAAGGCTGAAGGTCAAATTTCTGATATGTACAAGGGGTACATGTTCATTTACTGTGGGAGACTGAGCATCACTATGCAGGCAAAAGGGTCTTGTGATGAGGTAAATTAGAAGAAGCAATGACAGAAATATCAAAAGTTCTCAGGGGAACTACTGACCCCATTGAACTGGCCAGGAACTTTGCCACATGATGTACTCCACTTCTTTCTCTGTTACAAGATCCAGGGTACCTCGGGGTTTGCATGTCAAAGTGTGCCTCACAGTTGTAAACTGAATAGGAACTTACCTGGGCATGTATTCTGTTTTCTTCTTTGCCTGAGTTCACTCCCCTGCCCAAGCAGAGGCTTTTTCACACAGAAGCTTAGCTATGAGGGATGCCAAACCTCATCATATTGTAAGAGGTCCCTGTCAGGGTCACAAAGAGATAAAATATTCTGATATACCATAGTAGAATGTAATCTCCCTAGGGGTTAGGAACTGTAGAATATGAGTCTCTCCTTCCTGCCCCCGTGCAGGATTGCACACGTGGTCTTGCCCCAGAGGCAAATCTTCTACAATACCAGGTCAACAGTGTGGAACTGAACTCCTTTTGACTATCTCACGTTTATGAATGCATTCAAAGTTTCCATATGTGAGAGGCAGATTATTTTAATCATGAAACTTTAAGCTGCTATTTATAACAACTAGAGCTAGCTACATCTGGTGCCTCTGAGCTCAGTCCTTTCACGCAAGGGTTCGTGTCTTTACTTGCTGCAGAATATTAGTATTTCCATACCCTCTGAGCCAAAAGCTGTTATACCTTGTGAGTCCCTCAGACTGCAGGCACCTACAGAGTTATCCTGAGCATGCAGATGTCCTAAAACAATATCAGTGGTAGAGAGGAAAACAAGTAGGGAAAATTGTGTTTAGGTGTTTTGCCTTGCCAGAATTTTCTTTTTTTCCTCCAAGGTGTCAAGGGGCAGGGTGATATAAGTTCCCTTCAACAGCTGACCCTCTGTGACAACCCACTTGACTTTACAGCACATTACTTACGGATCCTTTGCATAGTCACTGCAGCTGTTTTGATTTCAGCATTCAAACTGATCAAAGATGTTCCAGCAGCTTGCCTGGAGCCCAGAAATAGGCTCTCCATAGCTGAGAATTCAGGTTTTACTCCAAACTGACCAGAGGGTGTTTATCAGTGGGTAGCTTGTGTTTATCAAATATTTCAGGCTTTGTCTGTGCCTCCTAATTAAATCAAGCCAACATAATCATACAATCAACATCACAAAAATCAGGTCAACGTACACTATTCATAAATTATCACAAAGCATCTGTCACATGCTTAATCTGCTTTTTAAAGTGGGGGGCTGCCTTTGCTTAAGCTTGTGTCTTAAGCTACTGCTTTAGCCCCTGGTTGTTTGACAGTGTGTGATGGGAAGGCAAGATTACTTATGCTTGTATGTACAATATGCAGTGTAGAAGCAGCTGACTCACTATCAAGCAGGATCTCTAAACAAGTTGTTTTAATGTTGCAACTGAAAAACTAGGATCCAAAGTGGCAGCCCTTCACATTTTTAAAGATAAAGCAGAGGTGGGGATTAAGGAATTGCTCACTCTTTGGTCTGCAATTGTCATACAGTATTTTAGGACATAGAATTCCCTGTGTTGCTGGACTGAGTACATGCTTTCCTTCTCAAAGTAAACAGTACAATTTCCCTCTTTACATTGTCTTCTGCGGCCATGGTAATGATGAAGTGTGGGGAAAAGTGTGTTTTATGTTGCATGCACTGTTAAGAGGAAGGAAGATACAAAAACCATGTGTCTGTCAACCTTTTGCCTGTGTACCTGTATGAGCTACCAAAATCTTGGAGGTAGACAGCTGTAGAATATAGAACACCAGTTCTTTTTCCTCCAATGTTAAGTGATGATATAGAATGGGAAATAAAGCATTCAGTCCAGCCTCAACCCATGTGCTAATGTGTGGCTCCTGGAGCAGCTGCAGGAAGGGGATAATAATTGAGGTGGTCATTGTTGCGACCAACACTTTGGGCAATGCCTATTGTCCTAAGCAGTCTAGCTCAGGCTGATCAGACATTGGAGAGTACTGCATTTCCTCAGCTATCCTGGCTGAGCCTTCATCACAAGCATCTGAACCAGCACCCTTAGCAAGTAGCCAAGAAAGCACCAGTTAGATCACACCAATTTGTCTTTTGCATACCTCCATGAGTATAAATAGAGAGTCAATTTTAATTAAGGGTATCATTTTAGGATTCTTCTTTAGTGTCCCAAACACTGTCTAACAATAATGGGCCTGTCCTTTCTGGTGAATGGCACTATCACTTTAGCTTCATACCACCTTCATTGTCCAAGCCTGATTTCACTGAGGACATACATCACTGCTCTACAATGAAATAGGATCAAGCAAAATGTTACCAGAATTGGGAACTGCTGTGTTCACAGTAATGCTTCTTGTACTCAAATAATGTTCTGCTTTAACAGTAGAAAAAGCAGGCAGCCCTTTCCATAAAGGCTGTAACAATGGACCTGTCAGTCACCTCAACATTTTAATTCTGATAAAATGGGTTTGTTCAAATCTTCTAGAGACTTCTTTCACTGCAGTTGCATATATTTGCATAGTGATTCTCAGATAAGTGCATGCCAATAGCCACTTCTGTGAACAGATGTTGACAGAAGTATCAACAGAATTATCAGAGGTACATGAACAACGATGTCTTTTTGCATGCACAGAGAGAAATGCATAATCTAGTAGTATGCTGGAAATTTTAGTTCTGCCTTCCAACATGTCTGTCAAGTCACTGCATGCTAATCAGCCTTTGCAAAAGTATTGATACTTCTCAGTAATATCAAGCAAGAATTTTGAATAAGAAACGGAGAACCAGAAGAGGTGTGCTACAGTAATGCTGTTAAATAGAGACAATGTATGCATATTTTATGGCATCTTTTTAAAGAAAAGCAACATCCAATTTAAAATGCTGTATTTGTCAAACAGTGCAGTGGTTGAATGTGTTCTTAGCTGCTACCATAATAATAATGTAGCAAGTATTGAAATAATTACCTAAAACTTCAGTTGGTATAGGCTGTTTTAATAATAAGTGTCAATGAATCCACTTGACTATCTAAATCTCCCTTGCATGTTGGTGTTATCAAGATGAAGACTGTGAAACAGGGATGCTTAGCAGAGAGCTGTCATAGGCCAGGATAATACAATGGAAAAGAGAACAAGTTTTAAATAAAGTCTCAGCATACTTCATGCAATAAAAATACTTGTTATCTAAAAACTAGTGATAACCTACTTTGCTGATGATAAAAGCAAAGAAGGCATATGTTTCCAGATATTAATATATTTTTCAGGCCAAAATGAAATTATGCAGCATGTAGCCCAAATCAGGGAAGTGAAATGCATTTAATTCTGTTTCTGTTCCTCCTCTGTTATTCTGAAGCAAGTAAAGAGTGGTATTCCAGCAATAACTCAGGTTCTGTAACTAAATACAAAATCTGAGATGCACTTAGACTATGAATTTTTTCAGGTTTCTATTGTGACTAATAGAAATCTATCTACTTTAATTTTTATTTCTCATTGCTGTTTATTTTAAGGTTGGCCATAACTAGCATTCTCTAAATTTCTTTGTTTCATCAGAATATGCAAACCTGGAAATTTTGTTTCTTCTCTTTTGATACTTGCTTTTGGTTTTGATTTGTGAAAAAAGAAATCAATTTTTCCATTCCTAGAAACAGTTTAGTAGCACTTTCTTTTTTTTTTTTTAACATGGCAAATCATTTGAAGCAGACCCTTGCTCCTCTGGAACTCTTTTATTTCTGACAGGAAGCAGAAGACTTGATGAGAGCATGCCAAAAAGAAACCAGAAGGGCAAAAAGAAGAGGCAGGGAAAATTAGATATTCAGTTGTCAGGTCCAGAAGTCCTGTCCTGAAGGTTAATTTAACTACTCCAAACATATATTGAGAGTTGCCAGCAGAGGAAACCTTTTGCTAGCGGCTGTAAGGCATATTTTTTAAAATGCTAAAATGGGTTTCCACATGACACTCTGAATACTCGTCTGAATTTTTGTCCCAGTTTGCCAGTCTTGGTGTTTTGGGGGTGAGAAGGAAGGAGGCATACACAGTCACGCATCATTCTCAGGTATAAAATCCCAGTTTGCTTTCCCCCCACCCTTTAAAAAAATATGATAGGACTCATTTACAAATATGCTTGCTGTAGATGAACGACAAATTTTCCTAGAAGTCATAGTTAAAGAAGAAAAGCAGAGTGAATTGCTACTTCACTAGAGTGGGTCTGCCCCTGCTTCACTACGTGTCTGGCTAATAATCAGATATTTGTGAGAGCCTATACCTGAAATGGCCTGTGGTTTCTCTTGCAGTTCTCTACATGGAGATCTCTTGCATTTCCTACTAGAAACAGAGAGTGTTAAAGGTTTTCTCTCTGGTTCTTTATTATGAGCATTTCTTATGATACAGGTACATACTGTCACCAAATCTTACTAGAAGCCACACTTCACATAAAGTTTATCAACCTAATTGTTTCACATCATGCCTTCCTATTTCAGAAAATTTCTCCAGGAATAATTTCTGTCACTCTCTGTGCAGGAATTTTTCACAGGCTGAAATTATCTTTGTGACTTTGACCTCTTTCAGAGATGCAAGATTCCCTTGACACTGCTGTAGAAATGTCACTACTAACATCACAGAATCACAAGGTTGGAAGAGACCTTCAGGATTATCAAGTCCAACCCATGCCCTAACACCTCAACTAAACCATAGTACCAAGTGCCACATCCAGTCTTTTTTTAAACACATCCAGGGATGGTGATTCCACCACCTCCCTGGGCAGACCATTTTATCACTCTTTCTGTAAAAAACTTTCTCCTAATATCCAACCTATATTTCTCTTGGCACAGCTTAAGGCTGTGTCCTCTCGTTCTGTCAGTTGCTGCCTGGAGAAAGAGACCAACCCCACCTGACTACAACTGCCTTTCAGGGAGTTGTAGAGAGTGATAAGGTCTGAGACCTCTGAGTCTCCTTTTCTCCAGGCTAAACACCCCCAGCTCCCTCAGTCGTTCCTCACAGGGTTTGTGTTCCAAGCCCCTCACCAGCCTCATTGCCCTCCTCCTCCTCAAGCATCTCAACATCCTTCCTAAACTGAGGGGCCCAGAACTGGACACAGCACTCAAGGTGTGGTCTTACCAGTGCTGAGTACAGGGGAAGGATGACCTCCCTGGTCCTGCTGGCCACACTATTCCTGATACAGGCCAGGATGCCACTGGCCTTCTTGGCCACCAAGGCACACTACTGGCTCATGTTCAGCCGGCTGTCGACCAGAATCCCCAGGTCCCTTTCTGCCTGGGCACTGTCCAGCCACACCGTCCCCAGCCTATAACATTGCAGGGGGTTATTGTGGCCAAAATGCAGGACTCGGCACTTGGATTTATTAAACTTCATTTTGTTAGACTCTGCCCATCCACTCAACCGTTCCAGGTCTCTCTGCAGAGCCCTCCTACCTTCCAACAGATTGACACACGCTCCCAGCTTAGTGTCATCTGCAAACTTACTAATGCAAGACTCAATCCCCTCATCCATGTCATCAATAAAAATATTGAACAGAACTGGCCCCAGCACAGACCCCTGAGGGACACCACTGGTGACTGGCCACCAACTGGATGCAGCACCGTTCACCACCACTCTCTGGGCCCGGCCATCCAGCCAGTCCATTAGATTCCAGTCCATGTTCATCTTTTTAACTGCTTGGGTTTTCAAGCTTCTTCCTGTATCTGAAAACAAGAAGATTGAAATTGGCCATAGAGATTTTGAAAAATTTTCCTTTAACATGATTGTTCATATTGGTTGCCACCATTTATTGTAGTACCTGAACAAACCTTGAATACCTTGATTTTCTTTAGTTCTCACTGTGGATTGCTCCCTCAGTAAGAGGCTGACAGGCTTTAACAGCATTTATGAGCTTGTAGTTGGCACAGTTGCAAAAAAAAAAAAAAAAGAACTCTTTGAGCTCTTGTAATTATATGGGTGCTAAATCATTAATTGCTGAGAATATTATACTGTGAACTGGCTTGTTTGTGAGATGCTTAGCAATAACTATGGCATAGGCTTAAAGCAAAATCCCAAAAGTTAAGGATTTTGACCATCTCTGTTGCTGCCATTAGATTACTCAGCCACAGTGATTCTGTTCTATAATACAATGCTTGTTCTACAAGGTTTTATAGGACTGACTTTCATACTCAACACTAAGTGCAGTGATGGATAGATATGCTGGGTTGTTTAGCAAAATCACAGCAAAACATTCAGACTGATGATGTAAGCTTTTAGATCTTGAAGTTTATAGAGTTGCAACACCTTCCTCTGCCAGGGCTCTTATAAATATTCTGTATTTTAGTATACTCAAAGTGCATCAGTCTGCATCCTTACAGACATTCAGTTAGCTTTACTTTTTGAGTTTCATTTACGTGTTCTGAGTATCAATTCAGTTTGTTTGTCACTTTTCTTTATAGAAAGAAATTCTCTATATTTTCTTTATATGCCCGTCTTTATAGCAGAGATTTGGTAAACAGAGTTGTATCTAGAGGGCTATTTATCTAACCCAACCACATATTAGACGAAGGAAGTTGCATTAAGAGATGGCAAAATAAGTGCCTGAATCTCCATAATATAACAAATAGCTAGAAGGAAAACATGACAAAGTAGAGAGGAAAAGCTGTATGAAGAGACCTTGAGCCTTTGGCCATAAACATAGTCTGACTTTATCAAGGATTTAGGGGAATCACAAGGACAGTAACTTACCTGCAGATTTCTCATCCCTGTTGTTTCTGGTTATCTTCTTTAGTGATTTTGTTCTGATAAGCAGAGAACTAAACAGTCAAGAACAGAGCTAAAGTCATCTGAAGACTTGTTGAAGATGCTAAAACATGAAATGGTTACTTTGGGGTACAGTCTGAGCTGGCTGATGTCAGGGAGTGATATTTAGTACATTCTACTAAAAATATATGTGTAGCTATTCAGTATTATTAACTGATTAAAAAGCAGGGGTAAAGAAGTCTGATCCCTGGAACTATTTCTCCAATTAACCTATTTTTCTTTTAATAAAAATAAAGTCACATTTTGGCAGGGTTTTCTATAACCAACTGACAAGTCTATTTAAGTCTGCTTCCCAAAGTTTTATTTTTGTATCCTATTTGGCACCAGCTAATGAGCAGTACAAAGTATCAGTTGCTGAAGCATGTGGTTTGAGCAGCACTGGACTCACTGGGCACTGATTACCAACTAACCTCTGTTTTAACAAAGGTCCAAGAATCAGGTGAAACTTGGTTTTGAGTGTGGTTAGGACCACTTTCACATGTTAGCCTATGAATCAAAGGAGACATCATTACTGTCTTTTCAACTATGTTTTAAAAAAAATACCCTTCGGCCTTTGCCAGGTGTTGTGCTTAGTGACAGTGAGAAAATAAGCTGATTAAAACTGTAGTCTTTTATGCTCTATTTATTGGGGGTTTTTAACCAAGCATTTAAAAGCTCCATGTATGATTTTAGGACTCCATGCACACAGGAAAGAAGTGATCCTGACACAGAGTTGACAATTGAATGTAAGAGGCAGAATGTAAAAACGAGAAAGAAGGAAGCACTGACAGCATCACATAGAGAGATTTTTTGTTTGTTTGTTTGTTAAGATTAGTGCTAAGGTAGACATGTCTGTTTGTTTGTTTAAGAAAGCAAAAGAAAGTTTTGTAATGATAGATGAAAAACAGAACAATGAGGTAACTGAAGGGGCAGATTGGTGAAAGCGGAAAACTTTATCTGACAATCTTGCAGTGCAATAGTGGAAGAATTGGTATGTTTGAAGGAAATAAACTAGTCAAGCATCCATTTCTCTAAGTACCGTCCTAAGCTCTTCCTTGTTCTGCAGAACAGTGGAAGCAGGTATGACTGAAGTGAGTGCTGCAATGAATTAAGAGTTCTGCTGAAGTTTGTAAAGGTCTCATCAAATTGCCTGCCACTCCATCCTATGCATCTTCCTGCTCAAGCCTGGGACTATTAAAAACTTCCTTGTAACTAAAAGAAGAAGCATTTTGCCTATTACAATGCAAGTGGTGCTTTAGACTAGGTAAATACTTCCTGGTTCTTAATGTGCTATTTAAGACTGCAATTCCCATTTCACATTTTATAATTTAGGTATTAATCTTTGACTCATCCCTGACATTCTCCTTCACACCTACAAGTACTTCAGTGTACAGTATGTTTTGGAATTTAACAAAATTAGATATACTGCACTTTGCCAGAGAATGACTAGAGATATAAGTACTTTTTTCCAAAGCTAGCCAAGTTAAAAAGAACACTTCTGCAGCCTTAGCAAGACCATGTGTGTCACGGCAGCTATTGCACCCTAACGCATTGGAGAGGAATAAACTGTGCAGATAGGAGAAACATTTTTAACCTATGACTAAATTTTGTTTTAATACCTTTCTTGTGTGTGCATCTCTGTGTATGTATGTATCTTCTCTCTGTAGAAGTTTTATGTTACAAGTATTTCAGATAGGAACAGTTCTGCTTTATTTCATGGATGAGCTCTCAGGAGCTCTCAGGATCCTGTATTTCAGGATGTCTCCCAATATTTCCTAGCCTTATTCAGTGACCTGTAAGACACAGATCAGACAAAGAAATGTCTCTTTTCTGTTTTTCTTTTTCAAATTGATTGTGTATTTTCTAGTGGAAATCCAAGAAATTTAAATGCTGTGCAGCACATCAACAACATCTGGTTTGGGAGTCAGATGCTGACGTTGGCTTCCTCCTAATGTACCATTGCACTTATGTCATAGCTGCTAACCCCTGCTGTAAAGCATAGGTGGATGTGTGGCAGAGATCAAGACTTCAAACACATTGTCCTACTGTAATTTGGGTTCTATTCTGCATGCTGGAGCCAGAACAGCTATGTCCTGAAGGAAATAGCTCTCTGTGCATTTATGCTGCCGGCCTTGAGCTTGATGGTTTTTGTTTGCTTGCTTTTTCCCTTATCATCATCACAAGTTAGTGTCCTGAATCTCATGTTGTTGGGCCTTTGTGCATGAAGGAACAACAGAAACTGAAAAATTGCAGAAAGGATGAAATGTAAAAATATTAATCTCAGAAGAGCACTGACAATGAAGAAAGTCTTGAGAAGGGGGTGAAAGTTGGTGTGGATATACCTTACTAAAATGTATGGAGCACTTAGGTATTGTGCCAGTGAGTTGAAACAACGGCAAGACACAGAAAGACTGCCCTGCTGCCCCACTAATGATAATGGTTTATCCTTTCATGACGATGTCTGTTATTCCCCTGTTTGCTTCCATGGAGCAAGGAAACTCTTCTTCTATCAGTTTTTGCTGCTGATTTCAATAGAAAATATTTAGATGGTAAATTCCTTCAGGCAGGGATTATTTCTTCATTGCCTGACACAGTGGGACTTTTGAGTCATGACTGCAGACATTAGGAAATCAGTCAAATTACGAGGAAGAATAGTAATGGAATAGCGCAAATTATAAATTATTTATTTCCTGAAGATTGTTTAAAGCAGATATACACAATGCTTAGTTGAATCTCTCAGCAAAATCCAGATCTGCAATGAATAGAGGAATGAAATGCAGCTGGGATGGAGCTGTCCCTTCTAACCACAGCAGAAGGAATGCATTCAGTTAATTACATCTTGGATATATGATCTTCTCAATCCCTTGTCACAACTGGGCTCCTTCTCCCAGCCAGCTCTAGGTTAGACAGGGCAGAGTTTCACAGCATAGCAAACTGCTGGGGAGGAAGGGAGCCTGTAAAACAGCAGTGGCTACAGAACTCTTTGCCAGAGCTGTTTCAGTTGTTTGCTTTGCCAAGCTGCTGGTGCCAGGGAGTTTCAGTTCCTTCCAGAAGCAGCAATTGCTGCCCCTCTAATTCCCCCAGAAGCAGTAGAAACACAAGTCAGCTTCTGTGGCAGAAGAAAACCCAGTCAGTGCCCATGGGGCTTTTGGCTGCCACTTTTGGGAGCAGCAGCATTTGCTGTTGCCTTGCAAGGGGGCAACTCAAGCCACTCTCTATTTCACTAGCCAAGTTTTAGCTTTTAACAGACTCAGAGTATTTATTAGTCACTCCAACCTGAACAGACATTTCTCTGGTTACTCTTGAATAAATAATCTTTTTATAAGGGGGAAGGGTGGATCTTTCCACTGTGATTGCCTGTCCTCTTTCAGTCCTGTCTTATCCCTTTGGAGTCTACTGCTGAATCTTGGCCTCACCATTTCTTCCACCATTCACCAGCTTCATTTGGTGAATATGATTTAAAGGGGCACATCTAAGTGGTCATTTTTTCAGAGAGCAAAGATGATAAGAAGTCTATAACTAGATGATGAGAATTTATTTATTACAATACAAATATAAATACATGTGAGCTGTAAGAGTAAAAAATTCATGGGTATGAAAATGGAAGGACACCTTATTGGAATAATAACTGCAATAGTCCTGTCTTGCAGCAAGGGAGGAATAACTCTATGCATCAGTACAGTTTAAGGATTGATCTACTGGAAAGCAGCTCTGCAGAGAAGAATCTGGAGGTCCTCCAACAACAAGCTATCCATGAGCCAGCAGTGTGTCCTTGTGGCCAAGAAGACCATTGGAATCCTGGAGTACATTAGGAAGAGCATTGCCAGCAGGTCAACAGAGGTGATCCTCCCACCTTACTCAGCCCTAGTGAGGCCACATCTGGAGTACTGTGTCCAGTTCTGGGCTCCTCAGGACAAGAAAGACATGGAACTCCTGGAGTGAATCCAGTGGAGATCTGTGAAGATGTTTAGGGGACTGGAGCACCTCTTCTATGAAGAAATGCTGAGAGAGCTGGGCCCTGTTTATGTAGGAGAAGAGATGACTCCAGATGGAAACATGGGCAGTTTCACTTCAATATGAGAAAAAAATTCTTTACTTTGAAGGTGCTAGAGCACTGGAAAAGACTTCCCAGAGCAGCTGTTGAATCTCCTTCTCTGGAGATATTCAAAACCTGCCTGGACATGATCCTGTCAAACTGCTCCAGCCAGGAGTTTGGACCAGATTTTGTGACATAAGTAGGCTTTTCTTTTTGTATACATAATGACAATATATGGCTTTGTCACAATTCTCCAGAGGACTGGGAAATCCAGTGGATTATTACTTAGTGAAAAATCTTTGCAGAAGACAGACAGGGCTTGAATAGCAGAGTGCTTGAGGGGCTAGACAAATAGTTATTTTAAGCTTCTAAATGTATTTCTTCATTGTGAAGACAGTGATCAACCGTGTTCTTCAAATGTTCTCATTTCAGTCTCATGGTGGCTTTCTAGTCACCTACAGAGGACTAGAATTCTCCCTTCGGCTAAGTAACTGAATACATTATTTCTACTTGGCACATTATAGTTACACCATCTTCCTCAATTATTCATGATATGCATCAGAGGAAAAAAGGGGGAAAAAATTACAATTTGCAGCAGAACAATTGGGAGATTTTAAGAAAAGAAATTCTAATCATAAGGGTCTTCGAACACTAGGAAGACTTGCCAGGGAGGCTGTGTGATCTTTCAAGGGAAGATTTAAACTGTAGATTAGAGAAACACCAGTGAAGAATGAGCTTGATAAAGTTATTTTTGCTGTGGTGCACAGGGATTAGAGAATTTCTCAAGTCTCCTTCTGCCTTGCATTTCTGTGAACCTGGGCTTTTGTTGTTGTTTGCTGTGCATTTATTGATCTATCCCACTATACACTTCCCCATTTAAACTGCAATTCTGCATTAAGTATTGCCTTCAAAGACCTTTTCCTTTTTCAGTAATCTTTTTCCTGAAGAGCACAGTACATCTCTCTTTTATTAAACACACACTATCTGTATGTTCCAGTCCTCACTTCCTCAGGCTTTTAGAGTTGTTTCCAGCAAGTTGTATTTTCTTATAGGCTGCAGGCATTAAGAGAAAAATTACAGCCTAGAAGCAAAAGTTTGCATAACTAAAAAAATGTTAATGTCTCCCAATAAGCAGTATTCACACGGGGCTTGCAGATGATGGGCATAAAACCCAGATTGATTTCAGTAGTGCCAGCATTTGTCTAGAGGAGCCCATCATACACATTAGAGATGTTATATGCTATAGATACTGTTCAACTAGTCCCTTTCATTAGGGATGCTCTAATTCAGTTATACTTCATATCCCATTTTCATGCTAAACCATGTACAGAGCATTTTTACAAGGCCATGTAGTTGTAGGACAAAGGAGAATGGCTTTAAATCAAAAGAGTGTGGGTTTAAACATGATAGTAGGAAGAAATGCTGTGCTTTTAGGGTGGTGAAGCACTGGAACAGGTTGCCCAGAGAAGCTGTGTATGCTCCATCCCAGGAAGTGTTCAAGGACAGATTGGATGGGACTTTGAGCATCCTGGTCTACAGGAAGGTGTCCCTCCATGGCAGGGGAGTTGGAACTAGATGATTTTATGGTCCCTTCCAGCCCAAACAATGCTAGGATTGATTCTCCCTTATTTATACAGCCAGACAACTCATTCTTGCTTGTTATGAGACCCACTGAAGCCTCCCTGTGAGTTTCAGCTGTTGAATGACACAAAGAAGATTCTTGCTAAAGACTTCATTTCTGTGGGTTCTTAGTAAAAGAAGTGAGGAATGGAAGGCAGGATTACTCTGGGGTAATTGTTGTTTGTTGGCCACTGACTACATACAGAGCTCAGGGAGAATAGCTTCCCAGCTGAAGTATCTCCTCAGGTGTCAGAAACTGGAGCAGGAAAAGGAGTGGTGGTGGCTCAATTCAAAACGGCACTTGTCTCCCTGGTCAAATCCTGATAAGAAATTTATTATCAGATGATTTTGTGGAAAGTTGTTCATAGAACTCTGTTACAAAGTGTGTTTCTTATATAGTTCACGGGAAGAAGCCCTTTTCATCCTAATACTAGAACATCTTGAATACCAAATCCTTGCCAGAGCTGGTGAATTTCAGTTTAGAACCTGTTTCAAAACAGAGTTTGGTTTTATCTGTGCATTACACAGCTTGGACTGAACTTCTTATATTCCTGTACCTACACATGTGAAAAATACAAGCCAAAAAAAAATACATGGAAAAATCTGTATCACAGGGTTACAGTCAAGGTTTTATAGCATGCTGCAATATTCACTCCATATACCAATTGTATCCTGTCTCTAAACTCTATCCTATTCCTTTTTATCATGTTTCCATTTTTACCTACCCACCACTTGTAGTTCCAGATAGAAAACTAAAGTTAAAAGGAATTGACCATGCCTTTACAAGGTCCAATCCCTGAATCATTGGTCTAAGCAGCTCCTTTACTGGAAAAGTTTCTGGTTAGACCTTCATCGAATTAAACCATGTTAGGAGGCTACAGGTATTTGTCAACAGTCTGTGCCTGCCAAAGGATTAGCACAAGGAATGTGAAAGAGATGATTTAGAGGAAGCAGCTGGCACTGTCTGGCTTTAGTCACCACTGCTGTGCCCACTTACCTCCTCTGCAGAAGTTGTTTCCTTTGCACATTCTTTTTCAGGGAGCTCAGGTTGTTCAGCCTGGAGAAATGGAGGCTTGAGGACACCTCATTGCTTTCTACAGCTGCCTGAAAGGAAGTTGTAGCAAGGTGGGTGTCAGTCTCTTCTCCCAGGCATATAGCAACAGGAGAAGATGAAATGGCCTTAAGCTCCAGCAGGGGAGGTTCAGGTTGGACATCAGGAAAAAATTCTTCACTAAAGTGGTGGCAAAGCATTGGAAGAGGCTGCACAGGGAGATGGTACGGTCACCATCCCTGGAGATGTTCAAGAAACATCTGGACATGGAACTTAGTGCTATGGTTTAGTTCAAGGGGTGGTGTTCAATCAAAGGTTGGACTCAAAGACCTTGAGGTCTTTTCCAACCTTAATGATTCTATAATTCCAGAAGAAATACTGTAAAAAGCATTATCCTAAGTAAATTGGTACATCTCACTTTATTCTTCATGCAGGGCATCTTTAAGAAGCATAAAATTCTGCATAACTTCTAATGTTTTCTCTAAATCTACTACTTTCTATAAAGATGCTCAGCCTAGCCTGTAGGTGATATCTGTCCTTGCCAACTGGTGATTGTTGCAAGACCTCTTGCTTGCAGAGCACTATGATAAGGATATAAGAACTCAGGCCACAGCAGAGCTACCCTATCTCTTGAGTTTAATTAAGTGGGTCCTCTACACACTTGAAATCAATACTTGAGATATCTGGGAGACATTCTGATAACCTGGGAGTTTCTGTTATTCTTGTAACAATGACAGAGACAGTGTATTAGCACACAATAGCTCTCTTCTTGCCTGACTCATTTGGCTAAGTATTTATAAATTTATATGTGGATCTATATGTTTATATATTACAAAAATAGCTTTATTTCTTTAAAGCTGGCCTACTTGAGATGTTTTTTTGTGCATGTCTGACTATTTCAAAGGAGGTAACAGAATGAAGTAATCTAGTATCCTTGCATTTAATAATGATTTTACTGTATGGTGTTCAGCCCTGAAACAGGTATAGATCAAAGCTGTAAGGAACAGAGAACAAGTCAGGTGATCTGGACAACCAAATAACTGTAAGCATGTTCCCTGTTACAGAACAGAGAACTGTTTGTAACATAGAACTGTAAGCAATGGATACATCCCTCCCTTCTGAAAAGGAGATTAAAGAAATCCATATTATTTCTATCTTTTCATTATTTTTATTTTAAGCCTCGAGTTCAAGCTGGCTTTAAGTAACTTCTAAAGCTGTAAGGGGCTAGGCAGAGGGAGGATTTCCAGAGACTGCTTCATAACTTTAAAAACTATTTCTATGAAAGGGATTGGAGCCTGCGAAAATATTAAATACTGTCACTTTTTCTGGTTTGATAATCAATGCTTGATTTCTCCTCTCCCTCCTTCTTTTCCAAAGACATTGTAAGTTTTAATACTGGGCATTCCAAGACTACAAATATGACTGTTCAGAAAAGATATTTTTGGCCTTTGCTAATTTCCACAATTGCTTTTTCAAAATCAATATTTTTTTAATTGGTCACTTGAGCTTTTTTCAGTGACGTTGAACCTCTGATGCATGTCACTTCAAAAGCATTTTCCAAACATTGTAGGCGTCATGGAGCAATTTTAGCATAAAAAGAAGGGTATAACTAGAGATGGCGGGGGAGCAAATTACATTTTGTATATATAGTATTAAATGCTTCCATTAGTTGCCATAGGGATGGGCAGAAGTTGGTCTGAAATGACAGTTTTTCTGATGCTTGATGTGTTTAAAAGGAAAACACTGGGGGGAGGGGGTTTTATTGTTATTATTACCCTGGGATACTTTTATAGGGGAGGGGAAAATATTAAAGTCGTATTTCTCAAAAAGATGCTTGGTGTCTACATTAACAGACCAGGCATCACCTTCACCTCTGCAGAGACATTGACCTCTACAAAACATGCATCTTTGTAGCTTCAGGGCTGTAATTCCACAGCTGCTCAGAGCTTCTCATTTCCTTTTGCAACACAGCAGCTATAACCACAACCCCTCCTCCCAGGCAGTGTCTGCAAATCTGCTGCAATCGTAACCCGTCCCGCAATTACTGCTGCGCACACTCCCATTACAACAGGACCAGTGTGAGACCTGCTTGTCAGACCAGGCTTTCCAATTTGCTCACTCTAACATCCACTTGGCTCAGCTACTGGAAATCAACTGAAAGCAAGCCCTGGATTTATAGTTATGATTTGAATTTCCACGTGATTGTGTCAAAAAGCTCAGAGGTGCTACTCACATATCTCAGTGTGTGTTTTAAGCCTGCAGCCATCCGATGTTAAAGCTGTTGTTCATGCCAAACATGACCAGCAGCAGGATGCCAGCTGTGCAGTTAGCTGGCATTCATGTCCCTGATGGAAATTTTGTGTGGATGGTGTGTGTGCCATACAAGAGACACTTGCTGGCTTCGCTAACTGAAAAATGAAAATGCTTTAGAAATTACTACTGCACAATATGCAGATGAGAGTCAATCAAGAGGCTAAATAATACAACTTTGTGTTTCAGAAGGTAGTCCACAAGAGAAGAATCTGCTTCATAAGGATTGAAACTGAGGAAGCGTACTTACCGACTGTAATCTAAGTTCAATTTCCATTGATTTTTAGTAAGTTTTTAAAGAAGCACCGTGACATTATTTTTTTTAGTCTGACTTCTACACTGTGCCACAAGTACCTTTTTTTCTTAATTCTCCCAAGGGCAATGTTTTATTGATATTTCTCATCACCTTATGGAGCACTGAGCAGACACTGAATGTTATTTTGAGGAGACCACTCATAGATGATGAAATGTAATTTGTCAGGGCTGTTGTTTGTAGTCTGCCTGACACACTGTTGTGTCAGTTCATGGGGATACACCTCACTGAGACACTGGCTCTTGTGTCTCTAATAATTAGTAAAATTTGGGCAACAGAAAAAATGCTCAATTTTTCTTTGCAACAGGGTTGACTGAAAACAAGTGCAACCAACACGAAACACTGGACTGTTCTTGTCTGTAGTATTTTAGAAACAATTTCCAGTCTCATGTTCCATTAAAAGATCTCCTCTTTTGTCAAGCTGAAGAAGCTGGAGAAGAGGATCTGCATTAGCTGTTCCATAATGGAATGCAAATTTGGTATTAGTCCTACAAATTCCTGCTGAAGGTGTAAAGAAGGATTGCTCAAAGGCAAGAAGAAATTCTTTAAAATGAGCAACACGAAGTTTTAAGTACTCTCCTGAGCCTGCCATGTATGGTTAAGGAGGAGGAGGATGTGGGCAGAAAGGCATGTCTGAAGAGACAGGAGAACTTAAGTAGCCCCCGTCATGCTAATGGAACATGTAGCTGCAATACATATTCCTCTTTTGAGCCATACTTTTGATATCAGACAGAACTAACTTGACAGCACTACAGTTTCACTATAATTAAGAAAGAAAGAATTAGTTTCCTCTGGCTTGTTACCGTACTTGTAATTTTTGACCTGCATTATGCAGGATCAAGTTCTTCAAAAAAGCATGGAGAACACTGCAATATGTAGTTGCATATACTTACATATATAAAATACTCAACTTGTGCACATTAAAAAAATTTATCCAAACTAAGTTACAGGTAAGCTCTGGAATAACTTTAATAGGGAGGTACAGTAAAATTTGTCCAGGAGTTCTCAAGATATCTGGACAATTTTTTCAGTTATATTCACCTGTTTCATTACAATCCTGTAAATATTCCCATTGTGAAAGATACAGCTCCTCAGTAGCTCCAGAGCAACATAAGGACATATAAGATAGGTGGCTGTTTTCCCTGAAGCTGTCATTGTTGATGTGTCTTACCAGGAAGGTTAATCTTAAAAACCATAGACCAAACCATAAGAGAAAATTTTTTGGAGGACAACACAGTATAAAAATAAGAAAGGAGGTTGGGAGCACCCCATATAAGAAGGACACAGACTTTTTGGAGCAAGCCCAGAGGACAGCCACAAAGATGCTGAGAGGGCTGGAGCACCTATCCTATGAAGACAGGCTGAGAGAGGTGGGATTGTTCAGCCTGGAGAAGAGAAGGGTCCATGGAGAATTCTGAACATTCCAGTACCTAAAGGGTGCCTGCAGGAGAGATGAAAAGGGACTTTTTACAAGGGCATGTAGTGATAGGACAGGGGGAATTGGCTTTTAACTTAAAGAAGGGAAGTTTAGATTAGATACTAGGAAAAAAATCTTTACTGTGAGGGTGATGAGGCACTGGATGTGGATGACCTATCTCTGGAAATCTTCGAAGCCAGGTTGGATGCAACTCTGAGCAACCTGATTTATTGGAAGGTGCCCTGCCCATGGCAGGGGGCTTGGATCTAAATGATCTTTAAGGTTCCTTCCAACCAAACCATTCTATGATTTTACAGTAAATTATTCAGAGACTGGCATTGATATGTATTACTTATCTATGTATGCACACTGCCCTATGAATATTAAATCAAATCATGTTATTTGAGAACTACACCTTGTGGATTCATTAATACTTCGTAGTTATGTCTTTGCCTTCCATAAAGGCAGTTGGCAAAAAGTTACTTCATTTTGTTCTAGCCAGAATGCAAGTCTCAAAATTTTATTGAATGTAATCATGTTACTGTATTTATGTCCAGCTGCTCCAGTTACTTTGGAATTGTTTATCCCATTTAAACCACTAATCAACTAAAACCAGGCTTATGAATGATCTGCTTTCAGTGCAATTTCTCAAATGCTACCATGAGACTCTAAGCATGCAGTTGTTTCCAGTTTCCCAGTTTTCCCGTTTTTCCTTTCTTCCAAGGAAGGTTAAGACTGAGATAGTACCTGTATTAGTGCAAAATAAAGGCATTTCCTCTTTGATATTTGTCCAGCCACACTATCTTGTGCAGGGGGATAGCTCAAGCTTTGTGACTGCTCAGTCCCAGCAGGATGGATGATTTTATTGTCTTTGTTTCCAGCAGCTGATTTAGATCCTTTTAAAGTTCCTTTGCCAGAACTCCTTGGAAAGTGAGCAGGAAGTCAAAAGCAATGCCTCCACCTTCTTAACTGCTGAATGCTGGTGGGGCTGTGAAGGCAGGCTTATCCAAATCATCTATTTTACTAGTTTCCTTCACTTTCCTTGCCACAGATAGCTCTGTGTTTCACTACTTCCACTAAGTTGCCCGTGGGAGAGAACTAGACAAAGTTCCTTTTCTTCCATTCCTGTGTAGTTTGTTATAGGAAAAAAAAAAAAAAAACAAAATCCAGTCATGTAATTGAGGAAAATGATGAAGGTCTATTAAAGCAGAAGAATTTCTGCCTGTATAAGGACTAGAGGACTAGGCTTTAACGTACATGCTCTCCCAAATTCTCTCTTCTCTGTTTATCATATAATTATGACTTCAACTTCTCCTCCCTCAAATGAAGGCGTATCAAACTGCCATACATCATCTTAGAATAGGCTTTTACTATGCAGGATAGGTAACCTTTGTTCTCAATGACAACACTTTAAAGATTTTCTCAACTTGCAACTTCTTGAACTTCTTGTTCATGATGCATGATGCTGGAGCTGCCTCCTTTCAAGCTCATCTCTTCTGCATTGGAATCCATGCACTTCTTGCTCTGGACCTAAATAACAAGAATGTGACCCTGATGCTATGAATGCACTGCCCAAACCTTCCACTGATATCAAGAGCCAGAGCTACCTTTACATTCTCTTTAATGTTTCTGGATATTGATAACTTACGGCAGAAGCATTAAAAGTAAATAGTGTGGCACTGGAAGCACCTTCTTCTGGACATTTCTCTTTAAATTCCTATGTGGTTTCAGCCTAAAAATCCCAAAATGGAGTTGTACAAAATTTGTAGAAGCTTCTGAAAGCATCAATGTTAGTCTCTATCCCTGTAAAGAATATGTAAACTTCATTTGAATATTTTTGTCTTTTGGTGTTTCTTATGTGCATCATAATATCTGTCTTGCATTACAAATAAGAAATAGAGAACACATTTGTGTCCTAATTTTGGTAGCAATCCTCTCTTTTTAACATATCTAAGTACAAGACTAATCATTATAATTAAAAAAAGCCCATTCTTCACAGCTTAGGGGCTTAAACTTTTATATTCTTCCTTTATTCTGAATGTATCCCTCAGGAAACAACTCTCTGTAATAATCACCTTGCCTACACTTCTTCAGTCACACATTACATTCTCTCTCCCACTTTCTTTCAGGTTAATATTAGTGTTTGTCAGCAGCAGACTCTTTTTTCAAGGCTCTGAGTCATTACAGTAACAGTTATGTGCTCAATAGAGAGTTCAGGGTAGGAAAAAACCTCAGCCCAATGCCTACATGTATCTGACTGTTAGAGAACCAGAAGGCTACTCACTCCTTTCTCACTCCTTTTAAATGCCAAGTGTTCAATTACGTTCCTCTTGAGATTTGGGAGGGTTTTTTGTTGGCTTTCCTTTTTTAATTTGGGAAAAAGTCAAATGTGATGTAGTAGGTTACTAAAGCTCACAGCGAGGAATTTTGGCTTCAGATTTTTCCTAAGGGTGATAGGTTTTTTCCAAGTATTTCTTTAGCAGAGTTTAATTGGTTGGTATTATGGTCTAGCTCACAAAGCATTCAGTCTCTGTCTAGTCCTATATAGATACCTGTGTATGTTACAAAATCACTTCACCCATTATCCTAAACAGGGATCTATGCTGATGAGAGGTCCAGTCAATAGCAGATGTTTTGCAAGTTTGGCTTCAGGCCTTAACAGAGCACAGGAAAAACAGAGAGCTAGAGAGTACAGTTTCTGGTTCTGGCTACTGCTGCCCTTCCCTGTCCTGTCCCCTGAGACGCTCTGCTGTTCTTTGGAAACCAAGTCAGAATACACATCTCAGTGCACTGTGCTTTACACAAGAGTTGTGCAGAACTTTCCCACTGAGCCTCAGGGGTATGTGAAGCCTGATCTGGGGATCATGCTTGAAATAGATCTGTTTCATCTGCACATTTCTCTAGACATGTAGGCTTTTCAACTGAACTGGATATACTGGATTTCTGTTTCTGAGGGCTGAGATCTTCCTGGACTGTGGATCAAATCTGAGCCCACACTACTATCCTAGAGATTTTCCAATCAGGCTGGCAAGGATTTCCCTCATGATGATGAATGGTACAGAAGCATATAAATACATAGGCACTGTTACCTTTCTTGTTGCTAAGTGCTCCCTAGTTGGAAAGAGCTCTTAGCAGTTGTCAGAAATGCTGCACTATAATTTAAAATAAAATGTAAATCCCTGAGATGGATGAAAGTATCAAGATGGATGATCTTGCAATGGTCAGTAGAGAAGCTGCTGGTGATTTCAATGACTTTGCTTGCCAATCATGATTGAAGACGACCATGCATATTGAAAGGGACACAGAGAAGAGGATCAGGAGGATACATCAAAGGCTAAAGGATAGGTGCTATTAAACATTCACCAGCCTGCAAGCTTGTAGATTTTTCAGTTTCCTTCTGACTGAGAGATTGTGTCCCAAGGAAAAACCAAAAATATTCCATATTGCTTGCAAACAGGTGTAATCCTTGGAGTGAGTGATATTCCTGTCTTCCATTTTCCTTCTGAATCTCTGTCCTGCCAGCCCTTCTTTTTTTCCTGGTTTTCTGTTAAAGAAAGCCAGCTGGGCTAAACAGGCAATTGGCCCCTGTTCCATAATATAATTGATCCAATTATTATCAGAGGCCAGCTTGGAGGGACAGCTGGACAGCTATATAACTATATAGCTATACAGCTACTGTTCAGTGGTCACCACAGCAAATACAAACCCTCCAAAATGCAAAGATGGAGGTGCTAGCAACTCTCCAAAATTCAAAGAAAGCAGCTTGCAGTGTTCTTTTGGATTGCTTTTGCTTTAATTTGTCCTTAGGAATTAAAAAGTTGTCACATCTCTGAAAACAGGAACACAGTTTGGTAAACCACATCTACCACTAAGGTGGCACAGGGAGACACCTACTCAATCCAACTATATTTAGTGGAGTGCCAGTGTAGGAACAGCCATACCAGACTCGGAGTTCATGTAGCTTCTTCTTATCTTTGATGCTGTCTGGATGTGCTGGAAAAGAATTAAGAAGTCTTAGGAATGGGAAGCCATGCAGTAAACTCTTCATGGGGACTCTTACTTTCTAACTTGCTCAAAAAAAAAAAAAAAATCCCTGTACTCTGAGGGTTTATTAATTTTCTTGGTTTTCTTCTTAAAAACAAACAAAAAACCCCATGCTACTTCATATAGAGTTTTCTGATACTGAAAAGAAAATCCAATTTATAAGAATCCATAGTTTTGAGCACCAGTAATGTTTGGTGACAGTGGATTTCAGAAGGCATTTATATCTGACCCTTTGAGCAAAATATCTGCAAAAATAGGAAGACTAGGTCTGACTGCTTATTGATGCTTCTCTTGACCAGCACTCCTGAGTTTAAATTTATCAAAGGATCATTTTATCATCACCTTCTTCAATTTCTTACTCACTTCCAAAAAGGCTTTGGGGAACTTCTCAAAGACCTGCTGGAAAAAGCAGGGTCATGATCCTCTTGTGAAGGATGCCCATGCAACTTAATAGCATGGCCCTTCTTAGCCCCTAGTGCCTGGCTTGATCAGGACTCCTATGTGCAGCTTCAGTAAAACTATGTGCAGCTTCAGTAATACTAAACTAGATCAGGCATAAGCCACAAAGAGATAACCGCTATATTTCAGTTTATTAGCTATTCTAGCTCACTTTTAAACTTTTAAAAGGCAAATTATAATTGAAAGATCTCAGTAGAAACATATTCTGCTTTCACGGTCTATGGATATGCATGTTTAAGCTATCATGCCATGACACTGTGCTCCTTGATTTATATTTTTACTGATGCTTTGACTGAGTAGTTTGTTGCAATGTACTGCTAAATGAAGGAAAAATCAAAAACTGCATCAGACAACCACTCTGTATTTCATTCTAGAAAATAGCTGGCAATTATAATTACTCACCATGTTTCTGGCTCAGAATAAAAGTGGCATTGCACAAAAAAACCACACTGAACGTTCATCGTGATTAGAAAATGCTCCATACCTTGGAGTGCAGTGGAGACATAAGAATAATTTTAAATGCAAATTAAATTGTGGGGGTAGCAAAGAGAACAGATAAAAGACAGTAAAACAAAGCCTTTCACTTTCCTCAAATTAGCAGGCTAATGTAGTATAAAAAAAAGCAGTTCTACTCAGATCTGTGCTAAGAGCTTTCATTTCATCATAATATAAAACAGCAGATCCGTCACCTTTCTCTATTCAGTACTCTTGATTTCGAGGTTGAAGTGAAAATTAGAAGCTGTTCTTTCTGGCTCACAGACTGGGTTGCATTTGCTTAGTCTTATTCCATGACAGTAGGATGGAAAGAGGTCAGTAACACTGGT
Organism: Vidua macroura; assembly: GCF_024509145.1. Lineage (NCBI taxonomy): Eukaryota > Metazoa > Chordata > Aves > Passeriformes > Viduidae > Vidua > Vidua macroura. The sequence continues at coordinate 66,265,262 of NC_071571.1, read as the reverse complement.
AAGTACTTCTGCATCTGATTTTATTTATTTATTTTTTAAATCTTTCAGTGCTTTGGCTTTTTGTCAATGTGCATTTCCTACAAAAAGCTACATTGTGTATTTTGTAAAAGGCTGTATCTTAAGCAGAAATGCAACGATTCCTTGAGAATGCTTATATCAGATGTTAGAGCTCCTTCAAGAATGAATGAATTACTTGCAGTAGGAATTCTGTAATAGGAAAGGTTTCTCAATATTCTATATATTTCATAGCATCACTGGAACATTTTGTGTGTTGCTTTTTCTGTCTGCCTTGTCCAACAAGCAGTACCAGATAAGAAATTAATCTCTTCTCAAGATGTTATTTGCATTATATTCATAGCAAAACAATCTCATTACTCATATGGTAAATGATGGAGTAAGCAGGTATTTTACTTAGTGAAAGCAAATTATTAGATAAAACACAATGTTACATTTAAATGTAACCATTATGAAACATTAAAAATATCTCAGAATATGAGATGCAACAAGGAAGATTGGCGTATAAAACAAAATCTTAAGGAAACTTGATACAGATATTTTTTTTTTCCTTGGGAAAGTTTTTATCAAATCAAAACCAGGGGCTTAATTTTTTAGTACGAAGGGCGAGGGGGAGTGGGGGAGATGAACGTAGTGTCACCTCCTGTTGCTAAGTAACAACATCTCCTGGCCATTTTTATCTGATAAAGGAAGTCCAGTTGACGTTATGCATTATTCATCAGAGTTCCAATCAAACAATCAAAATTGTTTGCTTACACTGAGGACATTTAGTAAGATCAAAGAAACCCTCCTTGAAACTACTGGAGCTTACACCACTGCCAGACAGCCCTTGATACTCTGCAGTAAGTATCATTTCTGGTTTGGGAGTGCTACAGTAAAGTGAATTGCTGTGGAAAGTAAAAGTTTTCTCATCAGGACAGACTTCTGAATTTTAAAAGGACTGCATATTGATTGATGAGAATTGAATCAAAGGAAAAAGGTAAAGCTTTGGAAACCTAGTTTCCTGACTTTCCACAGCAATATTGAAGGAATTACTTGAAGCAAGAATCAGACTCTCTGCCTCAAACCTTTTTGTTAGGTTTGCATGGAAAAGGACTAGAGGTATTTTTGTCCATCTGTCTTAAAATACATGTTGTTCAGGGTTGTTTGCATGCTTATGATTATATGCTGGGGTGAACTGTGATGTGGGTGAGAGAATGGCATTGTGTGTTTTCTGCAAATCTTGTTTTTTCTATGTCAGTTTTAAGGAGTAAAATAAAATGCAGAAGGTAGTAATGAAGCTGGAGAAGGGTCACAATATCTTTCCAGGAACTCTGCCGGGCATAGGCAAACACAATTCAGTGTACAGCTTGGAGAGTTGTAATCCAGGATCTCGGCAGATCTGTGATTCAAAAGGATGCCAAAAATATGAACCTTAGCTACAAAACAGTGCTAGGAGTAGCCTACCATTTCTTAATGATTGCTCTTACCACATATTTTAAAACTGATGGTGGAATGTTCTGTTGCTACTTCTGGTCAGCAAGAGAAGAGGGGAAAGGCAAGGTTGGCTTCTGATCCATTTAGGTGGAGTGAAATATCCAGAATATTGTGTCTTCCTTCCTAGTGCAGTGTTTTGGCATAAGTGGCAAGAATGCAATCTTTAATGTAGTCTGTTATAGTAGTGCCAACTCGGAGGCGCTGGCTGTGAATCTGGCTAAAGGAGGTCCCTGTCCTGAGCTTTTCTGATTTTCTCTTTAAGAGCAAATGTAACAGGCAGATGAATCCAAGTATGTGTCTTAAGAAATGGAGACTGTGACTAGAATACAGGTGATTGTACTAGGAAGATACTAAGAATCTTGCTAATACTGCCGTAGCACTTTTCTTTTTTGTTTTTAGACAAGGTTTTAAACCAAACTTTCTAAAATAGAAAAGGATGCTTATGAAGTTCTATGAATAGTGACTTGAAAATACTTTGACCCTAATATGCCAGATGAAGTACTTTAGTGACTGCCTATACAGTTCTTTCCACAAAGAAACCCACCAGCTTTTTTCTCTGACATCTCTGTAATCTTTTCTAGGAATCTGACTGATCGTTCATACCGGAATATCATACACAAAGCACCTTCAAAATGGACTACTTTTTGGATGTCGAGTCTGCTCACAGACTGTTTTACAGTCAAGGAGCCCAAGGTAAGAAACTCTGGCACTGACTCAGAAAATTACTAGTTTTACTGTACAGTTAAAATGTATATGGCCAGATAGGGGCCAGTGATCGACATACTTAAGTGTTGCGAGGGCACAGGGTAAGGCCTTCAAAATGCATGGCCTTTAAAAGGGACTACAAAAAGAGTAATGGTGGGGTTGATCTGCCTTCTCAGAGGATAAGGAAGAGCTGTGAGAGATGTTGCATGCGCTGTGGGAGCAAAAAGAGCTGCCAAGATACAGGTTCTGGTGTTGCAGAACCCAAATGGTAAAGACAGAGGAGACAGGAATGGCCCACAGCTTGCTGAGTAAGCCTGTGGTGTCCTTTCCCTTCCTCCTTTTTCTTCTCAGCGCTGACAGGATGGTAAGGTGATGTTTTCAGGAAAAACTGATTTGGGAAAGCCCTGAGGCAGCCCCCCAGAGGGTTTGCAAACAGCAGCTCTCACTGGTCTTTATTGTCCCCTGTGAAATGCTGTCCCCCACAGAGCAGCAGCAGGCTAAGAAGGGAAGGGTGAGAAACCAAGATCCACTGCTTTAACGTAGTTGAGACTTGTTCACTACATAGATGATATTTTTGGTAAAGTCAGTTCACATTTTTCTCACTAGCTCTATATTTGGAGAAAACTTGCAATTTCAGAGAGAAGGGTTTTTTTTTTCCTTAAACTTTAAATGCCATATTAAATTCAAGAAAACTGTAAGAGCCAAGTAGCTCTATCAGCCATTTTTGTTCCTACATACTGCCTGTTTTCTGAAAATGGGATCCATTTTTCTTCCACTATTAATTTCACTGGTTGCTAATCAAATGCAAAGTCTGGACAACAGAGTTTGGCCTTCCCTCTGGAGGCTATTCTCCCAGAGCAAGATGTAATCCATCCACAAGATGCCACCATCCCAGGATAATGGGGAGCAGTACCACCTCTGACCTTTGGCTCAGCTGGGGTGCTGCTGCCTAACACATGCTGTGTTGCTTAGCTGCTGTCTCAGTTGTTGTGATACATTTTCATCTGTACCAGTTGCAGAAAGCCTTTCTTGTCACAATGCAGCTTCCTGCATTGAACAAGAGAAGCAAATACTAAGCACCACAAAATCAGGGGGAAAAAACGCTGAGAGCAATGACTGATTTTGATGGTTTTTATCTCTACCTCTAAAATGCAACAAACACCTGCGCATTGCTACAGAATTAATTTCGAAATATGTTCTTCAACCCTCTTTGAGCAGAGAGGCTGGACTAGATGACCTCCTGTGATCCCTTCCAACCATAACTATTCTGTGATATCTCTATGGGAACAAACCATTTCTATTCCATTGAAACTAAAATTCAGGAATATACATCTTTTACTGCTTTACAAACTATAGCAAATTATCAACAGCATCCCAATACCCTGTGCACTGCAACATACAGAGGCAGCTGTGGAAGAAAGAATATGTGATCATGCAATGAAAGTCTATTACAGTCATGTGCACAGGGTGACTAGTAAGAGTTGTGCAGGTCACCTTCACTGTAACTATATCCAAGCAGGAAAGATTGAAAAAACATTGTCTTACCCATACTTGGAGAAATTATATTGTTAGGACATATAGAAATGCTTATACTGATCAGTTATTAAATCCAAAACAAGGAAAGAAGTTCGTTATGCAGACCTGTATTCCTTGATACAAATGTCATTAGCAAGGGGCTGACCTCTAGATCTGTCATGTGAACTTCTATCCCTTGGCGAAAACAAATAGGAATTAGCACTGAGACTTGGAGATTTTTTGTTTCCCTGCTGGGGAATGTTTCGTGAAAGTCACCAATTACATGCTTCCCCATCCCACACCCTAACTACCTCCACAACTAGAAACATTGACAGAAAAGCCATGCTGCACTTAGGCTCTGTCTCTTTCCACTTTTCACCTTTCTCATTGCTCTTTTTACTGCATTTCCCACAGCTCCTGCCCTTTGCATCTCTTACCTCTACATGCTTGAGGTGAGGCCTCTTCCCCAAACTCTAGTAACCTCCCCTCTTCCTATTTCTGTGCTTGAGGTCAGCTGCTCTTCAACAAGCTCAGTGCCAGAAGGGAAATTGCTCTGAGCATAGAAGAGACAATGCTTCTGCTTTACATTCTCAAATGCTGCATCACAGCAGCCCCCTGGCAAGAGGAGAGGTGCTTGAGGGGAAGAACAGATGAACAACTGCAGAGGCAATAGGATGTGAGATGAAATATGGCCTATGCAGAGAGAAGTTTCAGGAGGCCTTCACTGAGCCTCTCTGAGGTGCCACAGACGGTCAGCAGGCCAAACAATAAGCCTCTGGAAGAATTAAAATCATTGAGCTTTTCTGCAGTAAATGCCTTTATCACTATCTTTAGCCCCAAACTTCTAAATATCCCCTTCCTCTCAGCTGCTTTACCCCCAGTACAGAACAAGGAACTCAAACCTATTGAGTGTGTATTCATGCTGCCTATACAGCTCTGCTAACTCCTGTTGCCCTTGTACCTTATGCCAAATTTTAAGACTGTCTTCCGAAAACCAAGCACTTTTATATGAGATAACAGCATATTTCCAAACATGGGCAAAACCAACATATTTCTTTCCTTCTCCACTTTCTGAGAAACAGGACAACTGCATTAGCTTTAACTTTCAGAGACCGCCCCCAAAACACACAGAATGTGAGGCACTCATCCGCAATAAATAGCATAGCTCAAGTAGCTAGTATGGAATTGAATAAAAGGTCTGCAAGAAAGCATTGCCGACCGATCTGCCTAATGGGATTGCAAGTAACTATTTGATGTTGATATAATAGCATGACGCTATTAGCAAATCACACTATCAAACAACATGGGTATATGCATTAACACTGCAATAAGAACTGAGTGAAAGAAGACTACAGTATTCTGCCACTTAATTAGAAACAACATCAAAAAACAGTATATGTATTATTAGTAGTGTAGTTATATTATTAGTTATTGCATTACAAAGTGCTCTGTTTACAAAATTTGGAATGAGGGTTTTTGACCCACTCAGCTCTTCTGTGGGATTTGAAGATCTTTGCCCTTTAGTACTCCAGATCAAGAAAAAAATATTTCCAGTGTTTTCACATTAATGACATGACAATGTTACAAATGGCAGCTGTAAAGCACTCATTCTCATTTCTAGTCATTCCTTGTGGGTGGAAGAGAAGGGAAGGAATACGACTGCACAATGTTGGAAAGGAACTCAAAGAGCAGTGATGACATTGACAACTGATGACATCAAATTCTACCTGGCCTGGGGTCTTGTGTAGTTGAATGTGTGATACTCTGACCTCAACAAATAGACTGAGACAGGGCTTTATCCTCCTGCAACTAACCCATCACTTCTCTATGCTTTGCTGCCTGCACTAACGCCCATGCCTTGCCCCCACTCCTGCAGAAAGATGCAAACTGCCTTTGCTGTTTTAGGGTAGGAGGAGAGAGGTGTTACTTTACAAGCTGCCACCTCTCCCATCCTCTCCTCTGCAGGAGCAGCCATCACCTCACTTCCATGGGCTGAGCACAGAGCAGAGAAATGCTTGCCTGTTCAGGCTGTATCTGCTGTTCAAACAGCTGTTCCCTGTTTCCTTCAAGGAAAGTGAAGCAGGAGGGGATGGAAAAGTCACAAAAGCTGTATCTGCCAGTACGATTAGCTAGATTTAGAAAACTTGGTAAATGAAGCCAGCTGGCTGTAGTCTTCAAACACAAGCCAGAAATATCCTAAGCTCTGCAGCCCTCCTGACTGTCTCTTCTGTACTGTATGTTGGAATCTAGGAGCTGGTGGGATGTCTTTGCCAACTGCGTAATGCCTGGTGACGCATCTACAAATCAGAAACAGGAAAGAAAGGACTGTGATCCCTTGGATCCAGCCTCTTGCCCTTGGAAAGCCTGAATCTGAAATCTAAGCATGAAGCTGGACTTTAATTTTCAAAAAAGCCTTCTCTTGAAATATCTGGAAGATACTGGTTATTCTTGGCTGCAAATGTATTCTAAATACAAATCTATCATGGCTTTCAGCTGCAAGGGCGGAAAGTATGTAATGTGGCCTGGAATAGGATTTAGCTCACTTATCCCTTAGGTGACTTCAGTGAAGATGTTTCCACCTAAGAGTTCTAACTAGCTTAGCATATATCAGAAAAAACATAATTTTAAAATTTTTTAGGGTTCACCTAATCTTAGATATCTTCCTTGGGTTAATATAAGTCTTGCCTCTATACTGATTATGAAAGCCTAGACAGTGAACTTGAGTGAAAGACGCCTGTGCTAATGGCATTTGTTTGCATAAAGGAATGGCAAAATAGGCTCTAATTCAGAAAAGGGAGTAACTACCCCAAAAATGGGTAAAGCTGTAATCCAAAGCTGTAAATGAAGATCTCATCTCGGCTGTAGCCTGCTTTGGAGACATCATTAATCTTGAAGTTCTATATAAAAATTATGCTTTTGGGCATGCAAAGAAAGAATTCACATTTGACAGAGCTGAGCAGGCAGGCACTGAGGAGCAGCAGAAGTGAGCAGCTATGTAAGGGAAAATGAACCCAGAGTCACCAAAACAGGCAGAGGCAGCAGCTTCACTTATGAGAAGTAAAGCATGGCAGCACACAAGCCAAGCAGGTCTGGTGAGGGACACCAAGTTTAGCCAGGAGTCCAGACCATCAGACAAGTCCATGGATGATGAGGCAGGCATGAGACTAAGCGGGACATGAAGTCAGCAGTCTGGATGTGGATCAGTGAGGAATGTAGCCAGCCACAGGCATAGCTGAAGCCTTGCTCAGCAAATGGGCAGTGGCCACAGTGTAAGTGTAACTCCAAAATCAGGGAGAAAGCAGATGTTGAGGCTTCTTGCTTCTTTCTCAAGAAGCTTCAAAGCTGGTCAGGGCCTCTTAAACCACTCTCTCCAACAGCTGTACCATGTCAAAGAGCCTGCCTTGAGCACAGCCAACTAAACTCTGTGCAGGGAGTGCACACAGAGATGTTGGTACCTGGCTTTCACCTAGACTCCATCAGGATTAAGAACTGAGGAACCCCTCCCTGAGGAACCCCTACCTCCCTCCCATTGTATACAAGGGGGTTGAGCACCTGGATGAACTCTGAGATAAGAATAATTCCTGCCCAGTACATTATAAGTGAAGGCTTTAGGTACCACCATAAAAGGGGATTTGCCCATCACAGACAGCACATAGCACTTTTCTGCAGCCGTGATCTGATGGAATGGGGCCCAAGACTCACCCTCTCTTGGTGCCTCTAGCAACAGCACACCAGTCTGACTGCATGGGCGGCACAGTGCGGTGTCAGGATGCCACTCTGGGCTGCAGGCATCCACCTTTGCACCACAGTGGGACTCTCAGGTCTCTTGAACAGGGAGTTCGAGTTCAACTCTCACATGACTTCTGACTCAATAGAATAGTTTCTAATTTCCTGGAGAGCTGTGCATCCACTTATATCCTATATCCTTATATCTTATATCCTTTTGAGCCAGCAGGGCACACCAACTTAAAATTAACTGTGTTAATTATTTTGAAGATTTTGCTACATTCCTTGAAGTTGCTTGCTAGGCCATTTGGTAAGATACACTGCGCCTATTTAAATAACTGAACAAAGCCCTCTTGCAGGTTTATCTTAAGCTATCCATTTTACCTATAAATAAGTTACAGACAGATTTACATTAGGTATGCTTTTACTGGTTGCAACATTCATGTAATTTACTTGATTAACTTACACTCACCAGGATCATGAATTAATAAAAAATGGAAGGTAAAAAAATACGGAAATAAAAACATAGTACATACAGCAGGGGTAACAAGTTTGTATAGACACATAGGCCATGATTGCTCAAAAGATTTCAGGAAATCATTCTTCTTGATAAGGTTTAATAAAGCACTCTCAGGTATAGTTTTAATTCCACATTTTTCTGTTACTCTGTGTTTCCACAATATTAATTCACTGTGCTTCATTTTTTGCTCATTTATTTTAATTCAATCAGTGCTGATTCATTCTAGATGTTTGATTTAATCACTGCTGACTCTTCATTGCTACTTTCCTTCTGCTTTTGCATATAAAATTGGGTCCAGTATTTTATAAAAACATGTTGCTGCAGAATCCCCAGATCCTAATCCAGAATTATTCCACTCTGGATGTCCCTCTATCCCCAAAATGTTATGATTAATCCATCCAATATGTTAACATATTTTCAAAGTTATGATAGCTTCCAGGTCTATTTTATTTATGTGATATCACTAGTTCTTAGACTGACATAAATATCAGAAGAATTAGTAACATTGAATGTGCATTCTTAATAAAATGTCCCTACCTTTATATAACATTAAGAAACTGATCAACATCAACCTTTTCCTCATCCTTTTGAGAATTCTTTCCCCACTTCCTATTCTGGCATATCCCAATTATTGAGAATTTCAGAACAGCCTATGCCTTTGGACAGAGAGAAACAAACAAGTTTCACCTAAAACATACAAAAAATGCTAATTAAGTGTATTGTGCATACTTTTTACGCAAATTCCACAAACCAGCAGAATAAATGTGTGCATAAATGTGGATATCCTTTTGCATGGGTACTGTTGTTTGCAACCCTTGGGCCTGTGGTTGAATACAATGTATCCACGTACTTTGTTTCAGATTACTGATGTCCATCAAGACAGATTTCAACAGCTTTGCTTTAGAGACATGGAGCAATCCATATGCATGTGCTTCTGTGTTTATGTGGGAGACACAAGCCTATAAGTCTTTCTTCATAAATGACAAATTATGTCCTCTCCACATGTTCCACTCTCTGCCTCTCCTGCCACTCATACTCCATTTCCCAAATCTAATCCTTCAAATGTTGTCCTTTCATCTTCTTTTAAATGAAACTGATAAAGTGAAGTGGCATTAAACCAGACCAAAAGGTCTTTTTTCTTGGTAAACGTTCAATTGAACCCACTGCCTGGTTTGTCTTTAAGGAAGAATATTCACAGCCTAATAATGTTTCTGTAGCACAAAAGGAATATCATGTGCGAGATGAATCAAAATGTACCCAAACTCATATTTTTAAAGCTTCCATTTAGCCAAAAATACATTTCTGCATGCATTATCTACATGCAGATATTTTATGCCATGGTGAGCCCTCTCCACAGAAGCATGAAGGAGGACTGAGTAAGATCTCATATGTTTCTCTAGCAAAAAAAAGCAGCAAGGAAGAAGGATCCTATTCAATCAGCAAGAGTAGGACTGCAATTAAAATATTTTTATAGGTATTTTACAAAGTCATAAAAAATTTACCCTGAGAAACAAGGTTTTCCTCAGAAAAGCCTTTAAGATTTCTGATGTGAACCAGCATCCCCCTTGTGGCTATTTCAGTGTTATTTGAAGCTGCTTGTGATTCTATGCATCAGGAACACACCCTTTCTACATCTAGACATCTACAAAAAACGTTTTAGCACTTTACTTGTACTAAGATAAAAATAATCGTATTTTGAGGTCAAAATGTACTCTGCAAATTAGGGTTTCTAGGTGAAGACCCTATTGAGTCAAAAATGACCAGGGTACTTGTGTCACCAATTGTGTCACCAATGAGCTATTTTAATACAGGCTGATTGGTAAAAGTGTATGGAAAAATCTAAACAAATATTCCATGTTTTCTCCAATTAATTTTAGTTTTTAATTAATTTTTAGGAAGATCCCATTTCACCTCTAAAATTTTTCCAATTAATTTTTTTTCCCTAAATAACACAACTCCTAAAAAAATCAATACTATAACTCTTCAAAACATAATGGTAGTTCTTGGCAAACAAAAATTACTACTAACATTTTTATTAAAATATGTGGGAAAGTATCTTAATGGAAAAAATGGAAGGCATCAAAAATTCTTTGCAAACCACCCTTCATGTTTTCAGTAATTTTAAGGAGTATTCAAAAATTGGGACCAGCTATAGATCTAACTAAACATGTTGAAATTATATGTTAAAAATGCCTCTGAACTTGTTATACAAAAATTTACATATTTTACTTTCCCTTCTCCCAAATACATACTTGTGTTGCAGTTCGGTAGTGTATGATATTTTAAGACAAACAAATGGGAGATTATATATAATCAATTCTAACATTTCACATGATGTGCATTACAGCATTTATAGTTTTAAGATATTTTTCTCTTCATAAGCAACTTTTTCCCTTTCTAACAAATACCAGAGAAGACATTGCTGCAATGTGCCAATCGGAGTGTAAGCCTATGAGGAACAATGAAAATAGAATGAAAGAATTTAACAGAATTACTTATTTCTCTTCCACATGCTGTTACAGTGTATTGAACTGTAAATTGAGCTTTTCGACACTGGTCTCAAATCCATTCGCAGAGTAAGCGGGTCCCTTAATGTGTATTGTAATGTCATTCCATTGCTCCAAGACCTTCAAGAGGATACTTCCTAATTTTCCTGAAAAACTATCTCCTAAAAGTGTGTCCCAGAAACTGAGCTGGTTTGTGGAGAACAACTGAAGCTGGAGATACCGGTGGGTTATTTGTGATGGGCCCAAGAGTCACACTGGGCATATACTGACAGCTTTACTAAAAAATGTATGGCAAGTCATTCTTGAAATAGATTGCTGTGGATTTGGAAAAGAGTGTGTACAGTTATATTCATGGCAGGCATAAACACTCAGTGTCACTCTGTAGATACCAGAATGTGATCAGCTATACTTTTCAGTTCTGGAATTGATCTTAGGTTTTTATTGCAAAATGTTTTAATACTTATTAGCCTACTCTGAAATGTTTTCTATGTTTACTTAAAATTTCCAGTCATTCCTGAAAACTCCTTTTGGTAATATACACAAAGGGTAGATAATGACGGTTGTCAAAGTAATACATAATGATTACTCCAAGAAACATTTTCTAGCATACACCTACCTGCAGTCAAAATGAATACAAGCCAAATCCCAATATTTTGACCCAAAAGGTAAAAATTATTTATAAACAATTATACAGAAAAGCTGACTCTTATTCTCTGTTTACTATAAATGTATGTCTAGTTTGGTGTTGTGATTTTTTTTTCAGATATATTTCTGTGCTGTGATCCAGCTAGCCCTGAAATGCATGGGTGCTCTTTCACTGACTTTAACCACAGTGATCATGCCAGTTTTAAAAGACACATCTTTTACATGGTTGTTTTATGAGATGCCTTCTACAACACTGACTTCTTGTATAGAGAAATCTTCCTTAAGTGTAAATTTGAAGATGCAGTACACAAAATTTTCCATAATAGAAATTTTCCATTCTCTTTTATCTTCATTACTGTACTTCCCTATTAGAAGGGAGGAATGGTTTACAGCCTATTTGCAGTGTTTACTTTAGCTTAATCTAAATAGTTGACCCCATTAAATCAATTTCAACTCCTGCCCTTTGCTTTTACTTCAAATGCTAGGTTAGAAATGAGCAAAAACTTGAAAGAAATCTATTTAAAAACAGAAAATAAGTTAAGTTAGACCAGAAATAACCTCTACCTCCAGCAGCACAGATTTACTTGTTTAGTAAGCTACATAATACTGCAAATTGAAAAATAGAGCATGACAGCTTTTGTTAACTCATACTAATTATATGCTATCATACCTAACACCTTAGTCAGATCTTAGGCATCTGAAAGCTACTGATTGACAGGTCTCATTTGAAACTCTAAGAAACTTTTAAAATAAAGAATCACAGTTAGTAGGTTGCAGAATATGCTCTTAGTCACTATCAGTCATGCTCTCCAGTCCCAACGGGGAATATAGTTCACTGTTAGTTATTTGAAGTGTGATGCTTTACAAAAGCCATGAGAAAAAGACGCTTATGCTAGATAATGTCTCAGCAAGAAACATTTAGGGTTCAGGCTCCTAGGCTCTTATAGGGTCCCACATGGTAGTTAATGTTAATAGGCCCACATTTCAGGTAAAGACAGGCTTTCAAGCAGAAATTCTCTTTCCAATTACATATGAGGTGGAGGAGAAAGTACTTGTGCATGGTCCTCATGATTTCAATGATCAGCCACATCCCAACTAGCATTTGTGATAATCTTTACCTACTCAGAGAGAGTTTAGGTGGATATATTTATAGAGGCTCTTCTCTTTGTGATTTGTAATTTACAGGCTCAGTGCCCAAAGCATTCAACAGCCACTCATAATTACATTTCACATATAAAACACCTACATTTAAGGGGCCTTATCAAGGCTATAAGGTCTGGAGCTAAATACCTAGGCAATGCCCAAATGAAGGTTGCCTCTTCAACATTAATTGTCGTCTTATACATGTGGATTATAGTAGGGCTTCTAATTGCATGATGACAGCAATTTTTTACTATCCTACCATTTGCTTCATCAGTGCATGGAGTGAGCAGTGCTCACTGGCAGAGACAGTATTAAATATTTCACTTTCTCCTCCTTGAATGCATGGCCCCAAGCCATTTAAATCCTGTTCAGAAGATACTCTCCTCATGGGTTTTTCACTGGTGGTTCACTAAAGTATATGAATACTTTACAATATTAATCGATTTATATGTTCACAAAATTCCTACTGGATGAAAATTATGTTTCTCCCTGCTCCACAACTAAGAAATTAAGACATAAAGTGATCAAGAGCAAAAAAAGTACCTGTTAATTTTAAATGCTCAAGATGGGACAGCAAGAAATTAATTTTTTGAATAGTTTGCATCTTGTCAAGAATAATAATCACATCATGTGTTCCAAGTACAGCTTCCACTGATATGTGCAAATTAACTAACCACTTAAATATTTCCACTACTCAAAAACAGCATTCAGGAAAAGAGAGACTGCAGCTGTTGAAAAGCTGAGAAAAGAATTGTTTTAGTGGCGAAACTAGGAACTTAGAACAAGCAATCTGCGGCAGCAACAGAGCTGTAACCTGTGTCTTTGGGGCACACAAGACAGCAATCTTTTCTTGGTATCATTCAGTCCAGCCCTTAAATTCTGCAGCATGTAGAATATAAGGCAAGGACCTTATAGCAAGAAGCCTGTTCTACTACCTGCTACAGATCATCTCTTCTATTGAGTGACTCTCTTCTCTTTTCTAGTCTTTTTTAAAATTACTGTTATTCTTTTTCTACCTCCTTCTCCCCCTTTCCATTTCTCTGTTCTCCTCCTATTCTCATCTTCATTTATTTCTTCTTACCAGCTCGTCGGGCAACTCTTCTCACTGTGCCCACTCTGGTGACAGCAACTTCTGAGGATGACATAGACCGGAGACCCATCAGAAGACTCCGGTCTAAGAGTGACACCCCTTACTTGGAAGAAGCTCGGATCTGCTTCAACCTTGATAATGGTAAGACCACACCTTCCCCAAACAGCATATGCTGTTAATTAAAGACTTCTTTTTGAGATGCAGATGGACCAGATGGTACCTCCTCATGCACAAGCGATGTGGTGGTTCACCAGACATCCAAAGATGCCAAGGCTGTCTAACTACAAGCACCTGCATATGTATGAACAGAGATCATTTTCAAAATTCTCCTGCAAGTGCTAACTAAAACTTTTTTTCTGTTTTAGCCAGGGTGAGCTAGTGAGATCACACCAAAACAGAATTGATTTGCAAACAAAATATATCTTATCCATTCCAGGCATCCAGAAACATGAAAGTTCTTGCGAACATTTATGAAGGGATTACAGCTAACAGCAGACTTGCGCTAAACTCAATGTTACCACCATTGAAGAACATGCAGCACAACCCAAAACCGCAATAGGACTAATTGGCAAACGTAACAGAAAACTCTTGACTCTGCACGAATGAATAAGAGAGCTGTCCTTCAAAATTCAACCAACTAGTGTTATTATCACTGCCTTCAGAGTTAGTGAGCCCCAGCATTCCTTCCCTGGTCTTTTTTTCTCTTTGAAATTGACCAACACAAAAGCTTTCGGAAGTATGACAACTTAGTGACTTTAAGCAGAGTGGGTTTTGATTTTTTTCTAAAAGCCCTGAATTAAATAACATGAGCTAGTACAGTCTTAGGCACATATTTTAACTGTCTAACTCTTACTTTATGTAGTACTTTTGTGCTACCCACTTTTTTAAAATAGCATTTTTAATTATTTATATTACACTAACCAGCAGAAATTGGAGACCTAACGTGGCAGGCAGCCTATAAACCACAGGGTAAGAAGGTCTACATAAAGAGCTGATTGCTAAACAGAGGAACAGAGATGCCACAAAACACCAAGCCCACTTTGCAGCCGGAAAACGGAGTGTCTGGTTTTTGCAGATGGTCACATTTTTGTCAAAGACCTGCCGAAGCGACTTAGGAAGGCGAGCCCCGGGCTTTGAGTGATGGTCAGTTTCAAACGTTGAGTGCAGGCTCCTCAGTCCCCTTGGCATTTTAAACTGTCAAGGTGTGTGGCACACCATCCCGCTTTATGTAATGGGTTTGCCCAAGGAAAGAGGGCAAGGAGGTGAAGGGATGCGCCGTTAGACATCCCACCAAGTTCCGATGCAGCCGTGCTGTGAGTTCCGGACTCCCTGGGCTAGAAGGGAGCAGTTCGGGGCGCTGGGCTTGCTGCGGAGTGACACCTCCGCCGGCCAGGCCCATCGGCGGGGTTTGGCACCTCAGCCGGGACCTCCCCCGGGGGCGGGAAAGGCGCTCGGCCGGACCCTGCCCGGGGCGGGGGCCGGCAGCGCGGGGCCGGGGACACCGCTCCGTCCCCCGCAGCGGAGGCGGGCGGGACTCGGCAGGGGCAGCGGGCAGGGCCTCCGCGGCCGCTCCCGTCCGCAGATCCTTGACGGGTTTTCCCTGTCTCTCCCTCTCCCTCCCTGCGCTCCTTTCTCCCTTTCCCTCTCTCCTTCCCCGTCCTCCCCTCCCCCTCCCGCGCCTCTCTCCCTCCTCCCTTCCCCTCTCTCCCCCTCCGCCCCCTCCTCGCCCGGCCGCCCCGCGCCGCCGCTCGCCCTCGCCAGCTCGCCGGGCCACGCTGCTCACCGTGCCCACATTAATGGCGGCATCTTCCGAGGAGGACATCGACCGCAGACCCATCCGCCGCGTCCGCTCCAAGAGCGACACCCCCTACCTCGCCGAGGCCCGCATCTCCTTAAACCTCGACACAGGTGAGAGGCGGCCCGGCCTGGCGCGACCGGCGGCGGGGGAAGCAGGGAGGGAAGGGGCCGCCCCCGCCCTCCGCCCCTGCCAGCGCCCGCGGGCTCCCCGGGCGCCGCCGCCCGGCCCTGCCCCGGTGCCCGCGCCTTCGCACCTCGCCCGCCTCCCCTGGCCCTGGCCCGCAGACCAGCTCCCCCTGCCCCGCGCCTCTCACCTGGGTGAGCCGAGATCGGCTGCCCTTCTCCGTTCAGCCCCTCGAAGCTTCCCCTCGCCCAGAGCGCCGCCCTCTCGCCCTGCACAGCGTCGTGGCGCATCCCCTCAAGGCTTCTGCACTGTCCCTCCTCGCCAGGTCCTGACATCCCTCCTGGAGATGCTGCCCTTGGTGTTTTGCAAGTCTCTCCCTGGCTCGCTCTTTGCCTTCTTCCCCCGATGGGTTTGTGCCTCAGAAGTGCAAGGAAACTTGCACCTGCGTTGTCCACTTAGTTTCATGAGGTCCCTGGTTGTCTCAGCGTTGCCTTTTGGGACTCTCGATGGGTTTACAGCCTGATGGTTTCTACCAACACACCTCCAGCTCCCTACATTCACCTCCTCCTGCCTGTTATTGGGATGAACCTCCTGCTGTTCTCCATCTGACCTTTCCTTCCCCTTTCTCCGCTACTGTGCCTTCCTCTTTGCCACCTCTTCCTCATGACTCCCCTGAGATTTAAGCTGTCCCCTTCAGTTTATCCTGCACATGATGAAACTATCCTGTTTCTTTCCTACTAGGCCTGTGGTTTTCCCTCCTTTCTTGACCTTTCCTTATGAGCTCTGTCAACAGCAAACTAACTACACCAGAGGTTACTTGCTCTCAAAAACAAAAGAAAAGAAAGTATTTTCTGCTGGTTCTCTACATCAAACCAGACTTCCTCTATGTGGGAAGGGGGACAGCATGAGGGAGGATCTGTAGCCAGCAGTACTGCAGCCTCCCTCATGTCCCAGCAGTAGCACGCAAAATGACCCAACTGTGTAACATTCTTTGATGCTGAGCCTGTGAGCTCACTGCCAGCTGTAAAGGGAAAAGAGCTGCCTTGGAGTTGCTGCTTGCCCTGCTGCAGTCTCTCCCATACCTCCTCCCCCTTTTCAGCTGGCAGAAAGTTGGAGATGGCAGAGATGCATTTTCTTCTCCATTTGGGGATGGAACAGATTCCCCTCCCCCCTCCTGTTATCCCTGCTGCAATTACACCCTTGGTAATGGCTGATGCGCAGTTTGGTTTTACCACTAGCAGAACGGTTGGTTACATTGTATGGCATGTCAATATTTCTCTCTGATCATGACTTCTAAAAAATTACCAAACCATGGGTAAGTTGGGTGGCATTCCAGGGCACAGGCTGGAAGACCGTGCCAAGTGCCAGGTTTCAGCTCTATAAAGAACTGGAAGTGAAAACAGAAAGAGCATCACTGTGTGTAAGGTGTAAATAAAAAAAGGCTGTGTATGGTTATTTGACTGCTGAAATAACACTGTGCTGACTTGTGTTCTCTCAGGTAATGTTATGACATGTAGTTATAAATAGATAAATCAGCTAAGAGCAAGGCACCTTCAGGTCACCTGGTGCCTCACATCTCTATGCTGAGCTAGACATGCTGTCTTTGCTACAAGTCCCAGAGGATGTGCAAGTCTCAAGGTACCTCTTTCCTGCAGTCCACCAAGGAATTTGGTAATTACACATAGCTTCTTTCTGTTCCTCCCCTCCCCCTGGCTCTCTATAATTCAGGTCTTTACTTGCAAACCTGGGAATGGAATTCCTTAAAAAATAAATAATTAAAAGAAACAGTACTGATGTATCAAGAAATGAAAAATGTTGTAAGTAGTGCAAGTGTGTGTTTTCATTAATCCATCTGGCAGTGAGTAGTAAAAAAAATAAAATTGCTTAGCAACCAGTATTAAGTGAGTGAGCCAAAAAGCAAGTGAAACATGCCGCTGATAACCACTTCATTTCTGAGCTGTTGGGTTTACTCTTCTGTTTGCTCAAAAAGCACAAACCAAGCTGCCTGGGTATGAGAACTGTCTAGTCTGAGGAAAAAAACACTAGAAAATGTGTTTGGCCACTTTTGCTCTTGCTTGATAATGCCATGCAGTTCAGGCTTTCCTTTTAAAACTTACTGTTTGTGAGGTGCAGTGTTCTTGCCTTTATTTTTTTGGCCCTGTGTGTGGGGACGGGGGGGTGAAAACACCCTGTTTCTAAGCCGCACAGGTTTCCATTTGCAGTCTCGTTGCTGGTGTCTCTGCTACTGTGCCGCAGAGGGTACCAGGTCGCCCTTGGTGTCCCAGTGCCCTGCAGGTGGAGGGGCCCGACCTCCTGCCCAGGAGCCTGGGCGCTGTCCTCCACCCCCGGTGCTGAAGCCGCTCCGCCGGGGGTGGAAGACGCGTGTCCCGCCTTGCCTTGTTCTGCTTGTCTGTCCGTGGGCTGGCAGCGCATGTGTGTGCACAGGGGTGTGTGTATCTCCTTTGCCTGTGCAGGGAGAGGGTGGTAGGAAGGAAGTAAAGCTGTTTCTTCAACCCACGGATGCAGTCGAAGCTAAAGTGATGCTCGGGGCACAGGAAAGAACCTCTTCCTTCTGTGCTTATTGCTTGCTTTCCATTTAGTGCATTCCATATCTGCACTTGCTGCTCAACCACTGCTTACAGAGCTATTTTTCCTACAGCTGTTATGAGTCAAGCTGCATTCCCCAGTCATTGTTTTCTGTCAGGACATGGTCAAAGTTTGGCTGCAGCATGCAGGATCTGCTTTGCAGTATTGGAACTTCAAATCCACTTTTATTAAAGAACCACAACCAGATACAGTGAATACTGCTCTTCTCCACCCTTAATTGCAACCATTAGTTAAGAACGATCAGGTTTTTAATCTACTTCAGCTGTGAGTTATAATTATACCATTATTGCTGTTATCTGTATTGTTGAACAACTGAGATTGCATACGCAGTCAATTATACAGTTTGGTTGTAGCATGTATTTGGTCTGGGTCTTTAAAAAACACAATTTGCAAGTGATTAACAGTGCAGCTTCCATCTCCCCTTGTCTTTTGATTATATTAACAGCTCTGCTTTGTTTGATTTTCCAAAACATACCAGTTTATTATGTTTGTTTCTAAATATTGATCAATTAACTCACGATTATTACCTAGCATGAGTTGACAAATGCTGTTCGATTAGTTGTGCCTGGTATGGTTTTTTGTCTGGTGTTCCCAAACTAATTAAAATACCGCATTGTTTTCCAAACCCAGGGTTATTCTCTCTATTATTATACATATGCAAATCCTATTAATCTGAGTTATGTGCTCATATCAAGAGGATAATATTTCCCAAAGGATTAAAATTACCTTTTCTGCCAAAATTAATGTGGCTACGTAACACTGTAAAGCTATAGGCAGCTATAAATTCTTTTTCCATATTTGATACTAAATCAGTTCCATACAGAAATTAATTTTTTATTTTCTCAACAACTTCCTCCAGTGCAACACTAGAGGAGTGTGGGAGTGTGGAATGTGCACTCACTCTTGGCTGGTGGTCTTTTGTTTTCTTTATTATGATGAGCAATCTGGCATTGCTCCATCTCTTAACATTCATCTTTCGTACACATCTCCTTAAAAGCAGTTTTCAAATTGCCTTTCTGACTTTCTGATTCAGGCATCTAAAGGCTAATCCCAAATTACTTCTGAAAACTTGTTCAGCTGTGACAGTTGCCCAATAGCATAATCACTTTCCTGGTCCTGTGCCAGCTGATAAGTTCAAGTGGTTTTTATCAGTTTTGACCTTTTACAGGTTTTGGCTGATTTCTATTCTTCCTGTTGCAAAATACTGTACTTTTTAAATAGCAATGCATGGTAGGTAGCTTTCAAGCTTGATAAATTGGCAGAGGTGACGACTGATAAGGAAATAGACTGCTTAAAAGTCACTAAAAGATCCAAGATGTATGAGCTTTTCTCCTCCTTCTCCCTTCATGCAACTGCTTGGGGAATCCCTGTCAGGATTTTATTGATGTTTGTTAGGGAAGGAGGGGACCACTGCACTGAGTTGATCTGGTCAGGTTATTTTAGCCTTTCAAGTGTTAGTCATTATTGAAACTATTTCTATATACAGACACTCTTACTCCTCCCTAGCCAAAAAATAGTATGCTTTACACTGCAATCCTCTGCAAAGCTGATTCTAGCAGGCTGACTTCTTGTTAAGTGGTGCAAGAAGCTGTCTTTGTCTCAGCTCCTCAATCATTCAGGGAAGTCACCAAATGTCAGCTTTTGTTTGATCAAGGCTGATTGTCTACTTATTTAACCTGGGAATGGAGACTCAGGGAGAAAGCAAGCCAATGCCTTGGAGAAGGTGTAAGGCCAGAATGACTAGAGTAGCTGTACTAGGGGTCAGCAAAGAGGGTATGTTCCTTCAGAAAGAGCTTCCATGCTGTGAAATGGGGAGAGGAGGGATTTTGAATGTGAATATATTCCTCCCACACTGACTTCAAAGTGTGTACCAGCGGTGCAACCAAACAGAAGCCAGAGGAGCAGCAGGAGGAGTGCAGAAGCTGGCCTCTGAAGAGAGAAGAGAGAAGGGGGAAAGAGGTAGTGACAGATAGAACTCCATAGAGATAGTGCAGCCTGTGCAAGCTATGGAGCCCAGCTGGCTCGCTCGGCCCTGGAGCGTAGCACAGATTTTTAGTGCACTGAAGTCACTCAGTAATCTCACTGAAGTAGCTGGATCCTCAAGTGATTTAAGTCATTTGTTGACTTCAGCCAGGGATCTGAGCCAGACTGTAGAAATATACATCTCTTCTCCCCTTCAGTGATGAAAGATCTGTTTTATCTCTTTGTGGTGTGGAACCACATGTTGTCTTGGAATGTGTTCTGGGAAAGCAAAGCTGAGAGGGAAAGGACTTAATGGTTGTGCATAATTTTGCCATGGGTACAGAAGAAGGGTCCTTGCGTCTAGAAAGGCAAGTGAACTTGGTACCATTTACTGTTCTTAAGCAGTGACGAATAAATCACACTGGGGAGAAGGAAAAAAATCTACGTCAGCCTGTGTTAGTGCTGCTGCAAGCAGAATTAATTCACAGGGTGTAAAGAGGGAGGAGGATCCTGGCAGAAACTGCTGAATGGCTGAGACAAATGTTCGCAAGCTGGGAAATGTTCATGGTCGGCTGTTTCTGTCATGCAGAGCTGGTGGGGGAAAGCCAGGACACAAAGGGTGACTGTTAGTTTTAGATGTGGGAATTTTTTCATTCTGGACCAGGCGCAAAGTTGAAATCAAAAGTGTCTTACATTTTCAGTGTCCTGGCACCTTCCATGCTCTGTTTGGGCCCTAGGGCCCTACAGCCTTCATGGTAGGCTGCCTCACTGTTACTGTTTGTGCTGCTGTATTCACTGCATTATATAGCTCTAGAGCTATGCAGAATACTTTTCAGGGATCAAAATGATGTATGATTTTGCTTTCTAATGGAAAGATAATGTTATTTGTGTATTAGCCTCATACATGTTGATTTGTCTGGAAGGATATGATACATTTTGCTGCAGTGAACAAGGAGGAGCTTGTGAACTTAATTTTGTTACTTTGTAAAATAAGAAAGAATATTTATATAGCTCGCTGAGGTGGGTAAATTGTAAATACGTGAAAATAAAGTAAAATTACTTGACTGGATTTTCTGCAGGAAATCTCCATCCCATTAATTTTTAATTTTCTCTAAATCCCATAATTTTATTTTAAAGTCTGTTTTGAAGTTTCTGAGTTTGCCTCTGGTCATCCTTACGAATGATTTAACACAGTTAATCATCTCTGCAGTCATTTGAAATGCTATCACATTTGAAGTTGTGTTATTTCTTCTCTGTTTATCCAGTGTATGTTTGAATATATTAATAATAAAATACTCTGCATGGTTTCATGATATATGAATAAATGCTTCCTAAAACTATATACAAATTTCAACGGCTTTGGGTTTATGGACCTCACAGATTAGAAATAATGTGCAAAGGTTAATCGGAAGGACATAATAATGTTTTTAAAAATATTTTTAAATTATGGTGGCTTTAGGATTTCAGGTAGAAAAGCTTGGTCTCAGCAGAACAGGGGAGAGCAAAATAGGCAGTAGTAGGCTTTCTAATATGTGTGGGAGGTTTTATTTCTTTTTGGAGAAAGATTAGTAAAAATGCATGCCTGGAAAATTTCCACTTTTTGCTCTGCTCTAATCACTCCCTCAGATTATTGTCATGGAGATCCTGTCATACTTAGGAACCCAAATCACAGGTTTTGGCGTAGCATTTCTTAATACCTTTATAAAGGGGCCTGAAGAACTGGCCTCCTTTGCCATCAGCTGTTGCCTTACAGAACCTTGTGCCTGCACTTTAACTGACTGATGAATGATAGTCTTAATGCTGCTTTATTTGGAGTATAGCTGGAGATCAGATGTGTGCCTATCATTCGTTTCCTGGCTGTTTTCCAGCCCTGGGAGCATGAGTACACATACCAGGAAGAATGAGCATCCAAGCTGAAAGCCACCCTTCATGTGGCAAGTATAGGCCATTTGAGATAACCTGCCCTTCCCAGGCCTAAGTGCAGTGGCTGAAAGCACTTCTGTATCAACAAGCAGTGTAGAAGGGAAGAGATCTTATCAGAGACTGAGGTTTTAACTCTTGTACTTGACTTTGGAGACTTAAGACTGTGACCTTCACTGTGTGCCAGATAGAAATAAGTTTACATGTTCTCCAAGTCCTGTTGAAGAGGAGAGATGTCCCTCCTTCACCAGCTGTCATCTAACAGGAATTGTTGATGCAGACTTGAATGAACAAATATGACTGAGGACAGTTTGAAGGGAAGGGCAAAGTTAATCAAATTGATGGAACTGGCAAGAGTAAAATGATAGAAGATCCATTTCTCTGAATGCTGGAGATGTTCTCATGTTATGATGTTCTTGTGGCACTGCACATATGCATCACCTTTCTGTGTCAGGGGCAGCTGATACGCATGCAGTCGATGGCATCGACATTGCTACGGAACAGCTGTGACAGGCGGTGGGAGGAAGGAAGGTATGTGCTTGCTTTGGGATCAGAATATGCAGAGCTGATGCCTTGTAAAACTCTCTGCAGTATGGGTAACTTTAGGGCTGCTGTAGTGCTTTGTTATTAATCTGGTCCTTCAAGAAAATTGATGTTGCAGAATTTGCCTGGATAGGAAGTGATCTCTATCTTTGTGTTTTGCTTGATGAGCTTTTTGGGTTAACACAACTAAGTATATTCCTGCAGGCTGAGATGATGCAAAATCCTTTTATTTTTTTGTTTCATCAGGAACCGTAATTTTATTCTTGGAACTTGGTCTTTAAGGAAACTGCATTTTACCAAAACTTCAAAACTGACAGCCCTGTTCAGAATTATTAGCTGTAAAATCTAGTAAAAAGAAAAGGCCTAATCCTCAGTAACAGGTATAATTAGCTTTAATGCTTAATTACTCTGAGTCAACTAATTGGTTTCATTGGGACTACTCAGAGTAATTCTCAGAGCTAGGCATGTGTCTTCAGAATCAGTCTTAAAGTTGTAAGTCTTTGCAATGTGACAAAAGTCATTAGTCCAGAAAGAATGTCTTGGGCTGTCTGTTTTCAAATATAAAATGTCAATGTTAATGAAATATTGTGTTATTAGAAGTTATTTCTTGTGCTTCTGCTTTAGGCCATAGACTCAGTGTGAAATGTTATATTTCCGTAGTGAAATAAAACTTGGCTGCCTTCATGCTTTCTTGGTGATGAATATTCGTGACAATGTATCTCTTGTGGATAAGGTGCAAAAAATGTCACTTTTAACATTTTAATCATATTAATGTGATGTAGTCTACATAGTAATACAGCTTCTTGATATAGTCCACTAAAACGTTTTCTTCATTCAGAATACTATTAGGGTAAAATTATTTGTAATCATGCAATAACCATTTTTAATCATGCAGTTCTGTCACCTTCATTTATAATGCATTGGTGGTCTTATTTTATATTGATATGCTGAAGCCATAGCTAGACCCTCAGTTATATGGTCACTGTCCCTAGGTTTCATTGTAGAGACAATGTTCCTTAATATTAAAATGAGATAATTAGTGCCTTTACTGCAAACTTTGTAATAATTTTCTTATCTTGAAATTACAGTTCGGTGTATAAGAATGTGAAGATGACCTCCAAACAAGAATTTAATGAGTAGTAAATTCAGCAAGAAAACAGGGAGGCAGAGTTGAAAAATTAAGTGCTCATGTTTCTTCTGCATTCCAGATTCACTGTGGTTTCATTCTGGTTGTGAAGTACATAAGACTGGGGAATCATGTGACAAGAGTTTACATATACTTGTGTTTTTCTATACTGTATGAACACATGCCATTTTAACTGTGATTGATAAGAACTGCAGTGCATATTTGGGTTAATCAGAACATTCTTGCTATGCATAATTTATGTTGCAATATCATTTTTATGGTTAGTGGATACAGTACTTGGACAGACAGACATCTGGTTAATAGTTTATAAGCAAATTAAATACTTGATGTATTATTAAAATGAATGAGAAATTTCATCAGGGATAAATCTAATTCTATGCTAGAATGTTGGAAAGTTGTTTAAAGTCTGACTCAAGTTTGATGCCCCAAATTTGGGAGGACCTGTTTTGACTGTGGCATTTGTCTGCCTACCAGTGTATGCTTATTTCTGTTCTATGGGTAAAAGGACAAGGAGTCTACTGACAGATTTGAGAACTGACTAGGGTGCATGTCTTTGGGAAGAATGTTCCTATGTTCCCTCAGTGAGTCAAGTGTTGCAATGGTGTTAAGCCATCAGAAACAGCATTGAAAGACTCCCTTTAAGCTAGTCCCATTTTGCTACAGCTTTGCACTAAGCAATAGGAATCTTTCTCAGAACAGAAAATGTCCCCACAGTTAAGAAGAAATGGGAAATTATTAGTTATATTGCAATATTCCTTGAGAAAGAGATTACTCCCATCTGGCATCTGTAATGGTCCTTTGTTTTCCTTGCTGAGATTACTGATAGTGCAGTTTTCATACGTCTTTTTTTTAATCCTGTTTTCTTTGTTTTCTTACACTAGAGAAGTGCTAGAAATAAATGTGGAGACCTTGACAAGGCTGGGCTTGATGCATGAGGCATCTGTAAGGTTTGGAGGAGAATGGCTCTTCCCCATGCCCAGCCTCAGTTGCAGGAGCACATGGGTGTAAAGGTCATGTTGTGCAGTGTGCTGGTGAAGAGGTCTGTAGCTAACTGTCTCATGTGAGCTCTCAGCTCCTGGCTTCTGTGGGGTTGTGTCGTTGTTGGCATCTCTCTTTTCCTGTTGCCTTTTCCATTCTCTGGGGTTTATCAAGGCTATGTATGTGGGTAGCAGCAATATGTTGGCCTGCAGCTTCTTGAAGACTGTGCCTGCTGTCTTGGCAGAGATGCCATACCAGCATTTAAAACTGTAAGTTGGGAACTATGACTTTAAAGGGTCACTGTGCATCCCTAGGAGCTCTGATAAAGAGCTATTAATCTACATGGTGCTTCCATGAACCCAGTTAAAGCAATCATTCCCCAGAGCAATGATCACTCCTGCTCTCTGCATAGAGACTGCTCTTCTGGTTGTTGGTAGAGGTGGAGAGTTAGGAATAAACTGTATTAAGCTGCTAATGAGTAGTCATTGTTTATATTTAAAGCAGTTTAGCATGTTTATCCATTAATGAAAAATTAAATTTTGTCTTAACACTTTCTTTGTTCATCATCTTTTATTACTTACACTACGCATCATGGCTCTTTTTAGATGTGCTGAATGTTTTTTCCAAAAATCGTTAAAAGATTTTTTCAAAAATACTTTTTTCAATATTTTTTTTACAATTACTTACTATGTTGAAGTAGGAAAGAAAAAAAAGAAAAGTAAATGATAGTTTTAATTTTCTCTGTGTGGAAGAACAGCAAAATCTTTCGAAGCTAATAATAAAAAATTAGCTGGGGCTAACTAATTACATGTAAAATGATAGCCTATAATTATAAGGCAAGAAGAAATCAATAAAGCTCAGTTTGTAATTTAGTCTTATCTCAAGGCTCAGAAGAGCAAACCGTTCTGTGAGATAAATTTTATAAGATTATTTCAAATAATATTTTTTGAGCTAATTAGTTGATAAATTTTATTTATTTTTTAAAGAAAACAAGATATACATCACTGAATAACCTTGGGGTTTAACCTTGCAAGCTTTCCCCTCTGGAAGCAGTTGGTCTAACAGCTTTGTCAATATTAAAGGAGACCCAAGGGGAGAGCGATGAAAATATTTGGTTGAGAAGTATCATTACACACATGGAATACAGCTTTTTGTTAACATGCTTCATGACATAATGAATTAAGGCAACTCAGGACATGTGTTGTCATTAAAACATGTCAGGACTTGCTAAACTTAACCGCTCGCGGTTAGTGCTGCCTAGGCAGCAGAAATATGATGCTAGCAGGTGCCCACCAAAGTGGCTGTATATATACCTAGAGGTGTGTATCAGCAGCCCGAGGAGCATGCAGGGACCATCTGTTAACCAGCAGGAGTCTAAAAGGCTTAAAGTGGGCAGCAGAGGGATCGCTCTATAAGTTGTGCAGCTTACTCTCTCAATTACCCAAGTCAGTGGCAAGTAGACAGGTCCCAAGCAGTGATAGGTGTTCCTTCCTGCATTGTAGCTGTTTCAGGATATGTTTCTTCCATGGCTATTGGCAAGGCTTATTGACATTTGTAGCCAATTGTGATTTAAAGAAGCGCCTAGTGTTGCGAGGGAGGAAAGTGCAGGGCCTGCTTCCTTATCATTTTGGAGATAGGTTCTGCTTTTAAATCTCATTCTTCCCTCTGTGTCTAAAATAAGACATTGTATCAGCTGTATATCAGTGTGTTTAATAAGGCAGCATTTAGCTTTCATTACTGCTCCCAACAGAAAGAAAGATTGTTATCAGCAAGACGTAGAGGGATATACTGAGGAAGTGAATGTGGTGACAGTATTACGCATACATAAAATCCAGAGCTGTTTTAGCAGAACATCATCCAAAACATCTGACTCCCATGCAACTTTCTGTTATTGAGTTAGAAAACATTTGGTCCTGTTGGTTCCCTTACGTGGGACTATGGGATTATGTGTATGTGTGCAAGTGAGCTTTTAGTGTACTGCAGTCACTCCTGTATGGCCAATTTCCCTGGTCAAATGGTATGTTGTGGGTGGTTTGCCTGTGGGAACTGGCTGTTTTACCCCTTTTAGGATTTTACACTGAATTTAAGACAGAATTTGAAAGTAGATTAAGCAAGGAAATGTAGGTTGGATCTTGAAGAAGGTGTTCTCAGTAGTTTAGACCAACTTTCATGTTTTGGTTTAGCTGCTTTGCTATCTTAGAAGAAGATCCAGGACTGTATATAAAGGTGGCCTTTTCTATTTGTTTTATTAGGTGGGAGGAATAATATTCCTGCTGCTCACAGCATGACCCCCTAGCATGACCCCATCATTCAGTGGATACAAGAACGTGTCTGTTGTCTTTCCCCTGTGTTCAAATGTGCCCTGAGGACTCCAGGATAAGTAATTTCCAACCTCCATGTACGTCCTTTCCATTGAGAGGAAGCTCAGAAGACCTAGAAAGGGTGCAGAAGGAAAGGATTAGGATGGTGAAGATGACCTGTATTGTGTCTTTCTTCAGTCACCGGGGCTTTAATAAGTAAGCTTAATGTATTTGCTAATGATTTTTCCTTTCCAAATTTTGATTGAGACATTTTCTGTGAAGAACAGGTATTTAGAGTGTAAGGGGGAGAATGGCCATAGTGGTTTCAACCATTCAGATACACTTTTTTCCCTGCAAAGGATTTTTAAACTGAAGAAAGATGTTCCTCTGTGCTAGAATCCGATGTGCTGGGTTTTGGTTTTTCTGCCTAGAGGACTGTATTTTTTAAATGTAATATCTCACATTGTTTCCCATAGGACATTACCAAGCCAGTTTCTATAAATCTCTGTGCACAGAGTATTTTATGTGAGACAAAGATATTTTTTCTTTATATATTTTTTGCACCTTGCTATACAGCTGCATGTGTATTTATATATATCCTTTGAAGTTTTTATTCTCATCTGCAAATGAAAACCTTGAGTGCTAATCTCTTTCTTCTGCAAAATCCTCTGATGCGTTTCCCTTAGGAATCCCCTTCCTTAATTTTGTGCCATTTGGTGTGGTAAGGGGGATGCTCTCTCTGAAGGGCTTATCCTTCCTTCTGAAGTCTGTGTCACAGTCATCTTTCTTTAGAAATTGGAGAACTAACACATTTTTTACAGAGTTTCTCTGTATTGGTATTCATACTGGATAGAGAAGTGACTACAAAATCCAGTAAAGGTTCTTTTTCAAGCCTTTGTGTACTGGCTTAACGGTACCCTGAAACTACATTGGCCTCAGAGCAAAGGATGAAGCATACATTTTGTGCACAGAAGTTTCTTATGTCACTGCCATATCTTGTTGCTGCACTTAAATGATTTATCCTGTGAGGATTTGTGTTGTGTTTGCTATTACATGCACCTTGCCTTAGAAACCTTTTCTGGCATCTTCAAAATTAAGTAAAAATTATGTATTTGAAAATTTTTTCAGGCTTCTTTCTCTACTCTCTCACCTCAGGGAAAGAATACAAAATATGAGCAGGTAAGTTTCCTTTTAAAGAAGTTTTCTAGTAGTTCACAGTGGCTTGAAAACAAATGAAAAATGTTCAGAAAAAATGCCTGACTGTTCTTCTGTTCTTTTAAATAATGTGTCTATCCTATGGCCCTCTTATATAATAAGATTTTTAGTCCCAGATGGGTAGGGAATAGTTATCTGCACCTCTACTTACTTTTTGCACTCTATCAGAATAAGTCTCCCAAAACAACCCTTAAATGGTTGCAGGGTAATTAAGGTTTGCTGGTACAACAGTAACTAGATTCTATATTTAATTAGTCTCTCTGTAAAGTAGAGTTGCTGCCTCATATTTGAAATACTCTTTGATGATATTAATGACATGTCTTACAGGAACTTTAGCTTGATGATCAGTGTGGTTAGTATTTAAATTATCTGCAAATTGAGCTTCTATTGCACAGATAATATAGCTTCTGATAGATCAACATTACAGCATCCTTGTTCAAATAGATACATACTCTATTACAGTTCTGTAGCCATGGGAAAGAACTGCTGCCTCACAAATGGCTTACTGTGACTCTGGAAGGACCCAGCTCAGGAAAAGACTGATGCATCAAGATTCGTCATTAATAAACATTAGAAGTACGTTCTGAATTCTTCTCTAAGTTGCAGAGGAAAATCTGCTCTCTGGAGACCAACACAGAATCATAGAATTGTCTGGGTTGGAAGGGACCTTTAAATAACAATTAGTCTAATGCCTCTACAAAGAACAGGGGAATCTTAAACTAGATCAGGTTGCTCAGAGCTCCATCCAGTCTCACCTTGAATGTTTCGAGGGACAGGGCATCCATCTATCACTTTTCTGGTCAACCTGTTCCAGTGTTTCACCACCCTTATTGTAAAGATTTTCTTCCTTTTATCTAGTCTAAATCAACCCTCTTTTAGTATAAAACAATTGCTCTTTGTCCTACCACAACAGGCCCTGCTAAAAAATCTGTCCCTCCTTTCTTGTAAGCCCTCTTTAAATACCAAAAGGCTGCCATTAGATCTTCCCATAGCCTTCTCTTCCCCAGGCTGAACAACCCCATTTGTCTCTGCCTTTCCTCATAGGAGAGCTGTTCCATCCCTCTGACTAATTTTGTGGGCCACCTCTGGACACACTATAAAATGTCTGTGTCTTTCTTGTACTGAGGACCCCAGAGCTGGATGCAGTATTCCAGGTGAGGCCTCATGAGAGTGGAGTAGAGTGGGAGAATCACCTTTCTTGACCTGCTGGCCACACTGCTTTGATGCAGCTCAGGATGCAGTTAGCTTTCTCAGCTGCAAGTGCACATTGCTGGGTCACGTGTAGTTTTTCACTCACCTGTACCCCCAAGTCCACCTCCCTGCATCCCCCAGCCTGTATTGATATTTGGGGTTGCCCTGACCCAAGTGCAGCACTTTGCACTGGGCCTTGTTGGACCTCATAAGGTTCCCATTAATCCACTTTACAAGCTTGTCCAGGTGCCTAATAATTGCAGCACCTTCTTGCTTTGTCTGTATATTTGAGAGAACAGTAAACCAGCACCAGTCTCAGTAATAAGTGTTGGCAGGATGTGGAGTATATGAGGTTCTTCTCATACCTTGCTGTTAGGACTTCTGTGTTGCCTTGGGAGGCATGGACCCTGAGGTGCTGGCACACTTCTTCAGAACTGTTTGTGATTCTACAAAGTATCGTGTTTACAGCCATGCTGTGTCCATGCACAGAAGCCTGTAGGGATCAGACATTGAAGAGAAAGGGGAAGGCTTCATCACATCAACTCAAATAGTGCTTCCTGCTCTTACTCATAAATATTCTTCAGAACCTCACGCTTTCCCTGCTTGCACAATTAGTTACAGGTGGGTCAAATTTGGTTTACTAAACCAACTTCTTGGAAACTAGGGTCACAGATGTGTGTGTTGGATGTGCATCCTAATATTTGGCTGGGTTGTACCAGTTTTAGGAGTGCAGGAGTGTTCCCCAGGTCCCTCATCATGGAAAGTCACTGATTTTGCCTAGTGTCTTCCACCTGCCTTGGGCTGCTGGCCCACACAGCCTCATAACAACTCTTAAGTTAGAGAGACTTGTGGTTGCCAGATATGCTGGGCTACTTGTGATTTCTGCCCATACACAGTTTCTCTATGGGCATGAAAGCCAAATCTGCCAAGCATTTACCAGATCTTTCCAGATCTGAAGCAACCCAGTCAAAGCAGTATAAGCCTGTCCCTGGATATCTGTAAGTCTGCATACTTTTATTTGCATTCAGAGAGCATCTCCACAGAGCATGCATGGCCCATCTGGCACATTCTAGAAGTGTGTGTATTTCTATCTAAGAAAAACGATATCCCGAGGAAAGTGACCCATCCCACATTACTATTGTGCTTGGGATGCTCTCTGGGAAGTAGTTTGCAGCTGACCTCGTGATGCATGCTCTAGAAGGAGAATATTCTGGCCTGAGAAGGGTGCTAATGTGCTATATACTTCATTGTATTATCACACTAGTGCACCAGCAAGGTGAAAAAAATCACTTTCTATTGTTTCTCATCTTAGAAGTACTAGCTAATAATTATTTACTATATTGAAATACTAGTTGATGCTGCAGTGTTAGATGGATCCTCTGTTGATACTGATGAATGATGCACTGAATGAGTTCTGAGGTATTGTTCTGAAGCATTGAGCTCTTGTTCTTTTGTAGTGTCAATGTTTTAGGGACAAGCAATTCTTAGTTGTTGCAAAAAAAATTAGTCATACTCACTGGAAGGTCAGCAAAATGATAGAACAACATGATCTCTGTGGATCATTGAAACAGTTCCCTTGTGGTCTTTTGGAGTTCAGGATGATTACTTCACTGCTGATCAACAACTTTAAAACATTGAGTCTTAGGAATTTGTGGAGGGGAGCAAAAGAAATGAATGTAACAGCTAGCAGTGATTCTGTTTCATTGGGCAAATCAAGAGCCTGGAAGTTTAAACTTGTATAGCAGTGAGAATTGGGTTTGGATTCTCCTAGATCAGGCTTACCAGTGAGTGGTGGTAGCGATGGATTCCGTTTTCACTGTTTCTGTATTTTTTAGAATAATGTGGCCCACATGATGTCAAAAAATCCAAAAGCTCCTAGCAAGAGCTTATTTGAATACATGCAAAGGTGAATTTTTCTCCTGATAGATAGTTGGTTGCTTCAATTTGGGCTTGGTACCCAATACTTAGAAACTCCATTGTACCCTTAGTGTGGCAGAGAGCTTACTTTGGTGTATGGTGGCTTTTCAAAATGTTATGAAAGAGTGTATCCTGCTCCCTAATTCAACACTGTTCTTCACTAGGTGACTTGCGTGTAGTTTTATTAATTGCATGCTTTCATTGAAGCATACTAATGTCTTAATGCTTTTGGCATGACCACTGTTGGTTTGTTTGGCAGAATTTGATAGAAAATCAGCAGAAAGTATGACAGTCAGGCTTGTTCACATTTGATTCTTTCTGTCTGGTGCCACGGATCTGAAGTGAGATGGCTACTGGGAAGTTGACTTTGTGGGTAGAAGGACTTGGAGGGATGAGGGAGGAATCTAGCACAAATGGTTTGTCACTGAAGTATTGAATGGAAAAGCCAGTCTATGAAATATGGAATATCTTCTGTCTTAAGCCCCTTAACTTTAAAAGACACATTCTAAAAGCTTTTAAGCCCCAAATATTAATGCACGTTCAAAACTATATTTATTATTAAGAAAATAATAGTGGAGGTCAGAATTCCAGCAGGGTTCCTTTAAAATAGTAATGACTGTCAGATGATGCGTTGTCTGGCAGTTAGTGGAGTAGCAGGGGGCCTAGTACTAGAATCTTAAATGCCAAGAAATGAAAAAGCCAAATGTTGTCATAAATACTCTGCACGCTGGTAAAAGATGAAGGTGAAACTGGAGATCCAAGCTTTAGCTTTGTACTCAGGATCTCCTTTTTCACAGAGAGACTAGAGTTAGTGGTGCAATGTGAAGGGTAAGGTACTGTTCTATCTAAAGAAGAATGACAGATACGAAAGTAATTATGAGTAATAAAGAAATTACAAGATTTATTTTAGTTCATTGTTTCTTTTTGTCTACTTTTTAAATTTTAATATGCTCTGCTCTGGTGTTCATAAAACACTAAGAATCTAAAGACCCAGAACAGAAATGAGAAGAACAAAAAAATAACCACCTCTAATCATCAGATTTGTATTTACAGTTATCTTCATTTAATGCAATGAAAGCATTTTTAAAAAAACAAAGCCATTTGTAAGGAGAATGATAGGGAAGCAAGCTCTCACCTAAAGCTGAGGATGTATGCTGAGGGCCTTTGGCTTTTTGCTTTAATACTTTAATAAAAAAAAAAGAGCTAAAGCAGATTTTTTGTATCTCTACTGCACAGACTGGTTATTATATGAATCATTACAAAACTGGTAATCCTCAAAATCTGAGGCTTTGAGTCCAAATGTAGCAGGTAGTGGCTGGGGCAGCCCTGTTTATGGCATTGAGACTGCACAAATGAGGAGGGGTTGCAGAACCGAACTCTGCCTCGAAACCCCGCTCTGTTGTGCTGCTGGTCTGTCTTGGGGAAGGTGGGAGGGAAAGGCACTCAGCAGCATCCCTCCCAGAGCAGAAGGTCACTGTTTCACCTTTCTGTTTCACAGGATGAGAAGACCTGTTTTGCCCATGTGGTCAGTCCTGACCTCGCTGAGCAGTTGTGCTCCTGCTGGGATGTGTGTCCAGCTGGGATAGATGTTTAGTCCAAGGAGCATTGAGGTCACTTATATGTCTCTGCGCCAGCCGTGCTCTATTTATGTGTCAGGGAAGAAATCTGCCCTTCAGGGTTTCCCTGCTGGGATGCCATTCTGTGCTGCTGCCAATGTGGAGCTATCCCTTGAAGACACGAGAATATGTGTCCCTCAATATTTGTCTGAAAAGCACCGATATTTCCTTTCCTGTTTAGATCTGTGTCAGTGAAAAGGAATGCCTGTGAGCTAAGTGATTGTAAACCAGTGTGAAGGAGATGTAAATAATGCAAGCCCTCATGTTAAAATTATCTGGTTTTTTCCACCCTTTGCCTTGCTGGTCTGTAGGTGAGATTTCTTAGTGGGTGAGGTGATTGATAGATCTGGTTGGTCTTTTACTGAGTAATCCAGAATGGGGGATAGCAGTGCATCAGTTCTTCTCAAAGCTGAAAGAGAATGAAGTTCATGCATTTTTCATCCTGCTGTAAATACTGTCTAGTAAATATCAGTGGTCCTGAACCCACAGACTTTGGCATCAGCAGGAGCCTGCTCTGGCTTTCTTCTGAGTGCAGTTTTTAAGCTGTCTCCAGGGAGATGTTTAGTCTTGGCAAGTAAATTGACTAAAAATCCAGTAAGTGATCTTTATGAGCATCATTTAAATTCTCTGTATTGTATTTGAATACCAATCCCTGGCCAGGGCTGTGCTGTTCTTTCTACTTCCTAGTTCTTAGCTAGTGAATTCATAGTTTCATGTTGCTCTGCTCCCTTTCAACTCCTTTGGCTGGAGGCTGAAAGCTGAAGTGATGAAGACCCCAATCACAGCTACTCAGCTGCTGCCCTGCTGGACGAGGTCAGTGTAAACAACAGGGTCAGAACAGCATGTTCATTATCCTTTAAGAGATCTCCTAGAGAGCCCTAGTGTGCACACACAGAATTAAGTTTTAATTATTTAGTCAAGGGTAATCTGAAGTGAGGAGAGAGAAGATGGAGTTTCAGGCCAGTCATAACTCACCTTCTCTCAGGCCAGTAGGGTTGCCAGTTAAGAGAGGTACCTTTATTTATATTTCAATAGCCTTGTGAATGAAATATGAGTATTTATCCTAAGGTTAAGCTTAAAAAATCCTCAGAGGATTAGGCTTATGATTAATTCATTTGTAGGTAAAGCAGTGTTGGCTTTTAGGGTTTCTTTTGGTCTTGGTGGTGTATGGTTCAACTAAAACAGAAACATTGTGCTGTTTCCTATGGGTCTTTACTACTTGGTAAAGTATAATCTAATTATGCTTGTCCTTTCTTAATATCATGTTTTTCTTTTGATGCTGCTTCATAAGATGTCTAATGTTGGATTCCACTCAATTGCCATGGAAAAGTTGTATTCAACCAGACAAGAGAAACACAGAAAGAATCTCTTAGACCTGGGATTTAATCTGCTGATTTGCTGTATAAGTGTATCTTGAAAAAACATGCTCTCATTCATACATTCACACACATCCCCAAAACCTTCCCAATCTATGACCCTGTTCTTGAAATGACATTTCTAGCCTTAATTGTAGTTTTTAAGAGAGATAGAGTCTTTGAGACATTG
Source organism: Vidua macroura (assembly GCF_024509145.1). NCBI lineage: Eukaryota > Metazoa > Chordata > Aves > Passeriformes > Viduidae > Vidua > Vidua macroura. The sequence continues at coordinate 66,231,058 of NC_071571.1, read as the reverse complement.
CTCCAGCAATGTCTGCTGAAAGACCCTTGCTAGCTAAGGGTTCATTTCAGCTTGCTGCAGTATTTCAGCCTTGCATTGCATCTGAAGCTCAAGCACCTGTGTGCAGTGGGGAGGGGTTTCCTCCCTTTTGTTATTCTGGGTTTTAGTTCATGAGACTGCGATAAGAACATGAACTTCCAGGAAATTCTTTTTCTTTCTGAGGGAGAGATTTTGGAAATTAGTACTCAGCCAGGTACCCTCTATTTCATTATTTCAATTGTGTAGGTTTAACCAGATTTAGTCACTGGATGTGACTGCAGTGGAAGAGAGTATCATTTCTGGAGAACCATTCTAGAGATGGAAAGGGGAAACATACTTTTCTTCACAAAACCTCTTCTTAGAAAAGAAACACTTTCCTGTTACCGAATGCAAACAAGTTAGGTACCACCATCTGCTGTCAGTGTAGCAGATCCCATATTAAGGAATGCCTGTGTGGCCATTCCATCAAATAAGGAATTACTAGTGTAATTAAATAGTGTATAAGGAATATTTAGTGTAATTGAACATTTGTGGTGATCTGTATTGCTGATAATTCATACTGACAGTAAGCTCTGAAAATATCAACCTGAATATTTTCTGACAAAACTTGCCATGTGGCAAAGCATATATTTGCCTATAGTCATTTAAAAATTGATGTGGTGTCCTTGAGTGGTTTCCTGAAGCATAGTGCTGATATATGAGCCAGTCATCTAAAGAAAAAATAGATGTATCTCTTGTGAAATGAGTGTTGAATACCTTCCATATACTTACATTTCTATTTTTTTTAGTGTGTGTTGAACCTCCAAGGGTGTCTTTAAATCCTTTCATTAATTTTTTTTTCTTAATCGAAAAGAATGCAGAATACAGCTGGTTTCCATGCATCCCTCACTTTTTCCTTTCAAGTGGCTTTTAGAGTTTAGTTTTCAAGGTAATTCTGTATATGAGTAATCTTGAGGTAGACTAGAGAATCACAGAGTGGTTGGGGTTAGAAGGGACCTCTGGAGATCATCCAGTTCAACGCCCCTTTTAAGGCAGGGTGACACAGGAACACATCCATGTGGGTTTTGAATGTCTCCAGAGAGGGAGACTCCACAACCTTCCTGGGCAGCCTGTTCCCTGTGTTCTGCCACCCTCAATGTAAAAAAGTTCTTCCTCATGTTGAGGTGGAACTTCTGGTGTTTCAGTTTATGGCCATTGTTCCTCGTCCTCTCTCTGGGCACCACTGAAAAGAGTCTGGCACCATCCTCTTGGCACCTGCCTCTGAGATATTTATATGCATTAGTGAGATCCCCTGTCAGTCTTCTTTTCTCCAGACTAAACAGGCCCAGCTCCCTCAGTCTCTCCTCACAAGTGAGATGCTCCAGACTTCTAATTATCTTTGTGACCCTCCATCGGACCTTCTCCAGGAGCTGCTTGTCTCTCTTGTACTGAGGAGCCCAGAACTGGACACAGCACTCCAGGTGCAGCCTCACCAGGGATGAGTAGAGATTCATAAAGATTGATAGAGGGGAAAGGAGATGATACCAACCAATGCATAAAACAAAAAAAGTCCACCATAACCAGAAGAAAACTCCAAGAAATGGTGACCACCCTGTCAATTCAAATTCTTTCCATGTGGAAGCTCAAATAAAAAGTATTAAAATGCTGACTAGAGCTTGCATTTTGCCTGATATTTCAGTTGCTACAAATCAGTTGCGCTTTATTTATACTTGTGTGTCATCCTATCAGATGGGTTCTCTCTTGCCTGAGAGAACACACTTAAATCTAAGCTTAAATCCTTTCCTTTCTTTCTGAAACAATAAATTTTGAAATTATTTTATAGAGTGTGCTGAAACTTTTAGTTTAATCAGTTTGCCTTTCTTTTTTTTAACAAAATTTTATTTTCTGAGCTAGCCAATGAGATTAATTTGCATTTGCTAGCAAATGCAGCAGCCAGTTGTAATTTCTGTGTACATTTCCAAACAAGCTAGAGAAACAACCTTTGAACAAGAGTTAGTAGAATTGTCAGGCAGAAAATTTGAACTGTTTCACAAGCAGCACTTTTTTACTTTCTTTTTTTCCCCTTCTTTTTCTTTGCACAAATGTGGATTTATTATTATGTGCATTTATGTCTTACCTGTCAGACAAGACATTTCTAGATGCAGAAGTGAAATCAATTCTTTCTTAAATGGACAAATAGGAATAAAGTAGTGTTACTGATATCTAAGGGAAATATTCAGCAATGGATGCTGAAAAACAATACTGAGACTGCTTCCATGGTCAGTGGAGAGCTCACTTTTTCCCAGACAGTCCATTGGACTTCTTCCTGCAGAATCCCAGCCTTTGTGCAGAGAAACTCCTTAATCTTCTGTTGAAGTGGCAGGGATTTTGTGCTTTGGAAATGTACTTGATCAAAGAAGATTGCTTAGACAGTTAAAGCTCTTAAATATCTTCAGTCAGTTTGTGTTTTGCAGGCCTTGGGCAGCTCTGGATTAATCAAAACAATATGCTTTGCAGTTCAATGTTATCAGTTTCTGGACATTATCTCTTCTTCCTCTACCCACAGTCTGAATTCCAGATATTTTGAAAGCTTCTCAGTGATGAAAGTGCCTATTCTTTCATTGTCTTTTTTCATTATGGTGTTATACAAGTACTTTGCTGCACTCTGTCACTGGGCATGAGACATCTGTTATTTTAATTGACATTGGCTAAGTTGGCTAGCTTTAAAAATTATTTTTCTATACTTGCAGGAAATTACCTTCTTTGAAGTTGGTTTGCCATACTGCTTCTAAATCTGGGAAAATACTATTTTGCTCTTTTGCAGTTTGATTAAAATTTATGAAAATTTTAGAACTGTAAGACCTTCCAGAACATGGGGGGAAAAGCAGAACAGCCAAAATAGGAGGAGGCTGTAATGAAAAGCTTTTGACTTAGAGTGTTAACGAACTGAAAATACATGCCGTTTGTACTCTGACCAAGAACTTACATCTAATAAAGGCTGTTATTTGAGAGAGGGTGATGGCTGTAGAAGAGAGATTTCCAGATTGTTGAAAGAAGGTTTCAAGAATAAGATTGCCTTCTATGGTCGGACATCATTTGTTTCATGCATGAAGTCCACCTATTTCCTCACTCTAGCTGGATCTAGAGCTTGCACAGAAAACCATCTAGTAAAATAATAGGTCCCAACTGGTTTTGCCACATCAGTTTTCTGGACCACCTAGGGAGCAGACACATGTTTACAGCTAGGAGGGAAAAATCCGGTATCAAATTGTATTTACATTGGATTGCCTTACTGTGGAACCACACCTAAAGCCACAGCAAGGGCAATGTGAGGATGCCTGCTCTGACATCTAATTTTGAAAAGTTGTCAGCATCAACAAAGTTTTTACTTGTGTTCATCAACAAAGGACCATTATTCAGGACTAGGAGGGGCTTTGAAAGCCAAAGTGTCTGCTCATGTAGCCTGTCTGATGTTTGACCTATTCATTCTCTGCTTAGTTCAAGAACATTGAGCTCCTCTGTACTTCAGAAATGCTACTGGCAGCATTATAATGGATAAAGGTGTATGAGTTTTTTTGTTTGTATTGCATTTGTTTTCCCAAACATATGTAAAAACATGATTCATACAGCGGGACACTGTTATTGATGTACAAACATTGTTTCTCAAAACTGAAGCTGTACTTGCAGCTTTTACACTTTTTTTTTGTACATCCATATCCCCACTCAAGAGAATTTTGTTGCTTTTATCCATTGACTCTGTCACAGAGCAACTAAAGTCATAAATGTAAGCTTAAAAGCTTGTCTGTACTTAAGTATTTCCTTGAACTGTGACCCAAGGAATGCTCTTGGAACAGTCCTCGCTTCAGTTAATTGTGGCTGTTCTTGCCTGTGAAAGCAACTTGGTTTAAGATTTCAGCAGTTGGATTTCAATCATAGCAATTTCTCTTGTAGAAGCACAAGTTAGAACAGTAACCATGCAATGGAAATCCTGAAAATCAAATCTTCAGGCATTGAGCATTTAATTTGCTCACTAAACTGTCACTTTCCTTTTTTTTACAGTATCCATTCAACCATAATTTTTTCTTCTGGGTATTCTTTATTGTAGCAATTTGCTGTTGAATCTATACTGTTACTTTTTTTGTTTTTACTTAAGGGATGGGTTTTCAAATTCGTGGTTTTCAATAGTAGACATGAGCCTAACAAATAAAACTTCTATTCACTTAAGTAGTATCAGCTAGGTCTATGATTAGTACTTTAGAAAATCCTCAAAAGAAGCTGTAATGGGAACTATTTCTCAGTATGTCAGAGTTGTAAGGATAGAGGATTTCAAAAGAATTTCCAATTAAGTTTTTATAAAAGTAGTCTTTTCATTCATATTTATTTGGACTTGTATAATTGGAAAGTTGACTTGATGTTGTTGAGAAAATATGCTGCAGACATGCTGTTCAGAATAGAAGTAATTGATCAGCCTGGCTCCTTTTCACGTGCGCCCAGTGCTTCTAAAAACTGTGTCTGTGAGCACTGTTGTTTTGCTCCACCTGGACAAGGTGCTGCCTGAAGACAGGTCACTTGCCCGAGTGAACTTTAAGATTGTTTTTGTGTCTATACGTTCCCTGACCTGCAAAGTTATTTAACTGGAAAACCTGTAGAGAAAAAGATCATGGTATAAACTTTTCTAACAATTTTTATTAATCGTTAACAAGCCAGACTTTACTCAGGTTTCAACTTCAGGAAGCTGAAGACAAAGAAGTTTTGCTACTTTGTCTTCCCATGTGGTTCAGCATGGAGAATTTAACTAGTAGTGAAGCTTCAGTACTTAAAAGATGACATGGTGCTTTTTGTAGCTGTCGTAGTGTGGAAACTGAGCAGAAGACCAAAGATTGTGCTTGTGTGTACAAAGGGGCCTCCTACAATGCTCTGTACAAAAAAGGGATACAGGTGACTCTCCCTCCCTTCTCCACTCTCATCAGACCCCATCTAGACTACTGTGTTCAATTCTGGGATCCCCAACATAATAAGGGCATGGACCTGTTGGATTGAATCCAACCAAAAAGGATCCTTCAGGATGGCTAGAGAGGGAGTTTTTATGAGGGTATATAGTGATAAGACATGGGGGAATGACTTAAAACTGTCAGAGAGTGGGTTTAGATGAGATACAAGGAAGAAATTCTTCACTGGAAGAGAGAAGCACTGGAACAGAGAAGCTGTGGATACCCCATCCCTGGAAGTGTTCATGGCGGGGTTGGATGAGACTCTTAGCAACCTGGTCTAGTGCAAATTGCTCCTGCAGTGAAGGGGGGTTGGAACTGAATGATCTTTAAAGTCTATTACAACACAAATCATTCTTGAAAAGGATAAGAGAGATCTGCTCCCTTCACTCTTGGCAGAGTTCCCTAAACTCAGTTTGCTCAGTTATTGCCAGTGATGAGCTCAATGGCTTCTGACTATCCACACAACAGAGCAATATTCTGCAATTTTACAGCCACTGAAGTAGTGCTGTGAAATAATAAGTGCTCTGTTAATGATATGGGAACTGTTGTTTTGATAATTGTTTCTATAAATTATCCCTCTCTCCTCCTTCCACACCTCCCTTTTTCTTTCTCTGAACCAATCTCTTCATTCTAACACATGCCCACAGGTATGTTCTGACCCTTGCCAGTATTTGAGAGGGATAATATCCTGCCAAGTCTCTTTTTGGTTATAAAGCCAAACACTGTTTGCGTGTTTTTCATTGCTTGCACATGCAAATGTTAGCCTTGCGTAATGGTCCAGGTTGCACTTAAATTTTTCTTTTAACACAATACTGAAAACAACCATGAGAGGATTATGGGAAACTTTTGAGATGTTCTCACTGTTTAATAAGGTTAATAACTTAAAAATAGAAACCATTAGCTCTCCAGTCCCTAAATATGACCATCACTATTTAGATTTGAGCAGCAAGACAAAGGAAAGAGCTAGGGTTACTATGTTCTTATGACAATCTTTAGCTAGGTTAAATTTATCCAGTTTATCCCTGGAAAGGATAAACTGTCTGTTGAAATCAGTGCTTGTTCATTTTTGTCTAGGAGGAAGATCACAGGACAAAAGGCAGACACATCCTCCATCTCCTGAAAGTCTCATCTTGCTACCCTGTTCTGAAATATGTCACAAAATATGCCCAATAGGATTGAAATATAGTCTGCAGTGCCAGCTGTCAAACCAAACCAAGTGGTTCCTCAGTTTTTCATTTAAGTATTTGTGTGGTTTTTTTGAAATTCAAGAAATCCTGAGTCAAACCTAGAGATTGTAGAAGCTGAAAATTTTGATTTATTAGAAAATATGTAACTGGGGAGTGACACTGGCCATTTGTTAGGAGCTGGAAGACTCCTGCTGAGTTGCTGACAGCAGTTACTGATACCTTTGACAATTAAGTACTGCTCCTGAAGACTATGTAATGCGTTTGTATGTTTTATTCTCGAGGCATTGTATGCAAGGGCGATGGTCTACTTGTGTGCACTATGTAAGTTATTCTCAGAGAAAAGTTGAGGTGGGAAGGGCCCTCTGGAGATCATCTCACCTTGTTCAAAGGACAGTCAACTACAGCAGGTTGCTCAGGGATTTGTCGAGTTGGGGTTTGAACCACTCTGTGCATGTAGACTCCACAGCCTCTTGTGGATGTATTATCAAGTAACCACAAAGATGCATAGCAGTAGGTTTCGGGATGCTAAAAGCACATGCATCTCTTGAATATTTATAGCTGCCCCTCCACCTACTTCATTCGCTGCTTGTTTCCAGGTGCCCATCTCGAGCCTGGCAGCTGGCTCCCCAAACCAGCCCATCTGGGCTGACCTAAACCCCCACTGCTGCCATTACACCAGGCATGTGTACTCATGCTTTCATCAAAAAAAGGTAGATGGAAGCAGACAGATGCCTGGCTCCATCTCCCAGCTACTTTGATGCAACTTTCAGCCTCTACAGGTTAAAGAATGTTTCTACCATCAGGAAAGGATTAATTAATGTACTTATCTTGGTCTCAGACAGTGTCACGAAAGACAAACCTTTGGTATGTGCTTAAATTTGGGAGGAGACTACCATATCCCTGGCGTGAAAGCAAGGGAGCTTAGATGTCATTTCTGCATATTTACTTCTTTCCCTCTTTTGCCCTGAAGATATGAAACAAGTAGGCAGTAGGCCTTGTCATAAGTGGAGAGCTTACAGTGCTGCTCCACAATGTTTTGAAGTGCCCCTCTAGGGCTTAGGTTATTGTCAGTCTCTGAAAATGGTTTGCAAGCATCAGCTTTAGATCCCTTATGGTGGCAATGAGAACTTCTCATGACCATTTCTGCAGTGCTTTGAAACAATCAGGTGGAAACACACTTTTTTTTTCTCTATGCATGTAAAGGATCTGGATTTTTTTTGTTATGTTAATAGACATTACTTTTTTAAATTACTTTTTTTGTATAGTGAAGACATGTGAACACTAAGAAGTGCTAAGAAGAGAAATGTAATGATGCAGAAGCCAGAAAATCATAGGGCTGCTGCTGGCTGTCACTCAGATGATTTTATGTGGCTTAAAATTAAAGTGATGTATATCGAGTGGCAGGAGTGAGTCACCGGAATGGCGATGACTCAAGTTGTTGCTATGAATTCTGTGAGGAATGTTCAATGAAGGGCTCCAACAGTGGCAGTGCTTAAGTCTTTAGGTGACAAGAAAGGAGTTTAAATATTAGCAGTAAGACAAAATTAAATTTGAAATTACATTGTGATACACTGAAAACAATAAGACCTTTGCCATTTGTTCGGTTTCATTGCCTTGGAACATCATCTAGGAATTTTACTATATCTTCTCATGTAATACTGTCAGTAAGGATAAGGAGAGTGATGTTTAATGCAGTACTTTTGATTGTAGTTAGTTGTTTATATAAATGATTTAACTCTCTTTAAACATCATCCTTTCTACAATGAAGACTTTTATGAATATACTGGAAAACTAGCCTGGAACTCAGGTTACTGAGGACATGAAACGAGAGCTGCTCAGTGGATCATCATGGTTCCTGCACCTAAAAATCCTTTAATGTTTTAGGAGCTGAAGATGTGAGCATTATCCATGTTTTCAAGTAACTACAATTCAGAGCAGAAACACAGCTGGAAAGTCTACAAGCCTGTTGAGTTCTTGCATTTATTATGGACAGGGGAATCAGTTGTTTAAATAAAGAAAAGGTGAGGGCATGAAAAGGAAAAAAAACCAGCCCTTCTGACATAGCAATTTTAATGGAATACCAGAAGGCAATTTGGACTAGTGTACGAAAGCAAAGCTGCAGAAAGCTGTAAACTAGTGACCCAGAATGAAAAGAAAGTGAAATCCCCACCTACTCCAGCTTTTATTATTGCTGGTCTAAAATAATAATCCTCACAAAATTACCTTTCTTATGTTCTATTGACATTTTTGAACAGGTGAACAGGTTCTTCTCAGCAGTCAGCTGTATGTCATGCAGGTTCAGGGTCCATTCATTATGTAGAAAATGTATTTGCTTGTCTTCAGGGTGGTGGTGATGTGTGACAGTTCCTAGGATGCTGCAGCTTCACAGAGGTCTTCAAGTTGTAGCCATAATATTATAATATATTTAGCTCCAAGTGCAAAATTTTGCTGCAGAAAAGGATATAAGAGAAAGATATCTATTCCAGATGGAAAATCAGTGGTGTTGAGAACAAAGGTAACAGTCTTAAAATAAAACAATTTTACTGCTTTTCTAAAGTTAATGGCTATCAAGTGATTACTCTTAGTGATCTAAGAGCTTTTCAAGACCACAGTGTTAATACAGCTACATAAACTGCTCTTGTGAACTTACTTTTGCAGTACTTGCATATACAAACACCCTTTTCTTCCAAAGAGCACATGATTCCCTAGTATTCTTACCTATTCCATTGCTGTGGTCCTTATGTCAAGTCCACTTTGTTTGTTTGTTTTCCCTCCAAACCTTCTGTCAATGTAGAATTCCAGCTCCCTTTTTTCTGTCCAAAAACAAGTCTTATGCACAGGTCAGGTAACAATGTGCCTTCTCAAAAAGAGAGTTAGGCACTGGTCTTTAGGTAGTGTCAGAGCCCTGGTGCCCATGGTGTTAGTGTTGGCTTGTCTTTGAAAAGGCTCAGAGTTTGAAGCTCTGCTGTAGTTCTTTCTGACCTAGTAAGTTCTTAGGGCCAGTTCTAGATTTGTGCACTCCAGAGTTTCATCAAAAGTTTTATTGGTGACTTTCTTATGTCAAGGATTTGGCTGACTATGAAATGCAGTTTCTGGAATAATATGTATATTCTTCGGGAGAACAAAGATTCTGGTTGAGCTGTGTCGGAATAGGTTTTGACTCATCTAACCAAGCATTCTGTTCTTTATCTGCCTAGTAAAGGTTGAGTTTTTTGTGGAATTGGTGTTTCTTTGATCCTTCTGTTATGCATCTCTCGAATTGTGCAGTGCTGTGCATGGGGAGAGAGCCACTTCACAGGAATCTTTTGGCTTTGGCTCTAACATTTCACCATGTCTCTTTGTTTAAATAATTCCTATAGCCAGAGCAACTCCCTGTTGACCAATCCAAGACACTTACTGTTCTTACTGATGTTTTAGCTCTCCACTGAATGGGGTGCAAGCCAGAACTAGATGTTTCCCAACTACCTTTCAAGACACTGAAGCTCCACAGCAGATTTAACCTTCTCACTTAAGAGGTAGCCTGATTAAAAGCTTCATGAAGAAATTGGCAATCAAAACACTTCAGAAACTTTTCAGCCTTGACTACTCCTACTCTTTAGCTATTCTTAGTGCACTCTATTGCCGTCAAGAATCTAGCTCAAAGCTCTGAGATTCTTCTCACTTCATCAGTATCGTAAGACTCCTTTTTTGTGTCTTTATTTTTGGGCATACAGTTCCTGGCAATTAATGTGCAACCTCCTTTCCTGGGGAGGAATGTGTTTATTAAGTACTGTGAAAAAACAGACCATGTTTTGCGGATGTTCGCGGGTAGAAATTAACTTTTTCTTACATTCTTATTCTGCATTGTGGGCAGATGTTGATAGTGCAGCTGATTCTGCTTCAGTTCTTTCAATAGCATCATCCACACTCCTAAAATTCTGTCCTGCACTTGTTTAAATGTTTTAATGGCCTGGAGCTTAGTCTGATACAATGACTAGGAAGCCTGTTCTGAAGTAATTAAATATTCATCAATGGACATGTGAATAAACACAGTAGATTGCAGAGTCAGAAACATGCTGTTTAAGGAAATGAACTTTGCTCATTTAATAAATGCTGTTTGTTTTTTGTTATAACTTGTGATTACAGTCATGTAAAGTACTGGCACAGAGTGATTCTGTGTAGGACAGAAAAAGAACTGCATGTATGAGCAGAAGATGAAAGAAGCACAGACTTGAACAAGGGAACCCCAGGGAACTTGATCCTGCCTGAATAAAAGAAGTGCTGCTGGCTGCCAAGTTCCCTTTCCTCAGCATCCAGAGCAGGTCTGAAGAGAGTACAATGACATTTATTATTGGCTAGTGTGTGGTCATTACTGAACAAGATATAAAGAGCTTGTGATTTGAATAGTAGCTAGAGAATACCACAGACCCTGAGGAAGGAATCACTTAATGTGCTGTGTTTTAGTTTTTGCAGCAGCAGAATATTTTTTGAACTCTTGAGAAGTAGTAATTGTTACTCAGAAAGATGATTCAGAGAGAAGTTTTTGTATGGGGACAGCAATGGTGGTAGTTCAATGCATCATGTTTGTCAAGAAGCTGACTATTTCCAGAAGACGGAGTCCCTCGCTCACTTTTTTCCTTCTTCCTTCTCACTAAGAAATAGTGGTAAAACTATTATATATTAAAGGATCAGTTTAGAAATATGTGCTGACCTCAGTGCCTTTAAAGATTCCTTCTTGACCTTTAAAGGTCCCTTCCAACTCAAACTATTGTGATTCAGTGCTGCTGGGATAGTGCAGAGAAGCAGCCAATCCTTCCAAATTTTCAACCAAAATTTTCACCTATAGAAGACAGAATTTTGCTGTGCAAGTTTTCAAGGTATTTATGCTGATGCTCTCCCTGCAGGAGCAAAACAAAGATTGCTAAAAGGACTTCTAGATGGAGGGTGCATCCCTGATCATGCATAACTATCAGCAGACCAAGTCAGGACACTCCTGAGGCTTCTTTTGCTTGAACCAAGGGGGGAACAAATCATCTTGGAACTCAAAGTGGAGGAAGAATGCTAAGTGAAAATCACCTACTTTAATTGAGAAGTTAATTAGCAAGAACCAGCAGACTGCCATGATAATGGGGAATAGAAAAAATTGTTGCTGGAGTTGATTGGGTCCCTTTCAACTCAGAATATTTTATGATTCTATGAATTTTGAATTTTTGCGAAGTATTGCACAGGAAACACCAGGTACAAGCATAACATTCACTGTCATTCTGACAGTCTTAAGTGTGTCCTCCTGGATTGCTGTTTTACCTTGAAGTGTTAGTAAATATGATTAAAAATAGGAATGAGGAAATGGGTGGGTGTCATCCATCTGATGCTACAGAGTAAACACATTCTGCAAAAATGAGTTGTCTGGTAGGACAATACCCCAGCTGATGATTAAAAGTTTCAGTTGTGTAGGGAGCAGAAGCCTTTCAACTGGATAACCATCATCTGAGACTGTCAGTAGAAAATGAAGGAAATACAGTGGTGGAAAGAGAGTAGATTCATCCTTTGGATTTATTCAACATACATATTTTGAGGGATAATTGAAAGTTTGGGATAAGTCTCTGTTCTTCTCAAAGTGTTATAAAGCTTAACTGAGGAGCCCTATCTAGAGCCATAGCCTGCGTACTGCATGTAGGTCAGCCTATTTGAAAATCATCTTTGCATCTGTCTTTAACTGATCTGCTGGGAAGCCATGCGGAAAAACACAGACTGATTACAAAAATGCTAGAATTAAGCTGAGAGGAGAAAAGCCAGACTAACCTGCTGGAGTCCTTTGAAAATCTTACTACAAAGATACAGTGCGTGTCAGTGTGCTTAGAGATTTGTCTCCAGCTGCTAAAATCAAAGGACTCAGTGCTTCGATACAGAAACCAAATTATCACATCTGTACTGCACAAATATTTGGCATATCACCCACCAGACCCTTCAGAGCTCGAGCCTCTCTGACTACAGCCAGGCATAAAAAACTGTGGGTCAGACCATTGTTTTTGTTGTCTTTGCTATCATCTTCATTATTATTATAATCATATTTTTAATCCTTCTTGAAGGGAATATGACAGTGATAGTTTACTTAAAAACACATCTGAGAGTCTTCCCCCTCCATGTGTGACTCAACAGACAGAGACTTCAGAGAATCGGGAATGCTTTTGTTGTCTGCTCCCACAGTCACCTCTGCTAGAAAATATGCATATAATTGTTGCTTAAAATTAATATTCCAGTCATGTTCTTCTCGGAAAATTTTTGTATATACTTAAAATTGCTGCGTCTGATCCCACTGGGCAACTTTTATGCCTGGAAGAAATCAGGAAGCAGCATACAGCATGTGCTTGATTTAAAACAAAAGAAAAACCCAACTCAAACCAGAATGGTTGTTCAAAAACACAGGCCTCGAAAAGGAGATGTTCTTTCTCAGCAGACCAGAGAAGTGATGGTCTAATTCCTTGGTGGGATTCCTCAGTTCCAACCAGAAGAAATGGCCTGTAGTGTTATTTTATATCTTTGCCCGTTCAGTTTGTGGCATCTCTCTTGTGGATTTCATGATGCAGCATCCCTCAGGCAGAGTAATACCTGTTAGTCACCACCATCTGAGTGCGCTTTATGTGATTTGGACATGCAGAGCTCAAAAGCTCCAATCAATGTTCAGTGAACAAGATGTTCATCTCTTCACACAACCTTGCCATCAAGAATCCAACATAAAAAGTCCAGCTAGATTATCAGTTTTAAAACTGAACTGTCTCCTGGCTCCTAGCTCTAGTCTAGTCAGGCTTTGATAAAACATTGAGTTTTCTCACTGCACTGAAAAACAGGAGGAGATGGCCACTTGCATCTTAAGTTGCATTTTGCCTGTGTACAAACACACACAGATGTCCTATATTCGTGTGTAAAACGGCACCTGTCTTGGAAATGACCTCTGTCTGAGACATCGAGTGTGTGCAGGCACCTTAATGGTCTAACAGTCTGAGACACATTGGATAGAAATATTTGCCTGCTTTGCTTTATGACAAGTAAAATAAGAGCATGGAATAAATCAACTACTACCAGAAGGCATGGTGCTGGCCCAGCAGCATTATTTTTGGGTTGATGGTAGCTGTCATCGCTGGTTTTCCAAGTGGCACAGCAGCTACTGACCTGCCTGTGCTCCAGCCCTGCCTAAGACACAAGAGCTATTTCATGCAAAATTGCTCTCTAATTAAGTTGCACAGTGGTGGAGCTAGCACAAACTGTACTGAAAAGGGGATGCCACTTTCCAGTAGGTACCAGAAGCTCAGCATGTCATTAAGCAAATAGAATAAGTGGCTCTTCACAGCTCAGTGCTTACTGCATTTGACCTTGCACTGCCAGCTGTTGTATGTTGGCTAGCAGTATCCCAGCTATACTATTAACAGGACCCTGGTAGTGACTCCAGTTACAGTAGGCTAATGTCCCAGCTGTATTAAAAAGTGAGTTTTGTTTTGAATGGTAGGCTGGGATGCACAGTGATGTTTCATAACCTGGTGCTGCTCTGTCAGGGTATTATTACCCGAAGAATCCTGAGGAGCTGGAAAGGAAAATAAACAAGAAATTTGTAGATACATGCATCCCTTTGCCTTCACTGTTACTAGCAGATGTTGCATAATTTCCAATAGAAAAATGTATTCTTTAGCTGCTGATTTGACATTCTGAAATGCAGGCTATTACATGTAAACTGAGAGAAGGTTTCATAAGAAATTGTAGATGGAAGATGTCTTAAATCTTCTGCTAAATGAAGTAAAAATTATATTAGGGAGACAGATCATCCAACTGCAGAAACTATTCACCTCAGAGTGAAAGAGTGAAAGACATTAATCTGGTAGACTACATGAATTATCTAGGCTGGTTACAAACCAAAACATAATTAGATATGGTTGGTTGCTTGGGGTTACTTTAGACATCAAAGACGAGGGAAATGGGAAGGACAGAGTGGTTACTGAAGTAGGGATGAGGAGCTTCCTCAGATCCAGTGACTACATGAGCGTTGTCTTGGCATTATGTGCACTATGCTGCCAGCTGCTCTGCTATGTACATACCCATTCCCCGCTGTTTCCTGTGCACCTAGAAGTTGTTGTTTGTAATGAAAATTAAAGCTTTTGGGGTCTTTCTCTTAGGGAAAAAAAAATAGTGTGACACTTACAGAAGATGTGGAAATAGATCCAAAAAGATTCATGCAAGTACAGAATATGTACGTGTGAACAAGTAATGAGTGGCTTGGCATTTTGCTGTGGGAGAAGGTGTAGTGACCATAGAACTGCTGTACAGGCACCCCGGAGAATGATATCCTCTTTGTTTATACAGGTCAAAGCAACCAGGAGACAAGCATCAGCCTCCACCTCGCAGGAAAAGTCATGTTCACTTTTTGCAGCTGTGTTTCATATTTGTTTCTTAGTGGAACATGACTTGCATTGCTTCCATTGAAACCCCATTGTTGCTTAGTCTCTGTACAGATGACTCATTTTGAAGGGGTAACCATTTGCTGTGGCCTTAGGTGCTTCTCTCTTGTGTGTTTGCTATTTTCATTGTAAATACTTACTTGTAAGTATGTCCTTGTGAAGGCTTCATCTGCTGCAATCGTTTTTTGTTCCTTATTTTAACAGTTTAGGAAATTCAGTCTCCCTTAAGTAATAAAGTATAAAATATGACTGGTAGCACTAGTCTGGTCTCTTAAAATTACCTGGAATTGCAACTTCTCACACTGCTCCAACCAAAGGTAGCAATCCCACTGTGCTACATTGGGAGCAGAGGAAACTCTCCTCTTTTTCACACCATTGTTTCACGTCACTGTTTCACATCTAGTATTTGTTCAGGGATGGGATCAAGTAATTTCCATCATGTTTTATGGCACTGGCACAGAGGGTGTTACTTTATTCAGCCAGCGTGGACCTGGAGCTGAGACACTGCAATCTTCTTTTACATTTTTCACCTTGCCTGTTTACCCATCCCTGGGGAGATAAAAGAAGGCCGATGAATGTTCACAGATTTCCCATTCCCCTCTCAATATGTTGCTATTCAGAATGTGAGAAGAGGCAGGTAAACCAACTCTTTCACAGAGCTCAAAGCTGCCCTGCTTTATACAGGTAATAAATAACCTCTGCTAACAAAGTCACGACTTTACTCACGACTTCCACTTTAAAGACTGACTTCTTTCTTTAAAGTCCCCAAGTCACAGCCTACTATCCATCACAGCTTCTTGTAGGAAAGCAGGGGGATTTATGACCTCAGTGTTCGTGCCTAGCACGATCCTTAGGGCTTGCTCAGTCTCAAGGTTTCTCTTCTTTTCCCCTTTAGATTTGAAAGGAAGAGGGAGGATGTGAGAGTGAATGTACCTGCAGCAGGTGCAAAAATAGAATCAAGATACTGGCTGTCATCATTATGTTTAGACTGCCAAATAAAATAATGATTGAAAATTAAGATTAAAACTGGAAATCTTTTTTCATATCTAATGAAAATCAGTAATCTTGGCATAACATATGGTGCTGCATTCAGCTCCTAGTGCTGTAGGAGTAGTTTGCAGCTGACAGCACATATGTCTGTACAGTATGCTTCAAAATCCCCAAATTTAGATATTTTATTGAATCAGTAATTTTTAAGCTTGAAACGTAAGCATATTCCTCATCCCCTTTCTTCTCCTGCTCCACCCCCTACACCTGCAGAAAGCATCTTGAAAAGTTAAACGTTCCTTAATGCTTTGGCTTTATATTCTGTGGTCATTGGGAGCAATCTCTGCTCATTTGGAGTGATCCTTGCTCTCATGCTTCCAGTATTCTTTTGGAAAAAAAGGCTTGCGTTTCCATTAAGGAGAGCAAATGTCTCCAGAGTCTCAGGTGCCATCTCAGAGCTCATATATTACCTGCCAGGAAAGCTTCCTGTTGCGACTGCCAATATGGGTTTGAGCATAGAGGGTATGAATTATAAGTACAGTGTGATATTGTGTGTCTTCCCTGACTGACATGGTAAAGCTTTCAGGATCTCTGTGCTTTCCCTTTGCAGAGATTCATTAATCCTGTTTGCATGTTCATCTCCATACATTCACCATGCATAAACTCTCACTAATTCATCAAAGTGCGCAGACAATTGTATTCTCCAAGAAGAAAGAATACAGAGTTCTCTCATTAACTCATTCTCTCTTGCTTTGCTTGGATCCGTTCATGGTAAAATGTCAGATTTTTTTTTTTTTTTTTTTTTTTTTTTTTTTTTGTGCATTTGATTTTGTTTGTGTTTCATTACCAGAAGAACTTGAAACAAAATTTTGGTAAATTTATATTCTGGCAGTTGGAATCCAGAGCAGAAGACCATGTGTACATAAATTAAAATTAATTTTTAAAAAAGTGGTTTAATGAACACAGAAGTAACACCTCCTTAGTCTGAATCAGAGGCTGGGGATAGCACGCCTTTGCAAATTCATGTACATTAGCCCACTCTTCTTAAAGGCAAAAATCTACTGAGTAGTGAAGAAAAGATAACAATTCAGCATGAAGTCAAGCTTAGGGATGAGGTCTCATGACTGCTAAGGTGAATTAGATAGGGGGAAATATTTGAAGAATATTTGGCTGTAAACATCTGCATCTTAAAGGATAGTCTGTATGAAGATAAAAGAGTGCAAACTTGAATATACTGCAAAAGTACAACCTAGGTGCACTTTCTACTTTATGCATTTTGATACTTAAAACCTGAGGTAACCTCTTTGAATATGCAATCAGACTGCAGGAGGTTGGGATTCATTTGCTGTATTAATTTGCCTATAGCCATCCTTTGCAGAACTGTGGCGCACAAGCAGTGTGCAGTTGTGTACCAGCATGTGAGACGGCCCCCTTTCAACATGTTTTATCCCAGCTGAGGGCTCTTTGGCTCTCATCACCCTGCCCTGTGTACTTAACTCCCCTTTACTTCCAGTCTCTCACTGACCTGCAAGCTATTCTCAGTGTCCCTACAGGTATCCAGCTTAAAATCCTGTACACTGGATCTACAAGCCTTTCGGCAGAGGTGCTTTTACCCTACTTCATCAAATGGATTCTGTCTCTCAGCTCTTCTTTCTTAAAGAGGGATCCTGGGCTGTGAAGCCAAAGCACAACTTGCAACACTGGCTGCAGAGCTCATTGTTAATTCTCAATGTGCATCCACACCTATTCAGGCTTTTCCCATCAATGAGGTCATCCCCTGGGCTCTCATGTTCTCTGCTTTTTCCCTCAAAGCTCTGTAGTCATTCTTGTTCTAGTTATTCACACTGGATGCACACCGAAGAAAGAGATAAAAATCTATTTCAGAAACTGTGTTTCCTTGATATTTCACAACTTCACAATATCTATTCTATGACTTTTCTTAAAAGACCAAACAGACAATACTAATAGTTCTAATTATTTCAAGTAAATAACTTGAAATACGATTTTGCATCATTGATTATTGGCTTGAGTAACCTGGATGTTCTGGATATGTAAGATTTGTTTTCCAGCAGAGCTATCTACATATATTCACTTTTTTGAGAAAAAAAAAATTGTATCTGTTAAACTGTACGGGCTACTATCAGTCAGAAAATATTTGGGGAAAAAAGGTTGAATCTGGAATGGAATATGTAAAAAACCATTATGAAAACAGGAGCCAGAACACTTTGATGGTATTCATGAACCCTTTCTTTCATTTTTCATGAGCAGTGACAGAAGCAACGTTTTCGTAGCAAGAACGTTTGCAGAATTCCACCTTCTCTGGTAATTCTTCACTAATCTTTTCAATATTATAACAATTTATAATATAAACAAATCTTTATATTTTCCATCTGGTTTTATAAAAAGTTTCAGCAGCAAAGCAGAGAAATACCACAAAAAACTAAATCACATAGGTAAGTAGCTTTTGCACAATGTATATAATGAAAGTTGTTTGCTCAGGATATTGGATAAACTTAAGCAAATTAGGAAATATCAGTGTAAAGTGATAAGGACTTCTTGGCAATATCTCTGTGGTTTAGTTTATACTGGGTTTATTTTTGGATCTTAATATTTCGATCTTCCATTCCTCTACCCCTGAGAGTTAGTGTTTTTGCTACCTGTGACAAAAATTACTTTCTCCTCATCATGTCATGTTCTGAAAGAGCTGGCTGCTATAATCCGTCTTCCTTTCAGCATTCATCTGCTCATCTTGGATTCTCATCCTGATCCACCATATCAGGGTCTTAGTACAGTCCAGGAACATATGGTGTATCATGAAGAAACCGTTTATATTCCTGGTGCAATCTCCAGCAAAGGTGATTAAAACTAAATAAAGCTCTGATGATATTTAATAACCAAGGTGTTTTACCTTTTCTATGTCATTTTCTTGGCAGCTTTTAGGAGTGTGTGTATGTGCTGCCCTCTAGCAGGACATCCTCTTGGATAGCTGTTGTTTCTGTCACTCAGTTTTGTACCTGTTCCAATGTTGCTTGAGAAATACTGATGGTCTCGAACTCCTTATTAGCGTGTTGTTTTTTGATGGATGTTATACACAGATGAGTAGTTGAAAGGACATTTCCATGTACCCCTTGTCCTGGAGTTGGGCAGTTCTGTCTGGATGTCATGACAATTATCTGTGCTGCCTTTTCTGAAGAGCTCAAGAGCTGCCCCAAGGGCTGTCCTTGAAGATGAAGTTTGAGTTCTTTAGAAAGAACTAACCTCATTTGGACACCAACCACTATTTCTGCTGGGACCAGTCCTTTACTGCTTTGAAGTCTGCTACAAGTTGTGTCAGGGAAGGTTCAGATTCTGGTATTAGGAAAAGGTTTTTCACCCAGAGAGTGGTTGGGCAGTGGAACAGGCTCCCCAGGGAAGTGGTCACAGCACAAAGGCTGACAGAGTTCAAGAAGCATTTGGACAATGCTTTCACGTTGTCCACATGTGAGAATAACATGGTGTGATTCTTGGGGATGCTGCTGTGCAGGGCTAAGGGTTGGACTCAGTAATCTCTGTGTGTCCCTTCCAACTGAACATATTCTGTGATTCTGTGAAATATGGAAAAAATCTTCATTAATATGTGTTTTAGCAAAAGGAAAATGATCACTTGAACCAAAATACCAGAGCAGAAATGCCAGCCTGGCCCTTCTCAGAGACTGAAGCGTTCTCTGCATGTCTTAAATAATATGGGAGAACTGAAACATCATGTGAATGTCATTGAAAGTGCCAGGGAAATATGTGGTTGCCTCTATATAGATTTAAGGATGATGTAATACAACTTTCATTAGGGAAAGGTTAGAGGCTCAAACACTGTCAATTTTTTCACATAGAAAGTTGTAATTTCCTGCCAAATTTTAATTTATTTCTCTCTGGAATATGAAAAATGCTGTTTAATTACATCTAATTTTGACAGGGTACATCTTGGAAAATGAACCTTCACTGAGGAAAACTTGTAATTTATGCCATTTATAATTGCACTGATAAACTTTGTTTAAATTCTCAGAGAGAGGAACCAATCACTGACTTTTTTCCCCTTTTTCTGAATTTGTGTTAGATTTATAAGACTGCTTTCAAGTGAAAGTAAAAAATTATCCTCAAGCTGTTAGCACAAGTACCCCTCCCCTCCATTAACACTCATTTCAGGTTTTCATAAGGATATGATAATTTATGAAAATAAATATTTCTCTCCTGGAGTTTTTCAGTGGGTTTTTGATTGTTTGGGTTTTTTTGGGGTTTTTTTTTGTACAGGGAGACCAAATCTTATTTTCTTTAACACCACTCAAATGGTAGAAATGTTGGTTACAAATAGATGAAGAAGCTAGGATCATTCAGCCAAGAGAGAGAGGCCAAGTGGCAGGTCACTCAGGTTTGTAGGCAGCTGTAGGAGGAGGAAAAAGCCTTTTTTCTCTTAACTGCATCTGCTCAGGAAGCAATCATCGTCAGGTGCAGGGTATGTAGCTAATGCTGCAAGCTATCAAGTGATTAGGGGATTCTAATGCTCCTTCCTAATACTACTTATCTTTAGGGTGCACCAAGAGGGCCTGTTGCTGTGGTTTTGGGCTTATCCCCCTACAATGTTTTGGGAGGGGGAAGAGAGAGAGAGAGAGTGTGCGTGTATTTTAATCTCTGCAGCTGCTGTTCTGACACATCTCAGCCTCTACAGAGACATAATGGCACACTAAGCCTCCAGAGGTACTGTAAAGCATAACTGCAGTCTTTTGACAAACTATTTCAATGGCTGCCAGTTGTCTTCATTTATTCATTTATTCCTATTCCTTTATCAGTTATTTGGGTCTTTTTTCCTTGTCTTGAAGTTGTGTGTGGGATTTGTTTGTTTGGTTGATTTTTCTTCTTTTATTTTTTTTCCTTCCCTCTAATTTGATGTTACGTATGGAAATGGAGAGTGAGGTGCCTGTTTACCAACCAGTGCGTTTTGGATGCGATACTGGGGGGCCCTGCCTGGGAGGGACAGTGTATTTCTGATGTCAATACCCTACCTGCACTTAGCAAGACTAGGGGGAGACCAAATGAAATAAGTGCTAGCTCCACATAAAACAAGCAAAACAAAATGTGAGTTCTCAGTGCTGTGAAGACATTGTGTTTGAGTAAATCTTTTTTGTTGAGAGCGAGACTTAACAGTGTATTTAGAGTAAACTTTTAGGTAAATTGCCCTCTGGCAGGACTTGGTTGTGTTTTTTAGGTGTCTTTAAACATACTCAGGAAAACTTTATTTTTAATAACTGTATTGCTAAAGTGAGTGCATCCTGCATCCACAAGACTTGACAGTCATCTTTGAACTTTGTTTCTCTTCTTTATCCCAAGTATTTTTCCACTGCCTTGGAGAATAGGGAAGGACAACTGGCTCAATTCCTGAAGCAGTTCACAGTTTTCAAGTTCCATGATAACTTTCTTTAACAATTTAATTCAGAGTGAAACAGAAAGCATCTAGTTCAGATCTACAAAGAATCACAGATAAACTTTGAGGCTTTTAGTATGAAAAGCAAAAGGTTTTAGACTTCAGCAATATATAGGGGAAAGTTCACAGAAATAAGAGTAGAATTATGTATTGGTAAAGCCATTTAGTACTGTCATTGGAGCTCTTGCTGAAACCTTTCCAAATGCATGTTTTGTGCAATCTGCTTTGAACAGGAGTCCTAATACTTGACTCTCAGTGCATGGACTCATTGTATAGTCGAGTGGGCAAGAATATTATCCACATAGAGCTACTAACTGGCCTTAAGGCAGCCTAAGGCAAAGCAGCAGGAGATGCTGAAGAAAGGTTTGCAGCCAGTTGAATGGTTGTCTCTGCTGTCATAATTTACAATATTTCTCCTCTCCTGCAGCTGTAAAAAAACAGCAGTCCTGCTGGGAACTATAAGAATGTGGATGAAATGGTAATCAGAATAATGATGTGAATAATTTGGAACTTTAATTTGATTACATAGCAACTGAATTCAATGTAGGTCTTATTAGTTACAGCAGTTTGCATCCAAGTCTGAATTTAATGGAGAAGTATACCTGCACCCTATTTTAATAAATGTTGCATAGTTATTTCAGTAGTGTTAGAAAACTTTCAAGTGTCCTTATCATAAAACCCATCCTTGAACAGTTTGAAGAACTCTTAAGTTTCTTGGTAGCAGTGGTGTAATTGCTGTTGATTGAGGTGTATGATTGTCAGTCACATAACTGTGGTTTTGTGTGCCACCACTATTGATGTGCACAGAACTGACTGAGCCAAAGCTGAGATCAGTGGGCTCAGTTGAAGTAACTGATTCTATGAATTTGGTATGAAATGTTTTCTGGAAACACAACACAGAATTTAACTTACTGTAAGATTTTAGTATGTCTACTTACCTTTTCCAAGATCGTATTGCCATTTGACCACAATCTGTATGAGTAGGGCAATGGGAGGTGATATTTACACTAGAGTTCATTTCAGTGCTACTGCCTGAGGTGATGCGCAGCAAGAAGCAAATTGCCTTGCGCTCAAGGTCATATGCCAGAAGGATCCTTAGGCGTGCTGCAGTTCCTGTGTCTCTAAAAATGCACCTTCTGGCAGGAAGTCCCATCATGATGGTGGTCCTATTGCTTTTGCTAGGGGGGACCCCCTATGCCACAGAGTGGCATAGTCAGAGTGGGAGAAAACTGTGACGATGCAGCATGTCTGTGTGGGATAGAGCCAAACTAGGGCCGTGTGGAGGAAGTGTCACACTCTGAGCAGAGAGCACAACATATTTTTTCTTAATGACTAAGAATGTGCCCTCTATTCTACCTGTTATGTGAAAGAGGGAAGAAAGAAAACACTCTTCTGAGCTTGTCCCCATGGTCCTGCCCATGTAGCTAGTAAGGTGTACCAGCCTCCTCTTTTTCCAGTTAAAGTAAGAACAAGATGTAATTTAGCTCTGTAATTCCCCATTGCAGCAATCAAGTTACCACTAGATTAGCTAAAAAGGAATAATTTGTATATTAGTAGTTTTCTCTTTTCTCTAGAAACCTTCTACAAATGTCTTCTAGGTCAGCCTAGAAAGGTCATTTGCCTGTGGTGGCAGGTTCAGAAGGTACAGTTTGGTATGATAGCTGTTTCTCTTAATTTTTATCCTTGTCAATGAATGGACTTTTTTTCTTTGTGGAAAAAAAAAAAAAAAAGGAATTAATATATTTTAGTTTGAGGAAAATTCTATGGGTTCTTTTGTTATTTGGAGTCTTCCAGGATTTTTGTGAGCAGCTACTGCTTGGGGTTCATTTTCAGCCTGCTCAAGTGAGCTGTAATGTATGTTCTATTACAGTAAAAAAAGCTTGTCTCTCTACATACTCCTTCTTTGGGAACATATACTTTATGTTCACTTCTAGTTTGCTAGTTTAGTTGTTTTTTTGCCAATATGGATAACCAAAAAAGTGCTAAGCTTAATTTGTAGTTGTGAAAAACTGCCTTGTAAATCACACACAGATGGAGGACTGGCCTGGTAGAGGGTCAGGGTTGTGTTATGCATGTGCAAAAGTTGAGTTCTCTGCACTTTCACTTCTAAAAACTTCTTCTTGCTCAATGGAAGTACCTTTTTTGTTTGTTTTTAACGAGTAATAAACATTCTGGTTTCTTAATTCTACCTCCCACAACTCTCCAACTCATGAGTAACCTTAAATGTGAGAAATCTGAGCAGATTTTTAAGCCTGTTTTCCAGTGTTCAGTTACAGATGTTTCTGGTTTAATGCAACACTTGCGAAAGCCATCCTTGCACTGCTGTCACAGCGGGCATGACCTGGGAACAGACGCTTGGGAGCAAAGGACTTGGTCTGTAGCTCAAAAAATTTGCCATTAGCTGTAAAATAACTGTTCCTATTTTGAGCAAATAAAATATCATATCAGCTTCTCTTGTTATTTCTTTTCCTGCTACCTGATATGCCATAAATGAAATGGAAGCACGAGAGCTGTGTACTGGGCAGTTTACCATTGATACCTCCACCCATGTTTCTTTGCCCTGAGATCTGAATGTGTTGGTCCACATCTCAGACAGCTGTTGATGCTCTGCCTGGTTGCTCTTGTGCAGAAATGAGATCTAGATACAGCTGAAATTTGGCTGCAGCCAAGGGGGCCTCCAGACCTATGTGGCTCTGTAATATGCCTGGAAGCAAGTAGACCATGTTTAGATTTTGTGATAAGCCATGTATGCACTGGTAATATCTGAAGTTAGATAAGATGCATTTCCCAGAGCGTTACTAATTCAAACATGCACATTTGTTTTATTAAATAAGGAAAAAGCATGGCAAAATTAACTTAAAAAAAAAAGGGGAAAAAAAAGCTGCCTGATTCTTAGATACCACTGTGAAAAGATGCTATAGAAATTAGATACAGATACTGAATTTAATGTAATATGGTCCTTTGTGATCTAATTACACAAGAATTGCTAGGGTTGATTTTGTAAATGAAACAATTGGGGAACTTTTTAAAAAAAGTAGAGTCAGCATAAGATAAAAAAGCAATTTCCTTTAAACTGGAAGAACAAGAAATCACAGTACTGTGCATTCATTCCACATAATAAATCATATCATATTGAATACTCAGGATCTGAGGTGACATTGAACACTGGAGACTTTCCAGGAATCAGCAGTAGCTAAATTGGTGCAAGTAGGCAAGATATCAGTCTTTTGTTTCTTGTACAGCTTAAGGATAGTCCCTTGGAAGTAAAAAAAAAAACAAAAAACCAGGATTTCCCTGACCTGTATTCAATTCATCTAAACGCAAAGAAAACAGATTTTTTCTACAGTTGAATCCTCCAAAAAGTAAAGAAAAATTGTTTCTGGAAGCTGTGTTGCTCAGATTTTGCCAGTTTTAATTGTAGAAGGCCTGTTTTGAAGCAGTATGATGTGAAGCAAAGGGATAAACTCAGTGGATATGAGGGCTTTGAAGCACATGGCTCTTACTGTTGTATTTCACCTTCTGTCTAGCTTGAATTTTGTACCTTTCATAATTCAATCGGTGTTTCCTGTTCCTTTCTCCAGTGCATACCTGTGGTTTATGTGAAGCAGAGGACTGCTTGTTCTTGGAAATTCACCAGGGCAAGCCCTTACAAGCACAAGACAGGGTGTCAGGGCATTCTTCAGCCTCAGGTGGGAGGTGGACAGAGCCAGCCACACCTGCTGGCTTTTCCCATATTTCCTTCAAAGCATAACCTCATTATTTTCTGAAGAGCTCTTTAGGTCACACAAAAGTGATCTTATTTAAACCTGTGTAAAGCTTCCTGCATGAATATATAATTTCATTTTAGAAGAGAGTGTGTCCTGTAAACCAGCAAGCATAGGATAATCTGAAAAATGTATATCTGAACTCAACTGGGTACCCCAGCAGGATTTAGACTAGTTTAATTCTGTTGATACAAAATTATACCATTTAATTCCTCCAGTGTAATGTCTACACACGTGTAAAATCACACCCATAATTAGGCTGTAATTAGCAGGTGTTCTAATGTTGGTGTAGATAACTCAGGCAGTTTTGAAACAGATCTCTTTCTGGTCCATGTTTCCCATGGTGGTGTCATGGGGGAGCCTTGGGAGGTCCGGAAGGGAGGTTCTTGAGAAGGCAGAGCCAGACTTTGTGTGAAGGAGCACAGAAGCAGGACAAGTGACAATTGTCTTGAAATGAGCAGGGAAGAGCCTGATTTGCCAAAGGGAAGTTAAAAAAAAAAAAAAAAAAAAATTGCTGTCACTATGACAGCAGTAAGGCCTGGACCAGCCTGCCTAGAAAAGCTGTGCAGCCTCCATTGTTGGAGGCTTTCAATACCCAGCTGTACAAAACTCTGAGCACTCCAGTCTGTGATCCTACGTCCTGGGCTCATCTCAGATTAAATTAAACCTAATGGTGTAGTCTAGGAGTAACTAACACGCACCACCCACTAGGGGCTCTTCTTACTGGGGTCTTTAGAGGAGATTTGAAAGAGATCAGAGGAGCATGGATGGAGTATGGGGGCATTAAAAGTTGTCTGGGTATGGAGAGCAGAACAGGAGAGGGTGCTAACTTATTTGTGAAGGGCAGACGTGGAGATCACTGAAGGGTAACACAGTGAAGGACACTTTATTCTTCATGCCTGCGACACTATTTGATCAATAGGAATACTGCTTTGCTAAACTGAGCATTTGTACTCAAACACATTAATAGAACTCTGAAAATTGCTCCTTCATCACCTTCCTTCTCATGGCCACTTAATTATGTTGGCCACCTGTCTCCAAAATTAGAAAAATCATCATCTTATATGATATGCCTTACTTAAAGGGAAACACTTGGGTATGCAGAATACTTTCTCGGCAAGTAGTTCTTCACAACAAAAGTGTGTTTACTCGGATTCATCTGACCTTTCCCTTCTGGCCGCTGATAGTCATGGAATTTGCTTTCAGGAGCACATGCTACACCTGTCATGGTCCTGTCCTGGATTTAGTGTGAATGGTTAGAGAAAGAGCTAGTACATGTATTTCTGTGGTACAGACTTCTGTGGTGCTTGTCTGAGAACTCTCTCTGCGTTGGTACCTTTTGTAGTCACATTATGAAGATTTAGAGTGCAGAGCATCTGTGCAAAACATGCTGACTTTGACATCTGAATGAGATTTAGCACAAGTCATTCATTTTACAGAAAAACTTCCAGTTATTATATGGGACGAGGTATCTCATCTGGTATTATCAAGCTTGTTCCCAAAATAACAGATACCTGAATTTCTAGCCATGTGTTTTTTCCATTTCACTGACCAATAGTGTCCTTGTGGGTTTTTCCCCATAGTATACTCACACTTCAGCATTTTCTGTAGCAGATAAATATTGAAGGCTAAAAAAAATAATTGCTGTTCTTCGTGGAGGAGCATAATTAGATTTTGCAACTACAGTGCCAGTGTTTTGAGAGGAACATGGTGGGAACTCTCCTTTTCTCAAAACAGCTGCCCTATATACAAGATTTCTAGTCCAAGAGACAGTTAACAAAATCCAGCTTTTCAGGTTTCCAAATTAGATTTTACATTGCATCTGTGAAATGCTTTCGAATTGCCCTGATTACAAAATACTTCTTGTAATCAGATCAAGTTGAACAGGAAATCCCAACTAAGTGCAATATCTCGTGAGTAATGGCTGTACAAATACTTTAAATAAATTGTGAGCAATTTCTTATTCAGTGGCTTTAACTAATGTTATTAGGATGCTTAATTGACTTTTCTCTGTGTCAGGTTTAGCCATAATGCTGAAATGTGAAGAGAAGAAAACATCTGAAACTAAGGTGCGGTACCTCATTTACATTGAGGGATGAGTGACAATTTTTCTTTCATAGATCTGTAGGAAAACACTTTGAGGAAAAAAAAAAAAGCATGACGCAAAATTTGGGCCCTGTTCAGAAATACTTGTTTGGATATGTGAAGAAGGAAAAAAGATTCAGGGGATGGGATGGGGAGCATGTGCAAGAGAAGGGGATTATCTGTAGACAGGAAATTGTTATTGATTTTGTTTTCATTGTGTGGGTGGGTCAACTCCACACAACTAGCAAAACCATTCCTGAGATAGGAAGATGAGCATTCAAGTTGGTCCTGAGTGCACAGTAACAAATTTTTAAGCTATGATCTCTATCCTGAAGTATATATCATTATATGGTGAGAAGAGTCTATTTTTTAAGTTATTATTCTTTTCCTCTCTTAAAGCCTTTACAAAGTTTGACTTTGCCTTCATGTGGCATAGGGTGGAAAATTTTCTTATCTCCAAGTATTTGTACAACACAGGCTTGTTTCCTTACAGGTTTTACCAAAGCAGCCTGAAGATTTCTGTTGAGTTGGCTTTGAGTTGGAGGATTAGAGGGACTGGGAGGATTGGGGTTTTTTTAATGCACTCCAAGCTGAGTAGAGAATATTTGGTTGATAGAAAAGTCAACTTTTTTGCTTTGTGTTTAAGAGTTCTTGTGGTACATCACTGATTACATTGTCAGCACCTGGAGTCAATGTTGCACACAAAGTTGATTTAGTGCCATTGTGCTTTCTTTTGTTATTTTGATTTAGTTGTTGAATTTACATCTAACTCACCACTTGAATATTTAGTTATACAGACTGATTTGTATCAGTTATATATTTTCTTAACAAATTTGATTGCTTTGTTCTGGTATAATACAGGAATATTTGTCCAAAGATAAGGGCGAAGACCCAAGCCAGTACACATTGCTATAGCTATGCAAAGATGTTGTATTTCTATGAATTGAAAGTGAAATCAGTAATGTCATTCAGTAGGGTTTTGTAATGTTGGCATCAATGTATGTTCAAAGACTATTTCAATTTCAAACACTTCGATATTCATATAAAAGGAGCCAACTGATAGTTTGATTCAACTATCAGTGTTTAGAGAGAAGAAGATGTAGAATTTTGCAAGATTTTAATTGAATCAAGTTAGTTTAAAATAAACTTCAAATTACATGGTTTATTTTTATATCATTGCAATGTGAATCTTTCACATAATATTAATAGGCACTGCAACTTGTTCTACAAGATAGCACAGCAGTTACTTACATAAAATATTAAGATAAAGATATAAACCAAGGGACTTCTCTTACATTTGCTGTTCTGTTTTAAATTATTTCCACTTTATAAGCAATAGCAATATATATGCTGAGAATTTCTGTGAGGAGAAAAAAGCCTCTTTTCAACACCCCCCACCCCTATCTCCCCTGTCTCTTCACCATTAAGTTTTTTGATGATAAACTATTTGGAATATGCATGAGTATTGCTAAGGAGCTGCAGCAGAGATGGATTTAATAATTAATGCACAGGAATTGTTTATTTCCCCAATATATTGTAAAGTTTCATCATTTCAGTAATGATAAACAGTCTTTATGGTGCTGGGGCATTGAAAACACAAAGGAAAATGAAAACAGTCTCTGAGATTTGTTTTTCATTTGAATATGTGTTTTTAATATTTTTAAATTAAATGCTAAAGCTTTTTTATATATTCGGTACCTACATATTGTTTATTAGTGGCCATTTGTTAGATTTCAGTGGGACCTTGCAGAAATAGTGATCAAAGTGAGATCTTCCTTTTATCAGGAGCTTGTTCCTTTCATGAAAAGAATCTGTTGAAGGACACTGTCCCAGATTTGTCATGCATTTTTGTGTAGCTCATGCTCACAAATATATAACATAATCAAATATAAATATTATTATAATTGTCTATTAGGTATTTATTTTTTGCAATTTAGCCAGTTACTCCAGTGTTCATTTTCTGCATTTGGGTTTCTTTTGCTGCAGTGTAGTGCTTTTGTTTTCTTAATTTTATGTTATTGATATGGGGCTGTCTCATAAATTTATCAGATTTATTTCTAATTCTAATCTCATTCTGTAAACTGTTTGCTTCTCTTCCAATCCAAAACAATCCACAAATTTTAGGTGGCTTCTCCAATTATGATATCAGAGTAACTGCTGGAAATATCGAATGCACCTAAGCCTGGGAAACTCTTCTTCCCAGGGATCCTACTTAAAACATGTAATTGGTCTGTGCTGCATGATTAGTAGTTACTTATGTAGATAGATGTTCCCAACAAATTGGTCAATTCAACAGTGATTTAAGGGAACAAAGTCAACAGGCTTAATGAAATACAACACTTGACAGTCACATCTTCTGCTTCCATTCTCCTTTCATTCTGCCATTCCCTCCAACCCATGAGGTCAAGAAGGAAATTAAATTGATTAGGCTTAACCTTGTTCTTGAAAAGTCTGTGGCATTTGGGGGTTGGGGTGAAGGAAGGTGTCATACAGCTGTTTGTTTAATAATTTAATATCATTCCTGGAGACAATCAAGCTGACTTGCCTGTAATTCTTTTTCTTCCCTACTTTTTTTGAAAACTAAACACTATTTGGTTTTTACCCAGAAATAACACTTGCATTTTTTCCACAACTTTTTTCCACCTTGTTCCTAAATAATACTGGGGTAAATTTTATCATCTCAGTGACATGAATAAAACTAACTTAACTAAATATTTCTTGACCTGTTCTTTCTGTATTTTGACCTGTATTCCTCCTTCATTGTTAAAGCTAATTTAGGTACTTAGTTATAATTAAATTTTTTTATGATGAGGAGACTTTGAATACTTTAGTCTCATTGTAGGCTCTCCTTCCCCCTTGATTAATGGCCTTGTTAATTAACTGAAATACTTGTTCCTGGTCTACTTAGAGAATCTTCATTACTTGTAAACTGTTTTGCCTCTTTACCTTTCTGATTTTACCTGATTTTTTTTCCCTTCATATGGATGGTGAGCTATATGGGTTTTTCTACTCCATGTTTTCTATTAGTTCCTCCTAATAGAAGTGTCTCATTGCTCCTAATTAGTGTAGTTGTTAGTTTGCTACAGCTTTTAAAATAATAAAATATATTTGTCCCTATTTTGTATTTATTTTCTTGTTGATAAATCCTGGAGCACCTGCTCATACTTCCTTTCAGGATGATACTTGGTTTCCAGCTTTACAGATGTTTTCCTGATGGACAATGTATTAAAGGCATCAAAGGACAAGTGCGTTAAAGGTGAATGACTATGAAAGACACATGGACATACTGGAGGCAGGCCAGTGAAGGGCCTTGCAAATGGTTAAAAGCCTAGAGCATCCCTCCACTGAGGAAAGGCTGAAACAGCTGGGAAAGCTCTCTTGTGCTAGAAAAAGAGGGCTCAGGGGGAATCTCATTAATGTCTAAATACCTGAATGGAGGGCATAAAGAAGATGGTGCCTGGCTGTTTTCTGTGGTGCCTAGGGCCAGGACCAAAGGTGATTGCACAGACTGAAACACAGGAGGTTCCCTCTGAACATCAGGAAATAATTTTTCACTGTGAGGATGACCAGAAGGGTTGTGACGTCTCCATCCATGGACATGTTCAAAACCCAGCAGGACATGGTCCTAGACAACCAGCTCTAGGTGACCCTGTTTGTTCTGGGGTATTGGACCAGAAGGACACCAGAGGTCCTTTCTAACCTCAGTCCTTCTGCAATTCTGTGGTAGCTTGACACATCAAGATTGTGGCTTGTTCTTGTTCTCTTAAGGCTGTGGTTGTCACTGCAAACACTTCTGAAGTGTTGGCTTAGTGAACTACAGCTTAGTATAATACTTCAGAGGCTAATAAATGATTAAACGACAGTAACTTTGGAGATTAACAGGCATATTTTGGATAGAGATAAGATGATGGGATGCACTGATACTGCCACCTAAAAGATTATGTTTGCACTTTTTTTTCTTTAGAGCATCTTGTTGAGTTTTTGGTGTTTTGTGGTTTTGTTTATTGGCGTTTATGTGTTATTCTTTGTTAATTTTGTTTTTTTTTTTTAATTGTCACAAAAAATACCTGCATGGTTTGGGTCTAAGTTCACCACACTGGGTCAGACTTGTCAGAAACACAGGCTTTAAAGGGTGCTTTTGTTCATCAAGTCCAACCACTATCCTGGACATCACATCCAAGATCTCTCCTAATAAGCACTCATCTTCTCACCATATCCTTTCAGTTGGAGAGAGAAGCAGCAGGCAACTGTTTCACTGACAACTGTTAGTGACAAAAACAGTGTTCCTGGTTTACTCTAACTTCAGTTATTTATAGAAGATCAAAATTAGTCACTTGGAGTGGCATTAAATGTGACTGTCATTAGTGAGAATTTTTGTCTAGCGCAGTTCGAAGACATATTTTCTTTCCTCCTTTACTTGTTATATGCGGCATCCCAATATGTAATGATGTTTTTTGCTGATATCCCTTCTAAGTGTAGTGTGTTGTCAGGTAAGTGTCCATCTCTTATCTCAGGGGTCCTAGGATTCATTTGGTTTATCTTTTTTGGTTTATCCAATTGACAGTCAATCACAGAAACTTCATTGTAAGTCTCAGAAATCTCTTGCTTTTCAGGACTTTAGGCTAAAGTTGCTCAGGGAACAGGTATTTTCTGTTTTCTGGTGAACCGGGAACAACTTGGAAGGCTGACATTAGGTCAGTAGTTTCTTCCTTTGTAATTCTGTTTCAGTTGAATTGATTTAGACACTAATCATACACACTCAAAACATGGGGTTTTGTAGTTAGCTTAGATGGCCTGTTGTGGTTTTCAGAGCACCCCTCTAGCAGACATGATTTTATAGTTCTGTTCATGTGTTTGTAGAAACAAAGCTCATATAGTCTTCAAACAACTTGTATTTAATTTTCCCTTTAAACCTATGAATGATCTCTTAGGCAGTCCATAATATCATTGAAAATGCAGGCCATCGTGATGGGGGAAGTTCTGCCTGATGACATTTGAAGAAGCCCCACGGTATATTTACCATTATCTTTGTTTTGGATGAAGCAGTGAATTACTGGGTGAGACCTCCTTGGTCGAGGACCTGAAAGATACCTATGCTCATGTGCTATCTACCTTCTTGTGATTACACTGTAGTGCCTTAGGTCAGCGTGTGAGAAGGTTTTTGCTGTTGTGGCCTCAGTATATCTGTGCTCTTCTTCACTCTTTCAACTTTAGGATTCTCTTTGGTGTGAACACCAAAGCCCACACTTGTTGCCTTTTTTATTCTGTCATCAGCTGTTGTCCTTCTACAGACTTTCAAGGATTTGTTTTTTTTATTTCATTTTTTTGTTCCATGTGTGGAAGAGTTGCAAGGAGAGAGTGAGAAATATCTCCTTAATGTGACATTACTGTAGCCTGTCATAAAACACAAGTTTAGGAAACAGAAAGCTTCCCATTATGAAGATGTTTTGATAACACTGAATGTGAAATATGACTACTTTGTCTACTGTAATATAAACAGGTTACATTTTCTTAATTAATTTTTAGCTTTTCTTATTTTTGTAGATAAAGTCATTCAATACTTAGGGCAGAACATCTCCTATACTGCAAAAAAGGTTAAACTATTTCTATTGTGTGTGTATAAACTTTACTTGTTCCTTTATTAAATGAAGGAAACAATGCATCTGTTGAGGAGAGGGTGAACCTGCATACCTCCTACATTTCAAGGATCACTGATTAAACCTGGAAGCCTACTTCTGTTGAAGGAAAAAACTGAGTAAACAGAAATATTATTGCTCAGCTGTAGCACAGTAAAAATATTTTAAGATTAATAGAAAGAGAAAGTTATCATAGGCTTGCACAGATTTTACTCAAGTTGAACAGTGCAAGTGATTTTGTGCCCAGTATTGCTGTAAGGTGTGTGTTGCTGTTGTATTACTTGCCCAAGATGTCCAAACGTTGATAACTACAGTTGGAGGCCTACACCAAAGGCCCTACACTGTCACCTTCCCAGGAGGGGTATTCCCCACTTTTGCCCTAATGTAGCAATTAGTTTTTTTATCTTTCCTCTTTCCATCACTGTGTACGCTGCTGAAGGCCCTTGTTGTGGTCTGACACAGAGTGGGACAGACCCTGCTGGCTCTGTGGAGAGGGGTGGGTGGACATCTCATCTGCTGCAGCTTGGGATGGGATCCAGGTTTCTGCAGGAGAGGGGTGAGGAATAAGCTCCTTGCTTACCATCAAGACAGGAGCATTTTCTGCTCAGCTGCAGATGGTCCAAGCCAGATCAGAAAGGAGGAAGCATTCAGCCATTTGGGTTGTTTCCTCCTCAGGCATAGTTGCTTGCTTCTGGGACAAAGGCAATGGACTGGATGGAAGCAAGCTGCCTGCTGATCTGGCTCCAGGCCTCCCACTGGACTGCACTAATATACAGACTTGCTGGCATATTTTAGAATTAAATTTGCATGTTTTGACTTAATATATTGTGTGCATATATGAGTGGCTTTCTTTTCCACTGAGAGATATTTGTTGAGTCACATCTTCAGGTGGTTCCAAGCATGCAGAACAAAGGAGCCCAGCTAGGGACTTCAGGGACTGAAGTCAGGGACTTTACATTGCAGTAAAGTTTTAGGTCACCCATTCTGCTCAGAAAGAGCTTATTTTAATTTTTAATCCCTATTTAATTTTTTTTCTTGCTTTCAAAGTTTAACTAACAAGGTCTACGGCTCTTGTTTTTGCATGGGTGAGCAGCCCACACTGCTTGCCACGGTAGGTGTTCTGGACCAGCAGCATATCACATTAGCCTGAACTGCATGGAACTGCTTGAGGGTGTATTGAAGAGTAAGCAAGCCTAAAACTTCTCATTTCTCAGCCATCTCTACTGAAAAGTTTGAAAACTGAGAGAAAATGCCTATTCAGGAGCAGATAATTTTTGTAAGGGCTTTAACAACTGCGAGTTGATGATTCAAGAAGCAATTGGTTGATTGAATTTTAATAGATGGCCTCTATAATTCTACCTTATCTCTCCTTGAAGAATTTCTATGCAATAGACTGTCATGAGTGTTTTCTTTCACACTGTATTTGCCAAATGAGATTGTCTCCACTCTAGAGGGGCACTGAAACAAAATCTGCTCTTAAATGAGTGAAGCTTCTGTCAAAGTTAATAGAAGAAATCCCTATTTTAAGAAAACTATGGACATTTCATCTAAATATTTAATGATAAAAAATATCACTCTCCTAGCCAAGATGACTAAGGTTTAGAGAAGCAGCCTGGGTTGCCAAGATGATACAGTGGGTTAATGGCAGGGCAAGAAGTAAAACCAAGTCTCTGACTCACAGCATGGCTATTTGATATTTTGAAACCTATTGTTTTGAGTGACTTCTTGGAGGCCATTGAGGAAGTATTTTGCAGAGCAAGAAATAGCTCCCATTTATGCATATTTCTAAGATCATTTCCTTAGGAGTGTTTTCTTATCCTCTCTTATTCTGTAGTCTCATTTGTTTTCCACTGGTTCTAATTAGCTGAATCTTTCCCTTGAGTCATGTGCTTGGCTGCTGTCTTTGCCAGCTAAGGTTTCTGACAACAGGTTTTTTTCTTCTTTTCCTTCTTTACCTGAAAAAAATAACTGGAGTAAGAGTTGCCTTACTTTTCTTGCTTATTAAATCTGTAAACTGGTGAGACCCCGAGTTACTCTCTTAGGTCTATTAGCACAATTTGTGCAATGGAAGAGGGCTTCCTCAGGTTCATAATGAAAGACGTATTAAGCCTAAGGCTTGATGTAGAGAACAGATAATTTTCATCAGTCCAGTGGATATACCTGTATCCTCTGTGGTGGAGTTTTTGTGTCAAAAAAAAAAAAAAAAAAAAGGCAAACACTCCATTCCCCAAACAACCCCAGGTGTAGGCTGGTTTTTACTTGGCTCCTTGACAGTGTTCAGATTCTTCTCTGTGGTCAATATTAGCAAAATTGACTCTCTGTTCTCTAGTTTCTCAGATTTATGGTGTGAGTAAAAATAATGTTTCATGTGTCAAGTTCCCTGGTGTATCTATTAATATCCCCAGTCATTCATGTTATACAAGTAAGGAGATGTTAAAAAAGTTTCTTCTATGTTAGATACATCTATTTACACCCTCCTTGGCTCTGTAACAGAGAAGGTGTTATCCTGTCTCTCTGTGAGGTTGTTCAAATTTAGTCTGTTATGAAAACAAGTTTAAGACAGCCACTGGGGTTTTCACAGTGATCAAATGCTTCATATAAAGGAATGAAAACTGTGCTTCATTGCTGCTAGAGTTCTTAGTATTCCTGAAGCTTTATTATTGGTGTCCCTGTAATTTTTTTGTTTTAATTTAATAAAGTGGAAAACTTGAAATGCTCTAAGAGAAACTGGCCTTGTAAACAGGCAGAGTTTAAAAAACACCCAGCTTAATCTGGGGGCCTCAGGAACTTTCTGTGTAAAGTTGTCCTACAGCTTGTAGCTGTTGGAGGGTTGGCACTGTTTGCATGGTGCAGTTGGTAAAGCACGCTCTGGTTTGTGTTTGTAGCAGCTGGATGGAAATGACAGATTGAGTAACGTGTTCAAGCCTCTTCTAGAAGGTTTCAGACCTAAGCATGAACAGTGAACTTTGAGCTGTGAAATGCAAGTGGTCACTTCAAGTTTCACATGTATTTCTATCCATGTCTATAATTTGTTTTAGGAAATTTCAGAAGTGGTAGAAGGGAATCTTTTGTATATGAAATGAATGCTTTCTTGACTTCTGTCTTGTATGAAGGAGAACCTAGATTTCTAGTTTATCAGGCGCTTAGGGGAACTTGCAGTGCTTTGACATTTGTCCAATGGCAGAGAATTATTTAGTCTGATAAATGATTAACACAGCCACAAACAGAACTTTGTGAATAGCAAAAGCTCTAAGAAAAGAAAATTAAACAGGCACAGGGAAGACAACAAATTAAAAGTGTCAGCTTTGTTCTGATTTAAAAATAGTTGTATTTAAAGTGTAATAAGAAGAAATTTTGAGTCTGAGCACATACTG
This sequence comes from Vidua macroura, assembly GCF_024509145.1. Taxonomy (NCBI): domain Eukaryota; kingdom Metazoa; phylum Chordata; class Aves; order Passeriformes; family Viduidae; genus Vidua; species Vidua macroura. The sequence goes on along the minus strand of NC_071571.1, from coordinate 66,195,159 downwards.
TCTAAGTGATTGTTGGCCATCAGATCTTAATACCTTATATAACAGCATGTGGGAACTGCTTAACAGCTCCTTAATGGGCCAATATCTTATTCCCATTCATGTCTACAATTGTTGTGTACTCTCCATGTTTTGTCATAGGTCTCTGTGTACATGGCTTCCCTGGTCTGACACAGAGCTACATCACTGAAAGTAGGTATATTTTCAAACAAAAGACTGAGGAATCAAGGAATTTCTCTCTTTTAATTTTCTATTTAGACCAAAGCTCTTTGTTGGGTAAAGTGATGAGCAAGAGATTATTTTGCAGTGCAAATTATGAAACAGAGAATGTGAGTGCCAACCTTTATGGTTTTGAACTTCCATTTTCAGAATAGTAAAATGATGTAAATACTATATAGTGAGGTCAAGCCCAGAAACTACCAATTTTGTGGAATGCCCTGCAGGGGCATAAAAAATTTGGGCTTGCTTCCAGCAGGAACTTTGTAATCTAGCTGAAACACTGATACTTGAGAGAATTTCTCTGCCACAGAGGGAGCTCTGTTGCTCATTCTTACTCTTTTTTGCCAGTGCTGTCAAGCTGACTCTTTGTATGGCCTCTCTGACAGATGGAAATCACTTAGGAAGGCACAAATGGAATGATTGCATTTTAGTACAATTCTTTCTTCCAAATGAAAAATAATTTACATTTTTAAAATACAATATTAATAACTCAAGATTATGAAGGAAAATATTGACTAGAAGCTGTTCTCTTTTTTCTTCTGCTAGCAAATTCTTAGAAAGCCCACAGAAGTGTCTGCTGTTACTCTGAAGGCAGTAGTACTTCTCTTCCCAGTGACATCACTGACTTGACCTGGATCTAAAATGGATCCTGAAACTGCTATCTTGGTGGTTAACAGATATTGCTACCCCATCATCTTTTATTTTCTGAATATTCCCTGTCCTTTTGTACCCATTACAGTTATGATGTTGAATTTTGTTTTTGTTACCCCTACATACTGCAAACTAGCATCTTATACTTAGAATTCTTGAGTAAAATTAGAAAAAAGTAGCAATGTAATATAAATCCTACACTCTGACCTGATGGATACCATCTGATATCCTGATCATATTAGTCAGTCCTGTTGCTAACTATACTGCTCACCTGATGTCCTAAGTGAGTGTTTTAAGGTTGGAGGAACCTTAAAAAACTCATTTGGGACACCTGACTACTATCTACATCGATATTAAACAGCTCTTTCCCTTTTTCAAAGAGATGTAGCTTCAGCCTCCTGTGTATCGGCACGTTCTCACTTGAGTGTCCCTTCTTGATGTGACAAGAGACTGGTTTACTTTGGTGCTTTTAATTCCTTTTTACTTCTTTGTAGTCAAGCCACGCTGAGTCCCATAATATCAAAACAAAAAAAAAAATCATCTGGGTTTTGACTTAACCTGGAGGCTGATGTTTGGATTTGGTTTATAAATGGTTTTGTTCGAGCCAGATATATATAATTGTTCCATTTAGAAAGAATTGCAAGTGATATAACAAATGGATATTTTTGTCTTGCATAACATTTGTGTCAATGTCCTAGAATTGGCATTAATGCAAATAATTATAAATTAATTTGTCTCTTGGGTTCCCAGTGTAGCAGATTATTTTCCTTAGATTAATGGCTCTGTTGGAAAGAGTGAATATTCAAGTTTCCGCATTTTTTTCAAAATCAGATGTCACTTTGCATAACAGATAGACATGTTTCTTAATAAAATGTTTTTAGGTAACCACAGTGAAACTGATAGCTCTCCAAGTGCTATGTAATTTCAAGCTGTATAAAACCAATATATTTGGGAACTAAATCCAGGAATCTAAACACTGCAAGAATACCTTTCATTTTTTAATCCATAGCCATGTCTGTTACCAACATGTTTTTATATCTCATGAGCATTGATATGTTATCTTAGCATTTTCCAATCACAGCGAGTTAGTTTCTTTTTAAAAGCTATTTGGCACTGGCCTGCCTTTAAGGGCAATAAGATAACAATAATGTATAAATTGTTCTCACTATTCATCCAGGGCTTTTAAGCTTTTGTAAAAGAACTGGGTTTCCCAGTGCAGTTAGTGAGTGCTATAACCACTCAGGCACCATAAAATGAGGTATTGAAAAGCTGGAGTGGGTTGCCTGGATCAGGCTACATATCAGTGTGAGTGGAAGTCTTTCCCTCCTGGATGGGCTGTTCCAATGCACCTAATCCCTCATGTGGAATCTGCAAATGCAAATCCAGCTCTAGACTTAAAGACGTTAAATTGAGAATTAATATCAGGGAAGAAAGGCTTAAAGGGGATTTTTTTCATTCATGCAAAATAAATCCTCCATGCAGTGGCTGATCCAGCTTGATACCCTTAGCAGAAGGGCTGTTGAACAAGCACACTCACTGCTGAGACATCTCTAAAGCTATTTAATTTTATCACAAGGCCCTTGGAATTAAAGGCCAGGAGACAACTGTTAGCTGCTGCTTGTCTGAGTCCAAGCATCATCAGGAATTATATCGTGCCACAGCCTGCCTGAGCTCTGTAAAGATATGTCAACTTACAGGTGAAATTAATTTTATCCTGAAGTATGATGGTGTAGAATTTGGTGACTTATTATTTTTTTGTAGGCCTTCACAACTGGAAAGGAAAGAAGGGCTGCTTTTTGATGGCATCAGGGCATTGACAAGCCATCACCAGCGGGAACAATAGTTGGCACTTTTGCGGTGCTTTTCAGCATTCAAGTACCACACATGCATCAGTTAATGTTATTCACCTCTCTTGATTCAGCAGCCATTAATTTTCCTCTCCTTCTGAAACAGGAACAATTGCTGGATGTGATTGACAGTTTATTCAGAGCTAGAATTATCTGTACAAAGAGGGAGCTGTGGGTTGGGGTTACTTAACTAAACCTCTCCAATCGCGGTGGGCTGAGTGGGCCGCAGGTGCCGAAGCAGCTCCCTGGCACCTGCAACCAGACGTGACGGAACTGTGGCAGAGGCACAGGAGAACTTTATTTGTCAGTGGCTGGTGAGGAGAGATTTCAATGCTGTGCTTGACTTTCAAAGTTCAAATGGAAATTTCCTGATGCAATTGTATTTCAAGTAAGTAACACGAGTCGACCACATGTCTTTACGTATGGAGTTCAACTCTGGGCATGAACTTATTTTGGGTGTGGCACACCTGAAGATAACTGTGGGCTTTAGCGGGATTTAGGTGCTGTCTGGAGGCCAAATGTGCATCCACCTATCTGTATGAGAAGTGACAGGGGAGACTGCAGGAAAATTATAATGTGTGGCATTCTTTGCTAATAAAACTCTTGGAAAATTCAGGAGAGGGAAAACATTTCTACAGGGTTATGCTGTTGTGGTTTTTGTTGTTTAAACCAGTACAGCTGAGTGCAGAATAGTAATCCTTCTAACAAATGTGGGAAGTTGAGAATTTAATTAGGCTTTTATATTAAGATATCTGAATAGGTAACTATTTGTTTTATTGGGTTTGGGGTTTTTTGGTCAGATGTTATGGTTTTATTTATTTGGGGTTTTTCAAGGCATAAGCTGAATTTATGTTCAGCTATACTATTAGACCATTATTTATCATTCAAACAAGTGAATTTTTAGAGTAATTTTTCATTTTGTCTATAGTAGTTTTACTCTGTCCCTTTCTTTCATTTTCCTTTGCAGATCTTATCCATATGGAAAAGTACCTGCAGGAAAAATGATCAACAGCGTAGCTAAAATGTTTCTTGGCAGCATTTTCCTCCCTCCCCAGTTTTGCAAGAGGCAGTATTTTTCTATGTCATGAAAATTCATGTCACCTGATGATTTCATCTCTTAAGCAACCTAAATTCTGCTTGATCAGCATGAGGAAGAGAAGATGGTATGGCAGAACATTTGCTTATACATGTTCAAAGCTCTTAAGAGAAACAGAAGTTAACTTGGGTTGACACAATCCTTTGCCACAGTTCTTTCTTTGTAAAAATTTTTGTCCCTGGAGGTTTGACTTTACAGCAGGATGCTATTTGACTCTTGACTTCTATGGGTTCAGAGATGAGAGAAGGAAATTCTTGCAGTTTAAGAAAATATGTGTAGCAGCTATGTAACCATGAAAAATCCAATTTTACTCTCAATATTTAACACAAAATTAGAAAACAGTCTGCCTCAGAGACTTTGGCTCCCAAGTGGGTAGACTGAATCAATGAAGACTAATCAGTTTATTCGAATCAGAAAATCAAGGTACTCTGCAAAACCAGATAGAACATTCTTCCTGATACAGTGATAACTAATTATATTTCACACTTTTTTTTTCCCTTCACTTGAATTTATCACATAGTTCCATTCATTAAAAAGACTAGATAGTTATCTGAACCATATAACACCATCAGTGGGATTACTAACCTAATTTTTTAATTAGAAAATTGAGAGTTTCAGGAACAGTCAACAGCTAGCCAAAATCACAGTAACAGCTATGGCCACCAGGTAGTAATACTGTTATTTTCCTAGTTTACCTTGCTTTTGGCCTCCTTAAACCCGCTCAATAGTTTCCTGAAAAACAAGCAGGTGTGAGAATGAGTGAAGTTCATTCTTTTCAGAAATGTGCTGAACCTGAGAGTTTATTTGCTTTCTAAAATTTTTCAATTTAAACCCATTCATCAGAAGGCTTTTTATCAAAAGACATAGTGCCCTGCATTTTACCACTTCCATTGCTTTCTGTTTTGATACTAGTTTATAAAATCATGTACTGCTTTCCTCTCTCCACTCAATTCAGTTTATCTTCGTACTTTATAATGGAGCATCTTGGAATAAAGTCAATTAATAATGTGCCAGTAAATTAGCCATGACATCTGTTACTTTCAAACCTTTTATTGGCAGAAGTCTCTTGAAGTTCAGGGAGATAGGGAGCAACTTGCTCCTTTCTGTTAGATGCTTTCTTTTTCAGCAAGGTTTAACTGTGCTAGGCCAAGGTTTCTTAACTCTGTGACCTCTGAAGTCTGAGGCAAGTCCTGCCCAACTCCCGCTGATGTCCACTGTCCTTCCTGCTTCAAAATATCTGCTGACTTAGTGTTGCTTTCTCTGGCTTGTTTCCAGTCTCCTTCAGTGTCCCTTCTCCTGGCATCTGTCAGTCTGTGCCTGGCATCTGTCCCTTTTTCATTTGTGTAGTGGCAAATCAAAATACAATTTTCTATTTTCTTTTTTTTTTTATTATTTTTTTTATTATTTTTTTTGAGGGGTAATAATTATTTTTTCATCAATACCTGCCTTTTGTCAATACATGGTCCTTACTGGGTTTTAAAGGGATTATTGTAGCCTTGAAATTGTTCAGTCCCTTTCTCTTAAGGAAGGGAGTATTTGCTTTAGAAGTCCTAATACTGTTCAGTAAAATTAACCTACTGCGTGGCAATTGTACCTCTGGGCAGGAGTGATTGTTCTCCCTGCAGGAAGTGCGCTGTTGCTTTCAGAAGCTGTTCTTTATTGATATATCCGGCTGCTCTGACAGCTTAGATGGGCATCTGAGCTTACAAGCACAAACCAGAAGTGGCACTGATCAGGTAACACCTTTTAAGACAGCAGTCTGGCTTTGCCAAAAAAGTAACCTTGTGATCCATCTAGGTTTAGGCTAGATAGGAAGAGCCTAGCAGGGACGCCTCTTTTGTTTCTTTTCATTACTGATTTGAATGCTTTGCTTAACTGATTTTGACCTTACACATGTCTTTGTTTTACTCATGTTTTCTTGACTCTTCATCCTTTGAATGTGACAAAGTTCCTTGTTGGCTGGAATCTCCTTAAGTTGCCTGTTTGCAAGATTGAAGACTGACTTTGCTCTCACATGACTGGATCCAAAGACAGATTTTGGCACTATACCACTCCTCTCCTCTTCCTTGAGTCTTGTCCTGAAGTCTTTCTGCAGCCAAACCTCCCATCATTTTGAAGATGCTGAGGACATCAGTGTGCCTCTGATGTATGTTGTACTTGCCTTATAAATGCTCTTTGTGGTTCTGGTGGCCCTGTATTGGAAAACATATAGTACAATGAAAATGTCACAGGAGTGGTAAGGGTGATCAAAACTAGGGAAAAAAATCTGAGAAAGAACTGCTTACTAGGAGTTTTCAGCCTGAAAATGATACAACTGAGAGGAGGTACAATTCAGGCATATAAAAGGGGTTGGGTGCAAAGCAAAATTATTGATCAGTTGTCCAGCACCATTTCTAACATGAGGGCTGGGGATTTAAAAGTTCACATGCTGCAGAGTTAAAGCAAACAAAAAGGGAGATGATTCTTCGTACACTGTGCTGTTAAGTTGCAAATTCCTTAGGAGGATACTGATGGGAAAACTGTAAGTGTTTTTAAGGGAAGACTGGAGATATTCATGGAGAAAAAAATCTACCAAAGGTTATAACCACAAAAACATTTCTTTTGGATTGGGTAGTCCCTGAACCTCCGTGTATTCAAGCCTTGAAGAATACACTGGAAAAGACTCATTTCTTGCTTGCTCTATTCTTGAGCTGTCCTGTAGGCTTCTATTTTTGTCAGTTATCAAAGCCAGGATACTGGGTGAGATTGCTGTTAGTTTTGTTGAGCTTCTATGTTCTAAAGCATCTCAGCAATGATATTCAGGAATATAAATCAGAAAATAATTGTGGCATTGTTTTACAGAATCATGGCTATTGCATGGGTGGTATAGTTAAGTTTATAGTATTGCAGTGTTTCAGTATCTCCAATAAAAGTCCACTGGGTTGAGTATTGTCCTGATAGATGTGAAATCCTTCACACTAGCAAGGGGAGCAAACCCAAATCTCTCAACAGTCTTCCCATTTCTGTACTACATGAAAGGTGGGCAGCACTGCCTCTTTTTTTCTTTTTTCTTTTTTTTTTTTTTTTTTAAGAGGTTAAATATTACAGTATTTTACTAGCTTGTTCAAGAAGAACCTGCCAGATGGGAAGCTTTGGGGGGGAAAGATGCTTACAATCAAGTGTCAGGTCAGTAAGAGCAGAGAGCTGTGGTATGTCTGGGTGTGCAGTTCACACCAGAAAGTTAAGGTTCAAAAACAGGTGTAAGTTCTTGTTTAGTTCCAGTGACAGCTGAATCTACTCTCATTTTTTTTCTTTCTTCATATATTTCCATTAACATAATTGGTCCATCTCCATACTTAGCTTGCATTTAGTTAAATTTTGTCTAGCTGTTCATTTCTCCTAATCCCATTTTATCTGCACTCTTATACATATTTTGTACAATTATTTGAGCTCAATTGCGGTTTTGCAGTTTGTAAAACTGCTATGAAATTTGATGGAAATTTTCTACTATCTGATGGAAGTTTTCTACTTGTATTCAGAACATAATTTTTCAGTCAGTTGTGTAAGTTATGATGTTACTTTTGAATATCAGCCACTGTCCTGCTAGCCGAGAGGTCAATATGAGCTAAGTATGGAGAAAAAAAAAAGGAAAAATGTGTTTCATGAGACAAATGTGAACCACTGACTGTTAAAAATATTTTGGTGTAGATGATACCCACTTAAAATCAATTTCAGGTGATGGAACTAATTTTAACATACTACTTGTCATTTTGCAGTGTTCCTTTATGACAAGTTAGAGAAGTCTCAAATTATTATTTTATTGCTAGCTATTTAACTGTTCATTAATAATCTAGAACTTCCTGCCATAAAGAAATACTTTAATTTTAGAAAATGTCAAAGGATTGAAATTTGAAGCAAATTCTTTTATAGGAAATGGCTTTCTACATGGCAGTTGGCAAATTATATTGTGGGGTAATTTTTTATATATATCATGGAAGTTATAATCATTCATAAATATCTTGGGAGATTTTTCTCATTTAGGGTATTTAAATTCTTCAGTCAAATTCAGAGTGCTCTTTTAAAATACTATCTTGAACAGTAATACAGCTGAGGTTTTAATATGGCATATCCATCTATGCACTTCATATGAATATGTTCTTCATTATATGGTCCAAAGACAGAATAATTTCGTCTATAGTTTCTGGTGGTCTCTAGTCTATAATTCTAAAACCCTTGCATGTGAAGAAAAGAAAATGCACATAAGAACGAATGGAAAGAGATGAAATTTGGCTACCTGTTTTTATTATGACCCCACTAAACTGGGCACATTTTCCTTCTTTTAATGTGTATTTCATTAAATACCTAATTGACTCTAGTCACTGTAATCCATCACTCACTGTGAGGCTTTTTTTAAAAGAAATTCTTAAGATGACTCATGATTATTCTGGAAAATAAAGATGTGCATCTATAGAAAAGATGCAATGATACAGCTGTCATTCCTAAAATTTGATGTGAAATTGCACTAAGATGAAAAATACAGACTCTATTGCAGAGAATTCTAGTCATTTATATGATTTCTTAAGATCTCTATTAATACATCCTTTCTAGTCATACTAGGATGAGAGCACAAATGTTTGTCATACAAGTGGGGAATTTTTCTTCTTTTTACTCAGTGAAAGTGTGCAAAGTTGAACTATTATGAGGATGAATCTTGAATTCCTTTATTTCTGCAGTACTGTCCAAAATAGACATAACTTAAATTGCTGGAATCAAGCCTAAGAGTGTCATGGCAGATTGTAACTTAGGTATTTTGAAACATTAGTTGCAAGTTTCATTCTGGAAATAATTGGCCTCTTTTATACTGCTCTCTTATACCAAACTTGCTGATACACTCCTTTCCTTCTGCCTAGTATTGTTAAAAGAAAATCTTCAGAAGCGCAGAAGGTAAAAATTAATATGAGTATGCATGTTGCTCAATAAATTACTTTGTCCAACTAAAAGACTTGTCCGAAGCCATATAATTTCTGTTGGAAATATTTGGAAATCTATGCCTTTTTCCTTAGAGTTGAACTAATTCCAAGTCATACATTTGCAAAATGCCCATAACTTATTTTCCAAGTTCAAAATCAAACCAAGATGTGGCAGAAGAAATCAGCTGTAATGCTGGTAAGTGTAGCAAAACATACCTACTCAACTAGCCAGTGCTTGATTTGTCATTCTGTCAGAAATTTCTCCAATATTAATGCTGATTACCAGATGACAGAAGAACATTTGTGACATGTATTTTCAAAGTTTATACCCAACTGTCTCCTTTTTATTCTACATCTCTATTCTATATTTAGGATCACAGCTAGAACCTAAGAAGAGTTGAGGTTCCACTGGAGAAAATAGTTACATATTCATACAGTAGAAAAGAGTTAATGCATCTTCTTTGCAGTGAATTTAATTTGTAATCATACTGTAATTTCATTGCATCATTACAATGAAAACAATAATTTTCCAATTTAGGAGATAACCCATGAAACTTCAAATGATCAAACGTGATGTTTCATGTGTTGCTTCACTGCCTTTGCTCTTATCAAAAGTTTCTTCAGAGTTAAATTATGATATGAGAATGAGAGAAGATGCATATTCAGCATAGGGTTGAAGATTAATGGTATTTCAGCTGAACAATTCTACTGCCCAAGAATTTCATGTAAGGCTACTGGTTGCCTAGCATCATTGAAAACAGTGTTGTCTGAAACAGTAGAGGAATTGTAATAGCTGCAGTGCAGAATTCTTTTTTAGCCATTACTTACCACGACCAGAAGTGAGTATCCTGCTTTCTCTTGGTTGGATTGTCTATTGAGCAATAAGCTGACAAGAACGATAATCAGCATACTGGTTTAGTTCCCTTTTTTTGACATTCACTGGAAGGAACTATCAGAGCCATGTTGTCATGTCCTCTTGAGTTGTGTACAATGAAAGCAGGTATGGTTTTTTTTAAAATACTTTAAATATTGAAAAGAAAACCTAAATGCCATGGAGGACTTCCATAATAACTATTGAAAGTAATGCTTTTAAGATGCTTTTTGTTTTAAATCATGCCAGCCTTGAATTACGATAATCTCAAACAGAATATTGCTGCTCTATGTCTGGTCTAGTGTATAACAGCATATTCTGTTCATTCTGTATAAGAAGCTTTCTATACACACACTTCTTGTATGAAACTTGCTGGCAAATCTTAGGTTTCATTTTCATGTCTGAAGACTTGAAAATAGTAACTCTGTCTCCCATCTGGATATTATGTGGGACTGAGAAGTGAAATCTGATAATCCTAAACAATAGGTACTATAATGAATGAGGATTTTTAATTTCCCTAATCTTGAACATTTAGAAAGGCTACAATTTCCCACATACCAAGTGTTCAAATACAGCATCAGCAGTAGAGTTGAAGTCCTTGACAGCTGGGAAAATAATGTCCTCCACAGGCTGGAAGCTGTCAAGTGATATGTTTCCAGTGTGGAGATTTCTGTGTGGAGTCTCTCCATGGGTTGTTCCTGCCTTGGCAGAGAGCTGTGTCAAAAAAGGTACTGTCAGCATCTTGTATGACAAGAGGGAGGAAAAATCTAGCATCCATGCCTGAGGAGGGTAAATGAGCAGAGTTGTCTGTAGTGTTTAATTACAAAATGAAATAAAAAAGAAACACCAAAAAATCCCACACCAAACCTAACAGTGGTTTCTATCTCTGCCTACTTGAACTTTTTATCTGTGAAATACAAAATAACAAGTGACAGGAAAACATAACATATGAATTACAGAGTAACTCAAGAAGAACAAAGCATCTTTATATATAGAATTACCTTCAGATATGAAGTCTTTCTGTATAAATAAATCAGTAGTATTTTCATTAAGCCTAAATTTTATACCCAAGATGGTGGCCAATCCTGCAAATATTTTCCATTTATGTTGTCTGAAGTTAGGTTTAAGAGCCACATCTTGTGGACTGCTTTCTAGAAGTTCTGAGCTCTGCAGCTCTCATCAGATTGGCCAAAGGTACAATTTCAGCATTCTGTGCCACTCAAAACTTACTTTATTCAGAACTTGATTTGAAGAAACACTAGAATGTAGCTTGCAGATGTAAGTTATTGAGGAAGAAAAATAGCATAAGAATCTGCTAGACATATTTAGAAATTACTGTCTCTGTTTCTCATAGATCTGTTTTAATTATTCTGTTTTAATTATTGGAACCTTCAGAACCAATGGTTGCATATATGTTGTCCCTGAAATTTAATATTATTTAAATGTTTTTCAAAGTAGACCCATGAGAAAACAAATAATGAGATGCCAAATAAAGCAGATATTGTTGTATTGACTTTGCTCAGTCATAAATTTACCTTGAAAGATACACAATTTTTTAATTGTGCTTCACTTTTCTGGAAAGTGAAGAAATCTGTTCACAGATTTCTGGAAAATTAGTAATCAGAGGTCAGTCAAATAAAACCCTTGATCAAAAGATATGGTTAATTAGTGAGTTCTGTTATCTTCACTTGTGCAGTTCTAACCTCAATTAAGGTTTAGAGATGCAAAGTAATTTTGAAGCAGGAAGGCTTGTTTTTTAAAATTAGTTCTGGATAATGCTACACTCACTAACTGTTGCTGTCAGCTTTCAGTTCCTTTCAGGGCGTGGATTTACACTGAGTACAGGGCAGAGCCCAAAAGTGTTGCATCAGTCTGCAGCACTCCCACCAAAAGTGTATACAAAGTCTAAAAACTGAAATCAGATTCTGTACTTGTCTGCATAACTGGAACAAATTCTGCACTCATAAATGCCTAATCTCCTAAGTCCCATGTGTGGTCTTCCAAAGCTTGGTCCTGCTTCCTGTCTTTCATGTCTTCTGTAAGCTTCTGTTTGAAGGTGAGCAGGGAGGTTGGGCTTGTTTGCATGGTCCTGGTAAAACCTGGCCCAGAAAAGCATGAGATTAAAGGAGTGTCTTCTGTTTGCTGCTTCAAAATATGTAATAGCTACTCTTTTATTATTTGTTCGCACAGATCTATGGTCTCAAACCAGGGCCTGTTTGAGCTTGCTACTGTGTAGGTACAGAACAATTCAATGGGTGTAGCTGTCTTAGCAGAAGGGTTGTTTAAGTGGAGCTTTTGTAGAGTTTAGCTCCAGGTTGTTCCTCACCACTTAAGCTCAAGGGGTGGGGAACAATCCAAAACTGCAAGGAAACTGTTTACACAGAGGTGATGCACTGATTCAACTAATTCACTTTTATGTAAGTTAATACAACTTTGTTGAGCCTTTGATTTCCCATTAAAAAAAAAAAAAACAACCACACCACCCAAAAATCACCAAAAGCAAAGCAACAAAAAAACTCCAACCTATTTTGACACACTGTATCCTTTGAGGATTTTGATATCCAGGGCAGTAAGTCATTGAATGCTACCTCGGGGTGGGAAAGAAACATATTTATCTGGAATGTGTCCAAATGTCAAGAGAAGCATTTCTGGTTTGCATTGGTGTTTTGTTTGATAAAAGATCTGCCTTAACTTCCCGTTCTTCTATTGGTAGGAAATCATTGTTTAATGCAAATCTGTTCTTCCACTGGCATGGCTTAAGAAATCTGGAATTGACTTCATTTGGCTTTGGCATTTATTGCCTATTTTTACAAAAGTGAAAAAATTGTTTTTAAACCAGTTGTTTTGTTGAGATACACTTGAAGTCTCATCCTCTGAAAAGAGATTGTGATTTAAATTGCCCCTGAAGCATTTAGTCTAGATTTTTCTTCTTAGTCGTTTAGGAAACGTTCATATTTAAAATGGGGTAACTGTTAGACTTGCTTTGCACCAGAGGTCCACTTCATCCAGTGTCCTGCCAGTGTCTCTATGACATATTTAATGAAAGTTTTCTAGAGTTCTCCTCCTATATCTAAAGCATGTCCTGAAGAGAGGCAGATCTCTGGAGAGGAGTAAGTTTAGGATAAACTGGACTTTTTACTGAGAAAATGTATTTGTTTTTCAGACTGAAGGAAATAGCATAATCTTACTAGAAGTAAGTCTCAGTGTGACATTTAGCAAGGGACTGTCTCTTAATGCTAATGAAATGTACTGGACAGAGCTCATTTCCTGCAGTATTGCAATAATAGAAGCCTTGGTGGTGTTTTCTTCATGTTGTACCCTAATTTAGGAAATATTCATTGAGTTTCCTCTAAACCAGTTAAAAGCTAATCATGTCAAAGGATTTACAAGTGTGCATTGTAGTGTAAGCCTACTTTGCTGGGTTCATTTCTGAGTCTCAGTATGAAGTAATTTTGAAATATTGCTGTTTATAAGGACATCAATTTTTTTCTGTATAGATTTTTTTTTTATCTTTACCCATTTAGGTTCTTGTTTGGTGAAGTGAGATGAGTTATTTTCATGTAACAGCAAAAAATACATGTGTTTGAGAAATGAACATTGTTGCTTCTCGTCTGTAGATAAAATGAGAAGCAGCAGCATGTTGTACTAGTTGAATGTAAAATGGTTTTAGCATCATGAACCCCAAAGCAAAGATTTTCTCACTGTATGGAAGAAAGTACAAGGCTAAGTTCCACTCCTTCCTGCATTCAGGGAAAGCTTTTGTACCTTAGCATAGCCCTAAATAATAACTATACAAAAAGAGCAATACAGATGCTTGAATATGTGAGATCTAATTTTAACATAGACCCATGGAGACAAGCTTTCTACTTAGCCTTGCCAGCTGTACATATGCTTATGTTTTCTGAGCACGAGGGAACTGAGTCTGCAGTAAAACTAATAAAAATCAATTCTCCTTGATTGTGCTGTGTTGATTGCAGAGCTGCCAAAACCTTGAATGAATGCAAGTTTTCTTTTGGTTCCTAGAGGAATACCCAAGTGAGAATATAAAGGCTGTTATGCATTCTTCACCAGTTATGAGCTGTTTTTCAAAGACTGAGGAGAAGCTGAGTGATAATTCACCTTTTGAAGAATAGGAGAAAAAAGTACTTGCCTGGGTAAAAAATGAATAGGGGCAGTAGGGCCTTGTTTTCTGATTGTAACTGTGAATTTCAGGTCAGGTAAGACCATTAGAAAATGTCCTGGTCACACTTGAAGAAATGGTTTAAAGTACTCTTACTGCTTTCCTTTTGGTGCATTTTTAGCCTTTCTGTCATTATATAAGCCCCTAGAATGATTATAAGTAGAGTTCAGACCTCGATCTCTCCCCCCTGGGAATGCTGATCCAGCAGTCCAGAGTCCTGGTGCTCCTTCTTATACTGTGGAGTGGTAAATAGCAGTCAGGTCCTGAGTGGGGCATCACTCCATGCAAACTGTTCCCACAGGCATCCCCTTCCATCCTGCTCCTCTTTAAAAATAACTCAAGTAAGTCTGTAGCAGGGGTTCTGCTGTTTCACAGTTCTGATTGCTTTTAGCAGAACTGTTTGGGTGTTTTTCGTCTTCACCATTGCATTTGCTGACAAGTATTCCACCCCAATCTGTCTGCTCATAACAGAGTCCAAACATGCAAAGGACATTATCTTTAAAAACCTTATTTCTATCCGCAGACCCATAAGATCTTTGGTGAGCAAATTACTGGGGGTTTTCCCTCCGTCCTCTGTCACGTGAATTCACTGCAGGTGGTGAAGGAAAAGAGGAGCATACTCTTCGCTTTTTTTAAAAATCCAGGTGCCCAGCATGCTGGCTCCATTTCTATAAAAGAGTAATGTAATGACTGTCACAAGTAATAGAAGGTAAGGATGTTTCATGTGCCCTTGGTTTAAAAAGAAAAAAGGAAGTTTAAAACATGATTAGAAATTACTTGAAGGTTGGGGAAAACTGGCAGGGAATAGTTGTGGAAAATAAAAATAATCCCATTATAGAAATAAGTTGACAGGTGGGCACTAGAGTATCACTACCCAAACAACCAGATATGTGAATTTTGGGAGCAAAAGGGATGGACACAAAGCTCCTATAAGTCTTCCAAGCTTGTGTGGTAAGCCTGCTGTCTGCGTTTCAGTGATTCTGCAGAAATTCATCCTAAGTAGTAAAAAATAAAAGTAATAAAATAGCAGGGACATATTGGTCTGACCAAAAGAAGAAAACAGCATGCCAGATTGGCCTAAGTTTAATGAGTTATTGAGAATCCCCTGTGGTAGTTATCACAAAGCAGCAAAACTGGTGAAATATAAATCGAATGTTTTTATTAACATTTCAGTCATTCTCACAGGGAACAGGTCTTAGTTTTTCAGTGGTGCAGTTGTGAAATAGCAAAATCTATTAAACCCTCACTTTTGTCAAATCCTGCCAGGTAAAACCTAGAACACTTTTTGAAGAAATTGGCCTCTTAAATTTATGGCAGAAACCAATCACGGGAAATTGGCTTCACTAGTACCATGCACATTAAGTGTATTATCAATCAAATTCACTAGCTGTTTCTTTTTGAAATGTGAAGGATGCTGTTGTAATACCGTGTTTAATTCTATTTTTCTAAGTTGTAAAGATTCCTCCCTATGGGGACATGGTGTTGGGATGAATGCTTTGCTGGGATAGGTTTTACAAATTCCCACCAGGTCAGTAGTAATGGGTTGGAATGAACTCTGGAGGGCTCCTGTGAGATGCTCATAAAAATACCATCAATTTTTTAAATAAATATTTTGAGTACTTCTTTCCCTGACGTGTGGATGGACTTTGCTTCCATCTTACCTGTAGAGTGCTGGAGCATCCTCAGCAGAGGTTAAATCCTTGAACTTCAGTCTTTTCAGAGCAGCTGATTGCCATCAATGACTTGTGCTCACATACCACGAATTGCAGTGGAAAATACACCGGGCGATGAGTCCTCCAGGTTTGTGCCTGTTGAAGATTATCACAGAGAAATCATGACACTCTGAGCCACTGCTTACATTAGGATGTTAATCCTAAAGGATCAGCAGAATGGAAAAGCAAAACAACAAAAGACAACAGTGCCAGGCTTCCCTTCCTCCCCAAAACTGCATTTGTGCAGTATTTCACATGCCTGGCACATGGCCAGAATCTTTGGGTGGACTTTGGGGGGTTTTTCTCTATGTAGATATTTTGACTGCCTAAACTAGGGAGGGTGAGAAGAGGTTTGCAGCAACAGGCAGACAGATCAGGGGCAGGTTCAATAGCTTTCTTGTTATTATGAATTTTTGAGACAGTCCATTGACACTCGGGATACCTGGTTGTCTTTCTGCTGCATGTTTTAGGCAAAGAAAGCTAATAGGAAATATTTGTTTCCTGCTCTGAAAATATTTGGCACTTGCTGAAGTCTCTCACTGAAACAAACCCTATAGTTCTTAAAATTTAATTCTCTTTTTAGTGATGTGAACCTCTTCACAGTGATTCTTTCTCTACATTATTTTGTTCCTGCATAGTTTGTCCCAGACAAGAAATCTACAACTAGATTTCCTACCTCAGTGGGGACTGCTGAGGGGTCTTCTGTACACTTGGGAGGAATTGCCTGGTTGTTCCCTTGAGGCCACCGTGTACAGCAGGACCTGTACTGCAATGACTGAAACAAAACAAGCTTGAGGGGATGAACCGTAAGGGCTGAGCATTTCTGCCCCCCGAAGCACCTGAGAAAAATGCAGCGAGGCTTTCTCATTGCTGAGAACAGGTTGAAAAAGCTCCTTTCCCTCAAACTAACAACCAGAAAAATTGAGACCAGATGATCTAAACCATCATTGGTTTAGCTCAAATTGTTTTACTCAACAGCTTGAATCTTTTTCCCCTTTCTTTCTTTAACACATTGCGTTTGCAGGCCCCGGACTTAATCCTGATTTAATATTTCTGTAACGGGGAATAGGATGAAATCCTCCAGATCAAATATTTCTGTTAAATAGCCTAGCAGAAGTGCAGATCTCTTGGTTCTGCTTATTAGGATTTGCATTTGTTTTGCAGCAGCTCATGGGAAGGAAGGCCAGCAGATCTGGATTTATAACAAAAAGACAGTTTGGGTAGGACTCATAATCCTTAACGAGGAGTATTTTCAAGGGAGGTATCTAAATCTGACCTAATCCTCTTGGGCCCCATATTCAGACAAAAGAACTAAAGAGACACTTCAAGGCTTTAAAGGAGAAATACATTTTCCATATTATGATGGTTACTGTAAGGGTGGATGAGCTACTGTCATCTCTTTTCCACACTGACTTTGAAGAGAATTTAGAGCAAGTACCTCAGATGTAAATGCTTATACTTTACAGTGGATTCATTGGGTGACATGAATACTGGCAAAAGAATTTTTTTTTTTTTTTTTATCTTGGTAACTCTACTGCTATTGTGTTATTTGGGATTCATAGCACTTTAAATGAGAGTATAATATGGCTTTCTAGCTCAATTCTTAGTTTAAGAGTTCTCTGTCCTTACTGCACTTACCAAACCCAGTCCTAACCTGTGGCTTGAGACCCTGATTCTTCAGTGGTCTTACAACCATGCAATAACAAAAAACTTTCCAAAAATCTGACTAGCATTATATGAAATATCTTCAATGATTTGGGGTTTGTGATTTTTTTGAAACAAAAAGAAAATTTTAAGTTGTGTTTTAAATAATACTTAGAATAAGAGACTACAGAATTAAATTACTTTTTTTCTTTCTAAGTTCCAACAAGAAACTTTTGAGGATGTCTGTCTTGGTTTTCTTAGCTCTTTGTTTTGAATCAAATTATAACCTTTTATTTTAAAGGTAATAAAAGGAAAAAAATGTGGCTGTCAGAGTCCAGGCTGCTAATGAAGTGCTTGATTAAAGTCCGATTTTAACTTCAGTCTGACACCCAAGCAGCTTCATATGTCCCTGGGACGAAAAGAGAGACTATCAGCCCTCAGCTGAATTGCAGGGTGCTTCTCCACCTTGTAACTATCAAAATCTGAAGATGGAAAACAGAAGAGAGGTTTTATCATGGTTTTGTTTTTCTTGTGGACTTCACACTTTTCTTCAGTGCTTGTATGATGAATGAATTAGATACTGTGTTTTTCTTCTGTTTCCTAGTGAGTGCTGCAATGTTGCCTGATTTAATGAAGCAAAATGTGTGTTTGTTTACTTGATACCATCTTCTAAAACAATTCTCTCTTTCAAAGTTGGAAATAAAACACAGTTTCATTGTAGTCTTTAAAATGCGTTCCCAGAATTAAGTGTTGTTCTGCTCTGACAGTTGTGAAGACCCACATTTCAAATACTTCAGGAGAGGAGCCTATGAAATCCCGCTGCAAATTCTTGTAAGTCAAAGCTTTCCTGAGGAAATAGGTAAAAAGTTTTGAGGTCTTCAGTGGCTGATGCAGGGGTAGAGGAAGATCCAGTTCTGAGTGGCTAAACACACTATGTGACTGCATGTTTTGTTCTGCCTGTTGGAGAAAGGTCTAGTTCACGACCTGGAGAAATGAGACGGTAGTAATTTGTAGTCTTTCTGAATATCAGAAGGCATTTTCATTCAATGAGTACTTCACTAAAATTTGAACAAATACATAGAAATGGCAAATGCTAAAGCACAGCCCTGCAGTGGTTTATGTATGAAGAGATGGCTTTTATGGGTGTAAACTGAGCGTGAGAATTAAATGCATGCCTAACTGTGTGTTAGAGACAAAGATGTACATCAAGGGTCATTTCAGTTAGAAACTGTTGTACCTCTTGTTTCCAGTTTCACTTGCTTGTAGGTTATGCTGGATAAGGATTTGTTGGGTGTTATATACATATTTAACCTGATGTCCTAGTGAGGTGAGCAAATGATGATACTTGAAGGTGGATGAATATTGTTCCAGTGTATACTCATCTTTGAGCTATGTGGATTAGCACAGAAGAGGTGCTGCAATGATCTGGCAATCAGTGGATTCAGTTATGTGTAGGCAGATCCTTGCGGATGTTGTGTATTGGGTACGTGCACAATGGTTTCAGGAGAGCTTCTTCACTGTGGCCACCTGAGTGCTTAAGATGTGGATTTATTCACATTACTATTGTGTAGCATTAAAGTCAGACACAGTAAATAGTAATTACGCCTTCCATGCATCTTTTCCTCATACTCTATTTTCCACTTCATCAATGCACTCAAGTAATGATATCTCAAGTAGTCATTTCTTCAGCATCTCCGCCTATTCAGCATGTCTTGATTCCATGTCCTGCATACAAAAATCTGGTGAGAATCTATTGCATTTTCATCAAAATTGTTTTGTTTACATTATTAAATGACAAGGTGCCTGCAAACCATAATTCACTGTAATGAAACTTCAGTTAAGTACCATTCTTATAAGCAAACTGCTGTCTTGGAGGACTATTTTAAGCTGTCTCTGTTTATCCCTGTGAAAATCTGCATGACCTTTACTTGGAGAGGACCCTTACAATAAAACCTGATGCAGTCAGGGGGAGTCCTGCAAGAAATCACACTCCTCAGAGCATGCATCTGTGGTGAGCAATTAATTCACACCCTTTCTTCAGCAAACAAATCAGTTCGTCTTGAATGTGCCAGACCGATCCACAAATTTTGGGTGAATTTCTAGACATACTGAAATCAAAGGCTAAGTTTCTTCCACTAACTTCTGTAGGACCAGATTTTTATCCTGGTGTGTTCTTAAGAGAACACTTATTTTAGGTACATGATACCAGTGACATTTAAACACCTGATGTTAAGATTTCCTTCTGAGTTCTTTAGCCCAATCAACTCCTTTCCCCAGCCAAAGAAAGCATGTCATAAAAGTTAATAAGATATTTGAAGAATAAATGGCTGGAGTAACTTGTTGTGAAGTAAGTTTCAGACAGATCATGAATCCTAGTTCATATGCTGAGATGCTGTTATTATTTCTGATTTTCGAATGGAAGATGATTAGCTTCTGTGGTTCTTAAGAGCACTGAGAAATCCTGAAGTGCCTGAATGAATGAATGATGGAGTAGTGCAGTATTGTACTGTATTCATTACTCAGCTGTAACTCAAAACCAGCTTGATTATTTATTTGCCTACTTTCTTCAAGGAGGGGAGAATATGAAATTATTGCTTATACCTTGGAAGTTACTAGTGGTCTTGCTTGATCAGAAGACTGTAAGGAGTTCTGAGATTCAGCTGTGTCATTTATGGCAGGCAAATTTCTTGCTTTTCTGTGACTTTGGCAAAATTGATGACTACAACATATTCTGCTGTTTTTTCCACACTGTATTTTTTCTCCTGAAGTTTGTATGAAAGGATATGCAGTTGACCAAATGGCACACCAAGCTGCAGTTTTAAAGCAGAATTAAAACTGTCATTTGTCTTTCTTCACTTAAGCTAATATCAAACCTAGGATAACAAGAGGGGTCAATCAAAAGACTTCCAATGATAAAGCAACCTTTATTCAGCTCATTGAGAAATCTTATATCAGTTTAGGACAGTTTTTCAGCAGAACTATTTCTTCTGTTGAAATCTCTCTAGAAGTTGTTTATCAGTACTAATCAGGGAAGGTAGTTTGGGATTTTCTTTTGTGGCACATTTATATTTAAATATACATTATCTGATGATTTCTGTTATCTGACAAGAAGTGTTGCTGCTGTTTGATGTGAAATTGGGTATACTGTGGTCTACTGAAGATAAAAGGTCAGGTGCATCACTAGTTTACATCAGCACAGTTGTATCAGCCCAATCTGCATAAGCTGAAGGTACAACTGAAGCATTTGCTTACCAAGTGACACTTTTTTTCATTGAAACACCCACAAGTAAGTTCCTTTTCAATGATTTTTGGTTATGAACACACACACAAAAATATTACATGTTCTTCTCTATTCTGTATTAGCCAACAGTAGAAGTGACTGGCCAGAATGGCCCCAAACTGTAAATCCAAACAACAATAATGACCAAGGTGAAGACATGAGTAGGCATTATTTGCTAGCTAATTATCTCCTGAGGTACTCTAGTCATGGGAAACTTTGGTCTGGAGTCCTTCTGGTGCCAGGGGTGAATAGCTCATCTTTCAGGAGCTTCTGTTTCAGTAGCAGGCACAATTTATGCTGTTCTGACAGCTTGTTTCATTAAATGTGTGGTTACTGATTTACCAACAAAGCGTGATTTCCTCCCCCTCACCCCAGCATCCTCCTTCCATAAGCTTTGTACATCTCATAGTTATTTGGAGGTACAATAGAGGTTCAACAGGGACAGATACACAGTCAGGAAACTTGGATCGTGCTAGCCAGGGAAACTTTATGTTCTTCTGGTGGCATTTCAGTAGAAAATGTAGAGATGGAGGAGATGCTGAAGATATGTTTATTGCTACTAGTTTTGTTTCTCATCTTCTGACTTTTTGCTGTTACGGGACACAGTTAATTTTAAATAGATTTACTGAAATAGACTTACCCAGGGTTTTGTATTAACTTGATTGGAAAGACTGATGGACACCCTATTGAAAATAGAAGCTAGCATAAAGTCTGTGGTGTGTAGCCAGCTGAAATTTACTTTAAGTCCAGTCTCTGAACAGTCCTTCTGTTGCTCAAGCAAAGACATCACTGAAGGAGAGCCCAGCTTTGTTCCTAGGTGATACAGGAGTGCTGGGCAGCAAGTCATGAGACAAAAAAGAGAACAGTTTGAGTAAGCAAGGTCTGTGCTGACCTTAATTAGTATGCTTGCACTGGAGTGGATGGGGTTGTACTGATGTCCCATCAACATAAGAGGGCAACAGCCTGTCAGGGCACTACCAAAGCTTAATCAGGTACTGATTTGGTCAAAGCACACTGGCACATCTCCCTGATAGCTTGGAGGAGGCTCCTTCCAGATTAAAGTGTAGTTTTTACACTTTGCAGAGTGGCTGAGAAAATAGATAATACTTTTGGAAAGCTTTTGCCCCCTGGGCTCCTTATGACCAAATGTTTCATTTGTTTCTCCAAGGTACTGAAAAAACACAACCATTCATCTATATTTTAATGTTTTCTCTGGTTGCTTTGTCACTTAGTGTTCTAGAAAATGGTTCATTGCACTTACATGTCCCTTTCTCCTTTCCACATCCATATTACTTAACACCTGGCTAACACCACTCTGAACCTTTTTCCTCACATCTCCCTCTGATTTGAAAAGCTCCCACAGTGGAAGCATAGCTTTTCTTTCTTTTTTTTTTTTTTTCTTTTGAGTTAGAAATCTTTGTGACTATATTTATGCTTGTTTCGCCACGTTCCCACTTTGTGCAAATGTTGCTGTTTGCAAGTGCACAGGCCATTGACTGCCGCCCTGTTTGCGCCCAGTGATTAGAGCAGTCCCAAAATAGATTTCTTCATGCTGGTGGAGCTGTGTGCACACGGAATTCTTGTTTGAAAAATTGGAGTTAACAGCACACATGGGGAAAGACGGCAGCACGCTTGACTCTATTTTTGTGATTGTGTGCAGATGCTGTTCTAAATAATGGTGCTAATGAGACTAGGAGAAAAATAATGGTAATGACTGAAAATACAAGGCCAGTTCCTTGTGTGCTCCCCAGAGTAATACTCTTTGTAAACACTCCGAGTGTCAGTCTCATTATGATACTGTCCCTTCAAAGCAGCAGCCTCATACCCCTTTGCTGCAGGAAAACACCAGTAGTTCATCAGGCAGGTGTGTCAGCGTTTGCCTATTTTCTTCAACAAATATTCTTCAGAGAGGAATTTACTGCTGTCTGCACTGGGGTGCCAGTGCTTGGTAGCTAATAACTGGGTCACAGTCTTAAGTGAGATTTAGTTTCTCAGTTCTTACTGAGCACCCGAGAGAGCTCTTTGCTCATTTGCCCATTTTGCCTCTTTTTTTCCTTGTAAATGTTCCATCTTGTTATCTCTCCTCTTTATTCTTTCTGGTAGGTTGTAATTTGTATGGGATTTTCCTAAAGATGATGGCAATGGAGCAGGGCAGGGAATAGGGGCAGAATGGATTCTCTGTTAATCATTCCGTATTGTCCCACAGCAGAAAAACGGTGAAGTTAAGTTTTCTCTAGACTTGCTCCCTGTCACTGAAATCTTCACTGTTGAAGGAGGAATATAGAGTGGAATCTTTCCTCACAGTTCTCTCACTCCTTGTGCTCTTCGTGGCTGTATCTATAGAGGTAGGTTGAAAAGGTCTTGTTTTGGAGCACTTGACTCCAATGGTCCTTGAAGGAATTCCCTTTTGTGTTCATGACTATGGCTGACAGAAGCTCTCCCAGACAACCTCTGGACTTTATTTATAATGCAGTACAGGGATTGCTCCCACTGGACTGTTCACTTGTGGGTACCCTTTATAAGGGAGTGAAACAGAGCAAATGAAAGCTGTCCCATCTTCACAGGGTTGGAGAAGAGACCCAGGCACTTCTTGCCAATGGTGGCTGTGGAGGACAGCCTGCTCTCTTTCTCCAGAGTCCATTCAATGTGTCTCTGTGCTAGAGCCAAAGTCTTTCTCCCTTCACCAATGTTGCAGGAAGGGAAGGGGTCTAGTCAGGTTAGATGAACTTCAGCCACAGGGTCTGTGTTGTCTAGTACAACAGGTATGACAGCTCCTGCTCATAGTGATACCTCAAGGCCAATCAAAAGCTGAAGCCAAACAAATTATCCTAGTATTTTTTCCTTCCCTCTATAAGCACTACTGCTACCAAAATAGTTAGCCAGTGGCAGATTTGGCCACTAGATTTTTAAATTACTGGGAAGGACAGGGAGAAGGAAACATAAAGATTCTCAGGCCACTGCTAAAAACAGCCGATTCTGCTGATTTGTCTTAAAAGCTCCAGTAACAGTAGCTGGTGAAAATGTGCTGACAACTTGTGGTTTTTTGTCTATAATTGATTAGTACCTAAGAACACTGTATTATTTTTGACAGTCTGATTAAGTTCTTGAATTGATATTTCTTGCAAATAGTTTCTAAGCTGAAGGAATGTATTTACAGCCAGAGTTGATGGATTTGAAATCATGATTAAAATAGATTTTTTAATCAGCCAGCAGAAATCCTTTACACAGGTCGTTAATTTTTGTTTTCTATTTCATTTGTACTTGCTAGTTATTTTCCAGGAGCAGCATGCATTCTTAGGGCATGCATGACCATTCGGAACATGCTGATTTACAACATGATAAAGCTTTTGTACTAAAAGCCAGTGTTACTTTGCTAAACTGGCAAAGGCACAATATATAATTGTCTACATACTTTAATTCCAAATGAATACATACTAACTATTCTTAGCTTTTAGTATTTTTCATAATTGCATACTGGATTTTTTTTTGTATTTTTTAACCTTCTCATGTCAGTCAATCTGTAAATGGAAAGTAATTAGAGTGCAGTTGAGATTCATGTCAGCATTTTGAATTGGTTTTGTTTTATAAACTTAATAAAATGCATTCTGCTACAAAGTCCATTTAGCCTAGTTTTTAATACCACCTGATAGCTGATGCCTAGGAAAGAACACAATGAGGTAAGTATAAAATAATACTTCCCCAGTGCACTCTAGTGGTCTCTGGAGATCTGTGGCTTATGTCTATGTGAGCCAAATGATCTTCTCCATGTTGATTAGCCCCTGATAGATACTGTTTTCCTCCCCTTACATTTATTTGCCTGAATGCTTTATGAAGCTGGTAAGATTTTTAGCATGTCTTCCCACAGCATGTAGTTCCACTGCTGAACTGTGTGTTGCATTAAAAAAGCCTCCTTTTGCTATTTTTATCCTGCCACGTGCTGATCTTATTGATTTCATTTTATTTCTATTAGGAGAAACAGTGAATAGTCATTTCCTACTCACTTTCTGCAAGCTAATGAGGATTTTAGTCATCACTCATTTCTCTAGATCCTGAAGAGTCCTGCTCTGTTTAAATGCTCTTTATGTGCAATCTGCTCTGTGTCTTTGATTGTCTCTTTGTGTTTTTCTCTATGGGAGCATTGTGGTTGTCCTGAATCTGTTAACATGTAGAGGGAACCAGTTTGGCCCCTGTTCAAGATGTGAGTGTAGCATGTATTAATATAGAAAGCATTCCCTCTAGTTGTCTCTTCCTTGCTAAAGATAGCTTTATTTAATATTAAAATGCTAGAAATAGTGCAGTGCTTTACAGACAGAGGAGAAAAATAAGTTTGCCAAAACACATTTTGTGTTCAAAACTAACTGATCCATTCAAGAACTCAGTGAGCTCTTGTAGTTAGTGAACAGGTTTTGGCCATGCACTGCTCATATTTTTAGAACTAAAAGTTCTAGAAATGAAATTTATGCTATGTTATTTTTATATAGTTAGGGGTTTTAAATTTCCTCAAACCCTGGTTGATTTTGTTCATAGCAGAATGACTTTAGCTTGACACCAGTAAAGGTACATATGATTTTATTTGTGTCTGGATTTGTGTTGGATTTGTCAGGATGAACTATTTTCCTCCTTGATCTTTCTGGGAAACAAATTATGTCAAATACCATTGGAAAGAAGATGCCAGGGTAGTAAGAATCTTACTGTAAAATAAAATGGCACTTTTCTTACATGCCTATTTGGATACATTTTTCATAAAGGTTTATGAAGTCACACATAAATTGTGTAACAATTTATTCTAGCTCAACCCTGGTGAGTCTCTATAGACTTTCTTAATAGAACATTGTTAACATATCTTCTATTAATTTAGCTCCTTTTAATTTATTCTTCAAACCATTAAAGTTTGATACACATGTCAATATTCCTGATGTCCCACGTCATTACTTTTTACTTTTTTCATTACAGAAGTCATCATTGCCTGGACACTGTTTAAATATAACAGTAGATACATGAAATAATTTTTTTTTGCTCTAATATTCAGTCTTACTGGAGGGGGGAGATGCGAGAAGTGGCATAACAATGTTCCCCTTGGCAAAGAAGTTTGATTCATCCGTACTGCCATTAAATATTTTGCAGAGGCTCACAATATGTTCTGTCATCTTATTTTCTTAATGTTTTTGGCTTAGCAATGACATTAATTTTGGCAGGACTTTGGACTGACAGAGCTGTGGTGAGTGTATGATCTGTCACTAAGAGCAGCTGATCTCTTGCATGCCGAGTCGTGCTTTATTTATGGATCTGACACTTTCTGCTTTGTTTCCTTAAGGCAGCCGTGGCTCAAAGTGGTATAATCAGGGATGGTGTGGTAGTCTCTTCATCTAGAGAAATTTGTGCCAGATGTATTGTTTTCCAAGTTATTGCTGTGGTTTAGTAATGATAGCCATGATAAAGCTATGATAAGGATACAAATTTTTTATCCATAACATTTCAATGATGGGTTTGCACTGCTGATAGCAGCCTAAGGCTTAACTGACACCTAAGTTATAGGTATAATAGTTTATTTCTGTGAAACTGTGTAATTTACATAATTTCTGGATTTTTGTGTTGTGCAGTGTCCCATCATGCACAGTTAACAGCCCAGATACCTGGTTTCTTCTACACCCATTCCTTTAAACACAATTCAAAAATTAATTTGCTACAGTCAGATGGTAGAAAGCATAAAATCAACACTCAGTTTTGACTATAAGCAAGGTAATATCTTCACAGAGGGAAAATATTTTTATTAGTTGAATAGAAATAGTTGGAAGAAACAGGAAATCTCTCAGGCCCACAGTCTTCTCACCTCCTTTTTCAATATAGGAACCTATTGCTCCAAAAGCCTTGTCCAGAAAGACGTATTACAAGCTATATTACCAATAGGCATGTTTAAAATGAAAACCAAGCAATTTTGTGTTTTCTGAAAGAAAATTTTAGTCATGCATTTCCTTTCCAAGGCAAAAACTTTGTCAAGTCTGATGATGAATTTTCATCCCTGTGCCAAACCTTCACTGTACTGTATTTTACTAATAGTTTCTCTTTGAATGCTGGCCTTTCTTCCTGTTTAGGCTGTGTTGCGGATGTTAGCCTCAGCTGGGGATTTGAGCTTTGATTGTAACTGTGGAGTGAACTGGGATCTACATTTCATCAGCTCTAGGTCACCCTGTGTAATGAGGGCATTTAGCTGGAGGGTGAGTAGGCAAGGGGAACAATAGAAAGCAGCTTCACTAACCTATGAATCAGATGGCAAATAAATATCAAATGTTTGCAGTTGTTTTCTTAAGAAATGTTATTGTAAGAACATGAAGTGTTATATCCCGATGAAAAGGTTTTAAGGACAAAGACTGCTGATGCAATAACAGATCTGATTTTGTTTCAGTCCTTTCCCATTCTGGTCTTTGTAATTAGAACAAAGTGGGAGAATGTGTGGGAGTATCTGCCCATTTTCAGAACAAGCTGATGCATCTTTTTAAGCATAATAGTGAAACTTGGTATGGCATAAGAGATGGATATTAATAATAATATAGAGGTAGAAATTTTGAACAGTATGACTGCTTACAGTTGTCAAGAATGGCAGGCAAAGCTAAGTAAAAAAAGCTGTAACCACTTGATTCTGAAATCTGTAGACATCTGCTTTGAAGCATCTTGCAGAAACATCTCAGACTTGTCAAACTTGCTGTAATGAACGACATTTCAAGACTACTCTGTTGAAGTAAGGGTCTGATCATTAGAGAGAGTTACATGAATCTTAGTGGTCCAAATAGGTGTTACGGTATTGTCCAAAACTGCCTGAAATATAAATCTCCCTTTTGGCTGTCCTTCCTCCTTAGATTTTTCCCATTCTTCTTCATAGCCTAGGGAGCATAGTCAGCAGGATGGAGAGAATGGATAAGTATTTAATATCAGTGAGACTGTTTTCCATCACCATACCTGTTCTGCACCTTCCCACTCACACTTTGAACACTGTTTCCCAAGAAGATGGGGCACTTCTGGCCACTTTGGGATCCTGTCCCATGACCAGGGTGCTGCTCTAGCCAGAGAGGTTAATCCATGTGTTACACAATATGGGAAATGAGTGAGCAGTAACATGCTTCAAGCTACTCAGTGGGTCAGATTGATCCCAGCTGTTCCTCTGGGCTCAGGGGGAATGAATTCAGCCCTTTGCTTGCATTTAAAGTCATCAGCTGTTGCTCAGGGGCTGCAAATGTATCTATTAGCCATTTCAGTGGTATTTTCTTCCCCTTACATCAGCAAAGAATCAGTAGCAGGTACTAAGAGACAGCCCACACAAAGGATGTCAGTAATCAACAAGCTTATGCCTTTAAAGTTAAAAGAAAAATGAGAGAGAAGGACCATATTAATTAAGTACCTGAACAATCACTGTTGTCAGAAAGTTGAGTACTAAGGATTTATAATTTTGGCTAGCACCTTCAAGGCTTCCAAAACAAAGTGATGATGCTAAATGAGAGGGACTGTCACAGTGTACCATTAAAGGGATGCAAAAGAATTGCATTGCATTTGCATGTACAAAATATAGAAGTTGTGATGCAGTAACAGGTCTCAGTGTGAATGCGGGTCTTTGAAGATGGAGTTCACTCTCACTCAAGTTTTTTAGGAAAAATATGTAATAGGAGTCTGGACTTGCTACTGCATCATGCATGTGTTATGCTGCCAGGCAGAAATCACAGCCCCAGCTTAGGTGTCTCTTTTCCATCTGCTCTGTTACCAGGAGCGTCTTTGGCACCTGAAAATGAGATGCACCAAAGTTCTTGTTTTATTATATATTTCACATAATATGCTTAAAGCTTAGCAAAGTGAGTGCTGTAGCTGTGGGGTGATCTGCTCATTCTTCTGTTTTCTCAATAGATACCTAATGATGGCATTGAAGTTGGACAGTATGAATTGCAGTTCAGTAGTGCTATTGCAGAATACAGTGTGCTCTTTGTCCAAGATAGATCATGTGCTGTTATTTCCTACTGTTTCTATCTGCTAAAAGTTCATTTGAAATGTGGCTTTATCGTTCTTCCTATTAAAAAAAAAAAAAAATCAATTTAGTACTTTATACAATTTAATTGATAGGTGCTTTCACTCTGGTTTCCAGACCATAATGAATATGATAACATGCTCCAGGTGACTTCACACAGTTCATATGAGTTGGATAGGAAAACTGGCAGTCTGTTCATCTCAATGCAGTTATATTTAATCTGGGATATAAAATCTGTGTTTCCTGTTGCACAAGGTATTCTACATGAATCTAAATTTTGCCTCTATTTTTTTTTTTATTTGTCCAGCTAAGCAGTATTAACCTGTTATGACAGGCAGTAACAAGAGGTTGCAGGGGCCCACTACAAAAGGACTTTGATTAAAATGTGGAGTTTTTTCATATCCTCTTTGCAAGAGTGTGTGAAGAAAAGGAGCCACCAGAGGCCTAAGGATACAGGTTACCAGCTAGCAGCTTGTTGGCTACAAGAGGGAGATTTAGTGAAATATTTACAAGGTTATATTTCAGGTTCAGTTCAAACTGCAGTCTTTCTGAATCTTTCACATAGTCTTGAAAAAGCAGTACCACAGAGAGGCAATAAACTTGCAAAGTAAAGTCAGAAGATATGTACAACTTCCCACATCCTGAAAAAAATATGTCCATAGGTTTGTGTATTATTTTTTCCCCCAAGGTGCGCATTTCTCATGCAGCTAAGGAGGGAAATTAGACCACTGTAAAACTCAAGAAACTGTGGATATAGCAGAACCAGAGAAGTCAAGCAGATTGCAGAGATAAAGAATTCACCTGAAAAACCCTGTCACTGGCAGCTGATAATGCTGTAGTTTAAGGATCTTTCTCCCCTGACTCAGTAGCTCTAGTGGTTACTGAGAAGGGTAGTTGTCATTTGTCAGTGTGGCACAAGGCCACCCTCAAAAGTTAATTTATGGTCCCTTTCAACACACCTATGTTAGCTCCTTACAATTCTGTATTTTGATTGTCACTCTTGCTGGTAATTTTACCAGAGAAGCCAAACTAAGTGAACATGGACAACAACTCTTCACTCTCATTTTCTCCTGGGAACATTTATTCATATTTTGGTCATAAGAGAGCTTTAAATTTTGGGTTAAGATGTGGTCACAAGCTGGACAGATGTTTACTTGTGAAGGATTTGGTGCATATAGCGCACACTGTACTTGTGCATAAGTGTTGGATGTTTTATCATGACTCCTTAGGCGGTTGTGAGCTGCACCAGATGTTGCATTAGTTACATTTCACTTTCCATACCTGCATTCTGCACGGTCTCTGTGCCATGGCTCGGAGTGCAGAGTTCCTCTCCTGTTTGCCATATGATGAGAAGTCCAGGCTCTCAACCAACCACTGTTTGCTGAAGTTCTCCAAGTACTGAATTTCTTCTCTTTTCTTTCAAGTTTTGAGCTAGAATGCAAATGTGTGAACATGTCAAGAGAAAAAAACTATTTTTGTGTAACTTCACACCTAAGTAAAACTAGGAAGAACTAGCAAATCTCTCGCATGCACACCCACATCCATGCTTTCCCTCTCATGCCTTGTGCACACACTCCTCCTTCATTCTTGCATAATGCTCTTGCACCAAGAAGAGTGGGTGGGCTGAAATAAACTGCTTGATGCTCATCTGGCATAAAGAGCTGAATCTTTCAAGAATTTGCTTCCCCACTGCTTAATCACTTCATCATTGTCTGTACAGCATGTGATTGTGTACACATCTGTTTTTTTCAAACTGTCCTTTTCTGAATGGTTTCATCAAATAATCAAGCCTTATCTGGTAAAGGAATGCAATAATCCTTCTGCAGTAATACTGATCTGTTTTCTTTGTATTATGAAGCCTTTCAAATTCCTCTCAAAACTGCCAAGGTATGGAGATTTTCTCACTCTGGTTAGTATGTTTGCTCTCAGGTAATGCAGGCTTAGCAGTTATCTTAAGTTTGAAATACAGCAAGGTGAGAGCTTTCTCTTACCTTATCAGAACTTTTCAGCACTTAGTAATATGGGCCTATTTAAGACCATCAGCATAGGGCTTAATACTTCGCTAGCGCTGTTGTCTCTTTGATGCCATCACAGGGAACTAGAGCAACTGTGGGACACCAAAACTAGCATTCTGCATGACAGTTGCTTCTGCAGAATTTTGAGAATTTCTTTCTCAGTGATGGATTACCAGATACATGTCCTAAATACCTTATTACATCTCCAGCAGTCCCTTGCTCTCTGTGTAATCCACTGCAGGGCTGTGGCCAACACTGGCAGGTGTAAGGAAATGCCCAGAGCACTTCAGGATGGGTAATCAGAAATTTATTCTTCTCATAGTCTTTGAAAGAAACACCGCCTTGCTGTAGCCTCCTAGCAGAGAAGCTTCTCATTCTTCCACTGCCTACAAGTACATGTCATACTGATTGTCACAGCAGGAACTTACTGCTTACCCTCACATTTGCCTGGCAATCTCAGGCAACCTTTATAAATGTAGGTATCCATTTACTAGAGAGTTAAATCAACTCAACATATATTTGGCTGTCTTGACCCAAGGAAAACATGAATGAGCAGTCTGTGCATACATAAACAGCTTAGAAGGCAATATTTTCACAGAAAGCATAATTGTTAGACTTTGTGGCCTCCTAGTTCTGGAAAACACTGGTAGTGTTTCTGAGGTTTCCTCCTACTTGCTGCTATTTTTCAGTCTGAAGTCTAATTTGTATATTACCTGTAACATCTGAGGTTTCACTTCATCTTCCTTATTACTCCCACTCTTCATCAGTCATGGGGGCCTCAGCCATTTTGTTCTGTAACTTACTGCAAATACGGTGCAAATTTGAGGATACCTGGTTAAATAAAAGTAGGGCTTGCACTGAGCCTTGACAAACAAAATAGATGTGTTCCTTTCTAAAAAGAAAATGTATATAGCCTGTACAGAATCTTCAAAATGTATTGAAAGCTGTGGAACTTTCTCCTGTATAACAATGGAAAATGTTTTTATCAAAATCATTAATAATTTTTGAATGAGTTCTAGCCTGTGGAAAAGTTAATGGTGTCCCAATTCTGGAAATGAAAAGCCTCTCTGGGAAACAGGAACACAGACTTTGGCTTTTCTGAGTTGCTCAAATGAAGGATTTCCTGAAGTTAAAAGCTTATTCTTCCTGGTTCTGAGTTTTAACTTCTTAGTGAAACTGCTATTAAAACATGATAAACAGCCCATTTTCATGGTGGTTTGGAGCTTTTCATAAGAGGAGGAAGGAGGGGTAGGAGAGGGCTGGCATTTCTACAGCTGTTGAGTGCACGAGAAATTTAGATAACTGCATATTTAGATAACTACATATTGTATTTATAAATAAGGATGATGTGAAAATCAGAATTGAAATAGTAACAGAGAGTAAATAGAGAGTTGAAAATTACGGGCAAGGAAAGAACTACAACGGCATAGTTAAAACCAATAAAAAACCCCTTAACTACACATTAACCATGCTTCTATGCTTCAGAGCACACCATCACCTTGCAAATGATAGAATCATATAAAATTTCCTGTTAAAATAATGCCTTTCTAACCATGGCATTTCTCTGTTTAATGTCTAACAGGACTATCAAGTCTATTGTGTGTGTGGAAAATGAAATTCCAAAGCTGAAAAATCTAATGATTGGATCTTATTTGTTTCCTTAGGAAGCCTGTATGGCAGAATGACTATTGATGAGAGCTGGAAGTGTGTAAAAATCAGTCATATCTTAAAGTGTGAAAGGCTTCTATTTTTATCTCCCATGCATGGCATTCAAAGCCTGCTTAGTTTTCTCCCGTGCCATGCCCTGCATGGTGATCAGCCATACAGGAGGGCTGGGACACTCTGGGTACAGGCAAAAACATTTTAGGCTTATCCACAATCATTAGGGTTGGGCTTTTTCCTCTTTAAACATTACAGTTTTTTAGAAATTCCAGTTTACAGAAGAAGCTGAAGCACAATGTCTGGTTTAAAGCAGGAACAATTGCAGAATTCTGTCTGTCCAATTCTTTTTCTTTAATGAAAACACTCACTTGTCCACCCTGCTGTCCTTCCATAACACAAATAGCATCAAAGTGACTCAGAAGACAGAGTATCCACTGCTTTTTCTGGTTAATTGAATCAGGTTTTTCCTCTACTTTGTGTTTTGTTATAGTTGTTTTGTTTTTAAGTATGTTTACTTCATTAGACCTGACAAAGTGTGTTTAGCAGTAGAGTTCAGCTCAGACAAAATTGCAATAATCATACAGAAGTTCTGCAGCGTTGGCAAAAAAAAAAAAATCTTTAAAAAAGTATTTAAAGGATTAAGTTGGCTTGTGACAGATGTAATGGCCTCTTGTGGGCCTGGAAAGCCTGCCAGGCACTCATCATAACAAATACCCTGACAGGTCACCATGGTTTTATATACAAGTTTAAAATTACTTAAACTTGTCTGTCTCTGCTCAAGTCTCTGATTAATTATTTAAATAATGATATAAATAATCTCTGTTATTTTCTCCCCAATCTGGAGATAGGGAACAAACCTGCAAACTTTCATATGATGTAGTATACAGAAAGATTGTCTTCTCTTGAAAGAAAAGAGAAAATAGAAAAATCAGCTTTTAAATTTGTCCCAGAAAATCTTTTTTTACAGACATGCATAGAAAGAATTTAATTATTAATTTCTTTGTCTGTGTCATGATGACAATGACCCAGGAGTAGTTCCTCTATGGGGCTTTTAATTTTTGCACCAATAAAATTCTACTTTGTCTTCTCTTCCATCTTTGCTATTCCACCTTTTTCCTTTAAAATACTGTCTTGACCATCTTTCTTGTAACAAAGAAACAAAGCTTTTTTTCTAGATGAGGTTTCCAGTGCTGCCACTGCACTCTTTGTATCCTTTCTGCTCAGCAAGTTACACATTATTTTTGGAGCTACTTTTTGTGTTCTATTAAGCGACTGACCTCTCTCGGAACATGTGCTCTTAGCCATGCTTACTACATGAGTCCAAAAGCCATGGAAATGTAGCCTTAAGTATGGTCAGGACTTGCAACACAGAATAACCCAAGGAGCATCTGAGTTAAATGGTAACATGGATGCTGAGAGGAGGAGTGGGTAAGAACAATGTGATGGCACTAATGGAGATGGTTTTGATGTATTTTGTTTGAAGCAGAGTTGCTTAGATTTACTAGTCAGCTCTCCTGCTTTGAAGAAGCAAGGAAAAGTAGGTAATGGAAGGAAGTGAAATGGAGAGGAACAAGGAGGCAGGAGGGAAGGAGCCAGCACCCACCAAAGAAAAGTAGGCAAACCTGGGGGGAGCACCTGGAATTTTCACCCTCCCTTCCTGGCTGCTTTTGCAACTGTGCTTCCCTTAGCTGTCATCTGCAGCCAAACTTCCTCTCTCATCTCTCCCCTCTCCTATTAACGCACCTCCCTGCTTTCTTCTCTCTTCTTTGTGCTAAGGAATACTTTCCACAAAGCTTTGCAAAACTATTAGAGTTCTCTTTCAGATTTCTCTCTCAAACTTAGCTTTTGCTTGGGGCCTACAAAATTCTTGCTGATTATCAGGCCTTTGGGGGTGGGCATGTGTGCACCCACGCATGTGCATTGAAGGAACAGGGTCTCTTCGTGACATTAAATTTATGGTGTTTCTTTTGGGCACATTATCTGCAATCGCTTTGTGTATCTGCGTGTTGTCTGAGCTTTGCAGTTGTACTTTGAACACCTGTGTGCATGGAGAGTGTTATAAAGCACTTCTTTCAAAGCATTTTTCAAAATGTCTCACTAGGCACCAACATACTGCTGTACCTTTAAAGGCTAATAATTACAATGATTTTTGTCTCTAGTAAAACAACTAAGAAAGATCTCCAATGCTTTTATAGTTCTAGTATATTACACAGGGCAGCTAGTCCCTGCATGATGTGGATTGAGCTCCTTTTTTATTCTATGCTGAAGCAAATAATCCCTCACTTTCCTGATTTTACTACACAGCCTTTTCTCTCTTTCCTCCTCATTGTCTCTAATATTTCTACCACTTCATGCCTTTACCCTCTTTTCCCTCACTGCAGCCTTATGGGTTTGAGGAAGAGGTTTTATTTAAAGTGGTTGGGAGGCTCTTCTGTGATAAATGTGTTGTGTTTGTCTTCATTTTAACTCTTCCATTCACACCAGCCCCCCTGCCTGCAGTGTCACAGGGCTCCATCATCACATTGAGGCCCATTTTGACGGTCCCTCTGTATAACTGATGCTACAGTGTTGGGTGTAGTGCTCTCTTCAGCCTGCACTTATTAATAGGGACTACCTTCCATAGCATCTCTCACATCCAGAGAAGGAGGATAACTGAATAATCTGCTCATCCCACACTAGTAAAGCCTTTCAGATGGGTGTGTTGGGTTTCAAGGGCTTTATATGAGAATTCCCTTGTGGATTTTTTCCTCTCTATGAAAATCTCTTTCAAATTCCTCAATTGCTAATGAATGTTATTTGCTTAGGCCATCATTCCATGCTGTTTTCATTTTAACTAGGTGCATTCCTCAGCATTAATCCATGTATCTCTCCATGATAAAAGAACCTGCATTATATGAAATCTTGCCATTAAATCACATTGTTTGCATTCAAAAGTTGTTTCTATAAATCTTTCCTCACTGGTTTGCAGATGTCACTCACATCTTGTAAAAAAGTAAGTAAACAAGCCCTCCCTGCTTATAAAGCAAGACAAAAGGAAAATCAGTGACTACTCATGATTCCCCTGGTTCAGGCTCTCCTATAATTTCATCCCCATTGAACAGTGAGTTGACAGTGGAAGTTCACAAAACAGGTGGACAGTATGTACTGCAAGCCTTTGTACATGCCTGAGTTCTCTATTCTTCATTACTCCCACGCAAAGCCAGATTTGCCCCCCTTGCAATTTCATACCACCATAATTCTGCTGCTTTCACAGAATGTGACCCATTTTATGGGAGAAGGGGATAAATAACTGCATCAATTAGGTTGTATTCTTAATCAAGCAAAATTAACCAGAAATTTGAGGTGACCAAGTGAGTCTATTCTTGATTATTAGGTTGCTTTAATATTGCAGTGTACAGCAATTCTGTGTTGGGTTTTTTTACTGGGGAATAAAACCAGGTGGAACAATCCATCAAAATGGACAGATTCAGTGTTGAATCTCCCCTGTACACAAAAAAAAAAAAAAAAAAAAAAAAAAAAAAGGCCTTCCCTGACACAAGGACTGAAATTACTGAAATTGAAGCACCAGGGACAGGGAGCAGATCCAGGGCACTAGGCTGTCTGTAATGAACTATGATATCTGTATCTAATAAGTGCTCTATATTTATTATACATTGAAAGAAATGGAGAGAAAGTCAGGTCTAAATTATCAAGACTTGATTTATATGCATTTCTTAAGTACTTATAGTCAGAGAGGTCACATCAAGCCACATTGTTCATCCTGTTACTGAGTTACAATAAATATTTTTATGGGATTATGATAAATAAAAGGAGTCTTAGCTTACGCTATGTATTACTTCAATTTGCATATTTAACAGTATACAGTGCATTCTGATCAGATTAACTTTGTGTCCTGGTTCTAACCAGGACAGGCTTATATTTGCAGTTGCCAGGAGGGGGCTTGGCTAGGACTCGGTGATTATTCTGTCAGCTCATTTTCCAGGGATGGGGAAAGGCCTCTCTTCAGGGTGCCGGGGTGGGGGGGGTAGCATGACAGTGGGAGCAGTTGGGTCTTGTCAAACTCACAGTAAATGCTCTCTGCATGTGAATCATTCCCCTCTCATACGTTTTTGTTATTAAAATTTTTGGTCTTACCATTCATTTTCTTATCTCATAGCTGTTTCCAGTAAATCATTCTTATCTCAACCTATGATCTTTACCTTTTGTACTTCCAATTCTCTTTTCCAACCCACCACAGGGAAGTGGGAGGGGAAGAAGGGAGGGAGAGAGGGAGCGAGGTATGATTTGGAGTGGGTCCAGTGGGAACACTAAATTAGAGAATACCATTCCTAAACTATAACACTTTGCATTAAGTATTATTCTTTTAAGTGTTTTGTTGTTTTGGGGGGTTTGTTGGTTGGTTGGGGTTTTTTTTCAGTGATGTCTCCTGTGAAGTTAAAGATGTATTCCCAGATTCAGTGTAAGAAACTGCATTTGAAAATTCTTGAAATTTGAAGACATTCACAGCTGAATAGGAGCCTTCAAGCTCAGGCTCATTGCCACCAAATTAGATCTCATGTTAGCTTTGAAGATATACAACACTTTTAGTTCTGAAAATCTTCTATACTTTTATGTTGTTTGTAAAACCTGGACTACTGTATTTAGGGAATTC
Source organism: Vidua macroura (assembly GCF_024509145.1). Lineage (NCBI taxonomy): Eukaryota > Metazoa > Chordata > Aves > Passeriformes > Viduidae > Vidua > Vidua macroura. The sequence continues at coordinate 66,158,377 of NC_071571.1, read as the reverse complement.
AGCTTTTTCTCATTAACTACTTCCAAAAATTCACAAAAGTCTTCATGCTAACAACTTTATAAATTGCACATATGCCTGGCTTGCCTTAATGAAAACCTCATGTGCTTTTTTTCTCTTTACTTTCAGTTCAGTAATGGCTGCATTTAACATCTCTTTTTTATCCATTAAAGTATCCTTGTCGTGTGAGTGTGAACTGGGCTCATCTCTCATAGAGAAACACAACTTCCATGCAAAACATGAACTGTGATCTGACAGGGAGATAAACTGAATGCAAAGAGAATTCTGATGATTTTGATTCTACATAAAACTTGTAGATCAAATCCAGCATGATTTTTGTAGTCCTAATTTTCAGACTCATCTTTTGGTTAAAAAAGGTTAAATTTATCTTCTTCCCTTCTCTCCTCCACCCCCATTTCCCCTGCCCCTCTGCCTCACCTGTGTCTGTTACAGCACCTGGCTCTTAAATGCAGTGTATCAAACATCTTTTGAAGGGCTCAGAGATTAAAGATTGTAAGTTACAATTAGAACAGCTATAATGATGATCAACTCTTAGTTCCTGCATAATGAATAGGAAAATGAGTTACAGAAGACTCAAAGCTTTAGCCAAGATTTGAAGACTGTGATTTTGGTTAAAAAAAAAAAAAAAAAAAAAAAAATAAAAGAAGAAGGAAACAGCCTGTGGTCTATTTTTTGCACGCTTGAGGTTCAGATGATTCAGGCCCAGGCTTTCAGGTACTTGCCCACCATGGAACATTTCAGAGCTGTGTATTTTATTACCTGAGACACCTTCAGTCTTAAAGCTTTCTGTCAAGGCATAGTTATGTGTTCAAGTGACTGAAATGCATTAATTAGGCATTCAGTTAGGGTCTGGGCTGGGGGGGAGAAAGATGGCACCTTTTTTTCCCCCACTGTGAGTGATGGTTGATTCAGACATGTCGGGTGAGGTGGTTATTGTGAAGTATGATTGATGTGCACCGGTCTCTGTGATTATCTGCACCTATATGCAGAAACATGTATTTTGCTTTAAATAGCAAAGGAGAGCCTGCATTTTCACAGGAAGCATGATTTTAATCGAATGATGCAGCTCTGTGAGCTTTTAAAGTAAGTTCTCTCTCAGAAAAGAGAGTATGCATTAGTGTTTTAATGTCATATAGCAGCCAAGAGATTTCTTTGGCAAGAACTTCAGTTGGTGGCAGTTCTATGGTGTCCTTCTTCTCACAAGGAAGGACACAAGATAAATAAGCTTGCAAACAATTTGAGTGTAGCTCTGCACATAGGTAGCAGTAGGTTTTAAAAACTTTAAAAACTTTGGTTTTCGCCAAAGGTTTGCAGAAGAATCAGCATCCCTCGCTGGAGATGGGGCAACAGAAAGAGCTTAGGGAGGATCCAGGACCAGTTCTGAGTTCAAAAGTGATCCTCAACATTGAGCCAAGACTTATCTGTGATGAAAGTAACCAGAGAGCTGTTGTCATCTCTCACCAGTAAAAATTAGCGCCCTTTGCTCTCTGAGTGTATGCATCTAAGCCACCTGAGGGTTTGATATCTGTTTTCCAGTGTTGGGACCTCAGTTTCTTACTTAGAACTATTTATGACTTGCATACTTGATCAGTGGTAGCATAAAATGGCACTCCCTCTCTGCCCTCAGGAACTAAAATTATTCCAGAGCATTCTGGAAGTACTCTGTTTATTGTGCTAGTAGCTATCTCAGCCCATATTTATTAGGGAAATGCAGACTGAGTGTTTAATATGAAAAAGGATTGTCCACCTTTATGGCTTGCCAGCTATTTGCTCATTATGTTTATTTCCAGCTAGAGCAGGAGTGAAATTATGTGAGGAAATTATTTACCAGCTTTCTGTTAGCATCTTTATCACCTGCCAGCTTAGAGAAATGTTTAGAGCAACAGCTCAGCAGTTATGAGAGGAAAATTATGTGGGTCCAAAAGCAACTTCATCTGATCATTGTTCCACCCAGTTTCACCTACAATGCGAAAACAATTCTCTGTGTGGTTTCCAAAGCATATTGCAATTTTGGTCAGAGTTTTGATAAATGTAACCAGTTTATTGTGTACAAAGTTTTTAAAGTGAGCAGCAGGCTTCTTGTGGGTCCCTGCTCTGGGTTGTGTCCAGCCTTGTATATTTACATATCGTGGACCAAAATAATCTTGGTCTTAGAAGGTGATTGTAAACATGTACCTGTGAAAGACAACCTTTATGTATTGTGCAAGGAGAGTTTCCACTTTGTTCCCTGCCTTCCTGTACTAAAGGAGAATTTGTCATATCCTCAAGAAATTCCCTATTTCAGACCTTTCTCTATTACTGAGTCCACATTTCCATTCATGCATCCTAGTTCTTGTACATCTCAATGAGAACATGTCAATGGGGATACCTAGAAGGATACCTCTGAAAAGTAGCTTGGGCTCAGGCACATAATGAATCAGTATGTGGTCCTCCATCTGCAAAAACTTGCAGTTACATTGTTGTTCTGTTTGAACACTCTGTAAACAGCCTAAGGCAGTTTAATACTTTTCATACCTCTGCCTATTTATGACCATGTTTTCTGGTCTGATAGCCTCAGTCTTCACTGCATATAATAAATATGATTCAGCCTCACTTCTGAGCTGAATATAAAGGATAAAATAGTAAAAAAACAGGGTTTGTTGTTGTTGTTTTGGAGTTATTTTCAGATTCAAAATACCATATCAGCACCTGTAATCACCAGGTGCTCCAAGTGTAAGTCAGTGCCTAGGAAAGGCCTTGAAGTCATCTCTAAGTTCTTTATCTTTCTGCTGGTATTAAATAGTGTGGTAGGAGCCCATCACAAACAGGTTCCCACCATGGAACATGGGTATATGCAAGTGCAAACCTGACACCAAGGAATTTTCAGGGTGTGTTATTTTAAACACAGACTGTATCTTGGAAAATCACTTCAATGCATTAGAGGACCTGAGACTTAACCCTTCTATGTCTCAGTTTTCCCCCCTGTTCAGTATGTGCCCTACCACCTCTTTCTTGTGTGTGATGGAACTATTTAGATTGTGGAGTCCTTAGTTCTCCATCCAAGAAGAAAATCTTGCAATGTTTCTGAAAGAACTACCCAGAGCATTGTGGGCCATTCCTGCTCTAACACTAAGGTTTTATCTTTCACAAAAAAGGATACAAAATAGGGGAAACCTGTTTCCCCTGCAGATCCTTTCCCCTGCAGATCCTGCTAAAGGTACATCAGCAGCCTCAGCTCTGTGGGGTTTTGCACAGCAATAATCTTCATTGTGTTCAACTCCAGTTCTGTGCACAGCAACTTGTTGACTAATTACTCCTGAATTAGTTTGACATTTCTAGTACACAATTTAAAACATTCAGGAATAAGGAGATCTTTGCTTTTCTTGTCTATCAATTAATTATTTCAGGCATAATCATCTGCTGGAGCTGAGAGGGGGAAAACAATCAATCACAGCTTGTGGTGCTGTATTGGTCGAGAATCCAAGGCAAGAATCAAAGGCTGTGTTTTATTCTACCCCAAATGAAATCCCACTGTGATATGTCAGCACAATATTTACTTTGTAGTGATTGCATCCCAGGCTGCCAAGCAGAGAGGAAGGAGCTAAGAAGTCTCCATGCTGATAATAACCCTCACTTGTCAATTAGATGGCATTAGCGGTGACTGCAGAGTCACACAATTCCACTCTGGTCAGATTTTAGTTCAATTTTTAAACTTCACTTCCATCTCGTGGTCAGGTCAGGCATTGCATGCAAGAGGGATTGTTTGCTGTCTTGGCACTTTTTAAGCCCTAATTTTTCAGGCCTTCTCATAAGGCAGCTTGTGTCGTGGTGTAACTGTATCTATTGTAAAGGCATATCATTGGGTTTGAGTTTTTCCTTCTTTTTCTAGAGGTGGCAGTATGGGACTATTTTAGACTAAAGATTGTCCCAGTGTGATACAGCATCTTTCAGCAAATCTAGTTTTTTGTTGTTTTTTTCTGTTTTGTGAGGGGGTTCGTTTGTTGATTGGTTGTTTTATGGATTTTGGGGGTTGGTTTGTTTGCTTATTTTGGGGTTTTGTTTTGTTGGCTTTTTTTTCAGATAAAATTAAGCAAACCATCACACAGCAGATGGAGATCTTGTGGTGCAGCACAGCTAACCTAATGATTTTTTCCCACCCAAGCAGCATTCACAGTCTTTCTTATTTCCAGCTCTAAGACAGAAAGTCCTGCTCTCTTCATTTGTGATCCCTTGGCTATTTGTACATTATTAATTTTTGTGATTGTAGCAAAATTTTTTTCCAGGTTAATGACCCATGCAAGGGAAGCAGCACAAGTGAGCTGCCATCAGAGGGAGGGAGGAGGAAAGAGATGGATCCCTTCTTAGGCAGTAAAAAGACATTGTACTAATTCAACTGTTCAATGAGATCTCCTTTTCAAACCATATCTCCTTGGGTTGCCACTGTCCAGTGTTTGCTTTCCTCCAGCACAGCTCTCCTCGTCTTAAGGCATCTCAGCCTTCTAAGGGTTTCTGAAGGCAGAGGGAAACTCACTTTTACACACTTAAAGGAGGATTTGTCATATCCTCAAGAAATTCCCTATTTCAGACCTTTCTCTATTACTGAGTCCACATTTCCAGTCATGCATCCTAATTCTTGTACATCTCAATGAGAACATGTCAGTGGGGATACCTAGAAGGATACCTCTGAAAAGTAGCTTGGGCTCAGGCACATAATGAATCAGTATGTGGTCCTCCATCTGCAAAAACTTGCAGTTACATTGTTGTTCAGTTTGCTAGTTTGCTGTGCTTTCACTAGTCATGGTTTAAGTTCCTTTATTCTTGTTTGTCACAAATTTGAGATGATTGTCTCCCTTTTAAGAGGCATTTCTATTTCTGAGAAAGGCCAGGTTTGTAGTAACAAATTTCCAAAGAATGAACCACATACTCTGCTGCCTTCCTCTGTTAGTGTGGTAAAATGGACAAACCAAGAGGAAAGAACCTGGAAGGAGTTTTTGAAACTTATGATGGGTAGTGCAGAGGCCACAGGTAATCACTTTATCAGGACTGTTTTGTGCATCATTTCATCATGATATTTTTAACAATACTTACAGAAGAAAACACTGTTCAACTTCATATACTCACCTTTTGAATCTGGTAGGGCTCCTTCACCTTAAACTTAGAAGATTGCTCTAAGACTGAGCTCCAGTGCCCACATTATCATTTAATTATCCTGAAATAACAATTTTGTTACTAATTACATAATAACACCATCTACCCTTTACTGCAATTAAATTTGCAGTGGCTGACTACTAGAAACTGTGTTGTCATAATAAGGGTAGTTTCCTTTATTTGCTTATGCTGAGTTGCAGAATCTATAATTATATGCACAGATCATCAATTTTAGACTTGTTTGTATAATTATAAGTAATTGAACATGAAAGCAATTTAGAAATGACTATAAAGTACTCTGTCTATTGTGGAATTGGAATAATTAGTAGATTAGAGGGCTGATCATCAGTTAAGAAAGAGCTTCATAATTTCATAGCAATTTGAATATAAATTTAAAAAACACTTCACAAGTTCAGCGGCAGCTTTCCTTGCTTACAATCAGGGATAGTCAGATTTTCAAAGTTACTCAGATATGTGCACATTCAGAATGATTTTGGGTTGGTCTAATGTGTTAATAAATTAGCACAGTAAATTTGCCCACTAATATTTTATGGACTGTATCCATTGTTGTGAATGCAGGTATTATTAATAGCATCATTAAATTTATTTACAATACATTTTATTTCTAAACAAATGAGAGGCCTATTAAATATAAAGTAAGCATATGTAATTTCTCAGTGTTCACTGTGGATAGAATAGAGCTTCTTAGTGATTGTAAACTTGCTGAAAAGCTGGGTGCAAAGGGAAACAACCATTCTTCACAGGTGTATCAAAAAATACATATGTATGAGAGTACAGACACTTAACTTGTCTCAGATAAGGCTGCTGGGATTGATTTTCTGTCTCCCAAGGGAGCAAATGCTCTGAATTTTGAGCAGGGCCAGAAGGGTTGGCATTGGCAGTGTTGAGTGTGTCAGAAAGCTGTGCTCGTGGGTCTTGCTCCCTACAGGACTTCCACAGTGTTATCTCCAGGGTCCCACAGCTGCCAGTCACTGGTGCTAATTTTGGCTGCAGAAAGGAATTTCACCGAGGGCTGACTTGACCTTCCCCACTGCCGAAAGCAGGGATGAAGGGAGAGGTGGTGTCCTCTGCTGAGCTGTCAAAGAGAGGCAGGAGCTATGCCAGTGCCACCCCGAATGAGTTGTGTGAGTGTTCAGATGTTTTCATGCATCTCTTCAAAAGGATTTTTGTCCCTTATGGTAGAGTGGTGATCAGCTCATTTCTTCTGATGAGGATCAGGGGAAGGAGACCTGCCTAGATTCTCTGGGCCCAGAAGGGAAAATAAGCTCAACATTCAGGGATAGATCATCTTGGCTGTGGCTGACAGGTGTGGTAGTTGGGTCTTCAGAGTGTTTCCCTACCAAAGGGTAGTGCTTGTAGCATTTTTGACTCTCTCCTTCATAAAAATTCAAGTCAGCTGCTTATTTTGGGGATCTCACAAATGTCTCTGATCACAGGAGATGGGTAGCTGGGACCAGGTTACAAAACTGTTTGAAAAAATGGTGGTTTCTGTAATTTCCACCTCCAGGTGGTAGTAGTTGAAAACAACGTACTTCATAGAATTTCTTGTTATTCTCCCCACAAAATAAACCATCTTCTACACTCTTACATCAGCTTTATTTTGCTTATGTTTTATTTCTCTTATCTCAAAATAAAAGCAGTAAGTTTTTAAAAATAAGCAAATTTTCTTGGATCAATAGCATTTTCTACTAACTCTGAACTGAAAGTTGAAAGGAGCAAAGTGAGCCAAACTCAACAAAACCCCTGGAACATGGGCAAGCATTGCACCACCACCTCAGCACATGAAAGGAAATTTTCTTACAGTGCAATCCATGGCTGTTTTTTGTCGATGCTGAGGTTTCAAACTTAGATATGTTATTGCTCAGCTCTGCATGGTTTGGAAGTGCCATTACGTGTTGGTGTGACGCACATACATAGATTTTGTAGCACTGACATCTGGTGGCAGGAGGCAACATGAACGCCAGGTGACAGTCTGGCAAACAGGGCTCCAGTGGTCCACACAGTTTTCTCATCCCTGTTGTTTTCATGTATTTTCCAGTAAATGCAGTACTTGGTTAAACTAAATGATTGTGGAAGATTTGGGTCTTACTAATGCTGCTACAATATAATATTAATTAATAATCAAAAGCTGATGATAACAAAAATCAACTAACAGCTGTTAAGTGGTAATTAAAGTTGAAGAGATGGAAAAATACAAAGATGAAGATGCAAATTCGAGATATTCCTTTCATTTTGAGAAAAAAATCTTTTATGTGGCCTAATAAAGTTATTAAACACTCACCAATACAAATTTTGGAAAGGCTGCAGAGGAAAATTTTCTTCTGCTCTCTCTTTCTTCTTGGGATTCAAAAGTGTTAAGCAGATCATAATTTTTCTTTTCCATCTATGTTTTTCCCCTCCTCTTTTCTGCTGCATTGCCTCCAGTGAGTTTCAGGCTTGCATCTGGCTGTGATCAGAGCACTGTGATGATTCCAGTAGCAGTGCCAGAAGCAGGAGCTCGAAGTCATGAGACATACACCAACAGACAATAAAACTTCGTGAGATATTTTTAAATTTGCAGTGCTTTATACTTGTGTTCTGGAGCTTGAGATATATAAGGGGTCACATTTTCAGGACTGTCCCTACAATTCTTAGGTCTGAGGGTTTGTTTTGTGTACTTTCTTTTTTTCCCTCAATAAAATCTGGTCCTATTTCCATGAGCTTGGACCTCCAGAGAGCTCCCAGCTCCTGGGAGAATCACAGGAGAACTGCAGCTTGGCTGCAGTAAGCTTCTGTGGAACTCTAAGTCTCCACTCAGCCAAAGCCTGTCCATGTCTGTATCTCTGTACTTAACCAGACCTTGGATTCCCCTAGGAGACAGTCACATCCCTCGTGGCCCAAGGTAACAGTGACCATTAATAGCATCTCTCTTTTCTTAAGCATTTACATTCAGATCTGTAAAGAAATCATTCTCAGGATAATGTTTTTTATTAGTAGTATCAATAAGCAATAGCTGGAATTCTCAGTTAACTCACCAGATTTTTATAAGATAAAAGCTTTTTCCTGACAGGCAGCACTTGTAATTCTTTGTTATTTGCTAGGGGGCAACATCTGTTAAGTAATGTTATCCTGTTCTGTGTGATTAATGCCAAAATCTGTAACAACAATACAGTGAAGAGGATGCACATAATTACATACAGAATTTCTGTGCTTGGAAGTGTTAAATAATAAATAATATTGAGATGCAAAGAAAGCAAAAGAACAGCAATGGCCAAAGGTCCTGATTCTATTTAAATGAGAAGACTCTAGTTTATAGGTTCCTGTAGACAAGTATTACTCTGGTAGGTATAAGCACAGACAAGTATTTGACTTCCTCATACAGGCTGTGAGCCCAAGTAGGTAAGTCACATTCTGCACAAATGTAGTTTCCACTCCACAGGCACTGCTGTGAGCACTGCTGTACTGCTGCTGTTCAGTGAAGTCTGGTGACTAGCTAAGGCTTTTGCAGAAATTTAGTCTCCTTGCACTCTGTCTTGTAGTCATTTGAAGGCATAAAATGATACATTGTAAATGGTTCTAAGGATTTCAGTTTGACACCAGAAAACACTGCAGGTAAAAACATGTTTCATGTTAATTGACCAAGTCAAAGAGAGAAAGAGAACTTGTTCCCAGGTTTAACACAAATATAGGTCTGATCACAAATTCAAGATCAAAAAAATTAAAAAAGACTGCAAGTCTTCACAATTCATAAACTTTATGCAACCAATGCATGGTAGGTAGTGTACATCTTTTCAATGTTTATTAGCATCTTTGACAATTTTCTTATGCCAAGCCTATCCTCATGTTTGGGTGATGGCAGCAGTTACTGTATTACATTCCTGCTCATGCTGAACTCTGGTGCACATCACTCAGGAGAAACTCAGAGATGAGAAGGTTTTTTGAAGTGGTTAGATAGTCAGATAGCACTGTTTTTATATTATTTGATTGTTTGTGAAATTCAGGAACACATATTCATGTATTTGTTCTAGGACAGACCTACATGCTGGCAGATGGTTAATATACCCATTGGGGACATATATTTTATTCAGACTAAACTGGATTTGCAAGAAATAAAGAAATTCATCATGGAAATAATTCAACAGACAAGTAATTCAAGAGAGGAATGGTAGGAATAATTCGGTTGGTTTTTATTTAAAACTCCCGAATCCTTTTAAAACTAATATACAAGGGTGGGTGCATTTAGCAGAGCATGAATTTGGTAAAATGTAAAACAGACACAGGCATAATCAAGTGAGTTCTTCTTACCCAAGTAGTCCAATTGAATTCTTTACAGGATATACAAGCCCTCTGGAGTGTGATGAGTGGTTTAATTAATTGTAAACCATCATATTTAATCAAGTACTGTGCATTTTCAAAAGGCTACATTCATTCCACTTCTAGGAAGACCCAGAGATCTTTTTATCATTAGCCGTTTATGGGACTTTGGAGCTCTATATTCAGTGTGAAGCAAATCTCTTTAACTGACATCACTCTGCTGTAAAACTGAATGATTATTCTCAAAGCGAAACCTTAAACTTACACTCAGGTTACAAGAAGGAAGAGCCTTTAGACATTTCTAAGCTAAAATTTTAATTGGGGTATCATTCATCTGCAAAGAAGCCAGAGTTCATTCTATTTATCCCTATGATAAGACACTCCAAAAGGCATACGTGACAGGACAGTGGACCAAAAAAAAAAAAAAAAAAAAAAAAGGGAATATACCCATAACGATTAATTTCATTTTGCTGAACAAATTTTTCAATCAGAGCTGCTGTGGGACAACTGAAATGTTTGGTTTTCATTTTTATAAGCTTCACTCATCAAACAAATATCAAAGCAAGATAATGACATCTTAACCTCTCACTGTACTACATAAGCTTTAGTTAATTTAAGTAAAGGAAAAAAGGAGGATAAAGGCTCTTGTTATGTTGTGGTTTTTGATTGGATTCAAAGGAAAGTACAGAAATTACAGCTTTATTAACTTTCTGTGTGGAAATAGGCTTGCAAGCAAAGAAGCTGGGTTGTACTGTGGGTTTTTAGGGGAGGTTTTTTGCTTGGTTTGAGTAGGTTTTGATTTATTAAAAAAATATGGATATTATCTAGCACTAATATCCAACTGTGACGGACAAAAACTCTCTAACAGTTTTAAAGTTAGAAAGTGTATGTTTATCCTGGACAGCGTGCGGGATAGCTCCCAAATACACACTGTACCTTTCAAATGATTACAGAGTCCTTTTATCCACACCAGAATTGAATACCCAAAATACAAATACATATTCATAATTTAGTACATCCCATTCCTCGCTTCGTATGCTAATCATTTCAAAACCTATTAAGCATGCGTAGTTTGTTCCTTGAAATGGGTCGGTGGTCCCTTTCATGGGGAGGGGTCCCAAAATGAGGAAGTAAATGAAGTCTTCCTCATTTTGACCTTTCTACCTTTTCAATGCAAATATGACAAATGAACCTTGGTAGAACTCCCATTCCTTGTCTTCAATTGGTTTCAGAACAGAGGAGGCCCACAATTGTCTTATGTTCCTAAAAGCTATTTGTCAGTTTCTATATTCTTCATTATAAACCCAGCTAACTAAACATTGTGTTGACAAGCAATCAATTATTAGTTAACTACTAACTCTTAACTTCATCAAGGCCTACTTACAAAATCCCTTTATTTTAATTAACTCTAGTAAAGCTTATCTCTAACTAAAATCTTAGCTCCTCTAAAATCTCTAAATCTCTTGAAGTTTATGTTTTACTTTGAGCTTTGCTGATGCTACAAAACAAGTGGGGCAAAGTCCGATTCTTACTTGGATACAGACTCTGCTAGAAGCTCCCCACAAGATGTAGAGAGGATCAGGAGCATGTTCTGTGCCCAAGATTAGGCTGCAGCTGTGTGAGGAAAGGTAGCCCATTGCTCCTGCAGCCTTGCCAGCTTCCTTTGTTAGATGTGTACCTGTTCTTCAGCCCCTCTGTGCAGGATCCCTTGGGGGTTTCCAGCTGGGTCCTGGAAATAATTTCTTTTATTGATATGATGTGGACATATCACATGTCTTAGTGCCACTGTTGTGCTGTTCACAGATTTGCAAAAATGTGTTGGGCAAATGAGGTTGGTTTTGATATTTTTCTATGAAACTGCATACTTTTTGAACAGTGTAGAGTTAATATTAAAGATAATTTCATTTGCATTTTTCACAAAAGGTTTGTATAGTAGATTCCAGAAGAAGTCTTTCAGGGAGATTTCTCCCTGTTATACAATGACTGCCATGAGATTTTGAAACATGGACTCTTATGGTCCTAATTTTTTTTTCCCTGATATTTATTACAATTGTAAATAGAGAATTAGGTTTTAAGAGTCTGCACACTCTGTTAGAGAAAACAAGGACAAGTGTTTTTCTTTACCTGATAGATGGCACCACTGTGCTTAAGTGCTTTAGAATAGCATACAGTTATGATACTCCAGTCTTCATTAATTGCACTGGTAATAGTACAATAAAACATAGAAGTTCTGGCAAACTGGAGCCTCTTTAAGTATCCCTAGTGCAAACACAGTCCTTCCCCTAAAAAGTTTGTAATCTAAATAGACGAGATTGCCAAGGAGATGAAGGGAAGTACTTGCTGAGAGAAAGGTAAAGTGACTTGCACAAAGTCACCCTAATAATTTATAAAAGGGCTAAAACTGCATTTGTCTGTGTCCTTAGAACTTAAGTGGTGGTTTTTCTTGCTGGTGGCAGATTTAAGGTTTGCTGTCTCACAGTCCTTCTGATCTAGTCCCAGGATTTACAACATCACAGTAAAATTTATAGCAAAATGTGAGGTACCAGATCTGATAACTGCAGAAGTCTTATATATGGGAAAGTTGTACTGGATCACTTTTACGTGCTTCTAAAATTGTGTCAGTCAAACTTTTACCTGGTACATAAAAGAGGATGAGTAATTCCCCCCCAGAAAAACTCTTACACCACTCTGGGTTTTCTGTATATGTGAAATATCCAATACACGATTTAGCCTGAGGGCAAAATGTTTTACTGACTTTTGTTAAAAGTAGTACCAACTGGGAAGCATCCCAAGTTCATGACCTCATGATGGACTAGTGAAAAGCTCTCCAGCAAAATGGTTTCTTTTTTCCTACCTGCAAATGCTGATGCATCAGAATGACAATGATTACAACGTTCTTTGGAAGGAATTCAAAGCAGAAAAGAAATCACGATGTTCTTTGGACAGAATTCAAAACAGAAAATAAAGCAAGTAAACTTTTGCTGGAAATCTCTCAAACTTCCTTTGCCTGGTTTATCAGCATCCTGTGGTCTGCCTTTTAAAGGAGCTGAGAGTGTGGAGCACTGGCAGTACTGGCTCCCCAGATCTCAGGCAGGCACATCCTCAGTGAGTACCTCTTGTTTAGACAATAATTTATCCTTTCAGCTGAGTGTGAGGATGGAGAATAGGAGGACCCCCTGGCCCTCTTGACTGGGGGAAGAAGGGCATCACTTGCCTTAAATATGTGTCTGTAAACAAGGAGATACAAATGTGCACAGCAAAATTCTGGTCTGCAATCTTTTTTTTTTTTTTTTTTTTTTTTTTTTTTTTTTTTTTTTTCCTGAATTGCCTGCATTCACTAATGCAAAACACCTTTTTTTTAACAGATAATTGCAATTTGAGAAATGGAATACTGGTTTTTGTCTTCTGTGGCACAACAAAAGCATTCGTGAGGAACCTCCTCAGGGTGAAATTAGCTCTCCCTCCATACCCCCTGGGCTGTGCTCCGTGATACAGTTACACATTAGAAATGGGGAAGAAATGATGCTCCAATATTCTTCACTCAGATGCAGTTCTGCTAGGTGCTGGCTAGGGGAAGCCTTTCACTGTGAAAGATGCTCCGCAGCAGGAAGGTCTGGGACTTGCTGTCAACCACAGAACAATGCAGACTTCCAAAAAGCCCAGAGCCTCCAGGATAGGGCCTAGATGTTTCATGCTAGCTGCAGAAAGAGGCTTTCCTGAAATGCAGGCACTATGGAGCACAGATACAGAGAATTATATCCTCATGAGGCTGTCTGAAGTGCTGACCAAAAGAACACAAAAGGTTGCTGAGACAAAGACTACAGCTTGCAGTGCTATAGAGATTTCAAGACTTAAAAAAGCATGTTTTTGTTGCTGTGAGCTCTCCATTCGCTGCTATGGAGGTACTTTAACTTCTCCCTGTCTTAACTGTACAATTCACCCTATGCCCCTTTAAAGCACAGTGCAGAACCTGAAACATTTTTTATGTGGTTTCCTTTGTGGTCCCTTAATTTTATTTCTCTTTGAATGGAAAAGGAGCAGCTTTTCTTTTCTTGATATATTTTTCTTCCTCCAGGTACTGTGGTATGATAATTTTCTATTACCCAGTTTTGGCAACCACCTTGGATTATGCGTCACTTCTGCTGCTAAAAAAACCCAATTCTGTTTTATGAGAAACAAAGGGATCCTGTGGCAATAAGATGAGTACAGGAATTCATAAAGCAGAAGTTTTGCTGCAAGGGAAAGAAGGTGATTCTTTGGGTTGACATGGCTGCAGAATCAATCTCATTGAGTACAGAGCTCTCAGTCGTGAATACTTACAAGAGAATGGAGATTGGGAGCTGAGGTTATAACTTGTTTCAGGCTTTGCCAAAAGACCCAAATAACTTACTACTCTTCCTTGACTTAAGTGTTCCTGAGGACTTCTCTAAAGGATTTGAGAGTCCATATTCCTCCTATGTCTGGATGTGCAAATGTATGGCAAGGTTGCCAGGCAATACTTTAAGACAAAACTTCAAAGGCCAAAGTCCTTACTGTTACTGTTTTTTAAAACAGAAATTTGGTACATCTCAAATTCTTGTTTTGTTTGATTTATCTGGTTGGCTGGTTATTTTCATTTGCATTCTCTCTTGTCCTTAGTAATTGTAACTTCTTTCTTTGGTTCCAACTGGGATATAACTTGGGATGGTTGGTGCACAAGGAGCTTTGGTTTGTTCTACTGTTCTACTGTTGCATCACACACTTCTGCATCATGTGAATTCCCCCTTCAGAGCAGAATAAAATCCTATGGAAATCCTTGCAGGGAGGTTTCTAGAGCACCTTCTTGCACCTCCTTAGAGATGTGACTTCTTTTAATTGACACTTCTGGAATTGTTCATATGTGTTGTCATTGAATTGTGACATATTAGACATCAGCTCTGGGGCTGAATTTAGCTGACTGGCCTTTTTTGTGTGAGTTCAATTTAGTTTTGGATTTTTTATTTGATTTCTTTGAATAAGCTTAAGCAACCAAAAGCAAAAAGGCTGATAATTGCTAGGATACACAAGACAAGATGGTCTCATTGCATTGCAAAGGTAGCTTTATGGACAATTTTGTGATGTCTGAGTATAGGTCAAGCTAGTCAGCTTTGACATTTTCCGAAGTGCTTTACCATTCCTAAGAGTGTGTACTCATCCTTGCTGTGATGAGTACAGTCCCACTGACACTGGAGCGATAAATGCTTTTTGACACAGTATTTCAAAAGAATTACAGCAGTAATTTCTGGATTGTGCTCTGTCTGATTGTAAATAGCAGATAAGGGAGGTTGGATGGCTTTCAGCACCTAAACAAGGGTCCATAGAATCATAGAATGCTTTGGGTTGGAAGGAACCTTTAAAGCTCATCTAGTCTAACCACCCTGCAATTAGCAGGGCCATCTTCAACTAGATTAGGTTGCTCAGATTGCCAGCAAACCTGCCCATAGATTCATAGAATCCCAGAATGGTTGGGGTGACACAGGAACACGTCCAGGTGGGTTTTGAATGTCTCCAGAGAAGGAGACTCCACAACCTCCCTGGGCAGCCTGTTCCAGTGTTCTGTCACCCTCAGTGTAAAAAAAATTCTTCTTCATGTTGAGGTGGAACTTCTGGTGTTTCAGTTTATGGCCATTGCTCCTCATCCTGTCACTGGGCACCACTGAAAAGAGTCTGGCACCATCCTCTTGGCACCTGCCTCTGAGATATTTATATGCATTAGTGAGATCCCCTCTCAGTCTTCTCTTCTCTGGACTAAAATCCCCAGTTCCCTCAGCCTCTCCTCATAAGAGAGATGCTCCAGACCCCAAAACATCTTTGTGTCCTTCCATGAACTGTCTCCAGTAGCTCTTTGTCTCTTTTGCACTGCGGAGCCCAGAAGCGGACACAGTACTCCAGATGTGACCTCACCAGCTGAGCAGAGGAGGAGGATCAGCTCCCTCAGCCTGCTGGCGACACTTTTACTGATGCACCCCAGAATACCATTGGTTCTCCTGGCCACAATGGCACACTGTCAGCTCATAGTCAACTTGTCACCCCATTGAGGCCCCCAGGTCCTTGGTGAATCCATGCTGACTATTCCAAATGACCTTCTTTTGTTTTATATGCATGGTGATGACCTTCAGAATGATCTGTTCCATCACCTTTTCAGGAATAGAGGTGAGGCTGACTGAGTCCTCCTTGTCCTTTTTGAAGATGAGAATGACATTGGATTTAAGGTTGCAAAAAGGCCTCTATCATCAAGTCCAGCCATTCAATGTGATACTACAGGTCTACCACTAAACCATGAATCTTTCCAGGGATGCAGTACCTACAACCTCTCTAGACAACCTGTTTGAGTGCTTCACCACCCTTGTTATAAAAATTTCTTCCTTATATGTAGCCTAAATCTACCCTTATTTAGTTTAAAACCATTACTCCTTGTCCTATCACTACAGGCCCTACCAAAATGTCTGTCCCCATCTTTCTTATAAGCCCCTTTTAGGTCTCCCCAAGGCCTTGTCTTTTCCAGGCTGAACAAGCCCAGCTCTCTCAGCCTGTCTTTACAGGAGATGTGCTTGAGCCCTCTGATCATCTTTGTGGCCTCTGGATTTGCTCCAGCAGGTCCAGGATTTTCTTGTGTTGGCAGCTCCAGAGCTGGATGCAGCACTCCAAGTCTCACCAGAGCAGAGCAGAGGGACAGAATCCCCTTCCTCGACCTCCTGGCCATGCTGCTTTTGATGCAGCTCAGGATGTTGTTTCATGCTTTCTGGGCTGTGAGCACATATTGCCAGTTCATATCCAGTATTTTAGTTACCAGCACCTCTAAGTCTGCAGACGTGCTCTCAATCCATTCATCCCCTAGCCTGTACTGATAGTGTGGCTTCATGCAACTTTAACAGTGTGAGTGTATGGACCTTTAACAAAGGTGTATGGACCAAAGAACATGGTGGAGCAGCACAAAAAAAGGAACCTCATCTCCCCCTATTCAGTTCCAAAGGCAGTATTTGTGTCCTTGAGGTGGTTCCATAAACACGTAAGAGGAAGATATTTATAAAGTTGATGCCTCCAACATGAATTGGATCCTCTATATTGTGTTTATCTTAGATGAGCTGTTGGTATTGTGACAGGTTTCTGTATTTACTGTGGAAAAAATTGTGTGGGTTCTTTTAAGCATCACTTTTGAAATGTAAAAACATAGCGGGTTTTTTTCATTAACCCTTTACAAGTACTGAGTCTATGCTCTCACACATGTTGAAAAAGAGAATAAAAGCACTTTTCTGAAAAGTTAGAAAGCAAAAATGTATTAAAAATGCTGCAGTAAGAATTCACTTTAGATCTTGGTTCTAAAAGATCAAAATTTTCATTTTCTGCTTGGTAATGTCAATTGCTAGTTCAGCATCTTCCACCTAGTGTCTCAAGGCTTACTCTTTTTTTGACATTTTTAGATCTTTTTCACAGTCCACAGCACATAGCTGGACAGGATTTTTGTAATGATTACTAATCTTGGTAGTTTCCCACTTCTTTGCTGATATGGTAAATTATTTTAAGTGGCAGTGTGGTTATTCATTTCAGAGATTAGTCTTTCAGATAGCTCTTTGGTAGGATGATGAAAAGTGTCTGCTTGATGTTACCCTGACTATAGTGGAGATTACTTATGACCATTTAAGATGGTTTAATACAGTTTAAGATGTACATACAATGGAAATAGTAAGTGTACTAGGATATAGATTTTACTCTAGGGCATTGAATCCAACTGAGCAAAATGGTAGAGGAGCCTGCAGGCTTTTTTCAAAACCTCACCTACATGCTTATGCTTCCCCCTCTGCATACATATTTATATGATAAGATGCAGGCTCTGGATATAATACTCCAATGTATTAGTGAAATCCACACCTTCTGAAGCAGGAGTTTAGATCCAGCTCTTTGGGTTTGTTTGTGACGACAAACTCAGCCAATACAACACTCAAACGCTCAAATACATTTCCATTGGTTCTATCTCTTCTAAAGCAGGAACACAGACTGGCTCTCCAAAATCTCCCATTTCTATGCTCAGATAACTATTTTTGTCCAATTAATGATTGGGTTTTGGCTTTTGATAACTTCTTTTCATGAATTTTCTAGAAGGAATAAAAAAATCGCTTGCACAAACATTTTTCATGAACAACCTAGATGTTCCCAGGTACTTTCTATGTTTAAGAAGCTCAGAGTGGTTGAAGTGAGGCATCTTCTGTATATGTCTTCTGACAGTCTTCTTAAATATGTGGCCAAAAAAAAAATTATTCCTTTGGTCTCTGTCAGTTCTTAAAAAAAAAAAAAAAAAAACCTTAGAGAACAGTTATTTTGCTGTACACCTACCTGATTCCAGCTCTGTGAAACACTGATCCTTTCAATGCCAGCAGCTCTTTGTCAGGCTGCTTAGGCCACAGTTCACAAGCAGTTCTCCCCAGGGGCATGAGATGTATGCAGGTACTGAATATTAAGGTTGCCTGGGTGCCACACTGAGCATAGAACCTAAAACCTGTATTGGAGTCTTGTCTCTGTGGCTTCCTAAGCCCTCAGGACAGAGCTTTCCCTAACACACGAGGCTGTGTGCTTTGCACACAGGTGCATTATGCAGCTCCTCTCCCCAGTCTTGCCTAAAGTAGAAGTTGCCCTATATGCAATGAGGGTTGTGAGGGAAGACCCAGGCAACTACAAATCTGCTAGTCAAACCTCAGTTTCTGGAAGAACTATGGAGAAGATTAAACTGGATTGTACTGAAGGGCATTTAAAGACCAGTGTAGAAATCAGACACAACATGAGTTCACAAAATGAAAAGTCCCATTTCACTAGTTTGATATCCTTCTACAATAAGGTCACCTGCCTGATGTGTGGAAGGAAGTGGCAGATGTAGTTTTCTGGACTGTTGTAAGGCTTTTGATACCGTCCCTTACAACATCCTTCTGGACAAGTTGCCCATCTCTGGGATGAGTGGGTACACACTGAAGAACTGGCTGAGCAGCAGGATGCAAAGAGTTCTGGTTAATCAGGCTACATCTGGCTGGTGACCAGTCACCAGTGGTTCCTCAGGATCAGTTCTAGGGCCAGTGCTGTTCAAAATACCTCTCAGTGACCTGGAGGCATGAATTGAATGCCCCATTAGCAGGTTTGCTGATGGTATGAAACAGGGAGGTGCTGCTGACTCTTGAGGGACAAGAGTCCTTGTGGAGAGGTAGAGTGGAGCATTGGGCAGTCGTCAGTGGGATGAAATTTAACAAATCCAAATGCTGGATCTGGCTCCTGGGATGGAGTATCATGGGCACAGGTATGAACTGGGGGAAGAGTGGCTGGAGAGCAGCCCTGTGGAAGGGGATGTGGGAGTGCAGGTGGGCAGCAGCTCCCTGTGAGCCATCGTGTGCCCTGACAGCCCCAAGTGCAAACCTCGTCCCAGGGTGCATCAAGCACAGCACATCCAGCCAGGAGAGGGGATTATCCCACTGCATCAGCCTCACCCTGAGCACTGTGTGCAGGTCCAGACCCACCATTTAAGAAGGTTGTGGAGATCCTTGAACACACCATGAGGGTAATAAAGGTGATGACAGGGCTGGAAGCAGGTCCTGTGAGGAGCAACTGGGGACTTTGGGCTTGTCTAACTTAGAGAGAAGGATGCGGAGGGGTGACCTCATTGTTCTCTACAGCTTCCTGAGGAGGAAAAGGGGGGAGGGGAGGTGCTGAGCTCTACTCCCTGGGATGCAATGATAGGATGTCTGGGAACAGTTCCAATCTGCACCAAGAGAGATTTAGACTAGGTATTAGGAAGCAATTCCTTACTGAGAGAGTGGTGAAACCCTGGAAGAAGCTTCCTGGAGAGGTGGCCGATGCTCCCAGTCCGTCAGTACTTAAGAGGCATTTGGTCAGTGCCCTTAACAGCATGCTTTAACTTTTGGTCAGCCCTCAAATGGTCAAGCAGTTGGATTATAGATGATCATTTTTGGTCCCTTCCAACTAAAATAGTCTGTTCCATTATTTTCCTAGGAACAGCATGAAATGCTATTCTATTTGACTTCAGGGGAGCTGTATTAGGCAAAATGTGAGCCCTTCATGGTATTATCTCTAGGCTGTATTGACCATTTCATTTCCCATTCTCACATGTTACCATTGCCTTTTGAAGTAGATCGTTTCACGGGGTTGGATTGCCACAATTCAGAAGTATGAGCACGTCTCTTCAGCTGCTTTGTTTTACCCTTGATCCCATTTAAAACCTTTCTTCTTTGACATGCAGCAAGTTCTAAAAATACAAATACTTTGAAAGGATGTGGGAGATAAGGATGTGAAAACCACCAGTACTGTCATTTAAGATGCTTCAGATGACCACTACATTCACCTTCATGTTACTGTGTCATGGTAATCCTGCTTAGCCATTCTCACAGTCATTCATTCACTACCTTGGCAGCCCAAAATCCTGCAGAAATACTTGCCAGCTAAGGCAAGAAAGTTCAATACAGGTTTTTGCACAGGCAGTTCCCAACCTTCAATGAGATAAGAAGAAATTACTGTAGTCTATGTTTAGATTCACTGCTAGGGTAATGTGGATTTTCTTGAAATTCCTCTCACTACAAAGAGCTTTAGGTAGCCATCCCAGAGCTTTTTAAGAAATTTATTCAGTAAAGATTCCACACAAGTCGGTAGATCTACAAAGAGTTAAATTTGACTTCAGGTGCTGGCCAGAATTCCTTGCAAAGTTAAGGAGATACCCATGGAGTAATGAATTCTCTCTGTGGCTTGAACTGCTTTTCTACCACTGCATTTAGATTTGACTTTAAAGCCAAATCTCATCATGTTTTCTTCTTCCTCCTGTTTTTAATGAATGCCACTTGCTTGGACCTTGTGAGTCTACAGCCTGTCTTTTTATAGTGGTTGACAGAGCTGTTGGTCACATTTGTTGCCCTTCTCTGAAAGGATCCTGAGGACCGGCAATTTTCATTCTCCTGCTTTTGTTGTGGCTCTGGCTACAATGTCCAGATTGATTGGGTGGGGGAGACTCATACATTGTCAAGCCAAGCTTTTCTGACTGTATTTTTCCCCTAGTACAGCTGTCTGTGTATTAAAAAGGATGTTATGCAGATTTATGGATTTAAGATCTGTGTACTTATTCTTTACCTAGGCACAGAGTTATTTTGCTTCTCCTAGAATTATGTGGCCTTTTGATACAGGGAGACATACTACCCTCCTTATTTTTTAAAATGATGGGTTATTTATAAAGAAGAATGTAAGATGTGGGTCTGGAAACATGTTATCTGTCAATACTCCTTTAACTTTTAGCCTTAGCTTTCCCTATGTCTTTTGCCAAACAATTTTACTATCCTGCCTGAGTGGGCCTTATCTGTAAAAGAAGAATTAGTTATCTCTGAATTTCAAAAGAGTGTTGGAAGGATTAATTTGCTACGCTTTCTGTTGAATGTTTTGGAAAATTATAGATGCTATGAAAGTATTATTATTGTTTCTAAAGCATTTTTGTTTTGTGAATTTTCTCAAAAATACCACATTTTATGCTAGGAATATTTCTGTTGTGTCCAGTTTTTTAAAACAACATGCATTTAATTTGCCTCTGTGAAGTCCTACACAATATGAACTTTATTAATAAATTGCTTGACCTATTACAGACAAAAGACTGAATTCAGAAACCCTCAGTATCTTACAGCCCCTGAAATGCCTCATTATTTAGTGATACTTAAACTAATCTGCAGTAACTCTCTCTGTGTCATTAAATTTCTGCTAGGCATTCACATTATTTCTAGGGACTTTGAAGTAGACAAGGTTTTGGATTTGTTGGTGTTTTGGCATTTTTTATGTGTTATACTGAGGAAAGAAAAAATAATTTGATAGGCATTTTTCACAGAGATACAGCATTTTAAAAATAAGTCTGTCTAGCAAATTTAGAATAATGTATTGCTGTCTCTGTTTCACATTTACATTGTGCTTGACACAAGATAGCTTTGCCCATTTCCCACTTTGACAGGTCTTAAAGCTTTTTTACATTTTTGATGAAATTGGATTTTTTTTCATAATTATGAAGATACAGGAGGTAGCTGGTTTGGACACACTGTACTGAGTTCAGTGAACCTGGTGGAGCTGCACCAAGGATTGATGGCTACCCAAAATGTTCAGACTTTGTGTGTGGAGCACAGCACCACAACTTCATGGTTTCTCATGGAATCCCAGCTTCCCACATCATGTGAACATGCTAGAAACAGAGCTGTTTGATGAGGTTTACTTTTAAAGCACAAAAAAAAAAAAAGAAAAATAGACCAACCACACATAGCAAATCAAAAAACAGTTGCACACAATGCTCTTCCATATTTATTACTGGGTTTAAAATATTAAAATCTAAGATCTGGGGTTTTTTTTTTTACACTGCATGTAATGAAACTAGCAAGAGAAAGCACCTGATTCTTCAGTAAATGTCGGTCCCCTTAATGAGAGTCCACCATGCATTTCTAAGCTGTTACAAGCAACTAACCTGGGTCCCAACCTAGATGAGGCTGGAGACTGAAAAGTTCAGTTGAGAGGAGAACTCTTTACTGGAGCAAACAAGTACAGACAGTTAAGATGAAACTATGAGATGCTTTGTGTCAGGTTACCAAGGATGTTCATGAGATGACCATTAGGTGTTTCTTTCCTAAACTGTTCAGAGAGTACTTAGTATCAGCAGTCCACTTGACTTGCTGCTTCCCATTCAGCTAATGATTTATAGGGGGTAATTGTGGTACACACTGCTGTCTTTTTCATAAGACAGATAACAGATTTTGATCCAGATCTCCATTGGATGGACTTTATTCTGGTTTTAAGTTCCCCTTTTTCTCTTTATTGTAAAGGTTTCAGTTGAAAAATGAGATACAAAGTTAAACAAGTACTATATGTCCCTTCCAGAGGCTAATTGTTTTAGGACAGTAAAATCACAGAAATCGGTATATTCTGTCAGCTTTCTGCCTTATGCCTTTTCATACATGTCAGTTTTCATTCAGATTAGAGTCCAATACCAAATCCATCCCATCACTGAATATCCCCTGAGTTTGGAGACTCACACGTCAAAATATTCAGCAACCCAAGTGAACTTCAACAGCATTTTCTTTTTTCTGTTTTTTTTGTGGATAATAATTTCCTGTAGGGTTCCCTGAATGTGCTTTGCAGGGGATAAGTGGAATGGGTAAGGAAAGGGCAGCTTGCTGGAGAGGCAAGTGTGTCAGCATGGTGTCTTAGCCCAAGTGGAAAGGTTTTCAGAGGGAAAAGAAGATGCAGCAATCTCAAGAGACACAGAGGCCCCTGCTTAATTGCTGTGTGATGGGAGATCAGCCCACATTTGTACCACTGTGTCCACAAAGATCACCAGCTCAGAATGAGCAAAAAACTCACACAAATGACAGGGCCAGGTATGCGCCTGTCCTTCCAGTAGCTCTTTTTCCTGAGCTTATTTTCCAGTGCATGATATGAAACTATTAGAGAGCATCCAAAGGAAGGCAACAAGGAGGGTAAAGAGCCTTGAGGAGAAGCCATATGAGGAGCAGCTGAAACCACTTGGTCTGTTCAGCCTGGAAAAGGGGAAACTTCATGAGGGGAAGAGGAGGGACAGACACTGAGCTCTTCCCTGTGGTGACAGGACCCAAGGGAATGGCCTGAAGTTGTGTCAGAGAAGGTTTAGGCTGAATATCAGGGAAAGGTTCTTCATGCAGAGGGTGGTTGGGCACTGGAACAGGCTCCCCAGGGAAAGTGGTCACAGTGCCTCTTTCATCAAGATTCTGGTCTTTGGCTGGCTCTTTGCATGCATTTTGGAACCATGAGTGATAGCCCTGACCATAAGGAGAATTACAAACAAGACCTGTGCTGTGCAGGAACTTGACTGCAGAGACAAGGCTGCTGGTAGCTATACATATTTGGTGTGGGGCTTGAGGGAAGGGAAATGCTGGGAAAAAAGAAGTAACAATTATGCAAATTGGTTATGTTACACTGTAAAATCAGTGAAGTGGTAAGAATGAAACTGGCTGCCTCACTACACAACTTAAATAGAAAGAAAAAAAATAATAAGCAAAAGTGTGATCAGGAAAGAAATATGACAAGCAATTTGTGAAAGAAGTTGAAAGTAATCTAGAAGCAGTTTATCAACTGAAGCAAGAAAGCATATCTGTTCCTGAGGATTTAGGGGGCCCTAAGGAATATGCCTAACCACATGGGCAGCATCCACCAAAAATGGGGATCTTTTTGTTGGGCCTCACATCCTAGCATCAGACCTAGCCATGCAGGTGGGACATCCAAGCCATTAGCTGCAGTCTCTCATTATGCACCACTCATATGCACCACAGCAATGAATGAAATGCTTCTTAAGCTTAGTCACAACAGACAAAGAACCAGCTTGGACTAAGTTTTAAATCAAGTGCAAATTCCATTGTTGATCCCACTATGACATAGTCTGAGAGCTCTCTGTGCTTCACTTACATTTATAAATAACACCATTCTAATTTTCTTGTGTCTTGCATGATACTTTCCCAAACATTATGATGGGAGTTGGTCTAACCCAAAATCTCATATACATATATTTGTATCAGATTCTATTACATTTTATGAAACTCTGAAATGTTCTCCTTTGGCCCTTGGACAAGACTTGTATTGGACCTGAATTTGAATTTTAAATTTTTCACTATTTTGTTACTATTGAAACTGTTGCCCCCCCAAATCTGATACACTCGCATTCATACGTCATCCCCTTCCCTGTGCCCATTTCCTTCTTGAAGGCATGTTGTAGCCTGTTTGCCTGCTTATTTTGAGCTCCATGTACTGATTCATACTTAGGTGGGGTTTACATTACTCCATAACTCATAGAGTTTTTCTGTGACAGAAAGCCCTGGGAGAGTGCACACTGTGGAAGTTACAAGATGCTACTTGCACAGAGATAGTAGTTCCTTGTCATCATTTGAGTTCATTTATCTCCCCACCTCATATGATTTCCAGATGAGCTTAGCACACTTTGAATCCTCTAATTATGCTGCTGCAGCCATGTGACTGCCTGGCTGAGTAATTCCCTGCAGAAGGAGACAAAACTGCATGTAACAAAGCTCAACAAACAGCATTCAAAATGTGAACGAGTCACGGTAGTATAAAATACCATGCCACTTTGCCTGAAATCTCCTACTGATGCCACAGCTGTGTGGAGGCTGGATGTATGGTAGCAGGCTTACTGATCTGCTGGGAAGAGCATGGGTGGAGAGGGAAGGCTAGCTAGACCTTTGGCTTGTTTCCTTATCACCTTCCTCAGACGTCTCAGTGAGGAGGCAGGATTCCCTATCTCGTGGAGGTAAGGAGCAGTTGCCTTCTGCACCACCAGGGAGCCCAAATGCATTCTGGCTGTTCTGCAGTGGTGTAAGATAGAATGAGAAAGACAGAGCAGTTGGCATCAAATATGCAGCGATCTGCTGAAGACCTTCTTGATTTATAGGTAATATATGAGAGGAGGGGAAAGGGCAGATAAAACCCAGTTGTTCCCATTTTACAAAAAGCCTTGCACTGTTTTCAGAACGGTTAATTGCATTGATTGTTCCGACCTCATATGGGAGCTGGTCATTGAATTGCAACTTGTTTTTCAGCTGGCTGACGGCGGAGAAGGGGCTGTCTGGCATGGCAAGGCTGGATGGGTGTGTGTAGAGCGTGTGCGTTTTCAGAGCATGACACTTAGGAAGGCTGTTGCTCAGCTGCCAAAAGCACAGCTGTTACAGAGCAAGGGAGGGAGCCTGGAAGCAGCCTTGTAATCAGGTAGGCAAACGTGCAAACCATATGTTTATTCCTGCCTAATTTTATTGCTCAAAGTGGCAGTATTATTAGTGGGTAGTGTCTGGGTTCACCAAGTCCTCTTTTCTGCTGGTGGCAGTCCGGCGGGGCTGATGAGAGCAGCTGGGTGTGTTTGCCCAGAAGCCGGTATCTATGAATGAAGAGATCAATAGCTGCGCTAAAAATCACTGAGCCATCTGGGATTTACAGATAGAGGATTGACTTGCAAATCCTCCTGAAACTGAGATCTGCAGTGACTGCTGAATAACAGCACAAGTAGTGGAGGTGGTGCAGAAAGTTATCTAGAAGACCTGAAATGGCCTAGTGGTACTTTTCTCAGCCATCTATCACAAAGAAGCTCAGGAAAGGGTGAGATGCTAAGGTAGGGGGAAAATATGTTCTGCTGCTATTTTTTTATTTTTAACCCTGTTGTGATTTTGAAGGTACTGCAAGATGATAGAAAATGCAGCTGTATTTTACCAGTATCTGATGGCTACCAAAATCAGTGTCTGTACATCTGCATGAAAACAGGGTAAGCCTGTAACCAAGCGAGAGAGGGGGAGAAAAAGGTGGAGACAAAAGAAAAGGCTTGTTCAGAAAAGTGCCAGAGGATGCACTTGGAGATGGAGTTTAGACTTTGAGCCAGTTTTATGCTTATTCTGCATTCTGTGGTTATGCAGAACTACAGCAAACTGTCAGGCTGCAAAGAGGAGCTAGGGACAAACTGAGACCTGAGAGTGGAAAGAAAATTTAGAGAAACAACTTCTACTGTAGGTGAAGAAAGCCATGCATTTCTCTAGTAGCTTTCAGCATGGATTTTAAGTATGGAATTGGTCTTCCTTTTATTAGCAGGGATATTTGCCTGACTTACTTAGCACAAAGAAAACTGAAGTATGGGAAATGTCCTGTGGGCTTCTGGTTAAGCTGTTCTAAAACATGGCCTGGGAGAAAGAGGATGTTTGCTGGCATGGGGTGCTGTGATTATAGACCTGCGTCACAGTCAGGTGAATAGATATGTTCATGGCATGGAGCAAAATGGGTATTCTGCTCTGCATACTTCTCTGCTGTCTTTTAAAGGGGACACAAACAGATGTTGAAACTCAGCCATCCATGATGAAGCTAGAAATCTAAAGACATCTAAGTAGGAAAATAATAACATGTGGAGACTACAAAGGCTGAACAACTCTGCTGATGTTGTAGACGTTTGAGAAAGAACTGGAAATGCAAACTCAACCTCCAGCATTTTATCTACTAACACATTCCAGTAAAGGAAAATTACAGCTTTTCCCTTTTTATTGTTTCTTTTTTTTCCTGGCAGGGCATGACCTTGACCTTAGGTTAGCCTAGATAGTGGCACTGTCCTCTGCTGTTCTAGTTTCTATTTAAGAAGCAGTTATAGTGTTTATTTTATAGTGTTGTTTGTGTAAACCTTACATCTAAGAGGGGAAGATTTTAGTGGTGGGCAATGTCATCTGTGTTATAAGTTTGTAAAATATGGTACGTTATTACTGGTCTTTCCTAATAGTATTACTGCTAACTGTGCTGCATGTTCAGAAGTTTGTCAGTGCTAACAGCATTTGTCAAATCTTTTTCCTGAGTTTATTTCTCAATGGAAGTATCCACAGTAAAAAGACTTCAGGTAAAACATTGATAAGTATAAGGCATCTTTCATGTCTGTATTTGTCACTGGAATCATACAACAGATACAGTATTGTGACTTAAACTAGCAGTGATTGAACTCCACTGCCCTTGCTGATATGAGCTACACTTCCTGCACTGGCCTTCCTAAGAAGCAGAGCTGGATCTTTGTAACTCATTTCTGTTAGTGAGGCTGCAGCCCTGCTTGTTCTGCTCCCAAAATACAGATCCATGGCCAGTTGAAATTAAGAAGCAGTTTATCTTGCCCTGGGGTGCAGCTACAGGAGAATGTCTCTTCTCCTGGGACCTAGACCACCAAATGTCATCTCTCTGCAGGGCAATCCCCCCAGGTAGGCACTAAAAGATTATAGGCATCATTTCTGTAATGCCATTGCTCTGTGATATTATGGGGGGCATCTGTGTAGTCAAATACATTCATAGCTATCAAGAAAGCTCACGAGATAGTCCTGTATCACAGCATGTCAGTACAGTATCCTTCAAAGATACTGAAGAAAAAAAAATATAATTCAGATGTCTTCTTACAAAATCTTTCTCTGTGCTCTGCAATCTCAGGAAATCAGAAGTTGAATGAACTGAAACTTCTTTCAGCATGGTCACTTATTTCTATGCATTACCTCCATGAGGGCAGTAAGAGTGGGGATTAGATAGGTGGGAAAGCACAGACCTATTAATTTTCATAAGGGGTGGTCAGCCTTACTGAAGATTAGACTTAATCTCTGAAGGAGTCATCATGCTTTATTGGATAAATGATCTGCAAATGAGAATGTTTCTGAGGAAACTGTATGTGATGGGTGACAAAGAAAGAAAATGGTCTAACACAGTCTTTCTGTGTTGATTAGAAGAAAAATTCTAGCTCAGCAGTGAAGCTAGGATTTGATTTATCAAATTGAGAAACAGTCTCAAACTTTGTTATTTTTGCCTTGACTTTCAAGCAATAGACTGCAATAAGTATGTGAGTAAAGTCCAGATGCTTCAAACTCTCTAAGCCTACCACTCAGACAGTAGAACAGAAGCTGTCTGGCATTTTTAACAGCTTATCACACTGATAAAGGAGCAAATGTGTCTGTTAGAAATTCTGTGGTTTATTAACCTGAGAGGGTAAAGCAAGCAAAAAACCCACAACAAACAAAACCAAATAAAACCCAAACAAACAAAAAACCCAAAGAAAAAAACAAAAAAACCCAACAAAAAAACCCACAAACAAACAAAAGACAACCAAAAACCACCAAAAACAAACCCAAACCACAAACAAACAAAAACACCCCAAAACCCACCTGGAAAAATCTGTGCAAGGTTGTATTTCTTAAATACAATGACTAGGGGAAACACAGAATCGACCTACAAGTGAAGTGCAGAGCAAACTGAAGCTAGAGCTGTGACTTTGACCACCATTGCAGTATTTCTGCCTCAAGTAATTCTTGTTTCACACAATCTTGGTCTGATAGACCCATGGAAAATGTCTGTAAGAAATGGCAAAACGTACTTGGTTTTCTACTTCTCTTAACCAGGTGTCAGATCCACATTGATTCACAGTGTAGGCAAACTAGGAAAATGCTGTAAACTTTTGGAAGTGCAGCTGTAGTGAAAAAACTGTTCTGTTTTAAGAAAGAGAGCATTTTTTAGAGAGTCAAAAGATACTCTGAAAGAGTTTAAGAGTTAAGAGTTGTTTTCTCTTCCTCATGACAGATGCAAAGAACAAGAAAGGAGACCCACACTATGGAATAAACAATATTCTTGCTTGAAAATTATTTTTGTCACAGTTTGAGTTGTTTCAGAGCAGTGAATTAGGAAAAAAAAGAAGTCCTATGTGATTGCTCAGAATTTAATCGCTACCGAAATAAATTGTAGCATTATTCTCAAATTTTCATGCTATTTTTTTCAAGCTTTTGTTTTTTAGGGATCTGAATTTGAGTTAGACAACTTTTCCCAAAATTTTTTTCCAGTTTACCAAAATTCAATTTTGAATATACCGATGCTGCTTAGCATCAGAGGATAATTTAGATCAGAAGGGATTTCAGGATGTCAGGGCAGTCAATTCAGTGGTATAATGTTAAAATGGTCCTTCATTCTGTAGCAGTTTGGTATAAGAGTAGGCAAAATTTTGAAAGATTCATATTGTGAGTCTTTTAAGCTGTAGAAGAGATTTGGGAGAGATTTCATGTGAGTAAGAACTTTATGTAAAAGTTTTGGTTTTCTGGTTTGGGGTAGTTTTTTTTAAATTATGGAATGGGAAGCTCAGTTTTGCTGAGCACAGCAAGGCCAGGCATTCCTGAAAACAATCTCCCAAATACTGCACCTTTCCAGATGTGATGGTGGTCTGGGCTTCAAGCCCACCACATACTTTGTGTGGTGTGTTTTGCCCTCAGCTGTGACTCTTCAGATGTGAACCTAACCAAAATGTTTTGAAGCATTTGTCTTTTCATTTTGTCAATTTATATACATTTAGAGATGTATTGTGAAAAAACTTGAAAAGCAAAAATGCTTCAATATCCTACCAGGAAATGATGATCAGGAGAATCCCTCTGAGTGTCCATGGATTCAATATCAAGTCAGAGCCTTTTCAAGAATGAAAGGAGTCTGCTTTTGGAGTCAGCGCAATTACACAGAAGATGAATCTGTCTCCCTTTGTACCTTTCCCACCTTTTGCTTAATGTGGTGCAGTGAACTAAAACTTGAAACTTGTAGAGCACCATTTTCACTGATAGGAATATCTGCTGATTAATCAGGTTGCAGTACTTAACATTAAATCTTGCTTACTATAATTGACTGTTATGTCATGCTAATGGGATTTCTTTTAGTTTTACTGCCTGCATGCTGCTGATCTAGACAGCTAAAAAATTTGTATTATTTTATGTTGACCTATGCCTTACTGGCTTTTTTGCCTTTTTTTTTTCCAGTGTTAGGGGCAGAGGGAACAGTAGATTACTTCTCTGCTAAGTATTTTGTCTCTATCTGAAACAAGAGAATAGGTGTGTGCTTAAGCATATGAGGCTTCTGAGCCATCTTAATTTTTAAAAACCAAACAGAACCTGAAAATAGTACTGTATCTTTGTTAAATATCCAAAATAAAAAAATTACCAAGAAAAAGCATGGGAAGTGGAGGGGAAAAGGAATTAAATAAAGAAGCAATGGCTTTTCTCCTTTCATTTCTGCAACTCTAAGCAGTTACAGAGTAGAGTGAAAAGATCTAAATGGTGTAACTAGCCAAATGTACGTTTTCTGTTTCCCAAAGGCAAAGCAAATCTACTCATTGGAGACCTGACCCAGATGAGAGTTGTATCTCCTGGGGAAAACTTTGGTTCTTGAAATGAGCATTGAAGGAAAGTTGGTGGGATCGTTAGCATTGAGAGGCCAGTCCACTGTGCCACAGCTGTGCCCAAGCTGTGAGCACACACACTTTAAATGTACCTGTTTTGCTCTAGTTCTTTATGGACATGGCATAACTGCTTATACTGTATAACCAGTACAAGCTGGTTGGAGGGTCTGGAGAGTGAGTCATATGCGGAGCAGCTGAGGGCGCTGGTGTTTAGCCTCAAGAAAAGTAGACTCAGAGAAGACTTTATGACTCTCTACAACTTCCTGAAAGGAGGGTGCATCCAGGTGGGGGTCAGTCTCTTCTCCCAGGCAGCCAGGAACAGGACAAGAAGATATGGCCTCATGTTGTGCCAGGGGAGGTTTAGGTTGGACATCAAGAACAGTATCTTCACTAAAATGCTGATAAAGCATTGGAACAGACTGCCCAGGGAAGTGGTGGAATCACCATCCCTGGAAGTGTTTGAGAAGTGACTGGACATGATGCTGAGTGCTAAGGATTAGTTGCTATGGTGGTGTTCAGTCAAAGGTTGGACTTGATCTTGGAGGTCTTTTCAAACCTTAATGCCTCTATGATTCAGTGTTCACCTCACATGGAGGAGATGACCCAGGGATATTTAATCTGCACAGGATGTGGAGCAAGTGTACTTCTTTGAGGGGAAAGACAGATTTAGCATTCAGGTAACTGTTATTTATTGCTCCTATTTGTAAATCGCATCACAAGTGCGAGTAAAGGATTTAGCCATGTTGAACTTGATAGACTTACGCTATCTTACATTAGCAGTGTACTGAGCTAATTAATGTAGTGCTCTGCATATTTCTCTCAGTGAGAAAGAAGCTTTGGCCCATTCACAAGCAATGGAGATGAAGTAGCTCCCAGGCTTAAGCATAGTCATGAGCAGCAGGAGTGACTAGCCTCCACTTAAGAATCCTCCTTTAGGTCGGAGATTATGGGTTTTCCCCCTTCTGCCAAAACATAAGCTTCATCTGCAGAGATAAGTAATCCTTATCAGTTATTTACAGATGCCTTAAACAGGCAGAAGCAAGTAGAGGCATTTAGACTGGATGCCATGGTGTTGAACAGTGATTTATTGGGATTTTTGAAAAGGGCATTAACAAAATGAACCCAGCACCACCAATCTAGAATGGCCACTAAAATGTCTGGTCTTGGAAAGCTGGCAGACTGAGGAGGGTGGGGGGAAACCATCTGACAAAATCAAATCAGCAGTGGCTGAACACAGACATTTCTTGCAGGGACCAAACCAAAATGAAGAAACCATGGCTGAGTCTCTGATGGCTTTCACTGTAGGCCCCAACACTAATTATCAAGTCCACAGACCGACCCAAGATGTCCTAAAGGATGGACTGCAAATCAGAAGCTGCAAATTCATGTTTAAATGGGACACAGTCTGTGCTGGATGCCACACTCTCTCCTTTTTAGATCAGGCTTGTGTCCATCCACAGTGTAGGTTATCTAGGAATTTTTTGTAGCAGCGATTAATTGGAAATCAGCCCTGCTTGTGTTCATCCTTTTGTTTCTGATGCATAACTTCTCAGAAGAACAGCGTTGGATTTTTTTGCAGCCATTAAAATTGACCTGTTGTTTTCAGCCTTTGAAACCTCTGAGTAATTTTGGAGTGGTTTTGACGTGCTTTGTGCCTGCGTTTTCTTGCTTACAAGCTGGTTTTCCCTGAAGAAGTGCTGTTACAATTGCTGCACTTGCAACACTGCTTTTGTCGCATGTGTGACTGTGTCTGCAGGAGTCATTCTCTGCTGTTTCTCAGCTCTCTGCTTGTAAAGTCCATGCTGTCATTTCAGAAATTGTATTTAAAGATGGTATTAAAATTGGTGGTATTTAGGCTTACGTTTCCCAAACAATTGTGCTTTTGTTTGTTTGCAAATATGGCTGGCTGGACACATTTTAAAGAGGACTGCCTTTTAGAACATTCTCACCCCTTGCTTTTAAAAGTCTTCAGTGCATATTAAGCTAGGCCCATGTAGTCACTAGTCATATTTGAAAACACAAACCTTCAGATTGGCCTTTTTTATTTGGTTTGGGTTATTTTTAAATCTTCTTTCTTTGAGACGTCAAGGGAGAGACAAATTAATCATCTGGTGACACTCCATTAGGGAAACAAAATTCTTTTTGAAGTCTCTATGCAATTATTACAAGGAAACTTTCATTGTGTCATAACCTCAGAGATTAAATGTGATAAGACAATGAAAAACAATACCCATTTCAAGAATGCGACAAAATATTAAATTTGTTCTGTGAACCAGTTTCTGATATACTTTACCATCCTTAAAAGAGAGGCAAATGATCTAGAATGGAGTACTGTGTTAAGTGTGTGTCTTTGTTTCTCAGGCCAACTTTGTGCATTATGTGAATGTTTTGTGTAAGGACGTAATCTCGGTGCATTCCTTACCTCCCAGCATCTGTAGGCTGTAGTTGGCAAAGCCCTGGGGAAGATAACTCATTCCAACTAATCTTGGAAACTGAAGCAATAGCTCAGGGGAGTGGGATACCAAGTTTGGCACTGAAGGTTGGCAAAGATGTAGTGAGTGTGGCTGATGCTCAGTGAGTTTGAAGGGGGGGGACAGGTTGCTGCTGGCTTGCTTTCATCTCATTCCTTCCAAGCAAGTAGTAGCATACCTGAAGGCCACCTCCAAAGCAGAGTGATGACATGACATTTTTCAGCCTTGTTTAGGGCTAGGAAGAGAGAAACACTACAGTTCTAGCTTTCCTAATGCATGCCCTAGCTGTTTCCTCTGCTGGCTTGCCTTTTCTTGAGAGACTCCAAGAATATATGTTCTCTGAGCAACAGGCTTGCCATTTGGGGTTCCAAAATAGAATGCATTCCCTGCATCTGAATGAGGTGGCTCTTCGGTGGTGAAGGCCCTTGTTCCTTCCAGCCTGGAAGCTAAGAGTCCAGAATGCATGTAAGCCATTGCTTTTTTATCAAAGCAGCAGTGATTTTCTGAAAGCAGTAAGGAGATCTTCCCACGTGTCCCAGCAATGCAGATTTCTGCCACTTGTAATGAAGTGCCCAACTGCCAGCACGACAAGGAACCAGGCACCAGTTGAAACTCAACAGGAATATTTTTGTTGGCTTTATTGGGCAGAATCTAGACGTCTACAATCACTACACATGAAACTGAAACTGCATTCTGGAAACATGGAATTAAATGCAGACCTGGGCACTCTTGAGATGATAATGAACCACAGAAGCTCAAGGTACTAGATTATGATGCCAGCCCTTATGGTAGGCATCAATTTATCAATTGCTTTGATGCAAATGAGTATCTCATACCAAGCTAAAATTGTGTTTCTGCAGCAAATCAAAGCTAAGCAGTAGGATTTATATATAGATAGATAAATTGTAGCTGTGCTTAGCAGTGCTTCCCTCACCATTTTTCACAGGGACAGTAAAGTCATTAATCTTTGCTAGTAAGAAGCTTCTTTAAAAAGAGACAAAAAGGCTTAGGAACATATCAGCAATTTAGTGTTCAAAGAGAAGAGTGGTTACTGACAGGAGTCCTGTCTTAATTAAGCCACGTCTGAATGTGTCACCTAAAGTAAGAGTGGTAGATGGCAGTTGTACTGCTAGATTGTGCGTGCTGTACCACTGAGTGTGCTTTTTGGGTGGGTAGGTGAGATTCTGCATGAAGGGAGAAGTACGTTTTGGACCTGACTGGGGCTTCAGGTATCATTTGGTGAAGAAAAAGTGTACCCCAAAAGGAAAAGAGGCACTGGCACTGCGGAGAGGAATGCTGCTGGGAAGTCATGTAGGTCTCAGGCATACACTGTTTACTCTGGTATTCTTTCTGCTTGTCTTTAAAAAGAAAGTACTGCTTTATAGTTTCTTATGCACCCCATCAAATAATACATTCCCTGTGAAATGTAATGGGAACTTACTGCTGTAATTAAGTCATTGATTGTTTAAAACAATTGCTAATTGTACGTGGTTGGAAAGCTGGGAGGATCTCATTGTCACTAATGTGACTGGATAATTATAGATTTTTTCATATTTTTTTTCTGTAAAACATGTTTTCTTTGCAGTAGCTTTTATTTTTGGCTACCTAACTTTCAGTTCCCATGACTGACAGATGCAGGCTAGCAATCAGCCCCAGGGCAGGAAAAGGGATGGAGATATTTCAGACCTCAATAATTCGGCCCCCTTAGGGACACTCTAGGTAAACAAAGTATTCATTCTTGTATATAATGCATGTATGCTACTGTAAACACGTAAAAACAAAGGTCTGTGCAATAGCAAAAATGTCTATATACCACTGGAAGCATTACCTTTGAGAGGCCTCTAAGTGCCAGAATATGGTTCAGTAGTTCTTGTTTTAGAAGAGGAAACAAAAAAGGAAAACAAATAGCATGGAAAGCCACCTCTGAGATGCTGCTTCTGCATCTTGGCATAGGAGCCTGCACACTGCCCACGCACATTTGATATTTCTTTCCAATGAGCAGTGCGGTTGCTAGCTTTTACCACAGATCCTGGGGAAACTGAAAATTTCCAGCTCTTCCTTGTTCTTCTTCTCACAGCCAGTTAACAGAGCATCTGCATGGCACAGTGTCTTGGCACAGTGCTTCTTCCAGATAATATGTCATGCTCTATGCATCCTTTTGCAGCAATGCATTGCTCTCTGTGTATATATCTCTTCTGAAGCAAATGCCAGTCCCAGGCCTAGGTATAGGCCTGGGACTGGCAGCCACTTCTTGCCAAGATATTGGGAGATTTTTAAGCGAATGTGTCTACAAGGACTGACTGGAGCCATCATTAAAAGTAAGCTCCTCTCGTCTTGCAGCCCTACTTCAGACGTGCAGTGAATTTGTTCAAGACATTGCTGTATCTCAGTTACTTATCCACAGGATAAGGACATTTGCATGTAATGGAACAGGAGCTCCTTCTGAGTCTTTTCTTTAGTGACTAAGCCTCGTATCTATACAGAGGCTTCCAGAACCCAGTGTGGTACATACAATTACAAACTAGGATTTTCTTCTGGTGCTCTGTGTTTGTTTATGCAGTTTAGCTCTGCTTTAGCTATTGGTATATCTGGGAAGATCTTGCTATGTCAGTGATGCCCTAATAATCACCACTGTAATGGGCTCATGCTCATAAGGGCTGAATTCTACTAGACTTACTAGTACTGAATAGTAGATTTTCCTCACTCTGCATCCATAAAACAATATTAATATCTAAAGTAAGACATATAAGGGGCCTTTTTGCAATATAGACTGCAAGGAAATCATTCTCTTTGAAGAGAACTTTCCACAGTGTGGCCAGAGTGGTTCTAAGTGTGTTTTTTCCTTTGAAAATTACATCTGTAGTCATGGGTTCACTTGCCTTGTACTGAGCAATGCAAAAGACATTTTACAGCTATATTTGCATGTATTTGCATTCAGTTTAACATGGCGGGGGAGTTTAATTCCGCATTAATCTGTGCATTGATTTTATAGGAGTTTTTCATAGCTTTATGGGGGAAGATATAGCTGCTGAAGAGTTGACACAGATTCAGTGGGATGTTCTTCCCATAAGACAAGGCAAAAATGAAATTTCAGTGTATACAGGAGAAGAGTTATCAAACAGAAATTGGTCTGGAATTTCTGTTTTAGGAAAGATCTCAAAGTATTGTGGTTTACAAAAAAAAACAAAAAAAACCAAAAATGACATTTCTGAGGAATGAAGGTACTCAGCTTGTTTGTCTGCTTTTCAGAGTGAATGGGCTCACAGCATAGCCTCAGAGATATAGATGTTCTCAAACCTTTAGGCTGAGAATGCAGCTGCAGGTGGGGCCCATTTGGCCCAGGAGAAATAGTACTTAGTTACATTTTTTCCATGAGAAAAAGGGGGCGAAGGGGGAGGGTGTGGAATCTTTGTACAATATGCTGTGGCCAGAATCAGGTAGCGTTAGGTTTTTACCTAGAAAGTGCTTTTTCCAAAGATGCCCTGATTCACTTGGTTGAATACATATATATAAAAGCCAAAATCTGTTGAATGCTTATTTAAATAACTCTTTATCAGTTTGGTGGGTTGGAAGTACTCCTTGCATTTCAATTCTGATATCAATTACTCCCTTTAAAAAGTCTTAAGAAGCAATGAAGATTCATTTTCTTAGCTTAGATCTGTATCTAGCCTTAAATACCCTAAGCGTTCTTTCAATCCAGCACTAAGAAGATAAAAAAGCAGGGGAAGGTATGACTAAATTATAAAACCTTCAGACCATATACCAACATTAGAATTCTGTATTTGGATCAAAAATTAGTGCTAATAAGCAGAAATTAATATTTTAATGCTCTGCTCTGAGAAGCTATCCAGAGTAAAATGAGAGAAAATTTTAATTGTTAATGGGGAAAGTTGCACAGGAAATTACTTTTGCAAAATGGTATTGTTCAAGACTGTAATTAAAAGGCATCTTAAAGAAATTAAGAGAAGCTCAGCATAGATTTGGATTTTAAAACATGCTGGATTTAGAGTGCTCCAGATGTTTTCTTAGAACAAGCTTCATTGACCTGGAATATCAAAGTGTGCCAGCGTACTCACTGGAGCATTGTTGATGCCTCTGGCTGGGTTTGTTTCAGGATCCTTGGTTTGAATTTCAGTGTATTTAATTTTGCAAGCACAGTAAACCACAGAAAGTGATTAATCTACCCAGATTAAATTTATAAAGGTATACCAACCATCCAAACACAAAGCTTTGCATTGTGACATCTCTCTATTATATTTCGGTTGTAACTAAGTCATCCCAAGTGTGTAGATCCATTGTTCACTGGAAACTTATTTTTGCAAGGTTTGCATTATCAAAATCTTTATCAGCACAAATGTATTTTTGAAACATGCTTTCACATTTTTAAAAGGCCTGTGTCTTATCTGACCTGTCATTCCAGGCACCTTTTATAGCCAAGGATGATGCCCAAAACATACGAAAAATTACAAAAAAAACCTCTGTAATCTTCATTGAAATTATAGTTAGACAACTACCCATCCTCCCAAGCAGTAGACCCTTGGAAGGTATTACTTTACAGAATGTTGGCTACAGTTTTAGACCTTAGAACTAAAAGACAGTGATATTACAGTGTCCCTCATCTCAAAAAGTGCCATGCTTCTTGTCAACAGAGGTGAATGAGTCAGGCTTGCAGCACCTCCTGTGTCTACTGAGACATGGAAGAACCACCCTAATCTTTACACTTTATCTATTATGCAGAGGCAAAGTGTATTTTCTAAATTGCTTCTGTGATGCAGTTGAGACCTGTGTTCTATATCTGAATAACCACCCTCAATTTCATAACATGTGAACAAAAAACAAAGGTTATGGGCATTGTGCTTCATGCCTCAGGACCCTCAGGACCATGAGTCTTTCCTAGTATTTTCCTAAAAGCTAGCATTCCTTCGGTAAGTGTCCCTGAATGATGTCATTTTGTCAAACCTAGCATGACCAGCTCTGACACTGGACACCTGTAAGCCTTTGGATATCTGGGGCTATGCACTGGAAATCTCAATGTCTGTAAAATTGTCCCAGTGTCAGGATTACTGTGCAGCAAAAATGCTGTGTTACGTGTTCAGAGTCAAATGTGCCAAGAGACAGCATGTAAAGACAATAGATTTATTCAACCCATGGACTTTTAACAATGAAAGAAAACATCAGAAGAATAAATAATAGTAGACAGTAGTTTAAGTGAGAGTAAAGAATTTTCTTGATTGATCTAGCTCCTAAGCTATCTCCTAATTTTTTTCTCCTGAATCGATCTGCAGTTCTTCCCCCTTCCTTTGTTGTCCAAAATGCCTGCTTTTATCTGTTCTCAGAGGATGGGGAGAAGGCACAGAAAGAAATGAAGGGAAGAGATTACCTCCTGTGCCATACAAAGCTAGAACCCCTTTGCCTCTCCTTACAAAGCTGTATTTTTTTCTTCCTAGCCATGAAGACACTGCCTTCCACCTCCTCTCTAAGATGCCTCAATTTAATATTACTTTATTGTACCTCAAAAAGCACATTCCTGCCTTGGAGGCATCCACAGCTCCAGAAGTACTAGTTCTAAACTCCACACTTCAAACTTCATATGAACTGTAATGATTTTAACTCTGGTACAATTGTCAAAATACAAAATCTAATTATATGGACAGTGCAGCCTAGAATGGGGAGCTGATGACTGGTTAGCCTCCCATTCACTCTCCTCCACACCATTAGTTTTGTACTAGTCTTTCTATGGACTTGAGGGAATTGATGTTTAAAAAGTTTGCACAGTCCAGTTATTCAACGTGATTATACTGCTGCAAATGCCGAATGTGGTCCCATTGCACAGACTCAAAGCAGAACATGCAGCAGAGTAGCATTGCTTAGCAGTGTGCTAGATTAAGCACTATGTGCTTGGAATTTTAAATCCATGCTAAATCAGTGACAATGACAATGGACTACATCAGTATAACCCCACTGATGGGTCAGATCACTGCAGTTTCTCTGGGGTCTCTGTGTACTAGCTCTTTGTATTTTGTCCTTGTTTTATTTTCTTTCTTCTTCCAGGATTAACTAAATTTCCCAGATTCCTTCTCTCCTCCAGCTCTCCTACCTCTTTTTGTCCCTTAGCTAAGTCTCCATTGACCAATACCTCAAATCTCTTCTCATGTATTTATTTACTATTCCAAAATTAAAAAAATCAAGGATTCATAATTCTGAATTGCC
Organism: Vidua macroura; assembly: GCF_024509145.1. NCBI lineage: Eukaryota > Metazoa > Chordata > Aves > Passeriformes > Viduidae > Vidua > Vidua macroura. The sequence continues at coordinate 66,119,473 of NC_071571.1, read as the reverse complement.
AAAAATTTCAGGAGGGGATCTGAACTACAAGTTGTGATCTGCAAACCCCAGTGCTGCTCTGACAGTGACCCAGTAGAAGAGGAATTGTCCTTTGGGTAAATATTAATGTTGTTTATAGCCCTTGCTAGCAAGCCAGAAGCTGATGCCATTCCTTTGTACTAACTGACATACCTTCTCTTTCTCACTGAGGAGATTTGTGAGAGCAGAAGCAGACTCTTGAAAGATGCTGATGAATATGGTGGCTAGTAAAGGGCACCTTATGTTTTTTGCTTCTTTATATAGACTGCAGTTTTGCCCAACAGGCACTGTGCAATTTCTAAATGCCCAGGCAGGAAGAACTGGCTCATAATTGAATATAGATTCAAATAAAGCTCCAGCCCATCATTTCTGTAAAGCACTGGACAAACAATGCCATCTCTCTCTTTGTCGTATTTAAGTAATACTTTTACAGTTTTATGTACTTGAATTGTAACCTTTTCAAAACCCAGCTGTTTGAACAGTACCTTGTTTAAAGCCCTGCCTCATGCAAGTGGAGGTGCTTATTGCAGATAATTACTTATGAATAAGCCTTTGTCCCAAAGAGCTTACAAGGGACCAAGCTCATTCCACAAAACCTGATGAAATAAATCAGATGGCATTCATGTTCTGTTGGTACTGACTTGACCTGAATTCAACCTGTCTGATATAAAGATGAAAATCATTTCATATAGTTATAAAGCCCCTTCAACCATTCATCATCTCTAATTGCTAACTTCATTATCCCCAGCTATTCATAATGGCTTTATAATAAGCTGCTTCATTCTCTAGAACCTATATTCTTTGTTTTCCCACCTTGTCTCCCTTCTAAGTCCTGCTTTGGTCAGAAGAACAAGAGAAAGAGCAAAGCAAACACTTGTTCCCCATTAACATTTGTTCCCTGCATTTCCACTTGAAGGCCAGATTGGCCTCATATAATTCCTATTCCTCTGCCATGTGCAGCTGCAGCCAGTGTCCCACATTGTCAGGGCTGGTAGCATTTTCATTTCCCCCTCAGCATGTTTCTGTGCAGACATCAAAAGAGTGACGCCTCGGGCAGGCAGAGCAATCCTTTGTCATTTAACACATTGCATTTCCCAGGATAGCTGTTTTCTGGCAACCAGCTTGTGGAGGTGGCATTCCCTCAGATGGGGGTATCTAGGAAGTGGTGGAGGAATCTTTATCAGAAAGATTACAAGGCATAATTACAAAATACACATAATTCCGGATTTCTCGAAACAGCTAGAAAAATGACAAAGTATGGCCAGGGAAAAGAAAAAATAGTGCCTTGGTATGAAAAGCTTATTTGCAGCTTATAGTGCATGAGATCTCTCAAGAAAGAAAGCTGCAGGCTCCCTGAGGAAGAAGACCAAACAGCTTCTCTGAAGAAAACTGAAAAGCTGTGTATATTCCCATGAGCACAACTCACCAGTTTCTCACCAAAGGGCTGTAGCATGGTCACATCCCACTCAAATATCTTGTCTGAGTGGCTGAAAACTGTTACCTTGACAAGAAAGCTTGGAACTTGCAGTTGCAGTGTGCAGAAGTACACACACACACTCCCGAGACTGCCTTTGGTTGTTACCTCAAAGGTGTAAGGAGGAAGGAAGATACTATTGATTGAATGTTTTAGAATCATAGAATAACTTCTGTTGGATGGGACATCCAGAGCTCAAAGCAGATCTAGTTAGATCAGATTGCTTGGGGACTTACCCTTTCCAGCCTTGAAAACCAACAGAGATAGACAATCTTCCTGGGCAACTTGGTCTTATGCTTGGCTATAAGTAATTAGTAGTCTCACCTTTAAACCTTAAACTGTTGTGGGGAGGGGAAAATACTTTTTTTTGCAGAAACGTGTGCTTCACTGCAAGCATCACAAGAATGCAAACTGCGTTCTCTCATCAATCTTTTCTCAGTGTGGTCTTCAAGTACTGCCTATGAACACTAAGTTCTTACTTGTTCATGGTAATGTAAGGAACACAGATGTGTTTGACACAGTATACATTTTGGTGATATATTTCCAGCAAAAGTGATTGAAAATTTCCATCTGCTATTGGCCTGATGATGCACTCGGAGCTTTCCCAAAGTCTTGAACCAACAAAGTCTTGAAGCCGGGATGCTTTAAGCCCAGAGGATGACTGCTCTAGAGGAAACTTGAAGATCATTAGGACAAAAAGTCTGTTAAAATGTCAGAGTACATTGTATACTGCAGCCTAAGCTTTGCTGGAGCCCCTTGGAATTTTTGTAATACAAAGTAATAAAAAAGAGCTGCAGTGGGTTTTACCACTATTTTGCTGCATTCACTCCACTGTGAATGAAATGTGTTTTGTACTGCAGTCCTTCTAGTTCAGCCTTCAGTCACATTCTTCTCTGGTTTAAACCTCTGGGAAAGCGAAATCCTGCCCTTTGTGCTACTATGTTCCCTAGAGACTAAGGTTTTGACAGATAGATATCATGAATCATACAGGTGAAGAAGTTGAATCTATAAAACCTCCAAAAATTAGCGTATATTTGGAGTAAGTTTTTATTTCTTGTGAATAATTTACACACATGATGGCTAAGATTGTGAAAAGTACTACAGGTGTGTTGTTATATATTATGGCAATGCAGCACTGAAAAAGCTGAATTAGATTTTAGCTGTTAATAGTTCCTGCTTTTATAAAAGCCCCTAAGAAATTACTAAAATCTAGCCTGGATATTGAGGCTTTAACCAAAGGGCAGACATTAAAGAGCTTGGCAAGATTCACATTAAAATATGTTCCAGGATTTCAGCAAAAACTGATTATACAGCTATTTCTTCAGATCCTTCAGCACACTGCAGCTTCTTCGTGTTGACTGCTGTTCAAGGTTTTAAAGAGGTAAAGAATGCTTAATATGGCTTTTTGTCAGCAAGACCTGTTGATGGTGCATGTATTTGTCTGTTGGTGTTGTAAAGACTGGTTGTGTTAAACTTTGGGGACTCTAGGAGAATGATGAGGTGGGACTGATGCAAAGCCAAACTTCTTCCTCCCTGCTTGTGCTTCACACCAGTCCACAGTGAAAGTACAAGCAGCAACTGAGGGATAGGGGTCTGACAATGAAAAATGACTGGCCCATAGTAAACAGGGGCTAAAAAGAGAAGAGTAAGAAACTTTTTTTTCTGCCTCTTTTTGGAGAAAATAAAAAGGTCCTCATGCAGAATTCTGTACTATTCGGAGGACCCCATATTTATGCTGAAGGAGGAAAGACTGAAAAAGATGCTCATGATAATGTCAGAAGCTTCTTGCTTCACTCCAGTGCTGCTAGCTCACTGGGTGATATGTATAGAAACCATATGCTATTCCTAGGGATTTGTGTTGTTTTAATTTCTAATTTGAGAAAACTGTGAGCACTGTTTGAAGTGAGGTGATTGACAGTGTGTGCTGCTGTCAGGCCCAGTGGAGGCAGATGCTTATGAAAGCTTCCCCCTACAGCTTCGCCAGCATTCGTACCTTAATCAGCCTTTGCAGCTGCCTCAGTACTCTTGGTTCCTGCACTGTTCATGTGTTATTGCAAAGTGCTTTTCAGTGGTGGGAGAAACTTCTGAAGTTTGGGAGGGTCTGTTGTTTCAAAGTCACCCTGGAAGTTTAGGGAAGTGTTCACAGGTTTCCTGATCTCTCTTTTCCTTCTCCTTCCCTTTATCTTCTTTCTCTTATGGCTTCCCCTCATCTCATGTTCTCACTTGATTCTGCCTGCTTGCCTGTCAGACCTCATGAACTTTTAGCTTGTTCTCACAGCTCAGCCTCTCATCCTCCATCTGAAGGTGGTCAGAGTTTGACTTTACTGGACTTGCTGTGTGGCTTTCCCCATGTCTCCAGCCTCCAAAGCTTTTGCACTTTTGTGACTTTCTCAGATTGCTTTAAACACACTGGTACTGGAAATCACAGGAACCATAGTGAGCTGAAAAACTGAAATGAAAACCTGTTAGTTTTGTGTGGCTGCCCCAGTGGCACACAGGAGACATGGCAAGTCCCAGGCCATTGACCTGGAAACTTTGGGTAAGAGTCTATAACTGTGTTACTGCAAATGAGCTCTTTGGGGCCAAGTCTGTCAAACGTATTCTTCTTCATTTGCTGTTTCCTTTTGTGTGTGAAAATGTTCCCTAAATGAATGTGCTTCATGCACAGTCATATCCCTGACCTTCAAGTAAACTGTTCTGAACTGCAAGCAACAGACTTAATATGAGTCATTTATAAAGGAAAAAAATCCAGTCATCCCTATTATGTGCTGATTGTAATTTTGTCTGCTGTAGGCTGGTGATCTCAGTAGTCAATAGAGAGTTTCTGAGATGGTAACTATCTCTTTAATTGCTTGGAAATAAATCTTTTGGACCGTCCAGCAATTTCAAGCCATGCTCTTACTTACTTTGGATGTATTACTTCAACAAAGATTCCTGCAGTGTGATCCTTCTTCTGGCTTTACCTGAGAAGGAACTTTTATAAGTAAGGATTATCAGCAGGGAGCGTTAGTCTGTACATTCTTGGGGAAGCCATGCTATTTGATATGATCAGGAATTAATTTAATTAGTTATGTAGACAGAAATATGAGGGCAGTTTGTGCTGAGAGCAATGCTTTTGCAAGCTGATTGACTTCACTGCAATTGCCTGTGATGGGAAGTTCAGTTTGACCTATTTTCTTGAATTTTCCTTAAAGCCAGATGACTCAGACCTTTCTGGAGCCAGGGCAGACAGAGCACTGTGTATGGCTCAGTCCTTGAGGGGTTGTGACAGAAAGTCCTAGACTTCTGTGATTTTGTGATATTCATATCTGTCCCACACACCCTCAAAGGGATAGAGATTCAGGATATCCCAAGTAGCAGTTCTAGAAAGATTGATGTTTTCTCAGTTGTCTGAAGTTGATCACCCAGGATTTCCAGGCACCAGCAATGAAAAGTAGATTTTTTTTTTTTTCCCCCTCAGCATTGTTTCTTTTATTCTTGTCTTGAGATGTGTAATTCTTGAGAAAACATGGAGAAAACCATAGTGGCATCCTGAAAGGTGATGACTGTGATCTACTTCACTGAGTTTTCTTTCAAGAGTGTCCAGAAAGGGCTGTTCCAAGTCATAAGTTTATCACAGTAGAATCTTGCCAGGTTCCACCAAGTTTCAAATTTCTCTATTGTATATCGGAAATCCAGGGCTTCTGCTGTATTTTCCTTGTTATTTTAAGTGAAACATTTGATTCTGTCCAAATTAAGGTTTTTCTTATGAAAAACTGTAATGCACAGCTCTGAAACCCTTCTATTACCTTCTTGGCTTTACTTTTCAAATATGTAGTTTTACTTGGAGCCAACAAAACCTTAAGGTTATCCGTAGAAAGCAGTATAAAACTAACCCATGATGTGGGAGCAGTACTGCCTGTTTGTCAGCCAAAGGTGATTGACTTTATTTACTCTAGAGGCTTGGACTCCTCCTCTGGACCTTCCCCTCCCTTTTTGCTATCTAGGAGCATTTGTGACAAGAATAAGTCATATTCAGATTTTTTCCCCCAGGGGCTTGCTAGACACACAGGTACACACAGGCACACTGACTTCTCCCCCCCCCTGCGCTTTTTTTAGCAGGCTGTGGGGGAACAGAACCTTGTGAGGAATTATAGATGCAGCCTGATACCTGACTGTGGGTTTAGTTTTGTGAGGTTTTTAAAAATATTTTCTGCATGTATATGTAACACAGCTGCGGATTTGATGGAAGGAAAGCAGAGGGTGGAGAGCTGTTTCTTTATTTATGCACAGAAAGAAAAAGGTATTTTGGGGTGGTGTGGTATGTGAAAATCCAGGGTATATCATACTTTATTCTCTCAGTGTCAAGAAGGAAGTAACTAGCAAGGAGGTTGCTGCAATGATGTGAGTCTTCAAGTCACCAGGGCTGTTGAGTTTTGGTATATGTTAAGGTGTGCAGCTAATGTCATGGAAAAATTCCAATTAACTTGAATAAGCACTGGGTCAGGCCCATATTTTGTAGTGAATCTTACTAGTAGGATCTATTCCCACTGTTTCAAACACACGGGGCAAAGCAATTACCAGTGTCAGGCTGCAGTCTGTATGCTCACATCAACACTAAATATGATCCTTCCTAAATGGAATTATTAAACTGGCCACGCAGGACTTAATTCAGATTCCTCCTTGGTTTCAATCTCGTAATTGCAATGAGATTTTTGGAACTACTTTTTGTTAACTTCAAGATGGCAACTAAACTCTCAGTTTAGATCATGCAGGGGTTCCACCAAGACCTGATTCATGCCTCTGCTCTATCCTTTGTCTATCATCAAGGCAAAAACGGTTTCCATTCCTCTGAAAGTTATGCAGGATATGCAAAGTGCTCCAAACTGATCATAAAACTTCAGGGCCTGCCACATCAAAATTAGATATGAAAACTGAGTGGATTTTCTAAGATGGGAGGTAATGACCTTGTTAGGGCTGTAGTGACTAATGGCTCTGGTGCTAGGACTTGCAGTAAGCTCTGCTACAGCAAGAGCTTCAGCTATGATTTCAGCATAAAGATTGCCTTCCTTTCAGCATCATCAAATGCTAATGGTTGCTTGCTCAGCTGTTTTAGAACGCCAGACCCCACATTAGTTCGTTGTTGATGTTTACCCTTACCCATCAGGCTTTTGGGCATTAATTTCACGTAGATGTTTGGGCATTCAAATGGCAGCTCAGCAACTTTACATCTGTCCTGCTAGGTAGGATGACATCTTCCTTTTTATCCTTAGAAGGCCTTTGGCATCGGTAGTTCTTCACTTTTGCAGCAAACAGGTGTTCCTAATCTTATGCTTTTTATATGTAACCTTTTCTGTTCACTTTCATCACACCATATGGCATCACACTGAAATAAAGCAGGGCTTCTCCTAAATAAGGAGAGGACTCCATCATGGCAAAGCATATGCACAGGATGTGGAGAGCCCTGCAGGTAGAGCAAGAATGAGACGTGTGATGCTTCAGCAGTATTGATGAATGTAGGAAAGCCAGGAAGGGTCATTTTCTTTCCTTTCTTCTTCCTTCAGTTTGCACTTGTTTGTGCAGCACTCATCACCTGGCTCTCTTGGGCCAAAGACTGCCAGGAGTAGCTGGGTTTGTTGCTTAAGAATGTGTTTACAGCTGCAAAACTAAAAAGGTCATATTCTATTTTGGCCTGCTGGAGTCTCAGGCTGATTCTCCCTCCTCTTTGCCCTCCCATTTTTGCTGATGTGCCACACAGTAAGCAGAAATACTGTCAGCCTAGCACCCTGGAGCCCCTGCCATGGACCAGAGTCTTCCAGCTGCAGTAAGTGCCTGGCAAACAGAAAATATTTGGGTAGCCACGTTTGAGTTGTGCACTGCAACTAGAAAGATTCTCCACCTGGCAACAAACTCCTTTGACAAATGTCAGGTGTCCTGAGGTGATTTTGAGGGCATTTTTTTGATAGTAAATTGAAGATGTTACCAAAGTATTGTGCTAGGGGCTGATTCCTGTATTGTAGTCAGTGATCAAATTGTACATATTTCCCTCTTTAGTCCAAGCTGATCAGTTTGTATCACTATTGTAGCACATTGATGTATGCATTAATCACCAGAGCATCTGGTAATTAATTTATTTATCTTCTATCTCTTTTTTATTCTCACTGGGATGTTTAGTATCATGAGCAGAGGAAATAGGAAGGAAAGCAAAATATTTATAAAAACTGCCAAGTACCGGGGCATCCCTGTGAAAACAACACTGCCTAAATAGACTGTAAAACATGAATCATGGTGTTTTGGTTAGAAAGACTAAACTGCTGAGAAGTGGTGCTGCCTTGTTAGAATTGCATTTGTCTAGCATTTTTACATGAACAGTGCAATGGCTTGTACAACTCTCCAAGACAACATTTGTATTGAAGAAACAAGGATCAGAGGCTTTCATGCAGTTTCTCTTGTCCACTTATTTGTGCTGGAAGAGAGAGCCTATCCAGCCCACACAGAAACCTCCATGTTGCTCAGCTGAGGGCTGTAAGGCACACTTCAGGGGTGTCCTGACTGGCATTTTGCACAGCGCCACAGCTTAGAAAAAGAAGTAAGAGAGAATCTTCTTTACTGTGGAGTGCAGAAAACTGAAAAAACAGCAGCTGAAAATTTACCTGCTCTTTTAGGGCACAGTGTCCCAAAAAAAGACTCTTAGCCAAGTATCTCTGACACGGGAAGACATGGTGAAAGGGAGGGGGGGGAATGGTATGACAGTGTCAATCCTCAGAGATTTTGATGCAGGTAAGAACCGGTATCTCAGTAGTCATCTGTTTAAAGGGGATGCTGCTTCCATTTCTTCTTTATGGACAATGGAACTGGCACTCTCCTTAATGGCAACAGCTGCAGGGGTGAGAGAACTGAAGGTACAAATGGTTTCCCAAGCTTATAGAAGAAGCAAATGTGGCCTGGGAATAGGATGCAAGTTTGTTGATTCACTGTCAAATAACGAATTATCTGACATCCTGTTCATTGATTTTTGTTGTCCACTGTGCAATTAAATTATGCCAAGGTTTGTAGCTGTGTACTGAGGCAGTGAAAGAGTTATTAAACCTTTTTTTTTCACTTATCTTTAAAAAGGCAAAGCAAGTCCTTTTTTACAGGACTACTGTAGTACATTAATTTTACGTTATTTGTCCTGGAACTGATTAGCAGCGTCAACTTTCACCATAATTAAAGAGATCATAATCAAACTTATTTTTGTTTTATGATCTGTGTCAAATTCAGATTCTCTGTAAGGCAGCTCTTAGGAATGAAGGCAATTTGCATGTTATAGCAAAGAGCATGTTACAGGAGACACACTAGCAGATAACTTCAGGGCTTGTTTGCATTCAAAATACATAGCACCTGGAAGCAAAAATATGCTGGGCTTTCTCCATGATAATCTGGGGCTCTTATTCACCAGTTATTTAATTCCCAATTGTTCACAAACACATCAGAGCAGCTGGGCTTCTGCAGTCTCCTGGGATCTGCTTGTAAAACTCAGTCCACTCTGGTAGTATTTGCTGGTTCTTTCACAGAATGGAGGACATGTGAGGCTGGACTAGAATGTAGGTGATAAGCTTCTAGTCTCTGCCTGAGAAAGAAGTTGCTTCTGTCCCTCTCCAAAAGTTGTTTGGGTTGAGGAGATAATACCAGAGTCAGTAAAAATGCACTGCTTGGATATGAAGTCTATTTTCAGATCCAAGTTGAATTTTATAGCTTTGGAATCAAATTAGTAGCAAGAGGAGGGATAAATACTGTTGAAATAAAATCACGTGAAACAAAAAAAAATTAGTCTGGAGTGAGTGAATTGTTTGGGCTAAGCCTGATGCAACGTGTTTTTCCTGTTCCCCTTCTCATTTTGCTTTAAACAGTAAATCTCTGTATTTGAAAAGTCGGTTGGTATTCTCTCTGTAATATACAAACACCTTCAGAGAACCATAGATTATTATTTCATAAAATTCATCTGAAAAACAGAAACATCAACATCACTGTTCTTTAGGCAAGGAGCTGAGATATCAAGAGGTTGTAAATAATTTGTCTGAGGTCACAGAGAGAGATTGCAAAAGACTGATGACTTGACCCAGTTTTTCATGTTCTAAATCTTACCCAGTTCCTGAACTACAAGACCATTTGCCTTACAAGACCAGCTCTGCTGAATGTATGATTCTAGTTTTCTTTCTTGAGACAGGTGAGGCACAACACCCCAAAACTGCTCTGAGACAACAGATATGATATTCCAGTTTTGAGTTCACCCTGAATTTCATTAACACTCATATTTCCCAGATTCAGGGAAGCTGACATTTGAATGTGCTTTCCTCTCCTGACCCATTTCCATAATGCAGCAGTACTGAGTACCAGTGACAGTGTGAACTCTAAGCAAGTTCAGAAGGTGAATTATGATCATGTCTTCCACTCACCTAATTATTTTCTGAATCACAACCAAACTGAAGGTGCTCTCAAAGGCAATGAATAAGTTAGAGGGAATTCCACTGTGAGTGTTTCAACTGCTGTCTGACTGCTGGGGGAATCAAACTCTTCTCAGCCTTTACTTTCCAAATGCGTAACATAGCAAACAGCATCTCAGCATCCAGCCTTCAAAGGGATGGCTTTTCAGTGCATTAACTCAGAATTACACAGTACGCGCATTTGGGGAATTCACCTGCTTGTTCCTGAATAATTGTACATTCTCTGTTCTCCTACCACTTATATGAAATGGGTAGGAATTTTAGATGAGCAGCACATACAGAAGTAAGTCCTTTGGGGCAATACATCACCTGAGGTGACCGACTCTATTCAGCATAAACCCACATACATAGCCCAGTGTGTAGTATGCTTGTGTGGCTTGGTGATCAGCATAATTCTGCTGAATGCCTGCTTCAGTCTGTATTTCTGTGAGATCTGATAGCACCTAGGCTGATTTGTGAACTCTGCTGAGAAAAGTAAAGCCTTGCATTTGGTTTCAACTCCCAGGAGTGCCAGCTGAGAAGTCAGACCTACATCAGAATGATGCAAAGCAAGTAGGTCACCAGTTTTGTATGTATCTTCTGTGTGCCTCTGTGTGTGTGCATGTGTGCGTGTGCATGCATGAACTTGAAAAAATGGAAAACCAAGGCACTGAATACTTAAGTTTCTGCTCTGTCTTCTTTAGGCAAAAGTCTTGCTGACTGTTTCATGTGTAGTTGAAGAGAATCAAGGCTGTTTTTTTCTTCATGTTGCAGTAAAACACGGGGCAACAATATGTGGAAATGGTAAAGAATTGCAGAATGAGTGGATTTCTTCTAACAGTGAGTGAGGGCTTTGGCTAAAAATAAGGAGAATGGTGTTATTCTTTGCCGTGTTTCATCTGCCCCAGTTGCACTCTCTCTGCTTAGTGCCTGCCAAACTGATAGCTTGCTGAACATTTAAAGAACCAGCACTCACATTCCTGTAATAGCAGCCAGAATAGCTGAGGTTATCATCTCTTCTTCAGGCTTTCCTTCCCAGAACCTGCAAGAAGCAAGCATCTTCACCCCCACCCGTCTAATTCTCTATGTCACAGGCACTGTCCTGAGCTGCTGCTTTGGCAGGTTGGGCAGCTTGGGTTGTTTACCGTGCCGTGAAAACACACAGCATTTTGGGGGCAGCTGGACAGTAAGGGATTGACAGCGTGTCTCGCCAGGGATTATAATCCCTTTCAGGCAGGGGGAGTTTTGGAAATGCGGGCAGCCTGGAATGGTTAGGCTGTACTCTGGAGCAGCTGCACTATGTGCAGGAGGCAAGGGAGACAAAGAAGTTCACCGCCTAGATAAGCAGTCACAAACTGTGGCTCAGCCTTTGCGGCTGAGGAGCAGTGCCCCTGCAGGGGCTCTTGGGCCGAAGTCACCAGGCGGTGCCAGCCATTGTCCGTGGCTGCCCTCTTAAGCCCTGCACGAGCCGGACCAAGCACCTTATCTGGCTTTTATAAGAAGCAAAGGGAGAAAAATCAAGAATGAAAAGCGGGTGGGGTTTGGTTTTGCTGGGGCAGCTGAAGCAGAGTGCCCCTGTGCCCCCTTGAGCCGCAGCCGACGATGGAGAGCCGGGGAGGAGGGTTTGCAGCCCGCTGCCGGACAATTCTTTGTGTGTACATCATTAATTCCATGGGACGGGCTGCGCTGCCGGCCCTGTTGCCGTGTTCTCCGGGCCGGAGGACGGCGGCGCTGGCAGAGCCGGGCTGTGCCCGCCATTCCGCAGGGCCACGGCCCGGGGCGCTCGGGGGCCTGCGGGGACGGGGGAGGGCCTGGGAGAAGGGGATGCAGCGGGAGCGGGAAGCGAAGGGAGGCTCTGCCTCCTGAGTGTTCGCAGGCGGCAAGGTAGCCAAAGGTGAGCCCGGCTCCGCCGTGCCGCCAAATGTGTCCGGCTCCCGCGGCTAAGGGAGAGGCTCGGAGCGGGGACGCGCTGAGCATCCTCCAGCCCTGCCCGGGGGATTGGTTAAGGAGCGGGGTCGCGGAGGGCAGGCAGCAAGGCTCAGGCAGCGCTTCTGCCTGCTCTGCCTCCCGCCTCTCCCTCTCCCCCAGCCCTCCCCTTCATCCCTGTTGTGTGTGGCAGCTAAACACCGAGGCGAGCGGGAGCGGATGGCGGATTGCACGCACGCCAGGCAGCCTGGGATGCTGGCTTTTCCTTCTGCTGGCTGCAGGCAGGGCTCGGTTTCAGACATGAGTGGAGAGAAACCTAAAAAGAAAGCTTTCTATCTAGTGAGGATGAAGCCACTGAAGGAGCCCACCAGCACCACTAACAACGTCTCGTTTGTGATACAGTATCACATAGGCAAGGAGATCAAACACATTTGCAGCAACTGCAGTCGCGGGGAGGAAGCCCGTGACGGTGAGTGCCGAGATCCTGTGGGTGTAGGAGCGAGGCAGGGGAGCGCGTGTGCTTGCTTGGGGGGTGCGCGGACATGTGTGCGCTCCCGTCGGAGCCCGGGGTGCTCGGCTTGCTCCTCCACAGATCCCAGGGAAAGAGGAAAGGAGACGCGGGAGGAATACGCTGGGCATTGATTCAGTCTGTCGATCAGGGAGATGCCAAAAGGGACAGGTCCCTTCATTTGCCACAGAAGCTTTGTGCTAACAGTTAAGGCACCAACTCTTCTCCTTCTTTTCCATTCCCTTTTCTCCCCAGTTGCTATAGAAATTGCTGTTTGTATTGATTGTGTTTTGTTCCCATTCCTATGAATTTTAGATCAGGGTTTTTTGCCTTGATACATCAACTTTTTCCTGTTGTGCTGCAATAGAGTTTGGTTGACTCAGCTGAGTATCTGGAAGGTCTGGTTTATCAGGAATACCACTAGTGTGATTTTCATGGTGCTGTCAAATGCATGGGAGAAATTGTATTTTTATTGGAATTAATACAGTACTCTTCAGACAACTGTTCTCATCCCTTCCCCCTCTCCTTTCGGGACTGAGCAAAACCTCTAGAGGGTATTCAGAGAGTGACAGTGTAATCAATCACAGGTGTTGCTACAGGTAAGTATATGCTTTTTTGTTGTTGTTGTTTCTAGGAATGCAAATATTTGAAGGCAACAATGACAAATTCTCTGGATTTTGCCAAAGTCAGCTATTAGGAGAAGCTGAGAACTAGGAGCAGCATACAAGCATTCAGGCAAAAAATAGCCTCACAGATGTTACCCCACATTCTTGCTCAATGTTGTATTACTTTGCTTTGCTGTGTGGATTTGCATGTTACTTAGGACTGAAGGGATTCAACTTAGGTCCCTATTAACCGATGTGGTATACAGATCTCATTTTCTGAAGGTCAGGGAAAGACTTTTTTTGATGATAAATATGAATTTGAAATTGTTACCGTTTTCTGAGCTGACGTTCTTAGTAGTTGTTGGCGCTTCATTTTTCAGCTTTTGACATTAAAGTTAGTATTATTACTATTAATAATAATATTTTAATTAACCAACTCTGCTTTCATTTGCCTTATGCAAAAGAACAAAATATTATTTGGGATCTCATGGTTCCTTTTTCAACCACAGGTCTGCAGTCTAAGAAAGTAACTGTTAATTTGCTAATGTCTCTTCAGAATAAGCATCCTGCTAGTGTGATTATAGTTTCTTTGATTAAAAAGCAGCTAAAGCTGAACAGAATTGCTTTTGGTGAACAGGGAGAAGATAGCCTGAGAAGCCGGGAAACCCACAGTGGGTTAAGCACTCTTTCTGCTTATGCCACTACAGCTGAGGGAAGAATCTGATGAATGCTATGTAAATTGTTGAGTGTTTCCTTTCCTCTTATGTGCTGCTACTGAGAGCAAGCCTCACAGATATTAAAGGATGGGCTTTGTCCAGCAGTAGTAGTTACTTTATACTACTAGTGTAGTTTATTTTTCCTTAAAAGCAAATGAAGCCATTTATAAAAATATGCTTTCCTAGTTTAATTGAATTGACCTAAAACTCCATTGCATCAACATCTTTTGCTGAGGTTTTTTTGGAACCCTGTACTTGAAATCTTAGCACAGTAAGAAAAGAATATGCTTTCCTCCTTTTTAAGGCACACGTGGATGCATATGAATTTATAGCACCAGTTATTTGTACCTCTTAGCAGACTAATAGGTTTCTATTTTAGGGGTTTTCTTCCTTTTCTGTGTTTGGTTATTTAGCTTCAAACCATTACATACTGTGAGGGCAGGCTATGCCTCTTGGTAGGAGATAATCTAGTAACCCTAGAGAGGCAAAGAGTAGAGCAGAGAGGCTCGCAGCCAGCAGGCTTCCAGAGCATGTCATCGGTCTGGTTTTGCCCCCTCTTTCTGTGGGGTAGGATTTCATTCTTCATCATGCAAATTACTTTTAAGATCATAATTTAAAATTAACTAATAGCAGTACAGCCTTAATCTTTTCTTTCCCACAGCATGCACAGCTATGAGTTTCTTTCAGAAAGTAAAGAAACTGTAGTCTCAGCTATGCTGCCTAGGGACATTCACTGATTTGACTCTTAACACATTTTTCAGCATTGAAAAATACCAGGGGTTGTTTTTCTGGTGAATACTGATTCTAGACTTTTTGGTGTTTGGAGAGAAAAGATGATATAATGAACTGAAATTACATTATGATAATATCAGACAGATCAGGTAAAAATCTGTGACCAGGTCAGATACAGAGAAACCTGTCAGGATCTCAAGATGTCTGTGCATCCTCACAGTTGCACAGACTAAAGGGCACTTAGAAAGAGGACCACTTACTACTTTTTTTAAGGGAAATGCACAGCACTTTCCAATGTGAGCACCCCACCCTCCTATTTAAATTATGTATAGTTTATATATAAACTTATATAAACAGGTCTTGCAGGCCTGTAGCTGCCATGGTGTACACAAATGTCTTGTGTGGATCCTGTGACCTGAACAACTATTGTATTTATTGGAGCGATGTACAAAGACTAGGATTCAGTGCCTATGGCATAGGCAGATCAGTTGGATACATTGATTTAATGCTGAAATATCCTCAGCATTATCCTCCAAATCCAGTTATGAGTCCTGGATTCTAGTCATTGTCTTACTCTACATTTTCATTGTTCTACTACTCTAGGAGAAGGAAAATTTATGCTGAAACTGAGGGAAATCCTTCACAGACCAGCAGCTAATCTAGCAAAAGTCATGGCTAGGAGAATACTAAAAGAGATAGCCATGAAACTGAAGGAAAATATGGAAGCAGGTACTGAGTCATACAATATCTTGGAAGGGAGGTCATGTAATTTGGAGAGAAGTCAGTAAAGGAATTTGGCAATGCAGAGGAGCACACTGAAGTAAGGGTAAAAGGAGGTGGTGTGGATGCAGCATTTTGATGAGGTAAAAATCAAAAGTGAGGAGCTCAAAAAGAAGCAGGAGGCTACAATAGTAAGATGGACATGGGAGATGCTTCAGCCATTATGCTGAAAAGAATGGATATATTTAATGCTAATTTAGTTGCAAAATAGAAAACAACGAGAGAGGTCTATAAAAGCACCAATACTGAAAGGTTGGTGACAGAATAACAGAAATGGTATTGAAAATGGAGTGGTGAAACTGTACACGAGTGAAGAATGAGATATTCAGGACAGGATGCCAGAGAGGCAATCAGACATGGTGGACTGAACCGAGAGGGAGAGATCGAGTGAAGAGAGATATGAGTCACCTCCAGGAATACAGGTGCAATCAGGGCTGAACTCTGAATGCTAAGGGCTGTGAGGGAGGTGTTGGGAGAAGCAGAATGGTGAAGAGTTGCAAAAGTCCCAAGAAAAAACATATAAGAATTGAGGAGACAACACAGGTTGCTCCAGAATCATGAAGAGGAATGAAAATGCTTTCTGAATGTAAGTGTGGGAAAATGACTGATAGTCCAGTAGAGCAGAAGGAGCTAGAACTACAAGAGATCAAGGTGTGCTGCAATGCTAAACATCTCCTGGTATGTACAGAGCACTTCTCAGTGTGCTGATTTTGGTGGTCTCTGTAAGGGCTGTGATAGTGCTGGGTCATAGCAGATGACATGACTGATGAACAACAATAGTCAGAGAAATAAGTAAAGGAAGAGGCTTGGCTGGTTTTTATATATTTTGTACTGAAAACTGGCTGCAAATCTCAGTGTCCTACTGAATTCTGAGCCTGGCTCTGGAACATGCTTTATACACATCTCTGCTTCAGTGTGATAGAAAGAACTGTAGAGACTTCAAAGACACACGGAGATGACCTAACAGAAAGAGTGAGTAGAACAACTGCACTGGGATATTTTCAATTTTTATGCAGAGGATCTGACATGAAAACTTAAGTGGAAAGAAGTTAAGAGTGTACTGGAAGAGAAGGAATTCACAGAGCAAAGTGTTTTTTTATCACTGACCAGATGAAGGTTCTCAAGCTCCTTGTCTGTAAAATGGAGATAGTGGGATTTCCTTCCACTTGCCTGCTGGTCTGTAAATAGATTGTGAGTCCTTTAGTGGAGAGGGGGAGAAAAGGACTGTCTCTTGCCATTTGCTGTCGTGGGGCTTGAGGTTTTTAGGGTCTTTAGGTTCAAGTGTAGTAGAAGTACAAATAATGTTAAGAATGAACATACCCGAAAGGTTTCATTCAGAGCTGATATTCAGTCTATTTATTATGTGCTCCTATACTTCATGGTTTTGCTATTTAAGCAGAAATTTTTCTAAGACCTTATATATGCATGAAAATCAGCGTGGACTGAGATACTGTTGCTGTAGGAATTCTGACACTTGTTTTTCTGACGCTGCCCATCTTCTAGAGCTTCCAGATAAATGTCTTTTCCAAATAGAAAAGGGGAGGGTTTTGCATGGGGGCTTAGCATGTGCGTGTGTATGTATGCATGCATGTGTGATTCCCACCTGGAACTGAAGACTTATTTCTTTTAACTGGGACATTTTAGAACATTTGCTTTAGCATCACTTAAGAGATTGTCTCTGAGGTGATTGTATTGCCTCCCACAAAAGTAATTACTAAATTAAATAGTTATCTTCTAGACAAACTGTGAGCTGTGCAAGAGCTATGTATAGAAATAAGTTTTACTTCACTAATTCTCCCATTATTTCAGATGGTAACTACTTTTCCATTACCGTCTGCAGAGTGAGCAAGGTATGTTACTATGAGGCATTGCAGTCTTTTACAGTGGTACCTGTCAAAAATTGTAAAATATTTTGGAGTGAAACATTAGACTACACAGAATGGAAAAGAAGGTAAAAAAAATGTGTACCTGGTCCTGTTGTGAAGTGTGGGAAGCTGAAAAATATGTTTAAGGTTTGGACGGCTGATATAATTACGCAATGTGTTTCTTTAGTCCCTCAGGGATAGTTACCCTAAAGAAGGAGGCAGAGGAGGAAAGGCATGGGCTTCATTTCACTGCAGAGTGAAATATGTCTCCTTTGCAGAACAGATCATAGAACCAAATTGGTTTATTTTTGTCAGTTGAACTCCGTAGTATTTGATTTGGCTGAATATGGTGCTTTGCTAGAGAAAGTTGATGAGATGAAGCAAAGATGCTCCACATCCCAACAGGCTGCTGGTGAGCTGGATGGCCCACTTTGTTTCCACTAGCATTACTTTCTGCTCTGGAAGATACAAGCCCTTGGTGTTTTGCAAGATGAGAATAAATGTGCCTTCTAGGAGGAAGGTGTGATGCCTACTCATGGTAACTTGCAAATAGCAAAAGCCCAAGGCTGCCAGGACATGATCCTTTACCTTTCCTTTACCAAGGTGCAGAGGGGACAAAGTCCTAGTCCTCTGCTCCCATCACTTTGTCTTGCACACTGGGGACTAACAAAAACTCATCAGTAACCTGTGGGTTTGACCTGAAATCAGAAACTAACAGGGATCTGTTAGTGCTGCTGCATATGGGCATTGTCTGCAGGCAGGGAGGAGAGTGGGGAGGAAGAGAAGAGGAACAAAAAGGTCCATTTAGGCTGTAAGGGGCTGTCCCCCTGGCTTACACATTTGCCAAGGCTAGCAAATGTGATTGGCTGACCTGTGAGATGTGAGACTTTCCTTAAACACTGGCAATTCTTTCAGTTGACTAGTCTGCAGCTGAAGAAAAGAGGTGAGGGAAGAGAGGAAGTGACATTTATGTCCCAAAATAAAGCTGAAGAAATATCATGAAGCCTGGAGCAGGTCATTAACTGCTCACATGCATCTCTGTAACTCTCATCCTGTTAAACTGCCTGTAGCAAAAGCTGCTGGCCACAAAATAAGACAGTTGTGTACCATTCCAGGTGACACAGTGCTGGCAATAGGAAATTCACGGCCCAAGTTTGCATGGGCTGTCACCCAGCAGAGCTCAAGGCTTACTTTGAAGTGCCTTGGAAGATGTCCTGTCCAAAATTGCAATATAATTTACATTATTAACAGAAACTGTAGGAAAACTATAGGTAGTAAGCAAGTTCTTCACATTGGTAAATTAGATAGTATGAGGAGAGAAAGTGTACACAAGATTGGGTCAAGCTTATGCAAGCAGATAACTAAGTTCTTTGTTTTTCAGTGGAAACTCCTGTGTCCTTATGGGGAAAATGTTTGCCACCTCTCCTGGGAACTCTG
The DNA here is from genome assembly GCF_024509145.1 of Vidua macroura. Taxonomy (NCBI): domain Eukaryota; kingdom Metazoa; phylum Chordata; class Aves; order Passeriformes; family Viduidae; genus Vidua; species Vidua macroura. Next base: position 66,100,968 of record NC_071571.1, on the reverse strand, counting down.
TGTATCTGTGTCATTGATTTGAGGAGTTTTAGGAACAAAACCAACAAAGATGAATGGAATTGGTCACGATGGCTCAGCACCCCCTCATTTTTATTGCACATTGCTGACATGACACGGATAAGAGGATATCTCAGTTCTTTGGGTCTTTAGAGAACAGACAGCTTGTCTGTTTCAGTTCTGTCTGCTTTTATTGTTTTCTCCCTTTTCCAATGCTGTAAGTTGTCATCTTTTGATAACATTTTACCATCCTGCTTTCTCTCTGAGAACCAAGTTTATAGTCTAGGTATAGGTAAGCTTCTTAAATGCAAAGACTGGGGCAACACCAAGCAATAAAAAATAATTTCCTTGTGGGAATTTCAAAAAAGCAGTTAAAATGTCATCAAGTATGATGAAAGCAATACAGTGGTTTTCCTGTATTTAACAGTAATTATATGCTCTGAGTATTTGTTCCCATCCTGATTTATATGCCTGGTTTTGATTCTTCTGTATCAGGTTACATACATCAGAAATGTAATACAGAACTATTTGATAAACCATAAAAGGCCGCAGATTTTCCATGTGTAAAGTAGGGAGGCAGTTTGTAGAAAAGGGGCAAGATGTGGTTGGTGTCATAGGTCATGGAGGGGTATGTTCTTGTTGCACACTGTTATTACCAGAGCACTTCAAACCACCTAGTATCAACCTGGCTGAATAAGTTTGGCTTTCTGTGCCTTTTTTTACATCCACCACCCCATGTCCTATTTTATTTTTTGATCCCTGCCCAGGTGGGCCGCTGGATTCCATTTCTCTGTTTTGTCTTTTCTTCTTCTCTTACTTGCTTAGGAGATGTTTCTCTTAGAGGGTGATTTGCTCATTTGGCTTCTTAGTGTTTTGAGACTTGCAATTCTTTAGAAGAAAATAAGATATATGGAAGTACTTCACTTTACAACCATTATTGGAATTTTATTCATTAATATTGTCACTGCCTGTCAAAACTAAACAGCAGAGAAATATTGGGTATGGGGCGAAGAGATCAGAAGACTGAGTATTCTGCCATGTGATGTCCCTTCCTTTCTTCTCTTTTTTTTTTTTTTTTTTTGGCTTTTCTTTTCTTTATATATCATATCATTAAAAGCAGCAGAGTTCATTTATGGGCTCCTTGACTGATGAGCAAAACCTATCCTTTGCGTATACAGTTGTATTTATGACATTTTCATTCATTTCTGCTCCCTCAGCAGAGGAGGTAGGCTTTCTACATCAGTTTTTGTATTGTAAGATTTTATGTCTTGATTATTTCAGTGACTGGTAGTAAATACGTGGCTATTCCTTTTTATCTTATAAGGTCTTCTTGTTTGTAATCAGACAATACCAAATTTGACTTCCTGTTGCTGACACCTTATTCAGCTCACAATAAGCCAGAATCTAATTTCAAGAGCACAGTATAAGTATCTGCAGTACCATCTTGCTAACAGTCTGCCAGGATGTATAAGATTAATTGGATATATTTGTAGTCTCTTTAATGGATCACGCCAGGTCTCACACACCATCCCAAATCCATTAGCCAAACCCCAGCATCAAGGGACTGGTATAACTGAAGGGCAGCACCCAAGTGTGCAGTGGTTAAGCCAGCTTTGTCTGTGTGTTTCAGTGGCTTTCTTAAAAACTGGAGGGTACTGTTATGTTTGCCATTACCTAAATGAATGCAGCAAAGCTGCAAAGGGGTGAAGTTGGGACACACTTGGAGGCCTTGTTTCTCCTTTGTGACTTTGATTTGCACGCTTCTCAGAAAACAATTATGTTCTTGCCATCCCTGTGAGGTGGAAAACTGTCCTCTTGCTGGTTTTTTGCTCTTGTGAAGTAACATGAATCTTCACTGGTCTGTTGCTTTTAGTCTCCTTGTCTCAGAAAGGATTGGATGGAGAGGACTAAGATAATGTTTGATCATGTCATTGTCATCTCTCACTGACTTTTCTGGCTTTGGGTTGAGCTTACCGAAGATGAGGCAAATCTAGCAGAGTCTATGCCTTTGAATGAGACTATTAGATTCAAAAGATGAGTTATTTCTGTTGCTCTGAGAAACAATGAGCACATTATATAATTTAAATCAAAGATAAAATTGGCCACTATAAAATCACCTGCTGCAGCTTCTTTGGGACCACTAGACATAGATTCTGGCTTGGTAATGTGCAGGCTACCCTGCCTGAAACATGCCCAAAATCACAGTGCCATAGCCAACATTAAGTTGTGCTGTTGAAAGAGCTCTCATGGAGAAGCAGTGTTCCTCCCTGAAAGGAAGCTCTGCATCCCAAGTGAGAGAAACCACAAATGAGAGATGGCCAGACCTGACTGACAGCCTCTGCATATTTCCTCTGCATAGACAGTGGAAATTTTTAAAGTCTAAAGATACAACTCAGGAATAAAAGACAAACATTTCCCCAGCCTTCCCCAATGCCCCTTCCCCAAAAATAAAATTGTGTCCAAAACGTCCAAAGAGAAGAGGAGGGCAGGTTTCTGCATATTTATGATTTATAGTGTGCTAGTCAGGGCATAAACTAGGGCAAGAGACCTGCAGGCTTCAAGCACTTGGTTTGTGTAACTTTGTTTGTTATTACTGTGCCCATTTCTTTGCCCCTAACCAGGAGAAGTGTTCAGTCTCCATGACTTACTGGATCCCCAGATCCCAAGGGTTGCAATTTAGGATGTACAGCCTCTTGTGCAGGGAGAGCCCAGCGTATATATTGATTGGGTCATTTTGAAAAGGATGTAAGGCATTCTTCAAATCTTCCCTTTCCTTCCTCCTGCACTGAGCTGTGCAGCCCAAGGCTAGGATGACAGGTTTAGTGCTGCAGTTCAGTCGACACTCTCCCCATCACTACTTAGGAGACGGATCTTGCACTCTGTCATCTTTTGCATGACATCTTTCAGGCCATTAGTCTAATGGCTTCATGCAATAGAAGTGCAGGGAATAAAATTAAAATGGATCCAATTGGTTAATTTATCTTGGGAGATTTAGGTAGCAGAGAATGATTTTTATTTCACCTTGCTTCCTAAGAGAAGTTGATTATCTGTTTGAAAAAAAACAGAGACTACTGGTATTTTAAACCTTCTGGAAGCACAGAAGTGTAATGATGGAAATACTGAGACTATCAAGTCATGGCAAGAAACAGGAGTCTAAGTGTCAGCACACTGGGTCCCCAGCCAAGTAATAAGTTACATAGATTCTCAAGACATTTACAGAAGGCTGATCATTTTTATTAAGAAACCCATATTTTATACCCTAGTTTGCTACAGGTGGACCTAATTGGTCCTCCAATCAAAACACCATCACCATTGGCTAATTAAGAAACCATCTTTACAATACCAGGTGCAGCAAGTTAATATAAGAATTGTTTCTCATTCTTTTCTCTATCTTCTCACAGCCTTTCCCAGAATGATGCCTGGGAAAGTTTTCTGTTTCTCTCTGTGGCCAGAGAGCTGCTGCCACATCTAAGTTTTTTTAGAAATTTTGATGACTACTTTTTATCTTCAGTTGTAGGCTAAGGGGTGTTCAGCTGCAACACAATTAGTGTTATCTTGGTGTTAGTTATCCTTTTAGTACAGATTCAAGAATAAACAGATGGAAATGTTGGTAAGCAGACTTGAATGCATTGGAGATCTTAGGATAAATAATTAATATACTCATTAACTACATTCTGACAAATGAGCCAGGCCTGGAAATGCCACTGTGGTCTATTGCATCCACAGTCTCTGTATTAGCAAGTTTCTCCAAAGTATTGATGATCCATATATTCACATCCATAGGGCCTGTTAGACATGGTCTCTAATCTCAGCAGCCATGTCATAAGGATTATGGCACCAGCTTTATCTCTCTTTACCCCATGCATTGGCTGCAGTTATTTTGACGTTTCCAATATTCCTATACTATCTGAAACTGTATGTGTGCAGCTCCAATGTTATTTTTAACATGGAGACTTTATCAACCTTGCTTTTGGTAAAATAAGTAAATAAATAAAATATAGAAATGTTATTTCTTCTGTATCATCTGAAATTGAACTCATATAAAGGGTATGTGTGTCATGCTGCTTTAGTGATTTATAGAATCTTATCTTTCCCATTTTACTTATCAAGCTGCTTAAAATATCAACACTGATAAAAATTCAGATGCACAGACTGAACAGTCAGCAGTGTAGGTGCACAGGCATGTGGGTGTAGATGCACAGACATGTGGATGGATGGATGGATGGATGGATGGATGGATGGATGGATGGATGGATGGATGGACGGACAGTGGAAACTATTTGAACCAGAAGTGAAACCAGAATTTGAAAAACCTCATCCCTCTCCTCCTATACACCAGCAAAACAGGATGCTTTCCTAATGCTAGCACACTGGTGTTATTGGATGAATAGTTTTGAAATTTGGGTTCACCCTGAATGGAAAGCCAGGTGCAGAGACTTGTGTGGAACTTTGCCTATTTGAATCTGAATTGCACCCTGTTGAGAAGTAGAGGAGTGAGATGAGCAAAGCTTTCATTAATATTCACAACCCCAAAATAATTGTCTGTGAGTTTATAGTCATGAGGATAAGTTGTCTTCCAGCGATCTGCCATGGCACTTAAGACAGAATGTGCTGCCTGCTCCAGCATCTGAATAGAGAAGAGCAGTTTCTGACTGTCTGCTCTCTGCAGCTGGCAAACTTGGGCTCCTCTAGCATGCATTGAAGAGAATTAGGCATGATACCTAAATGGTAAAGAAAGGAGGGACTCATGAGGCTCAGCTTCCTCTCCTTCAAAGTCCACCCCGTAAGTCATATGCATTTGGAAGCTAGAACACAGAAGGTGCTTTCTTCTTTCTTTCTTGTGTGTCTCATTTAAAAAAGGACAGCATTTCCCCTATATTATTTGACTCTCGTTACGAACATGCGTTTGCTTTTCTATGTGTTTTTGTCATCTGAGTCAAATGCCATTTTCCTTGTGAACTCAATGTGCTCGTGCTGAGCATAGAAATCCATGAGCCTAAAAGAAAATAGGGAGATTGTGTAGTTCCAGTGAACTGGTGCTTCTTTCTCTTATTCATCTCAAGTTGGCAGAACAGGCAGTTCACTAAACAGCAAGACAGACATCAGTTTATTAATACATTTGCTGGCATTGCGTAGAGGCTCAAGAAGGACACTTTTTGGTTATCTTTTTCTTTGGGGTTGTTTTCATTTGGTTTTCATTTTGTCAGCTTTATTTGGCCATTGGGCCACGTGAGATAAATGAATTTTTAAAAAATACAGACCTATGTCAAGATAGGCATTACTTGTAGAATTCAGCAGCTCTGAGCTAGTTCCCTGTACTTACCAAGCAAATGGTGTTCTTCACTTGCTATGATTAATTTAGTTCAGATTTTTGCATTATTATGACATGTATACCAGGTTCCATTTTTATATGTTTGTGTGTTAGTACCTACAGTCACATACCTCGTTTCTTGTTTCCTCCCTTTTTAACTAAATGCTTGGGAAATTTTTCAATCTGAACACCACCATAAGCCTTCTAAAACTTGGTGTACTCAGCCAGATGTCATGGTTCAAGACAGTCTCTGACTTGTGAATTTAAACAAAAATGCTGTTTAACTAAAGAGATTTTTGAATATTAGGTTTGTGGGGCAAATACTCCAGCTCAGTTGGAAGAGCATATAACATTTGACTTGACAGAAAGGGATTTGTGATTCTTTTAGGACATCATGTACATACTTCTCCTAAAAGAGAACCTGTTCCCCGTAGATTATATAGAAAAAGCATTTCTTTCATTGCCAAGAAATGCTCAGAAAGACTTATGTTGTACTTGTGGTTTGTTGTTTTGGTTTGGTGGGTTTTTTGGGTTTTTTTTAATCATCTGCTTGGTAGCAGAATCTTGATGATTTTGAAAGGAAACTTTCAGCATGTAGGCAAAACAGATTTCATTAGTTTGTTGCTTTGTCCAATACCAGCAGTGAAGGGGTAAAAAGAGATCCCTTTGTTTAAATTGTAAGAAATGTCAGAGTTTGATTGAATTTCATCCTTCTTCTGAATTGAAATAAAACATTCTGCAGATGCCTATCACAGTTACCTTCATGATGTGGAAAATGAACTTTGCTGCCAATTTCATGGCCAAGTGACTCTGTATAGGCACATCCCAGTGTAGTGCTGAATGCTTTGCTTCCATTTGCAGCTCACAACATGCCACTGGTTCCTCTCTCAAACACCACAGAAAGGCATCATTCCCATCAATATAGTGGAAGGCACTCGTCACACACCATGTCCTAATGTCTTCTTCTCTGCCGATTTCTTTGAGGTAAATTTTAGCATTCTGGAAAGGACCCTTTAGCAACTTTGGCCAGTCACTAGATAGTTTGGGTAAAGTAGTTTGACTCCTTGTGACCTTTGTCATTCACTGTGCTACAATCAGGATTTCATTAATTTCTTTCTGCTAGCATTGTTTCAGAGCTTTTTCTATGATAGTGTTTTCTTGGTTCCCTGTAGTATCTTTTTCCTTAGCTCTGATCTAAACCCATTCTCATTTTTTGAGCTGTTTCTGAGTGCTGGATTTGGAATAATTCATGAGCTTGAAGCTACGTGCATAGGTCCTTCCTTTGACTATAACATTTCTTAGGTAGATATACCAATTTGATTACCTGGTGGGCACCACCTTTTTTTTCAAGGTAGCAGCAGCTTTTTAGAAACTAGAGAGTTTCCTATAAATGTATTGAGCAAGAGCAATATCCTGCAGAGCTCAGCAACCATGAAACACCCTAGAACTTTATGCTAAAAAAGATGGTGGAAAAAAAGTGAAATCATAACTATAAAAAACATACAGAAAAACTCAGTGTGTTTTAGCCAACAACTTTCCATGCTTTATTCATGACCTTAAAGGAATAGTGGATGTTTTTGTCCCATTTGACTATTCATCTTTAAAACTCAAGCCTCTACTGTAAGGGCCTAAACTAACTGTCATTTGAATAAACAAAAAAGTTCTCATTATAACCATAGGTACTGCTGCACTTAGGTACTCAAAGCAAAAGTATTTAGTACTTATTGTAAATTCCTGAACATGGATACAGATTGTCTCCTTTCAGAGAACATACGAAACACATTTTTTTGCTAGGCTGTTACTGAGGGAGGTTTTAAAGCTCATATTTAGGCTCATTATCAATGTGCCATTTGGTATAATTACTCCTTTCCTCTTGGCCAACTTCGTATCAACTTCTTTAAAGAGCAGAAACAGAGTTTCTTTTTCCTAAGGGAAGGAATACAGAGTTTACAAGGGAATGGTTTGAACTTTCTAGCTCTTAAATGAGGTTGTTTCTTTCCTCTTCTCCCAACCATTGCAGTAATTAAAAACTCAATTTTTTATCTTTATGATGATAGTGGTGAGATGGTACCATTGTATTTAGGAAGTTTAATGTTTGCAGTGCCTTTTTCTGAATAGGATTACCTTTAATAAGAGGACATGCCTCTCTCAATTTTCTGAAAAATATAAAGATGTGCCTTCTAAAGCATACATTTTTAGGAAAATAAAATATTGGATATGCCTACTTCCAAGAACACCAGAAGAAAAATATCAGAAATTGTTTAGTCCACCAGAAATCCCCTAAGAAATTTAGAACTATTCATTTTTTTTCTGGGATTTCTCAAAATAAACAGCTAGCCTTTTGCACTAGTGGTTTATTTTTAGAAGGATGGAGAACTTCTCTGATTCCCAGTGAGGGCTGATAGAGCCAAGGTGCTCTGCTATGTGAGCAACTGTGTCTTCCTCTGTCCACATGGTGATTAGGAAAATTGTCACCCACTAAGAGAAGCCTAGCAAAATGTGAGCAACCCATGGGCTTTCGTGGACTTGATCCTTTTCTTGGATTGCTTTGTGTTTTGCAGCTAAGTAGAATTTGTAATTCAGGCTGGTTTAAGAGAGAAATCCAACAATGAAAATATAATCATTACCAGCTCCTTCAAGAAGACAGTTTCAATCACTAGCAAGCTGAAACAAGCATAGGAAAAAATGCTGTGCACTGTTTCTTCACCAGGATATATTTAGGAATTGAAGGTACCTGGGTTTCAATTTCCATTTTTTCTTGTTGAATGGGTAAAGATTTGCTGGAAGGAAGACATCTTCTGTTGCCCTTAGCTTTGGCTTTCAGGAAAAACTTGAGCTATGATGGGTGAGACTTAACTCTAGTTTATAAGCTTGGGATGACTGAAAAACTAATCAGATAGCTTAACAACCCAAGTGTCTGCAGGGATCCATCTAGGATTCCTGAGCCATGGTGCCTAGTTCTGTCCACATGTGTCATGGTTTCACCCCAGTCAGCAAGTAAGCCCCAGACAGTTGCTCACTCACTCTTTCCCAGCAGGATGAGGGAGAGAGAAGTGGAAGAGTGAGAAAACTTGTGATTTGAGATCAAGGCAGTTAAATGGGTAAAGCAGAAGCTGCGTGCAGATGCAAAGCAGAAAAAATAATACCTTTGCTACTTCCCATGGACAGGAAAGTGTTCAGCAATCCCCAGAAAAGGGAGCCCTATCACGATGACTTGGGAAGACAAACACCACCACTCCAAACATCTCCCCCTTTCTTCCTCTTCTCCCAGTTTTATATGCTGAGCATGACACTCTATGGTCTGGAATACCCCTTGGGTCAGTCAGGGTTTGCTGTTCTCAGTGTTGATAACAAATCTAAAACCTAGCTTCTATGAAGAAAATTAACTTTATCCCAGCCCAAACCAACTCAACATGTATTGGAGGAGTTAATGATGTTCCAGTGGTTGATGCCCACTTATGAGGTAAGAGTCACAAACCCCACTGCAACTGTTTTGCCTCATAGCATTTCATTTGTTTTACATAAAGTTAGAGCCTGGAATTGCAGTAGTTCTGTGAGTGTTACTTGTGCTCAGCTTTCTCCTCTGAATTTTTTGGTGACGTGAGATTTAATCTCCTTCTTGGCAGAATACCTTTAAAGGAGGTTTGAAGAGTAGTATTCTTCTGATGCTCTCTGCCAGGTGAGCTTTTAGTGTGGCAGTGTGATTACCTCGGAGTCAATGCCATAGATGGGAAATTCTGCTTGTAGCTGACATTTACACCAGAACATGAGATTTTTATGGCAGCTCTTCACAGGGTGAAACATGGATCCCTCTCCCTGGATGCCCAGCAAGCTCTGCTAACAGGGCTCCATCTACCATCCTTACTCTCCTGCTTTTGCTTTCTGGGGAAAGGATGTAGGAGACAGCACCACACCTCTCTCATCTCTCTCCTCATACCTCAAACAGAAGATCCCCTACCAGAAGCAAAAAAAAAAGGGGGCAGTGAGAAGCAGCGTCTTCACTCCTCTTTATTCTCCTTTGTACAGAACTGGACTGGATCAGGCTCTCAACAAATCACAGCTGTGAACAGTAGTTTCTTTCAATACGTAAGTGAAGCAGTAAAGAACCCACAGTAAAGCTCAGGAATAGTTTTGGAAGAAGGGTGTTTGTGCTGGCAGATCAGTGCCCTAACTATCACTAATGCTTTCAAACCCAGTAGGTCTTGAATTCTTTAAAATAATAGTTTTAGTAGGATAGATGTGTTTCTTCATCCATCATGGTATAAAGAGTAGTAACGTTCCCCAGGAAAATCAGAGACATGGGCTTAAGCCTTTTCAAGGGGAAGATGAAAGTGACCCCATGATTCTCCTTTCTCACAAATAAGTTCTCTGCCTGTTCTAACAGAAAAGTCCTTGTATCTCATTTTACTTCCTCTGCTTTCTTAAAAGTGCAAACTGTGCATCTCCTCCCTGCTTGTCAATTAGGAAGGTAAAATATCCCTTCCTTTCAAGCTGAAGTTTTTTATTGGAGCAATTCCTGGTACCTATGGAACGGTAGCCCCAAGAACAGTGTGAGATCTCTTCTGCTTTTGCTGGCCCTGTTTTTCTCTTGGTTGGTTTTTGGATGTGTTCCACTTATAGTAACTGCACTGAGTCCTATTTTGGAGCTGCTGAGTCTCCAGACATTGTGTGTGATGCCCAGGATAGAGCTGTGGTGTCTGCTCCAGTGTCTGGGCACATGACAGTGATGAGCTACAGTACTATTTATTTGATTTAATCTTGAATCTATATGAAATAAATGCATAAAAAATGGAAAACCTAGTGAGTAATAAGAGCAATAAAGGATACACAAAACAGTTGATATCAAAGCAATCTAAAAATTGTTATTTTCTATAGTTACAGGTTTATAGCAAGAGATTATATAGCTATTGGTGACATAACCTGATAAAGTTGTTTTTGTTGCAAGTGAAAATCTTATGTGCTATCTTGTATACTGCCAAGTATACAGAAAATACTTGGTGTTTTGAGAGAATTCATATCTATAAAGACATGTTGAGGGTGATGCATTTAGTGCAGTGTAGTTTGCAGAGGTTAAAAAAGTGGCTTTCAGATCAGCAATCAGCATGAATAATTTACATTTTACATCAAAATGGGGATGAGTCAAAAGCAGGGTCCTAGAGGGATTAGGCTTCCAAAACTATTCTCTGCACTTCTGTGCCAACAAGAGAAATAAATAGACTGTGATAGAGAGATTGTAGTTGAGAGTAGAGCTGTACCATGGTGTGGTACCTGTGCTGAAACAGGCAAGGTTTAGAGATGAGAGGCTCCATTCATGGACACAGTGCGAAGTGCTGCACACCTGGGGAGCAGGAATAATTGTCAGGGGTTTGGAACATGTGAGTGCTGCTTAGCATGCAGAGGAAAGCTAGTGACAGGCTCTTCATGGCTCATAAAATCACTATGCCAGCTCACTGCCACTGCAAATGCATAGTTCCAGTGGGAGCTGTTCTCCACCAGATAGGTAATCATCCTCATTTGGCAAGACTGCATTTAGACTGCAGCGTGGTATGCCTTGTCTTTCATTGGAAAGCAAACCTTTGTGAAGTTAGGAAAAGTTTAAATGGGTAATTCACATAGTAAAGGCAAGGCTGATGGAAATTAATTCCAGGTGCAAAAGGAAATTAAAGGGAAACAACTGAACATAAGATAATAGAAGAGCAGAAAATAAACCATTTTTCCTGAAAGAAAAACAAGGTGTTTTTTTAATTGAAAGTGTTCCCATTTGGGTAAAGAGTAGACATAAGTGCTCAGCAATTAGAGGAGTTATTCAGGTTTCCTGTCATTTCAAAAAGACATATGGTGTGTCTGCATCTTGTGTTGAACAAAGCTGCTAGAATAAGGTCCATGCAGTCTGAAGTGAAGGATATTTGGTGTGCAAGTTCAAAAGAAACCTTGCAACAGGAGTTTGTTGGAAACTTATCTGCAGAATAAAGACTGGTTGGATGTGGATTAGCAATGAGGAGCATTATGTTAGGGGGTTTTATTTATATAGAGTTCTTGTCATTGAATAATATGACACATTTAGTTAATTGCATCTTTAGGGCCAAGATAATTTTCAGCCTGTTACTACAGATTTGATAAATGTAACAGAAAGCACAAAGTAGCTACTGGAGCTTCCTAGGAAGAATTAAAATATAACTTTGTGAAGTAAATTTCCTTTTGATTAAGATAATCATGTGTCTGATTATGAAAAATGAGTGTTAAGAAAAGCTCTAAGAGAGAACTTGGTGTGATTACCAGTGAGGAAGGTAATATTAAAGACCATCAGTGGGATGGGTGGGCTTCAGCCTTCAGCAATGAAATTGCTCTTTGTACCCAAATGCTGTAATAGTGGTTTTTTTCTCTAAAATGGGAGCTGGATATTATGGTATTATATATCAGCAACATTAATAGATTAAGTGATTCCCAGACAGTGGTGGGAATGACAAAACTGGCTGTCATTCTCCAGGAAAACTTCATAAGTTATGTTGTCTGTGGGAGGGTTTTTGATCTGCATGATTTGTTTCTCAAATCCAAAAAGTAAGCAACCCCTATGTTGTCTCTTACTGGACTTTCTGGAAATCAACACCCTACTGAAAGATGTGGGAAAATCATTAGATCATACAGAACAGGTTCAAGATGGCCTAGCCTCTTCTTTTCTTTCTAATATATTTCAAACATGTAATTTATTTTTTTTATATTACTTGGATGCAAAGTACTTCAGTTTGTGGTGGGTTTTTTTCATTAAAACTCCAAGTCTTTCTTAAGCCCTATATAAAATCTATATGAATTTCAGGAGTATTAAGAACTACAGTAAAATCTTGAGAGCTGTCTCACAGCCAAACAGCCTATGAAAAACTCTCAGGTTTAGTTTCCCCATTGCTAGCTCTAAAATGACAGCTTGGACAGAAGAAAGTGGGAGGGGAGTGCATAGCCCTCTTGCCATAAGTGCAGGTCCCAGTATTTCTTTGTGTCTCAGAAAGATCTCTCATATCCTGGAAAAAAATCAGAACAAGTTCCCAAAAGCACTGAGTATCAGCAGCACCTGTGACCCGTAAACATCGTGTTTGTGGCACCAGCGTCAAGATGAGATCTCTGCAGTTTGACTATAGGTACTAATGCACACGGCAGTTCCCTCTCCCAGTTCAGTAGACTGATCAGGCTGGGACTGCTTTCCTCTTTGAAGACCAAAAAAAAAAAAAAAAAGAGTGCAAGGTCTGGGTTACTTTCCATTCCTGCAAGTACTTTTTTGGGAACAGTAAAGGTGTGAAATCAGCCTACGGAGCCTGCTGTCAGCAGTGGGTGTCGCAGCCCACAGCCAGTCAATAGTTATTATGAGCCAAAAAGGCAGAGAAACCTGGCCAACTTGAGCAAAAGATGCAGCAGCAGAGAAGAGCGCAGAATTCTGGCATTTGCTTCTTGCATCGTGGTGTGCTTTTATTCTTGCTGTATTAAAACTGTCATGGCTTTATGCTAATGTGGTTTATTCCTAGCCAGTGATTATTATGCTTTGAATTAGCAGTGCTATTGAGAGCATTTCTCATGAAAAAAATCATGTCTTTCTGAGAAATGCAAATGAGAAAGAAAAAGAGCTGTTACTTGCATTAGCTTGGAACTGTGTGTGTGTTTGGAGAGGATGAAGGAGAAGGGACTCTATCATGACTGATGCCAGGCATTGCAGGACTCTGAGGCCACAGATTTGTGTGTAAGACAATACTGAAATTCAGGGAAGAGCAGGCAAAATATGGAAATGGTTTTGACACTGTGTTTGGCTTTCAGTGAACCCACCCTCTGGGTGAAATCTTTTTGACTCCACTGTTAGTTTTGCCTGACTGTAAATCCATACTCATTTACCCTGAGTGGGAAAAGCTTCCCCAGGGGCAGTGAGAGAACAGCTGGTGTGAGACAGAGTTGTGTTGTGAAAGGAGAGTGTCTTTAAGGGGTGTTGGTTCTTTAGGAATGGCCTCAGCAATACGAGTTAGGACCAGCTAGCAAAGAGAAGTTGTTGCAGCTCTGAGATTTCATAACAGAGGCACTTGAGTAGCAGAGATCTTGGCTCAGTAATGGCAAAAAGGAGAGAGGGTGAGCAGCAAGAATAATTTCAATATGTTTTGGCTATAGGTTTATTAGCAGGAAGCCTAATTCAGCAGCAACAGTAGTGTGTCATTCCCAGTTTGCTCAACAGGCCACTTCCTGCATCCCCTAAATAAGACACCAAAAACAATACCAGCCCATTGCTTTTAGCAGCATCTCTAAAAAAAATCACAGCAGTGGAACACGGTGGGATCTTACATGCTTGAACTAGAGGCATCTCAAAAATGGAGGAAGGGGAAAGGAGTGGTTCCTTTGGATCTGCATATATAAGGCAGTGGTCTGTACCTTGTGCTGGTCTTCAAGGCCCACTAGGTTCCAGTGAAATCAGAAAGTATAAGGAAATTTCTGATTTCCTCTTCTTTTTACCCATATGGTTTATTCAGCATAACCAGGCAATTCCCAGCCTTGATACAGCATGTCCCAGCCCCTGTACAGGACAGAGCCTTGTAATGGGTTCTTTGGATAAGAAGGTATTTCTCCAGGCAGTCAGGCACAAAGAGCTGGAACAGAATGAAATGCTTTGGCCGGATTATCTTTTATTCCCTCTGCTTTAAATTGAAAAGAGATGTTCTCAGAAAGGTCTGTCTTTCTCTTTATTGCCCCAAAGAATAGCCGTTTTTAAACATTTCCACTGAAATATCTGGGCTCACTGTATCTTGATGGCTAGCTTTTTCTTCTTTGGAAAGTTACAGGCAGCTGTATCTGGCATTGATATTTTACAGGAAAAAGGATTATGTTGCATGTTAATATTCAAAACAAACAAGAGAGCAATAACATAATAACCAACCTTCTTGCAAAAACCTGAGGGACTCAAATAGTAGTTCAGTTGGAGTTCTGATAATGAAACCTCTTTTGTGTTAGAAATGCGTCTCTGGCTGTTCCCATGAAAACCAACCTAAATTTGGCTCACTTAAAGCCTTGAAAAAATTTCCATTGAGATACATAAGAATTTGCCAGCCAAAATCTCTGGTGATTCTGTCAGTGTGGAGTGGGCGTGATCATCTCTTCAAAGCAGTGTTCTTGCTGAGGTTCCTGAGCTCAAGCTCATGACTGAGGTTAATATTTAAAATACTAGAGGTGAATAGAAACACTGGGCTGTTGTCTTCAGAGCAGGCTGTTGTCTTCAAAGACAGTCTGCATCCTGTCTTTATGGATCTGGACTGTGTGTGCAGACCACTCAAATCAGTGTTAGTGGCAGTGTCACGTTACAACACAAGTCTGGGAAATGGTATCCCTAAAAAAAAAAAAAAAACCAAAAAACAAACCCAAACAAAACAAGCACCAACAAAAACTTAAAAAAAAAAAAGAAACAACAACAAACCACACACAAAACCCCTGCTTCTCTGCTGACTGAACTATGAAGCTGTGGCACAGAGATAACCTCTCGTATTGCTGGTACCTTCCCTCTGTTGGTGCTTTCTTTGTGGTCCTGGCTTTCTTTTCTCTGTGCCTCTAATGACAGAGATGTTATTTCCCAAAACTATCAGCATAAATTTTGCCCTACAAATGTGAGACAGGGGGGCCATGCAATATAACTATATCAAGTGATCATCTCCAGACTTTTCTTGTTCTCATCAGGTAGGAAGAGTAATTTAAGTTCTTTGTTTGTTTTTTTTTTTTTCCAGTATTGAGACTATCATGATTATCACATGATAAACTATCATGTAATGATAAACTATTACATGAGACTATCATGAGTATTACAGGGTAAATGTTGCAGATAACTGAAATCTTAAGAACAGAAGCTGAGTGAAAAACGTCTATCCCCTTCAAGGGAATTCAGCCCTAAGTGGGGACTCTATTAAAATCCAAAATTAAAAGTTTAAATGTTAAAAGCTAAGCATAAGAATTGGAGGGCAGTGAGTTGGCAGAAAAATGGGAGTAGACTTGGGCCCCGCACTACAAGAAAGACACTGGGGTGCTGGAGAAGGGCTGGTAAAGTTTCTGGAGCACAGGTCTTACCATGAATATCTGAGCCAGGAGAGATTCTGAGGATAAAAGGAGGCTCGGGGGGACCTTATAGGTCTCTAGAACGACCAAAAAGGAGGGGGTAGCCAGGTGGGGGTCAGCCTCTTCTCCCAGGTAACCGGTGGTAGGAAATGGCCTAGGAAAGTAGCACTAGGGAGCTTTTAGGTTGCATATTAGGACAAATTTCTTCATGGAAACAGTTGTAAAGCATTGGAACAGCTTCCAGGGAAGTGGTGCAGTCACCATCTTTGGAAGGATTTAAAAGATGTGTAAATCTGGCACTTGGGGATGTTGTTCAGGGGTGGACTTGGCAGTGCTGGGTTAAGGGTTGGACCCGATCTTAGAGGTCTTTTTTATCCCAAACAATTCTATGATTCTATTATTTTTTTTAGCACCCTCTCTCTCACTAGGAGGTTCCTAATGTAGCCCCTTTATGTAATCCAAGCAATTTTAATGGACACAGTAATGGTACTAAAGGGTCATTATTTATCAGGGTCCTTGCTCTTAATAAATATTAATTAAATTAAATGTCTCTTTCCATTGCAATAAAAAAAAAAAGTAATATTTCTTTTAAATTATATTGAATCCTTTTTCTTGAGCTTTCTCTTTCCCATTCTCTGTCACACTTCCCCAGGAATGGCTGATGGCTGAACTGCCAGTTGTCCTGAGCAATGTAGAACAATTTGTTAAAAGTCATAACTTTTATAACATAATAACCCATATTCTCATTGAATCTTCTTGTTACTACTGTTCTTTACAATAGATTAATGATTTCACTAAAAGAAAATAAAAGAATGTTAAAATAAGAAGGACTACAACTTTGTTACTCTTTATTACTCTTCTCTGTGTCCATGAAAAATTTTGGCCATCTGTGTGGTTTTCTGATAACTTATTAAAGCATTTATTTCACTTCCCACCTTCCTTGTGTTTTTCTCTTTTTCTTGCTGAAATTACAGCTGAAGAGGTGGAAAGACTGGCTGCAATGCGTTCAGATTCTCTAGTACCTGGGACTCACACGCCTCCAATCAGAAGAAGGAGCAAATTTGCCACTCTTGGGAGACTTTTTAAGCCATGGAAATGGAGGAAGAAGAAGAGTGAAAAATTTAAGCACACTTCAGCAGGTAACAGTTGCGTTGGGGTCAGTTTATTAATCTGGAACTTTTTGCTCATCAAGGCTGAAAATTTATAATACAGCCTCAGTTTATATGTATTTCAACTCTTGAAGCTTGGCTTGGAGAGATTAATCATATTCTAAGAGAAGATCTTCAACTTTGTTACCAACTTTTTCTTTAAAAACCCCAAAGTGACACATTGGGTGCACTACAATTAAATCAGCAGCTCACCAAAGCTATATTTTCAGATTCTGCTACTAGAGCTAGAACCTTACCCAGAAGAAATCTTTGAACATTAATTCAGCGGATTATGAATAAAGGGAAAAGCAGTATGAAAAGATAATGCTAGTGGTCAATTTAGCCACATTTAAGCTCCTGTGAGTGCTAATAAAGGAGTGAGAAAAATACAGGATAAAGAAGTTGACATTGTGTTGAGTAATTTGTATAACCAGAAATTATTCATTCCATTGAGCAGAAATTATGTGTCCCTTGTTTTTTTGAGAAAACCGAATCTCAGTTCCTGCCACACCCCTCCTTTCACCATTGCTTTCTTGCACTTCCAGTACAATACCCTTTTTTATTAAAAAAAAAATATGGAAAACTGAAAAAATGTGGGTTTATAATGTAAATTGGTCTGAGCAAGAATCCCAGATGCAGGCATTGATGCATATTATTTAGAAAGTTTATTTTCTTTGTTCTTTCATGATGGCCAATAATTACTACATTTGGTTCTGCAAGTCTTTAGCCTGGATTATCTGTAAGAAAACATGGAGTTACTCCAGATTTCTTATTGTTTTCACTAGAACTAGAAGGGAAGCAGTATCTTGCTACTTCAAGTGTCAGAAGAGACTTGAGTTATAATCCAGTTGCTTTTCTGCCCTGTGTATTGCACAATGGAAGGTTTTAGGCACTACTTGGGTGTACCTGTGGCACCCCAAATCCTGTACTCCTGAAAGTGGCCCATAATGGGGTGAGCCATCTCATTTTACTATGTGAATTCTTGAATGACTTTAAATGCAGAATAAGTGTTTTCAGAGTTTGTACCTGAATGAGTTCTTTACTGTGTGCTGTTTAGGCTGCTTTCTGATTCATCAGCCAAAAACTAATGAACTGGAATAGATGGCTGTATCACTCTGAGTGATGATCATATTTTTTGACTTGACAGCTGAAAAGCTATTGTCACCAAAAATGACATCTTTCTGCAAAACGAAAGACTTGTCTTTCATATTCTGCATCAATCATAACCGTAATGTAGTGTAGTAGGATTTCCATGAAAACCATCTAGTTCTTAGGGATATATGGACACTGTGGTGACAGCTGCTTTGAATCTAGTTTCAGCATGCTGCCTTATTGGTTACAACTAGGAGAATAACCATGGCTGTTCAGGAGGCACCATGGGTTGCCAAAGCTTGCCTACTGTTGATTTTTATGGTTTCTGCAGCTCCAGCTGATGAGGCTGAGCTGCATACTGCTGTGGTTAGACTGACTGGTTTGAACCTGGATGGAATATGGCTCCATAGTCCACTCTGGGCATTACAAGAAGTACTGCTAAGATTTGCCCCATTACCAAAATATTTGGAAAGTTCACAGTGATTAAAACCAGACTGAAAACATGTATTTTCTCTTGTCAGCGGAATAGGAAGTTTTACCAGACATGCCAGCATATATACCCTAGTAAGAGTAAGTTCAGTGTCTGAAAAACCAATTTAAAAGCTGAGTCTCCAGGAACATTTGTCAGTCACAGTACCAAGTTTGATCTCAGTTGAATCCAAAACCTTTCTCTTTTTTTTTTTAAGAATTTTTTTTTATTTCTAGTAAGTTAACAGTATCCTACAGCTGCTCTGCAAAAATGGCATTCTTGTCAGCTCCCCTGCTACTAACTGCAGCAAAATTGACAAGGATGTCAAATTTGCTAGGCACTCTGTAGAAGGCAGGGATAGAGATTTGCTTCTGGACTGTGCGAGAGCTGGAACCTCACAGTTTCCATCATCCCCAGCCCTGGGGAACAGGAATCCACCAGCACCCTACAAGACCTTCCAGCAATTAAGAAGCATTGGTTGAACCTTGGATGTGTAGTACAAAAGATTTGACACATGGAAAACTAGCATTTTTCTGACAGCATTTCCATGACCTCTTGTCTAGTACCTCTGATCTCATTGAGAAAATGTATTTAATCTTTATAATAAATTAAAGGACAAGCTTGTGAGATGGCATAACGAGAGCCAGCATGAAACTTCATAATACTGGCTTATTTTCTTCTAGTGCACTGATAAATGTGACACTTGGAAAAAAAACATTCCCATTAGTGTCCTACAGGCACGCACCCAAGCTTTCCCACCTGCATAGAACATCAGTAATTATAAAAAAATAGATACAAATACAAGTATTTTATTAGGCCCTTATTTGTTGCAACAATGGATTCAATTATTTTTAATGTCAAAAGTGGTAAGGGTCAAAACACATGGCCTAATCTGATGAAATTTCCTCTGAAATTAATGGGAGATTCTTCTCTGGGAGAGGACAGGAAGAAAGAGAGAGTTGAGCTGACATGTAAGGTTGAAAGTTTGCCTTTTCCTTGGTATTTCCAAGTGCTAACATTTTGTATCCATATCTTTATCAGACTAAGAGATCTACTTATTTATTCAGAGATGAATATTTTAAAATACAATTCAGCAGTCAATGAGCAAAAAAACCTTTCAGGCAATAGGAAAAATTATTTTCTGACACCTGGTAATTGCATAAGGTGAGACAGTATGTAATTTGATTGATGGGGGACCTCAGTGTTATGCTCACTATATATGACTCCTCTCAGCACATCAGTACTCAAATTGTGATATTTGAGTGTAAGTCCCCCATCCTCCATCTTTGTTACTGTATTGTCAATGACAAGCAGAGGGTCAAAAGGATGTTCATGTTTTGTAGAGTTTATATGTTTATAGGTCACCTTAGTTTTGGTATCCCTGTAGTGACACTGCAGAAGGGTCCAAAGTCTGACATTGCCTTGGTGCTGACTTGGTAACAAAGGTAAGAGTTGTGGTTTTGATGCAGACATCTCATGCCTTTGCCTCGTAGCTGGTCTCTATGAGATCATCATTAGGTATTTCGTAAAGCAGCCAGAGCAGGTAGAGAAGATCACAGGTAGGGTGATCTGTTTGCAGATGGGAAGCACCAGATGAGCCATTGGATTTGATCTGAACGACCTCTTCTGCTGGAAGGTGGTGTGTTAAGGAGGTGTAAAGAATGTGCACTGTGAAACATGAAACAGGGGCTTTGGCTAGGCATAATCTCAGAAAAACAGAGAGATTACACTCTGTGGGGGACACCAGAGTACCACAGCAGGAAGAGAAACAAGTTAATTCTCACAGTAATTCTCAGTAATTCTAATTCTATTAATACTAATTCTCTCAGTAATTCTCCTCCTGGACAGATGTGAAGTTCCCACCAGCACAAAGTAGTTTTCAATGTCAGGTCTGCAAATTATGTTATCACAGAACATCCTATTGAAAGTTCCTTGATGGGTGATGAGACTCCCAAAGTACAAAATAAACTCTCCAGACACTGAATTTCCATATACAGGGACTTAGACAGAGAAACCAAACTCTGCCACACTGTTATTCATGCTACAGTCAAAGGTATGCTGTATGTTCTTAAACTTAGTGAAGGTTTTCACATGAAGTGTGGAAACCTTTATTTCCATGCAGGGCCCGTGCCCCCTCAACAAAATGTGAAGTATTATAAAGCTGGGAGAACAGGCAAACTTCTAAATGGCAAGATTCTGTCTGTTGAGAGGATGGTATCTTACAGCTTACAAGGAGCAGTCTCACAGCAGAAGAAGCCAGGAAGAAACATAATTTTCTATTCCCAAGCACATTTCCTTGGCTGGATGCAGCTGGGATGCTCTAGAAGACTGGTCAAGGTTTTAGAAGCCAAACGGGGCTCTCTGAGAATCAGCAAAGCAGATAGCAAGAGAGCAAGCTGGCTGTCTCCTCTACTAGACCTTTGTCATTTTTTTTAATACCTTGATCTTCTGCTCGCCTTGCTGTGAACTTGGAAAATGTTCCTGGGTGTGTTGCTGTTTTATTGCAGTGCTGTACACATGTTGAAATGTCATTTCCTGGAGATGTTTTGGAGAAGGAACTGCTTCTGAAATAAAGAAGCTTGAGGGGAAATTGATTCTGTGCTTACTTGAAATATTATTGAAGGGTTTTTATCACTACTTTCATCAAAAGCCAACTGTTTGCAACCTTTTAGAAAAAAAAGCGTTTCAGCTGCTTGAAGGATTTTGAGTAGAGAAAATGTCTTGTTTTGTCATTTCCCATTTCTGGTGACCTTCATTTTAAGAATTGGTGCATCTGTCTTCCACCATCCTTGCTTCCTGAATCACAGTGCTCAGGCAAAAGGGAGAAGGAAGCATATAACTTGTACTTGAAGGACACTAGTTGGAATGACAAGAGAAACGCAGGAAATGGTGAGAAATTAAGGAGTATAAAGAAAGCTCAGCTGTAAGTAGGAGAGCAAAGGATTCAGCAATGTTTGGGTTAGGTCCACTGCTAGGCTGTACAATGGGCAGAGAAAGACCTGTGTCAGAAGAAAGCTCCACAGCAGCTCTGTTGCCAAGTAGATGGTTGTCTGAGACAACCAGTAATACTAAAGAGAGAAAAGGAAATCTTTTGAACTCAGCCTTTCCTCCTAGGTATGTTGAAACCTCCTTCTATTTGTGTCCCAATTTCCCTTCCTATAAATACTTATGATCCTCCTCCACAGGGCAGTGATCGCATATCAGTCCTCTGGTGTCACAGTTCCCATCCCAAATCACATGGGTGAGCAAGTAAGCCACGTCCTGCTCTATGACCACAGGAAGACACAACTGTGACTTTCTAGCCTCATGCTTGGGGTACCCTTCTGAGAGTAGGGAGAATCTGCTCCTGTTTCATTTAAGGCTTCATTGGCTAAGGTTACATTGTAGAGATTGATGTTCAAGAACCTGTCTCAAGGTATAGGACTAGGGAGTGGGAAAGGATAAAGACCGGAGCTAAAGTGGACCAGAATATGAGAAGAGACAAAAGGCAAACCATTGTAAGCCAAGCATCATCAGTTGGCTTGGGGAAAAAGGACATTCAGGGCAGGTTTGTGGATTGATCTGCTGCCAAAGGGCCTTAAGACTCTTTTAGTAGTACAGAGGATGACAATCTTCTATTGCTAGCAGTTACTCTGTTAAGTAGAAATAGATGAGGTCTGCCCTCTGGATCTAAAGATTTAAGTCAAATAGTGTAGACAGTGCCACAAAAGGGAGCATGTGGATTTTTTCAGTTTACTTTTTGGGGAGGGCGTAACATGCTCTTCCATTTGCTTTCACTCTCACTCAAGCCATTTAAAGGTAATAAGTGTGCCACAGCAAAGTTGACTCATCCAACCTTTAGGTGCCTCACTCCCAAAATCTGCTTTAAAGCAGATATTAATTCTGTGCCTGAATCTTTTTTTCCCACTTGTTAATCCTTGGTGCTTTGGATTTTCCAACCAGAATTTTTTTTTTTTTAAAGATACTCTATAAAAAAATCATATGTCAGTGTCTTTATATAAGTTAAGTCTCCCAATCAGCACAAGAGATTGCTTAAATTGGCAACACTCAAGGGCAAGGATTTTTCAGTCTTTCTGATAAATAACAAGAAGAAAACAAAATGTGGTAAAGCTGTTCAATTAAAGAAACTGTTATTCATAAACCATACCCAGATCATTTGATTCCTACTTCTGATTGTTTCTAACTACAACAGGTAGATATTTTAAACCTTTCTTTCCAGAATATTCCAGTTGGGAGACATTCAATTATATGTTTCCAGTGATTCTCTTAAACCTTCTGCTTTGCCAGTAATTGCCTCTTGTGTTTCTTCATGTAAAACCCTTAGGGTATTAAACTGGTCATGCAATTTAGGTGAGACCTTTGCCTGGGGAAATGAAGGAGAAGCACAGACTGCAGACATGCCAGCCTCACCCCTGCCCGTACTTCTGGGGAGGTGGTCTATGGGGTGAGAGACTTGGGGTGGTTTTCCCAAGTGCCAGTTTATTGACATCTACCTGCAGAGGTTCTATTTTCGTTGAAAAGAGTGGTTTTGTTTGGATTATTGTCTAACAAGGATAACCGTTTTAAAGCACTTTATAGTTCCATTCTGTTCTTCTGAATTTTATTTAATATCTGCTGTGATCCCATGTGAAAAGTATTAATATTTCAGTTACAATTCCTCTTATACTTTCAAGCCCAACTGTCTCTAGATTTAGATATGGAGAACAGAAGTAATTAGAAAAAAATTAGAAAAACAGAAGTAATTAGGAAAAAAAAGAATTTTTTTTTTCCCCTGACACTCATATTCTGATGACTTTGAAATACAATTCTGAATTCTGAATCAGTGCTCAGAGAGAGAGCAGGGTGTCCCCTCCAGGCTAGCTGGGTCTGAAACCACCCTGAAGTCTGAAATACCTAAGACCTTCCTGTTCTCCTCCATGAAAAAGCCTGTTAATATTTCTTTATAAAACCCCCAGGGGCCCTTTTTAAGTGAAACAGCAAGCAGGTGATATAGATGCTGGTCCAAGCCAGGTATTTTTGCTGTGCTGGAGCAGTTCATACAGCATTAAGGCATTGCTAAAAATCACTGATCATTTCCAAGATTCTGGGAGAAGAGAGAAAAATGGCACTGTTGTAAAACTAAGTCCAGACTTGCAAAAAAAAAGAGCTCTAATTTTATTAAAAAGCAGTAGTACAACCACTTTCCAGAGTTAGAAAGGGGTGCTATGGTCAATGTGTTGTGATTATTTGAGGGAAGCACAAGCTGTCATTGTCTGAAGAAAAGCAGCATTTTGCAAGAACTTGGGGTGTTCTTGAATGCACATTGAATGAAGCAAATATTTTTACATGAAGAAAAATTTAAAAAATAAAATCGTTATTTTATTGTTTTCTAGATTAATCTTAAAGAGTTTTTTTGCAAATTTACATTTCTCTTTGAAATTGGAACTAGATATTATTTAGTATAGTTAAAAAACTGAATTTCAAATATAAAATGGCCTGGTAGACAAGAAAACATTTGTATCTTAGGTCTGTTGAAGTATTTCACTGCTTGCGTTCAAGAACTGAATAAAAACTAAAATCCCTATGCAGTTCTATTTTTTGTATTGATCTAAAACTGCACACTTGATGTATTCTGAATTTTGAAAATGAAAAAAAATTCTATGATTGCATATAACTTCTTTTTCTATGCACTGACATTTTCTTAATGTCTTTTGAGAAATTGGCCAGAAAAATGTACCAGAATTCATGCAAAACTGTAGACAACTTTTAAAAAAATTCATCTTTTGCCATTCTATAGAGGGAGCAGAATTATCTTATGTATCTGCATACTGCTGTGGAACCAAAGATTCACAAAGATTTTTAAAGCCAATGATCATTTTCAGCCTCACAATTAGATAACAGACCAAAGCTAGGGTGGCAGAAGAAACTTAATAGCAAGGGAAAGTGATGGCTGATGTTTGCCTCTATTGCTGGTATTTTAAATTGTCAGCAATTTCAGATTTGTCATTTTAAGGAGATTAAAAGAATGGAAATGCATTTGGAAGTTGCATATCTGATTTGGACAAGGAAGGCAGTGAAAGTAGTTGTGTATTTTTATACTTGAATTGCCAACTGGAAGCTCCTAGTTCAAAAATGGAGGAAACACTCGTTCCCCCAGAAGCATGTATTCCACTACTGAGCAGCGTCCCTGTGTCTTCCTGAGATGTGCTGCAGAACATTTCCAGGGTTTAAGAAGTGGGCTTTGCTTAGCTGGGCTGAAAAATGAGTTTAGGGATTGTTCTACCCCCGTGCCAGCTGTAATGGAACGTGTGAAACGAGGCCTCTAAATGTGTCCCGTCTTACAGGAAAGAGATGTTTAATGAGGCTGTTTTGTTTTTATGCTAATTACATTTCCAGCTGCTGTGTGAATATTATATGAGACCACCCAAACTGTAATGCTACGACATAATTCTACAACAGTGCATTCATGTTAAAATAATATAATACAATTAATCCATTAGAAAAAGTACAAGTTATGATGATTGAAAATAGACGCTGTTCATAGCATAAGCTTCTTCATGGCATAAGGATTAGAGAACAACGTCCATTGGAAATGTTTTAAGTGTTTTAGCGACAAATCAGCAATAATGGAATATCTGGCTGTGGGGAGAGAGAATGTATGTTTGGAATAAGCTCGTTCTTGTGTAAAAAGTTGTTGTATATCCTCAGCTTCTATTGCCATGACGCATGAATGGAGGGTCTTCATCAGCCTGTGTCCTTACAGGTTATTTTAGAATTTCGTTTAACAACAAAATGAGTTGAAGCTGCATTTTATGTTTAGATTGCATGTGAAGCATGGATATTAATTAGTATTTCTCAGACTGCTGGCTTTTGTTCTTTGGGTTTTCACTGCCTTTATCAAGGCACAGGAGCAAATCACAACATTGCACAGTGACATGAAGCCATGAGGAAATTTGTCTTCACAATGGTGCTTTCACTGAGAAGTGCTGTTGAGGAAGTTTTATTCCTAGAATATTGTTTTGCTCTCGCTTGTTGTTTCCCACAGGGGAGAAATGAAGCAGGAATCCCCGAGGCCAGCATGGCTGTACCTCGAGCGAGTCCTGCTGTGACATGTGACCTGTATTGTGATTGGGAAACGGGTTGGTTTGGTCATGTGAGCATGCAGCCCAGTGGGTTTAGTCTGATGGGGCTTTTTAATCACGGTAGTTGCCCTTTATTTCCGTGTCCATGAGCTGCATTAAAAAGGCACATACAGTTAGATGTATAGGGTATTAGCAGCAGAGATGAGAATTCCTGGTCCGCAGGGATCTGAAACATGGATGGCAATCACCCAGCAAAACCATTAACTTCATGAGCTCTTTCCAGGGATGCTGGGGCTAGTATGTTGAGGAATAATAAATAGCTGCTAGAAAGAGAAACTCAATTGCCCTATATACAGAGGTTTAATGGGAAAACACAGATTATGAATTGGAAATTAAAGATGGCTTGATGAAGAACAGTTTCGTAGAAACCTTGGTCTAAGTATTTTTTATTTTAGGGCTTGTTTATACATTGTAACTTCAATTATTTAAACCATAAATATGAAACAGATTAGTTATAACATCATAAACCCTTGGGTGAATGTTTATGCAGTTCATAAACTCATTCATTTTATTTTAATTCATTAAGACAAATTTAGTTCTGAATTAAAGTGTCCACGTAAGTGTTTTATGTGGCACTGGTGATCCTCTTTGAATCTCCAATTCAAATTGCTCTTCCTGAGCACCCATGTAAGTCATCATAGGAGTAATGTGCAGGAAAGAGTGGATCAGACAACTTGAGGTGTCACAAGAGATGGGTTCTAGAGGTTCTATTTGGTGAAAGCTTCACCTGGCTACTTGGACTGCCTGAGGGACTGGGCAAAGGAAGTCCAAGGTGGTGATTATAGCATTTAATGAAGAGAGAAAGCTGTTGTCTTCTCTTCCAAATTCTGCTGCTAACTCATCCCAATCTTGTTGCAAACAACACCTGCAGGTATTGGACTCTTAAGTATTGCAGGACTTGACTACAATTTGACCAGGTCTCCTTTTTTTTTTTTCATTTTTGGTCAATTTCTCCATGTGTAGGGTTTCTTCAGACCTGCAGCTCACAGAGTCAAGTAATTCAGAGAGACTTTTGAATTACAGTAATAAAAAGTATTTCTAAAATGTAGAAGAAAATCTTGGAAACCAAAAGCATGGGGGAACAGTACTCATTCATTTTAGAAGTTAAATCCCTATTTGGAGAACCATACAGATTTTCTGAATATTAACAATTTGCTTTATTGATACACTTTCAGATTAATGTTTCAATTCCACAGTATGATGTCTGTATAAAGAAGTAGTTAAAAATAAGAATTAATTTGGTTACTATTTGTTTGTGTAGGCTGAAGACCTAATACTATCTCCTGTTAACTGCATCTGAATTGCTTATTATCAAGCTGTTGATAATAGGATGTTCCACACTTTTAGATAAAAGTAGTGGTAGAATAGATCCATAATGCTGAACATGACTCACTATTCCTTTTGTTCTTGCTGGAGTAGCAGGTATATGTTTCTAGGTTGAAAAATGGAGTTTCTCAGTCTCTTATTTTGCAGAGGAGTATGTGTATGTGCATTTATGAAGGACAGATCTTAGTTCCTCTTTAAAAGGTTTTAATTTGATCATTAACACTATTGGTCCTTTATATCCTCAGAGTTCTATTTGCATCTCTTCAAGTTAATCTGGCAATCCCAAACAATTCTGTTTATCAAAATAGGCAGTAAAAATCAGGTGAATCATACTTTTTAAATTTAACCAACAGCATTGTTTGCCTATTCTAAAAGAAAAGTTACAGGGAATTTGCCACTAGCTACCACTTGAATCTGAAAACATCAGTTGCTTGCTTCCCATGTTTTGCAGGAAGCTCTTGGTCTCCATGTGCTCTTCCTTAATTCCTTAGTTAAAAGTAGCATGGGGCTGACAGCTGAATGTACACAGATAAGCAGTCCTCTGAGGAAGGACCAAAGAAGGTCCAGATATGCTTCTACCTGAAGGCAGTGACATATATTTGTGCTGAAAATGGTTGGCAATGAGTTTGATTTTCTTCCTGCTGAAGCTGATGAATTCTGCCCCTGTCTTCACTGAATGCAGGGTGCCTGGCAGTCAGTTGCTGAATACCAAAAGCCTTTGCTCATACAGACTGGCCAGGAAGTCTTCTGCCAGCTGCACAATCACCTTTCTGAGGTGCTCTGTTCCCAAAAGAAGACTGTGGGACTTGGTGGGTGCTCAGATCTTTGCAGTAATAAACAATATCTGCAGGCAGAATGTTTCCAGGGTGTGCA
This sequence comes from Vidua macroura, assembly GCF_024509145.1. Taxonomy (NCBI): domain Eukaryota; kingdom Metazoa; phylum Chordata; class Aves; order Passeriformes; family Viduidae; genus Vidua; species Vidua macroura. The sequence goes on along the minus strand of NC_071571.1, from coordinate 66,073,569 downwards.
CATATATTTAGAAAGCACCCTTGCAACCTTTTATAGTTAAGTTCTGCCTCAAGACCATTTGAAGCCCATGAATTTCTATCACTATCATCAAGAATCAATACTGCATTTACACTTCTGTACTGGCACTTACATTTTCCAAACTGTACATGTACATCTAATAGCCTGTGTGCTTTGTGGACCTGATCAAAAGCCCCATAAAATGCTCATTTGATTATCTCTGGTTTTTGTGGGCATAGGATCAAGTCTGTATTAAGTAGTCATAGTAGCATTCCTCCCAGTTTCCTATCTAATAAGCAAACATGCTACAGGTAGATAAAACGTCAGTTAAAAGAAAGATGTAGTTGACTGTGAGTGAAATATTAGATGGCATTTGGGCTACAGTTTGCGTACCTGAGTGGTAATGTTTTTTCTCACCAGCTAGTGGCTTCTCGTACACCATCTCAATCCTCAGTCTGAAGGATGCTAATTTATAGTTGCGGAAAAAAAACCAACTCAATAATTCCATGAGGAACAGAACCTTCGAATCACAATTTTGTATGGGTTGCTCCTTCCTGAATCTTTTGCTGTATGATCACAAGCCTAGGAATGGCAATTTGGGTCAAGTTTCCCTAACCAGCCTTCCAGAACTTCAGAAACACTGCAAATTTATGAACTTTTATCCTGACCAAAGTTTCCCAAAATTGGAAAGAGGTAGTGGAATTGCCAATGAAGTCAGCACTGCTGCTGCTAAAAATATGTAGAAAGGGATGGCAGGAAACAAGACATGGGCTGGCTGCTATAGAAAAGGATACTTTGTCTCTTCTTGTTTTAGGCTGGCCAATGAGTTTAGAAGAGTGGTAGCAGATATGGCATCCTTTTACAACTTCAGTATTAACTTCAAAATATCTGCAACATCTCTCATCAAATGTACTTCTGTAAGGAAGATAAGCATCAGAATAAGAAGCTTCTGAGTAATTGTTTATGGAAATGATTTAGGATTTTATGATCAGTGGAGAATCCCTGTATGTCCTCCTGCTTCCATTTGCTTTGAAAAGAGCCAGGGTGTGAAGGCATTTGCAGGGTTTTGATCAGACCTCTGGGAGAGATCAGGAGGTCACTCTGCAGGCAGACAAATGCAGAACTGTTGTGGGAAGATTGCAGAAAATCCATGTGTATTGGTTTATAAATTAAAATTACGAAATCAGCAACAGCTGCTCTTAATTAGTGATGGATCTGAACTGACCACACAGTCAGCCAGGCATCCATTGTTGATCTCCATAACACAAAACTCTCATGCTGGCAGCAGCAATGCAGGAGCTCTGGCACACGGACTCGTCTCTGCTAGTAACAGAGTCCATGCACTATCTTTTATTTAGATGTGATGTTTACGCCCCAGAAACTTCCAGTTCGGAATGGCTACCTCTAAATATTGATGTTGGTTTTTTGCATCTGAATCTGCAAAGGCATTGTACTGAAATGAGAGGCCAGTGATGCTGTGGTATTTCTGGCATTATTGTGCAGACAACATTCCTGCAGGCTAAAATGCACCGCAAGAAGCTGACAAAACCAATCAAAATCCCCCCATTTGTTAGTCTAGCAGATTAGTCCATTTTCTGATTTCATTGCAAGGATTGTGAGACTGGCTTAACTTAGCTGCCCTCATTTGAGTGACTGCACTTAAATCAAGCCAAGCCTCAGCTGTGTCGTTCATACTGTTGCACCTTCTGAATGCAGACAGCTGAGGCTTGAATTGGCACCACTGACTTAACAAAATTAGTGCTAATTCACATTTTGCTCAGGGCATTATTTTTAGTATTCTTTCATCTGTTGAGAAGGAGTTACCTGAGCTGCTCTTGTAGAAGGCTGTGAGCCAGCCCCTGGCCACTGCCTTCCATCAGACAGGAACCATTAACATCCCATTGTCAATCCCATGTGCTGACACCTGAACATTGGTTTCCAGAGGCCTGGAGCTCCTGTTGCTAGTGAAGACATAACTGTTTTACAATTTAGTTGTCTTCTGGCACTGGTTCATTTATTGAATTGAGCTGGCTGTGAGCTCTTCAGCATAGTCATGACATCTTTCTCCTATTGTCCTTATCAGCAAAATGACCACTGAGAGAAAGAACTTGTATTTGACCAGGGTCTTCAGAATTTATCTGTGGAATTATGTGCCCTGAGGAAGAGTGGCTTTTACCTGTGATATCTGTTGTCTTGGCAACATCATTTCATCCAGGAAATACCGTGTATATTGGAGTAACCTCGTTGCCCCATGCTGCAAAATGAGTTATATTGGTCTGTTTTCTTTCCTGCATCCCCAGAAGGAAAGGCTATAAAAGTGAACATTGCAAATACACAGGATAGAAAAGCCACAGGGGAAGAGAGCTGAGACGCTCCCCTTCTGTGCTAATTGAAAGTAGGCCAAATCATAGTTCGCTGCACAGATAAATGAGAGAAACAGAAGAGGGGCTTTGAGGATTGCATTATCTAATAAACCCGGCAGTATCTCCAGAAGAGCAGAGCTCTCTCTTACCCACTGTCAGAGCAAACATGGTACCAGTATGCATATTGTGAATAAATCTGGTGTGTGTCCTTGGTCTGAAACTCCCTGTAGGTTAAGATGAGCAAAGCAATAGCTTTTTCAAGCATATGTGGCAAGGTATGGGCTAAGCAAACTTCTTCTACTGCTGCTCTAATGATGCCTGTTGTGCTGCTAAGAAGCTGGATAAAAAGAGGGCTAATATTCAGGAGCCCTAGATCCATATTATAGTTGGTTTGCAGCTGGTAGGGAAGAGTCTCCCTATTCATCTAACACCTGCTATTTCTGTAAAACCTTTATGTATATATGCTTATGTCCTACTTTTTTCCCCTGGAATTTATACACATGTTCGAGCTCACTACATTGCCTGCCTGCAGCAGATGATATAGGCCATCCTTTTGTCTGTTAAACTTGGTTGTAAAATATCATCCCCTTCAGTGACAGCAGGCCTGACCCTCTGTAAAAATGTAGTGAAGGCTTTCTGCAGGAGGCTTTCTGCTGTGTATGTGAGGCACTCCAAATAGTGAGAACACTATTTTAAGTAATGCTCTCAAGGAAAGAACAGCACAAAAAATGTACACACATTTATTAAAGGAGATAACTGTGGAACAAAATTATGTTGATGAATAACAAATAGGAGATTGTTTACAAAATGCTGATTTTTGGCTCAGTGTTTACTTAATTTTTCCGGTTTCATTTTGCTTGAATGTAAATGCATTGGTCCCATTAGTCTCCAGGAGATCTTTAGGCATTTTCAGTTGCTCATGAGAATGTTTCCCAAAGCCTTTTGAAGTGGGACTACCTCTATGTAGGAAGAGACTCTCAAAAGCCACCCTCTCATCCTTAGCATCCCCTTGGTAGTCGAACCAACTGCTTTTGTGGAAAAGTAATATGAGGAAGCCACTGAGGCAGTTTTAGCTGTCTCTTAATGAAATGTAACAGCTGGAAATCAGGAGGAGCATGATCATCATGGGACAAATCAGCCCTCTGTGGAGAAGCAGCAAGTGCTGTGTAATCCACAATCAGTATGTCTGTGACGAGAGCAGTGTTGTGCTGAGTGGGTAGCTGATATTATGGTGAAATACTTAAATTCAAACACCACTTTAATTAAATTTCACTCAGTATTAGGCTAGGAAATTGATAAGATTTTTAAAAATTTGAATCAGCCCTGAGCTAACATGAGCACACTGACCTATCTCTTCTTGCCAACTGCCTGCCATCATTTTTGTGCCACAGGATATCCTCTGCAGCCTATGGGCCACTGCATTTTACTAAAGCCTGAGCTGTTTTCTATCCTTTCAATACTGTCTGCTTTGAGATTGCTCAGAGTGCACCTCTGGAGAATTTTGTTTAATTTTTCCATGCTGCATCTCATGGGAGAATCCATAAATGAGATGGCAGCTTCCTCAATATAATGTAAGTTGTGGCTCCAGTTCTTTCTGCCAGACGTGTCCCAAACAGATGTTGACAGTATCATATTCACTGCAGGAATTGACAGCAGAAGACCTTACCCATGGTAGGAACAGAGCATGCACAAGAGGCGTGGTCTGACTCATCACTCCCGTTTCAGCCCTTTTACATCAGGTAAAATGTCTGCAGAAGTCCTGGGTCTGCCCAGACGATAACTCCTACAGAGAAACTGCAAGAGACAACCAGCAGGACCTCATCCAAAGCTGAGCTTGCCTTTAGGTATCTCAGGCAGGCATCTAGGCCAGCTCCTTGGCTCACAGTATTTTCTCAGATTGTCTTCTGTCCTGCAGCCCACTGGGCAGCCAAGGAGGGGATAAACAAAGCACAGATTGCCTTAAAGTCATGCTAGCCACAGATGAGTGTTAGGCTAAGATTTCACTTCATTTTATTTTGGACTGTGATCTTTCCCAATTATTTTTTTAATACTTACCACCAATGTCACTTGGATAACACAAAGCAGCAAATAACAATTGACTTTTGCTTACGTAAGATATAGTTGTACTTTGCTTTACACCTCTGTTTCAGATATTTCAGGTCAAATTTTGCTTGCAGTTATGCCTGAATATTTCCTGTTAAATCCATCATGTTAGATAACACCAGCATTGTAAAGAAAAGCATAAATTTTGCCCTAAAGTGTGTTGTTCTACAAGTCCATTTTATTCTATGTAGGTACAGGTCTTTTAATTCTCAGGCTGATTCCTAATTTGATGTGAACTGAAGATAAAATGTATGAGGCAGACAATACAACACCTGAGGAACAAAGTAGAGGCTGAATCTAGATGGCAGGAAGGCAAACAAGCATGAGTAGCTGTGATTATTGCACATTTACACATGCTTGCATGCATTCATTCTTACTTTCCTCTTGCTAGTCTTAAAAACCTAGTCAAAATCCAGATACTGAAGAGATGTAGCTCATAAATTATATTTTCGCAGCATGTGCTAGGTGTGGATTGATGTGAGCAGCTATTCTGTGAGATTAAGTGTATTAAGAAACATGTAATGACTCAACTTAGGGACTGAACCTTCCAGAGCAGCTTATTCAAGTGCAATTTATATAGATATATAGAGATGTATAAATAAAAGATATTGCATTACTCAGCTGGAATGAGTTGGAGCGGCTTAAGGAGTGTATGTTCTAATTCTTACTATTCTTGTTTTATTTTAATTTATTACTTTTGCTATATAATTTAAAAGCCATTCCCATTCTTGCCATTTGTATAACATTTTTAGCCTTTATGTAAACATATGCATATTTTATGTTACTTTTGAATTGAATTTATGGATTGGATGACCCTGAGCCGAAGTAAAAGCAATGGAACACATAAAAATAGTAGGTTTCTGTTTTCAGCTTCTTCTAGCTTTGAAATGAGACATGAGTAATTTAGGTTCTTTTTTTCTTATGTGATTCATACTTCTCAAAAACACAGACACTGAGAAGTCTCTAAAAGTAAAATATTTTACTTGATTTGCAGGGCTCTCAGTGATGTAGTTGTGATAATACCAGTAAGATGTAAAGTGAATGTGTAGTGTCTGGACCTGTATAACAAGGTGCCTAATTTTTCCATCTTCACGTATTTCAGTGTGAGATTCGGGAGGGATACCATGTTTCCTTCAGCAGTACATTAACATACACAGGCATATGCTCTTTCCTCCTCTCTAGGATTGTCAAAGCCCATCAGGAGTTTCAGATGAACAATTCCTACTGGATTTAGTTGCAACTGAAAAGCTTAGTGGCCAGGAAGCTTAGGACAAGTGAAAATTTTCACCCCAATTCCAAGTGTTTTGTGTACCTCGTTGTTGCTTCACACCACAGTGTTCAATGGGGCTCAGGACACTCTTGGGCATTCTTGAGCATTACTGAGTGAAGTGCCAGGGCGATGCAAAGGAATTGGGTTGTGAACGACTTCAGACCTTGGTGGGAACATTCAGCCAGGTGAAACTGCACAAACTGAATCTGACAGAATAGCTTGTCAGCCTTGCACAGAGTGCATTAAGCTTAAGGAGGCTACAAAACATGGAGCAGCATGGTGGAAATGGAGTAAATTCTTTGAGAAGAGTCAATATAAAAAACAAGTCAGTCACCAATCTATTTTACAGACACAGTAAAGAAACTCTTAAATAGTGAATTCCTGGGAAATGTACATCCTGATGAAACTCTTTCAGTGCACCTCAGATGTCTTGTTGATGTTTGTGTGTTTACCTATCCCACTTCTGCTGGCTGCTGTATGCTGCTTACAGCCATGGGCCAGTTTGAAGAAATTCTGTTTGTAGTGACTGTATGGCTATCTGGACCTGTTCCTGGTGATTCCAAGGCGGGGGAATAAAATAACAGTGTGCTTTTGCCTCAGTGAGCACAACAGTAGGATTTAAGGAGCTAACAACCCTTTGGCAATATTCATACTTGGACTGCCTTCCTGTTTGAAAATAGCAGGTCTTTAAAAATATAGTGTAAGTGTGGTTTTGTGGCATCAGTTTCTAGAGGTATATAATGTAGATATAGTTAATATAGTTAATTAGATCACTTTGGTATTAATGAAGTGCTTTTGAGATTCTTGGAGAGCTTTACATATGACAGTTCTCATCAAAGCCACATTCCAGGTGTACCCTAACCTCAGGCACATGTATGTGAGATGAGAATAGGCAAATTGGATGCTCCATCAAAAAATCCATAATGCTTTTTCTGAGTTGATTTTATCACAATGCTAGCAAAACAGTTTCAAGGTTTCAAATATTTTAACAGTGGTCTTATAGTTGTCATGTGGTTTCCCCACTCTGTTCTACTTAATTAAAGGAGAGTAAAGTGGAAATACTGTCATTGATTACATCTCCGTGACCCGCTTGAGAATAAAGGGATTGCTCTGGTGTACTGAGAACAGTATCTGACTGACAATGGCTGTAATACCATCTGCTAATTAAAGGATTTGGCAAAATAATTGCAATTTTCTACTTAAATTAGAAATATACTCAATAGAATCTGGGCTTCGTCTTCAGCTTGGGCGGTATATAGAGTGCTTGCATCAGGACAGGCAAATAACCACTTAGTAACAAAATAGACTGGCGCTGGAAAGACAAAAACCACCATTCTTTAAAAGCAAAAAAATGCAACACTTCTCACCTACAAAACATGTTTCTCTCCACCTCTTTCTCTCTACTCATCTGTATATGCACACACTTCATAACTCTTGCCTGTTAGTTGGATTTTTTTAATACTAGCCAATAGATATCCACAACACTAGCAATAAGGCTGTTTGAGAAAAGGACAAAATATATTGCAGCATTTTATGAAGAACAGCAGAAGATCAGAAAGCACTTAAGTTGTCCTGACACAAATATGATTATGTAGTTATAAAGATTAATTTTTAATAATGCTGTGGGCTACAAATGTGCCTAGGTCACATGTTTGGGTACAAATATTCCTTGAACTCTGGTGAAGTTCACATCTAAGCCCATAGCAATGAAATGCATGCAACATTTCAACTAGGTATGTACAAAAATGCTGGGTATTCAGTTACCATTAAGTTTTCATACCTGATTAAATACTAATGGAAAGTCTCATGTTTGTGTTACAACTATGCCCATCATTCATTTATTCTGATGTATAGTCAGAATAATGCAAATACTGCAAAGAAAACTGTAGTCCTATTGTTTTTCTTCAATGTGTAGCTCATGACAGTGCAGAATTGGTATTGAAGAGACCTGAAAAACAAATAATCATAAATGCATATACTAAACATTATCCATTTAAGCACATTCTCAGATAAAAGTGTTATAATCTGGGGACTGAAAACCTAGCAGCAATACCATAATTGGACTTTGTAATATCTTCATCTAAGCTTCTGGAAGCTAATGTGCTTTTGCATATTAAAACTGCTCTGAATCTTGTGTGGAGAAATCTGCATGTTATTCAGAGCCAGGAGAACCAGCCCTGCAGAACTTGCCTTTCTTAAAGAATAAACTGAGAAAAAAAGGTTACAATCAGTGGACACTGCTCCCTCTTGCTTTTCACTTTCAAGTGTCAGTCCTCTGCAAGGACTTTTCATTATTGAAGTCTCATACTTTAGCTGTCTTTTCTCTGTATAAGTTGTTGGTCTGGGATGGGCAGCTTGGCTCACTGCTTTTCTCAGAGACTCCTGGTGGGAGCTTGGACAAGCCATGTTCTGTAGCAGCTGTCCCACAGCTGCTATGGCTGACACTGTAAAGAATGGTGTTAAAATGTGCTCTGTTTGGGTATGGGTTAATCTTTTTCATGTAATAGTTTCAAAGTATTAGACATTTCTCAAACAACATACTTTAGAGCAAAGCTTTTGGGAGATTTCAGAGACATAAATGGAGCAAAGTTGGAGGGTGAGGGGAGAAGCATTTCTGTACTGGGAAAAATTTTTGATCCAAACTTATCAAGAGGCTTTGACATTGTTTTGGTGTTACAAATGGCAATACTCTCTTGTATCTTTAAGTAATCTATAATGAACAGAAAATTAAAGAGCACCCCATGTCACAGACTTGAGATACCCATATTTTCCTACTATCATATTTTCCCAAAGCAGAAGCATAGATATGTTACTTTAGCATTAAAGTTTTGCATACCTGGCTTTCATAAATATTAGTCTGGAAAAACATCTCTTTATTTGAATTTTCATATATTTCAGTCATGCATATCTAACTACTGGTATTTTCTTTACATAAATATTTGGACAGTCAAGTTTCACTCACATGATTACCTATAAAAAAGCAGTTAGCTGGCTGGATAATGTGTCCATAATTTTATATGAGAAGAGATATTTGACGTAACATAAATGGACAGGATTTACCAAATCCTGTCACCAGAGCCTTAGCCTCATTGCACACAGATCTGATTTGCACCTAATATAATGCAGGTCATTTGAAACAAAATTAAGTCTAAACTGTTACTGACCTAATTCATATCTCAGCCTCATTTTTGTAACGACCCCTTTGCTAATGATTGTGTGACTCACCAGCTTTTGGGTGATGGGATCAATCACAGCTGACTACTACCCAGCACAGACTCTTCAACACACACATGTGCACTGCTCTGGGTGAACTCCTCCATAATTTACCTCAATGGAGAATTAAGACAGTGGGGGAAGGAGAAAGATTTGTTTAGCTTCAGTCACACCAGTTCAAGAATGTTAGACTGCTTCAACAAATGTATTAAAAAATCAGAGTGCTTATTTTGTTTGCTCTGTTGGAATTTGTAGGAAATATATGTAAGTTCCAGAAATAACAGTGACAGGCAAGACTTTCTAAATCACTGGAGATATTTTTATTTCCATTTCCAAGATTAATTTTCTTATTGCAAGTTTTACCTAGGCAGTGCATGATAAGTGTACAGCTTTCTGTATTTAAGAAGTGCTCAATACAGAATATAGCTCTTGAGAAGCCATTCATCTTAACCGGACAAATTTCGTGCAGATGAAATTCATCAAGGAAATCACCCTCAGGTGGCTACACTAGTCATTAATATTGCTAGTTCTAAAGGGAGCCCGGGAAATCAGTAGACAAGAAGAGCAGTCAAAGCCAGTTCTGGAACCCTGCTAGTGGCACATGGAGGGTAGTCAAGACACATCTGTGTTGTCTGAGATCTCCTTCCTCTTCAGCTGAGCTCAATTATTCTCATGCATAAGTTTAAGGTGATGATCTAAAGTGTATGTGTTTGCTTCCAGACTGGTCTCTGGTCAGTAGGTGCTACCCACACCCACACAAATCACTAAGAGGGCTCTTTCCCCAGTCATTCCCTCCTCTTTCTGCAGAGTTTGTACTGTCTACTCCAAAGGCCTTTTACCACACTTACACAACTGCTTAAATTTGTAGCAGAAGGTCATTTTTGTTAGAAATTGCAGCAAGGGTGGGACTTACTTCTGAATTTTGTTCACCATTGTACTTTGAAGTTGATTAAAGTCAGAGTGATGACTAAGCAGCTGGGCTGGGAATCAGAAAACCACGTTATGCTCTGAGCTCTGCTGCCAACCTGCCATGCAGTGCAGAGTGGCTCTTCAGTTCTGCAGATCTCCACATGTGCAGCCTGCCTGAGGCAGGCAGGGCCTTTGCCACAGTGGTGTTCAGTGGGGTGTTATCCTGGGAATGCTCACTTGCTGCTGCCAGTGACATGTTCTGTGTGTGCTTGTAGATCACCATGCCTCTCTGCAAAGCAAGACCTTCAACCTGGCATTCACCTTAGCCTTTCCAGCCTTTCAAGGACTTGTTCAGTAAACCTTGCTCGTCAGCCTTGCTGCCCTGAACATTAATGTAAGCCTTCACCTAGTGATTTCAGCATGCCCTAGAACTGAAAATAGCCATGTGACCTCTTCTGTCAAAAAGGCAAAACCTGGTCAGCCTCTGTTGAAGCTGTTCAAGTGATGGTCAAGTTGCTCAGTCACTGAACAAGTCTTTGAAGGCCCAAGGTCCTCTCTGTGATGGAATTATTATTGGCAAAGAAACTAGCTATAGGCAACTGGCTATAAGAAATATGAAGAACATGCCTGTTTAATCAAAAGCTATTTCTACCTGGTCCCATTAGTAACTAATTTAAATGGAGATTTTTTTTAACTGAAAATTTATATCAAAATATGAATATAAAATGAGTTAGGGCTCAAATATTTGACATGATGATATTCAGTGCTTGAGCCCTAGACAGAAAGAAAGAGAAGCACACAGGCTCTGGGACCCCTGTCAGCAAAAACCTTGGTTAACTTCCTTCAGCCTAGTTTTATTAGTAAGGCATATGAAAAGTCAAGCTGATTTCTCATAACAGCCTAGTTATGCTGTTTATCTTAGGAGTCTGTTCTCTATCATTAAAGTAGTTGTAGTGCAATTAAATGCAGACAGACAATTATCTGTAACCCACCTCTATCTTGTCATTTGTCTGCTAAGTCTTACAAAGAGAGAACTTTTTTTTGCTGTGTTCCTGTAAGAGAATAATAAGCTGGTAGTCACAAAAGGTGACACAAAAGTTAAAGTAAAACCTGTGATAAAGCCCACTGTTCAATATGTTTGCCATATAAAACAGACTTGACTTTCAAATTCAGGTTTTTAGACTCAATTCTTGTCTAGCATCTGACAAGAATTAGCCTACAATTTTATTTTGATTTCAAATTCAAGCCAGGCAATTGCCTCCCCCATCTGAGTTGGCAACAAGACATGGATATAAAGAAGATGATCAGCTCAAAGAAGAAAACTAAATTGGAACTTTTTTTTTTAATAGTATTAATCTTTAATAGCTATGTTGTGTTTGCTATAACTTGAGGCTTTCCTTTCCCTAACAAGAACATTATTATTATTATTGGCATTGGTTGTGACAAAACACTTACAAGGATGTTACTTGTAGAAATACATGGTAAAAAAAATAATATTTTGAAATGCCTTAATTCTTCCACTGTAATAGATCAGATTTCTTATCTGCCTGACAAGAGAACCATGAATGATTTACTGTAGGCATCTCACCAATTTCTGTTGCTTTATTCATCAGCTCTTCAGGGAATCCACGGCATGGCAGTGATGTGTGCTCTGCCTTAATGCAGACATCAAGGAATTAGAAATTTGTACACAAAAATTCATGTTCATGTTACTAAATCTAACCTGAGAAAGCTTTTCCTTCATTTCATATTAAACCCAGCTGGCCTTAAAAAATTACATTAAAAGTCTGTGCAAGCCTAGAGGTTTCTTGTGCAACCTTTGTGTGAGCTTAGAGCAGAATAATGTTTTGGACAGGGTCTTGTGCCAGTGAGCAAGTTAACTGCGCATTGCCTCACCATTTCACACTGGACCATGAATTTCCCTTTGGCTCTTGCTTTTTCTTGTTTTCTCCTCTTCATGTATGCATGCTTCCTCAAGCAGTTTCTCCCTCCCTTTTCTTCTTTATCTACAAAAATGCCTGCAACCCTCATCACTCCTGTGCTGCCAATGGCATTAAACCAGCAGCAGCAGGGGAGTGCCAGCCTGGATCTGAGCATGCAGCTGGGTCATCCCTATGTGCCTGTGCCCCAGAGGCACATCCTGAATTGGTGTCTATGACAGCTGAGCCCCCAGTACTCAGAGGTGTAGGCTAATAGGAATATGATATTCTCCACGAAAGCTAAGTTTAGAGAGCAGCAAACTTGACTACTTTAGGCATGCTCTTAGCAGACAGTTTTTGCCATGCATCCATAGAAGGACAAAGTGAATTCAAGAGGACAGTTTTGTCCTGTTCGAGCACTTTCACCCCCTTAAGGCCAGTAATGCTTATATTTTGAATTCAAAGTGCTGGACACAGCCCCTGCAGCTACTTTTCTGGGTAATAATGCACTCACTACAATGGACAGTAAAACGAGGCAAATATTCCCTCCTTACTCCCTGCTGTAGCCATCTAGAATCTGTTTTAGTAGATCCATATCTCCAACTGTGATTGTCATTCACAGAATAATAGCATCAAGCTCAACTTTTGTCAATACTTTTTTTTGAACTCGTGTTTAGTTTATAAATAAAAAGCTGGCATACTGGAAGAAAAGTTACACATCTCCTGCTTCATTTCCTCTGGTTCTGTTCTGGCTGTGGTCTTAGATCGTTGCAGACAAACAGCTAGGTCTTTCTGAGTGCCCTAAGGCATCTATAGGGGACTAAAGTGTTTCCCTGACAGTTACAATAATTCTGTCACTCTTACCAAAATTACTGTTTCTGCAGCACCCCACAGGGAGACCATGGTGTTGAGAGCTAGCTTTGGATGAAATTCCATGACATTTTTCTTCACTTCCTAAAAATAAAACTGAAACGTATATTCTCTGGAGTGTTGTGATGTAGGTTTTCTGAAACACTGTTTTTCAACACTCATATCTGTGAGATGGCTTATCAGAGAATAAGACTGTAGATAATTAATACTTTTTGAAAATTAAGACCTTTTAAGTTGAACTCTAGAATCAAGAAGCACAGGCTGTGTGTTATATTACTGTATTTTAATGTACTGAACAGCACTCAAGTCTTGATTTTAGGAAGTAGCATTCAAACTGCAAACACATAGTGACAACATTACAATAGCAAATATTAAAATGAGATTTCTCTGAGGGAATGTAGTTGTATCTTATATATGGAAAACTATTGGCTAAAAATAAACCTTAAAAATAATTCTTAAACAGACCCACAAGGACACTGTGTATATTTTTCTCTCATTAAAATTTCCTGTTGTCTAAAATTATCTTTAATTAGGATTGAATAACCTAACAATAAAACTGCTGAGGATTAGAACCAGCAGACACATTCAGCTCAAGGCTTTAATTAGATTAAACTCTCCACCGCCAGAAGTAAGAGATGGAGCATTAGACCTATTTAACATTTAATCTGGAGAATGCTTTATAATTGTATTTAATATTATGTGGCAAAAGTTTACAGGGAAAAAGAAAAGGAGTCTGCCAATATCTTTTTATGTAATACTTGCTTAGCTATTTGTCACATTTTAAAGACAGATTGTTTCAGGAAAGTGTACCAAGATGGAAGAGTGGGGGGGGGGGGTCTCACATGTATGTACAGTCTCATAAAAGTACAGATTGCCTCTAAAGTAGCCTTGTAAGTAGCTACCCCCTTTCATCCCTATTTTATCCTGTTTTCCTCAAAACCCATGGAAAACATGGTGTAAGTTTAGTAGTATTTCTAGTAAATCATCAAATCCATGATCTGTCATCCCAACGGGTAGGATCACCAGTGCATTTGTGATTTATGCTGGAATACATTTCTACTCAGAATATGATGTTAGGTTGTTAATAAACAATTTTATTAGCCTTTTCAGGGATACAGAGTGCAAATTACCATTGCAAGGATTGGATATTCAAACTTACAGCTCCAGGTATCAGGCCATTCTGATCCAGTTGCAGAGACAACAGTATTTTACCAAGCTTTTTTGTAATCAGCACTGTTCATCTTCCAGCTACTTCTCTGAGACCCTCAAGAGTATGGGACAGAGCTTATCTCCACTTTCTTACCAGCAGATTCCCAATATGGGGCATGGAGCAGATTATTAGGGTTTATTTGCTTCACCAACACAACCATGTAAGATTTAGTCACTTCTGTCCTCTCTGTGCCTGTACTGCAACAATGTCCTGGAGCCAAATCAGGTCTGTGACCTCCTGCAGGCAATGAACACACATTAGTTTTTTCATCCTCACCCATAAAGCATAAAAGACTAGAGAAGAGGATGCAGTTCCAGCAGGCACCAGCCAGCACTGAAAAAGCAAAAGGAACATCTTTGTATAAAAGTAGTCTAAAACTTCAGACAGGCTTAATGTGACTGATGAAGTTTCTGGGTTTTTTTTTGTTCTCTTCAGTGCTCTTTCCCCATTGTCCAAACTTTAGTGCAGATATACACACCTCAATCTAGAAGATAAATGCTATGGTGTTTAAGTAAAAGATACCACTTATATTTAAAATCTGAAAACAAGCCTTAAATGCCTTTATTCCAGAGATGTTTTGGTAAGAATTTTGGGAAACATTCTCTCTGGATTTCAAAACATTCTGTTTTCCTGAATTCTTTTAGTTCAACATAAAAAGGGATTGCAACAGTTGTGTTGATGTGAATTATGTGGCTTCATTCTATCAGGAAGAATAATAATAAATTTATTCAAGATAGCATGGGTTTAAGTTTATAATATGTTTAAGATATTTTTACTAATAGGCACTAAAGCAAGGCAAGGACCTGTAGCTAATAATCAGCAAGATGTACTGTTTCTAAGTGAAAAAAATCATAGGTGACATCAGGTGAAAACTGGGCTTAGTTATTTTTGTCTTTGTGGACTTGGATCCTGGTCCAGTTGAACACGGTTATAAAGCTTCAGAGTATTTCTGTTAACCACCCCAATAACAGTGCTACAGACAGGGAAATAATCAGTGCTTTCTTCCCAGTGAAAGGAGGTTGCCTTTAAGGAGTTTGACCTTCTACCACTTTACAAAATGTCCTTGATGAACAGAGTTCAGCTAACTAAACCTGTCTAAAGGTTGTTCTGCTGGACTAATAAAATCTGCCATTATTCAGTTCCTTAAATTCAATAGTAAATTACACTGTGGGAGCATTTGCCCTGAGCATTCATAGTCAGACAGGGATACGTGACAGGGTCTTTTTAAATAAAAATGTTAGATGAAGGCAATGTAATCTTAAAGGAAAGCAATTTGTATTATGACAATACCTTATCTCTTGTCTCATTTAAACTGGGTTCCTCTTAAGTGAACCTCTCGTCACAAACCTGTCTGAGGGTATCACTGTAATAGGCTTGCTTATTTCCAAGCAGAAAGGTTAATATTTCTAATTAAAAAGAGGCTTGCTAAGGTATTTCTTAAATCAACTCCTTGATGATAAGAGCTTCTTAGACATTTTAAACTTTTTATTTATTTATGTTGAAGCCATTTCTTCCTCATTTAAATTCTACTGGAGAAAGCAAAGTCATCACAAATGTTAAAGTCTGTAGGGAAGATGATAGTTTTCAACTAACTGCAACAGAACTTATTAAGGCTAAAGGCTTATTTTCCTCCCTTAAATGAGTACTCATGTGAAAAATATCATGTTTCAGTTTTCCCAGCAAGATTTGTGGTTTACTTGTACATTTGGAGATGGCATTTGTAATATTTTCAGAGTGAGCCTGATATTTTTACTTACCCAAGTTCAATTAATTTCAAGTGAAACAGGGCTTTCAGTTCAAAAGAGTAACTCCTGCAAACCCATAGCTTCCGGGGTGTGTATGAAATTAGTTTAGTTGGAGATGTAGGTCCTTTGTTTTTTTAGTTATTGGCCAGCTTTATGGATCCAACCAACAAAGTGATCAGATAGTGATGGTAACCACTCTACCAGTACAAGTAGTTCCTTCCTCCACAGGAAATTATGGGAGTCACAACTCAGATTATCAGCTGGGAGTAGTAGTAAAAATACAAGTTGTATTCCCACTTTCTATGGAACAGAGGCCTTTGTGAGGGGCAGACTTATTGTGTTGTCATCCTGGTGCTTATTGCTACGATATCTATAGGGCAGAGAGCAATGGTCTCCATCCTACAAGACCTATGGGGTAGATGGGCAGGCTTCTCCATCCTGTGACATTAGCTGCTGAAGAGTGGTGAGGGAGCTTCCTCTGTGGATCAAGCACAGATGTGGAGTTTGCCTTAGATTTCCCATAGGAATAGTATGCAAGAGAGAGGATGTTAACACACTACTCTAATATTTGGGCTCTTTGATCTTCCTTGACAGAAGCTGCTGTTGAAATTCAAATGATTTATTAATTACAGTGCAGCACCTCACAGAGTAAGAGAATTGGGTTGTGTTGTAATTTATGAGTCCAGCAAAACAACCCCATGGAACTTTACAAAAACTAGGGAGTCTGTGGGGGGAAAAAATAAGTACTCAAACCCAGATTTAAGAAGGCTAATAAGCAATTAATTTTATCAGCCTGGTAAGGCAATTTCCTTCCCTCTTCTCCAGTCATCCTGTATGTAGTTACTGCATATTTTGAGGAACTGAAGGAGAGGAAAAGAATCAAAGAATGAGAAAGGAACACCTTCCTGAAAAACTGAATGCCTTCCTGAATATCTTCCTGCTAAGAAGACCCTAGCTCACCTGGGATTTTAAAATTTGTTTGGCTACAAAAGACAGACTCATCCTCTTGTCAGGTTCCAAAGCTTCAGGATTTTACAGTTTAAAGGAAGTATTTTATTTTATTTTATTTTATTTTATTTTATTTTATTTTATTCATAAAAACTGGCTTGAGGAATTATTCTTCAGCAAAATGTTGAAATCTATTTTTTTTTAAGAGCCATAATAATTATAGTGATACTGTGAAAGACATCACCTGTCCACTCTAGGAAGTGTGGTTAAACGTCTGCCAGTGTTGGTGGTATAGGAAAGGCTGGCCCTATGCCATACCTTTGTCATTAAGTTAATTAGCAACTCTTTCATATTCATTTTGCACCCTGAAATATAAACAGACTCATGTTTCTCCTATAAAAAATTAGTCCACAGTCAATGAACTCCCGCTGATGCTGGTGCTCTTCATTACTTACTTTGAGTAAAGCAACAGTACACGGTTCCATGTGAATATGAGGATACCTTTAAAGGACTATAGCAGTATGCAAAGCAAAATAGTCTATTAGCAAAATTGGCCAGAAGGAAAATTCCCATATTTGTATATTTATTTATTCATAGTTTCTAGAAAGCTGAACTTTTATCATATTTTCCTACACACACACTTTGGGGAAAGCTTGGAAATCTTTCTTGCATTATCAAGGCATTTGCTTCCCAAGCATGGTAAGCTGATGAATTCTGTCAAGGGCTAATTCATAAATAATCAAGATTTCACCAGACAGGCTTTCTTCATCTCTTTTCTCCATCAAAATTCATATACAGCTTTGATTTTAGAAAGCTCTTAAAAATATCTAAGCTGATCCTTTTTTTCCTCCCAACTTCTGGTACCTGTTCTTTGCACTTACCTTTGCACATCATGAAAGTAAAGACTTCCTTTGCAGCCACTACCAGTGTACATGTGCAGTCCTAGACTGGTTTTGTTCAAGTCCAAGCCATAGGGAGGAGGAGCATGGTCTCCTACTTCAGCACAGGGATATTACAATGCAGGGTCTGTGCTTCTCTGAAAGGTTTTGCTCTTCCTGCATAGTGAAGGCTAGGTTCTTTGTGTTTCTTTTCCCCTTGGGATTTACATTCTTTCTAGGGAAATCAGCAGAGCTCTGGAAAGTGTTAGTGACTGGCTAGAGGATCCAGTGTACTCTCTAAGTTAAACTATGAATTAAGGAAAATCATTCTCCTAAGGATTATGTTTCAGAGGAAGGCAGGCTTCAAGAACTACTTGAGTCAATGAAGATAACTGAAATTTCTCAAAAATAAAAACACTAACTTAGCCTTTAGATCAAGTTCCACCTGGGGTGATTATTTCAGCCTTCCTCATTTTTACTTTGCCCCTGAAATTTCAACTGATAATGGTTTTTTTCCTTACCTCAAGAGTTGCAGTGCTGTGTTTGCTACCACATCACAATTATTGCTTCCCACCGCAGTACTGGCTGCACTTCAGGAGTGGCTGAGTAATCTGTTTATATAGGCTCAGGATGTATTACTGTCCTTCTGATGAAAGATAATACCAAAAGCAATTTTAATGTGTCAGTTGATTTTTTTTTTAAGTTTGATTTGGTTGTCAGAGCCTGTACCTAATGCTTATGTTACTGTGATTGCTCTTCTTGCAACGTGTCAGGCCCGAAGAAAGGGATAGAGCAGAACACAATCAAAAAGTCACTTGAAAAAAAAAAAAAAGCCTCTTCTTTATAAAGAATGTGGAAAATCAAATACATCATAGATTTTCCTTTGAGCTCTGGTTAAAGTGGTAAAAGTGACCCAGTGGGAAGAGGACTTCTGTTTCCATTTTCTTACATTTACAAGGAAGATGAAGGTTATTATGTATTTATATTTGCATTTTCTCATGCATATAAAAACTACCAATTCTTATCTGATCTGGAAGACAGTTATTCCAAGTAGTTCAACTTAAGTCCTCTCTAGAAAAGAGTGGCAAAAAATGTTACACAATCTGTGCAAAAGTTTGGTTTTCATAGCGTCAATCACTTAAAGACATATGATTAGCTCTTTGGGGAAAGAAAACAAATCTAGGAAGTCCAGTTACATTACACAACAAATGTAATTTCAATCCCTTAAAAGGTCATTAATAAAATCAGAGGTAAAGAAGCACCTTTTTAGCTGATATTTCTGAGATGGAATGAAAACAACAGTATGAAACTATTGATTGCCTCTATCTCTTCTCAGACCTTTTTATGTACTAAAAAAAAATTCAAATAGGATAAGCAACTGAAATTGATTTTTTTTTTTAAAAAGTAAAGGCTCTTGTTCTTTAAATTATTTTCTAAACTGTCAACTTACACTATTGTTTAGAGTAAATTAAGTAATGCAAAAATATGGGCACCCTGCTGCATCAGTTTATATCTGCAGTAAGCACATGAGCTCTAGTGAATAATTTCATCTAAGATTTAAAAAGGTAATGAAAACAGGATTTGGTTCTGTGATTGTAGTAATTAATTACCTAAGTCAGGCCTTTATTTTTTTCTTGAAACAAAGTCAGAACTCACTATAATATGTTGAGATGGGGGAAGCCAGCTGGCATATCCCTATCTAACAATTGACTAAATAAATGCAGAGTCATTGAATATAAAATCATAATTATTTATTTATCTTCTATCCCTTGCCAAGTCAGTAAACCAGTTCTAAATATGTCCAATTCCACTCCATATATAATGCTGACTGAATATTTTCCTTCAGTGGTACCTGGGGCTCTGAGTAACCTGATGTAGTGGAAGGTGTCCCTGCCCATGGCAAGGAAGCTGGAACTAGATAATCTTTAAGGTCCCTTCCAACCCAAACCATTCTACAGTTCTGTGATTAGCAGACACACTCCTGACTCCTCCTTGAAGTCTAACAAACAACATAAAAAAGGATATTTAAAGCTCCAAAATATTTAAGATAATCCCTCAGAGCTGTATCAATGTGTAATACTGCAGTATGCAACTGTGTGTTTATGGTTTTATTTGCCATGTAGAAGTAAAAAGTAGACACTGCACATCCTACCCAGCTTTTATGAAAGGATGGGAGATGTGCAGTCTTTACTTTGACCAATACAGAGAAGAAAATTTCCAAATCAGATGCATTTTCAGTTTTATATTCATTTGTTTAATTTACTGCTGAGTTAAAAAGCAAGAGGTTTCACATCAAATAGCCTAATTATCAGACTATTGCATCAGCAACAGTGCCTTCAAAAGATGCAATGGATGGATAAGATAGCAGTAGAGTGTGTTTCAGGTTTTGCCTTGTTAAGAAGCTGATAAGAACTTTCTGAACATACGGTGGGTCAGATTGAAATATGCTCTCATCCTCACAGAATCCATTCCAGTGTCTTTGAACTGAAGAGTTTTGTTGATACCAAAAACACTTGGTGTTTGGTTGCTCAATCTGTAAAAATACATGGATATTCTGGAGCTCATCCTTCTATAGGTCAACCCATATCATCTTCATAAGATGCCAGGAGACTGGTTTGATGCTTAAAAAGCTATCCAAATAATATCTTGGGAATATAATCCTGATATCAGTCACTCAGCTGTGCTCAGAAAGAGTAAGAAATCTTGTTTTACAGAGAGCTGCTTCTTACTTTCCCTTAGTGCTTCTCACTTTCCTTTCATATTTCAGAATGCAACAACTTAGCTCTGAACAGCAACACAAAAGAGATTATTTAACTCAGTATTTAGCTCAGTCAAGCTTTTAAAAGTTTGTTTCTTCATAAAAGCATCATTTTGGGATTTTTTTTTTCAATTTAGGACAATTGCTTCATGCTACTGAGGCAGAAAAGGTGAAGATTTAATAATGCTGTCATTTTGGGAGTGCACACAGTGTCTGTATGAAGGCAGCCTCATTACAGTCACTTAATGCAGCTCTGAGGTGAGATTGGACTGCCAGGCGGCCCTGCAACAAAAGACAACATGATGTAAAG
Organism: Vidua macroura; assembly: GCF_024509145.1. Lineage (NCBI taxonomy): Eukaryota > Metazoa > Chordata > Aves > Passeriformes > Viduidae > Vidua > Vidua macroura. Next base: position 66,053,076 of record NC_071571.1, on the reverse strand, counting down.
GACTTCTGCTATTAAAAAGTACATCAGGAATTTTATTTTTGTCTACTTAGTCCTTTCTCCCTCTGAGAGGTTCATTAGTCTCCAGTGGAAGATAGAGTATGATTCCAATGCCTTTTAAAGAATGGTGTCAAAGGAATAATTCTAGCTGCTTTTCATGCAGATACTTGAACACCTGTTTCTCCTTCATTTATCTGCCAAAGAAGATTAGTTCAAGATAACACCTACTGATTTTATGGATTACTGCTGTGGTGATTTTGCCTCATAGTAATAAAGGTGAATACCACAAATGGCTTTTCTATAGGCCTTCAGCAAAATTATATGTAACAAAATCAGATGTGTGGGTTGTATGATAATTTTGCTTTAATGTTAAGCTAAATTTAAGATGCCATCATATGTAACCATTGTGTATCTTCATAGTGTATTTGTCTGAAATGTATACCACCCCCTTATTCTGTAAGCCTCCTTATTATTATGGCAAATTCAAATGCTTTGTAGTCAACTAGTTTCAAGGAACCTTCCAATATTTGCACATTATCAATGTCATCTTTTCCTGCTGCTTATTCCTCATTTGCAATTAAAATAATTCATGATATTTCAGCCATCTCCACAGCAACTAATTATGATGGTAGAAATAGACTGACATCTATCGCTATTATGCAACAGAAATAAGTTAAAGTTCACAAAAATAAATCATACAAATCTTACTGATGTAGAAAAAGGCCAGGATAAAGTTGGAACAGAAGAATATTTAGATGGAGTTATCCACTAAATTGTTTTTTTTTCCCTGACATATCTGAAATTCGAAGCTACAGCAGTAATATTTTAATAAAGGTATTTATAACAACATAACAGCATTTTGATAATCTTCGGAAAAATATTTCAAGGTAGTGTCATCTTTGAATAAACTTGTAATTGCCACAGAGCAGTGATTTGCATTATCTCTGTGGTTCTTTTGTGAAGTATTTGTCAAAATCGGCAGAACAAGTTGACTTTATTCTGTTAAAAAACCATCTACAGTCAGGTCACAACCCAACACTAGGCAGAATTTCAGATTTCAGGTTCACATTCCACTGTCACTTCACATACTGTATTGCCAGAAAGCAATTAATAGTAATTAAGATTTGTCCAACATGAAATACAGCACACACTCTTGTACTTCCTAGAACTGAAAGAAACAAAGTAAAAGAAGTCTTAGTATTCTCTGAAATTAATGAGTGAAAATTCCCGAAGCCTGTGTTGAAAAAGAGTTCTAAGCCTGGATGCCACACTAACTAGTAAGCTACTTTTGCAACCAGCACTACGCAGGCCATGAAACCTGAATCAATTTTTGTAATTTTAGATGTCAGTGTTGAACTCTGTATTACTTAACAGGTCTGATTTAATCATGCAAGAAAAATCCCCTGACTTGCATGACAAGGAGATAAAATTCAAGTTTCTTTCAAAGGCAAATCAGCTGCCTTTGCACATTTCCTGACAATTAGCTAATGATATAGTTTCGTGTGTTGGGATCAAGGGTGTTTTCTCCTGATTCATTAAACATACATTTTAAAAATAAATGTGCTCCAGGGCAGACAAAGTAGATCAAACTGAGGTCCATGGTAGTCCAGTATCTTTTCTTGTACTCAACAGTTGTGTTACATGCAAGAAGCAGGGTAAGCAACTATTTATCTTACTTCTGACTTAAGAAATCAGATTGCAGCACTCAGAAATTCATAAGCTAAAAGCTGCATCCAAATCAAACCATATGGGTTTGTCCTCTGTGTTGTTGGAACCAAATTTAGCTTTAATGGATATCTCATGCAGACAGTTCCACAATGAAAAAAGACATTGTGCACAAAAGTACCTGCTTTTCAGTTGCACCCTGACCATTTTGTTGGGTGCCCTTTATCTCTGTTATTCGTGAATGAGTCAATGACTGTTCATGGTCTTGCAGACCTCTTGTGTTCCCTGTTGACTTCTGTCCTTGCTGTAGCAGTGCTTGCTGCAGCATGGCCTGTGGGGCAGGTGCTGCATCTCTCTGTGCTGGTAATGGCCCCCACCTGGAGCAATGGGTCATGACCACGCTGCAGGAAAGCAGGAGCTCACAGCGCTGCCAAAAGGCCACCTCATGCATTCAGAGGGCAAAAGCTCTTGTGCCATGGGTTTCCTCTCATCTCTGGCTCTGGAAGCATGCCAGGGCTGTGGGGATTCTTTGAAGGGCTATGCCAGGCCAAGGAAGCCCTGTCTAGTGTAGCTCCCAGCAGAGGATGTGTAGAATATGTGTACTGCTGTTGTCTGTCCTGCTTTGTGCCTTGATTTTCCTCCGAGGGAACGGTCTGGTTTACGAAGTGCACAGCCTAGATGACAGTTACCGTGTATTTTTGTGAATATCAGGGGAACCAGGACCTTGCTGTAAAAGAATAGATGACCAAAAAAAAATGAAGTTCTGCTATTATTCTTTATTGCTCTTCAAACCCCATCCCTTTAGTCATTCTTTTTTCATTTTTTCGTAACTCTTTTAGTTCTGATGTGTCTCTTTGGAGATGGATACCCAAACTTGTGTTAGCTGTAGACTATTACACTAGCACAAAGGGACTATATATATTTCCTAGTAATTTCAGATTTCTGTTGCCTTTTTTTACTGCCCCAAGCATTAGGATGATGTTTTCAGATAATTCTCTGCAGAGTTTCCAAGCACTATCATCTGAGTGGGAATGACTAATACATCTGTTAAGTGTGTAGAGTTAGGGCTGTCTATTCCTGAATGTCTTTTTTGCTTTTATCAATGTTGAATTTTGTATCATCATAAGAATTCTTGTAGCTCTTTGCAGTCAGCCTTAATTTTGTCTGCAGTCAGCAAATTTTTTTTCATTTACCTATGGTCAACCTTTTTTAACTGTGTTTTTGTGAAGAAGACAGCAGGTAGTGCTACATCCCTCTGTTTATGTATGGAGCATTCCTTTTTGATTTCTACATGTTGTTATTCCACTAGAGTATAATCACCCTAATTATCTAATGCAATTTTGATTCTTCCAATGACCTTAACTTAGGAGTTGTGAAACTCTGAAGACATCAACTTGGAACAAGCATCTTCATTCATTGACTTCAAACGCAGGATGATTCTTCTCTCATCTCTTTTCTGTTCCAGGTCTCCAATTTCTATCTTTATTCTATATAACTGTTCCTAGACTGGTACATAGGAACAAGGCTTACTGATCTGTAATTCCCAGATGACTTTCAGACTCTAAGGAATAGCAACCTTCTATTTGCCATCTCTCACTTTTCTATCTTATCTAGTTTACATGTCACACTTACTGTGTTCATATTTGATTTCCTGAGGAACATAAGGAAGAAAACTGTCTGGTCTTGGCAGTTTGCTGCTCTCCATTTTATTGATTTCTTCTAAAAGTTTTCCAAGTGACACTTCACTTAGAAAGAATTCCACAGCTCCTTGTAAAGAAGAGTTTCACTTTGCAATTCTGCTGAAGCTCTTCAGGATTAGCACTGCTGTGAAAAATATTTTGCTTGTTTACCATGGCCTTTATCCTTCAGTACCATTGCTTATAACGTTATATCATCTATGATTCTACCAATTTTATGATTGGCTTTCTACAAAATGAATAGAAAAACTGTATTTGGTTCTGGAAAGCAGAGACACTTACACTGGAATACTAAGATATGAGACTGACAATATTATCTACATTTATAATGTGATTACACTGTAAGAAATGTCCAAAGTATTAATCATATCTCCTTCACTGTCTTTCCTGCCTATTATTTTTCAAATTTGCTTCTTATACCAGTACTTCAGTTCAAAACTGTTACCATCTAAACATGTTTCATATCTTCATTTCTGTCTCCCCATCCCAGACAAGCATCAGAACTATGTTTTTGCACACAGACACAAAAAGCATTAAGGTAAAATAAGAGGAAAAAATGTCTTGTTTTCTCAGATTATTTCAACATTTGCTGGAGAGGAGCATAAAACAATGTCATCCTTGATGGCTTTTAAAAAATATCTCCCATTAAAATAATGGAATAATTCGTATTAAAAGCAGGATGGTGCATGCCAAATTCTCATGAAGCTGTTCTGCATTTATGTTACTATAACTGAAATCACAATCTGCTCTCTTTTCAGTCTGTTGATTCCAGAGGACTGCCATGTATAATGGAAAGTTTTTCTCCATCTGGGAATGTTATCTTTTCACCCCAAAGAAACAAAAAAAAGTCAGACCAAGGCTCTCAATGTGTAAAACATGCTGAAATTGCATGGTGGGCCTTTACTGTAGCTTGAACTGTTATCTGCTACCAAGCCAGAAAGCAGACTGCACTATTTTGGGAGATAAGACACTGGCATTAAAGACACTTTGGGCTTTTTTCAGCATTATGTACCAGCCAGCTAGTGCCATTGCACAAGCTGGAAATATCATCCAAATATAATTGCTGGATGGTGTGACAGCTGCAATTCAAGAATCTTCTTATTTTGGAGGAAGTGTTTGTTGCTTTGTGATTCAGTCATTCCTATAATCAAGCATTAAATGAATGATTTCCTGTTTGGCTCCTAACAGAGGTCTGTGTTGAAGGGTTGATGTCAGTTCATTTCAATAACAAATGCATTTTTAATTTGTGTGTGCTTAGTCAAGATTTTCTGGGTGTACAACAGTAGTGATGGTTTCTGAGAAGTATATGAAATATTCATAACATCTCTCTCAAAACACTGATAAGCCAACTTCAGATTTAAGTAGGTATTTCTTAGTCACAAGCTGTGCTTTGTATTTATTTTTAGTAGGGGTACACGTGGACACAGATAAACAAGACCCCATCTATTTTGCGTGTCAGTTTGGGAGGCTACGGTGTACTAATTATTCCAGTGTAAGTGGAAAACTGTAATTTACTTCAACAGTGTTTGAGTCATGTGTGAATATATTTTAAATTATCTCAAATCCCTTTCTGGTGAAATAGGAGCATCCAGCAGAGCAGGCTTTTTCATTGTAGCCAAAATAGGATGTTGTTAGGGAGTAAAATACTGGATTTACACATCTGTCTGGCTGTGGATACCAGGCAATATATGTTTGTAAAGTTACAGCTGTAAGGTGAACTCAATCTGTAAAACTGGACAGCAGTTTGCTGTTGCTATAGAGAGTTGTGCTGCTTGTCTTACTGGGTACAGGTCTCTTTTCTGTCAGCAAGGTGATCCTCTCAGCTGGCAAATGAGGGGACCAAATACTGGCCAGTAGCTTGGTTGTCATCTCCAGGTGGTCTGTCCAAGCATTCTTTCTACCATCTTATCATCAGCCTGCCACTGTTTTGATTTTATCTCTAAATTTTCCCCCATTTTTCCATCCTCTTCAGAAAAAGCTGACCCCTTCACCTTTAAAAGTTACTCTGGAAAATCTAGTTTCCTGACATCTGCTAGATTTCTTTATGTAAACTGTGCTCTGTATTTTGCCATCTGCAAGTGTTGTCTGATGAGGAGCAAATCCAAAAGCAGCAGCTTGCCCGGATAGTTATATGCTATATGTAAACTCTGTCATGGAGAGAACTCTCCAGAGAGTCACAGGAGTCATTGAAGCAATGCCCACCAGCAATCTTATTGAAGCAATGCCCACCGAATTTTTTGCTTTGAGGAAGGTCTCTTGAACTATTATGCTGCAGAATATTGCAATATTGCAAATAGACATTTCTGCTGTTACAGATGGCACTGCAGATCCCTTCTGCAGTATCATCATTCTGAGAACCACCTTCTCAGGGTAAAGGAAACACCTTGCAGATATCTCACCCAGCTCTTCACTCATTTACTTTTAGCAGTTTCTGTCTATTGTACGTACAGAAATTTGAGACTGCAAGGTACCTAAAGCAAGTTGAGTCACTTGTAAAAAGCAACCATTCCTTGGGATGTACAGCTGCTTCTGATGTTGCCATATTTTTTTCAGATAGCATCACTCATCTTGTCCAGTTGCAAAGGTTTGACATGTAGAACCCATTTTCTTAATTTTCATTTGATACTACAACCTCTGCATGTTGTTACACAGAAGTCTGTAGGGGAAACCATCACTTGTGAAAATGTAAATGGATCTCCTACCATAAGGGTTGCTGCCTTTTGCTGATGCTTAGGAGATAATCTCATTGCAGTAAGAACTGTGGTGGTAATCAATACGGTCAATTTAGCTTTAACACAGCTATAGCTACATAGGGTGCTGGCAGCCTTATATGGACATAAGTAGGGGCTGTTCTAGCCTGTCAGGTTTCTTGCTTGGATGAAAGCCTTCTAATAAGTCAGTACCACCCCTTCACTACTCTTTTTGATGACTAAATTAAGAAATCTCTGAGTGCCAGGTTATGGCTTTCCACTCTGCACTGTGTATTTGCAGAACAGGTGTACATTAAGATATGCTATGTTGCCTTGTTGCAAATTTCTTTAATTAAGATACAGAATCTCCTTTTTCATTAAGCTGTGGAAAGCAATACCTGTTGCTGGCTCAGCTTTCCAGTTCTTGACCTAGTAGTATCTAGGAACTCATGAAAACACTGTGCAGCAATTCAGAGGGAAGAACAGAAGAAATGTATTTTTTTCATTTTTTCAATATTCTGATCTGCTTTCTGAATTTCTCCCTAACTTCTCAAGTTTGACTAGAAAATCCATTATGTATAAAAGGTATAAAAATGCAAGTCTTTCAAAAATCCTTTTGATAGATTGTCACAGTTCGCTGACACAGTGGAGTTCTGTTTTGCTCTTTATTAGCTGGGAAGCTGAGGGTGGTAACATATTTCTTAAGGTGTCTACAATCTTGTTTTCTTTTCAAACTTACTTTCTTAGGGTTTTTTTTTTTTTCAAACACACAGCTTTTGTTATGTTCGTCAAGATTTCCTGTTTTATCTCCTGTTTTCATGCATTCATCTTCTGCCAGGCTTGCTCAGCTTGGCCTGTGAAATCCATTATCTTGGGTTTCTTTAGATCTAACTTGAAGTGTAGTTCTTTCCCTAGGAAGACACCTTCTTTGATTGATTTTTTTTAAGTCTTTCTTTGTGAAAAAAATACAGTCCATCTGTTCTTGGATTAGGTTTCTGATTTCTTTAGTTCAGAAAGAATTAAGAACTATTGTGGTAGAGTTGTTCAGATATAATTTCTTTGTCTTTCCTTGTGTTTGCTGAATTTCTGGTTGTATGCTCTATTTCTGAGTTGTGTTACTGTATTGTGATCTCACTATGGTTTGCAGTATTTTGATTAGCTTCTGCAATTCTGTATTTGCAGATTTGACTTTGCATCCACTTTCCTCCCAAGTCTGTCCTCTGGCAGTTTACGTGTAGTAACGGTCAGTACAAGTCTAGAGTTTTCTTAAGGCCGCTTTCACTTCTTCCTCACTTTTACTTTCTGTCTCAATAAGTAAGGAAGAGATTTAATTTTTATCTGTAGTTACCAGGTGTGCCAACTGTTACACCTCCTAAACTCTTCCAGTGAGTAACCAGGAATTTTAGATTTGATCCTGTGCTCTAAGAGGAATGTGTATATTTTTACTGGGTTATTTCAAAGGCTTACCTATCACAAATAAAGATTTATCATGCTCCCAGTCCAGTGCTTCTAACCAGAAATGGACCATCGTCTTGAGCTGGTCTGAATTTGAGTGGAAGCAAGATGCCCTCACATCATCTTCTCTATGCTTCTAAATAGTCACAATCTAAAATAAATCCAGTTGTACTTGCAAGACTGGAAATGAAATAAAATTAAATTAATCACGGGGGGAGATGTTAATTTTATTTTTGCCTCTTTTTCCTGTTATTTTATTTGTCTTGATTACAGTAGCAAATCTTAAGTCAAGAAGGGTCATTTCCTAGCCTAGAGTGTTGGCCCATGATCACAGAACAGGTGCTGTTAATGCTTTGCTGCTGATGTAGCAGGTGACATGCCAAGTTGCTGCAGCTTGTCTGTACCTCACTTTTCCACTTCTGTAATGATGATCTAGGTTTGCTTGAAGAGTATTTTGAGTTACTCTTTAGTGTGGCATCAATGCTCTGGGGTTTTTCTGTGTTACTAGTTAGTCTCGTAGCACATGCCACAGAAGTTTTCCAAGTGGTTCATATACTGAAGGGGGGTTTATTTGGTCTGCTGATTTGGAGAGGTACTTCTATACACTTTTCAAAATCAAGCTTAACCTTTTATACCAGCCTATTTTTCTCCTTCAAACGTTCACTTATTTTATTTCATAGAATGAGAGTGCTAGGCTACAGTCACAACAAGGAATGTTGTGTCTGTTGGGCAGACACACAGACAAAAAGAGGCTCCCAATCTTTTCTAGGTAGTAATCTGTCTGAATTAGTTTTTGTAGTTGGTACTGTTGCAGGAAAACCTACGCTGATATTCGAGATGCTCAAAACTTCTGTGAGGAGTTTTAAATCTCAGAGATTCAGAAACCTGTTGGAATATTTTTACTTTCCTCAGTCTTCAAAAGACCTATGCGTGTTTGAAGCCAAGCAAAATTCATATTTAGCAATGAGCAGAGCAATACAGTTTTTTCAACCAAGCTATGTTTTGGTATTGGTCATACCCCAAGGTCACAGCAGCAGTGCTGAGTGAGCCACAGCTGAGTCATGCCACAGCTATTAAAACAACCCCAAAATTAATGGAGCTCTCTGTGAGCTGACACATCTACATTTTCCTCAGTGATGTCTAAGACTTGCATCTATAGCAGAGTATCTTTTCTTATAACTACTCTCTTCAATCAGTTTTGATTTCAGGAGTATATTCAGCCCTATTTTTATGCATCTTTATCTCAGCTACTCACCCTTAGCTTCCTTTACAGTCAGTGAAGTCTAACAGGTACTTCCAAGGTGCAGCTCAATCTTGTTTAGATTCTTACAGTAGTCTGAGGTTAATCATGCCCAAGACTTGCTCTTAATATATAAGGAGGCCAACTCAGAGGCAGAAACCCACACCGTAAAAATTTCTGTCAGCTGATTCATGGTCCATTTGATTGCCAAGAAACTCTACATTGTTGGGAAAATTTCAAGATGATGTAACATTTTTTAATACATAATCCATCACATTTGAAAATCTCATCTGACTTATTGTCATGGTTTGATGCTGGCACAATGCCAGCGCCCCTATGAAAATACACCTTCCCAACATAAATGCTATGAGATGTGATCAGGAACAGAGCAGAGCAGGCCCAAGTTTAATAACAAAGGAAAAAAACTTTATTAAACTACTACTACTATAAAAGACACACACACTAAATTCAGGATGAAGACTTTCCAAAACACTCCTCCTCCCCCCCACCCAATTTCTAAAACAACCACTGTGAAACATCACCCGGAATTCTTGATCAAGTTGCCACCCTTCAGATAATCAATACTCAGTCTGTTAAGGGAGAGAGGAGTCTCTCTTGCACCATAGACCCCCCAGGAAACACAGTTGCCACCTCCTGTGTTTCCATGTCACACATGGCAACTACCTGGAGAAAATCTGGCAGCGTGACACTCTACTTTCCATGTCACAGTGCTCTCACCACCGTGCAGGGACAGACTGCCCATAGGGCTCCTTTAAGGATGCTTTGCCACGGACCAAAAGAGACAACAGTTCCGTTTCTCATCTTGGGACTACAGTCCCCCCCCATTTTCCCCTGGGGCCGAGGGTCCAAGAACAGAGATCATCTTCTTCCTGAAGACAGAGGGCATCACCACACCCTCCTCAGCTTTTTTTCTGTTCTTGCCATTCTTGTGCTGGTAGTTGCTGAAGCAGGTCTCTTTGTTTACCATTGCATCCCCCTGAAAATGTAGTCTCTGTTGCAGGAGAATTTGGTTCAGTCTATGGCTAACAAGAAAAGTCCAGCTACAAGCCACTCCGTCATCTCCTCCTTACTTAGAAATTCCTTCTTCTAACATCTCAGGTCCTAAACTGTCTCTCTTCTACTTCAAATTGATGAGAAGTAATATTTTACAAAGCTTTCATTTCCTAGGAAAGGATTAAAAGTTCAGACTCCCGGGACAGCTGAAATCTCTGCCCAGAACTCCAACTCCTACTCTGGGCACCTTCCCCCCCCACCTTTCTCCTTTTCCTCTGCCGGCAAATTCCGGGTACAGTCAAACTCTCTGTCTCTTTCCCTCTGGGCAGGGTGGGGTGGAACAAAGGCATCTCCGCTCCTCTCCACCCTTCCGTCCGCAGGAGCTGGCTCGGTTCCAGACCTTCAGCCCCCTCGGCCTACCTTGACCAGGCCGCATGGCTTCCCCTCCCCCACGATGGCTGGGCAGGGGAGAGTCTGCACTCTCTGACGACCGACCATAACTAAAGAGAGAGTTCTCCTGGGAGTTCTTGCTTTTAACCCCCTGTGTTCTCAGAGGCATGTCCATGCCTTCAGTGGTCACTCCAGGTGCCAATATCCAAACCTGACCACTGATTGGTTTGACCCAACTTCCTGAAAAAATTCACTTCCGTGTCAAACCACGACACTTATAAATCCAAAGAAAACAGTGATGGTTGTTTATCTAAACATTGTGCAAAGCAATTGGTTTGCTTGTTTCTAATTATTCAGATCTGAATTATTAGCAAAGCAAATTCCTATAATTGATGCACCAGAAAGCTTCTGCTGTCAGCTTGATACTATAACAACCTTTGCTTTCTAATATCATAATTAAGATAATAGTGGCCTTTGAAAGGAAGAATTCATGTAAAGCATCCCCCAATGCTTTTTAAAACAAAGCCAAGGACAACCTCAGAAAAAAGCAAGGTTAAGATCCAACTGGCCAGCACAGACTGGGATTTAGTTTCAGTTGTCAGATGAAAAGTGCAGGACTTGTTTATTTAGTCCACCCCTTGGTTAAGCAGCAACATGACAATTACTGCAAAGGAGGACACTTTATTATTATCTTGTATAATAATATTTATTATTAATTTATTATTGCTTCATACAGGTGCAGGTTGGAGTAGTTCATCTGAGAGGTTTTAGTATTGGAGGGAAGGATGGGAGGACGGAAAGGCTGTGTGTCGTGACTGCATAAATGCTTCTTTGGCTGGTTAATGGAGCAGCGGAAGCACTTGGCTCAGAGGCAGCGCAGAGCTTTGCCTTCTCAGCTGGAGGAGCAGCCCACAACCACTGCCATCGCGGAGCACAGCAGCCTGTTAAAGGAATAACGACAAAACTGTGTTTGATTTCCAGAGTGGAGGGGCAGGAACTTCTCCTGACCCTGTCAAGGCTTTACTGATCTTAATGGGTCTGCCACAGAGAAAAACTCTGCTTGAACAGCAGAGGGGGGCTGCTCCTGAGGGGCAAGTTCAAAAATACCAGCTCAGAAATATTAATAAAAACATTTCCCACTGTTTCTTCATCAAAGCATAAAAGAAGCAGCATACTGCAGAGCACACTGGCAAAATCTGTACGCTTCTACCATAAAATACACATTTCTATAAACTAGTAACTGAGAGTTTCTTGTAGAGTGGATGAATTTGTTACAGTAACTAGTTTCTGGCAAAAGTAGATCCCATAAAGAGGGCTTAGTGCTTTTTTCTAATCTCCTGGAAGGTTGTATAAATGAAAAAAAATTTGGTTAATCACCAAGGAAAATCACTAATGAAGTAATACATCTTTTCTTAAATATTAATTATAATTCATTTTTTCCCATCACAGAATTTACACGGTTCTCATGAATCAAGGATTAATTCAAAGGTTTACATTTATCCTCTGCTTTGAATGGATTCCTTCTCAGTGGAGAGTGAATGAATTTATTTTGTACCAGCTTTCTGCTTGAAAAGAAAATCCTTCATAAAAGAACTGGCGATCTTATCCAGAGAAATCCAGACCAAATAAAGCATTTTGTTGTTCATGGTGTTAGACCCTAATGAGTTCTACGTCTAAATGCTTATATTTTTTCCCATCTGATCAGCAGTAGTATAACAGGTTATGCACTTAAATGTATGACACTTGTTTGGGAGGAAGATTTGTATTGAAGAAAGGCAGCATGTTCCACAGTTTTAGTATAACATCTGTTATCATTCAGTGCTGCTCTTAGCCCAGCATGCCCTTCCTCTAAATATCTTATTAATTAAACTGGCTTAGTAGGAAAATAATTAATACTATAAGTCCTGTACCTACTTAGAAAGGATTTAGAAACTGAAAAAATTGGTTTTGTCTGAGCTTCAGCTCGAGGGTTGTGGGTTTTTCATTCTTGAACACAAGCAGATTACAATAGGGAGTATCTGAGAAATTTATTCATACACAGTCTTCCAAATATATATATTCTATCTTTGAAATTCTGCAACTGCAAAAATAGTCCACTACTTTGAGAAGTCTTAGTCACTACTGGAGGGTCTTCCTCAGCAATTGGTTTGGAAGAGATGCCCCTGAACTTCTTCTAAATGTCTTGATAGCCCTTTTTAGCACCTGATTCCCCAAAAGCCTTAATTCCAGTCTGCAAAATTACTGTGTTTCTTACCAATACTATGATAATGAGGTGGGAGCTCCTAGCCATGAAGTTGGTCATAATGCTGCTACCTTGCATAACCAGCTCTTGACTGGGCAGGAGGGTGAGACCGGGCACCCAGGTGAATTTGTGTGCAAAAAGTGGATCTGTTACTTAGCTATCTGTGGTCAAGTACAGAAATAGAATTTGCCTGTGTCTTTGTTCTGTGGGCAGTGCTGCTGGCTATATGCAGAACCTGCTGCTTTGCTGCTTATTCTAATAGAAAATTACACTTTTTGAAACCTATTGGAAAAGGTGCTGGGTGCCACCAAATTGGTCTTTAAACTCAGAGTTTTAACAATTTCTTTGGTGGAAGAAGGCTCAAGAATTAGTTGCAGCTTGTTCTGGCTTTTCTTGGAAGGTCTGAGAGCAGCTATTCTTAAGGAGGAAGAGGAAAAAGTTTTAAATGCTGTACCAGAACAAGACCCTTTCAGCACAGAGAAAAGGCAGGTTGGGGAGCAGTCAGCAGTGCAACTCCAGAGTTTTATCGCTGAGCCTTTCTTTTCAAAATCATATTAGAAACTTAGAAATCAGTGTTTCATTGCAAGTCAGTTGAGGTGCCTAAAGTGCTTCTTCAAATGGGTGTAAAGCACTCTGGAAAATTCTGTGGCTGTTATGTTAACAATCTCCAAAATCAAACTGCACCATGTGGCTGGTTAATGGGTATGGAGTCTTGTGCCTCACCAAAGGGACCTGCCCTTAATTCTGATCCACACTGAAGTTCAGAGAGTGTGTCTCTCCCTGGGGAGACCAGGATTTTTAACTAGCTTCTGACTGTACATATTGGTCATCTTTGTCCCAAAGAATACACACTCAAAACTAATTTTAAGAACAGGGAAGTCTCTATTTATCCTAGGGAGAAGAGTGAAGCAGAGCTGGCCTTGTTCATTCTGAGCCCTAAGTATCTGTCAGCAAATAAGTTGCAATGAGCACAGTGTTACTGGTACAAGCATAGCTAATTCACCAGATATGTGGGTCCCTGTGGGAACAGTCAACACGCAGCAGTACCAAGAAAGGTTGCATCCTCCTGTTTTCAGGGAAAGAAGAGGGGGTTTCCAAGCCTCTTTTGCTTTAAATCTGCCTTGGACTGGCTGAGGATGCTAAGTCCCAGTTCATTTGTGTGTGTGTGCATCAGTGCTGGGTCTGATAGAGGAGCATATGGCAGAAGCCATTTGCCCTTGACTGTGCCTCTTTTTTGGCAGGCACAGGCTTGTTTCTCACAGAGGGGGTTCAGTCGCAGCCACTCCTTCACATCACTTCTTGAGCCCCCGGCTTGCTGGCTGGCTTTCAGCTCTTTGCCTCTGTGTGTGTCCTTTGTGGTGCTTTGGTTAATTGGACATTGTTTTAGTTACTACTGCACTAAAGAAACATGTATTTTCTATCTGTCATTTTGCTGCCTCGGTGACCGCGGTCTCCAAGCAGCCAATACAGAACTCAAGCTGTTCAGATCTGGTGTACATTGCAGTGGCTCTCTGGGAGTTTCCCTCCTTTACATCTCTCTAGGGGAAAACACTCCTCTAAGGAAGAGAAGGCTCTATTAAACAGCTTATTTTTTGCACTGTCCCAAACACCTTCATCTGCCCTCACTGGAACAGGTAGCAAAGAAGCCTTGGCTTTCATTCTCTTCCACAGCCTGGACACAATCCTTGGCCATGTTCTGTGGCCACATCTTTCCTTGGTTTGAACCTTTGTGTTGCCTTCTTTCTTACCTTTCCCTCTCCAGCTTCTGCAATAATTTCCTTTTTCTCCCTTTGCTGTCTCTAATTCTCCACAGAAATCAGAAATGTTTGGCTTGTGTGTCAAAATCAAGCAATGGGTATGCAGACATATCCTCAAATCAGTCAGTCTACCACCATTTCTATCAATAACAGCCACACTACAGTAGCAGACAGATTCTGTGGACTATCAGTAGCCTTTATTTCAAGATGCTAAACTGCCACTGATTTGAAGAGGAGAAAGAGCATTTTTTAAATGCCTTTAAAAGGCATAGAACCTTTTAAAACAATATTTTCCCTTCTTTTCTATTTATATTGACCCTTATCCTTTGCTTACAGCTTTGGAAAGAAAAATGTCAATGAGGCAAAGCAGAGAGGAGCTTATAAAACGAGGAGTGCTGAAAGAAATTTTTGATAAAGGTAAGTGTTCTTTTCACAACAGTAAATTGATATCCCATATAGCTTTATGGCCAGACACATAATTGTAACCCTAGGAACTGGGACTAGAGAATTCTGAACTGCAAGATTGTGCAAAATAAGATCTCTAAATACGTCTCTTGACTTTGCCGTGGTCTGGCCCTCTTTGTTGGATACATGTGGTAGTTACTTAGCAAATAAAAATGAAAACTAATCAGAAATATAAAGCAATAGAAATAAAAATCACAGCAATAGGCAGTAGTCACTGACTGCAAAAGAGCAAAGCATCCGGGCTATGGAGAAATGTAGTGGGTTTGTGCCTCTGTATGTTGCCATTGTCTGGTTGAGTCGCTTTGGGATTAACTGTTGTGGAAAAGGGAAACATTTAAAGGTTTTGGATCCTGATGAGCACAGAACAACGTACTTTCCCTTGAAACAGCTCAGAAGAGATAATAATTTCTTGTTCAGGATAATTAATTTGTTGAGTTTGTAATGTCTTTTTAATGCAAAATGCCATTGTTTTACAAACATCATTGTTTTACACCAGTAACACAATACATAGTTGACATCTATTACATATATGCCACTGAAGTCACTGAGTGCATCTTCCATTTGTTTTGCTGCTTCCCTTGTCAATTACTAAGGCAATTCATTCAACAAATTTTATAAAGACATAATAAGGTTACTTCTTAATCACAATAGAACTTATGCATATGCTTTAAAGCCTCATTAATTTGAAGACTAAAGGTTTTTTACAATAGCAGTACAAAATCTGGTAGAAATCAATAGAAATTAGAAGTTTTCACAGATATTAGAAGTATAGCCTACCTACTTCATAAATTCAGGAGCATTTAAATCTGCTACCTACTTTTTACTCTAGCTTATTAGGAATTTAAAAATTTACTAACCCAGGCTGCTAATTTTTTTAAGTTAAAAACAAACAGCAACAAAAATGTGCTTATCATTCAATTTTACAGTTTCTACCAGTTATGTGTTGTAGTGTGTTCTCACTATGACCAGCTGGCTTATAAACCATCCTAGATGCAACTTGAGAGTAAAAACAAGTCCTGTCAATAGGTTTGCCCTTCTTATTGCTTTTGTTGTCCACGTTTTGTAGTGTGACTCAGATCGGACCCACAGCCAGTGAGGCATGGTCCAGGCTGCCACACCAGGTGATCAGTGCTTCAGCCAGCTCAGAAGGCAACCTTCAGTCACACCTCTGTCCCAGGTGTGACCTCCTTCATCCCTGCCTCACATCCCACATGTAGCCACCCTCTGAACCATCCCTACATAAACCTAAAGGCCTCCCCAGGAAAAATATTTTCTGTGAAGTCTGACTCTGCCTTCCATGTTGAAACTTGGGGAGATTCCCCTTGTATTGCTACCAAAGCATTACAGTTTTTTTTCTATTGATCAAATAATGATGTAGTTTGTAAGCTTCTGTGTCATCTTGTGAAGCAGATTCTAAGTTGTCTGTAGGTATTTGAAAGAAATAAATTAATTCCTCCTTATAGTAATTTATCACCTTTACAAAGCTGATATGAAAAGAAGGAGGTAGGGCAGAGAAGAAAGTGGTAATATACAAGAATAGCAGCAGTACTCAAACAGCTGTGATGATACAAGGATATGAACAAGGCAAGATGTGTAGAGCAAAAGCATTATTTCCTTCAGTGGTGTAATAATCTGAGAATAATTCTAATGAAGGATTTATTTCATTGACAACCTTAACTGGAAGTTGCATTTTCTTTGTAATCCCTGTTAGGTAACCTCTAATCCTTCAAGAAAACAACAGACCTTTAGCATTTCCTAGCAGAACACTTTATTTGATTGTGGTAGCACCTTTCATGCCAAGAGGCATCTTGCACAAACAGTAGGTGTAAATCTCTTTGTCTCCCTTTCCTAAGAGGTGGGTAAAGCAGGCCTGTAAGTAATTATGGCTTTTTCTTTCTTTAAAAACCCATAATGATCAAAGGAAACAGTGCAGACAGACTTACCCAAGAACAAGAATTTTTGCCTTGTGCTTCGTGGTGGTTTTGTCATATCTTCTACGTTGAAGAAAAGCATAATTAGCTGGTTTGTTTGCCTGCTGTTTAAAGTGATGCTCTGACCTGTTTGCTTCAGGATTTGCTGGCTTTTCAGAGGACTTTGTGTCACCCAGCAGGTGAAAATTATCAGAGTGCAATGTGTCATAGTAGTCACACATAGGAGAGTCACTGCAGCCCAGCTGCTATATTTGGAAAACAAGAAATGCTGTTGCTATTTCAGTGACCCCCACATTTAAATTAAGTCACATGAAGCTGCTCCTGCCTGAACTGCAGAGAGCTCTTTCCTTGCTAAGGTCCAAACTCCTGACAGAATCAGTTTCTGTTATCTTCCATTTCCAGGGCTCTGTGACTTGAGTATTCTGAAAATGTAGGCAAAGGCTATAATTTTTCAAATACTCTGTACTTTTGGAAAATAGTAAGTTGAAGAAGTATCTGATGAAGTACCTGCTGTTCTTATAGTTTGTGGGCAGATAGTCCTGAGAGGTTAAAAACACTACTTCCACCTGCATCACAGAACATACCTCAACATTTAGAACAACTCATATTTTTGCCATCTCTCCTACACATAGCTACAGACCTTGATTTCCACATGAAGGTGTAACCATCCCAAAAACATCTGTCATTAGAATTGCCCACTGTTTCATGCTGCTGGTCAAAGAACTAAATCTACCTGGAGTATTTTGATCCCTCTTCTTCTTTCTGAATGTAGATGAGATTGCTGTAGTGAGAAATTTCTGAATATGAGTATGTACCAGATACTTACTCCAAAGGCAATGGTGCAATGGTTTTTCAAGGAAACATGGGCAGTCTTCATCTTTTATATTCTTGTGTTTTAATATGCTCTATCTAATTAAAATTATGGATATAGACTTAAATTTCAGATAACCTAAGTCCTTACAGGATTTGGACATGTTACACTTATGCACTAAAGGAGATATTGTGACAGTATGTGAGGATAAACTTGAAGAAGTGGCTTTGGTAAAGCAGGAGGAAGGCGTGGCAGCCGCTGGAGAGCCAGTTGTGCTGCAGTGAAATTGAAAAGTTTTGAACTCCTCCAGAAGTAGCCTGTCTCAAACTCCATGGGATCCCACAAAATCAGGGGTCTGCTTATGGGCTGAAGTTGTGCAGGATCCCAGCTACTGTTCTAAGGTAGCCACCAAGGCTAGGAAACAGTTCCAGGGGCAGGTCTTGACCACATGCAAGAACACTCAGTTCTCTATTCCCCACCCTTGGGATCATGGCAGAGAATGACAATGAATTCTGCTCTTCCTAGTCTTTGTCATCCAGAATTTCTTGCTTGGACAGTCTACTTGAGAGCAGACAAATATTGAAGGAGATAACCCAATCCAAAAATTAACCCCGGATTTCAACTTGTCCATTTTGACTTCCATAGCCAGTCTTCTGTAGAAGGAATTCATGAGCATGGCACTTTTCAGATATGCAAAAAGTTGCATAGTCCAAAGTAGTTCAGAGTAAAAGACACAGAGAGAGGGTAGGCAGAGATACAAGAGGGAGAACACAACAGGTCTGATTTGTGTCAGTTGGTGTGATGCACTATGGGCTGCTTCACACCAGGCAATGTTTTAAAAGTACCTGAGTGTGGAAATTGCAGGTGTGTTCAGGAGTACAAACCATGCTTAGGAGCCACAGGTTTTGAAGACATCATCTATGTATCTCTGGGCCTTCGTCCTGTGCTGTTGTTTTCACATGCTGAGGTGAATCAAAGTGTCTGGGCAGAATCCTCTGCATAAGAGAGTTTCCTCTGAGGTGCTGTTTCTTCAGTGACTTCAGGAGTGCAGAGTCTCCTGAGTAAGAGAGGAGCAACTTTCATGTGCTCTCTTGCTGCAGAGGTCAAGCTACTCCCTCAGTTTCACACTCAGCTGATGTTATTAAAGCTCATGGACTTAGGGGGAGTCATTTTCCACTAAGTAGCACCAGACACTGTGAAAACAGCAAAGGATTTAGCAAGTCTGAGAATAAAAGATTACATATGTTATCACTGTGCAAAGTTAACTTTAAACTCATAGCCAGTTCCTCAAAACAAGTAAGTTCATCCATGTATATGTAATAATTGCATTACCAGGATTCTTTTCATTTGTATATCTGCCAACTGGAATAGCTTTAATACTTTGAAAATAATAAGTAATTTGCCTTTTGTATCTGATTGTCAAGCATAACTCTGATGCAGGATTAATTCACACTGAGATACTCTTTCCTCTACAAATTATTTTTTCCGCATCTTTGATCTGTTTGCTGTACTTGAGCAACTCTCCAGGTAGCTCTTCTTTAAGCAATATCTGATTTAGGGTGTATATTTCAGTCATGATTCTATGCTATGTCTGATGATTTCATTCAAATCCAAGGACAAGTTTTAGACTCTAAATCAAGATTAAAGATATTCAGATGTAAGATTTAAAAAGGTTGTGCTGTCAGTACAGAAAGATGCCATGCTTTAGTATTAGACAAAAGATAAAAGCCAAAATTTTATCTTACATTTTACTTTTTATGCAATCACAAGTCTTCACAGGTCATTCAAATGCTGTTTTTTAAATCATGCTAATATATCTCGAGAAGTACATAGCACACTTAAGACAGTAGGATTTCAGGATGCTCAGCATATTACAATAGGCATCTCATTTCATGAAGAATGTGTAGTCGTCCCTCCAAAAAGCAAACATTACTGGGTTTGTCATGCATACTTTTCTCATAGTTACAGTCAAATTTAGTCTGAATTAATGCGTTGAATTGTGGAATATATTGCTGGACACAGTCACTGCCTTTCATTCAAGAAGCAGATGCTCTACATAACAGTTACATTCTTTCATGAAACCAGGTAACTGAGAGAATGTTAATCCTTATCCCAAATGTGTGTAAATGTGTGTGTCTTTATAAAAGGGAGACAGAGCCAGTACAGAATACATAGCATTTCTATCCAAACAGCTAAGTCAAAAAATGTGCAGCTTAAATACTGGCTGGATTGTTTTTTGATTTTTGCTGCCTACGGAAGTAACAGCTTTGTATAGAATGGCCACAGCAGTTAGAAAGGAGGCTGTGCTACAAACACTTGGCCTGAGCCTTTAGCTTTAATTCATGTTGCCACCTTTTAGCCAGCTCAGTTGATCTCTCAAAGCTATGAGTCAGGTTTCAGTCTAGTATGATGTGATTGCACTACCATAATAGCTCTCTGGGTCTTCAAAAAACTCCAACAGAACCGAGAAAGTCAAGACTTTGGTATTTATAATAATTCCAAAATAAACAGGAGACCATCTTTACTTGCTGTAGAGAAGCTTTAAATGGCAGAAACATAATTCTGAATAGTTATCAGCTAATGTATTTTCAGACTTGTTAATTGCTGTATACTAGCACCAAAGTGAGACTTTTTTATCTTTTCAGTATTGACTTCCAAAGTAGTTTCTTAGCCCTATGAGGGGAAAACATGCACTCATTTGACTCATTTGATGTACATCTCCACTCAGTACATTGAGCAGTAATATGGCTAATCAGTGGTGCCCAAAAATCTAAAAGCATATTCTGAAATCCTGAGTTTCGTTTTTAGAAGTAATTTAAATGGTTAGTAAAATCAAGTTCTGCATATTTGCCTGCTGGTTTTTAGTTTTACAGGTCACATTTCAGTTATATTTTCAGGCTTCCATTTGTAACCATAGGGGCTGAACACTTTGCTTTATAAAACTCTAATTGTGATGTCCATGTAGTCATTGCCTCCAGGTACCAGAGTGCTGTGCTTAACAAGTTTGGAGATAAAAATCATGCAGGTTGACACTATAGAGAATAGTCTGAATCTTTTCTTCTGCTCTTTATTATTTCTAATGTGAAGTTGTATTTGATAGGAAAGTAAATGCCAGCTGCTGTCACAGAAATTTTGCTCAGATAGAGGAGATCTTATTAGTAACTATAAAAACAGGCTTTCTAAATGGAATCTGATATATCCCAGTATCAAGACCTTACATCAGGCAAATATAAAAATTATTCTCTTCCTTACATAAAATGTGGTTATTTGTATGTAAAATAGGGACATATCCCTGTGATTTAGCTTATGTCCCTTATAGCATAAAAGTTGGTGTAGGGAAAGAGAATAATTCTTGTTAATATTAAAATATTATATACAGTATGTATTAATATTCTTTAGTTCCTGCCTACTATAATTTCTGACTTCCCAGATTCAACAGAGAGAGGGAAAACAGATTTTTTTTTTTTTGGCATTGGATGGGACTGCATGTCCGTGTGGGTCAAGGGTGGTCAGGAATCAACCAACTTAGACCACGGTTCATAATGACCATTCCAGGGTAGAGCAAAAAATCAATACAGATATTTGACTTAAATTATATCTTACCCCAGAGGTGCTACCGTCATCACTGATAGGCTCAGCCTTGGCCAGCAGTGGGTCCAGCTTGGAACTGGTTCCATCAGACATGGGGAAAATTTCTGGCAGCTACTCACAGAAGTCACCCATATGGACCCCCTGCTATCAAAACCTGTCCACATAAACCCAGTGCATGTGTATATAGAAGATCTCAGTCCAGGTTCTTCATTTGAAAACAATCTAATGGAGATAGATTTAATTTTAAAATCTGTCTGCACTTCATTTATGCCTCTTTTTTTGCCATTCTTCTTTCCTCTGACTATGAACAGATGGGGAACTTTCCATACCAAATGAAGAAGGAGCTTTGGAGAATGGGCAGCCTCTGGGCTCTGGGCTGAGCTCCAGCCAGGTGTCCCTGCCAGCCCTAGCAGAACTGGAGTCAGTCCCAGCATCTGTGGAACCTTGCTCATATGAGGTGCTCCCAACCACAGAGATCATGGATGGGACAGGTAACTTCTTGTTTATGTTATGGTGTAGATACTCTAAGCTGTTTGAAACCAGTTTTTGACTTCTAGTATTTGATGTTTAGCCCTGAGAAATCCTTGTCAAAATGAAGGTCTTCTGGTGTAGGAGGAGGTGACAGTGTAGAGATTGTCACTGAATGCTCCACGAGAAATTTTGACCAACATGATGTAGAAGTAACCTCTACTTCTAAGCAAGTAACCTCTCTCGGAGTAAGGCAAAACCCCTGCACTTTGTGAACATATAAAAATAGGTTTACAGCTCTCTGTCTACATCTCAGATGTACTAATGAGCTCTAGAGCAGAGAGCTTACAACAGTTTTGAACCCTGGGGTACAACATTGTGCCCTCTACCTGCCATGTGGTGCTGTTTGGTGTTCACACCACATATCTGTCAGTAACTAGTACAGTCAGCTGCCCTACCCTGGGTAAGGCTGGCTGCTCTTCTTCCCCAGCCTGTGCAGAGAGACAGCAATGCTCTGCATCTAGGTTAGCTGCTCTTTCTGTATCAGGTTGTGCTGCTGAGAGTTGTGGGCAAAGGTCAAGTGAGGAAAAGGGAGCAGTAGAAGTTGCCATCCATGATCTTGTGCAGGTATGCAGCCTTTTCGAAAGAGAGTAGGCCCCGTGAGGTGCTTTTTACTTTTAACAGGGTAAGTTTACAGACCACCTGCTAACATATCTGATCCTAGGCAAGCTGTGGTGACAGACCATCAGAGACGTGACATTATAAAACCTGATTGGTGTTCCAGATGTGAGAGTACGTCCCAGCCTGACATGGGGGAGCTGGCTTCTGTCAGAAGGAAAGGAAAATTTGGCTGTTGTGTGTTACTCTTTCTCTTTTACTTTCTTTCTTCTTTCCTCCTTTCTACGTTATACAATGTTTGAGTGAAATCTATGAGTCATTCCTAATCTGCATTGCTGTGCTGCTTTTCTTGTCTGACTTCGGCTGTATCTGCTGCTGCTTTGCTCGTAACGTTGTTGCGTCTATGATGTGGTTGTGTCCTCCAGTGTCCGAAGAGAGCCCCACATCCAATGAATCCGGCGTCCTCCTGTCCCAAGATCCTACAGCTAAGCCAGTCCTGCTACTTCCCCCCAAAAAATCTGCTGCTTTCCCTGGAGACCATGAGGACACCCCAGTGAAACAATTGTCCCTCCTCAAACAGCCCCCTGCCCTGCCTCCTAAACCTATTGCCAGGATTGCCAGCCACTTAACTGGTAAGTAGGTATTCCTGGACCCTCAGCCCCACCATTTCCCTTATAGGAAAAGTCACCTTTGTAGCAAGGTTATCAGTGTTCTTTCTCTTTCTGTAATGCTGTTTGCACTTGTGTGTGCTGGTGATGTACGTGCTGTACTTAGGGCAGGGATCACGAAATCTTCAGACTGCACCTTCATCAAGTTTGCTCCAGGGGCACTTCCCCTCTCTGCTGTAATTGCCTAAGACTGCTGTGGCATTTCCTAGCCCTCCTCATTCATCAAGATTTACCATCACCACTGAAATTGCAGGATGTGTTTTGATGGGAAAGGAAGTATCAGGAAAATACTAGGATATCTTTAAATGCCCTTAATGAGGAAAGGCATGAGAGTTGCGGGGAAAGGGAGAGTTTTGATTTCTCCTTTTGCCATTTGTTGCGTGTCCCCTCAACTGCCATATGGGCAGGTCCCCCTCCACACACACCCTGTATCTTTCCTTATGTTTGTTTTTTACTTGCCCCCTGATCCTTACACAGGTAATTCTTGCCATTTTGCTTCAGTACTTACATTCTCTGCCAGAATGTTCCCCCTTACCACCCCTGCTCTGACTACTCCCCTCCCACTGGTGAGTCCAGCTCCAATTCCCAATGACCAGGATTTTGATGTCCTGTGCTTTATGCTACAGTTTAGCTCTCACTGCATGGAAGGTAGCAACAGTAAACAACACAGGCTCTGTTTTGTGTTCCACACGTTTTACAAGTGTCCAAGCTCTTTGGGATTCAAAGTTCTAGGTGGATGTGGGAGGAGGGTGGGTGTGTCTCCTTCTCCCACTCTCTCATTTTGACTGCTGAAGCAAAAGATGGCTATATTAATGCTGACCAAAATAGATTCCCTAAACGCTTGCCTGCACCTTTTGAGCAGCCTGCTTATAATTGCAGCTGCTGCACAGCAGGCAACACCGCAAAATCCTGTGTTGAATATGAGATGTGGTTCATCTTTGTAATGGGGCAGCTACCAGTCTTCCCCCTGGGTTGATCTTGTGTTAATCCTGCCCTGATATTTTCAGAACTGATGTGAGAAATGCTCTGCCCACATTTATGTATTGTAGATTTTTTTCCAGACAGTTAATACCCATTTTAGTCAGGTCTATTATCTATATCAGGAAAGAGCTCATTAGGAAAGAACACGTTCTGGTTTTCTCTCATCTGTATGTAGTCTCTTCATGTTTCTGTTTGGATGACCACACTTTTTTGTCCTTGTATAGTTTTGTACATTTTATGTGAAACCTCTTTACTTTCTTACCTGTCAAAATCTGCACATAATGGTTAATGTTTTGCCCTTTGCTACAAACTGAATGGGCAGTCCTGCAGCCTGCAAGGCCAGGTAGCAGTATTCCTGGCTTCACCTAAGGACAAAACCAGCTTTCTATGATCTCCCATAAAACTCTGTCCCAGTTATAAGAAGTTGTTCAGAAATGAGGCCAACGTGAAAGAAATAAAAATATAGGAATAGCATAGGAGAAAAACTCAGGTCCTTGATTCATAAGCCATCTTTTGTAAGAGATAACAAAAGAATCAAAGGATGAGGGCTTCTGGAGTAGTTTTGTTTTTTCTGCAGCTGCAAATTTTGCATGAAGTAGAATCAGGCTCAAGTTATCAGCATAAGTGAGTTGCTTGATGGTGATGACTTTCCAATGGAAGTGAAACAGAACTGTGACTCCTCTTTCTTCGTGGTGGCCTTCAGTGATGTCTCATCTAGTCCTATATAAAGTCTTGTATGTGCATCTAGATAGACTCTTGCACCTTCAGGATAAAGGAACATTGACTCAAATTTAGTCATACAGCCATAATATATTTGACAGTATTCCTGCTGGAACTGAAACCCTCACTTATACATTCCTTATAAATAAAAGTATTCAGCTTGTTCTTAAGGGTCCATTTACTTTGGTGGTCCAAAGGATATAAGTGTTGCTCAGTGCCGTGTGTTCTTCAGTGGTAATTATATTAGCCATGTACAATCTTTGGAAATGAGCAATCAATCCTAATGAAGCATCCTCCTCAGTGAGAAGCAGAATTAATGCTATTCTTTTTCTAATTACTCCAGAAACATCCTCTGCTTGTGAGTGAGAAAACAAGCAAAATCTGAATTTGGCATTCAAAATGAAAACTTCTCATTTTTTGCTGCATACACATTTTTCTACTGAAGAATTTTTGAGAAGGTTGAAGGAAAAATTAAGACATACCAGGCATGTCAAATGGACAGTGACAGAGGTTTAATGGTCTGGTAGCTCTGTTCAAGAGACTGTGAGAGGAGATGTGATCCTGTGAAGGGTTCAGGTGAATTGTTTCTGCCTTTTCACACATGTGAAAAGGCAGAAGCACCTCAACTTCTGTCTACATATATATCTATATCTACAGATAGATAGATAGATGTGTGTATATGTGTACATAAGTGTATCTATTTAATAGAAACATGTTTTCTACAAACGTATATTAAAAATCACTACAGACATGATCAGAGGCAAAAAAAAATAAATGGAAAAATATTTAAAAACAAACCTTGAGGGAAAAAAGTCAGACCACCTCTTGCTGTGAAAATATTCCAAAGTTCTTCAAAAAGTTATGCAGAATGACTTGCAGGGCTTGACAAAGAACTTATTACAGGTTTTAGAAATGGAAAGGAAACAGTCCTTTCCTCTGAAAGCATTTTGAACCATCTCAAATATCTATCCACCTGTGCCAAGACAAAGATTGGCCTTTCAATTGATAAGAAATGCACATAAAAGAGCATACCTAAATAAACACGTAAGAGTACATTTAATTTTGTGGAGAATGAAAAGGAAAAAAAAATACATTTTAAAGGTGGAAGGAAGAGAGAATTGCCTCTAGCAAATATAAATCACACAGCCTTGGTATGCTTATTCTCAAGGCTAAGGCTCTATAGGGATGGGACAGTATAGAAACAGGGCCAGAGCCAAGAGCAGACTGCAGGGCAGCCACTGGGAATGGTACCAACACCACTACAGAAGATGCTCTATGCTTTTCCTCACACCATGTCCTGTGGTCTTGATAGTGCTGCCTCCACAGGGAACATCCTTGTCACAGCACAGGGTGTGGAAGTGCTCGCGTAGCCCTAGAAGACAAGCAACTCTAGGAGAAAAACATGAGCCTTAACTGTTTTGCTACCGCTGTTTCACTGCTCTGCATGTCCTGTTGGCCAGTTACCTCCTGGTGAGCCTTCTACTGGCTTTCAAACGTGATTAGCATTAGACTGATTAGTATTAGACAATGTTCATAAGATAGAATTTCTTTCATTGTTTTATTTCTCTGATATTCACATGCAGAACCCAGGCATTTAGGATACTTCTAGCTTCCTTCACCGAATAATCACCTGGGACCAAACTTAATTTGGGTTCTGGTGTTCAAGTCCCCAGCTTATCATAAAATCTTTAATGGTCAAGTGACAGGAAGACTAGTGTGGTAGACAGGGACAGGCGAACGGAAAATCTCGGGATGTGACGGAAAGCAAGACCCTTCCCCCCCTCATCCTGTAATAAGTAATCAATCACCCCTGAAGCATGCAGCCCCTCCTAACTCCAGTAGTTTTCCACTCCTTACTAACCCTAGCCGGACCCACTGTCCCCCTTTGACGTAGTAAGACCCCCTTGACTATTTAACCTCACGAGATGAGATAATAAACGGCATTTGACCATCCACCACATTGGTGTCTGTGCATGTCTGTGGCCCGAGTGACCCGGGCGAGGCCGGGTCGCCGTGCTGTGTCTTGAAACCAGGTCGCCCGCCTTCTCCGCGGAAGGCAACAGACTAGGCATGTCTGATTTGACAGACTCCAGTGTTGTAAAGTTCCCTTTGATCTTGATTCGTTAAGCTGTTAATTTTGACCAGCACAGATAATGTTTTCTGAAATTAATTAGTTATTTTCCAGCTGAACCACCAGTAACCCATAAAGCTCCTAAAACACCAGAGAACAAAGTATGTGCCACTAAGATGGGATCTCAGGAGCACCTGAATCTGTTTGGGCCAAAATTTAGCCTAATATTAGAAGAGGGTGTAGCTTTGGTTATATCCAGCCACTTATCTATTCCATTTAATAGCTATGTCTGTGTAGAGTCAGAACTAATTTGTAATTAGAAACAAACATTTAACAGGGTAGGAAATGTTAAAAGTCCTCAAAAGTTTCTTCTGACAAAGCAGACAAGACAAGAATGAGGTTTGAGAACATGAATGCCTGGGGTCCTGGTGCCTTGCCACGACACAGCTGGTTATTAGTGACAACTTTGTAAAAGCCTTTGCAACTACGATCTGTCCAATATATACACTGGATATACTCTGGATTATTTTAAAATGCAGTAGTCACATATGTATCAGAAGACTCCTCTGTAGATGAGCTCAAGAATCCAGAAGCTTCCTCCATAGTGATGTTACCTCCAACTGCCTGCTCTGGCAGGCTACATTCATGAAAGGAGGTTACATTCACCTGGAGACAATGGACAGTTCTGTCACTGTGTGTCAAGGGAGAAGCAGCAGAGAAAAAGCAGTTCTCCTTCACCAGGTTTTCATGGAAACTGGACCCTGGTGCAATTTCTCCTTCTATAATTCCTCTCTGTGCTTCTTCCTGGAGAGGAGTACCTATCACATAAAGGCATCAGGAAATCTTCTCATCTTTGAAACCCTTTTCAAGGCCCTGCACAGGAATTCCTGCAGAGCTATACTTTTCAACATTTAGGGCTAATCATGCCTTGCTTTTGTTCTCCAAATTCAACCTGAATCTTGAATCCATATGTGGTACAGAAGAACAGCAAAGAATTTCTGTCTCAAATCTTCCCCAAAAGACATGACTGCAGATCTTGCTATAGTCAGCAGGAGATGCATGGCAAACCTTTGAGAACAGTTTTTGACTTGTCAAAAACTCATTGAAACAAGAAAAGAGACTCTCACCATTTAGGCACAAGTGATTACAGGAGAGAAGACCTGAAAAAGCAAAAGCTACTTATCCAAATGGTGCCAGTAAATATCAGGCACATCATCCTGTGGAGCTCCCTCAACAGGCCACACTGGTTTTTGCACTGTTTGTTGGTTTTGGGGAGTTTTTTGTATATAATTTTACAGAATTAGTTATTTGGAAGGAATTTATAGAGTATCTCATTAACTTTATTACAAGTGCAAGTGAAAGTGAAATGAACTTGTAGTTGTATATAGTACAGCAAAGGTCACAGTATAAGGTCATTCAGGTGAGGAAAAAACCTCAGCAGGTCTTGGATCCAACCTCCTGCTCAAAGCAGAGCCAAGTATGGGATCAGACCAGGTTGCTCAGGCCTTTGACCAGCTGAGTCTTGAAAACTTCAGAGGATGCCAGCTGTAAAACCTGTCCTAACTGCCTCTTCTCATGGCAGTGAAGACACTTTCCTTATAATCCAGTCTTGAACCTCTTCGCTTTTGTCCACTGTCTTTCCTCCTCCCTCCACGCACCACTGAAGAGTATAACCTTATTGATAACTTGTAGGTACTGGGAGGCTGCTCTTAAGTGTTCCCCCCACAAGCTGTCTTTGCTCCAAGTTGAACACACTTCAGGTGCCCTAGCCCTCAGCCACTGCAGTGACCCTGTGCTTGACTCATTCTGGTTTTTTGATATCTTTCCTGGTGTATACTAAACTTGCACAGTAGTCTAGGTACAGTCTAAGGACTGGTGAATGGAAGGGGATCCTTCTATCAACAGAAGAATCCTTAGATCTCCTGGCTGTATTTCTTCTTGTACCACCCAGGAGTCTGTTGTCCTTTCTTGCTGTCAGGGTACAGAGCTGGCTTATATTTGGCAAGGAGTCAAGAAAGAGCATTTCTGCCACTGGCAGTATGGCAAACACAGCCAGCTCTGCCACAAGCCCAGGATCCCCAGGCATGTCCTCTTTCTCCATGCAGTAGTTGAGCTGGGGCAGAATTTGAAGATTTTAATGAGCCTTTCTACAGCCCCTGCTGCAGCAACCTTTGCTGCCATACATCCAGAAGTTCCTATACATCCAGATGCATCCCATCTGCAGCAGTTGTGTCTTGAATGTATGCTGACCAATTCTCCAGCCATGTTCAGTGACTAAGAAGCATCAGACTTGGTGTATATGGTGCCCAGCTCCAGTGTACTACTAACACTTCAGAAGCACCATATAGTAGCAAACCTGTGCAACAAATAAACTCATGAAAACCCCAAAAGAAATACAATAACTATAGATGTTAGCAAAATTATCTGTATCGAAAGGGTAAGGGATGGCCTGCTTGTCAAAGGTCTGATATGTAGAAAATATTGTGGCGTCCACAACTGTCTTTTAAGTAATTGATAGTTATCAGGAGTGGAGAGGTTGATGTTTTTTTCATCAACTGTAACATAAAAGTTATTACACAGTACTGAGTGGTCACAACCCCACTGGGAACCAACATCTTGCAAAATTGCTCATTATTCTCTTGAGCATGAAAAACCTCAGCCAGAAGAGATTAATCAGACTTACTCACCTGGCTTCACACAGTTTGCTTCTTTTCAGTTACGAGTGCTTTGTGCAATGATTTAATACTCTGGTAGTGTTTCACTGAGAAGACACATCATAGATTCCTTGTTCTTATTTCCCTTGTCCAGCTTCTTACTCATCTACAGATGCCCATGTCTGATGTATATTCCTTGTGGGAGACTATAATTGTTACTACCCGTGGTTCATAAATCATGTACATTTTGAAATTAAAACAGAGGAAAGAACTGTAAAACTCGGTCACCTCACTCTTACATGCAGGGAGAAGTTGTTCTGTCCTTTAGTGTAGATGATGGTAGCACAGTGTCCAACAGCGTGCTCAGAGCCCATTGATTTGGGCAAGGCCCCACTTGTTCAGTGTAGTCACTGATCAGACCACAAATTAAAACTTGCAGTACCAGGGTCTCCATTACTGGTGTCAGTGAAGATACACAGTTACATTTCCCAGCAAATGGATTGAACTCTCTTCCCATTGTAGTCATTCTCCTTTTAACATTTTTATTTAAACAAAGTAGAATTCTCCTGAAGGTGAAGGGCAGACAAGTAGACTAAATGCCTCTGATCCATTTCCAAGAGTCTATTTTGGTATTAGAATCATATTCAGACAAGCTCAAGAACCTGGGTATAACACAGTCAGCCTGGATGAGGACATTAAAAATAATGGGCAAAAATTTTGGCAGGTGTCCAGTGGAGTCACCCAGCACTGATACCATTGAAAACATGTTGATGTGAAGCATTTGTTTAAATTTAAGTGGAAACTGAAGGTCTAAGGACCTTTGTTGTGCAGGGTCAAACCAGAGTGTGTGTGTCTGATTCATGATGGAATGAATATGTGGCAACTCAGGATAATTAGACTTGTTCTCCTGTGCAATTCCAGAGCTTCAGTGCCTGTGCCACAACTCTACTGCATGAATACTTCCATGAGAAAATAAATTTTCGCTGTATTTAGAAGAAAGAAGGAAGGATTCCTGTTTGCTTTATACCTGAACTACATTGCTCTGATCTTCAGGATCACAAAAAGCAGAAGCCCCAAATGATACTTCCAGTTATTCTTTTGTCAAAAGACAGACATGACTGCAGTTGGGATCTCTTTGAATTCACCATTAAGGATGACTGTCACAGCGTGATGGGGCATCCAGGCACAGGCACTGTCAAATGAAGACTTTAATTGACATGGTTGATCAGGCCATGAGCCTGAGAAAAGGAAAAGGATTTTAAACCAACCTGTGTTTGTCAAAATGGAAGTGCAGTTCTCAGTGTAGTCTTTGTAATTCAGAACAAGTTCTAGAAGTAAAATTGCCTGAAGCATAAATGTGTGAAAAGAACCACTTTTTTTACTACAAATCCCATAGGAGGTTTATTCTCAGGGCTCTATACAATTTACTCTTTACTCTTTCTGTTATTTACCTTTAATTGAAGAGTATGTTCTTTTATGCAGGATACACAGAGGAAATGTATGCAAATAACATGTTTGTAAGAAAAACAAGGTGACTTTAAGACCTTTGTGTGCTTGAATAGAAAATTCCGAATGTGGGTTGTTTTTTTGTTTTTTTTTCTTTACTGCTTTGGCAAACCCATGAGTTAAATTTCAGCCTTGGTAGAGCCATCAGAAGAATGGCTCTTTTTTGCGTGCAAGAGACAACATGTTAAGTGGATTTAATGTTATATTGAAAGGCAAAAGACTTGGATTCTACTCTCTATAGCTCTTCCACTCTGCAGTGTGGAAAGGCCACTTTTTCTCCATGCCCCTGCATCATGGTGTAACCCCAGCCAGCAGCGAAGTTCCACTCAGCCACTCACTCACTCCCCCACCAGTGGGATCAGGGACAGAATCAGAAGGGTGAAAGTGAGAAAATGAGTAAGTTGAGATAAAGACAGTTCAATAGGGATAGCAAAAGCCATGCACTCAAGCAAAGTGAAACAAGGAATTTGTTCATTGCTTCCCATGAGCAGGCAGGTGTTCACCCATCTCCAGGAGGGCAGGGCCCCATCACCTGTAATGGCTACTTGGGAAGACAAACACCATCACTCCGAACATCCCCCCACTTCCTTCTTCTTCTCCCCAGCTTTACATGCTGAGCATAATGCCATATGGTCTGGAATATCCCTTTGGTCACTTGGGATCATCTGTCCTGGCTTCCCATGCATCCCAAGTTTTCTCAATAGTGTTGCAGTTCAAAAGGTAGAAAAGGTCTTGGCTCTGTACAAGCCCTGCTCAGCAATAACAAAAACATCTCTGTATTATCAACTCAAACTTTGTTCAGCACAAAAACAAAACAGCCCCATACCAGACACCATGAAGAAAATAAACTATGTGCAGCCAAAACCTGCACATAGTATTTCATTTTTGTACTCCCTTGGACCCCTCTGTGTTGTTAGTCTATAAACACTCTGGAGAGGGGGAAGGCTTGCACTGTGAATGTGTTGTTCCTAGCATAGCAAAAGCACTAATATCAAGTGGATTCTGTGGCAGATGTGACTAGCACTGAAATAACTCAAGAGACATATCTGAACTTGGTTCATGGTCTTTTTTCACCTTACAATCCGTAATCATTTTCCAGAAGTGTTACTGCTTGCTAGTCCTGATATCAACCTTGTGTACCCTGGCTATTAGATATGGATAGAAGAACAGGCAATATTCAGAACAGGTCAGGAAGAAAGAAAGAATGAAGGAAATGGGGGGAAGGATAGTTTAAACTGAAAAGAACCAGTTTGTATGGTCTGGTAAAGGACTAAAGAAATCTGATAGCACTCAGAATAGTGGTGACCTTTGGAGAGCAGCATCTAACTCCCAAGCTTCTTCAGATCAAAAGAAGATTCTGGCCCTGCAATTCCCTTACCATGCTGTAGCAAGAAGAGTGGACAGAAGCAGCAAGAGACCAAAGGTCATGCAAGCCTTTGCCCACAGAGCTACATTGCAGAGACAAATATGTGCAGTATTTCAGGCTGGAAAGGGCCTGGGCTTCCGCCTAGAGACAAACTCAGAGTTGTTGCTCACAGTGTATATATTTTCTCTCTCTTTCACTCTTAGTATGGTTTGTGACCATTTCCCTCATCTATCTTGGCAACTACTAGCCCTCATGTTACTTCTTTTCCCTTTTGAAAATATTTCATAGTGCAACTCCAAAAATCTCCATTCTGCAGCTGAGTTCTGGAAGAGAGGTTTGCTTGTGGACCTCTCACTGATTTCTCATTGAAGTCAGTGAAGTCTTTTCCTGGCTGATTAACTATGAGTTTCAGTGAATATTTTAAGTAGAGTTAAAAAGGTAAAATTCAGTGCTTGAGTCCAGAGAAAAATACCTGCCACTTGTGTAAAAGAATGCATTAGTCCTAACAATCTAGTGCCCTTTAACTTTTCTCCTCATGTACCCTCCATTTTTCCAAACATGTGCTGTTTAGTATTCAAACCTTATTTCTTTTCTCCTTTGCCCTATAATGTAATTTTTTACACTAGATGTTTTGTACATTACAAAGCTGTAAGAAGTGTGACTTGCAGTAATTGTACTGTAGTGGCTGAGATGGATTAGGAATCCCTGAGCTTTTGCTCTGGCAGTGATGGTGGTGAGTCATCCTGTGACTTCAGACAAGAATTGCTCTCATCCTAATTGCTCTCCCCCTATCTGTGTGTCTGTTGAGTGGAAGAAATTGCATCTACCTCACAGGGCTATGTTGGAGGAATTGGGCTCTAAAGTGTGCCACAAGCCTTGTTAAGTATTGCTTAATGTGTTTATTAAGGGGCATGCACAGCCCTGGGATGTTTTTTGTGGGACTCAAGAGTGCTGCAAAACAACAGTGTTTTTTCTGGAGACTATGCTGAGCATACAGTAGGAGTTGTCTGTCACAATAGGGAAGGTGTGCACTCTCCCATGTTGAGTAGCAGCCTCAGTACCTGCTCTCATCTCCTTCTTACTGACATGAAAATTAACACCAGTGCTCTCTTTCTTTGTTTTAGATCCTGGCGCTCCTGTGAAACTGCCTTGTATGCCAGTTAAACTGTCACCTCCACTACCTCCAAAGAAAGTCATGATTTGCATGCCTTTAGGCGGGCCAGACCTCTCTCTCTCATCCTATTCCACACAGAAGAGCTCCCAGCAGCCTTTGACCCAGCAGCATCACACTGTCCTGCCATCCCAGTTAGCAGCTCACCAGCACCAGCTCCAGTACGGCAGCCACAGCCAGCACCTTCCTTCTGGGTCCAGCACGTTGCCCATTCACCCTTCAGGGTGCCGGATGATCGAGGAACTGAACAAAACACTAGCCATGACCATGCACAGGCTAGAAAGGTAATGGATCAACTTTTAGCATTCCATACCAGTGTGCACTGTTTCCTGCTAACCTCAGCATCAATATCATCGTTTGAGTTACATTCAGAGGACTTGAATGAGGTGTCTTCTCTGGGGTCTAAAAACTTCAGGGCAGAGTCATTCCTGGAGAAACAGAGACAGAGGAAGAGCCTTTCCAGACTTGTTTGAAAGAAGTTTGTGGCAGAAAGGAAATAAAGACCAAATTTCCTGAATCCCATTGTCCTGTTCAAGGAAGTAGGTAATACAGCCAATGGAAAAGATTTTAATAAGACATGCCTGGCTTGCAGTATGTACTGCTGAGGCATACCTGCAGAGCTCCAGATGTGTGGAGGATTGCTAAATGCAAGGAGAGGAAGATTCATAAAAGAGCAATTAGAATCCAATGTGCCACTCCAGCAGGGCATCTGATTAGTATTACCAATTAGCTCAAAACAATCTATGTGGACTTCCTACAAGTCACTTAGAAGGGCTTTAATACAGTATTTAGATTATTTAAATTAATTTAAATTAAATTATGTGTTTGATCTTAAAATAAGTATTTAACTCATTCCACAGCAGCTACCTTCTTAGGCATTTGCATCTGGCAAGAGGTAGAACATTTGATCAGAAATGTCTTACCCACATTGGGGCTGTTTTTTATTATTGTCACTTATGAGTATCTCTGAGTGTTTCTCCAAGTAGTCTGAGCAAATGAAGCATGTTGTATACATGCAAGCTGCCCTCATAGACTGCAACATCAGCAAGCTTTGGAAAATTTATTTCACCTTGCAGAGGAAAACTGAAAAAGTCCCAGAACAGGGAAGATGGATGAAAAATTACATGTTTTATTTAGTACCAAGGACAGCTTTGTAGCCAGCTTGTTCTAGGAGCATCAGATCATCCTGTTATACAGGAAGGCAAAATATTTGGTCTAACAGACAAAATGCTTAATGATTTACCCCAGTATTTCTGTCTGATAACACTACCTTCATTATATTCCATAGTTGGAAACAACTGGATTATTGATGGCAGTTTCTCCTTACTGCCCAAAAAAGAGTCAGGAGACCAGAGGCTGTCTCACACTGCCAGCTTATTTTAGTACCAGAATAGTGACACATCTGTGATTACACCATGGGGCTAATGTTTCTACAGCATGGGGGAATTCTCAGCTGGGGAAAAACTACTAGGGCTATGAAGGAGATTCTTATTCCTGGAGCTGTGGAGGTAGGATAGAAAGAGCGTCCACATTGTCCCCTACTGCCATACTCAGTGACTATGCATTTACCTCTCACATTGCCAGCATGGCTGGTCTGGTGCCTCTACACCATCCCAAAAATCAATGCACCAGGCAGAGTGCATACTTTGGGAGTGTTGTCTCCCAAAGGCTCCTTTGGGGCTGCACTGCCCATGCCATCCCCAGCTTAGGTTGGATGTCTTAATGTCTGGCTCACACTGTGTGCAGAAGGCCCTTTGTTATCCTGAGCCCAGTGACATCTCTCAGAATATGACTTCATTGTGGCATCTGTTGCCCCACAGCAATGAATGCTCCAGTTTCTAGTCATCCATCATGTTTATGTCTACAAATGCGTTTAACTGATTTAAAGAAGGATGCTGTTTGCATTTAACTATTAATTTGAAGCTGAAGTTCTGCTGCTTGTTAAAAACTGAATAAGCAAGCATTCATGCCCCAATGTGAAACAATTGTTTCCTTTTGCCATTAATAAGAAGAAAATAAGAAAAGCTTGTGGTACTTGGATATTGCACATTTAAAATGAATGTGAATCCTAGTTCATGATATTGCAGACAGATATTTAATAGCCTTTTTTATGTTGATTAACTGTTAGTTAAACCATGGATTAATGTGTTGAGTACTTTGTTTGTGTTCCTTGTCAAAGCAAATCAATAACTTCTGCATTCACAAGGGAGAAAATAGATCATGATCATTTCCTCTGCAACAGCAATTGTTATTTCTGTAGTATATAGAGGTATATACAGTTCTGTGGAGCTGATCTTGCTCTTAAATTCTTCATTTGGTTTTTTCAAGCCACATTGTGAACTAGATAAATTTGCCGAGTTTGCTTGAAGATTTGTGCAGATTTTTAAAATATATTTATTTAACTCGGTAGACAATTATTTGCACTGAATGCCATTGTTTTCTACTATTTTTGACAGTACTTACTTTTCCTTATTGTAAAAATCTGCATTAAATTATACTGCAGTATTTGTCATTGCACACTTCACCCCAAAACTCTTGAAGGCCTGTTAACACAGCAAAGTTCCTAGATCTCCTTCCTCTGTTTGGAGCTTGGTAGTGTGCTCACATCTGTAGCCTGCATAGGATATGGAGTGACATCCTGCACTTTGCTGTTCCTTGCAAGTTAGCAAAGTACTGGGCCACTACTGTTGGGTCAACAATCCTGAGCAGATGAGAGAGCCTGGTAAGTCTCTGAGGCAGCTTCTGGTGAATACTAAGGGTTTTTTCCTTCTGATCTCAGACATTATCTCAAAAGTATACTACAACTTTACAGAATAATTGCCATGGTGCTGTAGTAATAATGCTGCCAAGTCTGGTAATTTGGACGATTATTTAGAATAGTGTCTTGGTTTTAATAAGAGATGATCATATAGACAAGCACAGATCAGGTTTCAGCTCTAAATTTTTTCTTTTCTTTGCGGAATTTTTCCTTTTCTTCCTTGCATCTAGTTTCTTTGGTCCTGGTGCAGTGGAAGCTCCTCAAGGTCACTTAAGCTCTAATGATATTTGGTGAATTAGTTTGTATCAAATTCACCTTTTGTCCACTAAACTTTTCTTAGACATTACAACTCTCCTGTTCAGCAGGTGTCTGAGTGCAGACATGAACAAAAAATTAAAGGCTAAAACCTTCCCTTCCTCTAGCAATCTGGACTTTTTGCTTACACAGATAAGATCTCTGGAATTCAGAGAGTCTAACAACATCTGAAGAATGATAGTTGAAATCAGTGCTTTGCCAATGAGCCACAGGCTTGCCAGAGAAAAATGAGCTTTCCCTCTGTACAGACCTGGAAGCCAGATTTTTCTGTCTTTGACCTTGAGAAAGTTACTGAGTCTCTCTATCTGTTTTCCCTCTGCAGGAGTGATAGTGATTGCATGTAACTGCCTCACCTAGATCTAGTGCATATTAATAAGTTAATGTCTTAAGGTACATTAAAAGGCATGCAATAGCTATTCAAGTCCCAGTTGTTCATATGACTTGAAATGGCAGTTAATTCCTGGATTTTTTTATTCAATTTTATTACAGACATTATAGAACATTAAGTTCATTTGTGCACTTAACGCTTTTGATTGCAAACATTTTCTGGTACTCATAACGTCTATTCATAACCTATTCTCAGAAGGGCAATCTGCCCCTTGTCATAGTATGACTATTATGACATGTCATTTGTGCTGCCAATATGCCTCTATTTTCCCTGATAAATTACCAGTTTTATGGTAGATAACATTGAAACAGAGAAATGTGTAATTTCCACATAACCTTTTTTCTGCAACCTCTGTTGCTAATTTGTGTCTTACTGCAAATGACTTTCACCTTCAGTCCAAAGGGTGTTTGTCAAGCATAAGTAAAACTCTAGATATGGACATCATTTTTTACCATTGCATTTTAGGAGTTGATGAAAATCTGGTAAGTCCTGCCACGAAAATATACAGATTTCATCCTCCTAACTGAAATGAATTTGAGAAGAAAGACCATGCCCCAAAGCTGTGCGTCACAAACAGTGGCTAAGGAAGCTTTAGAGACTCTCTTGTGACACAAAAATGTGCCTCTAATTTTGACTTAGTGAGGCAGTTTCTTCATCTGAAACAGCCTGATTTTCAGCCTTGCCTGTATAATTCTCAGCCTGTCTGGAAAGGTGACAATTAATTTCATTTACTCTGTGGGCTCATGTACAGGAGCCGGCACAGATGAATCCAGGCCTCAGTTTGTTCAATGTATGTACTAAAGAGCTGTTAAGTGGCAATATCTCACTCCAGGCTAGAATTGCCTCTGTGGCAGAGCAGTGAAAAATCACTGTGTCCAAAAAGACTGTGTGTGAGACCAGTTCCTCTGGGACACCCAATTCAGCTTCAGACTGTAGATTTATGAAATGAAATGCATTAGACATTACCACCAGTGTCTTGTAAATCTTATGAAACATATTTGAGTCAGAAAACATTTATCTTCCATAAAACTTGTCAAGAGAATTGCATCTTGTCTAAACTTTAGCATTGCCTAAGGATAGAAACACAATATTTATAGCCCTGCCTTCTCTCTGTTTCTCACACACAATCCTGTAGTAAAAACATATGTACAGTGGTTTGAAGTTTTTTTCAGATCTTTTGTTTTAACTGTTAAGTACAGAAAAGTGTACTGTGGATCTGAAAACATTCTGATAAAAATGTAATCCTCTATTCCAAAATCAAAGGGCCTGGCATGACAGACAAGAAGTGTGCAGGTTTTTCCCACTAGATTTTACAAGAAGTATTTCACTTTTTTCTTTTTTTTTTTTTTTTGTTTTTGTTTTGTCTGTACCATGAGTCACTCATATGCTTAAATTGTGATTTTTCATTGAAGTATTTTCTCACTAGAACCATTGTAAGCTATAGTGGTGTAACTTTTTTTCTATTTTGATCATGTACAGGTGATGCAGCAATAATTGCAACTTCTTGTACTAGGGAGCTATGAATTGTTCAGATCCATGTGTTAAGATCTTCTTAATAAAACAAGTACTTGCTTAGCTGTAGTTTTTTTCTCTAATTTTGTTGCAAAACACATAACTGGTTTAAAATGGGCTTTTTGAAACAATGGTGTGCTTTTTGGTAAATAATGCTAAAAAATTTTATGGTGTAGTCACCTGACCATGTGGGAGTTTTGCTAATGACCCAGAATCATTTATACACAATAGACATATCCAATGACCTTGATTTGTCTTTTTTAAGTATACTGCAGTACTGCATGTATTTCATAAGGACTTTGCTTAGACAGCTGACTTAGTCAAATTGCTGTGGAAAGGGCTGATTTTAATCAAGAACAACACAAAACACTAGGAAAAATGAGGGGCTGAAAATAGAAAGTAGTATTATCAAAAAAGTGGATGATTCAGAAAACTTACAATGAGATGAGAAGCTGCCTATTTCTAGATCACTAGTTCAAATAAAACCCCTCTGTGGTAACTTGTAAATCCTGTTGCCAGCCTATATCTGCTCGATAACCTAAATTGTTGGATCACTTTGATATCTGCTACCCATAAGGGGACACACCCATAAGGATGCATCCGTAAGCAACATCCATCCTTCACGGAACAGGGAAGCATCAAATAGTCCTGGATGCTAAACTACTTCTTGCTCCTTTCATTTGTACTTACTCTCTGTGTATGTATTGTTTTAAAATTAAGTGAATGATCCAGTGGGTGCAATTGGAAGGTTTTGGGTAATTTTTTTAGCAATGTGAACAGAATTTTACAATATTATGGTTTTTTTCTCAGAAATTTGATTCCAGACTTTTCCTTTCCACTTTAAAAGACTTACTCAAAAATTAGCTTACAGAGAAAACAGATTTAATGAAGTTCATAATATAAAACTTCTGAAAGCATTTCAGAAAATTAAAAGTTAGTGCAAAGTTTTTAAAGAGTGTAGTGTGTTGATGTGTCATTATGAGAATTCAGCTGATGAAAAGTCCAATACAAAAATTTGCAAGCCAGTTCTTCATTAATCTCTCCTTCTTTGTGATACAAAACATGGTCTATCACTAAGAAAATTGAGTTTCTCTCTTCAAGGCATCTAGTAAAGTTCTGCATCTCATTATTGATTAGCCTGCAATAATACATGTTGGAATTTAAAAAATTATTTCTTTGAAGCTGAAGATGATGATAACAGCATGGTATGGTTTGTTCACAGGATCTAAAGCCTTTTCTTCTCTTTAATCCCTACGCATATTTGGAGTAGCATTATATCCCTATAACTACACTTTTAAAAGACTCTCTGGAATGTTATCTGGCAGCCATTTAAGAGTTCATTCTAACTTTTGGGTTAGAAGAAAGCAAAATGTTCCAAGTTGAAGATAGTAGATTCAGTAGATTTCTGTAGAAAATCTTTTAAAGAGAATACATTTTATTCAAGATGCAGAACACCTCTGGTATTCAGGCTAAAATATTCAAGGGAATCGAGGGCACTCAATACTTGTCAGATACAAGTTTTTGTGCCTCAAAGTCAGCTTGGCCAGCACATCTGCTTTCACACCTGTGTTCTTCTGAAAAATAAAATGGGAATTTGACATAGAGAGGGTGTCCTACAGGCAAATGTTGCCCATTTTTCATAGAGCTGTTGCATCAGCCAGGACTTCAGAGAGAGGACATTTTCTGCTGTCTCACAAATAATCCTGAGCTGCCACCATTTTTGCCTGCCAGTCTCTCATTCTGATTTCATACTGGAAAAGCAACATGAGCTATTTAGCAACTGGTTGGGAAACATGGTTCTGTTCCTGACTTTTCCTTTCACTTTGATCTTCACCTCCTCATGTTCCCATTTCCCTACTTGATATGTTGTTTGGTAAAGGGCTTTGAATTCAACACATAAACAGGGCTAGATGGTAACAGTCCTCACCACAGGTCTTAATTCCATAAGATGCTGAAAATAATCAATTACACCTGTGACAAAAGAAATATAATGTTAACACCAATTCTGATTGATCTTCAGCACCTGGCTGGATAAAGAGCTGGGGCAGGACAAGGGATATCATCATGGCCACCCCCCAGTATATAACTGTGCCATTAGCAAACAAACCTCCCAGGTTTTAGCTTCTTCCCTGGTTACTCTCACCTCCTCCCAAAGTCTCTTTTCTCCAAGCCCAGTTTCACACGCTCACTCCCCTGCACGTCAAAGAGTTGTGTGCTTGCCATCCCCTCAAGTCACTCATCACTAGCGCAAGCCACTAGTTTTCCCTCTGCCTTTCTACAATTATCCCCTACAGTCCATCCTTCCTTCCTCCCAGTCTTAC
Source organism: Vidua macroura (assembly GCF_024509145.1). Lineage (NCBI taxonomy): Eukaryota > Metazoa > Chordata > Aves > Passeriformes > Viduidae > Vidua > Vidua macroura. The sequence continues at coordinate 66,012,614 of NC_071571.1, read as the reverse complement.
TCCACCTGTTGCACTCAGGTGAAACATTTTCTCCTTGCTGCCTGCACACCAGCGGAAAGGTCACACAGACACCAAGCTGAAGGCATGCTTACCACTGAGTAGCTGGTGCTTACCACTCTGAGTAGCTGGGCACTAAGAATTTGCCACAGATCTTTAGTGCTTTGTCCGGCTGACAGTGTTTCTGCTTGCATGCTGTGCTACCTCTCCCTAATAAGTGTTGTACCCTAATCTAATAAGTACTCAGTTAAAATCCATTAGATGTCTTGTTGGTCTTGAAAATCTTTCTGTTCTCATTTCTTCTCAAAAAGGGATGAAAGACCACTAGTTTCCTGTATACAGTGAGAGAAGCAACTCTGACTTTCATAGAGCTGTTTCCTTTAGTTTATTTATTTGCTTTTCTTTCCCAACAGCTCTGGTTTACACACAAGTGACAGTGTTACAAAAACAGGACCTGGGGGCCTTCCAGACATGAGACAAGTGCCAACTGTTGTAATCGAATGCGATGACAATAAAGAAAATGTGCCTCATGAAACTGACTATGAAGATTCTTCCTGCCTTTATCCAAGGCAGGAAGAGGAAGAAGAGGAAGATGAAGAGGAGGATAACTCATTATTTACAAGTAAGACTCATTCCATTTTTCCTTTCTCACTTATTTAATTTTTACCCTGAACTCGCAATACACAAAGGAAACATAAGGCCTGTGTATTTTCTTTCTTGGCTGTGGCTTTTGCATCTGTCAGGGCTTGACTACATGGGGATGCTAATTCAAAATAACAAACAGTATGAATTTATAATTATTTTGTTAATATTCATGAATACCTGTCTCAGTAGTGCTCAGACTAAACTCAAATGACAGGTTTGGGGTTATATTGGTTCAGTTACAAATGGGCTTTTGGATTTGCTTTCCCAAATGCCCGTGGTGAAGAGAAGCCCTGCCTTTGTCTTAAGTCAAGAACATCTCAATAGTTACTTCAGGAGGATGAAATAAGTGCCACACGTAGAGAATCAGAGCTTTTATATATAATTAATTTCATTTTCCAAAATGATTTTGGAATCATAAATGAGCACATGCTTTGAAAGGGGTCACAATCAGAGGATTGGGCTCACATAAGAAGAGGTTAATTGATAACCATATATCCTGGTTTAGGGCAATTTTGGGAGAAAAACCTCTAAAGGGGTTTCCTTTAGAAAAACAATTCAAGTGGCCCCTCTCCCAACAAACTCCACACTTCTTCTCTCCCCCCTTCGCTCTCGGAACAAGTCCTAAAGGTGCAAAATTTATTATCCAGCATAAACAGAAAATTGGGGATACAAGCATCATGTAGCCAACCCAGGACACCATATCACAATTACAGACTGGGAAAGGACCTGTGGCCTTCCTGACCTCTGTGAGGAAACCCAGTTCCTGCCTCAGTGTGGCATCATAGGACTGTCCCATGAAGAAAAGATACAGTACTTTATGTATGACAACTGTTTGTCATCCTAGACATTGAAGTTCCAGGCCCTTACCTTTCTTTTCTTCTGAAAACTGGAAGCAGTACAATCAAACAACATCCCTTTTAAAACACACAGAAAGATTCTAAAACAGGCATATTTCACCTCCTCAGCACCCCACCTTACCCTGCAAGTGAAATTAATCAGTGTTTACCCTTATACTAAAAACAGAGCAGAACTGCACTATCTCACACTCTCCTGACAAGCTCTCATGTGTTTGTGTCTCTCTGTGTCTGTCTTCCTTGCTCAAACTGCTTTGGACACAAGCCTAAGAAAGCAAATTTGAGCCATAAAAGAACACTGTTTTTTAGTGTCTTTGCCACTGCCCTGGAAGCAGTTAGTTAATGTGCATAGAGATTTGTGCTGCTTCTGATTGACTTCTGATTCCTTCTAGTTTTAGCTTGGATGTCTTGATATTACATTGCAAGAGACATTCAGATACCCTTTTCTTTTCACATGCTATAGGTCTGCTGCCTGGCCAGATTCTGAGGTTGAATTTTTCATTCCATTATGTGGAAATACTGTGCTAGAGAAAGCTACAGATGCTACTAGCAATTCTGAAACAAGCCCTTCTTCTCCATTCCCTTCTATGGAGCAATATATTAATTTCTATTTCCTGTATACCTACCAATTTCAGCTTTTCCTAATTATGATAGGAATTGAGGTTAATTGAGCACATGAAGTTAATGACATCCCTTTTCCCATAGTCCACACCAGTGTAAAGGAGAGCCTGATATCCTCCCTTGGCTAGTACTTCTTTGCCAGGTGCATGCTGTAATGAAATGATGACACCTCTTTTGGCAGAGCCTCTCCTCTCTCCCACAGGCCCCCTGGCAAGGAAACTCTGCAGGAAGGATTCTTTAGCAATCAAACTAAGCAACAGGCCTTCCAAGCGAGAGCTGGAGGAAAAGAACATCCTCCCCATGCAGACTGATGAAGAGAGGCTTGAACTTAGGCAGCAGATTGGGACAAAGCTAACAAGGTAAGAGACAAACATTTTTTTAACTCTTGCTTTTGGAAATATCTGGTGGGATGTAGTTTTTTTACTTAGTCTTTTAACATTTGAGATCTTTTTGGTTACAATATTGAAGGGGAAAAGCCATGGAGAGGGAAAAAATGGTTCTATACATTATTTCTGGTCCAATAAAGCTTCCCATATGGCTCCCCATTTCATTTTTCTGGCATATGCTATGGGAACTTTGGTTAAGTGTCAGCATGAGCTACATGAATTGGGTTCTTTTTGGCACATCATTGGAAAATGTTCAGCTTTGATAACATTTCAGACTGTAGCTGTAGGTGCCATTTTATAAGCTATTAGTTTGGCCAAAGGTCACAAGTATAACTCTCTTCTGACTGCATCACCTGTGAGTAGCTGAGACTTTTCCTGATGCAAAATAGTTTGTCCTTCAGTACTTGCCTTCATTGGGTTAGGTTGGACAGATTTACTCTGTCTAGACACTTTCTTCTTCATAACAGTGTGACTCACCAGCTGTTCTGGTTTTCTGTATTGCATGGGGTGTAAAGGGGTGGCCATTAAATGTGGAGGACTTCTGACAAGAATTACTAAACTGAGGTCAGACAGAACTGTCTAAGAACCTTCTATGTGCATGCCATCATTTCTGTAATCAATTGAATCCTCCTACGTTGTCAGCTTGGTGGTACACAGAGCTGGTGAATGCTCTTACTTGCCCTCCAGTGAGAAAACCACAAGGAGGAGATGACTAGCCAGTTGTTGAGATTTTCTTGCACATTTTCATTATTTTATTTTGGGGGTGGATGGATAAGGGGGAAACACTGCTACCATGTTGTGGAGACAGGAAGAATAGGAGCTCCTGGTAAATACCACTTTCAGCATTTTACTTACTTTTCTTTCGTGGCCTTGTTTATCACCTCCTTGGAATAAACTAACCACACCTTTCCAAACTATCTTTGAAAGTTTTGTGCTGGATCATGCTCAGCCTAGTCCAAAACCTGTCTAATTTTTCAGTATTCTTCTTGAGGGGCTTCAGCAAACATGCCCAGAATATGTAAGGTGATGCTGCACTGTTGTTGGTGCTGTGATTTTTCAGTTCAGTCTTTGTTCAGCTTTATTCCAACCTTGTTAGACTGTAGCTGCACTGGAGCTCTGGGTCCCAAAGAACAGCACAGGACAGCAAGATCCCAGTGCTTATATGATTAAATTTGAACCCTTTAGAAGCATCTGAAGAATTTTTGTCTCTCACTGCTTCACCTTGCAATGACATTGAACAGCATTTCCACTGTGTTGCCCATTTGCCTAAATTACTTAGGTCCTTCTGAAGTTTGCCAGCTATAGCTGATGAAGGAAAGTAGTGTCATTTATAAACACTGATTCTGCACAACTCACTGTGCACCAGATCTTTTTCATTATAAGTATTTTATTTTTCACCCATCCAAAACCTGCTGTTTTCCTCGCTAAACAGTATTTTTTTCAGCAAATGCCTTTTTTAACAAGGGAAACTATTTTTGGCCATATGCAAAGCCCCATATTCTTATAATGTTGTTTTTTTGTTTCCCCAATTGTATCTCTGCTAATCTGGGTTTAATAGTTTGAGCTGTAATGCCTGATCTTGTCTTCTAATACAGCTAGGATTTAGGGGCAATCACAAATAGTTCAAATAAATAAAACTGTTTATATTTGAGTTCAAAAAATAGCTGAGCTGAATGAAACTGCTGTTTCATTCCTACTTTATATCAGTGTAACATCACTGAAAATGGTAGACTTTCACAAGCCTTAACCTGGAATGATGTAGTTGCCAGTCTGACCTTTTAATTACTACTATTTACAACTTAGTATCTCATCCTTTTGAGTAGTTGAAAACAATAAAGAAATATGAGGAGAAAACTGTTTTGCTCATATTTAATATGTAAGAAGCCATAGGCATTTCAGCAGCAAAAAAAGAAAGGTGCCTGTCTTACCAGTGCTCTGTGTCAAAATGTGATATATCCATGTGCACAAACTGATGAATATTAGATTAAAATAGAGAGAATATTTCAATTTGGACAGTATTTCCTTACTGTCCAGACTTTATTACTGAATCCATCCTTTGCTGTTGCTTGGTAATTGTCACACAGTGATGCAAATGCCAAGCAAAATTAAAGTAGTGAAGCATTTATAGTCCTTAGAGAAGATGCTAGATGCAGACTATAATTGCAGCTGGCAATTTTGGATTTCAGAGGGATTTGTACTGCTCCACCAATGAGCCCCTAGGGTTTAAAATATCCAGCCAATCAAATCACATATGCTACTTACAGAAGTAAAAAATGCAGAATAAAAACTTCAGCATATAGTTATTGTCTGTAATGGATCAATTAATTTTCACCAAGTGGCTGATTAGGATACTTAAGTATTTATGCATAATCCTGACAGTATTTCGTTTGGAAGAGCTCATTGGCTGCCACATTTGGCAGATCAGAATTTAGTACTATAAAGAGAATATCTTTTTCAAAGATGCCTCTATCCAGGCATACTGAGATTGGCCATTGACATATTGTGTGGGACCAAAATCATCCCAGGTGCAGTTCCTCCAGCCTTATTAGAGTTGCACTGGGAATCAGCTTGGCTCAGAAAGGTCTGTTCAGATCCTATTTAAATGTAACTTGAAACCTCTGAACCTCCTGTTATTCCCAAAAAATTGTAATGACTTCAGTGTTACATCAGCCAACTGGAAGAGAGACTCCAGAGTAGAATTCACTGTTTCCCATGCTGGGAGAATAGTGCCTTGACTTACACCTGGCCAGTTGTAAGGGTGAGGCTGCAGGGACTGTATCTTATAGCAGGGCCTGGCCCACTACACACCTTGGTGTTTGCTCAGCCATGAGACAAATTCTTTGCCTGTCATAAAACACTTCACATGAATGTTGTGCTTTCCTGGTCTGTGTCCTGTATCATGGCTCAGCACATGCAGACCCCAGCAAAAATGGAGCTTCTTGCCCAAGGTGGTAAAATATGTCCTAGCAAAGGTAGGAGATTCCACATCGTATGAATTCCAGCCACATGAACTGGCCACTGCACCATAAACTATTTCTGAGGAGTCCTTACATAGCAATTATGGCAATTGATTAGAGTGATTAATTAGAAGACCTCTTCCTCTAACCAAACCAGAATGGATTGCTCCAAAATGTAACATCTCCTATGAAGCAAGGAGCAAAAATAGTGAATTAAGATGCAGAACTCTCAGCTCAAAATCACATGTGGCATGGGGATGGGAAATGGATGCTGGAAACCATGTTCTTGGCTGCTAAAAACCCTCACTACTCCATTATCTTCTACTCTGAAATGCAAACCTTCTGTGCTAAATAAATCTTTAAGTGAGTATGGTGTTCCTTTTTTTTTTCTTTTTTTTTTTACTGTTCAGCTTCTCCCAGACTTCTCCATTTTATCCCTCTGGTGCCTGCACAGCTTCACAGCTGCTCAAGAAGTGTGCATGTGTGACTGTAAGACAGAAAGGAGAACACAGGACAAAAAACAGCACTCTGAAAGTTAACAGGGAGAGGAAGGGAAAAGACAGATGTCTCTCTTCTGCCTGTCTCACTGGCTGTGTTGGACCTGCTGGGAAGCACAGGTTCCCTGTTATTCCAGTTAGAGAAGCAGCCAGGAAGACTTGGATTTAGTTTTCAGTGGCTGTCAGGGTGAGAGGAGTGGGATATATCCAGGCTGTGACAGTGAGCTTGGAGGTTTTCCTGGGGAATGATTAAGGCCTGTCAGGAAGCCCTGGTTAAAAGGAGGGCCAGCAGTGCTGGGTGATGGACAGCAGAGCTGCGTGTGTCCCAGAGACTGCAGGAATGTTCCCAGGTACTGGGACAGGTGCTTCAGTGCCAGTCCTTGCACTTCCCTTTCACCACAGAATCATAATGGTGGCCATAAGACACCTCACAGACTTTCTCAATCAACATGTTTAGTGATTACAGTGTCTCTGTAATCACTGTTACAAGCACCAGACTTTGCAGTCTCAGAATGGGAAGACCTCAGGAGTCTGGTTGCTTTGTATGTCTTTCACAAAGTCTCCCCCATACTCTGAGACGTGTGTCTTTAGACCGACTGATCTGCCACACATCCTACAAGGGAGGCTTTCTAAAGCATTCAAGTATTTTTGAATCTCATAACCCACCAACTCTGGTGAAGGTGCTCATTAGCAATTAGATACAGGAGTATTAAAGCTGAGCTTTTAGTCTGCTGCTTTTCAAGTACAAAGTGTATTTATTTGTTTTCCCTGATTGTTTCCATCCTGGCTTCTCCCACCTGCTGGAATTGGATGATCTAATAACACAAAATGTCTGGTAATCAGTGTGCTATCATCATGTTGTTAATAATCAATGTCAAGGGAACTTCTTGATATTCACAGTATTATTACTGGTCAGCATAATGTCTGTCTCATCAGCACACTCCTACCCACTGTCTGCAGATCTGGAGGCACAGGAGACACATAAAAGCTGTCCACTGGCAGTAGTGCTTGTCAGGGGACTGCTGCCCTTCACTGGAAGGTGCCACAGGCAACCCAGTAAGATTTTGCAATCCAAAAAGAGTTTGTGTTGTGCTGCTGCCAAAAGCTGTTAGTTGTAGGGGTCTTATTTACCTTGCCCAGTGTGAAAGCAAAGAGAGATGAGATGGGGGAGCAGCCTTCCGCACGTTAGCTAACCAGTAAAATGAGGAACAAATGAAGAAAGTAACAAACTACCTATTGCCTCTTTCCTGACTTTAAGAGATGCTCTTCCGATTGCTCAACTGAATCCTGTGTGTGTCACTATATATGTTCTGCTGGTTTTAAGCAGTGAATTAGAGGCAAGTTCCTCTGCTAGATATACAGTAGTGCTCTGCATTGTTTTTTGTATAGCCCTAGATTTATTCACTACAATACCTTACGGGGTACTGCCCTTACACCAGCAAGTGCAAAATCATGATCTGAAGCAATATAAGTAGTATATTGCAAGGATCATGAGGCAGTAGATCACAGAGACACTGTCTGTGGGCATATGGCTGTAAATAGGTACACTTGGGATTTGGGCATGCACACCTGCTAGATGTGCCTTTACAGTCCCATTGATGTTTTGGAAATAGTACCGAAATGTCCGTGGCTGAGAAACGCAGCATGAGAAGTCATAAAACTTTATGGAATGGCAGGTTTGACAGATGGTGCTCACCTACCACCTTGTTGAGAAAGGTAATCTACACATTCCCTGGTCAATACTGCGTATTCTTCAGCTGTTCCGAAAAATGCTGCTAAGAAACAGAAATCCTGTGATTGAATGAAGTTAGTGAATTCCCACAAGTACAAAAAATTGTCATTGATTTTTAAAATGTCATGAGGCTGCTGCAAGGTTTTTGGACTAATTCGTATCAGATACTAGAAAGAAGAAGAAAGAAGAGTAGAAAAATTGGACAGTTTGGGAAGAGGATTGGGCTGTCAGCATCACCATGAAGGTGACAAATACTAGCAGTACTGAGGAAGGGTCAGTCTGCAAGGCTTGCACAGTCACCGAAATGCACAGCTGTTCCTTGAGAGGTCTGAAGGAACTGAACAGTTTGAAGCAATCATTTTTATTTACTAATATTTAGGCTGTGAAGAGATTTAGCTTTTTGAAACAGTTAATTCTTTAAGCAATGTTGCAGTCCCACTAGGGAAGGGTTTATTCAGCCAGAGAACGGCAGCATGATGGATCCTGTTGATCATGGCTGAATCTCCTCATGGCTGCTCCCCATCCAGTGCTGTGGAGGGCAGTTTGCACCCTCCCTATCTCCGAGTCATTTAGGGATAAAAAGAATGGGCAGACAGCAGGATTAGGCTTTATTCAAAGACCTCATTTTGTTGGGTAACGTGAAATAATTTCTTCCTAATTACGTTTGACGTCTGCAATTCTCACACTTATTGTTAGCTTCCACTAATGAGAGAAAAGCAAGTGCCTAAAGCAAGAGCTCATCCCTGACGGCAGCACGCATGCGCAGATGTGCATGAAGCATGCCTCTTCACATGCAGGGATAAATCACACGGAAAATGGGATTGTGGTAAACGAGCTCATCTAAATCCTGGATTAGGGACGATGCAACAGCACTAGATACATGAATGGGGGTGACGGAGAAAAACTGCAAAGGGCTGAGCCTCAGTTTTAGCTGCAATGGTACCTAGGGAGAATGGCATTTTTTCCCCTTTTAGTTTAGCTATTTGTCTGCAGAAACCCCAAGGGAGCTATTGAAATTGCCCTTAGCATCAGGAGGAAGGCAGGAAAAGCAGGTGATTATTTATGGGTGCTGAGCTCAAACAGAGCTACCATTACACCTCTGGGCACAACTGCTGGGAATACATACTCTGAGCAGAACTGGTCTGGGTTCTGTGCATGGGTTCAGAAGGGAGATGGGCGTTCAAGGCCCTTGTCAGCCCTCTTTTCTGTGATCAATGTCCTGGTGAGTTCTGCTCCACTGAAAGGAAAGGTGGCTTTGTAGTTACAGTACTCTGAGAAGGCTCCATCTTCCACCAGCCTTCCAACCTCAGGCAAGCCACTGAAAGAGATGCACACATGTTTATTTGTTTGTTTGCTTGTTTGTCTATTTATTTAAAGTATGTTGGGGTCTCAAAAAGTACATCCATGCCTATGAACTTTGGAACATTGCATTAGTTGACAAACTCTCATTGACAGCAATATTTGTGTGCTTTCAAAAAGCCACACCAATACCACGATCTCTTTAGACATCTAACTCTGTCTTTCAGTAGAACCAGGATCCTCATTTCTGAGCACGGTTTGCACTTACCTCTTTGTATGAGGAATTTCCATGGCTAACATCATCATCATTCATCACAGAAAAAGGCATGTCTAACATCATGATGCTATTACTATTGTTTTGATATTTGATGGTTGTTTTGCATTTCATAGCTAGCAGGATGAGTTTGCTTTGTCTGAGTAATTTGCTGTAGCAAAAGGTCAGTGGAGCAATCAAGGGATGACAATGTCACCACAGAACACGTCACCTATACACACTCCTTGGTTTGGGGAATGAACAGTGTCCTTAACTTTTGCAGCTCCACCTTGGGATGGGATAAAACCCTGCCCCCATCAATTTTGCTCAGCTAGGGCCAGCAGATGTTTTGTTATTTATGGAAGCAAAGCCTTGCAGAGTAGATATAGTCTGTCCTTGGGCAGATGTGTCTCTCCATGTTAGACAATGGAGCTCCAAATGTACAGAGACATTTATTTATGCTACTATAAAGGAGGAGAAACGTTCTTCTGAGGAGAGGGATGATTTTAATGGTAGGCAGCAGAGAGTGGCATTTGAGGGCAAGGTCTTCCTAGAGGCACCTGTGTGACCACTGATGAAATGGCTAGTGGTTTCATCATGTCCAAAGTTCATTTCAATAAGAAATGTCACCAGCCCAGAAAGGAATTTTTATTACTGGGATCTGTTACTGTTCCTGTTTCTGCTCTCGTGGAAGCAGGGCAAGTCATGCTGCCCTGTTTTTGCAACATCTGTTTCTCCCATCCTTTCTCTGCAGAAGTTGAAGCAAAATGTGTTAATGAGGTTACAATTTCCCCTTCATGCTTCCCATACTCTTCAGCCCCCTGACACAGCCTGTATTTGAGGCCTAATTCAGGCTGTCAACACAGCTGAGACAAATATATTAAATCTACCTTAATTTCCTTTGCAGTGTCAGTGGGGTGTGGTATCATTTATTTTCTGCCCCGAATTGATTGCAGTTTTGCTTTTAGTTGTCAAACTACTACCAGCTTTTATGTAAGAGGAAGCCACATTTCTCTGCTGGGCAAAATAATTCATGGTGATATAAATGATGCTTGTGGTAGTAACAAAATATCATATTTTGGTAATAGAAATAGTCTTATTTTTCCAGTAAACAAGAGACCACATGGAGTCTGTGCAGTACTCTCTTTTGAGTAAAAGAATGGCATTAATAAAAACAGGTGAAACAAACACAAGCAAGGAGGTAGCTGCTTCAAAAGGTTATATTCTGGCTTTAAAAACATAGGTGGTTTATTTGTTAGGTTTGTCTTTTTTTACTGGTTAATACTGACAAATTTAGGGCAGCTCCATTAAGAACTAGCTCATAGATTTCCACCTCTAAAAAATCTAACCATAAATCTTCATATTTTGTAGCTCCTGATTGTAGGTAGTTAATCACAAGCACAACAGTTGCTTAGCTTGGACGACCTTGTAATTTCTGTAAAGAAAACAAATCAGGTGGGAGTACAAGGTAAAAGAAGCAGACTGGCAGAAAAAAAATTCTCTTTATAGTCTGCTGATTGTAAAATGGAGAAATTGCTCTTTGAGCAAAATATTTAACCTCTCTCAGAAGTTATAGTTTATATTTCCCCTCCACTTCAGTGTATTATGGCCTATTTAGCAACACATGTGCACGAGATTTAACAGAGGCAAGCCTTGTAAAACAGTCAAACATATTTAAAAGCTGATCCGAGTCAGGATTTAAAAGTTGTGTTTATATATGTGCTCATATGTGTTCCCTGTGGCTATTACTGTACAAGGAGAACTGCTAGAGGGTAAGTCTGGCTTGTGTGCATGGTCATCCATCTATACCTAGAAACTCTGGAGTTTCCTTAGAGATGAATGGGGTCCTTTTTTTTTTTTTTTTTTTGCAGAAAAATTACAACTAGTCTTTTAGAGGTAGGTTTGGATAAGAATTGTGCTCCTGTTTCAATGCATTGGGATTCACAAGCACTGCACAGACCATATGTGGGAATTAAACTAAGTCCTTAGACTCAGACCTGACCATGTGAAATTACCATTTGTGTTAATAACTTTAGTGAAGAGGAAGTGTTCTCATGTGTAGACCACATCAATGTGTCTCTAAGTGTGCAGCCAGTAATATTCATTACTTGCCTTTCTGATAATAAATAACAAACCAACAAACTACAGGGAAAACACATTAGCACCAAGATTAATTCAGTAACTTGGTTCTTCACTGACATCCCTGAATTCAGGAGGCAGCAACACTACTGGTTAATGAATAATTAATAAAATAAGCATTCAATATATTGTATTTGCTCAATGAGCAAGCATCTATAATGTCAGGCTAGACTATTTATCCTGCAGAATATTGGAGTTTTTCAGCATGCTGGAAAAGTCTTCAAGATTTCCTTTATTGCAGTAATCAAGACAGAAACGGTCTTCCTGCCTCCCTGCAATCAGCTGGCTTTGATTTAAAAGCCTGCAAGCAGGGACCCTGATCTCAAACATCAGGGGCTGCAGAGGCACCAGCCTACTTCTTCACTGGGGAGCAGGCATGGCTCTTGGACCAGGGCCTGTCTCTTCTACATGCTTGGGGACATCATTTACCTGGTGGGGTGGCAGATGACAGCTTGGGTGCACCCAGACCCATTAGGGGAGCATGCAGGGAGGTCACAGATTCATGGAATTATAGAATGGTTTGGGTTGGAAGGGACCTTAAAGACCACCTGATTTTAACTTCCCTGCCATAGGCAGAGACACCCCCCACTAGACCAGGGTGCTCAAAGCCCCATCCAGCCTGACTTCCAGGGATGGGGCATTCACCACTTCTATGCAGAATTTGTTTCAGTGCCTCACCATCCCCACAGCAAATGATTTTTTCCTAATAGCTTATCTAAACCCTCCCTCTGTCAGTTTAAAGCCATTCTCCATTGTCCTGTGACAATGCCCTTGTGCCCTCTCCATCTCTCTTGTGGGCCCCCTTAAGGTACTGGGAAGGCTGCTACTTGTAAAGTGTAACTAAACTCCCTCCTTGGGAGCCCCTCACAGAAGGTACAGAGAAAGGTCTCTGGTCATCTGCCATGAAGGTATTTTCAGAGCCCCATCAGCTGGCCCACCTCCAGTTAAACCTGCAAGCGGCATGGGAAACAATCTCCTTCAGCCTCTGGCTGCACTGGGAATTTGGATTACCCAAACTGTGCTCCATTTCTGGCTTTTCCAGAGCACCCTGTGCCCCTATACAGGGACCCTGGGGAAGCTTTAATATCCAAGGTTCAGCTATAAAAGAAAGAGGGCAGACAGCCCCTCTGACAGGAAGTGGTTTGTTTGGATCTGCACATCAGTCTCAAAGTGGGGAGAAACTTCTCTGACAAGAGTTTGGTGCCTTTACATCTCCTCATCATGGGATTCCCCAGCTGATCCCAAAACCTCCCTCTGCTACTTTCAGGGAAAGGAGTGGCTGATGTTCCAAAGCCAGAACATGCCCTGTGACTCTACAGCTGAGTGTAAATGCCTGGTGTCCTTTACCGTCAGATTGTGCCAGAACCATTCATCCTTCCCTTGTCTGAGCAGACATAAGATAGGCAAACCTGGGTAATTGCAAGCATTATAGAGCCATGTGATATTGCACCATCCATTTCATCTTCCCCTTCAGACTAGACTAGCAAAGAAAATCTAATACTCTACTGCAGTTAAAAGAGCTGCCAATATTTTGCACTGCACTGTTTAATGCCAGAAAAGGGCTCCATCATGTTTTCTAATGTGACATGACATTAAAAAGGCTCAGTGGTGGAAAGATGATTTTTGCCTCTGAAAACTAACATATGACTCTTTCTTGGGAGGCACTTTTATTTCACTCTGTCTTGACTAATTCTTCTCTTCAGAGTGTTTATTCCATCTTATTTCTCACTGTATTTCAGTAATGCTAGTAGCCCCCACCACCCCACCATGGTTCAAGATATTGTGCAGCACTTAGCCTCAGTCTGAAGAATTTTGGAGCAGATATCAAAACAATGATGGGGAAATGCAAAGCATCAGTGCAGGAATACCAGGCATGACAATTCACTTGTCTCAGCATCCTTCCTGATGGTTACACACTTGACTGCCCTCAGATTTGATTCTCCCACCTGCCCATCACTATACCTTGCGTTTCTCCCAGTTCTATGTGCTTGTCACTTAGTCATGTCATGTTTTAACAATTAGGGCATGCGTTAAAATCTTCCAGAGAGCAGTGCTGCCTCACTATTCAGCATAAAAGTATAAATGAAAGGATGAACTTGAACCAGCATTACTGAAGATTCAGTGCCATCCTTATTTTCTTTAATATTCCTTTGACTGATTGTGTCAGCTGGGAGAAATACTCAAAGACAAGAAGGAAAGCAAATGTCACTCCTATATTCAAAGAGAAGTCAGGGAATTATAGGCCAGTTGACCTCACATTCTTCACTAGGAAGGTGATGGAGAAGCTAATCCTGGAAACCATATTCAGGCACATAAAGGACAAAAAAAGTCAGCAGTAGTCAACATGAATTCACAAGGGCAAGTCATGCTTGATTAATGTGATGAAGTTGTGAAATTAATGACCTGGTGGACTACCAGGGAGCAATAGATAATGTCTGTGTAGATTTCAGTAAGGCTTTCAACACTGTCTCTTGTAAAATTCCTCAGGTGTCCAAGAATGGGCCCAGCCGCTCAGACTTTTCAATCCATTTACCCATCCAGTCCAGAGGCTGGTGTTCAGTGGCACCAAGTCTAGCTGGACTCCAGTACCTAGCAGTATACCCCAAGGGGTCAGTACTGGGTCCAGTCCTCTTTAACAACCTTCATTAATGATCTGGATGACGGGTGGAGCTTATCCTCAGCAAGCTGGTGACACCAAACTGGGGAGTGTGAGTGATGCACTGCAGGATAGCACTGCCATCCAGAGGGACCTTGACAAACTGGAGACATGGGCTGGCAAAAATCTCATGAAGGTCATCAAAGGCAAGCACTAATTGCTGACCTAGGAAGGAATCCCATGCACCAGAAATGTTGGGAGCTACCCAGCTGGAGAGCAGCTTGATAGAAAAGGATCTGGAGGTCCTGATGGGCATGAAGTTGGACACCAGCCAGCAACTTGGGGAGGGCGGGGTGGGGGGGGGGGGGAATGCCTAATAGTATTCTGGGCTGCATTAGAAAAAGTATTGCCAGCAGACAAAGGGATGTGATCTTTCCACTCTACTGAGCACTAATGAGGCCACATCTGGAGTGCTGTGTTGACTTTCTGGCTCAGAATCACAGCGTATTCTGAGTTGGAAGGGATCTACAAGAATCATCAAGACTCTGTAGAAAAGAGATATTGGCATATGACAGAGAGTCCAACAAAGGGCCACAAAGATGATGGAGGTGATGAACTGGAGCATCCTCCCTGTGGAGAGCACCTGAGAGAGCTGGGACTGTTGAGCCTAGATAAAAGGCTCAGGAGATCTTATCAATGTGTATAAATATCTGAAGGAAGGGTACAGTGGGGACAGAGCCAGGCACTTCTCAGTGGGGCCTGGTGACAGGACCAGAGGCAACAGGCACAAACAAAACAAGGAGGTTCCCTCTGAACATCAGTAACACTATTCTGCTCTGAGGGTGACCAAACACTGCCACAGGTTGGCCGGGGGGATTGTGAAATTTCTCTTTGTGGAAATATTCAAAAATAATTTGGACACAGTCCCAGCTCTAGGCAGCCCTGCTTGAGCAGAGGTGTTGCATCAGATGGGCTTCAGAGATCCCTGCCAAACTCACCATTCTGCAATAACACAAGGTATCAAAAGAACCAACAATGTCAATGTGTATTAGCAACATCTTTTGTTTTTGAAGTGTGCGGCGTTGCTTTGTTTTCCCTGGCCGCACGCAGCTCTTGGGAGCCTGGCTGTGGCGTAGCTTCCATGTGCTGCCAAGGTTTCTGCTGTGGGTTCCCAGACACGGCTTCCATGTCCTGGGCACGTGGGCTGGCCAGCCACTGTAACCGTGCGCTAGGGATCCGGCAAAGAAGTAAGGAATTTGTCCATTTACTCCGTGCTTGGCAGGAACGGTTTATTGGTCACGTGGCGCGGTTCGGTGGAAAGACACGACTGCTCCTGGCACTTGCATGGGAGAAAATGGCGCCGGGGTTCTGGTGGTGTAGGATTTTATGGGGGGCAGGGCGAGAGGACCCACAGCCTCCCATCCAATAGGGGCGGCTGCCATGGCGGTGACACCAGCAACAGTGACCAACCAAGATGGCGTTGGGGTGGTTCCCGGGTCCCTGGGCTAGTGGGGTTGCGGGATCGGGGTGACCAGCGGGGAACTCTCTGGCCAGGACGGGGAGTGTCTGCAGGAGTGACTGGGGTAAGCTCCAATAGCACGCAGCGAGGAGCGAACCACCACAGGGAGGGGAAAACACAGGGGTTGCGTGGGATTACAGAACTTGGCTATCTAACATAAACTAAAAACCCCTAATCTAAACCCGAACCCCAGGATGCAACAGAAGTGTATGAGATTGTTGGCTGAATTTTTTTGTGTGCCTTTGGCCAAATTCTGTCTCAGACTTTCCCAAATCCTGATTCCCTTCACTCTCTGTAGCCTAAGGTTTCTTTGAATATGTTTCATAAACTATTCTGCTGCAATGCTTGACTAATTTCTTCTGACTTGGGTTATTGAACAATGGCTGTGCCAGCACAGACAATTTAGCCAGGTCACAAGCTTTGACAAATGCCTGTCTATGACATGTAGATGTAGGAGTCTCTAGCTTACTTCAGTCCCAAGAGAGTGTGGGATTAGCTCTTGCAACTAAACTCCTTGTGTTCTCCTCTACGGAAAAAGTTACCAGGACTCAGTTTTTAAACAAGAACATCTCACAGAAATGCTGCATTCACAAGGAAATCAACCCCAGACACCCAACTCCCTTCAGCAGGGATCTGCAGTAATACATTGTACAGGAGTGTTCTGATGTCTCTAAAGAGGAAAACAGAGTGGAAGTGTGTATTTAATGTACATTTTGCTAAAAACACTGCTCAGAGGAGTTTGAAAAGCTGACAGAGTGTTGTAGTTGTGAGGTATTCCCCCCCACTCGTGCTCCCTAGCAGCTGCTGTTCATTAGCCAGTCTCAGCAGAGCAGAGTTGTTACTAGCATTAGATAATCTCCAGTCATAAGAGTAGGCTAACCACCCAATAAACTATAAGGTACAGATGTAAATTCAATCTGCCTGTAAAGCAAAACACAAGTCCACATGGTTGTGGCTACTGGGGCTGGAAGGAGAGCCTGAATGTATCCTTCTGCTCAATGTGGATGAATGAGAAATTGCATGTTTTAAACTAATAAAGAAGGTGAGCAGAACTGGGAAGCAGGCACTGGATCTGTTTGCCCAGGCCATCCTAGCCAGCATCTTTTAGTTCAATCTGCAGCTTCTCAGAGCAGTAGGTGCAGTTTCCAGCTTTATGAACATTTTGTGCATCATCAGTAAATACTCAGGAGGGATTTTTGTCCTGGTGATTGTGATGATTTCCTTTGCTGCCTTTTTCCAAGCCCCCTGTCCTTGCCATCACTGCAGCTAGATATGCAGAAAACAAGCGTATGCCACAAAACCAGGGCACTGAATGCCCAGGACAGAGGTATTTCAGTCTTGGCATTTGAGTGTGCCCTGCAGGGAAATCCAGGCTTCTCCTATGGCATGTCAGTAGCCATGAACAAACATACTGTGCTCGGTTTGAGGACAAAGTATTTTAAATATTAATTCTCTTCAGCCTTTCTGCCTGAATGCCAGCTGCAAAGCTATTCAGTAAGGAGCTCAAAAAACAGTCACCAATGTAAGGCAGTCTTTCTTTAGAGGGCAAACAATTGCAAAAATGTGGACTTTGATAGCACCCTCATTTGAAATATCACAGGGAAAATATCTACAATACATTCCCAATGAGATTTAAGAAGTGAAGTGTCTGAAGTGTAAAGGAAAAAATATTCTTTAGGTCAACAGAGCCAGGAATAGTTCCTCTCCCATTTTATACAAGGAAGATTTCATTAGGCATTCCCTCCCCCTCCATAGTTCAACATCACCTCTAGTTAGTGAAAAAAAAATAAATGTAAAGAATACTGGTATCACCCCAGCAGCTAGATTGTGGTAATGAAGCAGGTTTTCACATTGATGAAGTGTCAGGTGGAACATGGGGATGTGCAGGCACCTGATAGTAGTCAGAAAACTGAGTGTGAAGAAACTTCAGTAGGGGCTGAACTGAGCTCTCAAAACTTCAGGGAGAAAATGTAAAATGCTGATGTCACACTATGCAGGGGACAAAGAGAAAGGCTGCAGCCTGCTCAACATAGCACAGAGGGTTTGAATGTCCCTCTGGAAGTCTTTTGCTTCACAAAGGGAGGGGGGGTTGTTTATTTTGAAGTTAAGTGTATTTGCCTGGAAATAGGATCTTTGTTACTTTGGAGATTATTGATTCCCGCTGCTAATTCCCTATTTGATGTGATAAGCCTCTTTATAGCATTCCATTTGTTTTGCTGTGGAAATATGTACAAAGCAACAACAGAAAAAAAGCTTATCGCTTTGTAGTCCAAATTTAGCCTCCAGGTAATTATGTGCATCTCAGTAACTTCAAGAGAAGAAAAGGCAGATGGGACAAGAATTCTCCTGAGTAAAAAATATTTTGTCATGCTTTTAGGCCACTAGATTTGAACCTAAAGATGATGATATAATTGTGGAATAATCTTATCTAATATATTTTCAAAATAACAAATATGCAGTTTCCTAAGGCACAGGGTTTTTTTATTTTAACCAGGTAAATAATTTAATCTGGTTTTGTTTTTAAAGCTAGACATTTTTACTATTTTCTATCTCTATGCTGCATGTTTTCATTGACATTCCATGAGATGCCAGGATTTTTTAAAAAATTGTTTCTGACCTTTGCTAATGCATAGAGGCAGAAGTTGGCTTTGGCAGTGAAGGTGTTAAATACACACCGGCTGGGAATTTGTACAATGGACAAATCGCTGGATAGGGTGGTGAAACATTACATTCTCTAGAAAGATAAGAAATTATTGTGCAGTTGGTGATGCAGATACAAAAGAATCAATGTTGTAAAACACGTGCAAAGACCTGGTCTGACCAGCAGGTATCCCATTAAATGGTGAGGAATGACTGGGGCACCTGCACCGAAGTTTGCAACACAGGTGCTGGGGAGAGTTCTCCTTGTAATCCACCTCAGTAGATTTGTGGTTGGAATCACTGTAGCAGTAGTTATTGGAAGGAGAGTTGTGTCTACTGGACTTGGCTGAATAATGGATTTTTTTTTTGCATTTGGTACTCAAATGGAACAAAATAATTAACAAGTGGAGTAGGGAAAACTGACTAAAAATAGCAAGTGCAGGCATAATTAATTTTTTTATTACACACTGAAAACTATCATTTCAGGTCAGAATTAAATATTGTCTAGTGCATTTTTAATGGTTTTTAAATTTTATTGGTTTTGAGAAAAGCGTATCTAGTGAGTTGGTTTTTTTCAGCTGAAACTACTAAGTTTGACCTCACCTTGCAGATAATTTCTGACCTTCTAGAACTCAATTTTCTTACCATTTTAGTTTGTCACAAACATTTCAGCCAGTCCTAATTCTTAATCTTCAATGAAAATTTTAGGCACAGCCCTTTGCAAAAAGTTACTACTATTTATCACCTGCCTTTCATGAAGTCTGGGGATCAGAAATCCCTCTGTCACAAATAATTAATTGCTCCTAAAGCTCTCAAATTTGTTTACTTCCAGGAATTTTCCACTTCAGTAACAAGACAAAGTATGGGCACCATGCTATTTCCTATGCATCTTTTCTACTAGAAACTGAAATATTGTGGTTTTGAATTGCATTGCCGACTTCTGTTACAAAAGCTTTTATTTAGAGTTCCGATATTGTGGCTGTTCCAAGTCACTGAGTATTTTAGCTTTTGATTTATTTAGCAGAAAGGGTGTTGAGTTGTTTTGGTTTTTTTTGGTTTTTTTTGGTTTTTTTGACATTACCAGTGTAAAGGGCCTTCTTGGAGATGAATTTTATTCTTGCACTGTTCATTTGCCTTTCTTCATGCTGGCACTGGTAACATGGTCTACAACAAACTAATATGGTGAGGAGGTATATGTGATACAGGCCAAGAGAGCTGGGGTTGTTCAGCCTGGAGAAGAGAAGGCTCCAGGGAGACCTTAGAGCAGCCTTACAGTGCCTAAATGGGTTTCTTAATAGAGATAGAGAGGGACTTTGTAAAAAGGCATGTAAAAAGCAGGGACAAGGAGGAATGGCTTTACACTGAAAAACAGTGGGTTTGGAATAAATATTAGTAAGAAATTCTTTTCTGTGAGGCTAGTGAGACACTGGAACAGGTTGCCCCAAGAAGCTGGGGTACTCTCGTCCCTGGAAGTGTTCAAGGCCAGGTTGGATGGGACTTTGAGCAGCCTGGTCTAGTGGAAGGTGTTCCTGCCCATGGCAGGAGGGTTGGAACTAGATAATCATTAAGGTCCTTTCCAACCCAAACCATTCTATGGTAATTCCTCTCTCTGTACTTTGAGTGGTCTGTAGCTGCTGTAGTAACAGAGGAGACTTTATTAATTGACTATGTATATGCTGAGATTGACATCAGCTTGCTGAAGTTCCCCACCCAGATTTCCTTCCTTAAAATGAACAGCTTTTTACATTTTGGATAGAGATTTTCCATGATGGTCACAGATTATTTGGACTGCCAGGCAAAGTTGGTTTATTTGTTGACATGTTTAAAATGTTCCTGGCTTGATATTTTAGGGTTACAGTTGTGTTAGTTCATATGTGAGTAAGAAGATAAGGTGCTGCTGCTTTTTTCATTAAACAAATTCCATACTGGCAGTGCTAGAAGTGCAACATACCTACTAATGCACAGGTCATGTCAGTCACTGTGGTCCACAGAGGCCCATCAAGGGGTCTGATCTTCAAGCTAACAAAACATAGGGAAGATGGTTCCTCCATGATGCGTTTCAGCCCTCAATCCTTCCTCAGAGCCAGCAGCTGCTTCTCAGGGTAGATTGCATTAAAGTTTGTGGCAGCAGATTTCTCAGAAGAGGATCCTTAGAAGAGAGTGTTGCTGGGAAAGATCACTGGGGCTTTAAAAGGTCAAGAGCTCTGGGGGGTGGGGCTGTACTTTCATTGTCACCCTCTCAGCCTCCCTCAGTGTTTTCTTCCCTGGTCCCCCAGAATTTCTTCCCACCTAAAGCATTGCTTTTTGTCTCCATCCCAAGGCCATGCCACATACACAAAGGAATAACTGTTCTATTCCTATATCAAATGTGTTCCAACATCCAAGCTTCCCTGAGCATCAGAAGCCAGGGTGGGGAAAATTCCAATAGAGAAGGGGATTCTGCTCTTCTGGCTCATACTTGAAGATGGCTTTGCTTCTAAGAGTGTAACTACCTTTTATTCACTGCTGTAAGTACATTTGTTCACAGAGACAAAGAGATATTACTGTAGAGAGATTTTGAAACAAACCATTCAATAATGCCTGTAGATAGGAAGCATATCTGTTCAGCTCAGATTGATTCTTTTTGGTGCCATTTTGCTCAAGTCATTCACAGATTGACCTTGAACTGTGAATTATGATATCTGTAGCTTTGTAAAATCAGCTCTTAATTCAATATTATCACATTTGGTGAAGCAAGTGTCTTCTCACAATGCTGTATAGACAACAGAAGGACAATCGCTAACATTTTAGAGCATTTTTTTCTCTATTACAATGGGTCCTAACATCCATCTGTTTTTTCTGGCATGCTTCAGATTTTCAACCAGCATTTAGTATATTTTTCACTCTGGATTTCTAGTACTCAAAAATATCCCATTTTTATTGTTCTAAAAATACATTCTTGAATTAGATACATACTAAATTCCCTCTTCTAAAAAAGATTGTTCTTTGTTTCCTACTGCAGTTGTTGGATATTTTGTTCTTGCGACTAGGGATAAGAGATTTGAGAAGTAATGCTGCAAAGCTTGGTTGGTATAACTATCTTAATTCAGCCATGCCTTTTTTTTTTAATCATTTAAACTTACGTGATCATATTTTATGTGAACAGCCAGCATTTGGCTGAGAGCTTTGACGTTAATGGAACAGCACAGTAATGAAACGGAGCAGGCTCCATTTTAGAGCTTGAGGTGTGAGGCATGGTCTTGCAATGTTCCATAAACCAGTAGGCATCTCCCAGTTAGTATTATTGAACACGGGGACAAAATCTGGATTTGCGTGTCTATTACTGCTTGGCATTATCTTTAGAAAAGAAAAGAAGTAATTCCTTGGGAAAATGCAGGTGTCTGCATTGTTATAGTGGTCTAATGGAAGACTGATGACCTGGCTGTGTCATTATTCACAGTGTTTCTAGTCAGAGTTATAGGGCTATCTAGTAATTGCTTCATTTCTTTTAGCAAAACACAGAGTTCATGGCCCAAAATAATTCTGCTTTATTTGGGTATTTTAAAGAAATTTGTTCCATATATGATGAACAAGATTTTAACCTTATGCAACCATAATGAATTGTCAAAATCTACATTTTGAATATGATTTTCTTTTCCCACAAGACCTACTCTGGGCAGACAGTTCTTTCTCAGGAAGCTTGTAACTTTCCAAAGAATAAATCAAAATCATAAAAATTCAATCCCTCAGTAAGCTGAACCAGAAAAAAATGGCATCATTTGAGCCATGACTCAAGAATAGATTCACATGATCTAAAGAATGGGAAAACAAATTGGTCAGTTGTAAGAGTTTTAAACAAAGAGCCAGCTTGGTTATATTTCTCACTATACACAAATGCTTGAGCAAGCAGAAAATTTGCTGATTAGTTTTCCCAAAAATCCTCGCTGCAATCTAGACTAATCGGAGCTTTAAAGTCTATATTGAAGCTGTTTCTCAACACAAAATCAAGTCTGGGATAAGGATAATTTTGGGGGGTAGTAAATGACTGCTTAGAGCCTGAATTAAAGTCTGATGAATAATTTCAGTTGTAAATCTGATTTTCCTGTAGAGCCCAGCTGGAAACACAACTGCAGATGTGTTATGGGAAATATAATTTGGTTGCCTCGCATTCCAGACTGGTCTGTACTTCTTGCAGTGCACTAATGCTGAGCAAAAGCATTGCCTCTCTCCTTAGGGTTATGGGACTGTTGTAGCTATCCTGGATCAAATGGCAAGGGAATGCAATCAAAAGTCCAGGGAAGACACTGGGATGCTAAAGCAGAAGCAGTACCTTGCCAGTAAGGCACTGGCAGAAAGTACTTTTATCTTCAATTGAGACTTAGCAGTTTTTTAGACTTTCACCAAAAGCAAACACTTCCTACCAAAATTGTCTTACTGGTTCTCTGTTAAACCGTCCCAGTGGTGCTTCACCCATTTTCCTAGGGATGAACAGGCATCTCTGCCCACGTTGGTCTGCTTTAGTCATTGCCTGGCTTCCTTACAGCTGCAGAAGCATCACCATCTCCCAGAGGCTGAATATTTTAAATCAACAGGGAAGTGGAGAGCAGGCATTACATGATAACTGAATCGTGGCAAACACTCCTTATGGTTTTATTGCCCTAATTTCTCAGGAAAAGGAGTTATAAAGTGTATTATCATGACTGATACCAGGAGACTTATCATGCTTACCTGTGAGTAAGCTTAAAGAAAGTAATAATCCTACAGATTAACAAACATGTTAATGGAGTGTAGTACAAGAATTTTATTGGTATAAAACTGTTACACTTGCTTCTTTGGGTAGAGATTTTCTATTTAATATGCCTTCAGTTTATTCTCTCATTGATAAAACTGCATTTAATCCCATTTTATAAATCCTGTTTAGGAGAATGATAGTCCTCTGTAGACTCTACAGTCTGGCTGTCAAAATCTGGGTTGACACTTCAGAGAAAGTGAACCTCCAGGCTTACAATGATTTTTTGCTCATTGTGCAGTGATGTAAGGAAAGGAGGTAGTTCATTCCTACCCTCTGCTACCAGTTAACTGGTAGAACAAATACAAGATTTTCTTCTCTTCTATTTTTCTCTGAATTTTCTGTACATGGCATGGGAGTGCAAAGAGCCTCTGACAGCCTTTACTTCGTCAATTCTGCTTTGCTATCAGCATTATTATTATTGGGAAAGACGAAGTAAATTAAGACTCATTACTCTCATTGAATTTTCCTCATGTGGAATTATTTTGTTGATGTAAATCAGCACAGTTCTACTGGCTTCATTCATGCTCATTTATGTCAACTGAAGAGCAACATTGACAGATAGTTCTTTGTAGCAGCTGGCTTCTCATGTGGCCAGCTCAGATTTACTGCTCTGTTAGAGCAATGTCTAGGGTAGTATGAACCCAGTTGCAGCTGATTAATAACATTTGCACATAGAGAATTAATTCAGAAGTTGCTCCAGAGGTTATGCCCCACTGTGCTCAGAAGTTATTTTACATCAGGGTGACTTAAGTCATGAGGAACAACTGTGTGAGCATGACTTGGCTCAGAGATTCCTTGGGGATATTCTGGACATCTCAGCATCCTGCTGTGTGTCCTGTCATGTCCACCAGTCCTGTTCATGGGTCCCACACACCAGATGTCACCATTCAAGCACTGGAGAGCTGCTAAGTTCTGCTTTCATGTCTGCAAACACTCACAGTTAATAAGCCTGCCAACTGTGTGAGGAATCATTTTCCAGCAAGCCCTGTGTTATATCCAGCCATTATACTTGTGCGTCACCCCACACTAGGCTCTTAAATTCTCTTCTCCTCTGGACAGAGTCAAAGATAAATTCCTGGTACACAGAAAACACATATACCACAACATCCTGCTCACACAACAAGCTGGATGGCATGAACCAGCTTTTTCTTGGAGCTCATCCACAGCAAAACAAGAGATCAAGGAGAAAAAACCCATGACTCCTGGTAGAGGACAGCCTAGGCAGCCAGGAGCACCTCACTTCAAAGGTGCTGCCAGACAAAAGGGCTGCAAAAATCTGAGCCGAGGCCCCACAGGGGGTTGGCTGCTGTCCTGAGAGTTCTCGGGGAGTGGCCACACTGCAGAGCAGGGTAAGTGTCACTGTGTACTTCATTTAAGTGTTTTGCCATGCCCAAGGAGATGTTTTTCCTTTTATTGTTCCTGCAGAACACTAACACATGGAGCAGAAACTTTTTATTCTGAGTTCTCGGTTTGCTGGGGAGGGTCCAAACAGTAGCATCCATCAGTGAAAATGCTGCCTTTCTTTCCTGTCCCTGAGGAGATTACACCCAGACCAGCCAATATTTTAGATCTACAGCAACTGATTTTGCATGATTGTCCCTTCTGGCCCTAAACTCCTACTTATCTGCCATAATGTGACCAGCCCAGCCCAGAGCAAATTCAAAAGAACAAACAAACAAAAACACCCAACAAAATAAGCCTCACTATACACTGTCCTTATGAAGAACTGCTCAGCTCTTATTGTCTAACACAAGGAGTGTGATTTGAGAAGTAATGCTGTATTTGATCATGCAGAGAATTTATTCAGAAAATTGGTTTGCTGTCAAGTTTATCTTTGTAAATGTGAGAAAGCATTTTATTTTTTACTGACAATCGCATTGGATATTATTTTTTCAGTGAAATCCCAGCAAAGCTTTCCTTATGTCACCATAAATCTTAGGAAGGTTTCCTTTGTAGTAAAACCTTTGTCACAGTGTATTTGCAAAACTGTTGTAATCAATATTGCAGAAATGTATGGAGTATGAACCAAGAAATACATTGTAAAGCACAAATTATAAAAATCTTTCCCATCCTCTTGAACGCCTGAAGCGTATTGCAAAACTATATAGATGGCACAGTGAAGGTCAGGCATGTTCACACATGAACATTCTAAATACAGAAAGTGCTGTTAGAGGCCGTTACTTGTGGAGGTTTGTCTCCCCTTTCCCTTGGTCAGACACCTGCACTCACTTAGTTTGATGGAACAGCCAGAGTTACCTTTCTGATCAACAGCAGCACCACACATCTCCCTCCATCCTTAGTTTGCACCAGCAGATCCACTCTTTGCTGTGGCACCAGGTTCCTTCCTCACCTCCATTTTCTCCCATTTATTCCAATTGTGCTGCTAATGAGACACCTCTTTCCTGACCTGTGGCCTCCTGACTGCCTCATGCAGCCCCTGTGATGTTAAATGAAATAAGGCACAGCAGCAAGCCAGCAATCAAACTACTGAAATCAACCTGTGCAAGCTAGGTGGGCTTCATTAACAACTTTTTATTCTGGGCAGGATAGGAAAGAAGGCAGAAGAGGAGAGCTATCACCACTGATGTTTGCCAAGGTCAGAGCTCTATGCTAGAGATGGTTTACTTAAAGTAAGTGTGGAAGAAAAAAACTGTGTCTTTGCAGCCATAGTAATAAAGCAAGAGCTGCTAGTGTTTCTTGATTTACATTATCAGTAACTAGTATCAAGATTTTCAAAGATTAACAGAGATGTCAACAGTTATTCAACATCTGGCAAGCCTAGAAATTAGGCAGCAAGAAACAAGAGCTTAGATGGTCCTGTTCTGAGGAGCTGGTAGAGGTCATTGTTAGCCCCAATAGTTTGGGGGCAGAAGTCACTGTAACAGCATGAGACAGAATTAAATTAAATGAGCAAGAGACCATGAAAAGAAATAATTGTGAGAGCTTGGAAGGGAAGGGCTGTGGAAGGGGCTGGGTTTTTTTGAAGAGTTCATCAAGGAGGGACTTACAATGAAGGAGCAGGAGCAGACTCAGACAGTCCCAAAGGATGAGGGAAATCAGAATGTAACAGCAGTTCATGGAGATGAAAGCAGACACTGGTGCTGGAGGCCAGGAACCTCCATGGCTTCTCTTCATGACCTTCTTCATCCTCCAGTGCTGCTTTACTACTTGCACTGTAAGGACTAATTAAGATTTTGTTCCACTACAAAAATACCTTGGTTTTTCCTACTACCTAAGTCACATTATTAGAAACTTGGGATTATAAAACTCCAGAAGTGATTGGTAGTCCATGAATTAATCTATCCAAAGTGGCATGGCTTTTTCTGCTGTGCATCACTTAAAAGTGGCAGTCACCATTTAGGCAGGAGTACTCTGCAGACTGAAAAGGGTGGATAATGGGATCCACAAAGTAATTTGACTCTTGATGGAGAACACAGGTAACCTTGGCTGGCTTTCACTTGGGGCCCTACCAGACAGTGTGGGGAAGAATCCCATGGTCTATAGGTCCTGAGCAGCACAGGTGTAGCGGGTGCAGATAATACCAAGGGCAACTTGGAGAAAATCTCTGTCCTCCCATGTGGAATCAATGACATGGTAACATGCAGTGAAAGCTTAGTTTAAATGCATATACTTCATGGCAGGTACCTCACTAAACACATGGAAGATGTGATCCTTGTTGCAAATCACTTCTGTAAGTAGATAAAACTTCTGCCTTCTGTTAGAAATGTCCTAGTGTGAACTGTTCATGACAGAACAGTTATCTGTGTCCTTCAATCCCTGTTTTCTTGGAAAAGGGAGGACTTTTGGGGAGGGTTTTTTCTTTCTCCTTTTACTATGATGTTTGTTTCTGTAGAAGCTATCCACATGCTGGATGTCTGGAGTTCATCCTGAACATCCCTCTGATGCATCCTCTTGAAAAGCATCATGGCATGGGGGATTAAAAACATAATACGGTTCCTGCAGACACGTATGGTGGGGCTAAAAGTGGCAACTTTTTCTTTTTTGGTTCTCATGTGATTCTAGAAATGAAGTAGTTTTAATTGCTTCACAGTCCTAAGGCAAAGTCTCCCATTAGCCACAGCTACTGTACCTTAAAGGTGGTAATAGCAAGCACTTGAATAGCACTTTCTGTCTTCAAAGTACTTTGCAGACATTCTTTACTTCTGAATTAAGGATCAGTTTTTGTCCCTTTTAACACTTTTCTAATGAGATAAATGTTCAATCTGCTTTGAGAAAGGGACAAAGCTCCTGACTTCAAATTCTACACTGAAATAGGGCTGTGTTCTGCTGGTTTATTTTCATGGTGTAAAGTGCCCCCAAAGGACATATGGCTGGTATCACCTCTGCTGGTGGAAATCTTCAGACTGTAAAATCAGGTGCCTGTAAATCTTCTGTCTTCAAACACCTGGTATAGGAGATGGGCTCCTACCTAGTGCTTGTTCAGCCCTGTGTTCTGCACACAGTGTGAGGGGCAGGGGTCTTGAACTGGCACACACATGAGCTCCTGACTCTGGAGAAGGCTGGGGATGCATGTGTACCGCAGCTTAGCCCCTGTGTGGTGAGGAGCCATTGTCAGACATCTCTTGTCCAGCCTTGAAGAGCCAGCTCCATTTCAGGGAGCTGCTGCGCCCAGGGTCGGGGGAACATTCATTGCAGAAGATGAAGCCATGCAGCATTCTTATAATTTCCTATCAGTGCCCAGTAACCAATTACTCACAGGGAAACTGGTCCAGTTGACAGAGGCTGGGGCCCTCAAGTTGGAAACATCTCTGAGTGACCAAGTCTGAAGGAAGAGAAGGCTCTGTTGTGTCATTGGTATCACTGACAAAACACCCATTGACTTGGATGAGAGTATGAGGATGCCCAACAGTGCTGACTTCTGATGTCACCTCTCTGGTCTACTTTGTTTTGCAAAGACTCTTTTGTGCTTGCTCTGTATTCTGAATATTCAGGTCATTCCTATGTATAGAGCCCCCATCTGTAATTAGATTGTGGGGTTTGTTGACCCTATTATGTACAAGTTGACTGGCAAGTCACACTGATCCTGATCCTTCAATATAGGATTTAATAAAAGCCACAAGAGGAGGAGGAGGGTTGCTATTGTTCTGCCCTCAGTGCTGCCAAACAGTCCCTTGTTTTTCTGTGTCTGTGTGTTCAAACTCTGTGTGAACCAATGGGGCGCAGTCAGGAGGCTGGCGAGAGGGCAGCGACAGGGTTAGCTGGATCCTAGCTAGAAATACTTGTGCAAGTCAGGAAGCAGGCATGGAGGGAAGGAAATTAAGTGGAGACATCTGTGTGGCTTAGCTTTCAGCAGCTCTGCCTGGGGTAGGGGTGGGAGAGTCATGCCTAAGATGACATAACGTATTTTGTCTTTCGTGGGTTGGAAACAGAGGAAACTGCGAAAGCAAAGCATGGTGTGTGTCACGCATGGTCCAGGCATACCAAGTACATAATGGAGCAGTGTCAGTGCTTTCTGTTCTGCCTTTCACACCCCAAAGTGACTCTACAAGACAGAGAACTGAGGAGAATATGATATGGTCCAAAAACTGATCTTGGACTTTTTTCGCAGACGACTGAGCCAGAGGCCAACCGCTGAAGAATTGGAGCAGAGGAACATACTGAAACGTAAGTCCTGATTCTGCTGACATTTAACCTGAAGCCAGATAATCTGGGTTAGATTTCATATACATTTGGTGTTTTTTATAAACATCAGCTATTCTCTGTAAGCATCACTGATAATAATTAAAAATAATAAAGGGCATCGTAAGTGCAAATAAGCGTGGAAGTCTGTAACAACATCTAGATCTGGAGAAAAAGTTCTTTAAAATGAGAGTCAGTAAATTCACAAGAACAAACAACCTATGGAGAAAAAAATCCCATGTCTTGAATGGCATTCCAGACACGTCAGGGGGTCAGTCATCCTGAAAAGCCTCCTTTGTGCAGCACATATATAGATGAGCATCCTATTGTAAGTTAGTAAAGACATTAGGGCATACCTCAATTAGATTTCCTAAAAATCTTCACAGCAATCTATGCTAGCTGGAGCCTTTATTCAATTTAAAAAAGAATCCAGTGTGACTCAGGATTATTCCCGTGAATTTCTACCTTTAAATCAGCCAAAATTTTGCTGGTAGAGCCTCAGCCTATGTTATTTTAAAGGGACAAAATACCACTCAGAAATCCTGAACCAAGTTAGTAGATACATTGCCACTGACTTTAAGGGAAGCTGGACTGAGTCCAATTTTCATAACCTCATGAATGAACAGGAAGAAAATTACAGTTTCTTTACTTCTATGGAAGTGTTTTGAATATTTAAAACAAAAAAAGCTGTTTATCTAATTGTTGTTATTTTGGAAGCAAAAAAAAAAAAACAACAAAAAAAAAAAACACCAAGTTCTTCCCCTTTTAAGTTAGTAAATGCATATTTCCAGGAAAATTTCAAAAAAAATTACTACAGAAAAAAGTATTCCAAAATAGCACCTTATACATAATGTCTCCTTAGGTAGGTCCATAATTCACCTTCTCTTGTTTGAATAGCTGCATTTTATAGAACCATAAAAACGCGGTAGCAGAAGATTAATTCTCTGAAAATCAGCAGAATTCATTTTTCAAATACTTCAAAATCAAATTCTTAGCAGATTAATGATAGAGTTAGTGCCCAACAGGGTCTTTTCACCTGTTGATGTTATTACATGTGGCAGTCAGAGAGAGAGAGACATCACTATGAATGCAAAGAGGAGAAAAGACCAGACAGCAGAGCGGCATGAGCAAGCCTGAGGCTGCTGCAAAAGCCATTTGTTTGGGACCAGCCCTCTCTCAATAACTGTGCTCCTACTGTCTACTCCTAACTCCAGTGACTGACTGCTGGAGGAAGTCAGGGGCAGAACCTGGGGATATATTTGGCACGTCCAGCTGTGATTGTCTCACCAGGGTGTAGCAGAACGGCAGGAGAAGGGGGGACCTGCAACGTGACTGATGTCAGGCACAGAGCGACAGAGGCCATTTTTCTGGCAGCTCATGTTGTCATCCTGGGACCTCTGAATAAACACATGTCAGGCACCACCTGGCACTGGTGCATGACCAGCAAACACTGCCCTGGCACTGGGGGAGGTGGGGTCTTGGGCACCTGCTTTGAACCAGCATCAGCAGAGAGCAGCATCTCCAGTGCTGGGTGCCTTGCAGACATTCCTAAAGGTCGTGTTGCCAAGCACAGCAGTCACAGAGCGCCTTAACAGTGTCTTACATTTCACAGGAATTACCCCTTGAGTAACATCCGTTTCTTTTTTAATTGAATAAAGGCTCTTAAATGACATGGATATTTGAAAATATTAACCTGATTCCAGAACCATATTGTATTTCCTAAACTGAATTTTTGTAGCTTGCTTTAGCACAGATCTGCCCCAAAACATATGTGTCTTGGTAAACAAACAGCTTCCTAATTACAGGGAAGAGTAATGTGGTATTTCCAAGGCATTCCAACTTTTGGTGAACCACAGCAGGAAAGAAAAAAATTAAATTTGTTACATAATTTTAAAATAAGAAAGCATAAACATGGTCTACCCCTAAACAAGTAAATATAAATATTTTCTGGTTTCTACATAATTTTCTAGTTCTAATTTCTAATTTTCTGTCATTTCTCTAGACTTCTGAGAAGGAGCATTATAATAAATATAATGGAGTGTAGGAAAAGAGAGACTCAGGAAGTACTAATAAAAAGAGTATCAATTCTCTGCATAAGCAGGTCAAGCAATTTATGAAAGCCCAGCCCAGAGCACGCACAAACACAAAAGAAAACCTACCAAGCTCTCAAGTAGACTAAACAGGACTTTCTCTGCAGTTAAAGCTGAAATCTCCCTGATGAAAATGTGTCTGGTGCCATGATGTTCCTATTACATGTGTAGCTGCATTGCTGCCCATGCTGATGGGAAAAAATGAGGCAAAATGTGGTTGGACAGCCAGTCTTTATAGATTAATTGA
Source organism: Vidua macroura (assembly GCF_024509145.1). NCBI lineage: Eukaryota > Metazoa > Chordata > Aves > Passeriformes > Viduidae > Vidua > Vidua macroura. The sequence continues at coordinate 65,981,731 of NC_071571.1, read as the reverse complement.
ATGCTTCCTAGGTCTGTGCTGCTGCAGTAATTATGAGTTATCTTTGCAAGGGCAAAGCATCCATTGCCAAGTTCTGCTTCTTGCTGATAGCAACAGTGAAATCACAGCAGCCGCAGCAAGGAAACAGAGCAGAGACAACTGGTTCTTGTAGGGTCTCCTTCACTGAAGTATATCCCATTCACTGACTCATATTTAGGTCAAGGGCATGGAGTGGGAGGAGTCGAGGCCTGCAGGGTTAGTTTGAAGACTAAAGAACACTTTGCAATTACACTTGCTGTCCAAGTGTATAGGGAAAGATGCCTCAATCCCCCATCATGCACCACCCCTGTGCCACTTCACAGGTGGATAAAAATAATCCAGTTGTCAGCCTGGCACATTCAGGTGTGCCAAAAATTATGGTTAGGTGGGTTCTGAATGCCTCAAACTGTATTGGGGGACATTTCACATCAGCACAGAAATCAGGTATGAAAATTGTACCTACGTCACCCTGACACACAGGTTTGGAGAAAGAGAATCTCCTGAACATGTAAGATAAAATAAAGCATCAGTTCTGTAGCTTCTCAAGATTGTCATGACTTAACTTCAGAGAAATAGGCTAAAACAAAGTCACTTTCTAGTTTTGAAGGAGAATGTATTCCTATTTTCCAGCTTTTACCTGCCTTAAGTCTTAAGCCTGCCTGGCTGTCTCTGAAAGTGGGTGGCTGGGCTGAGAGTGAGGAGAAGAGAAAAATATCAGATGCCAAGGACAAAATTGAATAGCCATTACTAAGGCTTATGCTAACTCCTTGGCTGCTTGCAGTTCTACCCTGACTCTGTGCGGATTCTCTTTAGTTAGTGCTGTGTCTGAAAGCAAGCATTTGCAGGACCAGCTCCTCCAAATTTGAGACACAAAGGGAAGAAAAAATTGCTAGAGGATCAATTGCTAGAAGAATATCCAGCCCAGTAGGGACAGAAACCATTGAAAAAGGAAAATTACATTTATCAGTGTAGGTACTCCAGTGACTGCTTAAAAAGACAGTTGTGATTCCCTGTTGTCTTATATTCTTTTTAGTCCCCTACTAGTTTCCTTCCTTCTGAAAATATAAGCAGTATTTTTGGTAAAATGGCACTTAAAGATCATAACATCATAACATTGACAGGTTCTTTGTCCATGTTGGTGGAGATTTCCCATGCCTAATGAAGTCAGTGAGCAGTTGTGATAGCACTGTCAGCTCTACTGTCCTGAGCAGAGGGAAACTTGGTTTGCAGCCTAGCCCTCCTCACCTGCTCAAAGGCTTCTGTGGGCTCTAAACCTTAGGTCTCATTTCTGTGTTGGGATAGCCCCAGTTTTCTAGTGAGAGTGCTGGCTTGTGCTCTCACAGATGAAGAAGCTATGGCTGGTGGATTTTTACTGCTGCTCTGTAGGAGATGCCTGTTCCATCTACAGGATCAACAGAGAGGAACGCGGGATGCCCCCTTGAGTTTAGTGCAGTCCAAAGTTTAACAATTTAAATTGAGGCACCTATCCTCAGCTGGCCTTTGAGGTCCATAATGTCCCCTGCAGAGAGTTATTCCTGCCTGAGCTAGTCCTAGCTGAGCAAAAACTGGATCCCAGCAGGGGCACAGAATGCTTACTGGAAAAGCTGATGAGTTGTGTTTGCTCTCACCTGTTATGTACTGGTATGATTGGAGTAAAGAGCATTTCAGCCATCAGTGAAGCAGTGGAGACAGATCCTAACTGATCAAGTAGCTGAGTACCTGGAAGCCTGGGATTTTAGTGACTTTTTGTAAAGGTCAATGCAAAAACAATGCATGACAGCCTGCTCATAAATTGAAGAAGAGTTAGTGTACTCAAATGTGATTGAGCTCTTGAGGGAGAAGAGTTAAGGCATGCCCTGGTAAGAACTTGTAGCACGTGATCTTTTGGCTTAATGTTGAAAGGTAATTCACCTAAGATGCGCTTTTATGCTCCAGTGTGATACTTTGAAGGTTCATGATGGAGGGACACACTCTCCTTAACTCTGCTCATGCCATGGGAAGTTGCACAATTTGCCTGGCACCTCTATTCCAAAGGGTTTTTTCTATTTTCTCCAAAAAGTAGCTGCAAGAAATTATTCTGCAGATGGAAAAAAAATGCAAATGTTTCTTTTCCAGTCATTGACCTTGCAGAATCCAAGCCTATCGTAGCTGAGCCCCCTGAGGCTGCCAGGCCTGTGGGCAGGGAGATAACATTTTTTGAAGAGCTGGCTTGCTGCCCAGCCCTTCTAGAAAGTGACACGCATGAAGAGGTGCCAACACAGGGAAAGGAAGGAAGCTGTAGATGTTTCATGAAGTGTGTGAAGAAGCGCAGTAGCTACGGATCGAGGACATTCACCAGCCCCAGAGGGACATACTGTGCATCAGAGAGGTCCTGAAACATTAATACACTTACTGATGGAAAGGCTTATTTTGTTGCAAACGGTGCATGCCTGATGAGTCCACAGTCTGAGATACTTGTAAATCTTTTACAGCCCGGAATGAGCAAGAGGAGCAGGAGGAAAAACGAGAGATTAAGAGAAGATTAACACGTAAGGTGAGAAGCAACTTTGATCTTATTATGGCACTGCTGCAACTTTCTCCCTGCTCCACAGCTGTTTGCCTTTTTCCTTTCCTTCAGCACCATTTTCAAAAGTAGAGCGTGAAACAAGTCTTACAAAAAAATCTTTAAAATAAATCAGCAATGTTGCAGGTTGTAAGTCCACAGAGAGCAAAGAAAACCACTTTGGTAGCATTTCAGAAAGGAAAAAAGATCTAGTCTTCATAACTGAAGGAGTTTTGAACAGTGAAGGATAGAGATCAGCATTTACAAGGACCAGTGCTTCTTGTAAATATAATGGCTTCTGTAGCCATTACAGAGAGCAAAGTTAAAGCAATGCTGATTTGAAAATTCCACCAAAAAAACCCTCATAAAACTGGAAGCTAAACATTTTCTGGTAAGGGAGGTTGTCAATTGAGGCATTTAAACTAAATAGAGACAAGCATTTAGGAAAAAGCATATAGTGCAGAAAACAATCTTGTATTGGCAGGGAAGGACAAACAAAACAGCATCGCTTGATTCAAAAGTCATTTACTCTTAAAACTGAAGAACAGTAATTTCAGATGTACACATTCAGTTTTGCAGCTGGCATAAATGTCTATGGATGCCCAAACATACGCAGTGAACAATCCATCCTGCTATTGCAGATTGACCTTCTTTCAGCACAGACATATTTCCTATCTCCAAGGGTAAAGAAAGCCCTCTAAAAACTCACACGCTTGTGAAGCAGCACCATTCCCTTTCTGGTTTTGTCTTAGTTTTTTTGACCTATGTGATCACAGCTTTCATGGTATAAATATTAACAAGGAAAGGTCTCTAAATATATGTGGAAAAGTTACATTCTGAGAACTGAATTGCTTTCTACCACGGTTAAAAATCTCATGCCTTATTCTCAGTTCATGTAAATAGGTAGAATTCCTGGTCACCAGTGAGGGGATACTGCTGTTTTCTGCAGGAGCTAGAGAGCCATAATATTGTTTGTAAAACACTTATATTCCTCACCACAATGACAGGGATGATTTTGCATTCCCTCTTAGCACTGCCTGAAAGAAAAGATCCTAACTGCATTGCAGATGTTTCATGGAATTGAGGCTCTGCACAAAGGCTGGAAATACCATTTTACCAGGCTTTCAATTTCCCTGTACACTGAAGGGTAAACATGTGCAGGAATCCATTGCAGAGCTTGATGCCATTTGAGGAGCAGCTGTAATAGATACAGAGCAAAGCTCCCCACTCCCAGTGTGCCATCTAAGAAGCGAGGGCTTGCTGACTGAGCCGGCACCATCGCCACACAGTTCCCATCCTTCACTATCCTGTAGGAAAGGTGCAGAGCACAGGAATCATCTGTCGCAGGCAGAGGCCACAGCTCAGCAAAAGCACCCAGGCTGCCTCTGCTTCAGAGCCTGCTTCAGTGTCTGCTCCCTAAAACCTCAGCAGTTTTCTGGGAGATTGCTTGCTTTGTCTTGTTTGCACTTTTATGTAGGAACAACAGGGAAAGCAGCATCAGTCCAAGGCCCTGGCATTTGGCTCTTTAATGTTCATAGCCCTGTTCCTGGTCGCATACCTTTTAGTCTTTTTTTTTTGGCTTCCACTCTTAGTAAAGATTTTTCTCCTCCACATTTCTGAGGTTGATAGCAACACGACTTAACATTGTTTGATTTGGATCATCTTTTTAAACTGTTGTAAATAGTTCCAGTGACACAAGTAATTTTAATGAAAGAACTGCAGGGCTGATCTAACAATAGATTTTGTTCTCACCTACCAAACATACCATCATAAAATCTCAGAAATCACTGGAGAAAAGAAGTGAATAAAGAGTGCAAGTGTTTTAGATAACTAGAAATGCCAACCACTGAGTGAATCCTGCAAAAATAGTTGTTATTCCCCAGCTGTGTCTTTCATGAGCCTGTCCCAGATGTGTCGTTGTGTTTACGGCAGAGTGGCAAGCTCCTTCTGTCCGTTTGTACTGAAGTCTTAGTACCAAAGGATTTAAAATCCCAGATCAAGCAGAAGTGTAATTGAACGCAGCAAGTGTGTTGCCCAGCAGCCCTTTCTGTTTGCACTGAGTTTTCAAGCACACATGTGCCCACAGGGTAAATCCAACATGAGGAAACTCTGCCATGTTGCCTCTTTTGGAAGCGTGTGAAGCTGGGATAAAAGAAGGGAAGTGGGTTCTGTAGAAGCCACTGATGAGACTTTTGACCTTGCACTACAGAAACTGCTACTGTCCCCAGTTGTTTTGGTGGCAACATTCCAATTCCAAGGGAAGAACCCACTCCATCCATAAAAAAGCTATTCGTAAAATTCCGTCAGCAGTGACATTTTGTTACAGTGTTATGATGATAAGTTGTAACATGACATGCTGTAATAAGTAAGATTACCTTGCTAGGTCTAGATGCCTTATTAAAGTCAGCAATAAATATCCAGTTGAATTCATCATCTGGACAGGCAATTTCTAAAAAAAAAGAAAAAATTCTAAAGAAATCAGGTGACCTATAGCGAGCTGCCCCTTTTAGCATTTTCCATCCTCTCCGACTCATCTAGTTCCACATTAACTGGGGTGAGGAATAGCTACCATTCAAATAACAAAATGAAGGACATGCTGTTGGCTAAGTTTTTCAGCAGTTCATGTCCCTCCTGCCCAAGGAAAGAGAGTAGGAGCATGTTTGCCTGTTACCTGAGATGCCCAGCCCCCTGTCCTCTCTCTCCCTGCCCCTCAGGCCCACCAAGCACCTTTGGGCACGCTGACATGCGTCATTTGAGTGGAAGGACATGCATTAGGAAGGTTTTTTCTCTGAGCACTGGTCTTGACCTCCAGCCCATTCAAAGAATATTAATGTGCAGAAGCCCTGTGGAAGTGTTGCAGATGGGTCACGTCCACAGAGAGATCTGGGCCCCCATGAATTACTACCAAGAATGTATCTTCTCTGAACTATGACAAACTTGGCCAAGGACCAAGGCAATTAACACAAGCCTGAATGTCCCCTGAGGACTTCAATTATGGAGAGAGAATCATAGCCTGGATTAACAGAATATGTTACAAATCACTTGCAAAGTGGAATAGAACTTTTCCTACCTTCTCTTCTCTTAAATGGCACCATATTTCCCAATCCCCAGAGCTGTTTACTGCTTCCTATCCCCCCACTGCCAATAACTTATTTTTCTCAGAGGTCTAGTTCCAAAAGGAAATCTCTCAGAGCTGTAATACTGACTTTCAAATTGAAGAGGTGTGGCTGTTTCTTAAAATCCATGCAATAGTTTGAATTCTTTGTTCCTGTTAAATTCTTGCCCCAGTCCAATTTAAATGCCCTGTTCACTGATGCCTCTCTGGGACATGTCTCCCCGGCTTGAAGATGTTCAAGCTTTTCTTTAACTGACATTCACTGGCTTGCATCAGCAAAGGCTGTTGAAAATAATGAACTCTTGAGAGAGGTGGGACTCATCAGAGAGAGGTGAGAGAGAGACAGCTGGGAGGAGAAAGGTCAGAGAAGAAGAAAAGGTTAGTGGCTAATTTGGATAAACTGCATTTATAGTCAGAGGGAAAGGTCTTCAGGGCATTTTCATCACATCCTGCTCCTAAGTCTTTACTGCAGAAGGTGGGGAGCAAAGGAGGGGGACGGCTGCTTCTGGTTAGTGTTTGTAATTTTTCAGCTTGTTTTCTTCTTTAAATAACAACTGTAACATTTTAATGAGGAAGCAGAGCAGGCAGTGATGACATGTAAGATAAGCTTCCTTGTGACTGAAGTGGAGCAAACTCAGCATTTTGCATTTGACTAAATCCTAGGACCAGACAGGCAAGAGCCAGTCTACTTTACCTGGTGGGGGTGCTTGGGTTTGCTTCATTTCACACGCCACGGATAAAGGCGGGGGGTGTATTAAACCTTCCCTTTCAATTGCCTTAGTAAAAGCCTGCAAAATGCCCATTTGTATCTACAGCGCTCCAGAATATACAGAAGAAAATTTGAGCTCCTGTGACAAGGCATGAGAGATCCTGTCCTCATTTACTGCTCTTGCATTAATACAAATCCATTTATTTTGAAAGGGAATTTTACCCTGGTTCACACTCATATAATTAATCACTCACCATAGAATTACCCTGCTACCTCAGCTCCCAGATCTTCACAAACAGGTAAATAGAAATGTAAATGCCCAGGTAATGTGCACAGAAAAAGTCCAGACACCCTCATGCACGTACATCCCTTTGACATTAGCTGAAGCAAATTAAAAAGAGTCAGTAAGAACCCCTTCTCCCTGCTTGGAGTACTACACCTTGTGCAGACAATTGCATGGTGCCCTTGGCCATGTCCTTGTCCTGTAATTTTTGAATGTGCCCTATTCTTTCTGCCTGTTATAAGAGCTTGTTCTCAGGTGTTGCTCGATAAGGACTCTGTAGCATTAAACAGTTTAGACCCAAGAGACCACAACTCACAGGTCATGAAAATAAACTGCAAGGTGAGATCTCAGATGAGCTGTGCCCTCAGCTTGGACACACATTGAACTGACACCTGCAGTGGGGCTGCTTACAGTCTGTCCTGCAAAGCTGGTTTCCCAGCTATTCGAGAGTTAAGGGAGCTCTGGGCAGCCCAAACATACTGCAAGACTCTCACACCTAGAAGGTCACAAGAAATCTCTGCAATGCTATGAGAAGGCGGCAGAGAAAGTTGTTAACCATTCAAATAATGTAGCCCTTAATTAATGGCTTTTATAAAATCATTTAGCGTGGTTGTCTCTCTCGTTACACTTAGTATGATCAGATTGGCACTTTGGTTTAATATACTGAATATATTTTGTGTGCATGTATTTATATATGGAAATAGATGTAGATTTATGGCTACACATGAGCTATGTGATACCAGCCATGGCTTTCAGGACTCTTTCACAGCCAGAGCACTGGCACAAAAGTCAGTGCATCTTTTTTCCATTCTCATTCCTGTTCTCCAGAGCATCTCACAGGCAGGACATTAGTGCAGCTCTGCAGACTCTCCACATGAGGTGTTTGAACCCAATTTGTGTGTGCTTGCTCTGGGATGCTGGTGTAAGGAGAGCAGCCCCACTGCCGCCTCCCATCACAATCATCTTTTCTAAACAGGGAAGAGAAAGACAACCAACCATGCCAAGAACAAACACACAGGCTTACAGCCAGATGCGGAGCTCCACCCAAGTGCTGAAGAAAGGAGGGATTTTACACCTTTCACTTAGTAACCTTGCTGTTTTAAATCTTAATTCTCCCTGGAAGATGAAATGCAGGGTACTGAGATACTTTATTTGGAAGAAAGGTGGATTCAGGGGCATAAATAATGTTGCAGAATAGAATCTCAAGCATTTTATTAAATATTTAGACCCTTCACCCTTCACAAGGGTAAAGTATTTCAAACACATCTATTTCTAGTGAGTGGGAAGAGCATGATACACTGTAGGAAATTGTTATCAGGATATTATTTTTCCTGATGAATCCCAGTTACAAATGTTCTCTAACAGTGAAACTTTTCAGCTAATCCACAGCCACATGCACACATTTATGTAGCACCTTCAGAAACAATTGTATAATTGCTTTTGACATTCAGCAGCATGCTGTGTATCCAAGGAGAATTGATCTCTGAAAGCCAACTGCTGTCCCTGCCCACGTAACTGGCTGTGCGACACATGCGCTATCAGGACACTAATTTAAGAGGAGTTTTTCACTGTGGCTGCCTATTCTGCTGTGGAATCTGAAAGAAATTCTTGAAACAATGAAGATGCTTTCCTGACATTTTACAATCCACCATTGCCATTTCTTTTGGCTTGTAGTATGCAACATAAAATCTTAATAATCAAATATGCTATGATACAAAGCACAGCTGTCAATAGATACAGTTAAAAGTTCAGTGAGTACTAATCATCCTGCCTGCCTTTTCTGGAGGTAAGGACAGGTCCACAGAATATCAGAAGGGTAAAGAAAGTTTGTTTTCACCTTTTGCATGTAATTCAAGGCAGAAGCCACTCCATGCCTTGGTCTGACTCTTCCCAGGCAGTACAAAAGTACAGACAACAGCAGCAGAAGGCTGAAAAGTGTACAGCCTGTGCAGGTAATTTTAGAGTAGTGTTGTGGTCTTTGTCTCTTCCTGGGACATCAGTGCACTAGGAGACTTTCAGAAATCTCATTTCTGCCAAGGGTGATCAACCTCAGCTGGGAATTGGGGTCTCCAGCCACAGCAGCTTCCCAAAGAACAGTGGGCTGCTCTGGCAGCAAGGTGAGATGATATTCAAGGTCAAGAGTAACAAGAGGGCATTTCCCAGGTAGCGATTCCATGAAAGGCAGATAAAAACAAAGCACTGGGAATGTCTGAACCCTCTTATTACTGTAAGAGGTTGCAGTAAAATAAATACCCAAACAGCACTCTGCTGGGGAAAAAGCAACGTCCTGATGTCTTTTTCCACTTCTTCCACAAACCTGCAGCTGAGTCAAAGGCCCACAGTAGAAGAGCTACGTGAGAGGAAGATCCTCATCCGCTTCAGTGACTACGTGGAGGTGGCAGACGCGCAGGACTACGACAGGAGGGCAGACAAACCCTGGACACGACTCACAGCCGCCGACAAAGTAAGTGAAGCAACTCTGGGAGAGCCATGGCCTAAACAGCCAGAGCATGTCATGGCAAACATCCCTTGGGTCCCTCAGGTCCCATGGCTGTCAGGGAATAAACATCTACCGGACATCCTTTTCCAACACACCTGTGGTTTTTTCCCATTCACGAGGTTTGTTTGTTTGTTTGAAGCATATATCTTTGGCAAGACGGTTTCAATGTGCATGGAAACCAGGAGGGAAGGAATCCCAAGCCCCTTGAGGAAAGGTCTTGATAACAGCCCTGATACTTGTTTGTTGGTTTTGGTCTTACCACATTATGCTGCCAGCTGAGAGCTCTGGCAAGACTTAGCAGAGCAGTGAGACAGGAGTGTGTGCCAGAAGGGCTGTGCCAGAACAGGACAGGCTTGGGTGTGAAAATCCCAGGAGGTCAATCTGGCAAAGGTACCTTCATCCCTCCAAAGCCAGAGTCACTTCTCTCTAGTGTGTTACAACAGGGATATTTGCTCAGGATTTCTGCCACAGAGTATTTTAAGCCCTGAACTGAAATCACACAAGACCTGCAGATAAAAAAAAAAGGCACACTTTCGTATTGATGGCACTGCCTTCTGAGCACTAGTGGAACTTCCACTAAAGAGTGTTTTTGGGTTGACATTGATGGCAGAGGGATTAAGTTGGTGGCAAATTATATCAGTCACATTGTGAGGGTCTTAATGAGACCTCAGGAAAAATATTTAAAAGATTTTATGGACATTGTAAGAAGCAAGGACTATGAGGCTCAGTGATTCAGTATTGAATCTTATAGTCACTCTATGATGCCCTTTTAATTTTAAAGACTTTCAGATACCTGAATTCAAGCCTTGACTACTTCTTTGCAATGGAACTCACTCATTCAGCAGTGGGGAATATGATGTCCAATGTTTAGAGCTTTAACAGACTTTCCAACCATACCACTCATCTATGGTGTATTGGTTTTATTCACAAAGGACAGCCTGTTACACTTGTATAATTCAACCAAAGGACTTTTATAGTTTTGTGACATTGTTCTCCTCCTTAATAGAGGGATTTTTTCAGTTTAGCTTTGGTTATGTTAATGTAGAATAAACTTTAAAAAAAAGAAAAACTTCCTCAGAACTCTCCATAGACCATAATATATACTGGGTTAAATTAGCTTTTCTCATTTTACCTCACCATGTCTGACAAGATATTAGTCAGCTTACTTAGCTTTATTCTCTTAATTATTAGATGAGGGACGGAATACATCTCCAAACTGGTTCTACAGCCTTTGAGAGATCCCTGTCTGGGATGAAAGACATTGAGAAACTTCAGCTGGGGATGGAGATTTGATCCCTCATCCTATGTCTCTGAAAAGAACAAGCATTAAATACCACTATTAAATGTAACCTAGTAAGGAGTTTAGTATTAAGGCAGAGTACTTGTCCCTTTTTTTTTTTTTTATAATGCATGTGCAAGTTCAGTAGTCAGAGAAAAATTAACCTTTTCTCAGCAAAGCACCATCAGAAGAAGAGATGTTTGTCATTTCAATATTAATGCCTTTTATGGCATAAGGAAGCAGATAGATTGGGGTTTTTTGGGTCCTGTGGGCAGTATTCTGATTTCTGTCATTCAGGTGATGGGCTTTTCCTCAGCACTATGTCTACTGTTGGAAAAAATAGCCAGACAAATTGAAACAAAGCTGCATCATCCTAGATAGGATTATTTTCTTCCAGAGCTGTGATTCAGTGGTCTTCACTGGTCAGCACAGACTAGATTTACTGCAAAAACAGATTTTAGCAATGGGATTTTCTGTTTCCCAGTAAATCTTGCTCTGTGTGCTGGATGGAGGGAACTGCTTTCAGTCAGAGTTTGTCTTTAGCAGGTCTGACTCTTAGGGGAATGAAAATGGCATTTTTGCATCTCTCCAACAGATGAGGGATGGAGGCGGGAATAGATCTCAGTCCCTGTGGGAGTCAACTGCCCCTGTGGCCCCTGCCACTTCAGTAGCAGATTAGTCTGCTGAGGGCAGCCCAGGAGCTGCTGCATAGCCATCACTCTGTCCTGATAGATGAGGCAGTGCCTGACAGGCACTTCTAAGGGAAATAAGAAATCAAAGCTGTGGAGAAGGAGCAGAAAGGGCCTTTTATGTACAAAAACACTTGCAAAATCCATCACTTTGGGTTTGTCAAAGCAAAGGTAGTTGCTGACTGGAGCAGTAGCAATTGTAAAAGTCCTGTTTTGGGCTTGTGCTACTCATACTGGTTTAGATTTACTTGGCTGAGAAAAATTCCTGACAGACACAAGTGCCACTTATGGGAGCACCCCCTTTCCATATCTGATGCTGATGTTTCAGCATCAGATGTTTCAGCTCCCATGGGAGCGTTTGGTGACAGCAAACACCTTGTACGTCCCCTCCAAATGCTCACAGTGAAACCACTCGTGAGCAACAAATATCACAGAGCTGTCAGAGGTCTTGATTCTGAGCTTGGGACTTGAGCCATTTCTGCTGAGCACCATCTCTACCATGCAGCTGAGTCCCTCCATGTCACCTCCTCTGTTTTTTTATTCTTCAGTATTTTTCTCCCTGACAGTGCTCGCTGGTTTTCTTCTCCCTCACAGACAAACCACAGAGGCTGAATACCACCACGCCATGGCAAGTTTTCTGCTGGGTTAATTTGTCAAATCACTTCAATAAACAGCACAGCTGGGTCAGAAGGGAGAAGCAAGTCAGAGGGGCACAGCCTGAGGCAGAGTAGAGGGCAGGGAGCCTCTTTCCTTCCCAAGTAAGATCAGTCACTTTAAGACCACCTGAGGAAATTCAGGACCAATAAAGGCAGAAGACATCTCAAACACAAGTCGTCAGGATCTGGGCCCAGTCTAATCACAGTCCAGTTCTGGAACAGATCACAGTGTTTCACAAACTGCAATGCACATATTTTTTTCTCATGCTTGTGCTAATTTGGATTTTGTACATATAAATGTTTACATAATAAGCCAGAATTGGGTTCTGTACCTGCATTGTCTGTGATATGTTTTCAAATTGAGACATTCCACCAAAGCATTTCTCTCTTCCCTTTATGTGATTTAGAACATGCTTATCTCTGTTCCTTTTCACTTTTTAAAGTCTTTATGTTTGTCTTTGTCTCTCTGATAATGTTATCTCTCTGCTTTACTTTTAATATACTGTTTTGAGAACAAAGTGAACTTATTTTGATCTCTCTCATTTATACATTTATGAGTTTCTTTGTCCTTTGCAGGCAGCCATTCGAAAAGAGCTTAATGAATTTAAAAGCTCTGAAATGGAAGTTCATGAATTAAGTAGGCATCTAACAAGGTAAGCTGAGAGATTAATTTTTTAAGACTATAAATGAATACCGTTGTTTTCAAAAGAAAATCAAAGCTGGCAGCTGTTTCTCCAACATGCACTGAACACACCATGAGGTCTAGACAACATTTAGAATTACAGGCTGTAAAAGCATCTCACACAGACGAACACGTGCTGCCCCATTATGTGGAGTTATGCAGTCACGTGCCATTTAATGAAGTATAACCTGGTATTCTTTTTAAATCATCATGCTGCATATCTGTTCTTCTGAGACCAAAAATTTTTAAAGAAGAGTTGGTGTCAGAAGAAGGACAGGGAACCCTTGTACAGCACGTAGCAAAGTCGAGTGAGCACACACTAAGCCCTGCTGTGTGTGCAGCTGTTCCACACCATGCAGATCCCACCCACAGATCTCTCAGTCTTGTCCTCCATGCCTGACCACACATGAGGCAGTGGGGCATGGCAAGATCCAGACTGTAAGAGAGGCACTATTATTTACACCTTGGGCTTCTTTTTAGTTTTAAAAGTAGAGACTGAATGAATTATCCATGAGCCCAAGCCAGCCACTTTCCTCTCTGACAGACTAGGGCTGAAGTCAGGTCTTTGCAAATCGACATTGTAGACTTTAAAGGCAAGCGTTGGATTCTGAAGACAAGTGACAGTAAGATCTGGTGTGAAACTGGAGCTGCCCTTGTATTAATGTGTTCCTCAGTTCAGTGCTCATGAAAAATGCAGGCGGTACTTTTAGGAAAAATACAGAAAAGCTTAAGGCAAAATTAATTTTGTATTAGGAGATTTTTATGTGTATAAATTAATAATTATATTAAAATTCACTACATGTATTATGCATATATTACCTTGCAGAAATGATCTCCCTTCTCCAACCTAGCATGTGCTAGGCTGGTTGTACTGGGGTTTGTAGTGAGGGAGTGCTGCTAGAGACAAGCCAGCTGCTCCTGAACCATAAGGTCTGGGAGAAGCCTTAGGATGTACAATTGGCCTAGATCTGTTGACCCCAGTGACTGAGCCTTTGAGGGACATTTGTCCTCCAGGGCAAGGTGACAAATGTAGAAAGGATGATGCTGTTTTAAAGGGGGTGTTGCTACAAGTAGTCAAGCTCCATTCAGAGCTCCTTTGAATTCCATGAAGCCTTTAGCATCCCACAACATACAGACTGGTTTAGTTTTCCAGAAGTCTCTCAGGCTTTCACAGGTTTCTGCACAGTATTTTCCTTCTTTTCCAGTGTTGGAGTAAGCAGTGACCCTTTAAAGTTTGTATCTGAAAGTCACTGAGCAGCTTGGACTCAGTGACTCTGGGCCAGGCAGAGAGCCACAGCTCATATAACAGACACTGAAATAAGGCTTTGCCTGAAGAACAGCAGGACTTACTGGTACAACAAGTGCTTTGGGAAAACGCATTTGAAGGAAGCATGCTTAAACAAAAGACACAAATTCCCTTAAATAAACTTAGATAAATCACCATTATAAAGTCATTAGCAAGGTAATGAGCTCTTTATGTCATTAAGCAATGGCAAGAGCAAAGAATGTGAGTGTCAATTTACTAGTGGGACACATTAATTAATTCATAATAGAGTGAAAAATCAAAGCTTAAAAAATGTTTATTTGCAGATCTGACAAACCCAGGCCTTCTGATACAAGGTGCCTTGCAGGAAGGGTGGCCATTTTAGCTCCATTTGTCTCTTTAGCCTCCAACATTAAGGAATAATCATGGTTAAACTGTATGTAAATCTTTCTGGCAGAATAGCATAAGGTTTGTCTAAACCAGACAATTTTTGTGGAGTCAGGCCTTGTATGGCCTGGAAGAGGGTGAGCTGATCTGCTGTCGCGCACTCAGGGATGCCATAGGATCGACCCAAAGTGTATGAATGTCTCTGGTAGATTTTGGTGCAAACAGCTTATGCCTATGAACTGTGAGTCTGGCAAGGGCCAAGGAAGTGTGAGTGTCTGTCTGGTTTGGGTCCTCTTGTCAGTATGGCTGATGTCAATGCTGCAGGAATTGAACTGCCTAGTGGTGTCAGTGTAGCAATTAGGTCTCCTATTTTTTTTATTGTGCAACATACATGTGAGACTATTGTCTTACTGTTTCTCTTTTTTTTTTTCCCTTGTGTTTTAGGTTTCACAGACCGTAGCAGATCAATTCTACCTGACTACTATGCCATCTTCAAAACATAACTAAAAGGAACCATAAGTGCTGGTATTATTCATTTCCCTGTTACGTACAATGTAAATCTTCTGAACTGCCTTTTTAAAAAAAAAAAAAAAAAAAAAAAGTAGAAAAATAAATATTAAAAAAAAAGGAGAATTGTATTTACATGTGATGAGTACTGCAGCATCATCAGACCTCCTGGTTCAAGCTTCAGTAACAGAAAATACCCCTGGTGGGAAATCGTGCCAAGACTTGGCAACTATGTATAGGACTTTCCCGGCATGTGGATTTGCCATATGTGTTCAAGCCCAGCTGGTGGTGCAACCATTGTTGTCTTCAGGCACCCTCATCCTGACAAGCCTCTGTCATCAACCCTAGAGAGCCCTGAGACAGTGTTCAGGGAATCACTTGGCCTGGGTGAAGTCTCCAAAAGATGAGCCCCTATGGCACTAAAGCACTTACACCAAACACTCCTTTCAAGCTGAGAGCACCTTATGAGGACAGTGAAGGAGCGAAACTCTCCGTGGGCCGGCCCATCTGTGAATCTCATCTGACTAGAAAGGCATTTCTTTCCCTGGAGAAGTTTACAGCCAGTCAGTAGACATTATTCAGCTTCCAAACAGAAAAATCCTCTGAAGAACAGGACTCCCTACTGAAGGCTGCTTCACTTCTATCAACTGTTTGTTTTCCATCTCTTTCAAGTATAATTTTCTAAACCCGCTTGCGAGCACATTAGCAGTAAGCGACAAGAACACTGAGAACCAGCAAGCAAAAGCCCATCTCTTCATGGTCACTGCATGGCATCTGCTCTGCTTGTAGTCTGTCTTACACTCAAACCTTATGACTGTGTGAGAGCCAACGTGCCCCTGGCAGCAGCAAAGGCTGGGATTCCCCTCCGGCTCTGCAGAAGGACATGCAAGAGGAGGGGCAGGAGGTTCCACGAAGGATATCTCTTGTCTCTGTGTCAGGTGTCTCAAGAACTGATCCTAAACTCACACTGAGCAAAGCATGACAAGGTGTGTTACCTGGCCTAACAAAAGGAGTCTGGGGCACTCTTATGGATGGCGGGACTTGTCACTGGTACCCACAGCTGAGGCATAAGGACAGCAATTCAGAAGTGTTCTGAATTGATTGGTTCTAATTTTGGTTTTAATTTATTTTTATTATAGTGGTTTAACACACAAACTGACCAAGCAGAGCTCAGAGAGCTGGTCACTCTGGGCCTGGTTTACTTGCCAACTTAAGTGTGTGCTCTACAGTAAGGAAGCACACACAGCCTCACTGCTTTCAAGAATATGTCTGAGAGGCTTAATTGAACCTGAACATAATTAAGTGCTTTTCTGAACTTAGGCCATCACCTTCCACAATTAAGTCCTTAACTAGTATAATGCCAGCAAGCTGGGGCAGACTTTGTCAGGATTCCTTTCAAGCTCTTACAAGATACTACTATGCCATGTTTTGGGACAGTGGCTGAAAGCACTGTAGCAACATTACTGTAAGAAGTTCCAGATTATTATTCCAGGACACCTTTTCTTCCACAATAGCTATTTTCCTTTGATAGTTTGAACAGAGAGGCCAAAGTTTTTTACTACAGAATAGTTATTTCTGTTATTCTTTTACTAATTTTTCCTTTCTCACTGTCTTCCATGTATCTATCTTCTCTTCTGTGCTCCCTGTCCACCTCCCCCTATTCCATGCTAACATCGCCCTTCACTGATTGCAGGCCAAGATGGCTCTCACACTTGAGCATTAAATGCTCAAGTGCAGTGCAGTGTAGTGCCTCTTATCAGGCCTCACCTCACCCCTCTGGATGCAGGAGTACAGCCAAAGGACCTGCATGCAGCCCATGGAGTGGCTCTAGCACCCAGCCTGCCCCAACAACCCCATTGAGGGTGACGCCCTCCATCTGTGCTTGGTGGTGGCACTCAGCACCTCGCAGATTGGCTCTCCAGCAGAGAGAAGCAAAAGCTTTTCATTCTCATCCATGGCCATCCTTGCAATGCTGTGGATTATTAGTTATTAAATGAGGATTGGTTGTTGTAGGATGGAACATCAAAGGAAACTAAAAACCAGGTGGTTTCTGGTGCTTCCCAGACTGGGTGATGATTTCTGAGGAAACACCTTGATCCCTGTATCACCAGCTCACACTTGCTTTAGATAGAAGTGCATCAGTAGTGAAAGCCTTCAATGTGCAATGTTATCAGCTCTGTGCAGCAGAGGCAGAGCACTACCAGCCAGGAATACACTGCTTTGGGGTTATTGTCATGAAAACCTCAGTTCGTGTTTATAAATTCATTCACATACATATGCACACAAGTTACAAGACTGCATCAGAGCTTTAAAACAAGGAAAAAAAGCCTTTGTGCTTTTGACTGCACAAACACTGCATTAGCAAAGGGTTCTGCAATAGAGCTGTTCCGAAGAACAACAAATCCTTGTGTTCCCAGCATGGATCTCACACCTGCCCTGGCGTCTCTAGCTTAGAGGATCACTGTGAAATGGAAGGGACACTGTTGAAGGAGCAGTGGTGATAGGAATCACAGGACTTGGTAGGCTAGTGGCAGGGAAAGGTGAGGGTTTGTTTCATTTTTATTAACAAAATTAAGAGGAGGCAGGTGAAAGTCGTAGGCTGCTGCTGAAGTCCCCAGGGGAATGATCAGATTGGGCATTGCCGCTGTCCCTCACTGGCACAGCCACAAGAAATGCCCATACTGCCAGTCTGGCACCCAAAATAAACCTTTGAGCACTGGCTGAGACACATAACAGCCAAGTCCTGGGTGATGGCCAAACATTCCTCAGCACCTTCATCCAGATGAGCTTATGGCAGGTCCCTGCTGACCACTCAGCAAGTTGCCACACTCAGCCTTGCCCCATGATTTTTGTGCTGTCCCCAAGGCAGCTCCATGCAGCCATCCTTTTCTTTTTTTCTCCTTATTTTTTGGTTTTTTTTTTTTTCACTTCTAGCTGAGCAGACACCAGACAGAAGTGGAAGAATTGCCATATTTCTTCCCAGATGGAAATAGAGCTTATTCCTGAAAACGGGGAAGGGGAGGAAAAAGAAGCCATACAAGGTGTTTGGCACTGCAATAAGTATCACCAAACTGACCCTTCATCTGCTTTCATCTTCAGTGGGTCTGGGTAGTTTGCAAAGTTAACCTTTGTCAAGGCGTTCTACAGCAGGACCATTCGTTCAGGGCCTGAACACAGCACTGCATCCTCGGTGTGCATGCCTACCTCTGGCATCCCTGGGAAGTTGCACGCAGACTGGGGAACTGCTGGTCCCTTTTTTATAAATCTGGTTTCTTGAGAATTGTTTTCTGATCTGTGAAAGCCATCTCTATCATGGCAAAGGAGCTGTGATTCTGTTGACAGTAAAGGGAAAAAACCAAACAGTAATGATTTCTCTCCTTTGACCTGGATTATGTGTAGAACATAATGATGGTGTTCCTGCTAAGACTGTATTAGCAGAGTCATCCTCGTTCTGATTGGAAGGAGATTAATAGTGGTAATAAATAAATTACACCAGGTTTAGAGAATGGAAAAGTCAACACGGAACAAAAATTACTATTCCAGAGGTAATCCATTTCCAGAGGTAATAATCAAGGAATAGAAGTATTTTTGTAATATCTACCAAATTCTGAATACTTAAAATGTGCAAGTATTTTGACATCTGTTCAGCAGCCTGAAGAATAATGAAGTAGAAATGGGGACTAAGGGGTGGGTGGGGAGGTGGTGGGGATTGAAAAAGCAGTTTCAAAACATCTAGACAAAAAAGTTCTGATTGGGAAAAGCGATGGTGAGGAAGCCCAATAGTGGCACACCTTCACCACCAGAGGGTTGCAGGGACCTGGTGACACCATTCTGACGGAGAGAGAACATGGGCAATGTGGCTTTTGCCCACCCTACTCTCCACTGGGTGGGTACTTGCAGGCTGAAGAAGTTTCAGGCTGCAGGTTTGCTGGGAAGGGGCTCAGGCTAACTTTTGGGTCTAGGCAATTCCTAGTGAACACGATGGGCATTATCAGAAGAAAAGGAAGAGGCGGGGCAAAGAACATAACAGACTTTTAGCTATTTTAATTGAAACCATTTAGTGAGGCCATTACACAAATAAATCTCATCCTAATACATGTGTAACCACTGCATTCTGTCATCACTGCAACTACTCACCAAATTCACCTTTCCTTATTTCTACAGCACCACCTGTGCAGTGCAAACACTATAAACCCAGAGAGAGGGGAGCACTTCCAACATGCCTAGTGAAGCTTGCACTCATAAAAATAGAGGGGCAAAGTGGAAACCCATAGTTATACATGAATGGGGGCTCCCTAACGTGCCTGCAAATAAAAAAAACTTTGTATAAATAGCCATGGGAGATGACTAGGCTAATAAAAAAATCAGGAAAGAAAAAGGGGACAAATTATTTTTCCCAGGTGTTCAGTCTGCTCAAGCTTGGAACAACTTCTGTAAACAAAGAGGAGGTGACGGGCACATACCCTGTGTTCCTGTGTGTCCCAGTTACTTCTGCACCAGTTGCATTTTCCAGTTGATATCCAAGTGTATGTATATAGATTGTCTTTGTATAGGAGTGAGTGTGGTGGCTGTCAATCGTGATCTTCCAGTATTGTAATTTAACAGATTATGGCTGTATGAAAATTATGTAAATAACTAGAAAAAATTAAACTGGATCTCTATGTCCTAGTTTTTGTACATACTGAAACTGCATGGTATTTAAATTATTGTTTGTCTCTGATGTATGCAGTTTCTTAAAAAAAATCATTTAAAAAAAGCTTTCTCGTGCCTGTGTATTTTATCACCCTCTGTCCCAGTGACTGACAGTGTAACACATGGAGGTAGTCAAGGATACCAACCAGGCTCACCCACACCTCCATGGGAGCAAGCAGGAAAGGGAGACTTCACAGAGCAGATGGAATGGACAGATCAGATCAGCCCCAAGCACCATGGCTGGGCTGGTACAGCTCAGCAAGGAAGGATGAGCAGTACCTCAGCTGCTGAAGGAGTAACTGGCACCCTCCTAGTGAAGAGCAAATCCAACAGTCTGCACTAGACACACACACAGACATCCAAAACCCCCACAACTAAACCCCATCTGTCACCACAATGCTGCTGGTGCAGGCTGTGCTCTGTCTGGGCCAGCCGCCAGAGTCAACGTGCAGCCACCAAGCAGCACCAGCAAGTGCTGCTGCTGTTCAGCAGAGGAGCCATTCCTGCACATCTGCATCACATATCCCTATTTTTTGTTACCCTTCTTCCCCAAGTAGCTTCAGTGGGTGATAAGTTGAAGCCTCTGTGTAGTGAAAAGAGGAGAAAAAGCTTTTACAAGAATAAGTACATACCTTCAAACCAGCTCACTGGCCTCCTGCAAGGGTGACAGCTCTGGTGAGGCTCTTCAGTGTTTGGAACTGATGGTGCTAACATTCTGACCCTGAGGAAATGAGTGACACCCAGCATCCTCACTGTAAGTGGCAGCTGGGAGCAGCTCCCCTGCTCAGAGAGGCTTCCAATTACACAAAAATTAAAGATCCATCTACTTTAACTGACCAAATTCTGTTCCTTTCTCTTGCTGGTAGGGAAACACAACATGATCAAAACTCGTATTGGGCTTTCTTTGGTTTGCTTCCATCTGGGCGACTTTTCACCTACCTCACAATCCTTGTTTGTGTATGTGTGTATGTATTTCCATTCTGACAGACAAAGAGTTTTGTGGCTATCCTGTGAGATGTGGATAAATAATCAAAATTGTAGGTTGTGACTAAAGATCCCTTCCCTCACATCGAGCTGTAGCTTCCATAGCAGCAATATGCAGTGGCTTGGTTACCTATAGTAATTTCTGTGCCTTAACAAGAAAATTATTGGTGAGAATACGTTGTACAGGGAATGTTAGAACACAGTCCAATCTCTTGCATTGAGACCTCTACAAAAGGGATGGGTTATGTTTTAATGGAAGCATTTCATAAAACCAGTCTAAGTGAAGGGATGTGTGTGTCTTCAGTGAAGTCCATGTAATTACTGGTAACCAAACTGCAATCCAATGCTATCTGTCGGCAGGAAATGGAAGAGGCTGGAAAAAATTCAATTCTCCATTTAACAGACACAGCTGCACAAACACACTCTGCTGCTTGGCAGTGCCTGGCTGAGAGCTCAGTGCCTTTAGCACAGGTATAGGGCTGGATTGCTTTGCCATTGCTTCCTCACCTACATTTCTCCCCTTTGCTCCTCAGATCAAGGTTCCTAGACAACCATGTTCAAAAACAACAGCATGGCCATGCCCCTGGTCACATAGTCGAGCTGGTCTGTGTGGGACGAAGCAGCCGCCCTGCTCCTGAGCAGTGGGAGCTTCTGGTGCAGCTGTCAGGGCAAGGTGCAGGTGGTGCAGCAGCACCTTCAGGCCACACGGGCCAGCAGTGCCTTCAAATGGTACAAAGCTGCCTACAGAATTCTTCCCTGAGTGGCAGAATGAACAAAAGCTTGGCTTTTAGGTAAATTTGTGCCACAGGAGCTGTGGCATTCAGAAGAACAATTTTGGCTGAAGCTGTCCCATGTGGAGGTGACAGTTGATCTCCTGTCCACAGAACGCTGCTCTAGATCACTGTTACTTCATGAGCCTTTGAATGACTATACTTCAGCTACTTTTGTCTCCATGCTCTCCTGCTTTCCTTTCCATGCAGTCAGGCCCCTTAATAAAATCCAAACCACTCGTCACTTTTCAATCATCATCCTCTGACATCTGCCGTTACTTTGCTTATCTAGAGTTTCCATAACATTTGGACATCAGCTGGAAAAGAATTGGTGCGTGCAGCACGGGAGAGCACAGACATGTGGCACCACTCTAAACCCCTCTGGAGAGAAAGTATGGCTTGAGGGGAGAAATGGATCAAATTAAGCTTATTTTTCTTGTTTGCAAAGCCCATGAAGATATTTGGCAGGGTGAAGCTTGAGAGGGAGAGCTTTCACTCTCCAAAGTCCAAACTGAATGCTTCAGTGCTGTCTCTGGGAGAAAAAAAAAGCATAAAGGAAAAACAAAACCTAACACCTGTTGGGTTCTAAATGAACAAGCAAGTACGCAGCAAGCAGCTACATACTCAGCCAGTCAAGGAGAAATTATGTAAATAAAGAAAAAAATACCTCATTTTCAAGCTTCTCAGAAAAAATGAACATCAGGCAACTTCTTATGTTCCTGTTGGATGTCATAGAGGTTAACAGAAAACAAATAGCAAAGATAACCCCTTCCTCACCTTACTTGGCTAAAGATTTCAGTGGGAGGTTCAACTATGTTCAACTTCAAAACATTCTGTGTTAGGCACTACTAGTCTATAGTAAATTACCAAACTTGTACTTCCCATTACAAGTGGCAAGTTGGACACCACAACTACTGCACTGGTTTAATTCAAGAGGTCCAAGAATGGTCACTACCAACCCCAGGCTGGTGACAATGTCTGGAGGGACAGACCCAGGCTTCCCTAACAGTGGACTCTGCTCCAGGCTGGGACATTAGAGGTACCTTGCCTCAACTTTCCCCTGACCATCGCATGCTGGGGACAGTGGAAGCTCCCACTGTGCCATTCTGCTCCCTTGGGAAGCAGGGCGGTGTGCTAAAGCTTTATGCTCCACTGGATGTATGAGCAACTGAGCAATCACTGAAAAATCGACTGAGCCTAAGCGAGCCAGATTCATACTTCCAGTTTATTGTGAATTTAGGGCATCTTCTGCATAAACTGATTCCTTCACAAATCCACAGCTTAAGTTTGTGAGTGGATCCATTATGAGACACACAAATGCCTCCAGGCACTCTCTTGAGCATAGCACCTTCTTCAGCATAGCCCACAATAAATAATGACCTCTGCAATGAAGAAACACTCCTGATCCTTCTTGGTACACGCAACTGAAAAACCTACGCACAAACTTCAGCTGGACATTACAGTGGAGCAGCATTTGGGGATCCATCCCACATAAAATGAGATGTTTAAGTAAAACATCTTTGCTGTTGTAAGTAAAGTTTAAGTAAAACAACATTGCTGTTGTTTATGTGGAAATACGAAGTTTTTAACTGTGAGGATGACCAAGTACAGGTTGCCCAAAGAGGTATTAGACTCCCTCTCCTTGGTGATGGTCAGAAGCCACATAGACATGCTTGGTCCTGGGCAACCAGCTCTATCTGGGTGCCCCTGCTTGGGCAGGGGGGGGTCAGAGCATGTGGACTCCAGAAGGTCCTGCCAACTTCAACCTTTCTAAGGTTCTGTAAAAGTTGGTCTCTCTCTGCTGTGCAGCTCCAGGCCTGCCTACTGACAGAGACAGGCTTCTTTAAATTAAAAAAAAAAAAAGACTTCTGGAGCCTTCAGTCAAACAGTAATTGGAGGAACACTCACTGGCAAGCCTGGAAGCAGTAACACTGACTGGCATTTCTAATCCTGATTCAGTGCATCTCTCTTCACAGAATATGAGTTATTGATTCCCTTGCAGGACTGAAACAGCTGAACACCTTCAGTGTCATTGCTGCTTGTTTTTAAATGACCAAGTAATGTGCCGTGTGAAGGCCCCAGCGCCCGCACCTTTGGGGTGGCGTGAATTGGCTATGCAGCCAGGGGGAATCCTTCACACAGACAACCTCACACACTGCACCCATGGCCATTATTTGAAACACTTGTGCACTGCATTGTTACAGGATACAGGGCTGTTGTTAACAGAACTTGTGTCTTTCCCGTGCACCTTACCCTGCACTAGGAAAACATGCACCCATCCAAAGTGAACTCCATGGATTACACCACAGTGCAGGCATAACAATGGATTCCAAAGCAGACACAAACACTCTTTTCCTGAACTGGCTGAACTGGGACATTCCAGCAGCACCAACTGCAAGGTCTCAGCATCCAGCAGAGATCATCTCCCCAGGATTTTAGGGGTAACCCCAGCAAAGTCTCAGGCTTCCCCACTTAATGTGCTGCAAGGTAAACCTGACCCAGTTTAAAACAAAAGCTTCTAAAGCATTTCAAGTCTGCCCAACACCGAGTGCAAGCTAAACACACTCTCTCAAATGCAATGAGCATCCTTGGCACTAAGCACCATTTTGAGTCAAGCAACAGCTAAGCAACACATTCTTATGTACAATTCACTGGTCTATGCAAGAGGTAGAAATAGAATTTTACACTTTTGCAAGAAAAAGATCAGTTCCCCAGTAAATCTCTATCTATGGCTAATCACTCTACTTTTACTTACACCATGAATTACATTTCTGCATTGAATTAATTCTGAAATCTAAACCAAGCAAGAATCAAATTACAACAGCTTCGAGCCAAGCACTCAGCAGAGCCATTGGTTATTACTGGGCTGTAATTCTGAATTATATTGGCTCATCCCACTGATTTTCTCCATACCTGCACAGATCCACTTCTCTAGAATATCTCCCATGAAGAACAAATGAGATACAGCCATAGAGAGCTGTCTGACAGATAAAAAGAAAGTATTTTAAAACACTTCAGAAAAGGATTTCACCCCTGGTCATTGTGATGTCCTGTACCTCAGATTTGGGAAGTTTCATTTACCTGAAAATTTACAGTGTTAAAAGAGTACAAATACATTCCTAGCAAAAGCATGCTTGTTCACCACCCAGCAGCCTGACACTCAGTAAATTCACTGTACAAATACCTCCAAGTAGTAACTAGTAATATCAAGTATAAGACAGCATACTGAAACATTTTTATATCACAAGCAAATTTGTTTACCTTGCTTCAAGAGTTAGGTTTACTTCTGCAAAAGCAAGAGAGCACACTGTGCAACCAAAATACTGTAAATGAATGAACAAGTAACACTTTGGACATCACCATCCCACCACTAAGTATCTTCATTTCCTCTGTATTTATTGAAAAATATTTACGTATTGGTCACTATGCTTTAACAGCATCTTTACACAAAAGAGTTAATGAAGAACATCACACTAGGATGGGGAAAGGATGGTAAAATGTCTTTTCAAAAGTTAGGTTTTTTTCCAAGCTGTCACAAGCCAAGAGACTTCTCAGACTGAATGTGCTGGAGTCCCACAGTGCATGCGCCACAGATCCACAGCTTTGCTGACAATGGCGTCGGTGTTGTCCTGAGGAATCTGCAAAAGATTGGGGCAAAGTGCCTGGTCAAAGCACTCCATTCAGACTGTTTTGTTTAAAATAAAGGTTTTAAATTTCCAGTTCAGATTTTATCTCTTTATTAAAAAAGAAAACAAAAGTAGAATCCCATCTCCCTGTCCTCATCCCACCATCCCTCTGTCCTGCACACACCATATTACATCCAGGTTTTGGACAAAAAGTTTTTATTTCTAAAATGCTGGTAAGCAGCCAGGCACCTCACACTTCACACATCCCTGACACCAGGCATGACTCACACTGCCTATCCATGACCACAGCTGTATCTCATATAACTCACCTGGGTTACACTGGGACCCTACAGCCCTGCTGAGACACCTCATTACTATTCAGGGTCAGGAAGGTTCAGGGTCAGGTTCATGATCCCATCCTCACATCAACAGAAAACACACATTGAGTCTACAAATCTGCGCTCAGGCAAGACGCAAGAAAAAGGTGCCAGAAACCAACCCTTCTAAGAAGCCTCCAGAAAAATTAACCTAACCTGATCTGCACTTACTTTCACAGAAAAGTCCTTTTGTATCACAAATGTTAATTCTGTACATAGATAATACATTCCCCAAGCCTAAAAATCACTTAATTCTATGGAAGCCTTAGCTCTTGATAGAAAAAGTTGTTATTCTCAATGCTGAGCATACTCCCTTCACCTTGGTACTGCTACACTGTTCTCAGTAATGTAATAATATCTTTTGGTACATCTGCAGCAGGCAAGCAATTCAGGCTGAAACAGTTATAAGCTATAAAAGGTAATGCAAAGCATAATTAGAGTACTTACATTTTCCAAAAACTGTGTGATCTTTTCTGCAGAATTCAGTGCTATTATCTTCATTTTAAATGTTAATAATATCTCCACAGCAACAAACACAAGAATCTTGCAGGATCCACTTATAACTTTGTCCCAGACTCTACAAGAAAGTGAAAAGGAATCACTAAACATTATTGCAATGTTTATCTGCTTATTTCTCTGCTAGAACAGCCTTTGTACAATCATCTCTATGCAGAATATTTTTCTGAACAACAGCAATGTATTTAATTATTCGGGTCAGGATAAATAGACAACATTTTATCAACTCCTCAATCTGTACAGAGCAGAGGGATAGCAAGCAGTAATTGGAATGTGCTGATATGGTGTGTTGCTGTTTAAAAATTCAACTGTTTACAAGCTCAAGTACAAAAAGCAAATCTTGGCTTAATAGTCTGGACTGTAACAACTACTCTACTGGACTACACAGCTACCAGAGCGTGTGGTAAAGATGAGAATTTTTCCAAGTGCAACAAAAAAAATAAACTAACTCCATTAGCATGCCTAATAAAGATACTCTTCAATCAGCTAGGCTGCTAAAAATTCAAAGAGATGTAATATTGAACAACTACATCACAAGCAGGTCATTGCTGTATGAGATACAAATATGATCAGCAGGATATAGTCCGTGATGTTTAAATTAGGCACAAGGAACAACTACTAAGTCTTCCAATCCATCCCACTGTGCACAGACACTCTCAGAAATACCTAGGCACTCCTACCTCTCGTGTGAAATCATACCTGGACCTCCTTGGGCAGGTGTCCAAAGGCTTCAGCAATAGAACTTGGATGAAAATTAAAATGGATCATCACTACCAAAACCTACTATTAGCCTGCAACAATTTGAAATCATCCTTTATCCAGCAGCTCTCTCTCAGGCCCAGCTCAAGAGACTCAGGATAAAAGATTAGACAAAACAGTGTGAAACCATCTGTCAGATGACAGCTTTTAGGGCTCACATTATTTTTAGTTCCTGAATTTTAAGAGCTATGTCAGAAAGAGTTTCTGAGGATTACAGTTCTTGCTCCTTCTGGGCACTTCTTCAAAGTATTTCTCCTTCCAAATAAAAACATGGAGGAACAAAGATCACACACTACCCTCCATAATTTCTGAATATAGTAGCACCAACTGAAAAATATCTTCTGCAGCCCATCTACAAATGTGGATCTATGGGTATACTCCTTCCACGGACAACTCAATTTTTGTATGACCTCTCTCAGAAGAATTTTCCTTTCAGCCCAGAGAGCCAGGAGAGCACAACGCAGGCATGACATGAACTTTGACAGCTGAACTGAAGCACAGGTTCACACTTTTACAGAAGGAATTAAGAGGGGAAAGCCCAGCCAAGAGCAATTAAGGTGATGAAGGGAGAGGAAAGGTGAGAGAGCTTGGACTACTCAGCCTGGAGAAGAGAGAGATCTGGGGAATCTCATCCATGTAGGGAGAGCACAAAAAGGGTGGAGCCAGGCACTTTCCAATCATGCCAGGTGAAGGGATCTGAGGCAACAGGCACAAATTCAAACACAGAACTAGATTTTAACTTATAACAAAGAAAGTAGAAAAACAAATGTGTAGATCCTCAGGACTATTCTGAAAGTAGAAGGAAACAAAAATCCCACACAGACAGATAAGAGGAAATGAAAAAGCACAGCCAATTTATTTCCCCTTTGCAATTTAGTTTTAATTCCCTGTCTTGCTATGATTAAACAATTAGTATAATCCCCACAGGGACAGGAAAAACACACAATCCAAGATCAAAATCTTACTGCTTCATTTGTGGTTCAAGCATTCCAGGACAAATGATCACTGCAAATATTACATTGCTGTTGAAGTCAGGTCTAGGAAGCTTTAAACAAGGATATGAGAGCACTGAGACAACAGCTCTCTGTTCCACACTGTAGAGGTCACCCCTGTTTACCTCTACAGCATTTTCCTACACAAACACATCTGTTCAGAAGACAAGAAAAACTTCCCCGTGTGTTCCACGTGCATCAGAACTGTAATTACGAGTGACAATTACAGAGAGTAGAAGATCTCAAAAACAGGAAAGAATTTTTAAAGTTCATATTAAAGCTTATGTTAATTTGAAAACAAACTTACTAATCCTTTTATAAAATACCCTATCTTCCTTCATTATTTTGCTTCCAATTCTTCTGACTTCAGTCTCCATAATTACATTAGGCTACATGCTCAGAAAACATTTTATTGTCTTCCTGCATTATTTAGTCTGATTCCAGAACAAATGTTTTAACAATGGCAAAACAGATGCAGTATCTAAATTACCAGTGTCTTAACAAATTTTGGAAGATGGTGCACAGAAAACTGAATGAGATGTCAGCACTAACCAACCAGCTGTGTCTGCTGCAATATTTTTCCTTTAATATTTACAGCTATTGTTACTCTCAGGGCATCTCCACCAGTGACACTAATTGGGAATGACTGTGCAACACTTTGATGAACAGTCAGCACCTTGTCTGTACCAGCAGAGCCAGGAACAACAACATAAAATGTCAAAAGTAGAAAAAAAAACAGAGCAGTTTCAATGAAATACATTTTCTGATCCTCTTCTAATACAGCAGTCTTTATACATTGTGTATATACAGGTGTCCTGCTTTCATTTTTTTAGTAGCAATCATGTAAGGTCAACTTTACTGCAACTTTTTACCTGTTCTTTGATACTGCTGGAGAGGGGGAAAGTACAAGAGAAACATCATGAAACTGTGCCTACAGCCCTACACAGGAATGCAGAAAAAGAAATAACATATGCTGAAATGAAATTCACTATATTTTGTGTGACTATCATCCTCTGTAAAATATAACTGTTCAATTAACCACAGGAACATTTTTGCAGGTGTTTCTTGAAGAGCAAAGCAGTATTGACAACCATAAGGAAAAATAAAAAGAAATGGGAAGCTATAAAGGCAAAGAGCATGCCAGGGATTATGCAAATGAAACCATTTACTTTTCACTGAGCCTCTTCTATAGACAAGATACGACACTCTGTGTGCACCTGTGTGTGAAGGGATGCCATTCTCCAGGCACTCTCTGAAGTTCCTGCACCACTACAGTGCAGTAATACACAAGAGGCATCCCAGCACTGCTGCTCTCTCTTTTTCTGATGTACTATCATTAACCTCACAGTTTTTCTCCATGCTGCAGGATATAGACACTCAACCTTATTTCCTGGCTCTGGTCCTCCAGCCATCCAGGCAAGAGGTATCTAAAAAGAACAAATGCTTCTCCTCTGTCTGCACTTCTGGGTGTCCTTCCAGAGGTAACTGGGCATGGAGGGACACAAAGCTCACACAAATCTCACCCTAATCTATCATGATCTTGTGCCCATTCATTTGCAAACCTGAGAAGCACCTCAGTGAGACAAAAGCAAACTGAATTAAGTTTCTCTGTAGTAACAGCCCACATGCACATTCTTATGCCCTCCTGCTCCACAGTAAAATTAAGGCATTTTCCATATATCTGTTGTTTCTATTAACAAATGACTTACATTTTTACAACTAAATATAATTTATGCAGGGTATGGAGATCACAGATGTAAAACTACAGAATTATATTAATACATGAGGTAGTGCCAGTTTAAAAGTCGTAAGATTTCAGGAGAATGACCAAATACTTTGCCACTAGCAAGTTACCGAGACTAATAACCTAACATCAGCCAGCCATTGCCAAGCCTTCGGTGCAGAGTACAAACAACATTAGGCAGCAGCCTGATACATGAGTGGCATCATTAGGCCACAAAAAACACCTGGCTCCTTCACAATTACAACTGCAAAGCTGCACTGCTTCTGCTGGATCATCTGGGCTGACAGTGCCAGATTAAACTGGAAGCCAAAGTGCCATTTTGCCTGTAGAGCTGAAGCCACAAACAGGATCCCAAGGTTTAAGAGCAGGGATCTCCAGCTGAGGGCCATCACACCACCACTGGAAAGCTTTCCACACATGGGCTTACCAAACAGATGAGCAGATATGCTGCTGCACAAATCAAACAAACAAGGCAATGAGTATGAAAATAAAGATGTGATCCAGTTCTCTCCCTGTCTCAGAGAGAAGCACACCTTTCTGCGCCTCTCAAACCTCTGCTACAGGCTGGTTCATATCCCAGAAAGCATCCTGTCTATATTCCAGGTGGGATAGAGAGTCTTTGGAATGGTTTGCTCCTCCCTTTTACCAATGTGCCATCTTTAAGAAGTTTGTTAAGAAGCTCATCACATAATATGCCAAGTGTATTAGACACTGCATAGGCTCAAAGCAAAAGTTTCCATGTGAAACCTGTCCGTATGTATTTTCCAAGCCCACTTAAATTAAACTGATGCATAAATTTTACCTATGGTGTAACTTGAAGTGTGCTATAAACCAGTATTTATACCAAGTGCCAATGCCTGTCAGGTACTGGTATTGTGCAACTTCACCTCACCATTATCAAGTAAAATTTCCGCACAGCACATACAAGTCTTGTACACCTTAGAAAAAAACCAAACAAACAAACAAACCCATGAATTTTAGATTTATCTGCTTGACAGAGAAGACTACAGTTCATAGAAAGCAAGCAGCCTCTGTAAGAAATTCAGTGCTAAATCATAAGTGAAAATAAATCATAAAAGACTGTGTTCAGATAATCTCTCACTTGACAAGAAAGTAAGTAAAATTCACAGGAGAACTGGAGACCTTCAAACCTCAGCAGTTTCAACACTGACATTTGGATGCATTTCAGATAAGCACTGGGGCTTCTAGATCCTAATCCAAACTGAATCTCCAAGCATTAATTAAGTTCATCTGTCACATACCACCCATGAAGTATGTTATTTCCTCAGCGAGTAAGGCCATTATGATTACAACTGAATAATTCACAAACCTAAGCTGCCAAGAAAAAGTGCACTTTCATCATGTTCCCACAAGAACTGTTGGGAAAAGGGATTGTTCTGCCATCAGAAGTACCAACACTGAAATTTGTTTTTATTCCAGAGTGATACAAAAAGCCAGTTTTTTGACCTTTTCCAGGGGAAAAAAAGTATTAAAAAAATTCAGGTAATCAAAATATTCTATTTCAGTAAGATAAAACAGCATATGGAAATGTTAAAGATGCATACTGACTAGACAAAATATTTCATGTAAATAAAACTAATTCAAAATGGTAGACATTTGAAGTCAAATATTCTTGCACGATGAAGTATGAAATCAAAATTTTTCATCTAGATTTTTCCTATTACACCATCAGAATGACAAAGCTCTATTTAAGTTTCAATTTTCAACAGAAATTTAAAAAAAACCCCTTCATCTTCCAAGAGCAAATCTGCTCTGATACAAATTCCTCCCTCAGCTCTTGTCCCAGCAATAAGATCCAGTAGCAAAATTGAATCACATGAGCTCTAAGCTCTAAACTGTAACAAACATCCTATACTATGCATGCTTACATAATTTCTGCAGTCACAGAAGTAGTAAAAACTTTCAACCACCAGATCATAGACAATTAGTAAGCAGACAAGAATATTTTGTAGCCTTATAGGTGCTTCATGAGAAGAACTTCCCATATAACAATAACCTTGTTGAACCTAAAGGTCTCAATCCTTCACAAAATGTATGTTTCTCTCAAACATAATCCTTGGCAATAAAAAAACCTATAGAATCTCAAAGACCATGGTCCAACAAGAGCAGAGAGCATGATTTCTAATCTTACAGCTTGTTCCCTAAAATAATCTTATTCTTGTAAAAGCAAATAGAACAATTTTTTAAAACAGCCATTTTCCACTTTCCTCCATGGAACATGAAGTCCCAGATAAACAAACACTGCATCCACTATTCAGATTATTACCAACTTTACCACCATAAAAGCATTTTCTAGAAAGCAATTTACAAAGCACTGTTTTCACACTGTGCTCCTATTCTAGCCATTGAAGTCCTGTGATTAAGTAAAGTTTCTCTTGAACATTGTTACTTCTCAAAGTTTTCACACAGCTGAAAATGACACCATTGTTTTCTTTATGCCACATCCTGTTCAACTATCAGCAACTCTTATTAATGCAGAAAGATGTTTCTCTACATTAAGCTTGAATTTCCTGCTTTCTCAGAGTTCTCAGGCAGCAGAATTAGGGAAATCATACAAGCTTCATTTCAAAAGCCCTTCAGTGAAGTGTCATGCACAAGAATTTTTCCCTTTTAAAAGCTCAACAACCTATTTGTAACTGTAGAATCCTGATATAATCCACAATTTCATTAACTTTGTAAAATTCAACTTGCCCTAGTACTTTTTATAATAAACACTTGTTTAAGCCCATGGTTAAGCCCAGCCAGCAACTGAGCAGCAGACAGCCACTCATTTACTACCTCCACCTGTGGGATAGGGGGAAAAATTGGAAGGGTAGAAGTAAGAAACAAATTTGTGGGTGGAGAAAAGAAGTTTCATAATTAAAAAGAAGTAATAATTTCCAAAAAAACTGTAAGGAAGAGAAGAAAAACATAACAAAGAGAGGAAAATAAAACCTGAGACAAGTGATGCAACTGAGAATAGTTGCCCACTACCCCGACCAATGGCCAGCAAGTCCCCAGGCAAATGCTCCTACTGGCCAACCTCCCCCTCAGCTTAATTGCTGAGCATGACTCCACATGGAATGGGATATCCCTAGGGTTGGATGGAGTTAGCTGTCCTGACTGTGTCCCCTCCCAGCCATATTCTTGTGCACCCCCAGCCTCCTCGCTGGTGAGGAGCAGAATGATGCTGTGTAAGAATTGCTCTGCAGGAACTAAAACATCCCTGTGTTCCAAAACACAGCCCTATACCAGTTACTCTGAAGAAATCTAACTCTATCCCAGCCAAAACCCACACACATTCCCAAAATCTTTTTCATCTAACACTAATACAATATTACAGTCACTCCCTAAGTCCAGATTTTTGTCAAAAAGCCCAAAAACTGACTACCATTCAGCTACGTAACACAGACATAGGGTTTGGAGTTCTGTATCCTAGGAGGCAGTAAGTGTCCTACAGGATCAGCTGGTATACTTAGCTCCATTCTTTTTATTTTCCGTGGGTGAAAAGATCACACAGAGATTGATTATCTAGCATCAGTAAGAAGGGGGATTAAATCCAATTTTATCATTTCCAAGTTAGCAATAAAGCTAACACCATAATCTTACAGATAAAGTATGGAAAGCTCTTTGCCTGCTAGTGATGACAATTTCAGCTAGAAAGCTGAAATTACTATGTAGTTACAAACAGAAAGAAAAGAAAAAGAACTTGCCTCTGTAAACTGGACTCAGGTAAACATCCTGCAAAACACTTTTTAAACCAAAGATCGTAGGGGAGTTTGCTCATTGCAGCACATGTCTTCAGATGCGTCAGTAGTCTGTTATCTTCAATGTTCAAATACTGCTCCAGAATTTTTGGCTGTGAAAGAATTAGAAAATTTTAGGTAACTCACATCAGAATACCTTCATAGTTAATGCACACAGTAAGACAAGCACTGTCTTAACAATTAAACTGGAGTAATGTAACATATTAAAATAATGTACCTTCATTGTTTTAGTTGTTCCAAAATACAGGCGTTACTGACCTTTGCAATTAACTAATTATGTACTTAACCAAAGAAACAACCTCAGCTTCCTGAAATTGCTGACCACTACCAGAACTTCCAATATATGCAGTACTCCCTAGTGCAAGGTCGTGCTTCAGAGCTTCAAGCAATGCAGAGATTAAGCATGCGCTAATTACTGCTACCTTCACAAGTAAAATTGAGTTTCATTCGCCTCAAACCTAATAGCCTCAGCACACATCAAAAACTACCTACACATCATGCAGCAAAACCCAAAAAATCAATTCTGTAAGCAAATCCCTGTGCAACCCATTAAAAGCTGGACATTGATTTATTGTTTAAAACCCGAAATATTTAAGGCACAAACATGTGGATAATTTTCTCATCTTGTTTAAATTTTAATATAACACAGTACCTATTTTCATAAATTCTTGACTACCTTTATGCTTTGTCATAGTTAGGCAAATTGTTAAGGACCTCAACTGTCAAAGGCACTTCCTTTGCCAAAATTCTCACCTACTGAGTCTTGGCACATTGATTGTGTAACAAAAAAAAAATTAGGGAGGGAGACACTTGGCACTCTTTATGTCACATCATACAAACACACACTTTAAAAATATTCCTTTCTCCTTTCAACTGGTATAGTTGAATGTATCATCCACTGAAACAGGAGGTAGGTTTTAAAATTATTTCTTAGTTCCAAAATTACTAACAAGGGCAGGGATAATTCTCCACAGCAAATTTCTATTCAACAATTGCTGGTGCTCATGTACTCGATATTTTTACTTTTTAGGATATTGTAAACTAAAAGCTCCTTATCTGTTAGGGCTATTTGATGAATTACAAGAACTTTTATAACTTTGATAAGTACACATTAAAATCAAACTTCAATTTTATAAATCAGTAAGGCAGAAATTCAAAATGAATATACTATGACAGCATTTAAATTGTCAGTGCTGCAAAAATCTACCCCACTTTTTATTATAATTTGATTTGCAACATACTGTTTTTCTGAAGACAGAGTACTCTGCTCCATTTACAAAGCAAAACTGTGCTTTGTCTATCATCCAATGAGCAGCATATGAATGCCAGAGATGCAGCCTAGAAAGTAGCAGACGTACATCAAGATGTTCTTCACTTTTGACATTTTAATTGTTTAAAGAAAATTCTTAAGTGACCAATCTGTGAGATATATCATTCAACTGGATACAATGTAACCTTTAGACAAAAAAGGTAATTGAAAATTTCCACGTCACAAACAAAAACTATTTCTAACGTTACATTAGACAGGGCAGCACAATCGCAATGCAAAAAGCACTCCTCCCCTAGTCTCAAAATAGCTGGTGGAACAGAATCCAAGGGTGTCACTTCTGATTCTCCAGTTGTCTCCCTGTATTAATGCTTTCCATGAATGCTTCTCCTTGCAAAAAGAAGAAAAAAAATTCCTTTTCCTTACCAGCTGTTGTAATGAATCTTTGTGCTTGCTGTTCAGCTGATTCACAAAGCAACTGACAAGCCAATAGCATTCTATAGGATCCTCTACCATTTCCTCCATTGCTTTAGCAATAGCAAGAAATACTTCATCTTCAGGTTCCTGAAAAACAAAGCGAAAAAAGTGATCTACGGAGAAGTATTGGACTATTCTGATTTAAATTATTCTTATATTCCTTTTCTCTGCTATTTGGGGGAAAAAACAGGAATCAACATACACAAAAAGCTGTTCTGACATTCCTAAACAAGACATCGGGCAGCAGCTGCACGATGATGACAGATAACTATTAAAACAGAGCAAGTAAGACTTTTCTTGCTTTTAAAACCAAAACATGCTTCAGTGTATAAAGAGTCCTAAATACTACTGGGATTACATCTCTGCCACACAGACTGCTCCAATACACACATATCCTTACTTGAACTCTCTGCATTCAGATGCACAAAACACTCAGCAGACTTCTGTTTGTTACTCAAACATTTCGAAATACTTAGATCAATCTGACATCTCTTTATCTCCCTCTGCCTCTACAATAAAACACCTGCATTACCATCAAGAGTAACCTCTCATAAGTTTAAGGGGACAGTAACTGCACTGAAAAGAGAACAAATGCTTTCTGCAGCAGCCAAACAAACCTGAGTTACAGGACTAATGACTGAGGCTCCGTTAAACACCATTGCTATGAAAACCTCACCGCAGTCCTGAGAACAGGTCTGGGATGCACTGACAAAACACTTGCTCAGAAGGGAATACTGCTCTAGAAGGGAGGAATTTTCATCCCACTGCATCACATGCGAAGATCAAGGAAATTTCACTACTGGAAATTTGCAGGGTAGGATGGCCACATTCCTAGGAAATGGTAAGGGTATGAAGACATTCCCTCCTCTGACAAGAGTATGTTGCAGGTAATCCTCCAATTCTAAATATTACTGAATTTTCTGTATTAACTTGAACCTTTTTTTATTTTGAACTTTTCTTTAAGTACTTATGTCAAAATTTGTGATTACAGATGAAAAATTACAAATTAAGCTGGGCTAGAGTGAATACACATAAATTAACTATAGGATGAAATCCACTTAGAAAGCTCTGTGGCTCCTTTCCTCATCTCCTGTTTAATGGAAAAAAGAAAGAACCACATATTGTTTTTATCATCACACTACTAATTTAACATCACAACACAGCCTTGTTTAACCATATGGGTGTACACTGTGAACAGCAAGTATGTGCATTACCTGACAGAAACCCAGGTCAGTTCAGACTAAAAAAAAAAAGGAGGACAGTACACTGAAGTCTAGATTTAAAAACAAACAATTTAAATATTTGCTGCATCTTGCATTAAATCACTGCTTCTACAGGCTCTGAATTACCCTTGTTCCAGGAACGTAAGAACCTATGAGCTACAATGAGATGATGTCATTTTCATGTCAGTGCTATAAAGAAACTGAAGTGCCCTGGCATACAAAAGGCTTGAAACCTAGAGGAAAAATGCACAAAAGAGATTTTAAGGCATAAAATCTTACATAAGTACTTAGGGGAAAGAAAAGAGAAAAGCACTTTGACTAAAATTCCTTATTTTATACTAGTACTTCTCTGTTTTCCATTCACCTTACTTGGTCTATCAACAAGCATTTGTGAGGTGACCTGCAGTTCAGTTTCTCACTGATTTACAGTTTCAAGTTCAATAAAGTACTGTATTTAAAAGACTATTAAAATCACCACTGACCAATGGAAAAGCTACGTTTCGAGGCAATTTTCCTGATTCCAGTTGATGTATGCGGAGAAAAACATCAACCTGTGGGGTAGAATCATTAATAAACCGAATCACACGAAGAGCATGGTGAATATCCCAGTACTGCTCCTTCCGGTACTTCATCACCAAAGCGTGAGATTCATGGTGAGGAGGAAGAATGCCTAAAAAAAAAAAAATTTAATTAAAAAATTTAGAAGAAAAAATATAAACATTTGTAAGGAGGAGTCCTACTTGTTAATTTTTATACCTGTCTAGTTTTCAGTACAGTACTAGTTGCATATTTGTGCCCAGTTTCCATTTATTTTGAAAACAAAGTCAGAGTAGAATGATTTTTATATACATTAGCTGCTCATTTTCTCAAATTCTACACTTTGTCTGAGATGACAGAGAACATATACGTGCAATTAACTAATGCAAAGATACTGTTCACTGCAGTATTAATTACTTTACTGCCAGAAAAGTCTTTACTCACTGTACAAGAGATTAATTCTCCCTAAAATGACATTCAAAAACCAAAATCAATCAGTTGAATCAATTAAAGATTAAAACTTAAGAATGCCACATAGCCACTCATAAAGTAACATTTGCTATTTTCTTAGCAGAACTCAAATATCTTTTCTAGTTTTCTGGGAGAAAAAAAAATTTTAAAGTATCTAAGTAAAAAGGCAAAGAAAATTACAGCATCTCCAGAAGAGATACTTACCATTTCACTTAGTTCTTCCCCTTACTCAAGAGTCTTGCCATGCACTGATTTTCACAACAAAACTGTCACAGACTTCAATAGAAATAAAAACATACATACACCTAGGCAAAAAAATGCCATTTCCCTATCATTAGTAGAGCAGAATTTTTCCCAGTGTAGAAACCCATGAGAACAAAGTATTCTTCAAAAGTCAGCTGAAACAAGTTACCTGCTCCTTTTACCTCTCATTTAAAGAAAAAAATACTGCCAAGTGTTACACCATGAAATGGCCAAGTTGAGGAACAAGCACATCAGACAGAAAATTATCTTTTCTTTTCCAGCTCCAAACCTGTCTGCATTTCAAAAGCTGGAAGAAAGCAAGGCATTTTTCACAATATGTCAAAAGAGAGTCAACATCATAACTGTATGTACATACTGCCAACTGCTCTCCTCAAACACAGAGGACAACATTAGGCAGCCAAAACGAAGCTGAAACAACAGAGGGGTGCCTGGAAACCAGCATGAGTCATCCTTGAACAGGAAGGTAACAGAGGTACTGCTGACACACCGTGTCAGCTGGGACATCAGCAAGCCTTGGTACATGTCTGAGAGAGTTTTGTTGACAGGACAGCCTTCCTTTTCTTAAATTATTAACATTATTTAGAGGTCACATAACACCCCCCATCAGAAATGGACTGGGCTGTGGTTCTGACCATTTAGGGAGTGATATTTTGCACTGCCATTCTCAATATCATATTTTCTAACAACTGTTAAAACTGAAATGCAGCGTAAGGAAAGTCTCTAAACCCAAAGCATGTCATAAAATGACAGTACGAATACTTGAAATCAGAATATCATGAGTTTGAAGGGACCCATAAGGGCCACTGAGTCCCCCTCCTGGCTCTTCACAAGATCACTCCAAAAAATCACACCATGTGCCTGAGAGCAGAGTTCACTCCTTGAATTCTGTCAGGCTTGGTGCTGTGACCACTTCCTGGGGAGCCTGTTCCAAGGCCAAACCATGCCTTACTCTGATATCCAACCTAAACCTCCCTTGAAACAACTTCATGCTGTGAAATGAATGACTCTGGGTTTAAAATATAAAATACTTTTTAGAACCAGTATAATTTTCCATGCAGTTGATTCAGAAGGTGTTTTGTGTTATCATATGATTCACAGATCCTTTATCTAAAACAGCCCAAGACCTGGTTGTGCAGTGAGCCACAATTCCACAAAGAGATGTATTTTGCTATTATAATGATGGCTGAAGGATTCTGTACTGAGTTGCTTGTCCAAAACTACTATGCTGTATTTCCCACTAGTAATGTTTTAAAGGATGCTGACCACTTCACTAATGCCCAGGGTACAACAGTATTTCTAATGGCAGAGACTTTTATCAAGTAGGACTACTCTGTAAGTTCAACACCAAGAACTTCAAGCTTTGTAATTAGATCTTGCCCCTTCTGTGCACTGTTAATTTACTACCCTTGCCAAAAAAAAAGGCTTACAAATCCATATAATCAGGAATATGTGGCCACCACTTTCAAAAGGTAAAAAATTTGAGGGGGAAGAAATGAATTTAAAAATTAAGATTTTTTTAAACCCCTTCTGTCTCCAAGTGGATATTATCTTGCATCTAGTCAACTAATGTACTTGACCAGTTAGTGCAAAGTCATTAGTACTTTTGAATTAGTCATCTGACTAGTGCACTTCTAGGAAAATATAATCTATTTATGGTTTTTACAGTTTCTGGGGATACTGTTAACTTGTCTTCAGCCTTGTATCTTCTTGGCAATATCTACTGGCAAATACAATTCAAACCAGCAGCAAAACCATAAGAAACCAGTATTCTGCAGAACGCAAAGCCTCTCTTCAGAATAAACATGTATTCCATGTTTCACACAGTTTAAAATTAATCACAGCTTTACTTCAACTTAATTGTCTGTTATTTCAGGAGCACAACTGAGTATCTCATCAGATACCAAAAACTGCTTATAATCCACATTTCAAATCCATTTCATAAATGTACTTGGATAGTGTTACGAAGTTAAATACAGAAACACACTCTCCTAGGCAGATTTCAGCAAAGTTCTCAAAAACTTGTTTTATAATTGCCATTGTGCATCCAAGGTATATACAAAAGTAGGCTAAATATATACCAGTAGGTAAGGTAATACAGAATAATCCTGTCATTACTTCTTCAAAGACAAAAAAAAAAAAAGAAAAGAAAAAAAAAAAAGCACCTTCCTACATTCTATATTCCATGTTATGATTCATACCTAGGAGCACTTTCCACACCAGTATACGATACATGGATGGAAGAGGAAACCTTTGACTAAATGTGCAAAGCTTCTCAATATCTGTAAAGAAATGAAAAGAAAAAATATTCAGGACAAATTTAAATACGGTTATAAATAGGTTTGCATCTCTGACCCAGCTAAGTATGACAAACTTTAGTTGGAGATTGAAATTCCCTATTTCACCACATATTATCAACAAATGCTTTCACTGTTTTCACGTTGGCCTGACTTACAGTGAAACTACTCCAGGTTTCATCAGGAGGAAACTGGACCAATTTATAGGCATTTTGTAAAGCACGTCACTGTCAAAACAATTAAGGCCTTTTTTAAAGGAACAACATTTATCTTTCTGTTCTGTCAGAGATTTGGCACTCCTCAGGGACCAACACCTTCATTGCTTGAAGTTAGATGGAATTGACAGCATGAGATGATGCATTCTCAGATTAAAATTGCTTTCCCTAAAAATCTTTCCATTTCTTGGGCACAGAGAATGAAGGAAGGAAAAAAGAAGAAACAAGCAAGCTGACAAATCTTTAATAGTTTTAAAAATCAGATTTCCAGGTCTTTGAAAATCAAAGGTCTGCTAGCACTAACTGAAGTATTATTGGTAAAAGATGCAAAACATAAATAAGTATTAAGCACAGTAGGCAAACATTTTCGATTACTCCCTCCCCAGTCCCTAATCACCAAAAAATAGAGCAAATAGGGAAATCAACTTGCCCAAACGATCATCCTTTAACAGAATTTCCAGTGACTTCTTTTCTTCAACTCCACGAAACCCCACTTTTTCATAATACACTGAGCGGAAGTTTCTCTGGGAGTCATCAGCCATGACTGATTCCTTATGGAGAAACAATAAATTCCTCTGAAGACTTACAAGAATACATTCCTATTGCTTTAAGATCAAGTAATTTTGCACAGTGTATAAATGTACTGCCTATGTCTCTACAGTATTAATAAACCCTACAGAATATTAAAATCTTCCAAGATATTTTTGGTCCCATACTAGCATAAACAATTATAAATGTAATTTATTCTAAACAAGGTCTAAAGAAACCAACTTTACAAACAAAATTTAGGGATTTTTAAAAATTATTCACATAGTAAATTATGCTAAATTTCAAAAAGCTTTTTAAAAAATTGTGGGAGAAGCACTTAAGTATTTTATGCCACACCCTGTACTTCAAAACCAACATAAAAAAATACAGTTACAAGTCTGACAAAATTTTGACTATGAAAACCCCACTCAAGTAGAACTATTGCCCACATAAGTAAAATTATTAGGTTTCTTACTCACCAGCCAAGGTAATCAGAAGCAAGGACAAGCCAGAGTTGGGCTCAGCGGCACGGGGGTGACAGAGAAGAATAAGGCTGGGTGTGTAAATTTCGTCTTAAGTTGCAGATACAAATTAAATGTTCATGCTGTTACCAGCTGCTGCAACAGCCACAGCCTTGAGCTTGCTATTCCAGCACTAAAACCAAACAAATGTCTCATCCCTGTAGTGGAAACAAAGGTAAATTCCAGCGAGTGCTTTGTGTATCATAACAACTGTAAATGACATTTCAATTCAGTTCAACCCTCTATCAATCAATTCTCTCTCCTCTGTGGGCTTGCAAACATGAGAAAGTTCTGTCTCCTAACTCCAAGGACTAAGAACAATCTTAACTTTTATCTTGTCCAGTGACAGCAGCAAAACTTTGAGAAAAATAATTTATTTTGACTAAAGAGAGGTGAATGATGCATTGAGAAGCTTTTATAGTTAAATTCTTCTTTTTGTTGCAGAACTAAAGTACACATCAGGGGCAAAGCACTTACAGATATTAACAAATTATATAGAGTGCATACATTTAAATTTGTATATCCAGAACGCCTATTTGTGTTTCAAATTATGCCTGGTTTTAGTGCTTTGTAGGATCAGGGCCAAGACCAGAGAACAAAACACAAACCAGCAAACGTCTGAATTAGTGCTTTCTGAGATAGGTCAAATATTATTTCAAAACCAGAGAAAAAATAAATAAATATTAATTTCAACACATTCCAGTCCTGTGCTATCCTTAAGAAAATGACTGTGATATTCATGTATGGTGCATTTAAGGGTCCACTGATCGGAGTGCTCACTATTTACATTGCAGCCATGTCTAAAAGCAGACTTCATATGCAATAGATACTCAACTACTTTTGAAAATGTTCATATTTTCATTTACATGTTCAAATTTTTAAAAGCTGAGTTCAGTGTTATTTACAAAAATACTTAAAAACAAACAAACAAAACCAAACACACGTCTAGCCCAGACCACTTGTGGAAAAATGACAGGAGAGACATGGAACAGGAGTATTAATTGTAATTTGAAAAATAACAGCAGGACCTATTAGCCAGGAATATTATTTTAATAATTTTAAACTAGCACTATAATAGCAGTACATTTTATTTACTCAGTGGTAAAAGGAGAAAATAGCTTGTTTCCTCCCTCACAATTTAGGATTTGTATTCTCATGTTATACAAATAACCAGTATTCCAGTCTTTACACCTGTCTTCAATAAACTGGAAAAAGAAAACGGGAAAACAAATCCTTAGCCAGCTCATTGGAAGCGTGCTGTACAGAAGTGTGCAATTAACTCGTCCTATCTTCAATTACAGCGTTTTCGACCTCACCAGTGGCTTTCCCGGTATCATTAAGTGTCACTCCAGGTGCAGCAGCAGCGCCGCACAGGCCCGGGGAGTGGAGCCACCGCGCTCTACCCCCGACCGAGCACCCTTCCCTCGCAGGCCCTGCCGGAGGCTCCCCCCACCCGGTCGTACCTCGGGACTCAATTCCCGGCCTCCGTCACAGTCCCAGAGGAAAACAAGGGCACATTTGGGCACGGGATCAATGCACCCCGGGAATTCGGGTCACGCCGGGCTCCCCCCGCCGCCCCCCGGAACCTCGGGCGGGCGGGCGCGGCCCGAGCGCGGCGCGCGTGCGGCGCATGCGCGGGCCCGTCCCGCCCCGGCGGCGGGCGGAGCGCGGGGGCGGCCGTGCTGGGGGCGGCCGGGGGTCGCGGTTTGTGCTGTGGGCGTGCCGCAGCCTGTCGGGGTCACCCGGTTGATCACGCACCCCGCCTGTTCTCCCCGCCACCCCGCAGCTCGATCCCTCTGCCCTCAGAGGGCATCCATCCCTCAGAGCCGGCTGCCCGCATGGCGCGGGGTGCGCTCAGGGCTGCACCGCGGTGTTTGCTCTAATAATGGGTGTGCTCGGCGCTTTTGCCCCCATTCGCGGTGACTCCAAGGACGCGTTACTTAGAGAGACGTCTGGGAAGCGAACTGCATTTCGCAAAACCGAGATTTACTCGGGCGCTTGTGATCAAAGTACTGGGTGCTAAATATCCCGCCCCTCAAAACAAATAGAGGACCTACATCTCGCTGCCGAAAGCCTCAAAAATGAACCTGTGTTGCCAAAACTGGGGCACATCAAACTAGTAGTGTGATTTTGATTCGGGGTTAGGGTACTTTCGTAGTTGTTGTGATGTTTATCTCTGGGACCTTGGCAGCCCCTGTGTGCGATTGCAAAGACCGGGTGGGGCAGGCGGGAGTGGAGTTTTCAGCTCGGAGTGCCTTTCCAGGAGCAGAAGCTTGAACGAGGCCATCGAGTGCCTCAGCTCCAGCAAGATTTTGAAGTGCTGGAATCACAGAGTCAGTTAGGTTGGAAGAGACCTTTGAGATCATCGAGTCCAACCTTTGACCAAACACCACCTTGTCAGCTAGACCAGGGTGCCAAGTTCAGCCTTCCCTTAAACACTTCCAGAGACAGTGACTCCACCACCTCTCTGGGCCGCCCATTCCAATGTTTAGACACCCTTTCTGTGAAGAAATTCTTCCTTATGTCCAACCTGAAATTCGGGAGAGGAGGCTGACCCCCACCTAGGCGACCACAGCCTCCTTGCAGGCGGTTGTAGAGAGCGATCAGGTCCCCCTGAGCCTCCTTTTCTCCAGGCTCAACACGCCCAGCTCCCTCAGCTGCTCCTGACAGGTCTTGTGCTCCAGAGCCTTCCCCAGCGTCGTTGCCTTTCTCTGGACCTGCTCCAGCACCTCAGCGTCAATTCTTGAATTGAGGGTCCCAGAACTGGGCACAGCCCTCCAGCTGTGGCCTCCCCAGTGGCAGAGAGAGAAGACAAGGCAGCTGCTGAGGTTTTGGGGCCTATTTTCAAATGCACAGAATATCCCATTTTTTAAGTCTTGCCCCACACTTTCGAAGTAGCCATGGAGAAAGCACACCCTTGCAGAATGGGCAAGGCTTTTGTCAAACCCAGCTCACACAGGAGTATGGTTTTTGTTGGGTCAGTACAAGGCCTAGCAAATCTTGAAATAATTCCGCTCAGCAGCAGGTGGCAGGCTGGTTCCATTTTTGGTCACTTGGGGCTTCCTCAGCTCTAGTACATCTTTTATCAATAGATGGCACTTGTCTCGGGATGAGAGCTGTTCGGTGGTCTTGGGAGCTAACCAGTATCACACGGTTCAGGAAGCAGCTACCGAAATTAAATCTCGTGTAATTTTCAATCATTCATTGCTGGCCTTGTCAAGACTTATTACATAGCTATAGTGGTGCTCTGAAGAAGCCTGAAGCTAACACAATTTATTTTAGCACTAATTTATAGTAGAGGAGATACAAAATGGTAACAGAATTGTATGCCATTGCTAAAAAGGCCTAAACAAAAGCCTAAACAAAAAGGCCTAAACAAAATCAGGTTCTGAAAGATTTAGCTGCATAAAAATACAGCATAAAATCAACACTTGTCCTGAAAAACAATAAAATTAATGTCCTTCCCCTAATATAGTTTCTAAACCCCATATATAGAAAGCTTCTTGTACACAGAGATTTTCTTAATGGTGCCTGTTTCTAACATAATAGATTATAGTGAGATCAGTTGTAAATATTACATAAATATTTAAGTCAGTGGGAAATGAATTTTAAAAATTAATTTGAGATTTTTCAAAACACAAATGAAATTAAAAGCACAGGTTGAGCATGAACTACTATTGGCTACAACGATTATTATGTGGTGACACATCCACAGCAAACCAAAGATGACTAACCTATTTTTTGAGCTGGACTTTCTTACTCTAACAGCCTTTTTACCTTTTAACTGCCCTTCTACATCCACCTGTACTTGCCAAGTGACTCTATATGCTGTAACTCAGTGTTGTAAAGCACACAAGTGGCTCATGACTTAAATATTTAATTTAAAACAT
This sequence comes from Vidua macroura, assembly GCF_024509145.1. Classification (NCBI taxonomy): domain Eukaryota; kingdom Metazoa; phylum Chordata; class Aves; order Passeriformes; family Viduidae; genus Vidua; species Vidua macroura. The sequence goes on along the minus strand of NC_071571.1, from coordinate 65,937,186 downwards.
TTTATATTTTCATAAACCGAATAATAACCTTATTTTCCCTTGTCTGGGGACATAAAGTATCTTCATTCCTATTGACAGAATCTTTCTTGCCACTGAAAATGAAAGCAGAATTTAATCATTTATAGCTGCTAGTATCAGTCAGCCAAGTGGAGGACTGTGCTTATAATAAAATTGCTTAATACATCGTTAATCAATAATACATAACTAGGCATTTATCCAAACCATGATAACCTAAACATTTAATTCTTTTAAACTGCAATAACATCAGAAAAGGTAGCATACATAAAAGATAAAAGGGAAGCAGGTTTGGAATTAGCTTGGGATTATCTGAGATAGCAGAACCGAACAAATTAGTACCCTGCTAGCATACTGCATCTCTTGTTTTTATCTGTGACTATGAATATTACTGTGCTTGCATTTTGTACTGATATCTTTATATTGCTCAAGTGAATTACTCACTGACATAAAGGGTCACATGAGAAGGAAGCCAAACAGGCATTGTTAACGTATTTTATTGCAAAATATGAACTGTGTTGTGCCTGTGTTTCCTCATGAATGCTTTTGCTGTTAAAGCTGCACTAATTTTGTGTGAACGATGTGCTGCTCTTGAACAGTCAGTTCAGTCTGTCCTGTGTGACTTACCTATAAGTGGATCAGAATTACAAATCAGAAGCACACCTTGTTATGTGAACTTCTCAAAAAAAGGGGAAAATGCAAAGCAATGAAATGTCAATTTTACAGCATGGAGATCCGTATTTGTATGGCATTATGACACAAGGACATAACATACAAAGAATAAGTGAAGTTTTCATGTGGTTGCATTTGCTCTAAACTGGTGGAAGATGTACTTCAAAAAAAAAAAAAAAAAAGACACTTGTCTGATAATATCCTCACAGTTTATCAGATTCAGTGATTCCAGCTTGCTAATGTACCATCCCTTGTTCCTGTCATAATAGGAAATGATTGATGCTCAGGAAAGAAGTTACAAGCTGGGTCATTTCAGCTTTTCTAAGACATCATAGCGTGTTTTTTCAGACACATGAATATTTCCAGATGGAGAGTAGGGCTGTGTTAATGGAAAGGACAATTTACTTATACATTCACATAACCTTTTCATTATGAAGATCGGCAGATGTGGAAAAGCTTGGCCCCATTTCCTGGCCAAAACAGCATCACCCTGCTGTTTACATTCTACCTGAGAGAAGAAAGCAAATGTTGGCACTATTAATGTTCACATCTTAATTCCTTGTTGAAGTCAGATGGAAAAAATATAACACTCCGAGGTAAAAAAATTATAAAGCTGTTTGGCATCAAAGGGAAATTCAGCCTTTCATTTTAGCATGGAGGCACAACAGGCAAGTCTGTCTCCAAGCAGACCAAACATTGTCCCTGTAATCATGAGCAGGCATCCCCACATGACAGCAAGGAAAAGGCTTATGGGGCTGAAAATAGCAAGAGGAGTGGCTGAACTTGGAAATCTGAGTTCAAATGTGTCCTACTTCTGTGTTTTCTCATTCTGCTAAAGAAAGAGTTTTCTTCAGAGGTGACATCGTTTTGTCTGCAAAGATATACAGAAACTGCAAGACAATTATAAAGGAAATATCCAACTGCTGTTGCTTGCTCCAAATGTAAAGGGTTTTTTTTGAGATTATGTTAGCAATTTTTTTAGGATGATGTCTTCTGGATTCTAGTCATAACTTTGATTTGTTGTGTAACCTCAGCTGTGCCTGCCCTAATTATTCTTCTACCAACCTGATTAGTAGCTGTGTTAAGATTGCCATTTTTGCCTGAAAAAGGCTTCCAAGTTTTTAAATAGCACCAAACACATGCCTTGTGCTGTCACTGAGCATGGCACATTTGGGGCACTACACAGTAACTAATAAACAGTTCCAAATAACATTATCTCGGGTTTGTTACTCTTTAATTGAGAACAGACAATGAGGTGACAGTGAGACAAAGGTTGGTCAGTTTAAGGACAGTGGGAAAATTAAATAAGACATCTTGAGCAGTCCAATGAAGAGTTGTGCTATTTGGATGAGGTATAGTTATTATGATCCCTATATAGGGTTAGAAGTGAGGCAAAAGTATGCAGGTATCTGCAACAGAATGCAAAACCAAGTAGAAATTAGGAACGGCTTTCAGTTGTTGCAATTTTTCTCTTCGTACCAAAGCCACAAATGTGCCCAGAAGCCAGTTCAAAGTAACAAGCTGCATATGATACTCAACCAAGTATCCCTGACTACAGGGGTAGTGCATGCCCCATCCCTGAAAACAGATTGTCAGGTTGGATGGGGTGAGTTACCTGATCTAGTTGAAGGTATTGCTGCTCTGTGTGGGAGAATTGGTCTAGATGAGCTTTACAGGTCCCTTCCAACCCAAACTATTTTATGATTAAGCTTTGCACCCCATTTCTACCCTCCTCAGCCACAACCTGTGCCAAGAACAGCACCCAAGTAGCTGCTGGCAGGTTCAGCGACGGAAACAAATTCATAGTCCCACCCTGCTGCCTAGGCTCAAATGCAGGAGCCCAACCCAGCAGCTTCACTGGGACCACTGATGTAAGGGTGAAAGCAACCCAGCAGACACAGCACTTGTACCTCCAAAAAATAATTGTTTTCTTTCAGGAGGCCTGCCTGCCCAGGGGGAGGGCAGCCCTATGCACAAGTAGGCTTTTGATCTCAATGAAGCTCAGAGGGCTTTGCTAGTGCATCCATAAAGGATTGAGCAGCAACTAATTAATGACTCGAAATTATATCAGTCATGGTTTGCAGGCTTGTTTTAATATATGAAGACAAGCTGTAAAGCTGGAATGGTGAACGGCTGTTTATTTTGTGACTGGACATAGTCTCCCCCTCTCTACTGATGGTAATTTTCTGTCAGCCTTCTAGGTCTGCATGCCTGTGTTATTTAGAGGTACTGTCAATGTCCTGTTTTAATGCAACGTTGTAAAAATCACAGGACAATTTACCCCACCAATTTCCAAATTACACCAGGATGATTGACATCTGCCTCTAAAAACAATGATTTGCAGCCATTATCATTGAGAACTTGCTGTTGGGAACTGAAAGCAATGTTCCCTGAAGCATTTGAGGCTAGAAATCCTTGTCAAGCTGAGCATTGTGAGCTAAAGGGTGCAGGCAGATACACCCCTCTAACATCCTTTCTCAAAACACAACAGAAAGTGCAGCTTTGTGCTACCTGATTGGTTATTCTAGTGATTTTCTGGTCAGCACATGGATCTGGTGCTAATTTTATCAGCTTGGTTTTAAAATCAATTAATGGAGAGTGCAGTCTCACCTTCCTCTCCATAGCTGGAACTGCACAACATGTATTCACATAGCTGTGAAACTGCTGGTATAGGCTTTGGTGCTGCTAGCAGTGTTCTAAATAGATTAATTTGAACACAGACTGTGCAGCCAACCCCAGCTTATTTGGTATTCACAAACTGCAACAGCATATTAGGCATTAATTATATATGACTTATTATATTAATTATAATGAATGAGAATTATATTAGGTTTGAGAACTATTTAAAGGGAACTAGAAATTAAAGCAGCAAGATATGGATCTGGCTGTCATAGACTTGTTCTGCATGGCCTTGAGCAGCATGCGTTGCCATTCATCTCTTAATTTTCAAAAGACAAGGTGAAGGTAATGGTATCTACCTTCTTTGTGAAGCCAATGAGATCCTGTTATAAACAGAAATATTAACTGTAATTTCAAATCTTCCAGTACTAAACTCATAGAAGCATAGAATCGTGTGGGTTGGAAGGGAACTTAAAGTTCATCTAATTCCAACCCCCTGCCATGGGCAGGGACACCTTACACTAGACCAGGTTTCTCCATATCCCATCCAACCTAGCCTTGAATAGTGACGGGGATGGGGCATCCACAACTTCTCTGGGCAACCTGAGCCAGCATCTGCCCAGTAAAGACTATAAAAATAATTTTATAAAGCTAAATAGTTCTGACCACTTCATCCATGAAAGGAGGAAAATCCTACCAAAATCTGCCTTAAAAACAGGTTAAAAGCTACAAGTAAAAAAAAAAAAAAAGAAAAAAAAATTCATTAGAGAGTGATCTTCACCAATTTCACTTCTGCCTTCACCTTGCCATAAGAGCTCATTTTGAGGGGATTTGTTAATAAGACACTTCATATGTGTGAAGCAGTATAGACAAAGTTTGCCAAACATGGGTGGATAGCTGGGAGCTTTGTCAATTCAGCAAATGACTTAGTCCTTTCTTCTTCACAGAGGCCCTGGTCCTACAGTAGGCCTATACAGGAATTAATTCCAGGTATAAAGGTCTGTAAGCCAAAAGGGCAGGACATCTCCCAGAAAGTTGTTTATGCTGTTATGGAACTGCATGCAAAAGGCATAGAAAAGTGAATGGGAAAAATAATTCATTTTAACAAAAAACATTGTGCCGAAAGAGCACAGTTTATACCAGCATTTCCTCACACTGCAACACAGACAGACTAATTTCTTAACACACAAGTTTCATAATCCCAACATCCTTCCATTCTTCCAATCAGTCCTCAACACTCAGCTGTATCCACAGCAGCAGAGGAAACACCGAGGCCCACCTTCTGCCTCTAAGGCCTATTGGCACAAAATGCCCATTATTAATTTCATAATCACCAAAAAAGAGGGTGGTTTCAAGCAGTTTGCTTAGTGGGAATCATGTCTATTGTGTGCTAACTTCCTAAAAGTGCCACAGAAAGGATCTAGACAAATATAAGTTGATCTAAGCCAGAGATCGTGCTTGGGATGTTTCTAATAATTAACAGAATAGAGTCAATCATCAGAGCCCAGGAAAGTTTTGGGTTCTTCTGAATCTGCTTTTTATCCTGATTCTGATTACCTTATCTGACATTCTGATTACCTTCCTTCTTGAGCTGGAGAGCTTGCCACAACTAGTAATGGAAGGCATTTTTCATCACAGGTACTTCCGTAAGATGCATAGCTAGCACCACTGAAAAGGAGTGTTAAAATATAAGATCTAGCAATTTAGGGATAGCATTGGGAAAGTAAAGAAGCCTGTCGAGCACCATTTCCATTTCCAACTATCTCTGCCTTCTCAAAGTCTGAAAAGTGGGTCTCATCTTTTCCAGGTTTGGCTGCAACACCATGTAAAACTTATTTGCACAAGTGACAACACTGCATTCAGAGGCTGTTGTCATTGCCTGGACGGGATCTGATAATCTGCAAAAGCCTTTAGTCTGCAAGATGTGATTAACTGTGAAAGGCAGAGTTATTAAAATAGACTGGAGAAGGCTGTGAAACATTTCTCTAGAATATGTATACACACCACTTCCATGTCTGGAGGAGGGGCCACTTCAGAAACACTTGCTTAAATGTAAATTCTTTTGTAGGGACATGTAGAACTTAAAATTGTTTTCCTCTATTAGCTTTTCTTTTGGACCTGTTTATTATTCTGTAGTTACTCTACCAACTCTTTGATCTGATGAAAAAAAGCACATTTCTGGCAGTCAGCAGAACTGGTTTCTATTTACATTCTGCTATTAGAGTGATTTGGCATAAATTTCTGTTGACAATGACTCAGACCAGGGAATTGTTTTGCCTGAAAACTAACCTAATAAAAACATGACAATTTTAGTTTTCCTCTAAATCCATGACTGCGTTAACCAGGTGGCCACACGTTCTCCCCAGTGCCTGTACCTAGGGAAAGCAGGAACAAGCAGGAGTGGTGCCCTGGGCTTGGCAGCAGCCCTGCCTCACCTCTCAGGAACTGTTTGTGGAGCTGCAATGATTCATTTTAAAGCAAAGATGTGGTGCACACCAAGGTTTGTGGTGTTAAATGCAGTAGTTGGAGCACTCCCAAGGGGAAAATACATTAGAAAAGGCATTATGTGCAGGACATGAGTTTTAGCTTGGACTAGGCCAGTGATGTGGTACAGGTGACAAGTCTGGTGACTCCAAGAGCAGCCTGCTGGGGACACCTGGTGGAAATTCCCTCCTTCCATGTTGAACATGGCAACTGCAGCTGTGACCAGCACAGGCACATGGACCCAAGCAGACCAAGCAGATAGGCACCTTCTCCCAGCCTCCAACCCAGGAAAGGCTGCCCTAGGGAGAGCCGTGCTGTGTCACACCATTGGAGCTGTGCTGGGGTAAAGCCCTGTTGTGCTGGGCATCACCTGTATCAGCTCTGAAACACAGGCTTTCCACTGGCCTCACAAAAGACCACACATTTCCACTGCCCAAGAGGAATAAATAGCAAAGGCATTAAGTGTGTCTTCTCTTTGGCACAGCAGCTTGTTTTAATAACCCCTGCCCCAGCAAACTCTTCATTGCCAAAGAGAACAATGCAATGCATTTAACATTCTTCTGATTAATATTTATGGTGACAAGCCACCCATTGTTTTTACTGCATAGTTGCTTATCAATAGAGGCTCCAGAGAAAAACAGGACAAGCCAGGGTAAACTGTGGAAGCCTTGGTTCTTCAAAAACTAGGGAAAATGGCAAGAGCTCTTCCCCTTCACCTACGTTTTTGCAGTTTGTTTTAAAAGCAGAACTTTTACGTAGGTTCATAAATCTACACTTAAGTGTCTCAGTGTGCTGACACAGGTTTGGAAATGTTTATCTTAGCACTTGTGCAGCCTCATTAGTGTGGAATGTTTATAGTCGTTCTTGCATTTCCACTTACCTGTAGAGTTATATATTGTGTGCTGGAACACTGTACTAATAACCCCACTGTACCTCCAACACTGTTTTACAGTAATTGCTCCCCCAGGTGCTGTTTTCCAGAGATTTCTACATTTTAGCCTTTAAAACACAAGTAGGCCTTGTTTTATTCTGAAATTGATGGGAAAGGATACACCGTGAAATTTGGCCCTATTCTAATTCAGTGCCTAATTGATTGGCTGGGGACAGTGATCTGGAAACCTGAGCAAGGTTATACTACATTTACTCACGAGGACAAGGCAGACATTAAATTGCAATTCCTGCAGACCTGGACACTGATGCTTCCTTGTCTTGTGCTTTTCTTCTCTTCAGACTAAGAAAATAATGTGTACTAAGACTGAAAAAGAATATTTTATATGCATATAAATATACAGTATGATAATTGCAGTGGTAGTAATAGAAGTTGCTAACATGTTACATATCTGTGATGACACCACACTGTAAATTTTATATAAAATATACCAACTCTGTAAATTTTTATATATATGAAAAATATACAGTTTACAAGACTATGTGATCTGAGGGTAGTGTGCATAGCAAGTGATGATGATTTCCCATCTCTTCACAGACATGTACTTCAGATTTACATACTTTCATAGTGCTTGGGAATGGAGTGTGCACTGACACAAGCAGAATCCAGCATCTTTCTGTGTGCTCTGCCCTAAAAGGCAATGCAGGAAATGCTCTATCCTTTTTACACATCAATCACAAAGGCAGTAAATCTTCCCTCAGATCCCAGAATTTCTTCTCCTTCATACCCAAGTGAGGTTTTATTCATCAACAGAGGGCCTGGAATAAGAAGATCCTTACAAGACTTCAGATACTTCCACATACAGGGGAGAAAAGGAGCACCAGATAAGCACACAGCTCCTGGCAGATGGGAGCAAGGATGGAGGTAAGCATGGGGAAGTCACTGGAGGGAGCTGGGGACTGGTAAGACAAAAACATTCCACAATACCAATGGTCAGGTAGGAAGAGGATCTCCAGGCTGTGCTGGAAAAAGAAGGAGTGAAAGGATCCAGAAGAAAGAGAAAATTCAGGAGAAAGGACCTCCAGGTGGCAGGGGGGGCAGGGATGTCCCAGTTTTGCTGTGTCATTGGACTTACTTGCATCCTTTGGCAACAAAAGCAGCTGTCCCCTTGAGACACATCCCCCCAAGAGGCACTAGTTCAGTCTTTGCCATATGTAACATCTTCAATATGAGTGTTAAATAATTATTAAACTTCATTCTTCCTCTCCCTCCATCAAAATCCCCACCTCCAAGCACAAAGCCCATGTATTTTACTCGGATATTGAACTTAACAGGCAAGCCAGAAACCAGGCTGAGGTGATGGTTATAAAACACACACATGCCCCCCAAAATACAAGTGTGGGGAAAGACCACAGACAGCTGGGATCACAACCTTTTATGTCTTTATTTGCCAGTTAAGATCCTTTTATTCCATCAATGCAAATATGCAAAACAGCAGGAAACCATGTTTTAAGTAGCACATACCAGTTGGCTGAGAATAAACTAACTACATTCCCCAAGCAATGTAAAAGTAACAATGCACATCATCTTCTAAAAGAAGAAACAAACAGATGTTGCAGCCGAGAGGCACAGCAGGCAGCTTCCGTACAAAGTAGTTTGGCTGTTTAAAATGCTAGAACCAGTCCTTGCCCATTTCTCCAACCCCACCCCCAAAAGTCCTAGTATAATTTAACCACTTTCTTTTTTTGCTATCTACATAATATATAAAATATAAACTCTGTTTACTTATAACACTTACTTTTCTTGATAAATAGCTCTTTAAAATATCTACTGTACATATGTCCATGCGTTGGCATTATATATATATATATAGCATTTATATATATGTATGTATGTCTGAAAAACAATAAATATATACTAAATATTGACACAGCAACAAACTGAACATTTTCTCATTTTCAAAATCAAATAAAAGCAAACCAGTGGGAGAGAAACAGTGAATGGTGCTCGTGAAGCACAGCACAGCAGGGAGCTTTGATTCCTGCCCTGGCTGGGCACTTGGAATGCCCCGTACTCGAGCAGTTGTGGTGTTCACCTATCCTGTAATGGACTTGTGTTACAAGTCACTTCAAGTTGTAGTTAGCCTCCCTGTATGCCATGTGTAACACAGACTGAGCAGGAGCTCAGTGGGAAACGAAGGCTCGCCTCCAGGTTTGCAATGGAATGAGAAACAAAGAGTGCAGGGAAGTGAGTCCAATGGCTGATATAAAAAAAGGAAAACAAATAATGGACAGCATATGGCTGGAAGGTCATAAATAACCAAGGTAAACAAGTCAATAGAGTTAAGTGCTTTTAAAGACAATGTCTGGCATTGCTGCAAAAAGTGTCTTGATGATCTGTTGCCAGCTCCATGGAATGAATCAGTTTTCCCACTGCCACAAGAAGACACAAAGGAAACTCAGAAGGCCAAATTCAGATGTTAAAAATGGGGTCACTGTAAGATACTGTGAGGGTCCCGGTTCAGAGCTGAACCTGCCCAAGGGCAGTTGAATTCACTGAATGTCCTTAAACCAAATAGATGAGATTTTTAAAGTATGGATTAAAAAAACCACACCCATCCCCAAACAATTAATTTCACACATGCCAAAACATAATAAAATATTTTTAAAACCTTTCATTTCAAAACAGCATTCTTTAAAAATGGAACTCAATCCCAAAATAAAATAAATGCAAATAAATACCCTTATACAAACATGTTTTGGATTGACCATGGCCATTCTGTTTATTCATTTTATTCAAATGCTGAATAAAAGCTATTTAAGTCTGACCTGCGCTGATACCCTTCTTTCCCCAACCCCAAGGCCTCGATCTGGCAGTTTCAAAAAAGACATTACTTGTTTGGACTGTGGCTTCATACACTCATTAAGTCATGAGGTTTTGACATCAGTTCATGAATGCAGCATTATGTGTAGTCCCATTTACTTAAAAATTTCTTCTTTTCATGAGCAAATGGAAGTAGGCAGTTAAGGGGAAATTATTTTTATTGGACAGACTTCACCCAGCAGCTCAAGAAAGAGGAAATTTTAAAGCAGATAAGACTGCCAAATATTATTCAGTCACACTTCATCTCTAAAATTTACAAAGTTTGCTCCCCACAAGTAACAACCTCAACAACAACAAAAACTGCTGTCCTGAATAATCCTGCCATTTCACAACTAGCTCCAGATACCCAGAGGTCGAAAGTCCAGTGCTGAGTTTCATACATACTAAGAGTACATCACTGGGCCACTGGAACACCAAACCAGTGTGGAGTATCTGCACAAAACCAGAACTCTGACTTGTAAATACAGAGCTTAGCAGTGAATAGACTTCATAATGAGTGATACTTTATGCTGAAGGACATAAATAAAACTCAAATACAAAAATTCCCAGCAACAAGAAGTTCTGTCATCACTAATTTCTGAATCGCTGCAAAAACAATATCAAGATACTATGTTTACCTTTACCCAGTAAATAAAATATGCCTTTTCTTGGTAGATCAGAAAGTCATTTTAAGTTGTCTGGGTCTATTTCACATTTGTATGGACATAAAACTAAACAAGAAATTGAATTGTCCTTGTGCTGTGACCACATGCAGCAGAAAAGCCTCCTTTTTTTGAATGGCTGAACTTCCAGGACAGCTGTTAACTTGTACAGTCCAACTTTTTTGAAAGTTACGGAGAAGAAAGGAACACTTAGTACAAAGTGGATAGTGCCTCTGATTGCCCGATGCTGGCTGGGCAGGGATTTCTTGTGCTTCCAGCCAATGCAAAGGATGAGCTCCAGAGGAGCCCATCCTGAGCCAAAACTCATCAAGGCGTGGCCCGATTCTCTGCCATGCTGGCTACATGGGTAAGGTCCCATTGTCTCTACTTGGTATTTTCTAACTACACAGCTGAAGTACTAGAGATTTAACACATATGTGATACTAGATGTAGGAAACCCCAAGCTCTTACAGAGTTCTTATGCTTCCATGTAGGACTCCACTGAGAGATCAGCACTGAGGATGTGCATATCCAGCAGGAGTATGGGACAGATTCTGCTTCCCCAAGGGCAGGGTCCCTTCTTGGGCTCCCATACACAGAGGTGGACCAAGGCTGCTGCTCTCACCCTCAGGAAGTGCAGCCCTCATATTCCCCCTGCAGGGCAGGCACAGAGGTACCAGCCTGCAGACACCTTCCTGCTGCTCCCTGCTGCAATCACCACCCTCCCTTTGGGTGCATTTAAGGAGTTCAATTGTGCCCTGCTGTCACACAGCACAGGGTTGCCCTACCCCTGGTGTGAATCCCAATGCAATTCCAATGGGAAATAAGACACCCTCTCCCTGCTGACTGTCCCAGCACTGGAACAGAACCCTGCAGAGCAGCAAAGCTCAGCCTTTGGCTCTTTCTCTTTGGCAACAGACCGTAACGATTAGTATCCTATGTGCACGGGTTGATGGCAAGAAGGGAAGCCTTTCCAACAGCAGCCCTGGGAAAGAGAAATGATATTTCTTATCTAGTGTATGAACAAGTTCATTTGGGGCTACTGTAAACTCCAGCAGTAGCTGCAGTTTGGCTCCTAGGCCTGCATCAATTTAGCAGCATTCATCTCAAACCTTGTGGCACAGCATTAAAAGTGCAATTCCAAATACACATTTCCTGGGATGGTACCGCTTCTGAGTTCAATCAAGTCCATCTCTGCTATCTGCTGCCCAAATTCCTAAACCAAACTTGAACTCCAGAGGCTACTTAGGGCAAATTTAATGTACTTTCAACTGTACCAAAGGAGCAGAGGGCTGGATGCTGCCAAAAAAAATCCCAGACTATAAAGAAACTATTGGTCAGAATAACAATCCACATTCAATAAATACACCCATTCTTTCCTCCTTCAAGCCAGGTAGAAGTTTAGTATGTTTACACTTGACACTGCAGCACCTTCACCTCCTAGAGAATGGAAAAACTGCCATACAATCCTGAATGCATGCAGCTCCTGCTGCCATCCCAGTTAGGCAACATAAAAGTAGCATCTCTGTTACCATTAGAAGAGGAGGTCCCACCGTCTCCCTGCTCTCTCTGGGCCAGCACAGGAAGCTGTACAAGATTTGACCCATTTGCAAGCCAGTACAAAGAGCAGCATCAGATATCTGTGTAACCAAAGCATTGGATTTTCTTTCTGCTGCATCAGTAGGTCTGCTCAGAGGATGGATGATGCCTGTCACCTAAACCTTTGTGTCTGGGGCAGAAAGTTTGAGCTCAGTAGTACTACCCTTACTCACTGTGTCTCGCCTGTTCACTGCAGGGGCAGGGGAAGGGATTCTAACTGGCATCACAAAACCCAGAAAGACAGGGAAAAGAAGAAAACAAAGAGAGGAAACATGGCCAACATTTGTGAACCATAAAGAAAGGCAAAGACATGAACAGCAACTCCAGAACAGTCACCAAGCCAATGAAAAGCAAGATTCACCAACATTTTGGTCCACGTTTGGTTCCACTTTTGGATGATGTTTAACTACAGTTAACATGGTTAATTATCCACCAGGCTTGCATTCATGACTTGAACTAGCCACTCTTTTCAATAAATGGGTTTTGCTTCTTTGTATGAAAACTCTCTTGATCCCCTTGGAGGTAATTCTATTTTTCAGGAGACAAGTGATTTCTTGATCAAATCCTTTCTTCTGTGTTACTTACTTTTCAGGGCAGGAATTGGATAGTAGGGTATATACCATGACAGTTGCAATGGGAGATTCCTACTGGCACAGATACTACCTCTGGAATTCTCAGAGGGCTGCTTCCAAGAAGGAATGATGAAGCCCTAGGTTTTAGCAGAAACAGCCCCAGAGAGAGTTGCTGGACCTGGCAGAACAACATGGATAGAAACAATTCTCCCCTAGGGTGCAGTTTTGCAGTATTACATTATTCCTTCATCAGTCACACTACTACACTTTGGGGACTATTTAACGAAAGGTCATATATATGCTCTTGAAATATTAAGTACACATGAATAATTTTGGGCTGGAAGTCAAGTTTCCTAACTTCAGCCACATCAAAATTTAGAAGCCAAAATTCTCTGCAAAGGAGGAAGACAGGTATTTCCAGTGGGCACCTCTTTCTGTATTAATCCTAGAGTGAACTGAGTCAGCCTTTGGAGAGCTCTCTCTGTATTGACTGCAGTGTTCAGTGTTCTTGCTGATCAGAACAAGACATCCATCTCTGAGCTGACTAAAGCCAGATAAGATGAACAACACTATTGTTGCCCTCCTGTTCAAAAGCGTATTTTCTCTTTAGATTTACTGCTCATCCCAATGTTCTCTTACTTCCCCTAGTCAAAATTAACAAAAAACCCTGAAAAGGTTTTCTCAAGTTTAATATGATTTAGTGCTATATGCTTGTCTTCTACTTTTTTACTATCTGAAGACCTAGCACTGTAAACACATCAGCACTGGAGCAGCTTTACACAGAAAAACAGTATCCCTGTTTACGGGGATAAATCATGTGCCTTTCACTATATTCTTTCAAGAAGATATTCTCAAAAGAATAATTATTTCAAGACTGCAATCTAAAATATTAAAAAGAAGAACAGGACAAACACAGCAAAAGAGTTTGTCCACCCCTGCACTGGTGACAGGGATTAATCAATACAGTACCAGTAGCTGGCCACTTTAAGGAGGTGAGAAAGCTGGGGGTCCTATGTAAATTTTTTTTTCCTTGTAAATAGATGAGAATTTTTTTCATCCCTTTTGTTTTTCACTCACACTCACCACTTGGTGGAGGTGAGCATTTCTGGGTTGAGGGATGTGAAATTACTTGTTGGTGTGCATCTCTCAAGTGTGAGTTCACAGTGGTTTAAAAGAACACTGCTCATCTAAACATTATATGGTTTTGGGATATATTCCTACTGTTTCCCACCTAAAACCAAAATGCACAATGAATTCACTCAAAAGTCAGTCCCAAACACAGGAAATTTTGTGCAAATCTTTGTAAGACTAGCGTGAGTTCGGCTGTATAATAAACCCCATTATCATTACTGTGTTGTGCCACCTGCCATCCATGAAGGTTTTCCACCACCCATTTTAATTGGAAAACCCATAACACTGACACTTACCAGAAGCTCACAGAAGACCCTCCCTCCCCAAATACCTGGGCATATGCACTGTGGTTGAGGACTGCTTTGTTTTAAGAGCCACACATTTTCCTATTTAATTGTGCTTTAAAAAAAAAAAAAAAAAAAAAGCAAAAACCCCAAAACCAAACAAAACAAAACAAAACAAAAACAAAAAACAAAAACAAAAAAAAAAAAAAAAAAAAAAAACCAAAAAAACAACTACTAAACCAACACAGAGAAGCTCCTAACAGGCTGTATGAAAAGTGAGCTGCAAAGGTTTTCTGAATCCTGCAACACTTTCACATCAAGTCCTGTTATTCTGTGTGTTGGTTGGAGGTGTAGTAATACAGCATGGTGGTGTCAACTGTCATGGTGGGAACCATTCATATCAGACACTACAGAAAATTTAATGACATGACAGTACCTTCACAGCCCTCTGGTAGGCAAGGAAAATCTAAAAGGATCTTCCCAACCTTTCACAGTAAACACAATTGGAAAATCTAAAGCACCTGCAAGCAGGGCATGAGTCCATGATATATCTTTGCAATCAGCTAGCTAATACTGTTATTAAAACAGTTAAGTTTATCAGCTCTTACATCTCCTGTCTGTTTTGGGCATTTCGAAGGATCACATCAGTTTGGCATTTAGCTGCCAACAGATTTAATTGATCCAGACACTGTATTTCCTTCTCCTGTAATCCTCAGCTATGACACCCAGGCCCTTCACAGGGGCTGAATTACCATCTCCTTCAAGAGCTGTCTGTTTCCTATTCATTCCTAGTAGCTCAGAGGAGCTAGCAGTACAGAGACATCCTGCTCTTCCGCATGGCTTCGCTGATCAAGTACGCCGGGCTCAGTTCTGGCTCCTCAGTCATGATTGAAATGTTCTGCCACTCCCCCAGCTGGTTTGACTTTTTAATGGTGTCCACCACACACAGGGCATACAGACAGTCGTCAAAAGTGGCAGCCATCGTAAGGGGCCTCCCGTCCCAGGTCCTCCTGTCGTCCTGGTCCTCAAAGGCCTGCCGGACAGCCTGGACCATCTTAATGGTGCCCCGCAGGTAGGGGGATGGGATGTCACTGAAGGCTTTCTCCGGAAGCAAGGAGTTGCTGACTGGCGTGGAGTCCTTCAGCAGGAGCTCCCGCTGAGGAGAGCTGTTGCTCTGTCCGTAGAGATCAGTGCCTATCACAATGAGCCGTCCCGCTGAGCCCACCACAATGATGTCCTGTTTGAACTCCCCCGGGATGTTGAAGTTGAGTGTCACCGTGCAGCACACGCCCCCTTCCAGGACCATCTGAAACGTACAGAAGTCATCACTGGTGATCTGCCGGATGCCCTTGATGTGGTCCGTCTGCTTCACAAAGGTCTTGAGCAACCCGTGCACCTTCACAGCCTTCTGGCTGGTGAGGAAGGTCAGCAGGTCGATGATGTAGGTGCCGACCGAGTGCAAGCCCCCGCCTCCCATCAGGTCATCACAGCTCCAGTTGTACTTCTTGCCCAGCAGGCTCCCACTGTGGACCTGCACCTCACACACCAGCAGCTCCCCCACATAACCCTCCTGGATCAGCTGCTTCATCTTCACAAAAGCAGGCAGGAAGCGCAAAACGTTCCCCATGATGCTCATGAGCTTTGGGTAATAATGAGCCGCAGTCATCATCCTAAAGGCATCCAGGGGAGTTGCCGTTCGGTCACAGATGACATTTTTCCCAATGCCTGAAACAGTGAAAAAAAAAAAATCATCAATAAAATTTTATCAATGGAGTAAGCTGAAAGCCTCAAGGCTATTCTTAAAGACCAAGCCAAGGAGAAAGACCTTAAAAGAATAACACCATATTGAAATGTCTTCTGGCAATGCTTCCAAAATACATGTAAGAATTTCTTAAGCGCCACAGTGAAAATGTGCTCCTCTTTACTTTCAAAAAGCACTCCTGTCTAAAAAGAGCTCAAAGGTGAGAGCCTGAACAGAAAAAAGTAAGCTCCCTTCTGGGAGCAGATATGAAACCAATCACCCACCTCAGCCATCTCACAGACATCTCTTCTGTGACAACCTGCCCATGCAGAGGCTTCTGTGAGCTGAATCTGAGGTTCAGATTCAAATCCCTGAAGGCTATGAATGACACAAGTTCATGTATTCAGTAACTTAACACAGGTACACTGAAAAGCCTGGCTTTTCAGTACTCTTGTCTCTCCCTCTTTCCTGCTCAGACTGTTTTAAGAGGCTCTGAGGAGAGAAGTACTGGGCTTGCTGCTTAATTTAAAATGAAGAAATTGCTTCTCACTCATAAAATGCCCCACTATTCTGACAACAGCACTCAAGTGTTTTTGAGGCAGTTCTGCTGAAATGTCAGCAGTGCATCCATGGTGCCAAAGGAGCGTCAGGATTGCTCTAAAACAGGTCAAATGTAGCTGTGACAATCTGTTCCCTCATGGAATTGTCCATATGGCACACTGTTTACTGAAGTTGCGTGACAGTCCCCTTTTATCTGGTCATCAAGGTGTGCAACTGAATGCACTGCAGGCTAAATAATGGGCTTATTACTGATTTCTCCTCCTCAAATATTTTCATTCTGTACCCATACACACATATAGTGACAGAATCTCCAGTTTCCTTCTTAGTTGCATACAGACTTTTTTATGCTTAATGATCAATATTAGGTGAGCTATGGAACACTTTGGATATAAACTATGACACTAAGTAACACCTTTGCCTGGAGAGTCTTGGGCTACAGCTGGGCCTGGCACTTAAAAGAGCTGAATTTGGGTCCTTGCTGATGGAGTCCAGATGAATAAATGTGGTTACTTGCTAAATCACATTGTATTTTCATTCCTGATCTCTTCAGGTAGTTTAAAAAATCCATTTTTCTTTGAAGAGTATAAAATTTCACATGTTTTGAAGCTGTTTGGATGAAGTCATATAAATATAGACAGATGGCAAGGATCTATCTGAGCCCACTTACATGAATATTTAACAGCCTGACTGGAAGAAGAAGGGGGCCACAGTCCAAACATTCAATAACCAGCTTATCCACACTGCCTATTCCCAGTCTTTGTCTGCTGCTATTTCAGTAGCTGAAACTGGAGGGAGGGAGGGCTGTCATTGCTGAAGTAGCAGTCACATCCAGTTAACAGACAAGAAGGGAAAGATCTTTCTTCAACTCACTCCTATTTACCTTTTCCTTAATCAGGTAAGTAGAGACATACCCATTTTTCTCTTAAATTAGGCAAGACTCTTATATTCAGTGGCCATGGTCTTCTCTTCTTACTTTTCTCTTTCATTTTTACAGATGGCTATTGGTGACTGAGTTGACATTTTCAATAATGTCAACTAATAGCACTTCTTTTCCTGCCCCTGAATAATTTTTTGCTGCATCTGTTTGATATTGGAAAAAGCATTCATCCACCTGCCCTACATCCTCTAACTGGAAGGTCCAGCTATGCCACTTAATACAAATCACTAATGTAATAGTCCTTGAGTTACACAGACTCTTTGCAGAGAGATTTTAGTCTGGTAAATTAGTTATCAAAATAAGGGAAATCTTAGACAAAACATCCCTCGAGTCAAACCTTCCTGATATAGCAATTTTCCCCCCAAAGAACCAATATATACTACCTCATTATGTGACCTGCTCACCACTGATCCACAAAAGCATCACGTTCTGCTCCAGTTCAGCTTGCATCATTCTGCCTCACAGATGCCTGCCACATTTTATCTGAGGTCTGTCCAGGCACTGTGTCTCAAGCTATGCAGCTCTACACATGTGCTCGCTAGTAAAAGGATCTGTGTTCATGAGGAACTGCAGCCTGGGGACAATCTTTTTGCTGAGTGTTCCATGCAATGCATGATGGGGGTCAGTCCTTCTCTGTGTGGGGCAAGGAATACTTGGGATTGTCAACATCTGAGTATGAAATTATGATTATTAATATGAAAGAGAAGCCTATGGGTTTTTACATTCCATACATTCAAGAAAAATTGCCATTGAGATCAGTGTAATTCAGGCACATGTGCAGAGGAAAGGGAAGAGCCCTAAATATTTATATGGGGACAGGGAGAAATTGAAGTCTTAAAATTACTCCTTCTACCATTTCAATCTTTTTGGAAAGGCTGAAACTTTCTAATTTCAGAAAATTGAAAATGCAAACATTCTGAGATACTTTCTGTCTCTGTGCATATGTTGATAATACGTGCTGTTCTCTCATCCCTGTCAGGGATTTAAAGAGATTTTTTGCTCGATGCCCAGAAAGCTTTTATATGCTATTAAAGCTTGTGCAATTCTTTCAGCACAACACTGCTCAGCACTTGAGTCTGTGTGCACTACAGATCTTTGTCTCCTCCATAGCTGCGAATCTGCAAGCAGCCACATTAGCTTTCTGGAAGTAGGGAGAGGACATGAAAGGTTTGCTTAATTTAATTTAGAGAAATACTCTGGTGTGTTTATGCAACCAGAATGAGAAAAAGGCAGATCAAAACACCATTTTTCTGCTCTCCTCCCTCCGCTCCCTTCTCAAAAGGGGAAGGAAAAAAAGGCACCTTCCCTTTGAACCATTCTCTGTAGCAGCATCAGGCAGAGCAGAGAGCAGTGTGCAAGGAAAATCTCCCTTCCCAACACTAAGTCTCATGGAAAGACATTGGCATGCTCTGACTGCAGGTGCTGCGGGGGGCTTCTCTGGGAACTGACCCCCTTCTCCTCTAGTCTGGGTCTGTGGTCTAATCCTCTCCACTTTTAGACAAGACTCTAAGAAAGGATGAATTGTTACTGTTTGTCATTCTACCAGCGTGTTTTGCTGTTTCACATGTCTTTGAAAATCGCACCACAACAGACAGCAAAAACTTCATTAATTACATAAAAGCAGGGAAATGCAGCCAGCTTGTTTAAGCAAGAAAGTGAAATATATCTGCCCATGCTGATAAGCAACACAGTTGGATAAATCTCATCCTATGAAAGAATAGACACCCCTTTTACCTGCATCAAGAAATCTGATATACAGTGCTACAGTTCTCAACCAGGCAATTTATGAGCATTGATTTCTTGACTTCTCAGGTAAAATGATGAAGACAAATATTTTAAATATATGTCAGTCTTTCTGAGGGCTCCACGCAGGCTTCACCCCAGCCTCCCTGCTTGACTCTGCTCTAGATAGAGAGTGGTGCCAGCAATGGGGAAGGCTCAGTCCTGGCCAGCCCAAGTCCAAAGCTGAAGGTGGGGAACACATCTCCTACCAAGGCTAGTAAAGTGCAACCCCCAAGCCAAACCTTAACAACTTTAGTACCAGTCTGCATTTTTTTAAGAAGGTTATTGAAGAACAGTGATCTTCTCTGAAGAAGCAGATGTCTAACCAACTCTGTAGTATGAAGTAGCTGAGCAATTAGAAAAAAATTGTCTGTGCTGTCATTGGTGCTACCATTCAAGTGAAGATCTCTCTAGCACTTTATGTTGGAAAGTCAAATCATAACCATGCTCTAATGGCTTTTCACCCACCTAACAGTATTTAATTCTGTCAGGAAGCCACGTGATTTATTTGCAATCCTCAGTCTTCATTTGAAAAAAGGGAAGTCCTTGTGAATTGGAGATAAGCCCAGAAGTGAGAGGCGAGTAGATACAGTCCAGGGTAGTAGTATTTACATTTTTTTCCATGTAAGTGCAGGAAAAGAGTGAGGAGCTACAGTAAGAATTTAACTACTGACTCTGCAGTTCCTGGAATTTGCATCTTATCATTTTACAGATAAAGCTCCTTTCAAGCTCCTTGGCTACCAGCAGCCCAAATTTCTTTGTCCCTGTATCATCCCTGTGCTGCACAGCTGAAAACAAGCAGAACTCCTGGGCTTACAGTGCAGGGAAGGTAGAATGGCTGTAATCAGCACAGGCATCACCAATTCTGAAACCTTCAACGTCAGCTTTTTTCCCCATCTGCTTTGATTGTTTCAAATAAGGAGAGAAATGTTTTCACATAAAAAAACTCCAGCTAATTAAAAAAACAAACGTCTGTCTCTGAACTGAAGTAAGACTAGTCCTCTATCTGTTCTGCTTAAAACATGAGGCCCCAATACAGTATTTTCTCTTCCTCCTATTCACAGGAAAATCAAAACGGTCTCTATTTGGAGTCTGGGCATATAATCAAATCCTTCACTGGCACCAGAAAGATTCATTAGTTAGCAATTGCTACCTATTGCTCTTTATCAGGATGGGGGAGTGAGAGAAAGAGAAATAAAAAATAAGGTTTTGGTGAACTGAGCTAAGTTTGTCAGCAGCAAAAAAAGCAACAAAATCTTTATAAAAGCAAAGAGGAACTGTCAACATTCAAAGGACAGTCTGAGGATTTCAGAAAATACTGGAGTGGTGATAAGAGCACGCTTACCAGGTTATTTCAAATGGATGACTTAAACTTATTATAGTATGTTTTTCAAACACTTTTTTTTTTAAATAAACTAATACAAAACTATAATCCAAATGGTAACAATCCACATTATCATTAATAAACATACAATAAATAAATATGGACAAGCTTTTCTTCTCAGATTTTCACCATTGCAGCTGCTCTTGCTGCCTTTGGATCCTATCCACAATCAGAGGAAGACCTTTCCCTGGGAGTTTATCAAAAACCATGGTCAAAATAAATTACCTAAATCAAAATACACTACTTCTCATTTAAATAATTGATACCCAGCAGTTTGTTCTTCTGCACATATGTACACACATTGTCAACTCTGGGGCTATGCACAGAAAACATCTTAGAAACTAGGTAGGGCACCTGGAGCCAGCCTGTGGTTCCCTACAGCTAAACTGATCTTTGATACAAACTGTATATCAGTAGGGAGAGCTGTCTATTTTACATAACAATGACCTTGGAAATCCTCATGGTTACTTGAACCATTCCCTTCTATCCCTTTATTTGGAATTTGCAAAAAATACAACATTTGGAGGCTTAATTTTGCCAGGACCTGTAAAAAACTTTCTCAGTTATCATATCAACTCACTCCAATATTTAAACAGTCTGAAGAAAATCAGAGGCTAATAATGAAGTTCTCTTTTCTTTCCAAGTTCATCACTCCCTGTGTGAAGACTATTTAAGAGATCTGAGCTGTAGCCATGCTAAACCATTGACTACAGAGGAGACACACAGACCTAAGAGAAGGTGACATTATTTTTTCTGTTTCAAAAGTGTCTTCATGATAACCATACAGTCATGGTCCCTTTTGTATGAAGCTAGAGCGAACCATTTGGTACTATTTGATATTTCTAGCAGATCTGAGAGGCTCATAAAACTGAGATAATCTCTTTGGAAATTGTACACAGATACAGAATTCAAAACCAGAAGCTCATACAGCCACTCATTTTAAGTTTTGATAGCTGGGGTGGCTCAAAGATAAGCAATGATACCACCAGTTTAGCCTGCTACATGCACAGCGAGCCATAAACCTCTGGCACTATAAATCACAATTCTCTGATCTGCTCTTCAATCACTGCAGTATTATTTGGTGAGCAGTACCCTCTCTTTACTACAGCTCTGCAAAGGCGTCCTTCCTCCCTCAGCTGCAGTTGATGACTACAAGGTTACCTTGGTCCCTGTCTGTCAGGAGCAGGCAATGCCCTAACCCCAGGCACAGCTTCCAAACAGGCATCTCTGCAAAATGCTGCCTTCATTTGGCTCTGTTGACACAAAACTGCTGTAAGGACAGAAAGGATATTGTGCTCATTAATACAAAGCTCATCTGCATGTTGGAGCAATGGACAGGGACTGGCAAAATGGCATCAGGAGGACCCAGGTGAAGTCCATAGTCCTCCTTCCCTCTTGGGGCTCCCTAGGGAATCCAAGGCAGCCACTGGAGTCACTCCAGATGAGCAAGCATCAGCAGAAATCCAGCAGAGAAAAGCAGGAAGGTGGCTGAGTAAACGAGGAAAGGGAAAGGAGAGGGAGCTGGAAGTAAAAACACTCCCAAGGTGGAAAGAAAGGCACTGCAAGCGGCTGTTGCAAAAACCCAGAGGTGCTCCTGCCACTCCAGGAGCTGCACAGCCAGCCCCAATGGTACCAGCAACATCCCCACTGTTTGGAGGCTCATCCTAAAAGGATCACCTTCAGTCCAATTTTTCGTAAGCCCTGATAACATCTTTTCTGCAAAAGAAAGAAACAATGGAGGAGAAAGAAATAGATTTCAGACAAAATTAGCACCCTTCTCTACTCAGAGACTGGACAGGAAGGAGGGATATAAAGAAAAGGTATCTGTGTTAAAGTATGATATGTGTATGAATAAAGCTGTTGCCCAACAGTACATTAGCTTAGAGAAATGCAGTACTGGGACAGGCTATTTATGGGACTGATACTATTTTCTGATTAATTACACGTGGAGATGTGTGAATCACATACTGCACAGTGGCTAAAAGCTTCTGAATCCCTCACAAAATAACAGATACGCAGGAAGAGTGGAAAACTGGATAAAAGGCTGCTCCGTTCTGGGCAATGAGGAATGATGTCTGGGCCATCTCAAAAAAACAATCACTCAGATGATTTGAAAACTTTTTCACATGGGAGGAGGATTTTTTTTAATATGTAGATGTGTCTCTGGTCTTATGAGATGCTGCTGCCATAGATCTTGTGATACAGTAATGATCATAGTAACAATAAAAACAATAGTTACATTTACTGTATGGTGCATGATCTGTCATTTAGTTCTTGAGTGGCATGAAACAATACATTTATTTCAATCAGTACATCTGCCAGAGAAAATTGATGGCTTGACAATGTTTCTTCGAAGAAACCTTATTTAAGAAAACTTTTGACAAGGAAATAAATCTGGATGATGAATGCCTAACAAGATTGGCTTTAGTCACAGCTCTAACATTGGCCAAGACAATCTTTGTTAATCACAGATACGCATATCTGCTGCAAAACATCAAGTTACTACAACATAGTGAATCACAGCTCACGATCTGATTTGTATTAACAGGCCATGTGTGTATTCCTAGTCTGCTGTAAGTGTGAAGGAAAATAACAGTGACTGAAGGAACGTGTTTTCCTTTGCGACTGGAACAGACAGCGAATGCACACAGGCAGTAATACACTGCCCTGCTGCTGAGCAACAGCTCATTTGGCCCCAGCAAACCAATGGCTTACAGAGATTTTACAAACCCTACAACCTCTTCCTCTGCATCAAAATATTATCAACTTGAAGAACATATGCACTGTTAAATTTTACAGTCAACTGGGACAAATTGCACTTCACAAATATTAGATGAGAAATATCTCTACAGTAAAAACACACATACCTGAATTGTACACCCCTAAAGCCAGGGCCTCAGTTCATTTACGGCTCTGGTCCATCACACTGATTCCAGTTTTTAGGCTGGTTTATCCTCACTGATATAACGTATTTTTCACACAACTCATTTGAAAACAAAACTTAAACATTCAAATACGCTGGGGAAGAAAAGCTGTTTTTGAGTGTCTCTGCCTTAGCAGCCCTGTAATCATAGGCTAAACCAAACTTCACTCAAGCGACTGTATGCATGATGAGACAAAAATCTGCAAGGGCACCTTGCTGCTGGTGGCATATGAGCATCACCTCCAGGGACAGTTTAGGTGTCACTCAGCTAACGAGACACACGCAGCTCACACGTGCAGTGCCACAGCTGCAGTCAGGCTCAAGAGGTAAAAGGGTTACCATGAGCTGGGAGCTCACAGCAGTGATTGCAGCAGGACTAGCAGTCTGTAAACCCCTTCAAACAAACAGAAAAACAAGGAACTGCTTTATCTTGAAAAAAAAAAAGAAACTAAAAAAAAAAAAAAAAAAAAAAAAGCTATGCTGGGTTCTTTTGTAAATAGCTCCTGAGGTGTGGTGCCTAGGCTGGGAAAATACCCCTGCTGACTCCAAAAAGATTATAATGATGCCTGCAGAGAAGGAAGTGCCACCTAAGCAGAACCAGGACAGTTCATCAGAATGAAAGAAGACTGTAATGATGATATCAATTTTCATTATGTACTAATATTACATTAATTTTATTTGCATGGAGGTAGTCATTAGGGTTATGGACTGGGGCCATGTCTGTGTATATATTACAGCAGATATAAATGTTGCTGTAGCAGTGTTCATGGCATTTGAAATAGATGCATTTCTTCCATGCTTGACACTGGACTCACATTTGCTTCATAGGAAAGTTTCAGGCAGTCTTGCAAGGAGCAGAGATTTGGATTCAGTGTTCCTTATGGGTCCCTTTCAACTTGAGATATTCTAGGATTTCACAATATAGAACCTCTTCTTCAAAGACCATATGTGCTGACTTGAAGGTAACTTTCCTGGTACGTCCTTACAAATTTCTGAGTGTTTACTCTGTTACTTTGGCAAGCTGGGGCCTTTGATTTGGCACTATAAAGTTTCTACATCACTCAATCCATGGGCAATGTGCTTAAGAGCAAGCCAAGCAAGCAAGACCTGCATTCCTGTGTATGCCAGCACACTTTGCAAGGCAAAGCAAAATTCTCTAACCCTTTCCTAACACGGGCTAGAGCATGATTCCTTGTTTATAGCCCAGCTGGCATGTCATTCTCATCTCTTCTATGAAGGCACTTATGCAAATAACAGCACTGGAGCCTGAAATAAATGAAGTACTTAGTAATTTTTTTAACTACTTAAAAACCTTTAACTGCTGGGAAATCTAGAGATGGTGCACATACACCTTGACAAACCAGCTACTTGTGCACACCACAGGGAAATGCTTCAGGGGTCTCAGCTTGAGATTATCTGTTCAGGCATCTGAAACATGCTCAGGCTTACATTCCCTGAGCCTTACTTGGATGCTTTCCATGCTCTCATACATGCTTGGGAAAAAGTATGTGGGACAAACCATGCTGCCTTTCCCAAATTTCTGTTTGATTTTTTTTTATCTTCAGATCCCCATCAAAACAGCATGATCACATCCCTGCTGAGTACTTTCCCGTACAAGAAAAAAAAAATCAAAAGCATTCAGATAGGCTGAGAAAAAAATCCTCCAGACATTCTACTTAGACCTTAATCAATCAAACACTCACTGATTTCAAGGGGATTTTAATTGTTTTAGACTAAATTAAAAACTCAGTGAAAGTCTCTGTGTTTGGTCATTTATTTCATCCAACTACTCTAATTTCCTTTATTCAACTTCTAGAGCAAAATGCATGCCATCAGTATATTATAATACCTTTCTTTTCCTCAGAACGTAAGTCACAGAGCAATCACAGTCTATGATCAATCTCTATTCTCCTGAGGCACTGTTATCTGTATTTAAATATGTTTCTTTTTGTGTTGGCTGACAACAACTAAATGCCCAGCTGTTATAAAGGCTTTGGGAGGATCAGGAAATCAGGCAGTTCAATTTTCTTTCAGCTTGCTTTTCCATCACTGAATTGTTTACACTTCCAGAGTCAGAGAAATTTATGACTGTTAATTAGAATTACTTTTCTTTATATTTCTCTTGCCTACCCTTTCTACCCCATTAAAAATAGCAAGCTGTAATCTGGTACTAAATAAAAAACTGACAAAAGATAAACATCAGACTAATGCTGGTGAGTAGTTAATGCACTCATTTGTACAGGATTCATGAAGCTTTATAAAGATTGAAAAATTACATTTCGCCAGCCAAGTGACAGGGACAGTAAAAAAAAAAAAGCCCACTGGCCCTACAAGTAGGAGTGTCAGATCCTTATCTGCATCTCCCATGGCATCGCTATGCAGAGCAGCATCAGTACTCCCCTGCACTTTATTAATTATTTCAGGATTTTATTAATTATTTCGGGATTTTCTTCAGTAAACATCCAGCCATGCAATCTCTTTGCAGGAGAAGCACTATAGTTTCCAGTATGATCCCTTCTATGTGATGATTGTATGAAGCATCAGCTTCACTACCCACTTAGTCCAGACACTACTGCAAATGTTTCTCCTAATCTTATCTCTCTGCAATATTTTCAGCTGGGGTATTTCTACTTCTTTTCCTGCTGTGCTGAAGAAAATGTGTGTCACCCCTGCAGTGCTGGATGAATGGAGCATGCACTTGACCTAATTTTCTGATATGAGTGGTTAAAAAAAAATCTAAGATCATTACTCATGTTCCCAAATACTGTATTGATTACAGATACCAAAGCACCCAGCTATGTGTGGGAATCCAGGGCATCCCTCTGGCTGCCCTGGAAGGTCTGGGACCCTGGCAGGGGGTCAGGAACCGCTCTGTACAGAGCCCCGAGATACACTGTCTCTGATCTCTGTCCATGGAAAAGAGTTTTCAGTCTTACAGGATGAATTACAAGCTCTGAGTGTTTGATATAAGTAGTAATTAGTGTGGCACAGGTGCAAAAGTAGAATTTTAGGATTCTAGATAAGGGGTTCAAAGAGGGCAAGATGGAGGAAATTGGGTGTGCCTTGTCCTTTTTCTTCTTCTTCATGCCCTCCATATTTCACTATAGTGTTGGCATTTTTCTATTGGTTTAGACTGGGGACACACTGTTCAACATGGGTGATAGATACTGGCATGTTATTGTAAATATAGCACACATAGTTTTCTAGTATATAATGTTTGTAACATCCCACTGAGGGGCAGAGCCCCGCACGCTGTCCTGCGAGACAGACCTGCTGCAGGTCAGAGAGAACGTGTTATAGATAAGCAAGAATAAACAACCTTGAAAACCAGCACAGATTAATTACAACTCCTTCTTTGGAAGCGGGGCTGAAAGACAGAGACTTTCTACAATCTCAGGATCATTTAAATATCACAGATCCCGACACTATGGACTGGGATGCACTAACTAAACTGGGCTCATTTGAAGACTGTGCCCACAAACAAAATTTTGACTTCAGTACGGAAGCACATAGACACAGACACGTGCCAAGGAGCAGGAGAGTCCCTTTCACACACACACACAGACAAGTACATGACAGGTGGAGGTGAGAAGTGCCATTCCTTTCATCCAGTAGTGAGTGTACAAACACCCTGTGTGCCCCTGTGTGCACCCTGTGGTCACATTTTCTCTTTCACATACACAGCTACAAAAGTTGAAAACATCTATTTATAATCACTAGGCAAACCCTACTAGAGCCCGTAAAGCTGTGCCTGGCAGTGGAACTGGATTTTCCAGCATGTAAGGCAGGAATGGACAAACACTGGGTTCACTATGCATCTTGGAGAGAATGTTCTGTCAGTGGTTTCCTACTCATTGTGTCAGCAGGTCCCCTCAGGGGCACTGAGGGGCAGCAGCAGCAGAGCTGGAGAGGCTGGCATGACTGCTCTGCCCACAGGAAAGGCTGCAGCAGAGAGGAAAAGCTGTGCTACAAAAGCTGTCACAATGAAACCAGGGAGCTGGTCCAGCCTCCCCAGCCTCACCCAGAGGGCTCAAGGCTGCCTTTCCCATCTGTTCATTTCTGGTGTGCCCCTTCCCCAGGACCTGGGAGACTACATACAAAAACAAAACCATACACAAAACAGTGAATCTGCAGCAGGACAATATTATCCCACCTGCCTAGCTCATCAGACTTTGCCTAAGCCTATTTACAGGTGAGCCCATGGCATGGATTCTTCATGGCTTCTCATTTCCTCTTCACAGTCTAACTTAGTCCTCTGCCCAGACCAGAGATGGTTTTTATGTCTTGCCAACAACATCAGGACCATGGAACACACAGGCTAAGAAAATAAGGTAGCTTGGTCTACGTAACAAAAAATCAAGCCAGCTAAATCAAAATCCTGATCAAAATCAAATCCCTTTGTTGGGATCCTTTCATTCCAAAATACATTCTTTTAGAGGACCCCCACTTCTCAGAGTCAGTGTTGAGTAGTGCATTTCTACCCTACTCATAACCATGCTGGGTTCCTTCAGTCCAGCCCCACTCCCACTTTGAAGTTAGTGAGAATTCCGATAACAGAGTTTTCCAGGGAGCTGGCATCAGGCCTTAGCAAACTTGAAGCCAAATTTACTTCAGCTGTAATCCCATGAATTCAAGCAGTTACACTGGCCATTGGTCTGGCTGTTCAAGCAATGTGATCAATAGAACAGTCAACAGATGACAAGCAAATGGGGGTTTAAACTAACTGTACTTTTGTTAACTTCTCATCCAACAGTATTTTATGATTCTCAGATTCTTAAGAGAAACTTCTGAATAAATTATTAAGTGCTCCCCTCAAGGCAGTCATCTTAGAATTGGTGTACTTTCTTGGGTAGTATTTTATATTCCTGTCAGTGAGCGCTAAGTGCTGCTAAAGAGGAGCCATAAACCCATTCTGAAAAGCAGCAGCAAGAATGAATCAAATGAATCAGCAATTCTGACTATGTGAGACGCTGACATCATGCTTCCCTGGCTCCAACCCTGGGTCCATAAGAACGATGGAGGTCTGATTAATTACTCCCCAGGCTGCAGAGCTTACACAAGAGCCAAGGACTCAGCAGCAGCCCAGCCAGCTGACTCAGAGAGCAGTAACTCATCGGGTGCAATCTGCCTGGATGCCAGATTGTCCTGCCTGCAGTCAATCTGCAAACTAACCCTCCCAAAAGGGTTTTTGGAAAATGCCATTCACACTTGCTGAGTGTGCACCAAACAAGACACAGCTACGGCACAGTAGCAGCTGAAATAATATTTTATTATGCTTTTCCACTTGCTCTGATGGACACTGGGAACCTTTCTCCACCACTGAAAAACTGCTGGAAAACAGATCAACACTGAAATATTTACCCATTATGTTCATTATGCTGTTTATAGTTAATTACGGCAGCCCAATCTGCTGCCTCAATCAGCCTCAATGCCTGATTTTGTTGCATTTACATTGTAATCCGGGACTCTCTTGTGCCAAGTGTTCCACCAACACACAATGGAAAATGAGCCCCTGTTCATAGCAGGCTTTGCTTCACCATCTGCATCCTGGATACCTGGGCTGGAAAGACATGGGCAGCTCCTCTCACTGTGCCCACCTACTGCTGTGGCGGAAGTGCCGCCCAGGTTGCCTTACCTTATGCTGTTCTGAGCTCACTGCAAAGCTATGTTCGGACTTCATCCCTTTGAAGCCCCAGGAGAACCTGAGGTAATATTCCAGGGGTAGAAACTTCAAAGGTAGAGCTCTCCTGCACTTGACCTGTGCTGCAGTGGGTGAAAGAAATGTAATTTTTATCCTCCTATACTGTTGCGGGTACATATCTGATTCAGCGAAGAATAAAACACCTGTAAAGTAGGTCAGCAATTCTTAGACAGCACTTGCACTTGTGTTTCCTTTCAGAAATGGTGTAACACACTGATCTCCAAGGACAAGGAGGGCACAAAGGACAAGGCATTTTCAAGGGAATAAGAATTGCTTTATTTCTGAACACCAGTATGCAGCTAGAATCCCAAAGCTCTTCAACTGCTCCATTTTTCAGTCACAGATTTGGCTCAGATTCCTATGCAAAACAACCCTACAAAGCTTGTTTTCCAACCCAATAACACTGTTTTCCCCAAATATATGCTATTTTCTACCTGGAGCCTCTACAAGAGAAGAATGAGCAAGAACTTGTGAGGAGAAATCTCACAGTGGGCACAGACAGTTTTCAATTTAAGTTCTGTTGAGATGCTAACTCTGATCTCACAGAGCACCTCTTCACTCAAACAGGGCAATCCAGGAGGTGTTGGGTTGGGATGCTAGAAAGAAGCTTAGGCTAATTAATTGCATTTCTTTTTTCTGACTACAGTGTTTTCCTGCCCTGCTGGATACTCAGAGGCCAGCACTGGTTCCTCTGATTAACAGTACCTCATCATGAATTCAAAGGAAAAGCTGCAGGCTAAAGAAAACTGGATTTTTGTTAGCAAGGATTTGCTCTTGGCAAATAATTATAATTGCCAGTGTTAAAAGGAGATAGTGAATTAACTACAGCAGACATGAGAAATAAATTTGGAAAAAAGCTTTCAATAATTACAGTGCATATGTCAAATGGAAATTATGCCAATTTGCATATATCTGCAGTCACATTGTACAATATCTCAAGTGGCTTCATGGTAACAAGCTTGTATATTTAAAATCATTTAATATAGCCCAGGGTTTTAATAGTCCAAAAGACACTTCAATAAGTACAGACCAAAAGTTATCCTAGAATTATCTGGGTTTTTATGCCTCATCTACACAGAGTTCATTATCATTTCATAACCATTCATTAAGAAATATACTATCCCCACCCCAAAGTACACACATGGTTTTCCTGATTAAAAGCATTTTATAGTTTTTTTGGTTCATTTCAATAAGTCATCTTTATTCCAGTATAACCAGCCACATGGGAAGCCACACTACTACAACTCTGTATATAAAACATCACGTCCTACATCTTACACCAGGGCTAACTTCCAGGCAGGACAGACAGTTCCTTGGGAGCTCTGCATTATTTGCCATGTTCAGTCTGGATGATGTTTCCAATCACAAACCTGAACACAAGCGTGTGGGTGGATTTAGACAAGAGCCTTGCTCTGGACTCCAGCCAGGGATCACACACTCATGGACCATTGGAGAGAAGATCCTCCTGAACAGCTTCAGGAAGGATCAGAAGGGTGCCATGCATGTCTAGTGTGGCGAGGAGTTGATTCCAAATCCATCTGCTTGTTGCTGCTTAGGAATGGGGGAAATTTATTAAAACCACCCTCTTATTTTCCCTTTCATTTATGACACCAGTCTATTTAAACTTGAACTGGGAATTCCCACATGCCAAAAAAAAATGCTCCCTAGGACATTTGGGAGATGAGCTTTTTGACCCTTGAGTGTCATTACCTCCTTTCAGCTAAACTATGAGTTTGTACCTGCACCCACTACAGAAGACACTGGGAATCAGATTATCCCTTTGGAGGAACAAGGATAACTAACAGGTAATCACAGTATTATTGAAAGTTGCCACCAGTCACTTATGGTTCACTCACAGATCTCAAAGCGCTTGACAAAGCCAAGCAGGTATTACCCTCATCCTGCAAAGACAGAGGAAAGAGGAGTCAAAAAGCTTCATGATTTCTCCTTGTACTTCTCATGATTTCTCCAGATATTGCCAAAGTGGAAAAAGCAGTAATCTTATATCTTATATATCTATCTAACCTCTTCCTCACCTAGTAACCTTTCTGCATCTGCAGAAATTACACCATCCTTTTAGCTTTTCCATCCAATTTTGCCATTATTTACTCTTTTCTCTAAAAAAAAAGCACCATATCTGCTCTTCAAAGATTGTTGGAATATCTCAACTTCAGGTGAAAGTGAAAAGAACAAACCTCAGCTGTAGGAGTGTTGGTTGGACTGCCTGAGGGCAGAGATTTTTTTGTGTAGCAAAACTGCCAGGCTCTTGTTTTCCTGCTTTCACACACTTGACAATGGGTGCTTTGCAGGCAGGGGAAAATACCAGCTTTAGGCTAGATTCATCCCTGGGCATTTTCCAACAGGTAGAGAAAAATGAGGAGGGTGCTGAGACAAAAGCACTCCCTAAAATCATGGCAGGAACACCACCTGTCTGTGGTTATACCCATCAGCAGCAATAGGCCCACATGGAAAGATGCTACTCAGTCATACAAGCCCTGCAGAGAGCTAAGCTAAGGGTTAATATTTACCCCACCTAACTAGAAATGAACAGAGTGCCAAATCTGGGAAAGGATAATTTCTCAACAGGCAACTCACTCCCTGCAGAGACTCACCCCCATGACTCAGTGCAGCAAGAGGGGGATGCCAAAACAACTATCTGTGATTTCTCAGGAGGTAAGCCTGGTCTGATTGCAGCACCGCAAGGCACTCAGTGGCTCAGAGGAACTGCTGCAGTAATGTGTTCCTCCTCCAAGCCCAAATTCATCTCAGCAATGGCCAACTGCATGTTGTAAGGCCTGACAAAAATGTGGTGGCCTGGGTGAAATGAGAGGCTCACTCTGCCTCCAGATGCCAAGTAATGAAGCATCACTGTCATCAGAACCATTCTTGACAAGACCACTGACTCCCCTCAGGGCCCTTCCAGCACACTGGCCAGGGCAAAAGCAGAGGCCAGCAGCCAGCCTCAGAACTCCAGGCACATGCTAGATGCTCACATCACCATACCCTGCACCAGAGGCTGACCTCATCACGAGTATATTAGTTTCCCAGGTTTATTCAGCCTACAAGCAAACTTTTTACAAGTATCAGCACATGCTGAAGAGGTGTTTCTATTGCAGCAGTAAGCACGTCCTACCAAACGTTGCATTGTCCCACACTCCTATGTGTTTCTGTCAAGGACACTACAACAGCTGGATCTGCCCTGAGGCAGAAGGCAAGGGAAGCACCCAAACAAGCCCAAGTTAGTTTCCCATGGCAGGGACACCTCAGCTGTTCTACTGAACACATCCTTACCTTCCAAGGGCGTATTGGCATAAGATGTACACAGAATGTACGTACCCCTTCCTTCCCTTTCTTTGAGGAATATTCTGCACACAGGCCTCCTATTTTCTTAAGGATGATTTAGGAATGTATGGGCAAGGTCAGACAGACCTTGTGATCTATCTGTAGCTGAATGAGTCTTTACCACTGGGAAATACAGCTGACGTACCTTGGCACAGCACTGCTGCCTTGGAAGATACATGACTTACTGGATCTGAAAGTGTCCTGCTGCCAGGGTTGGGGAGTGCTACAGCAGAGGCTGTAGCAAGCTGCTCACACTTCCAAAAACTCCAGAGTACCAGGAGACAACAGACTGCTCAGTCTTTAAAGATTTCTTGTATGTGCTGCAAAAATCCTGCATGAATTTTGTAAGCTGCCTGCATATTTAGATTCCTTAAGTGAGGTTTCTGTTCACTACAAATGTGCTTAGCTTCAAAAATGCTTTTTTTAAACTGTGCAGCTTGTATTTGTCCTTGAGGCTTGACAGGACATAAAATGTGGCAACATGCTGGAACAGCCTCTCTGCTTGCAAACTGTTTTGCACTACTGCAGCACATTTGACAGAGGAGATTTCCAGTTGTAAGGAATGTCATCACAGCAATACAAATTGCTTTACCTTGGACAAGCCTTAACAATACTGTTATGCTATAGGTGTGGCTTCCCTTTACAAAAATTATTTTTAATGCTACAATATTCAAGGGTGAACAAAGCATACAGCCTGTGCTGATGCCAGTGTTTTCACAACACAGCAGGTTTCAGTTGGCTCAGTGACACCAGAAAGGAACTGGGCTTCACAGAAATTTGGATGGTTCCCTTCTGAGTCACATCCAGTTGGGTTATCCTTTTGAAAAAAATTGTGCTGTTTGTTTGCAGCAAAACTAGCCCTCCTAAGTCTACAGAGAGTATTTTGTTCTTCAACTGTATGGTTCATAGCTTCTGTTGTTGACATCTTTGGTTTGGCTCATCTAAAATTGTCCTTTCCACAGAGAGAATTGACAAAACACAGAAATCTGGTCACCTGTTCACAATATTGTGCTGAAGGGAAGCAATGCCATATCCCAGCTCTTCTCTTGCTCTTCTGCTTCTATGTCAGAAAAGACTCTAGTGCACCCCTTCATTTCCAGAAAGCCAGCATTCCCAGTGTGCATGTTCACTATGTTACTGAGGAGTTTTCTCTGCCATGCAAATAACCCTTCCAGCACCACAAGCAGTGAACACACCCAGACAAAGTATCGGGCTGCAACACGCCTTTATTCATCCACATCTGGTCCTTAGTTGAGTCAGCTGCCCAGAAAATCTGAGGGTAGGCAATGAAACATTAATTTCAAAGAAGGGAAGAAGGCAAGAAAGGCTTTCTGATTTCTGACATTATTGTACAAAGCTAGGAAAAAAGATGACAATACTACAGATGATAGAGAAAGTGAAGAAAGGATTGACTTGAGAAAAGTAGAAGTTTAATAACACCTGTAACCTAATAGGATTTTTTTTTTTTTCCTCCCAAAAAGCCTCGGACATTTTCACTGGGCACTGAAAAAAGCTAAAAGGATGCAAGCAAGACCTGTAATTCACAGCAGATATCCACCATAGGCTCAGCTTTCCAGCACATCCTTTCACAGTGACATGAGCAGAACAACCCACCTCCAGCTCTCATATGAAAACAGCCCTTCCGAGGAGGAAACAAATGAACCTCACGCACACTGTGATTAATGACTACTCCTGTGCAGATATGTAAACAGCCAAGTTGCTGCTACCTTAGCTTGGCAAAATTTTAAAGTTATGTGATTTTTTAAATTCACTTGCTTGTGCTGTCCTGCACAGGGTTTTGGAGGGGATCCCATACAGAGGACAGAGAGTGGCTGCAGAAATGAAGAGCACAAGCTCTGCTGTCCAATTATCCCCTCTAACTGTATGAAAACACAGAATCTTTCAGCTTTCTTTTCTAATTGCTAGACAGACTGGTTTATTCCCTCCAGCTAAAATAGTAGATCAGAATGTTACTGCTTCCCCTACAGTGAATATTCAAGAATGTATGTTGGTGGTTTCTGCCTAAAAAAAAATATTAATTTTATTGACTGTGGTTACAGAAAAGGTCTCTGCAAGGACCATGTCCTGCCCATCTCCAGACAGCTTTATACAGAGATACTCTTGTGCACAGGTGAAGGCACTGCTATCCTTGTGCTCCAGAAGTACAACAGGACAAGCTTTTCTGGTCAGGTATCCAATAGGTGTGAATCCAGCACACCCCACTACTCCCAGGAGGATGTCAAAACTCCAGAGTGCAGAGCATGCCTTCGATTGTCCAAGGCAGCAGCTGCAGGTACCCCCCTTGCATATGCAAGCACTTTCCATCTCAGACCTCTCCCGCTCTGCCAAGAAAACCACGTTCACTCACGTGTGGAAGCATGCAGTGGAACATAACAGCTGGTGACACCAGTTAGAATCTGAACTCCACTGTCTCCAGAACAGCAAAGGCAGCAAACCAACATGCAACTCTTGTGAAGGGCCTATGCAGACACAAATTCACCTCCAGTTGCTGTAACTGGCTGGAAAGACCTCACCATAGAGAAGCAGAAGGAGCATGGGGTACACCAGGATTACAGAAGGGTGATCACATTAGTAAGGCAGGCACAGGCAGCCTGCATGGCTTTGCTGCAGGAATGCTTCCACACATGCTGATGACACTAGGGGTCTGAGTGCCAGGTATCTCTGTCAACCACAAAACACCAACACCGCCAGGCTGCAAGGGCAGGAGCCTCTGATGCTGTCTAGGAAAGGAAGAGGAATTGCCATATCCAATTAAAACTGAAATGACTTTGAATGCCTCTCTGAATGACCAGAGATGACTTTCCACTGGCTGAGTTCAGCTAAGGCTTCTCAGCCATTAATCTGCAGTCCCTTCAGGGGAGTGGACCTGCACTGGAAGCACTTCTTGTTTCCCCCAAAGGAATTATGCAATTAAGTCCTGTCTGTCATGCTGGGCTTTGTCTCCCTATAAACATTTCAATAGGATCGGGCAGTTTTAGCAAAGAGAGCTGGGCAGCCCCTCTCTCCTCTGCGGCTATTCATTTCCCACTGCAACTCATCTGACATTTCCACTGAAGCTCACAAGGAAGACCACTCCTGCATAACATGCTCAAAATGTCCTTGGGAAAGAACATGATTCCCAAGTGTCACAGAAGCAGGGGAGCAGAAGGGGATGCATTCCTCCACCTTGGACAAGACCCTGCTCCACTTGCCTCACTAGGGCTTAATTTAATTTTCCACACAAATTCACTCCCAGCTTCTTCTCTTCACTTCCCTCTGCAATAACTGCTTGTCCCTATTTGTCCCTCTCTACTGTCACTTCACAGTGGGATCAAAAGAAGTGACAGTAAGGAGAAATCCAACGCATACAAATGTGAATTTTGGTTGTGCACAGCTTCTGTGCAGCCAGTTGAGATGGGCTAAAGCCTTCACTGACCACTTCAGTGCATACAAATATAAGTGGCTGTAGAAAGGGGACAAAGCTTTTCCCCTGCACTAGTGAGCAGAGCACTGAGAAAGGGCAGCTTGACTCTCTGCCACCTGAATGTCTGAGAGGCCCAGAGGACACAGGCAAGGGAGACTCCTGAGGAGCAGCCAAGTGTGCCTAGCCCACCTGGAGAAGGTGCTTCAAATACTGGTTTGTCTTGGAATCCAGATCCTCTCAATGCATGCAATTAAATCCTGTCTTGGCATGCAATAAATTATCACTGTCATGCTGGGTTTTTAACTACATGGAACCCAAATCTTATAATAAATCATTACACTGGGCCATTTTTCATGTTGGACCCTTAAAACCAGTGAAGCTGGTGTCTACACTGCAAAAGCTGTATTCCACTTCTGTGACTGACACTGGAGGCAGGACATAACATCTTGAAAGCACAGATCCTAGAAATTATTTCAATTTACAATTAAATAAATTTACAGTATCTCATATAAGATTTTTGAGTAGGTTTTTTTTTTCCTTTTTTTTGGGGGGGGAAGGTAGTTTTGTTTATTTTGGGGTGTTTTGTTGATTTTTGTTGTTTTGGGTTTTTTGCCATATATTGATAATATTTTGCCAAATATTGAGAATATTTGGGATAAAACATTTCTGAGTCTATTATTGAATTGTATGGTGAAATTTTTAGTAAAGTTTTATTCATTCAAATCCCTAAGGTTTAGCCATTAAAAACATGAATCAGAGACCAAAGAAATTAACGGAATAGCACAGGAGGGAGGATTAAGCTCCCATTTTATAACAGCTTGTGAACAACCTGCAAACTAGTTTCAGCAGGAGAATGTTTCAGAGGTTCAATGCTCCATATTTTTCTCCCTAAGACACTCTTTTCTAGAAAACACAGTTGTTCTGACCAGGAAGGGATTTAAATTCAGATTGCAGGGAAGGTGAGCAATACACAAGGTAGCGAGCAGAGAAGATATATAAGCAGGAAACCAAAAACTGTGCCAAAATATGGCCTTTCCCTGACCCATTCTGAGTAATGCAAGAAGGGCTTAAGAGTATCCCAGCCAGCAAAGCTTGTTAGAGGAAGTCAGTGAGCAGTGGCTAGCTGCAGGGAGCTTGACCATCATCTGGATATGATAGTCAACCCCTGCTTACAGACACAGTGGAAAGCCAACCCTGGTAAGATGAAAAGAAACAATTGGCAATCTCTGTATGCTGGCAAGGGAACCCATACCATTGGTCGACATGAGACACTGACCCTTGAGCTAAAAAAGGAAAAGTGTCACTACATATTTAAAGAAGGACTTCAAAAAGAGTCCCAGTTATATATATATATATAAAAATCCAATGTTATTTAACAGCAGTTTTTTTCAGTTTGACCTAAATCCTCTTTCAGGAACTCTTGTCTCTGTACACACCACAGTTTTAGGAATATAATACATAATAACACAAAAAATTACAATCAGAAGCCAAATGCTAGGGCTGATTTATGCAATTACAGGGTCACAGTAGGCCAGACAGGGTTTCAGTCTGTGGACAGATGCCAAAATGTGAGATCCGTGAGCATTCAGTCAGAGAAATGGGAGCATATCTCAGGGCTCAGAGTCCACATCCACCAGCTCCATGCCCCAGATAAAGACTCAGCACTGCTATAACGAAATGGAGTGAAACGGGTAAACATAGAGGAGGTACAGCTACACAGTTTCAGATCAGACCAGGTCTGATCTGCAACTTTAATGACAGAAGGAGCTCAAAGTATCCCTTAATGTATATTTGTATTGGTATGAGTGAGATGCAAAGGGGAACAAGTTAAATATCAGGCTTTCTTCAACTCACACCGGAGTGTCAACTCACCCCGGCATGCCACAGGGTTTTTACAAGGGGCAGCTCTCTAGAGGAAGAAGTGCAAAACACCTAACAAAGGTCTCACATGCACTGCACACAGCTTCAAAACAACCCCAGCTGTGCAAGCGCCGCAACACCTGCCAGCCTCCCTAAAGGCAGCTCTTGCAACACCAGCACAATGCGCACCTACAAGGGAAAAGGCTCTTCCCGTCACACAGCACATGGTGGGGATGTGCCACCAGGAGTGCCACATCTCCTGCTCACGGTGAGGAAGGCAGTACTGCTGAGGGGATCAAGGAGAGCACCACGTGCAAACTGCCCGGTGGGAAATGATGTACTGGTATCACAACTGAAAGCCAGCATAGCAAGCTTCTAGGGAAAAGCATTTAAGTCTTTACTCCATTCCCCAGTTTCCTCACTAAGTGCAGGCACAAAGGAGTGGGAAAATGTTTTCAGCAGTTCCTATTAGCCATGAATCATGCTTGCTGGGGTTAGAGCTGTGCAAATACACAAGCCTTTGTGTGTCTTCTAAAGTCTTTGGTGGCTTCTACAGCCAACCAGAAATTTTCAACAAAATAATTCTTGTGATGAAAGTGGATAATGTGAGCAAAACCTGTTCATAATTTACAAACTGTATCTCACACTAAAAGAAACAGACTGGTGAATTTGTTTTCAAACAATTCCTCGGAGGTGTTAATGAATACAGCATCTGGCTCTAGTGGGTCGGTTTCTGCTAAACCAACATGAATCTGATCTAGAAGGAAAAATCAAGTCATTTTAACCAAGCAGGTCTTACCTGGCATGCGAGGCATCATGTACTACAACTTCCTTGAAGCCTTGCCAGGTGGCATGAAACACATAACCAAAATCCATGAGGCAATGCTGTAATGCCTTCATACTCCTTTCAGTGGTGGGTACTGAGCTAAACCACCTGGTGGGGTATCTTCATTGCTCCCTTGGTGGGCTGAGGGAGACCAAATACAAAGCCTGAGAGCCTCACAACTCCCATCCCTGTGCAGAATGCACCATGTGCTCGCTGTCCCATGCTCCTCCTCTGCTCCTCCTCTGCTCCCGTGGCCAGCTCCAGCCAAGGAGACTCCCCTGACAGCTGGGCACAATGAACTTGACCATGCTCCCACAAGAAAGACAACAGTATCTTTTTCACAAACTCCAGAAAACTAGGGTGTGAGAGTCTCTCACAGGAAGGGTTATTACAATGCAAAAAGGGTCAGAAGAATGTGGCACTTCTGCCTAGCATCTGTTCTATTGATACACAATGACTTGTCCAACAACAAAAGCAATTGCTAACCTTTTTCTGCCTGGAAGATGAGCCAAAGGCTCAAAGAGCAGACAGAAGTCCTGGGCAAAGCAACCCAGCAATGTGCACAAGCTCCTCACAGCCTTCAACGTGCCTCTACAGAAGAACAGAAAGAAAAAGAGAAACCAAAGAAAGTGATATCTGGAGTCTGTCTGCAACTAAATCATCCATGAGAGAATCAAGAGACTGTGCTGTTGAAATTTATCCTCTTAGGCCCCAAAACCAGGACTCACAACAGGTAAGGGAAAGAACAGAAGAAAAAAAAAATAGAATTAATTAATTCACTCCCAGTACCTGAGTGAAGGCAGAGGATTTGTGAACAGACAGTGTACGTACAGAAATATGTACATCTATGAAAGACTATAGAGGAGCAGAAAATGGATCCAAGATTGCCACAAATGCTGCTTATACTT
Source organism: Vidua macroura (assembly GCF_024509145.1). Classification (NCBI taxonomy): domain Eukaryota; kingdom Metazoa; phylum Chordata; class Aves; order Passeriformes; family Viduidae; genus Vidua; species Vidua macroura. The sequence continues at coordinate 65,898,008 of NC_071571.1, read as the reverse complement.
TTGGCTTTATACATTTCAGAAAGCTAGCTATTTAGGAAGAGGATAAAAGTGCTCTTTTTTTTATTTCCCATTCAAAAGAAGCCACTGTCATTTCATTTAGGTCACCTCTGCCTACACAGGGGCACATTTCCCTTTTGCGTAACTTAGTTACTTATAAAATCTCTGGGCACTTTCATCTTTACCAACCACAACATCCTGTGAAACACCAGATAATCATTAATGACTTCTACAGCCCGTGAAAAGAGGCACAGAGAGACTACAAGCCATGGATTCATTTCTGCTCCTTTCCATCATCATAAAGTTAAGCATCTAGTCTAATATAATAATCTGGGACTTTCCAACAGACATAAATACACATCACCAGAAGGCTATTTACCTTAACTAACATAGGCACACATTTTAAGATAGTGCCTGTCTTTCTATCATTTACAGAGCATCTTGGTAACCAGCCAACACTAGATAAGTAACTTTTAGACCAGACATCTAAACAGAGACTGTCTGAAGTTAATCAATTAAGACAGGCCTCCACTAAAAAGGGAGGCAGAAAATCAGTAGCAAAACAGAAAAGTTAATTTGCTTCTCTCAGATCTCAGAGTAATTGGCAAACTATTGGAATGACCCTTCCTACACCACATTATTTCGTAACACCTCATCTGGCACATTTGTCCCTGCTAACAGAGGACACTTGTAAGAGAAACACTGTTGGAAGTCACTCACACTGTGCCTATTTTTAAAAGCACAGGTTTTTCACTCAGGCTGAACAAGATGCCTGCGTCCCAAAGCACACAGCATTTGTGCCCCATGGGAGTCACTGCAGGGCTCAGTAGTGTTGGGGTGCTACAAACTGGACAGCTCAGATTTGCAGGAGTGCTGTAGGATGCTCATTTGGACAGCTGGAAAGCAGATGTCTGGCAAGTCTAAGAATAAACAGAGATTATCAGTTCAAGTTCAAGCCTAAAAAAAGAACTTAAAAATGCTAATCCATGTGAAACAGCAAATTCCCGTATCTTTGCCAATGTTTTAATTTGAGTTAGCTGAGCCAAGCTAAAAACACAACTCAGCAGGCACAGAAAGATGCTCACTGTAAGTGGAGGCCATGAAAAAGGCATCTGGTCTGAGCTACCACATGACTTGCCTCTCTGCTTGGAGATGGATCAAGAAGAAATCTGAAGGATGGAGCAGGCAGAACATGCAATGGGGATTTCATTAATTGGGGAAATGATGTTCTGGCAGAATGAGCTGAAGGCAACAACAGCACTGCAGTCGAGCCCTGCTGTTCTCCTCTGTGACATCCCCACATCTGACTTATTATCAATAGGCAGCTGCTGCAGAAATTGAAGTGATGCTGAAATGACAACTCTATTAAAGGGGCAGATGGTCCTAGGAGCAAATGTTTCACCAAGGACTGGGTAGGTACCATCAGACACATTTCTCAATGACTCGAAAATGACAGCTAATATCCCAAGAGATGAAATTTCAAAGCGTTACTGTACTGTGTAGCCAGAGGACAGGAATACTCTTGAATGTGACCTGACTTAAAAATATAATGAAGCTGACTGAAACGGATCAGTATGGTTAGAATCCTTGCTAGCAGCTTTTATGGCAGTCATGGTTGAAATGTGCCATTTTGGGAAGGCAGCCAAACTGCTTATATGTGGAGTACAGCTGTACCATAAAGCCATTCTAGCTTTTTGGATGGATTATAATTCATAATGAAGTGGGAAAAGGCAGAAAAATGAAGGAAAGAGATGCTAAAGTAAACCTATTTATACTAGAAAATGTTTTGGGTTTTTTTTTAAACACTGGAAATCAGATTCATAAGACAAAGCTTAGTGGACAAAATGCTGACTGCAAATTAGTTTTCCTGTTACCATCATAGAAAATGAAATTCAAATTTATGTATATTGTCTCTTCACCTTATGCACAAAGGACTGTGAAAGCCAACAAGTAATGCTTCTTTCAGTTTTCTCCCTGCCCATTAGTAAATCAAACCTAATATACCCATGAATATCCTTGGAGCGTGGACCAATAAGATAAAACTTCTCAGCTGATCTCTGACAAGAGCAGTGGTCTCTAAGGCTTTCAAGAAAGAATCTACCAAAACCAAGATACAACGAAGCATAACAACATTTAAAGTGGTTAAAAATCACATGAAGCTGATAACATGACAAGAATGTGGGATATTCCTTAACTGTTTCAGTGGGCAATGCCAAAAAATGCACTCGTTCTTACTACACAGTCACTCCTCAGGGTTAAGCCTTCATGTGGAGGCAACAACAACCACACAACAAAGCTTGGCAAAAAAAAATCTCACTACAAAACAGATCACCAGATTTAAGCTTGACCATATGGGTAAGGATTTTTAGGGACCTTCAGATCCGTTACTAACCTTAGACTGTAAAATATTGCCTCAGTCAGCTATCAGTTACGTAGACAAAGGAGAAACTCCTGTAGTCATTCTATACAATTCAGCCAACCCTCACTCTATGTTTTTAAGGCACTGACATTTATATTGGAAAAATAAAACAAGGCTTAAAAAAGGCCCTTGCCTATATATACATGTATGTATCTACACACCCAGGCATCATTGGGTTCAGAGGCCACAGTGCTGCTTGCTGCCATTAACAGTTCCTGCAAATTCATGTGATTGTTCTTGGCAACACTACAGCTGGAAATGCATGCAGGGCTGGGACCATGTGGTAAAACCATTCTCTTCACAAAGCATGATGTAGTGCTGTGTTATTCCGACCCACCCTACCTCTGTTTTTCTGAGAAGTGCCATGAATATTTACAGTACTTAACATCAAATATAAAATAGTAACAACAGTTTGTAACAGTGTTTTACAAACATATTTCCCTTCTCTATGTGCAGTGAATTTTCAAACTGGCATCTGTAACAGTTGTTGTGTGCAGTGAATGCTGCTGGTCTGTGGTTCCACCTTCCATGTTCAATCTGCACAAAGGCACCCTGAGCACTGGGGGCATTTCTGGTTTCTGCATTTAAAGGACAAAGTAGACATAGAAAAGGTACATACACAGGCAACTGCAATGTTTAAGGAAACAGAGGAGGTGCTTTTCCAAGAGAGACCAGAAAGTCCATGAGTCTTCAGTTTAAAAAGGGTAAGTCTGATGGGAAATATGATCAAGGTTTACAAAATTATGAACTCTGTGGACAAGGTACGTATAGAACGATTTTAAACTAAATTAAGTATTATTAGCTGTGGGAGGCATTTACTGAAACTAGCAGGAAATAATTTAAAATTAATAAAAGAAGATACATTTCTGGTGAGACAGTAGTGAATTTCTGGAATTTGTTGCCACAGTGATGACCTGAAACATCTGCCACAGGCAGACAGTATCAGCAGGTTCAAAAAGGGATTAGACAAATCCAGGGACAATAGGTCCATAAACAAGCAGTACAGGGAACAGGCAATAATGCTTCTCCTAACACCCCCAATACAAGAATGGTGGATGCAGGAATGTGCAAGAGAGCAGAATGCAGCCATGGGACAGGCTCCTGTGCTCTACCTGATCAGCATATCTTCTGGGCAGATGAAGAAGAATCCAGGTCTAGATATGAACATAGCTGTGACCCAATGGGTGTTTCCCTAATCCTTTTATGCCTGTTTGCTAGGCGACTGCTAGTTTCAGGGACTTAACTTGGGATTGATTTCCACAGTGTCCATTGCTTCACTTGCAGATCTGAGTGCTCTAGCAGGCTCCGGTAATGAATGAGCATCCAAAAGAGGCAGCAGGCAAAATTCACTAAGAATTAAATAGGAAGGCTGTAAACGTTTTCTTCCTTTACCCTTCCTTTACTCAGGGGAATTACTTCTCTGGCACATAAGCACTATTTTATAGAACCATATATTTGTAGTTATTTCACTTTTCACAGCATTAAGAGTCCTAATAACTCCCTTCATGGATCAACCTGGCAGGCTGATGCCCTTCCCTCTTCAAACCTGCTTTTACCCTAAGAATCCCAGCTCATCTATTTCTCTAGCAAGGCTTGGTTTTATTACTCTGCACAGAGACCAGCTTACAATGCAGCAGCCTGGTGAAAGTTCAGCACTACCCTTGAGCAGTCCACATGGCAGCCCAGCTTCATGGGAACACACATTCTCCATGGCACAGCAGGCAGCATCAGGGTGATGCTGGAAACATTAATTACAAACATGCCTGCCGGCCTGGAGCTCACATGCTCTGAACAAAAAGAGCAGAAGGGCATTGAGATGGGACTTCAGATGTCAGAGGATGGGAAGGGGTAGTTCCCTTGCTGACTCCATCACTGTTGCCTTTCTATTGTAATGATTATCTGTCATGCAAAGCCTTTGTACATGCACTGTATGAACCCAGCATTTTCCGTCCTTTAAAGGAACTACTTTATGTTTAGTGGTTATCTAGTGATGACTGACACCAGTGGCAGAAAGAATTTAGTTGGCTCTTCTATTATTCTAACTATCTTTCACCTGCATCTAATCTTTTAGCACACTGTTAGGGCCACAGAAATAGATCAGCAAGACTCTAGTTGACTGCAAAAGACCAAGTCAAGTTAAATATTAGGGGGGAAGGGGAAATCACTTTGAGCCTTACTTCTTGGTTTTTCATCTTGAAACTTCAGCTCCACATGTCATTTGGTCACATGAACATTCATGTCAAACACTGATCACAATGACAAACTTTACTGCCACATCCTGAGCCTCAGGAAAGGATGAGACAGACTTCTGAGTCAGTGAAAAGAGCATGATCTACAAAACTTGAAAATTCTGATTCATCCTAGACCGAAGCATCTTAAACCTCCATGGTTTATTGGTTTGCAGCTTTTTTTTCATGGGTTGTGATAAAAATGAATAAAGAAACATCTCATTTTAGGGAATAGAGAAGGTTATTTAAAGTGGAGCCAGCAGCTGTTGTGTGGGAACATTCCTAAAACCAGGACAGAGTCCTGCCCTGAAGTTAGGAAAGTTTGTAACTTGCTACATAGCTAAAACATCCCACAGGCAGCTCAATTCCACTTGTAAAGACAGTAAGATTTTTTTGTAAAGCACTGTTGTTTCAAGAAGTCTGGCACTCGCAGTACGAATCCAAGGTAAAGTCCCTTTTCTTTACTGTCTCCTTGGTCACACAAACTGCACCTTCCCTGGCAAAACGTGACAAGAATTGGCCCATTCCCTTCAAGAGCAATTCAATATACAAACACCTTTTGCAATTAGCCCTTTAGACTCCTTGGACACCAGGAAACTGCCAATGACTTCCTTGGGATTACTCCTGATTTACACTAAGGAGTCCAGGCCTACTCTAAGTTTCATATTATCAGTAAAAAAATTAGCCAACTATTAAAAGAGAATAAAGTGAAAAGAGAAGACAGGGAACTTTTACAGTTCAAAGCCTTTTTTACTCTGCTCTAGGCAGAAAAACATCAGAGTTTCCAAAATATATCCATGGGAGGTCTCTGCACCAAAAACAGGTGCTGTCAAGTTAGTTTCACTCTGCCTACTGAGTCAGAACAACGAAGAGCCTTTCCACTCCCTCTCCCATTCCTGCTGCTGTAGCCTCCTGTGCAGGTCCCACCCTCTTGGTGTGTCTACACAGCAAAAGTGTAATTGGACTGCACAGGGCCACCTCCATGCAGCTTTTGGAATCAGCAGCTGAAGAAGTTACAGCAGACTCCATCACAGGGAGCAGCAAGGGTACAAGTCTCCTTAGGGACCTGGATATGTATCAACTACCTGCCACCTGAGTGGAATAAGCCCACACTTAGTCTGACTTTACTGATGGTACTACCTGCACCGACTACATTAAGGATTAGGAATGGCCACACAGCGTCAGCCCAGCCTGTCCAGGGAAACAGCATCACACGTGCTCGTGCTTACCAAAAATACCCCGCCCTAGCTGGCAGCTACCTCTACCAATGGACCACAGGCAGGACAGCTGCTTTTAGAAATTCTGTCATATGGAAAGTTCCCACATCTGCCTGAAGAAGTGGTGACTCACTACTGTCATCATCATCCATAGCTGAAACATTCTGTGCTCTGCTTGGGATAGGAAGAAGAGAAAGCAAGAAAAACTAGAAAATTTTACCCCCTCATTGCTCCTCCCATTTGCTGTTTCTGCATGTCAGCCCACTGCATGTCTCCCCAACATTTTGCACAGGGTTTTCAGACAACACCACTGGCAAGAAAGTCATCTTAAAAACAAAGAAACATGACAAATAAGGCTGTGAGCCATCTGACAAGGGAGCTACTTTCTTGTTCCATATTTACAGGGTACATCGAGTTCACATTGGACTCCTGTGTGCTAACACAGCGCATGTGTAATAGTTGGTAACCCAAAAATACCAGCCAAGGGCAAGGCTTTTAACTTGTTTTTTCCAACTTGAGTTAAGTGCAAGGAGATCACAACCCTTCAGAAACAGGACAATAAACTTCTTCCCTTCAGACCACTATTCTCCTATACCAGGTAAAGGTTGTCACCAATTACTCTTCCCATCCCACAGTTTCTTCAGTCATTTATTTCTGTTCCCAGAACGTATCTTCCAGACAGAATCAGAAGCGATTTACATCTCAGCAGGAAGCCTTAATCCTTCCAGGCACTACTAGCTGTTCCCTTTGTCTAAACAAAAGATTTTCCCCAAAAACTGCAAGGAGAAAGGGGCTCTTTAGCTGTTTTCTTCTGTGGTTTGCTTGCAGCAGCCTCTTGCTGGAAGCATGCAGGGCTCATGCTGACACTGCTCCAGTTGGAAATACAGGCAGAAGATATTTCCTGATGATTTAGCACATACTGTCTGCATGGATATGAGGTGGTAAGCAGTTTAGTAGTGCTCCACTCCATAGACTCTCTCAAATGCACTGCCCCAAAAATGCTCCATTGATAAAACTCTGTCACAAAAATGGCTGGGAAGTTTCCTGAAATTTCCTTCTTCCAGCATCAAGATATGTGTTTCTTTGTTAAAATTTAAGCAATTTTGTTTAACTCACAATTTCCTCCTGGCCAGTCTCTGTGCCCAATACGGTCATAAACTCCAAGAGGACATGTGTGTGTATATATGGTGTGTATATATGTATTTACACCCTTCAAATACCCTTGTTTTGGCCTTGAAAGGTGCCCATGGATGCTACAGGAAAATAAGTAACACTCTTGTTTAGATCACTGACCTGAATCTGTGGCAAAACTCCCTGCTCCTTACAGCCAGGGGAGGCAAGAGAATTAATGTCACTCAAGGCTAAAACACTTTACAAAAGACAGCGTAATCCAGGGCTGACCACATCATATGCTTCCACATCCTGCCAGTCCCTGTATCCTACAAAAGCTTCCAAAGAACAAACAAACACCAAAAGAAAAGGGGCTAACTATGAGAATCTTAAATATTTGTGTTTCCTGAGCTCATGCTAGATGCTGTCTCCTTTTACAAGTGGTGTCTTAGAAAAAGAGAAGGTACATACCAGGGGAATGCCACGTGCTGAAATGCAAAAGCTGTAAGCACAGCCTGATTTAGCTTAATGAGATAGAAGAAATTAATGCCATCCTCTTCGAATCCCTTCTGGACACAGATCAGACATCAGCGCAGAGCAGCCCTCAGTTACGGCGTTCCCTGGGTCAGAGGGCAAGGGCACCGGCAAGGAAACAATAAATATTTCTTCCCTATGAGACTGAGTTGAACACATCAATGCTGAATTTACACTAATTTCCCTCTGTTGTTCCCAGAGCAGAGTATTTCTTGGCAATTCACAAGAAGTTTTTCCAGCCTCTCTGCACCTGAAGTGTTAAGCTGATGCCTCACACACAGCAGATCTCTTCATGAAGCACAAAGACTGGCTACTGATAGAGGGAGAGTAACCCAAGGCTGGGGAGAAGGACACTCTTCCTGCAGAACCGAGATAACACAAACACTGGTGAGGCTTCTGTAAGCAAGAGCAAACTACAGGCAGACATTGCTGTTTGCTTTTTCCCCAACTTGTTTCCTGCCGAGTCTCAGAGAGCTCAAATCACTATGCCCAGTAGCAGCTACAGTCTTTTTGTTCCAGGGAAAAAATATATTAGTTTTACGGTGCCAAATTCTGGTTTGGAAAATTACCACCTACAAACTTCCTCATAATGACAGCAAGAGTACAACTCCCTCCCTTGGCTCAGCTAGCACGGGCAGCACTTCTTTGTGCTGCTTGACAGAGGCACCTTTCAGCACTGAAAAGCCAAAACATTTACGAAATAGGTGATTGAGCCCCCACACTGTGTGTGGAAAACAAATAATCAGAGATCAGAAATGCCATGATAAATCAGAACATACGCTTTACCTAACATGTATTTGCCAGATGAAAATGAATTATAACAGGGATTCAAACTGAATGGAAATCACCAAAGCACAAATTGTACCTGCAGGATGCATTTGGTTCTTGCTAGAAAGGACACGAGGAAATGGCTTCAAATTGCCTCAGGGTAGGTTTAGACTGGAAATTAGGATAAAATGTCTTCACCAAAAGGGCTTCAAGCACTGGGACAAGCTGTCCAGAGATATGATTGAGTCACCAACCCTGGAGATTTTTAAAGATTTGTAGACATAGCACATACACAGTTTAGTAGTGGAATTGGCAGTGCTTATTTAATGGTTGGACTCAACGATCTTAAAACACCTTTTCCAAATGAAATGATTCCATGATTCTGAAGACTTAAGCAGCACCTGCAAGTCGCCTGTCCCACAAATATTTGTCCTTGCAAGCTAAGGTGCAAAGCTTCACAAGCAGCCTTCCATTTCTGTACATTAAGATTATCTGACCATATGATTAAAATAATACAACCCTCTGACATTAAAAAAAAAAAAAAGCCTTAGGGCAGCGGGTTTCTCCAATTCTTCTGATTAGAAGACTTGCATTTGGTGTTATATCACACTCTGCCCAGCTCACTGTCCCAAATGTCAGCTAGACTCCCAGATAACCACTCCTCCCAGACATATCTGGGGCCTCTGCCTTCATTTGGAATCCACTGTCTCAAAGGACTGCAATGCATGCTAAAATGAAAAGGTGCTCCTTTTGAGGCATACACGTAGATTTAGAGCTGTACTTTTCTCCCAAGTCGTCTTCTTGAAGCTTCGTATGACTTCTTCCTTTTGCAAAGAAGGATCTAATTCTCTCAAAATACCACCAAAAATATTGCAGTTAAGTACCATTTAGAAATCTGTGGAAAGACAGATATAAAGAGAGATCTTAGCATTCCTATTTGGAAAGCATATGACAAGGAAACATGCTCTTTGCTCACCTGGCATGCCTTTTTTTTTTTCTTGTGCTTCAAACAGCAGTATTTTTGTGAAAAGGCAGCAGAGCAGAAACACATTCCGGATATCAACACAAAACCAAGCATGCTGATTAGTTTAGACTGATGATTTTGTGCCCAAATTGGAAGTCCTTTCTAACCCTCTCCTCCTTTTAAGAGTGAAAAAACTCTCCTCACTGTGGTAGACAGGGACAGGCGAACGGAAAATCTCGGGATGTGACGGAAAGCAAGACCCTTCCCCCCCTCATCCTGCTATAGATGATCAATCACCCCTGAAGCATGCAGCCCCTCCTAACTCCAGTAGTTTTCCCACTCCTTACTAACCCTAGCCAGACCCACCGTCCCCCTTTGACGTAGTAAAACCCCCTTGACTATTTAACCTCACGAGATGAGTTAATAAACGCCATTTGACCATCCACCACATTGGTGTCTGTGCATGTCTGTGGCCCGAGTGACCCGGGCGAGGCTGGGTCGCCGTGCTGTGTCTTGATACCAGGTCGCCCGCCTTCTCAGCAGAAGGTGACACCTCACACTCTTTCTCAATTAAAAAACCATTGTGGAGCAATGCCTTCCTCCCCAGGCTTTGGTGGCAGTGCTGTCAGTCTTGCAGAGTTTTGATCTCTCCAGATTTTCAGCTCTCTTGGCTATCTGGCAAATGGCAGGCCTGAACAACCCTGTTCTTTCTGTATTTCTACATCCAAAGCTTGGAAGGGAACCATCCCTTCAGTTTGAAGTGATGTCTATGTAGAGTGAGTACTGCTTGCCTTCTGATGTTGAACTGCACTACAAGAACAGCTAGCATGACACCACCACAGTCAGTAAGAGAAGATATAAGGCAGGGGAATGAGCAGTTATAACCCTGGAAGAGTTAGGTGTTAGGAGATTTTCTCACTTACATGACCCTTCATTAGCTCTTTTGACCTAATTAAAGCTACTGACTTTTGCATAGGGCCTAATTCTTGATCAGATTTTATTTCATTTTCTCTGTAATACCATTTACCTAGTGTCTCTTTTTAAGTGAAAGAGAACATCTGAAGTCAACACTTTCAGGACTGGCCACCAATTTTGATGATTCTGATTCTGAGAGTTGACCACAGAAGCCTGAAGCACAGTTGCTTCAGGAGATTTGAGTGATGAAATGACTGCATGGGCTCAGAAATTCTCAAAATCAGGCCCAAAGGATGCCTCTTCTTCCTCACTAGTCCCTTCAAAGGGACTGCTACTGCCAGCGGAGCTTAGCTTGTAACCTTAGCTTTTCTCAATTACCCAAAGTGCCAAGAAGCTGCCTGGGGATCAGCAACTTCCTCCAGGTGTCAGGTACCCAAAAGTCCCATTGATGGGCAGCATCTAGTAAGTCTAAGGATCAACTGATGGACAAACAGAATCTCTGTGCAAAGCCAGTCTGTACATAATGAACCACTGACCTCCAGTCTTAGATTTTAGCTTCAAGACCACACCTCCCTTTTTTACTAATGCCAATGAAGCCACCCTATATTATTGTCAGTGATATATGACACAGCACATCCTCTCTGATTCTCCAGGGTCCTAAATGACTCAACCACTTAAGTTGGTAAGAGCAGAGTCACTTTCTATGACTATATTTAGTTTTAGAGGGGGTCTGGAAAAGTGATATCACCACTGGAATGAGGAAGTATTTATCCTCCGACTGGAAACACATGATGATGATGTAAAGGTACTATTTGGAGAGTTCTATTTATATGGTTGTTTCCTGAATCTTAACATGACTCAGAAAATCTTGGGATGTAGCACGGTGCCACTGCCATAGTCTGTGGGAATCACTGCCAAAGTTTTGCAAAAGCTTTGGCAAAACAAACTAACAGCGAGCTACCATGGCTCTGCAAAGCAAGACTGAGGAACAGATACTGAAATTTAATGACTTGACCAGTTTGTAACCGATGGATTTTAAACTGCTTTATTAATGGGAGACCAGTGAAAAATTTACATGGGAAAGAGCCAACAACTGCAGTGCAATAAATATGCAAGGGCAATTAATGTAGAGTGAAATCTGATTTTGCTAATTACTGCTTGTTGCAATTATTCTGCTTTTCCAGATCAATAACTGCTTTCCCAAAGCCAATTGCTTCTGCTTCTTGACAGCTCAGGAATTTCTGTGATAAGCAGTTGATTACAAATATTTTCTGTGAAATTTACAAAGGCACAGGAGAGCCAGCTGCTGAAAAAGCTCCCAGATGCAAGTCTTGTGAGCTCAGTCTGAATGTTTCCAGAAAGGACCACAAACTGTTCTGTCAGAAAAGAGAACACTTCTCAATTAAAGAAATAGGGAAGTGGTTGAATATCTTTCTTTTTACCTTTAGAAACCAAACTAGAACACAACTCTCTAGGAGAACATAGCCAGAAGCCCTATGACTACAGCCAATCTGACGTAGCAGGCTCAGGAAGAATAGGGCAAAGGTTATTAAAAACAGGAAGGAAAAGAATGAAATTGTAATACCTTCCAAGTGCTAGTGATTACACTGAATTACACCAAGCCCATTAGAAACAGCAGTAAGGCAACCTGGCACTAGCATTCCTCACTGGGTATTCAACAGATCTTGATCACTCTTGCAAAGTCAAGGCAAAAACCAATAGAAAACACAGGTTCATCTAAGATGAGAATCTCCTTGTGCATGATCCTCTGTTTCTGCTCCAGCCTTTTTTCTGGAACTCAACCATATCTGTAACAACCTGGACTACACCAAACACTGCTCTGCTGTGTGTACCAGCATAGAGATGAAGCAGAGTACAAACTGCTATCCCACCAAAATGGCAGGAGTTTTACACCTGCTTTGAATGAAACAGACAAACAGCATAGTGAATTCATGCCATGTTTATAGTTTATATTTGACTAACAGATTATTCATTTATTGGAAAGTTTAATATTTAATGTGATCACAGCATAACAAAAGAGTGCTACATTGCTTGGCTCTTGAGGGCAGAAATTCCCATTGATTACAGCTGAAATCTTTCACAGAATCTGAAAAAAAAAAAACCCTGCACTTTTCCCTAACTGAGCAGTAGTACAGGCATTGAGCAATCAATCAATGCTTAAGGTTCTTGTCTCATTACTCTCACGCACAATGTTAATTCAATTGTTTGCCAAGATCAGAGTGCTAATATAACTACTGATTGCTGATATTCTTTATCACACAAACATTATAGTAGTATTAACCATAGCATTCAGCATCACTAATGTGACCTTACAATACTAAAACAGCACTAATACAATTGTTCATGTTGTCACTCAGGACATAATTTTATGATTCTGTCCAAACCTTATTTCTCCTGCTTTACTCATGCTCTCCTCAGCACTCTCTCCCACGTTCCATGGTCCTGTTACATACAATGCTCTGACTGCATTTTCTTTTCTACCTCTGCATCTTACTCCTGGAAAATTTTATCTGTAGTTTCAACTGTATCCAACTGATGACACATTAATGTATGACTACTTCCAGGCTACTCCCTTTCAGCACTCTGTAAATGCTTGGCCCGTCTTTTGGACAGCATATCCACAATATCTAGCCTTCAGCTCAAGTACAACACAGTAAAAAAGGAATGCTTATTTTGCCTCCTCTTGCCTGAGGACAGCACAGCTCAACCCTGTACCATTAGCTGTCAGCTTGGATACACACTGCATTTATGTCTACAGATCTGGATTATGCTGAAGCTCTTGCTGAGACAGAGCTTATCCTAATAGCCTCTCATTATTGCCTCAGTTCTCTGCAGGAGGATACTTTTCTTCCAGACCAGAAACATGCATCTCTGGAGTTTCACTTGAAAAGGGTTAAGCTAAATAGAAAAATGGGTCTATTGTTCCCAAACAGAGCTACCTGCAAGCAGTGTAGTTAGTAACAGAAAACTCACTTTAAATTCACATCTTATTTTCACCTATGTTAACACAGAGGAGTAGAAAGCACATCCTGAATGTATTTTTTGTACAGTGTTTGTACAGTTCTTCCTTTCTCAGGCATCCGGTACCAAACATCTCAGCAACTCCAACATCATTTCCTCCAGTCCAGATAAGGAGAAGCTTGCTCTCTTCCACCCAAATGGCTTTGGTAAATATCACAGCCCAAACCTGTCACTATCACCAGCTCTCTCTCAGAGACGCATTCTTGCATCAAACTTATGTTTAGTTTCAAGCCTTCCCATCTCCTGCCCTCACCCTTTTTCTCATTCCTCACTGCTGAGCCATTGATTCCTGCTTCTGATCACTCTCTGAAGGCTTCCACTATCACCCAAATATCTGGTTTTCCAACAAATCTTTTCATGCTCTCCTTCATCCTGACTTTGCCATTGCTAGTGCTTCTGTCCTGCATTTTATTTTCTGTGTCAGAACTGACATTCTGGCCTCAGAAAAATATTATACCCTTGCCTTCTCCACACTCCCCTATGTACCATCTATATTGATTTCTCTAAAGATGGAAAGCTCATCCGTCAGAATCAGCTTTCTGCTCTGTGTTGATACAATGCCTAGCACAGTACAGTCTTACTCATGTGCCAAATATGTCCTATAGTATTATAACATGTAAAATGACAATATATTCTATGTATATTCCATGTGCAGATCTAATACATGGTCACATGCATCTTCACTTGCTCTGGATACAAGCATTCTGTGTACCAAAACAGTCAAGTGATGAAGTGAGTGAACAAAACACACCACTACCTTTGCTATTTGAATGTAAATCTGGAATTTTAAAGTAAGATAGATATTTTAGAGAAGTACTATTTTAGTTTAGTAGCCACCCACAGAATTGGGAAACAATCGGTCTAAATCCTTGACTAATTCTTAAAATGTTTCCCAAGTACTCACAGATTCTCTAGATTGTCTGTTATAGAAACAGTTTTATCTGCATCATGCTTTATTATAGGATAGTTTATTCCACTTTTCTTAAAGGAAGAAACTACACTGGTGTAAACCACCTTTATAACTAAACAGCTGCAGCACTACTGTTTCTGTTCCTGTAACTATTTCAGGTTTCAGCATGGCTTAATAAGTGAAAGCCTAGCCTGAGTTTAGCCCATTCAGTCAGTCATAAACTGTGATTCAATATCATCATAAGGAATCACTACCCTGAATGAGAACAATCAAGAAAGCCTACATGGATATTCCTACCTGTAATCTACCTTAAGTTTTGTCCCCATTTTGAAGGTCAGATGTTGTAACACATTCTGGAGTCACAGAACCATACAACAATTTGGGTTGCAAAGGACTTAAAGACCATCTAGTTCCAACCTCTCTGCCACAGGCAGGGACACCTTCCATTACATCAGGTCGCTCAAAGCCCCATCCAATCTGGCCCTTGACCACTTCAAGGGATGGGGCATCCACAACTTCTCTGTGTAACCTGTTCCAGTGCCTCATCACCCTCACAGTAAAGAATTTCTTCTTAATATCTAATAACCCATCCTCTTTCAGTTTAAAGCACTACCCCTTGTTCTGTCACTACATGCCCTTGTAAAAAGTCCTGCTCCAAGTCATGGGAGTCATGCTTGGTGTTGCCCTTACACCAGTGGAGACAGCATCAGACACTGCTCTCTGAGCTCACGTCTACACTACAAGCACAGTATGACTGCTGCACATGCTGACACACTTAAGTGAGTTTTTCTCTAGCAGCAAAAGCAATGAAACCACAGCAGCATGGAGTTTCACAGACCACAGGATGCCTGGTGACTTTGCACAGGGTGTGCTGATGTCTGTGCTACTGCAGCTTCACTGCCACTGATCATGAGCCGGGCACGGTTAGAGCATGCAGGGCACCAACTTGACATCTTCATATCTGGGGGCAGTTTTGAGTTTCCAGGGCAGGAAAATACAACTCTCACCCTGGTTTTGCTCTTGTTGCACTTCCACCTTCCTTACTTGAAAGCCCGAGCCCTCAGCTGCTGTGGTCTGGACTGTTTGAGATGGGAAAGCCATGTCTCTTGCCTGAAAAAAATCTTGTCTTCTGTGTGTGTTGAAGGGATGGAACCACATTCATATGTGATCAAATCTATGGTACAAGAAGGCCCTAAAATGAGGCAATGGCAAAAAGCATATCCAAATCACCAATGAGAACCTTTTGCTTGTCCAGACATACAAACCAAGCACAGATAAACCAGCTCTGACTGTGCAAGATATTTTTAACCGAGCATTTTATGTGACTTGGCAGGATTGGCAAGAGCCTGAAACGCAAAAAGGGTCAGAAGGGAATTTTACTGCAGTATCTGCTCAAAACTACATAAGCTCTTAGTTACACTTTTCCGGCATGCACCAGTGAAGTGGAAAGAGCTTTAGTACGGTTCACTGCCAGAACGCAAAATTAAACTAAAGAACAGAAAGTCTGCTGAAGTTTAGCATGTCTGTCTCACTCATTAAGGCTCCTGTAACACTAAGAAACCCTACAAAATGCAAAAACAACAACAAAAATCCCAACCCACAATGCAAATGTTTGTGTGCTTGAAAGCTTGGAGTTTTTCTCAAACTTCATCAGTTCATCAGATAAAAGACATTGTGCCTATTGTGCCTAAAAAGATATTTCTGTATACTTTAGATCCCCTTTAAGCACCATGACTGCACGCTGCCAATAAAACAAAGCATTTGCAGTAAAACAGCTTTAAATCTACCCAAAAGCTGCATGCAATTCTTAAAGGGTGATGCTCCTATACATGCTATTAAGCATCTAATTCTTGTGTTTAACCAGGAAATAATAAGCATTTAGTTGCTGAAGGTCATTAGAATGTGGGAGACACCACACATGTGACAAAAGTTCATCCACTGTACAAAGACAAGCTGGATCACATAATGCTACTTGATCTAAGCAATAGCAGAAAGGGCAACAAATGCTGAAATGATCTAAAATTGAACTGAAAAGAAAACTTAAAAAGAGGCTCTGCCCAAGTCTTTCATGTGTCTCCTGGAGGGCAAAGACAGCAGCAGAAGTAGGGAAGCTTTACTTGTTCAGGCTAAAAGCACTGAATGAGGAACTTGTCCCTATACCAAAAGTTCAGCCAGCTGACAGAGTTAAGATTGCAATGCTCACTGAAAAACAGATTCCCTATAAATTGGAACATATTATCAGATGTCAATAGAACAATCCCCTTCAGTCATAACAGTCTGATTCTTAAGAGCATAGAGGTCACTTCACTACATTACCTTAAGTTTAAAACCACTTTAAAAATCTTTACATACTTATTACAGAAGCATTTTAAAGCATTTTTACCATAGGATGAAATGTAGTAGCATAAGTAAGATTCATATCCTCATATTCTACCAGTGAAATCATTGGGTATTTTATGCAAGAACTTTGAATAAGCAAGGACTCTAATAATAAAAAAATCCAATTACAAGCTGCCCTATAGAGTTCAATATTGGGACTGGTGGAGACTTTGTCTTCAAACACCGATCACAAATTTCACATTTTATCATTTGCTAGGGTTTGTGTACCCCAGTAGAGGCTCAGCAGAAGGTAATGATAGCACATCTGTTCTGCCCATGACAAGAAATGCTCCTGGAGCTCTCCACAGGAAGAAAGCATACATGGGCATCAAAAGGCTGCTTAAGGTTTCATAAAATGCAAAGGGCTTAAACCTGCACACCTCAATTGCCAAAGTCAAAGGTACAGCCAACACCATTTATCAAATGCACATATGACCTGGGTTACTCTGATTACCTCCACCTTTAGGGCACTTTCACCTAAGACTTTTCACAAGTCACTTGTCTATGAAGAGCCATCTACATAAGCTCAAAACTCTGTTGAGTTTTTTCTCCCAGTTTTGATCTTCCTGTCTTATTTATCTCCTTGCCATTGTGCAGGCTGTTAATAGTATTTCTTCATTAGGTTACGATGCAGCTGTTAGTGCTTATTTTGCAGCAATCATCATGAACAGCAGCAGGATCCTGCGTTTAAAGTCTCTACCATGCACACCTGTACCACTGTCAAGCACCCTGTCAGGATCTCTCCTGAAAGGCCAAACACTTTCTTCAGCTGTGTCTGCAGTGGCATTTATTCCCACTCTTCAAGTCAGGAGTGAATCAAAGACTACACACTGTGAGAAATAAATCTATATAAATGCCAAAATTACTTACAACAGAGCAGGAGTCGCTGTTTCAGCCCAGGCTGTAGGTAACACACACAATCTTTCAAGATCCGGAGTCACGTGAACTGGAAGGACTATGATAAAAATTGGAAGGAGAAATAATTCTGCTATCCCACCACCACTACCTCCAGTTTATAATTCAACCCAGCTCACAAAGCAAATCCAGCGGTATTCCCTTATTTTACGATAATTTGCTAATTAGCACAGTAATACCCTCTCTATTACCCTTGCCTTAGCACATTAAAATTACACTGTAACCTAAGCAGACGTGACTAAACACCTAAATGTGGGTATGCCATCAATGGCAGTGTTTGAGGCCAGGTTTTGAGCAAACTGATACAGTGGAATGTGTCCCTGCCATGGCAGGAGGGTTGGACTAGCTGAGATTTAAAGGTCCATTCCAACCCAAACCATTCTGTGATTCTACCAAATATGAGCAGTTTTCCACATGTTGATGATTACATGGCAAAATGCTACTGCAGAGAGAGCAAATTTGTATGTTAACACACAGAGGTAAAAACATACAAGGTAAAACCAGGAAATCCTAGCAAGGTGTCAGGTAACTCTGATGACTTGTAATTACTATAAAGTTTTAAATTCTGTTCTCTTTACTTTAAATGTTAGTACTGTTTTTCAGCCTGACATTTCCAAGCTTGGGTACGTGCTTGAGGACGTCAGTCCTCAAGATAAAAAAAAAAAAAAGTTATTCACCTCAGAACAAAAGGTCACTTTTTACCACCTCATTAAAATGTACGTATTTCCACCCCAAAACCCAGCTAGTTTTCTCCAAGACAAACGCACTTCTAAAAATCAGGCTACTGTGGTTCATCAAGTCCATTGTTTCCAAAAGTAAATAGCCATTATCCTTAATGATTCAGTAATCACTCCCTTCCCTTAAATGAAGGGCTTTGAAGGTGATAGGGGAAAGGCTGCTTGGGTCAGATAGCCTCAGTGAGAAAGAGCAGCCAGCTTTTGTGCTGTTGTATTTGCAGGAAGACTTGCTCTTGTTTTTATTATAGATAGGTTTTGTTTTGTTTCCCAAAGAGAGGAGTTACAGTAATTCAAGAAAGAATAAAGAATTACCATGACACCCTTCAACCGAGTAGGAAGGCAGCCACACAACTTCCACTAGCTGTTAGAATGTGATAACTGACAGCATAAAACTGGATAAGAAACCAGAGCTCAGGAAAACAAATAACGTTTAAGATGTGCCCTGGGAGGCTTCCAGATGTTAAAGCCTCTTGCTCTAGCTCCTTTCACATGGATACACATTACATTTCCCGAAGAGGGGTCCCAGCTCCCACCAAAAAGCCTTGTAGCAATATAACACCTTTCACTGCCCCAAGTTTGACTCATCTGTGTGCAGGAAAATAACTCATATTGACCATGTGGTAAAGCAAGCTTTGTAACTTGTATGGTCACTTGTAAAACCAGCTCTTGAGAGAATTTATACTCTGACTTGAAAATGCAGATTATTTTTCCTCTATTCAGTGCCTATGAGTCACTCAAAGATGATGTTAAATCCAGTAGGATTTAACAGCAGGAAAACTCAGCATTGGGTTCTCCACTCCCACTGAAGTTAGGGTCATGGAGTTGAGCATTGCTGACTGCTTCTGAAAATCTCATTCAAAGGACCTAGTCCAAAGCAGGCTAATTCCCTGGACAACTAACTCATTTAGACTTGTACAGACTTTGGCTTCAGGCCAGGCTACATTAGCATCCCACAGAGCAATGTGTTTTAACAATTTACTATCCAACAGCTCTTAAAATTCTCAGCATCTCTGACTGAGCTACAATAAAACACGTTGTTATTAACATTATTTTCATAGTGCATATAGTGCATTTTGAACTTTTTTTCCAAGGAGGAGTGACTAAACCAAGCTGGACTACCTAAGAGACTACCTGGACTACGGACTACCTAAGAGACCAATGCTGTCACTTACAAGGAGGGCCTGGCAAGCACCAAACACACAAAATCATGTATTCTCACAGGCTTTACAAAAGCACAACTCAATTTATCCATAGAATACAGGCAATTCATTTAATAAAAAGTAGGCACACATCACACCAGTCACCAAGAGCCTTGTGGCATGGCACATTTCTGTCACAGGTTAGCAAGTGATTGTTATTCAGGAGCTACAATCGACAAGGAAGTATTGTATTAATTAAACTACTGATAAGTATCCAAAAAACCCTAAGATGACCAACAACTGCATTATGTTACATTTCTTGATGCTGGTGGAATGTGTCAGGGAAAGAATAACCAAAGCTTGGTTACTGCTGGTACAATCTTGCTCTACTGAGAGAGTAAAGGGTTCCTCCACCATAAGAAGGATGAAGTCTTAAAATTGCCCTAAGGAGACAATGAAGAACTTCAATAAATGGCTTTGACTGTAGGATTTTTTTTTTCCTGAATTTGAAATTAGTTGTTATTCAGCAATATTCAGAGTTCAGCACATTTCTTACAGAATTCAGGGTCCAGTTTCAGAAGCTGTTGGGTCTGACTAACCCAAGGGAGACAGAGCTTTGCTGATCAGTGCAGAGAAGCATTAAACTGACATATTTACAAAAACTGTGAATTATACATGAGTTTCTGTATGAACCAGACAGGTTTAATGTGCCACACATTCTTCATGTATTACAGCCGGGTCTCTTAATACAACAATCACATTTTATCATTCTGTGAATTTACAGCTGGTGGAAGCATGAGACTGACATCTCCAGAGACTTCTATGTGCTCCTGAACAGAAGAGCAACTATGATTTCTTCCACAGCATTCACACCAGTGCATCCAACCCAGAATGAGCCAAATGCCCAAGAGAATGGGAGTTTCAGCTTCCATCATCATGCAGCGCTCAGCTATTCTTCTGAGAAGACAACTGAGGACATTGACTCAGGGTGGGTAACTTAACTTCATTATGTTAGGAGACTGGTCTCCGATAGCACCTGAAAGAGACAGAAAAAATTGTCCCTCAAAACTCAGCATGCAAGGGGGAACTCGTTTGAGGGAACCTCTCCCATCATGAGGTATCACCTCAGCTGCAACTTTACATCTATTTTATAATGAGTTGATACAATCTGGGGAGTAAACCTACAAATCCCCAGGGTCTAATACTACCATACTAACATTTAATGCAATCCCATCTACTCGAGCTATGCTTCTGTAACACCCACAGCATGTACACTAACAAGACCTCTGTGCTCAGCAGGCTGTGTCCACCTCCAGGTTTCCTGATGCAGCAAAATCCTTGACCTTCTTAATGCAGAACTGACATGTCATCTCAGTCCATTTAATATTTAAGTAAGCTTCCCAAAAGGCCACCATTTCCCCTGTGAGACTGTTCTGCCTTGATGCTGTGAAATTCCATCTTCAGCTCAGGCATACAGAACAAATGCTCCTGTAAAGCATATGCTTAGTTTTTTTAACTGGCTGCATCTCATCATCACCCTTTTCTGCCAGCTCTGAAACACTGCTAGAACATCACCCACTTGAATGGCAAAAGCTGTTGGCAGGCTTGCAATGAATAGACTGAGCTGCTCACTGAAGAGCTGAAAAAGAAAAATCACAGTCACTGTCTACCCACCTATCTGACACGGCCGAGATCCACAGGCACATGAGACCAAACACCCTTGTGCAGCCTGCCTTCACAGAGAGCAGAGCAGTGTGAAAGCAGACCAACCACATCCTGCAGACCACTCGCAGGGATACGGAGGGAAAACACAACCCCTTAGTAACAGCCGTTGCAAAAGGTTTGGGAAAACACAATTTTCTTGTGCATGCTTCTCTGATCCAAACAGCTCTACAATAGTGACTGCTTACACGTTCAGCATTGATTCTGCAGGCCTTAAGTGGTTTAGATGCTCTCATGGGTCATCTGACCACACACCAGAAGATGGATTGTGACCACAGCATTATTTTTGCTTTTTACTACACCACTGGGATATGCTTTCAGTCGGAAACCGATCTGGGGGATTATTTAGCTCCAACCTTTTCTGTCACAGTGGTCTAACCCCCAACCCATTTTAATGGCATTTGAATGCAGTTCCATAGATTATGTGAGGCATTAGTAAACTGAGGTAATTTCCTCAATCACACCAACAGACAACATGACATCAATGTAGAAGTACAGGTATGTGTGAATTCAAAGAATGGAACAGCAAGGATTGAAGAGAACTCATTAAGGTATTAAAAACTGGAGTTACATGGAAATATTGTGATTAAATTAATAAAGGACAGTATAGCCTGACTACAAAGTACCTCTTTCAGCAGAGAGATCATTGTGATGGAATCCCCATAAAGGAAAATATTTAAGATTAGATGTATCACAAAAATATGCTGTAAAGAAAACTCTTCTCTGTCCAGGAGATTAGTTAGGTGACCTCAAGAGTTTTGTCTGTCTCAAATGGCTATGAACATATGACACAGTAAGAGAGCTGGTCTGTCAGAGACAAACCCAAACCTAAGTGGTTGTTTTCATGACGAATCCACAGCAGCTCATTACAAAGACATAAGACCTGTTCTTCCACTATGATTATGGAATGTCATGATTACACCAGCCCTCTCTCTGAACACCTTTTTTTTTTCCAATGGCCTGTGACTATTACAAGAGAGTGCAGTCCTGGGACTAAGAACATTATTGCACATCTGTACCAGCTAAAATATCCACTGCTACACCCATAACACTAAGTAAAACTTGGCCGAATACATTCAAATTACAAAATTCATCTGCTCCTGTCAGATCATGGTATTTTAGTAGGTTTTGCTCATGGCACATTAACATTACAACTGTTGGAGCTCAGAGCTTAGATGGCAAAGTAAGCAGTGGAAGATGGGAGCAGAGCAAAATGTTATTTTAGCATTGTTCATAGAATAAAATCAGAGAGGAAAGAAGCTACTAGCCAGATGTGGAACTTGCAAGACTGACAAACAATAGAATGAAGAAAAAGGGCAATAGCCACCAACCAGATTCCTTTTTCTGTGGCCACTTCAACTGCCCCAAGTCAATGTTTCTATGTCTACTTAGTTTCCCTGTGACAAGATGCTTCAAGGAAAAACCACACACAACACCCAGTTCTCCCACAAACACATCCCACATGAACATCATAGCTATAGGTACAAATAAAGGCAGCCCCTTCTGTTCTCCAATCAGTTTACGGTCAGCTGAGCCAAAACCTCTCATGCCAGATCCAGCATCATAAGCCTGTTACTGGATTTGCTAAATTCCTGCTGGGTGAGGTATGTTTTCTACAAGATTATGATTCCGAAATACACTGAAGGAGGCCACATTCAACAGCTTCTAATGAACATTACTGTTATTTTTGTTTTCTGCAAATGAGTGCAGGAGGAACAAGGATGAGATGTGCTTGAGCCCATGGGGCTAGCACACACACAGGTACATACTGGTACCTAGGCACTCTTTCCCTCTGCACTCCAGACTTCTGATCCCCATTGACTGCTGTCTGACAAACACAGCACTAACAAGTAGTAAGTGAATTCATACGGGCTGCCCATAACTGCTCCTAAGTCACAGTGCAAATCACCCTAATTGTATCAGCAGCCTTCTCTGCTCTCCACTCCGCTCTGCAAAGAGCCTTCCCAGAGGGCCAGTCAACCAGGTGAAGGAAGCAAGCACATTTCTGCTTGTCCCAGTCTGCTGGAGCAGGGAAAAGGCTCAGTTACCTCATGAATAATGCATTGCCTGTTTATGCAACTCCAGGGATCCACTTCAAATCAGCCTGTGGTCTCTGGAATTACTTTCAGCATACTTGGCCAGACTCTTTGGTAGGGAAATCAAAAAGCTGCTTTCAAAATTTTCTCTGCTCACTTGAAGCTTTCACCCCTCTCTTCTATACATAATCCAGAAGAAAGGAGACATGATTTTCTGGTCACTCCAGTTTCACGCTGGTACCGCTTGGCTGACTTCAGTAGATTTACCCCTCATGTATGCTGCTGTGACACAGCGAGCTTCAAAGATGGCTTAACAGCATACAGGGATGTACCAGCAACTCAGAAACGAGTCAGGAGGAGATCAAGCTGCATGCAGCATCATCAGTGCCTCCTAAGCAGATGGTTAAGCACGAATTATCACAAAAAGGGCTAACAGAGTCTTTTCTTACTTGTTGTAGAGGTGGAATCTGAAACAATGAACAAGCAGCGTAAGAGGGAGAGGTCAAACTCATAGGGGGTGAAATTACAAGATATTCTCCACTCTGCAAAAAAATATTTTTAAATACTGGCTTTTATCCCAGAGGTTTGACCCCAGAGGATATGATGTCAGTATGCCAATGCAATAGCAGAAGCAAACCTTGAAATGTAATGTCAGCTCCTCCTTGTAAACCTCATCTAATCCAAAATATTTCACATGAGAAAAACTTGCATAAAAAGGAGCCAGGAGGAGAAAAACATAGCTCAACTATACAAAGTCGTGCATACTGTAGACATACCCATATTAGGAAAAGGCCGAGTTGGTCATGGGGCCAATTCAAGCAAGTCACAGTACCAGCTCCCTTAGCCCTCCTTTCCAAGCCCAGTGTTTAAAAATGTGCCACTACAGGCTGTGGATCTAGTGAGAAATGGACAACATTTTGTTTGCTCTCCCTCTACACTGGGTGTGACTGAACCACAGATAAGTCTGAAGACACCCACAGGCAATTTGTTGCCTACAAGTACTGGAGAATACTCAAGTACTGCATGCACTAGGAAAGTGTCTCAATGAAGAAGGCTGCAGGGGTAACAGCATCATCGGGGCATTTAATTCTATTCAAACAACAGCAACTATGTTTGAGCCCACCTAACTGTAATGTCTTCTGAACACCTGAAATGAGAACCACTGCATGAGAACCACTACACAGAGCTAAAGTAGCAACCAAGAGCAAGCTCTGATGGAGCTTGGACCAGTGCTGTTACCTTTCCAGAACATGAAGAAAAGCATTGACCTGGAGGCTCTACTCAAAAAAAAAACCAAAAATTTACAGACTTTTAAACTCATTTTCTACACACAGGCTGAGGTCAAGCTAGGTGACACTAGCAGGCCATCTGCTTACAGCACATTTCAGCAATCATCTTGGGAAGACAGCTCATATACCCAAAAGTATGGGAGGCTGAGGCACACACAGACACATTCCAAGTCACTTCAGACACACCTTACTGTGTGTTTAGTAAAAACTTCTGGAATTACTCAACAAGCTCTTATCGAATGTCTCATGGCTTATTGATGCTGAAACACCTATTCATCACCTCTGTTTAATAAACAAGAATTTCTAATTGTGCCTGACTTTTCTTTGCCTTCCTAATCTTCTAAAGGAAGGCTAACTTTCCATCCTTCACTATCACAGTGATGTTATCAGTAACCTGCTGCACTTGGTGCCCAAAGCATTTTCTGCCTGACCAGAACAGTTCTTGGTACCTCAGTGAGGAGTTTTTAGTGCCAGACAGGTTGCTTTATTCCTCCACTCAGGAGTCTTGAAGTTCATCTCCACAGGGAAAGAGCCTTTACAGAGTCTTTCTCTGGAAAGTTCAAGACAGCTTGAAGAAAAGAAAGTAAAGGTAACACATTTTGCTTAACCCTTTCCACCACCAAAGTATATGGCTAGCATTTTCACTTCTAGAGAAGGTTCATTAATTCACTGCATCTTTGTGTTGGAGATAAGTGACAGCTCTCATTGAAGTCAATGATGCATTCCTCCCTCTCAGTTTACCCTTTCCCAGAGTGATGCAAACCTCACTTCAGGTCCTGCCCCAGCCCTCTCCTCCCAGCTGCATCTCACTGTCAGGGGACCACCACAACCATCACCATGTGAGCCTCTGCAGCACATCCTAGGGGCAATTAGTGCACAACCCTTTCCAGGCAAGCAGCCTGTAGTGGGAGGGAGACAGACAGGGAACAGCTCCCAGGCAAGAGAGAGGGCAGACAAGGGAATTTGAAAATAACAAAAGCTACACCCTCCTTCCCCTTCCATTTTTTGCAAGCCTAGTCCTAGAAGCACAGCCTGCTGCATTGACACTTGTTCCTCCTGCTCAAACACTCTACTATCCCCCTCCCTGCCAGCCTTTATTCAGCTGGCTTCCTCAGGCCAAATTTGTCAGCATGACGAGGTGCTTTTCCATTTTGTGTTTTCATCTATTTTTCCCGTTTCTAACAAGGGAGGTGTCTCACACTCTGCCCTGAGAGCAGCCCCTCCCCTCTTATCATCTGACTGAAACACATCCTCCTCTTCCAGGCAAATGTTATCTGAAGTTTTCAAGCAGTGTGTTTTCAAAGACAAGAAATGCCAAAGAACACTGCTAAGCCTTTTCACCACTTCCCACAAGGCTGGGCATGGCTTGCCACATTGCTGTGACATTCAGAGAACCTGCAGCAAGTGTCTGTCTCCTGCAAAGGGGCATAAGGAAAACTTAGGTGGTTTCTACTCCTAATACAGGACTTTAACCTCAATAGCCCATGCTACTCCCCACCCGTCAAAAGTCTCTTCTTTTTCTGGCACTGTTTCTAAACAAAGGTAACAAGCCAAACACAGGCCACCAAATCTAAGAAAGTCAACCACGCAGAAAGAAATACAATATTCTCTGATCTGACTAAAATTTGCTGCTGTCCAGATAGCAGTGGAAGCATGGCCCACTGCCTATTTCCATCACAAATTCCATTCTCTTTACCCCACTCCCAGGATTTACAGATTTTTACCCCTCCAAGATAAAACTCAGCAAAAAGGCATCAGCCATAAAACAAGCTTTACACTAGAAAAGAAGAAGTATTTGTTTGTAAAGAAAAGCAACTTGGTCTAGCCACTTCCAATCTCACGGAAATGCTGAAACAATGCAAGCAACTGGGTTTGGCTTTCCATCTCTTGTAATGCTGCTTTCAGTAGAAGACCAGTTTCTTTGGAATTTTGGACAAAACAATAACTGCTAAACAGAAAGAGACTTCAAACAGATGACTTTTTGCCAATAGCAGATCAGAAGGCTTTCAAGCCTTTGGGCTTCAGGCATGTGTAAGTTCCATTAGGGTCACGCCTGATGCACTCCTATCAAGCTCTCAGAGGCAAAATCTGGAAGATTTTGAATGGCCAAAGATTTCAGAGACAGTGAGATCTTCAGGGCTGTGAATCTTTTAGCATTTGACCTTGAATGCAATTCTGCTTGAATTTTCACAGTTAGCCTCCCACCAAGTGACAGACACCTCTGCACTGATGCCTAACAAACCCACTGCCTAGAGGACAACTGCATCTATTCCACTGCTTTACACAAGTGGAGAGAGGGACAAGCTGCCCAGGGGTCCGACCCTGCCCAGGTGAATAACTCCCTTCTCCCACACTTTAACCCGAAACACCCACTGCTGTACTGAGGCAGTCCAGAATAAGAGCTCTGCAAGCTTATGCTGTCTGTGATCAATCCCTGCTGTTGATGTGCCTCAGATGAATGGGCTCCAACACCTGCAGCTACCAAAAGAGGTGAGAGTTTTCCCCTCATTGTAGAGCTTCTCATGGGAGATGTAATAAGAACAGAAAAAATGGAATGCCACAGATGTGTCAAAGGCTACAGGATCTGCAAAACTGAGAACCAGAGATACATGGGAGTCCCATCCCCAACTGCTCAGTGTTCCTTCACCTGTTCCACCTCTAATCCCAAGGAGGAATAAAGAATGACTGCATCCATATTTTTGTGGGAAAGAATTTGAGTTACATGAGCACAGGGGGATATCGACATGAAAAAAAAGATTAAATTCTCCTAGAAAATGTAGAGGTAAATCTCAGATTGCTCCACATTGGCCTTTTTTTCTGGTTTCCTTGTCTGAAAAGCAACAGGCCGGATGAAATCACTTTAATTCTATCAAAATGAACATTTGACCATAAATACCTGAATTTTCACTATCTTGTGCCCTGTGAAGCAATTTACAGTTACTTGAGCATCCAAAAGAAGAAGAAACAATATTCAAAACTGAAAATTCCAGGCATTTTGAATTACATATTTGTCAGTTTCTCTATTTAAAACACGTATGGCTTGATGTTCCCCACATCATCCACGCATTTTAATTAATATCCTACCTATTGTCCACATCAACTAATCTCTCACAATCTTGTAAATGACAGGTTTAGAGATTGGGACAGTACAGATGCATTAAAACAGAAGAGAGGCTCATGCTACACAATTCTCCTACCAGAGTTACAGTTTGTCCCAGTCCAAGACTAATTTTCTGACTTCTCTTCCTCTATGACCATATTTTAAACTTTTTCCCCCAATGAAGAAACTACCCCCCACTGTTTGCTACAAGAAAATTGAAGCAGCGCAATTACCCACACTAATTTCCCTAAAACCAGTTTCAGGCCCTGACAGGCTTTATGGTGCCAGACCAGACTGGGAATAAAAGAAGAGATAATGAGAAAAAGACAGACCACCAAGATGATCTTATTACTACAGATATATATTCCATGAACAACACTAAATCACAAATTAATGTATTTTATTTTCTGACAGGACTGGAAGAATGTAACACTTTTTTTTTTTCCTGCAGCAACAGTTGCAGCAATTTCAGGAGCCTATTGCTATAGCACAATCCCAGCTGAAGTTTGTTCTAGAGATTTTTTTCATACAGGGATGAAGACTATCTCATTACAATCATGAGAGTATAATCCATATGATCTGCTTGTTTCCTACAGACTTCCTAGCTGCACGCACCACATAATACACATGGAATGCAGGCTAACGTACTAAGACCAGAAAGACAGTTATAAAAACCTAGATTTATCCATCATCCTGATCCAGAGCTGCAGTGCAAGTAGAACTAATATTCTCTAGGAGTAGAAAAACAGTTTCCTGTACTCCTATGTTGTTAAGTCTTTGATGCATCCTTTTCAATAAAGAAATATAAAAGTAATTCCTCCCCAAAGTAAGCAAAAGCCTCAAAATCCAGCGTTTTGTCATCAACCCAAAGAGCACACAAGGCCAATTAATAACTCACTTGTTGCATTACATTTAAGGCTCTTCAAGAAAGCCTTAAATTACTTGCCAAATTACATTTAGCAGCTAGAGCATCATCCCACAATTTTCTGTCAGGCACCAAGGAAAGGAAATGTTTTCTAATGCCTATTTATTTACCACCTTGTTGAAAAGCACTAACACTCGTATCTACTCGAAAGACATTCATGATTCTGTACAGTGCAATTCCATCTAGTGCAAATTCCCTGTAAGCACAGGGAATAGTACATAGTACAATAGGACAATAGCAGCTCCAGCAACTACCAGCACCCTACTCACTTTCACCCTGCACTATCAAATGATTCTGCACAATGCAAGAGGCCATACACAAGCACTCTACAGGTTGAAAAATGCCCAGACATGAAATTTCAGATTTTTGATATTTCATTCAAGCACTCCTAACAGCACCTGCAAATCTGAACTTGCTCATATCAACTTGAGCTGATGCTCGAAGTTGTATCTGCAACCAGCATTACAGATGTGTATGCTACTCTCTACCTTCCAAAACAGCAGTTGCTCCAGTCAGCCCAAAAAGGCCCTGCCCTTTTGCTAAAGAAAGGGGTTTCCCAGTGCACAGAGGGCCATAACAAATACTAAAGAGAAACTCCATACTTCACTAAAAATAAATATACAAGTCTCCCAGCTGCTGAGCCATCGCTGCTCACAGTAAGCTAGCTGTCTTATTACGATTTTTTTTGTAGCATCTGTTAGATAAAACTCCAACACTGGAAAGCTGATTACAGACATTAATAACCCACAAAATATTCAGTGCCTCAAACAGTCCTTGCAATTCCTTGATAAGCTGCCCTGTATACATTAAAAAGGGACACCAACAAGAGTAGCAGTAGAGGTTATCCTCCACTGTGAACCAGGTTACTCTGTACTCTCCCTAGTCCTTTCTTCCTACCCTGGTTTTAAAGTCCCTGCACAACCATCCAGGGAAAAGCCCCAACCAGAGTGCCAGCAACTGGTCCTCCTCCAGCAGCTCAGATGTGCTTCCTGTGATTACCATTCACTCAACAGCATTCAGCTGCAACAGGTCCCACAGTGAAAGAGAAGAGCAGACCTCAGAGTTCTCACCTTCTGCCCCTGCCACCAGTTTCCACACAAACTTCAGCCAGTCTCTTCATTTCCCTAAACTCCCTCATCCCTGGTCTGTAGTTTGGGCATCCTGGAAGATGAAATCACCTTCAGAAAGGCTAAGTGTGATCTAATCAAAACATACAAGCTGTGTTACAGAGAATGGAAGCTCAGGACAGCAATTCTGAGGATTAATTCTCATCAGACCACTCCTGCTCAGAGCAAACAGGAGTCTCATCAAACACACAACAAGGGTATAGTGGAACAATTTTATCCCCACCTGGCATGTAAAGGGTCAGGTACCTCTGCACACAGATGGAAGGAAGTGTGGTCTCAGCTGATCTTTGCACATCATCAGGCCTTGTGAAGGATCACCTTTGCCTACATGAACAAATCTGTAATTTCAAACAACGACAACCACAGTACCATCACAATTAAATTTATATGACAAGCTGAGAGGCAGCACTATAATCACAGGCATAAATAAGTCTGCTAGATAGCATCAAATCTCACAAGCAAACATAACAGCATTCATGAAACAGAAGCAAGATGGCTTGTGAACACAATTTCCTCATTTCAGACATACAATGCATCAAAGTATTTTTTCCTAAAGGCTATGTGGTGGAGTAAAAATTATATTCAGAATTACATTTCAGGTCCATGGTTCTTTCAAGCTACACCAATAGTCACAGGCCATGTCCACAAATACTTTGGCTAGTTTGGCTAGTTAGCTGCAAAACAAGCATCTCATGACACAGATTTTTAAACAGAATTCTTCAGCAACATGAATTTAAAATTCAGGACACCTTCTCACACATTCAGGTAACACTGTATCCACAAACTAGTCTCAGGGAGTGTTGCTTAGCACTCTGCCTGAGAAGAAAGTCTTTATCAAAGCATCTCATACTGTTTAACCACAAAGCATCTTTCCCAGCACTAAATCGTCAAGTTCCTTCAAGGCAAGCAGCAAGTCACAAAAGAGTTCTGCAAGCTCTGTCACGCTCATTTAGTGATAGATTTTTGTAGGCTATGGCTAAGATATTAATGCACCTCTGCTCAAAATATTTTCCATCTTATCTTTAATCCTGCAGACATGCTGCCATAATATGCTATAGAAACACAACTATATTGAGCTATGTAATTGCACAGACGTAGCTGTATCTTCAGGTTTTTTAATGAACTGGTACAAAAGCAGTTTGCAAGCAAATTCCTACCTACACAAATTACTGTGCCTTACAAATATTCTCTATAAGAAATCAGTGATTTTTGTCTTCAAGAAGACTACTTGTAATCAAAGGTTTGCAGAACTGTGTTCCAAGACTCCCACCAATCATTTCCTAAATTGACACAGATGTCTTTGCTGAGAGGACACAGATTTGCAAGGCCAGGCCCCTCTCCCTGAGGCACACTTGGTTTTTATATTGGGTCACAATATGCTCTCAATAATGTAAACTATTTCCTTTGATCCAGTAGAGCTTTAATTGTATTTACAGTGGAGCAAGCACGATCAGAATCAAAGCTTTTACGTACAACTTTCAGGCACATTTCTGGAATTTACTTTGATGCACACAAGCTTAGCTGCAATTATTTCAGATGTTCTCCCAGCTATTTTCTCTCCCCTTTCCTATCCCCACATGAAACACTAACAGTTGCATTGTCTTTTATGGGCTTAGGAAGTGAAGGAAGGGGAGGGACTTCCAGGAATTTTTAATTTATATATTTTTCCCTTTAATGTTTTTTTTTTTTACATTTTTGTACATATATGAAATTGTATGTACAGACACCAAGAGAAAGAATTTGGAGAACTGAGCCCAGCCCTTGGTTTCACATTTTTAAGCAACATCACTCCAGCACAGCGAGGGTAATTACTATTTTATAGTTCTCCCTCCTTGCTTGACTCCATTTGGATTTTGAAAAGCTCTCTATATTAAAGCTTCTCATTAGCCATGTGAAGCCCAGTACCCTAGAAACAGTATTTAATTCAACCATGCCCTCCCTTCTGGGCATTTCCTGGCAAAAACTTGCCAGTTGGAATAGCTGAAGACAGCCAAACATTCACTGCAATAAAGTGCCAAAACAAGGGTCTTTATTGCTGATAAAAGCCATGGAAACATCAGAATGCAAAACAAAGGTGCTGCCTTTTTTTTCACTTCCATCTGCTTCACTAAGCTGTGACTGCTGCTGTGATGGAATTGAAGGCACCAGTTTTCACCCTGAGATAAACTCCAGCACAGTAGCAAATGACAGAAGCAATTTGACTCCCTGTGTTAAATCACTATGTTTACTCTTACATTACTACCAAGCAAGTTCCTCACACTGTGTTCTCATTTTCTGTGCTCTTCACTATGCTCATACTCAGGAGTTAGGCCTGATAAAAACCAAACTTTTATCACTGGCCCTGGCTATGCTAAAACAAAGGATGCTATGGTCTATTTCCAAAGGAGAATAGTGGATCAACTCTCAGCCTCCACAACTCCCTATAACTCCTGTTACTCTGTGAGTCACACCTGTGTATCAATTACACTTACACTTGCCAGGTGGATGAGTCTTGTCTGACACGGGTGGTCATGGCCAGCTGTGCAGGGCAGCAAGGTTCATCCTCCTCTGTTCCTCACCACATTTTCAGCATAGCCAGATCCTGAACCTTTTGGAGACTTTTGTTCAAAGGTCTCCGAATTCACAGTGCTGAACTGAATTCCTCACAGTGTCCATGACCCATCTTTATGCAGAGCACAGCCATACCCATACACCTAGAGCTGGACTAACCATACATACCTGTAACACAGATACACCAGTGCCAGCTTGAAAGATGTATGCAACCGACCACTTATGCCTGCACAGGAGCAGGAATAACCTGTACCACAGACAGGTGCCACTGTGCTGGCAGAACAGTGCTCATGCCAAGTCACACCAGCTGGACTTCTAATGACCACACAGCAATTATTGCATTAAAGAAAGCATACCCCTTGCAGTCAAAATTATACTGGTACAAAAATCTACGTGCAGACCAGGCCTTAAATCAATTTAGGAAACCTACACAAGGGATTGTCCCTCTTTAACTATATAGCCATTTAAATAAATTTGTTTAAATCAAGACTTAAGACCTGAAATAATTTTTCTAAGGAGTGTGGTTTTGTTACCTGCATGCTGACCTTGCAGATGAAGTCACTGACTCTGACAGCTCACTCTTAGGAGCTCAGAGTTTATTACATGGAAAATAAACAAAAAGCAGTAGGGTAAACACTTCTGCTTCAGTGGTTTGAAGCAACAAGAACAATTCATAGCCACTAGAAATAGTGCTGTGGCAAACAGATATTAACAGTGGAGGGGGTTGTTGCACTGCAGTGGCCTGTGAAAAACACCCATCTTGGCCATCCTGGAAATTTAACTCCATTTTCACTCTTGGTGCTCTGCCATCACTACCGCACAATGGGCAAAATCTACTGCACATATGAAGAAAAGGACAGTAAGCTGCAATATGCTCCAACACAATTTACCTAGTTTTCAAACAAAAGCAGATAGAACAACATGTTTAGTATCTTGCAGAGCTTTTACCCTGCCTCTGTCAGGGGTTGTGCGCAACTATCCGTGTATGTAGCATACAGCGAACCTCAGTCATGTACTGTCAATCTCAGGCATGAGAGGGCTTTAAGAAAAAAAAAACAAATAAACAAACAAAAGAGAGAAAAGCGATAACTATGGGAAGCTTGAAAATCTAGTAATTTTATTTGTTCAACATATTATCCCTTCTCTGCATTTATCTACATATTCTTCCTTTATT
This sequence comes from Vidua macroura, assembly GCF_024509145.1. Taxonomy (NCBI): domain Eukaryota; kingdom Metazoa; phylum Chordata; class Aves; order Passeriformes; family Viduidae; genus Vidua; species Vidua macroura. The sequence continues at coordinate 65,864,811 of NC_071571.1, read as the reverse complement.
ATTTAATATGCTTTCAAAATATGGAACAACAGAAGCAGCTTGTAAGTCCTTCCTTTTACCTACCTGCAACACTAAACACTCAGCAACTCAGGTCCCTAAAACCAAGCAACAAGACAAAGTCACAGAGGGATCAGACAGCTCAGTACCACAGCAGGCATCACAGTGGCCACTGTCTGTCAAGAATGAAGGCACAAAACAATGCAAGAAAGAATAACAACAACAGCAATAATAATAAAATCTGTCTTCTGATGTTTCCCACATTAGCGAAGCACAATAATTTACTCTACAGGTCAAATAATTACAATACATAGCCTGGGCACAGCTCTAGCAGTATAAACACACCTTTTATCAATACCTTCTCTCATCTTCTCATAGACTCAAGCTATGTGGCACGTTTTCTGTTTGTGCAACAGCACAAATGTGTCATTTCAACAAAAAAAAAAAAAAACAGCTGCACAAGATATTGCTTATGTGATATTCACCATACGAACTGTGCCATCAAGTGAAAAACAGAAAAGACCCTCACTAGCACAGTCACAAGGCTAGACATGCATGTCTACACCTTCAGCACCAACGACCGCTTCACAAGATATTTTACTACTTCCAGTCCTTTTTTACTTAACTCACACTAGTCAAGTCTTCCCCAGCCATGCCAGAAGCCACACCCCAGAGAGCTACTTAGCTCTTATCTGTTTGCAATGCCAAATTTTATACTATTGTGCTGCTTTGTCACTGTTAGCACTGACAAGGGTGTCCTGGGACGACCTGTGCTGGACATAGCCCTGGTGTGCACCAGTCTTTGAACAGATGAGTTTTTCCAGGACCAGAGATGGTAAAGAAAAAAAAAAAATGCTATGTTTACTACCATTGTTAACACAATGTAAGAGCAGAATAGCACAACAATAGTGTTCAAAGCACACTGAAATGATAAAGGTCATAAGGACTTGTCTACGTAAAGATTTACCAAGAAAAGAAAAACAGACAGCAGCAGCCCTGACACATATATTAAAAGGAAGATTTCTCTTCCAAGTATCACCTCTGACTATGGGCTCTGCCTAACAAAGCGTGACAGATCAAATCAAACACTAGCAGAGGCCAGCATTGCTCTCATTTTCTTCACCTCACCATGCGAAAGGTCCGAGCCCCCAGCAGTTAAGCAGATGGAAGAAGGGTGTCTGTGCTCTGGCACATTTTGCCATTTAAATCACAGGGAGAAGGGGTGTTCCTGAGGGCTTGGGCTGCCATTTGTTTCAACCAACTCACCTGTGGCGCACAGTGAAACGTGACAGCGGACAGTAACCTACCAAACTTGACAGATGCTGCTTTCCACATCTGCCCTCCTACAGCTGAATGGGCCAAGGCTACACCTGCAGGCAACCTGAGGAGATTCAGCCCAACCCACTTCGATTGCCCACACTGGTCTGGAGAAAGCATCTTGGGACCCCCAAGGCCAAGCACTCTGTTTAAGTAGGGAAAAAATGCAGCAACACACACTGACCTGACTGGACACGGGATTGCAGTAGGATCTTCATATCTAGCACTGTTTAAAACAACCTCTTCCATCACAACTGTCGGTTTTCCAGGCTAGGCAAATTTGAGTGTGTCATCACAGCATGACCACAGTGCCCCAGTATTCCAAGTCTGGTCCATTCTGGGCTCCCAACCCACCTACCAGTGTAACAACAGAACTGGTGGCTACTTTCACACAGAAGAGAGTAATTGGGAAAAGCTGAAAACACATCTTTGATTTGAAGGTCATGAATAAAACAAGAGGTATGGGGTTTTCTGTTTTTTTATTATTATTTTTATTAGTTTTGTTTTTAAACCTGAACACTGGTCTTTACCTCAACTTTCTCAGAGGCCCAAGATCTCTGAAGGAATTTTACAGGAAAAATACTGGCATTAAAGGTCTGCCATATTGAGAGAAAAAGCTCAATGGAAGAGTTAGAAACCATTTTCTGTGGTATACCTTCGTCACTCGAGTAGAAAGATGACATGCAACCAACTGCCAGCAGGCTCTTTGGACTATCTTTACAATAAATGTAAAAAAAAGACATCACAGCCTTTGCTACCTCTGCTGATTAAAGACAGACAGCACTTCATCTTACTTCTTTGCAGTAAGATGACCATAATTCACATTTAATATGCCGCAAAGTCATCTGCCTTCCACGTACAGGAGTGTGTTCTGCTGAAAGTCACTGCTGTTAGGTCAAATTTAAACTCAATATTACAGGACAGAAATTACATTGCTATTAATAATAAATAGTCATGATAATGTTTTCCCTTAATAGGACATCTCTTTCCCAAGAATCCTAATGCTTTATAAACTCTGGACTGAGTTTTATCCACTGCTACAACCCTACCTTCTGCCTGATTTGCATGGGTGCAGAGGAATGTAGAAATTAACTAGAGATTGGATCAGATCTGTAAATTACTTCACTGCAGCTTGATGTTCCTCCCACCTCAGAGGTAGATGCAGCAATAATATTGTCAGTGCTTTAACAAGGAGTTCTCACAAACACATTTTAGACAGCAGGCCTATACTGCATGCCTGTGTGGCACCAGTGCTTCCTGTGAAGGGGTGGGAAGGTAAGGATCTGAGCAGTACTATTTATGTTCCTCTAAATAAAGATGCTCCCTCATGACCACAATCAAGTATAGAACAACCACCAATCAGCAAAAAACTTTAAGTGCTCCTTAAGAGGAGCAGCTTCTGGAGGGCTGGGAAAGTCATTCTCTGTGTAGTCCCCAGGCAGAATGGACTCCCACCATGCACTACTACAACATAAACATTTTAAAAACTAATACTGCATAGACATGGCTGTGAACACATGCAGTAAATACTCAACACACAGCTCAGTGTTCCTGTCCTTAACTGGGGATGAAAGAGTAAGCAAAACAACTGTAAATAGAATCAAGGATAACATCTCCAGAGACATGCTAAACATCTGCTACTTGAGTCTTCTCAAAAGCTAAACATTTGCTCCCCAGAAACACTTATGTGGAGCTCAAGAATAACTTCTCTTTATCCAAGCTGACTTGATGCAAACACCAACAGGCCTCAGCACATAGAAACATCTGTGCCTTCAAGACGAAATGTCACCAAGGTCTTCTCAGAACTACACGCAGTAAATCACTTCACCTGAAGCAGCAGCTACTCAGTCTCACAAAGCAAATGTTTCAGTCAGGATCTGAAGAATGTCGTATCTAATTGACTGAGGAGGGATTACACTGGGAAAAGTCATGTGGTGACAGTTTTGAACTACTGTCTCTACTAGCAGCTCTTCTGGTGCTGGGCACAAATAGGCACTCAATAGGTGACATATTTCATTCCTCTATGCAAACACATCTCCCCTACCTGATCAGGCTTGGGATACAACTGTACTACTGAAGCATGCAGGGAGGGGAGGACAACTTCTAGCAAACACACTGAATGTTTCAGTTCAGTGAGAAGGGAAACCACCCCTATTCAACAGCAGGATTATTCTCAACGCTTACCTTAATATTCACCCACTGATCTTCCTTGACCACCAAGCAGGAAGTCAGTCAGGACATCAGTTTTGTATTTGTACTTGCAGGGAGTAAATATAAAGCAATAATAAGAAGTGCTCCTAAGTGAGCAGGACAGACCAGGGGCAAGAAAGGGAAAGGGTCAATCAGGCCCATTTTGTACAAGCAAACAAGGAGTTTGATTCCTTTTATCCAGAAGTGACAGAAGCCATCAGCGTATTTCACATAAAACAGCACAGGTTTTATTTGTGCTTTTGGTTACTGTTCAAACCAGCCTGGTTTCCAATTCTCTCTTGACTTCTCAGTTGGTCCCAAAGACTTGCTCAACATTGATCCTACTCCTAAAAAAACTACCATAGAGTCAGATGCAGCTCAGGAACCTGTTTCTAATAGAGATGGGCAGCAGAGGTTTAGAGGAAAAGCTAACAGGGCAAGTTTGAAGCTTCTTCTCTCCCATTTTCTCCCCTCAACAGCTGCCAGGAAGCCACTGTTTGGGGACTTCCTCAGCTGGGGCATGTATTAATACATTTCTGTTTGAACAGCAGTTGATGGGCCACTGTGCCAAAAACACATTTCAAGCAGCAACTCATCTTCATGTCAGGTGCAACAGTGAAAACAAAACAACTGAGTCCTTCCCGCCGAGTGGCCAGAGCAAAACACAGCTGTGGGGACACCTGTTTCACTCCACCTTCACCTCTGAAGTCTTCATCAGGAATAGGCCAGAGAGGACTTAATGTGCTGCATATTCACAGTGTAAACTCAGCTCTAGATGGGTGATGGAAACACCACCGACTGCTTCCTTGGGCTTTTACTTTTTAATAATGAAACTTCACCAAATGAGAACACAGCTTTGGGAAACAAGACCATTTAAAATAAAACATGAGTACCAAAGAAAAGTTGGTCCCTGTCTCTTCCCAGGTCAGATATTCATTCTGTAATAAAAAAGCCAGATATGCAGGTTATTAACAAGCAACTCATGATTCCTCAACCTCTTCTACTGCAATGCAGGACATCATGGTTAGACCTCCTGAAATCTCCATCAGTAAAGCCTCTTGTATCCCCATCTATGTCCTATCACTAGCTGCTGTATAATATTTTTTTGTGTGAAATTTCAAGAGTAAGGAATGTTTTTCCATCATTTGCTTTCCTCAGTCTACACAACATTGCCCCTGTTTACCAGAGACTTCTGAACCTCCCACTTAATTGCAGTCTCTCCCACAAACCAGAAAATCCATTGACTAAAGCAAAATAATCCCTCCAGGGCACAGCAGTTCCCAAGCCATGAAGGGCAAGCAGGACCAGGAGACAGAGCTGCCAGCAGAGAGATATTCCTCTCAGCAGTTTGGGAACTGCTGCTCTAGCTCCCTGTTTGCACCTATAAGAACATGCAAGAATATTCATTGTTATACACCCAATGTCTATATTAAAAAAAAAAAAAGAAAATTCACCTCTGAGATAACTGGGAGAGGAGTTGTTTGTAGTTCAAGACATATTTCTGTAATAATCTTTTAAGTAAAACACTATAAAAATTATCAGATGTTGCACATTATCATCTTGTAACCTGTTTAGTTCCTGTTTAATGACCTTTCCATGCATTTTTACACAAACTTTGTTAGCCCTACAACATACGAATAACACCTGCTGGAGAAAGGGAGGAAACCCTTTAACTAGAGGAAAGGGAACCAAGAATGGTGATGTTCTAATAAACAGGGAGAAAACACCTTTTTCCTGCTCTGGTCTGTTGCTAGAAGATTGCATCAGCAAGTTACCATTAACATCTCAGCTACATCAATTCATAGAACCATTCATAAAGCCAACTCATGTTTGAGAACAGGCTTTTTTTTTCTTCTTTAATCTGCAAATATTCAGAGAAGGACAAAACATTATCACTTTATCATGCTAGACATGTGTCTGGCCCTCTGAGAGAAAGCACACCAATTGCGCTTCTTTATTATTTCAGAAATTGTGTTCTTCTAACAGATGCCTTGTGTGTGCCTGAAATCTCATGGGACTCTAATAGCACAAGGCAAGCCGGGACACTTCCATGAGCAACACCTGCAGGAAGAGAGCGTCACAGGAAAACTGACACAATTGTCGCCAAATTAATGTGTGTCAAACGTGGAACCTTGTTACCTTATACTGTCCTTTATATGTGTTTTGTGAGATATGTACTTCTACATTACAAATTCATTCACATATCATTCTGGCTAGCAAGTCAGGCTTTTGGTGTAAGTGCAGCATCTTCTAGAAAAAGTCAAGTGTATTATAAAAGAAAAGCAAATATTCTGACTCAAAGAACAAGCATTTCCAAGTACAGAAAGTAACACTGAGCAAAGATTCCAGACAAATGCCTACACTGTACTTGAAGCAAGATTTTTTCTTTATGTACTGACTTAATTTCCTTAATTGCATAATTTCAAATGTTGAAAACACTAGCTGGCTGTGGCATTAGTAGCATTTGAATAGTGACTAATTCTAATGACTATGCTAGTAGCAATTTAACACTACGACACACCACACACATTTATGAGGCCGAGAGCGATAGCAATCACCCCGGCTCATAAACCTCCATGCGCTCTGTGACGACACCTCACAGCTTTTTCCTCTCATTTTCACCTTTTGTCACCTATATTTGAAGGGACAAATTAAGATTTCTTTACTGCCAAGGGTGCTTCCACTTAAATCCATCGGAAAGCCAGTGTCCGAGGATTAGAGATCCCGAAGCTGGAAGAGTAAAGCCCAGACTTGCGCCCACACAGGAGAAAGAGAGATGCGGCCCGCTTTTGCACGCCTGAAACCAGAGCAGCTCACCACAGTGCATGCCTACTTTTTCAGTCCCTCCTTCCCTTTGTACGTGAGCTTCGCTAAGCGTTTCCTCTGCTGTCACCGCTTCCTGCCTCCCTCTCTGGTTCGCAGCTGGGGTCCCGGGGGCAGCGCGGACACCCGCGTCCCCCGAGCAGCGCGGGCGCGATGCTCGGATTCCCGCTCCCCTGCCAGGAGCGGATGGGAACCGGCGGGCGGGATGGTTATTTCCTCCCTTTTACCGAGACTTTCTCCTTTTTACCACAACACGGATGACACCTGCTCCCTCCTCCCGCACCCTCGGGTGTCAGGCCCGGTCCTGCCCAGGCTTGCCCGAGCATCCCGGAGGGGCGGGTCCCCGGTGTCGAGGGACCTTGCCGGCGAGGACCGAGGATACGGGATGTCACACCGAGCTGCCGCAGCGCCATCCCCCGCGCCCCGCCGGTCCTCGGCCTGCACCCGCGGCTCGGCCAGCCCCTCTCCGGGGACACGGGGAATGGGGAAGAGGGCTGAAGAGTAAAGCAAAGGGAAAACTCCGCGCTGAGGGGGGAGGTTCAATTCCATTCATCCCGAGGCGAGCGCGAATCCCGAGCCCGAGGCGGGGTCGCCCCCGACCGCCCGCACTCACCCAGGGTCTTGACGGCGACCTGCCGAGTGAGCGGCGGCGGCAGGTTGACGCAGACCAGGTCGACATCCTGGTGCAGCAGCACCTCGTCGATGCGGCTGGTGTAGAAGGGGACGCTCATCTCCTTGGCCAGCTCCTCCGCCTCCTCGGGCGTGCGGCCCCACAGCGCCTTCACGGCGAAGCCCTCCGCCTTCAGCAGCGGCACGATCACCCGCGCCGTCAGCCCGGTGCCGAACACCCCCACCCCGGGCAGCATGGCGGCGGCGAAGCGGGTGGCACGGCGAGGCGAGGCGCTCCCTCCTTCTCTCAGCGGGGAGAGGGAGGCAGCCCCCGCTCGATACTGCTACTGCTGCCGCCGCCGGGGCCGGGACCAGCCGCCCCCCGCCTCAGCAGCGCCGCGGCCGCCGGCTGCCCCGCCATGTCCCCACCATCACACAGAGCCCCGCGGAGGCGCCGGCGCTCCGCTCCCTTTGGCGGACGCGGGCGAGCAGGGACGACCGCCCTTCCCCGGGCGGCGGCGCGGGCTCAGCGCCGCTCACTCTGCCATGTTCGCCGGCGCCCGCTCGCCGCCGGGAGGGCGGCGCGTCGCTGTCACCTCCCGGGTGTTCCTGCACCGCCCGCACCGCCCCCGCCACACCATTGGCGGCCGCCCGCCGCGGCACCGCCCCGCTGCCGGCACCGGCGCCGCGGGGCGTGCCCAGGGAGCGGCGGGAGCGCCAGGAGCTCATCTAATGAGTATGCTCCGCCGCGCGGAGCCGCCCGGGATGCGGGCATCGCCCACAGGTGCGCTCCGTGGCACCGCCGGGGTTTGCCGTCCTCCTGGCGGGTCGGTATCGGGGCATCTCCGGAGACTTCCCTCCTTCCTCCACCTCTTCCCCCACGGGAGAACCTCTGAAGGGTCGTGGTGATGGGGAGTCGTCGGAGTCACGCCCCAGTGAAGGCACAGGAGAGCTGGAAGAGCATCAGCGGCAGACTGGCGTGAGTTGGTCGTGTCCATCGCCCTGCGGTCCGTCTCCTCCTGGGACGGTCCTCCAGAACGGAGATGTCCCAGAACACGAGGGGAGCTGCTCTGAACCCGGAAAAGTGCCGTGCACGGGGTCGGATTCCAGCTCCACCACCTGTGCTTCCCACCACATCCACTCGCCCGGGATGCCCAGCCAATATCTCCACAACCCATCCCAGACTCGACTGTTGTTCATTCACTTCCCTTAGAAATATCAAGGCTCTTCAGCTTTACTGGGACATCGGTTCTCCTTTTTTTTTCCTAGCAAAGCATCAATATGACAATCCCCTTCTCCACGGGTCTACTTACATAGTTCAAAAAGGACGGATTTGCTAAGGCGGCTTAGGAAGCTTTAGCTACTGTTGCTCAGTCCACAGCATTTGTCCAGGGTCTCTGGAGGCCTGGAAGAAGCCCAAGCAGGGCAATAAACAGACCAGGCACATAAAGTTAAATTGCTTGTGGCCAGGAATCATGCCTCTTTGCAGACCCAACACTTGGTGCTATGCTCTAGGTCTGTCTCTGGAATGCTGGGTTTGCTGAAGGCGTCAGGGATTTCATAAGCAGGTACAAAGCTTGCAACACATCGGATCATGGAATCATAAAACCATGAATAGCTTCAATTGGAAAGGATCTTAAAGAGCATCTAGTTCCAGCCCCCATGGGCAGGGACACCTTCCCCTACATCAGGTTGCTCAAAGCCTCATCCAACCCGACCTTGAACACCTCCAGAAAGGGGACAGCCACAACTTCTCTGGGCAACCTATTCCAGTGCCTTATCATTCTCATAGTGCAGAATTTCTTCCTAATGTCGAATCTAAACCCACCTTCTCTCAATTTAAAACCATTGCCCCTTGTCCTATGACTACATGCCCTTGTAACAGCTCCCTTTCCAGAAGAGGAAACCTTCCAGCATGGTGCCCTGTGCCAGCTCCTGCTCATCCCACCTTTGCCCTGTCTGGGCTGAATGCTGGGCCTCCAGAGCCACCCTCCTGCCAACCTGGAGGCTGCCAGGTGGGCCTGGGAGCAGGTGAGGACTGTGGTGCCCATTGGCCTCACACAGGTCTGTGCAGACCTCGTTCCCACAGAGGTGGATCTCTGCCCTGCCTCTGCGCACAGATCAGCCGGCATGAGAGCAGATCAGCTCTTGTGAGTGCCACACAGTTACCCTGTGCCTATCTGACTCGTTAAAAGAAAAGCTGCAAAACATCCTGCCTCCAATTAGAGAATAAGAATAAAGACATTTTTCCACATATTATTTTCTTTACCAGTTCCTAGGAGAAAGGAAGAGAAGAGAAGAGGAAGGAAGGAAGGAAAGGGAGGAAGGAATGAGAAGAAAGTAAAGGGAAAAGGAAAGTGTAAGACAAATTAAATTTAAAATCTTTCCTATATGAGACTCCTGGAAATGTGACAGGGACAATGTTGGAAATATAACCCACAAGTGTTCAAAAAACTAGGCTTGGAAGCCAGCACTCTTCTCTCATACTCTGTAAAGAGTTGGGGTGCTTTTTATTTTCCTGCCACCATCTCACAGCAAGCACTTCTTTATTACAAAAAGCAGAGACACTGAAAGGCTTGATGCAAGTTAAACATGTTTTGCTTTCCATGCACTATTAGCACTGAAGTGAAGGAGGTGGATATTCTTTGGCTTCTGACAATTGAAATATTTGTCAGAGAACCACAGGGATATTACCTTTCTATAAAATACAAAGACTGCTTTTTGGCTCTCCATCAAACATTCAAACCTGCCGATAGGGGTTGTTCCCAGGATGAGAATTCGGAATATCTGTCTTAATTGCTTGTCTGTGCATAGTAAAAAAAAAAAAACAGAAAAATAGCTAGGTTACAGGAACAGACTAAATATGTGATGGTTGAAGAGAAGTAGATGCTATGTGCCTATTCAATATATAGCTTTTATTTTAGTAAGCACCAGGCACTTTATGAAGTTCTATGTAAGCTCCTTGTTTTGGGAAATATTCAGTAATGCATTCAAACTGGGAATTAAATTATTACGTTAGTTAATGAAATTATTACATTCTGCTATGTTCACTGTTGTTGCCAATAAGTAAAATTTACAAAAGGAAGGCCTTATAAAATCATGGCTCAGGCCAGTTACTTTGGCTAAGTTGAAAAGGACTGTGGGAAAGAGACTCAGCTGAATTAGCGGTAGAAAAACAAGTTATATAACCATCGTGTGTCCACATCCTAATGTGTGATGGTTGGTTAAATTATATTTGTTATGGTTTAAAGCTATGTAACTGATAAAGGCATGGCTGCTTTAAAAGGCCTGGGTTTTGCAATAAAGCAACTCTTCTTTGCACCTGCCTGGGGGCTCTGTGTCACTATAGATCCTCACCCACACACTATTTTCCTAGAAAGAATTTTTCCTTGCTTTGCTTTTTAATTTCTTTTCTCCATTTAAGTTAACATAACTTTGAAGTGTTAAACTGGGCAGATGCAGATGGCACCTAGCCCTCAGCGCTCTAGCAGCCAAGTCAACCTGTGAGCAACCTGAATTATCACATCTGCAGCAGCCCTGTGTTCCCCCTCATTTTTTGCAGAGACATTTGGGGACATACTGCAGACTGATTGTATTGAGCAGAGTCAAGTATTTCTCAATTAATTGTGTGAAATAGGGCCACCTATTGCCACACTTGCCTGTCTTCATGAGCACCCAGAAGGACTGAGGGAAGGCAGTGAAGGACAATTGGCCTTTCAGGATACAGACTGTGTCCTCACTATGCCGTAGGCAACTGCAAACGTGAGTGAAAGCAGAATCTTTGCTCAAATCCACATCACTAATGCTGCCAGTTACTTCTGACTTGAAATCAGAAATCTGGGCAAGACTTTTTTTTGTGCAAAACCAAAGACATTAAGACAACAACTAAGTGCCTCACGTTGAAGGTTCTGTCTAACCAGGACCAAGGCTCCCTGGGTTGAGTGTACTGAACTACAAAGCCTTTCCTACTCCGTGTATCATACCTTCACACTTCTAAACACGTCAATCTTGTCAAGGACACCAGCATTTTGTTCTTAAGGTTGCTAAAGCTTCCTTCAATGAAGACACACCAGAGATTTCTCACATAGAGACAGTGATTTTGTTCGTTCTTGATTTTTCTTCTGGAAACAGAAGTAAGATATTAGAATAAAGTTGCACATAGAAAAAGAAACAAAACCATAAATGTCTCATACATCCTTTGTCTGTTTCTAAGTTCTGTAATGAGTCCTGCAGGAAACTAATAAAATATGGCAGTCACAATTCTATTTCTTTTACTTATTTCAGCTGAGTTTTGTGGCTCCAGGTCATTATACTGTACAATGGCTGTAATAGGTATATTGCCAAATTCTTGCGAGAAATCCCAGCTCAATTGCACTTCTACAGAATTCTCATACAGTTGTTTGCAAAAGTTCAAAACTGTCTTACTTAACTACCTAAAAATGTTTTATCTAGCTTTTGTATTTAGTTTTATTATTATTAAGGTAGTTTTAGGTTGAAAATACTAGATGTAAGAGGATAAATAAAAGGTATAAAAATCAATCAAGCATTAAATAAGCATTATCTGTTAGAATAAGTAAAATGCAGAAAGTTGGTGGTCTCACACATACAGATACCACTTAGTCAATAAACATTCTCAATTTACTTTCCAAGTGAGTGAATGCATCTTCCCAAGTATTGCAGAGCTTTCAATTCCAGAGCCTGCTCAACTCAAATATAAGATCCACCTGATGGAATACCAGGAACCCACACTGCTTTTTTTTTTTTTTTTTTTTTTTTTACTTCTCTGTACTTAAAGATCTGTTCTTTTTCAGATTTTTAAACATTTATCAAGTCAGACTCCTCAGCTGTGTTTCTCAAACCTCTTATACATCCATCTGAACAAGAAGGGAAAGAGCTGAATAAGACATAGCTTCAGAAAAACCCTGAAATGGAGCTTGCTGTCTCTTCAGATACTTCTCAATTTCCAGAATTTTAAGATTAATTAGATCATTTCCTTTTACATAGATCAGTGTCTTTAAACATGAAACAGCTGTGAATTTTCATTAACCGGTCAATTCCTTCTGGGGTATGAGGTTAGTGATCACCACTACTGGGCTTCTTTTATAACTCTGAGGTTGAAATTATTTGCATGGAAGTAGTATTGCTTCAGAGATGGGGGAAAAGTGGTGATTCAAACCTGTCTGGTTCTCCTACTCAGCTGTACTGACTCATCCACAGCTTTAATGTGCAGCACGAGAAAGGATGTCTGAAATGAGTTGCTCAAATCCTTTTTTACATCTAATGCCACACAACTGGCAGTTTCCCAAGCTGACAGAAATTTGTTCTTGTGAAGAGCAAGTTTGTTTTACTGTCTCTTTGAATGCATTTCCACGGAGAATCCACAGAAGTTCCCGCTCTGAGTTCTGAAGGCAGAAATTGCTTTAACATTTGTAGTCTTAAATGGTCCAACATGCAACAGAAAAAAACTAGAGTAGACCACATTGCTAGCAAAGGGTTCATAATACATTCAGCCCTCTTCTGTTCTGATCAGTGAGAATTGTGACCATGCCAGGGGTCTCTGAGCCTTTTCAGTGTGATTTTTACATTTATTCCTTCCCACTTTCCAGAGCCTTTCTTTAGGAGATGTGTATGCCAAGTGTGGCTGAGCTGTGAGAAAGCCACCAAAGCTTCAAGAAACCACATCACTAACAAGATAGTTGTGAATGCATTGCTGCTCTGTTCACTAAGGCACAGAGGAGGACCTAAACAAGCACAATTTCCACTCTTTGATAACCTGTGACATCCTATGAAGACAGGTGCATGTATTCTCACTTTACACGTGGAGAAATTAAGGCTCAGAGAAAATGAGTGCAGTGTTCTCTGTTGGGTATTTTTGGGTGCTTGAGGACAACTAGGCACCTAAAATGGGATATTCAGGTGGTATACACTTACAGTTCTGGTCCGGCTGACTTTCCTAAGCTCCTGTCTATCGCAGTTCAATAACATGAGGAAGCAGGGGGAGAACCTGTTAGCAGAGATGTACATGGGATCACCTGATGAAAGCAGGGAAGAGACACACAGCTACGTGGGTGCAGCCAGGACCCATGATGGTGTAATAGGTGCTTAAAGCTCACATCAGTCATTCCCTCTTGATAGAAACATGGGCGGATGCAGGAGCCAGCAAACTTGCAAGCACTGCATCATTAGATGTGTTGCATGCTACGTACCTGCATATGAAATTCCCACCATGCCTTCAGCAAACCGGCCACTCCTGAGACAGACCTAGAGCACAGCGCCAGCTACCGGGCCTGCAGAGGAAGCATAATTCCTGCCCACAAGATATTTAACTTTATGTGCCTGGTCTATTTACTGCCCTGCCTGGGCTTCTTCCAGGCCTCCAGAGACCCTGGACAAATTCTATGGACTGGGCAGCAATAGCTAAAGCTCCCTAAGCCACCTTAGCAAATCCGTGGTTGTTGAACTATGTAAGTAGATCCACGGAGAAGGGGACTGTCATATTAGTACTTAACTGGGAAAAAAAAAAAAAAAAAACAAACACAACAGTAGGAATGAGTCATATAGAAATTCTTAATTCTGAAAAGCAGTTTGGAGCCTAAGCAGTAGTTTGTGTCATATCACACTTGTTAAGTGCTGTGCAAATAGCTGTAATGTGCAGCCAAAGGGGTTACTACTTTAGCAATATTACATTGCACATTGCTTGCAGGACATCTGAGATGTTACTTTGGGATGAAAATAGCAGAGAATCATCACTTTGTAATTCATGCAGGAGTGGATGAAAGCAAGCATGTGTTGTGATTTCTAGGTGTCTAAGCCTGGCCATGCAGGGTGGGATTTGAAAGGGTTCAGGCTTTCCTAGAAAGCCCTCTTTTATCATGAAGTCATGGAATCATAAAATGGTTTGGCTTGGAAGGCACCTTAAAGGGAATCTAGTTCCAACACCCCTGCCATGGACAGGGACACCTTCCACTGATGAGGTTGCTCAAAGCCCCATCCAACCCAGCCTCAAACACTTCCAGGGATGGGGCAGCCACAGCTTCCCTGGGCAACCTGTTCCAGTGGTTCACCACCCTAATAGTAAAGAATTTCTTCCCAGTACTTAATCTAAACCTTCCCTCTTTAAATTTAAAACTATTGCTCCTTTTGCTGTCACTATCTGCCCATGCAAAAAGTCCCTCTCCCTCTTTTTTATAAACCCCCTTAAAGCAACAGAAGGCTGCAAAGAGGTCTTGCTGAAGCCTTCTCTTCTCCAGGCTGACCAACTCCAGCTCTCTGAGTCTTGTCTTCACAGGAGAGGTGCTCCAGCCCTCTCATTACCTTTATAGCCTCCACTGAACCCACACCATATGCCTTAGCATATTTTCTAGGAGAATCCGCTCCTTGGTCTTCCAATGCACAGGGGTGAGGGTCACCACTCTGGTGTTTCCTACATCCTCCTTTCTCACCTTTTTAAAAACTGGAGCGATGTTTCTCTTTATCCAGTTACTAGGAACTTCATCTGACTGCTGTGACCTTTCAGATGTGATGGAGAGTGACAGCAGTCAGTTCCCTCAGGATCCTGGGATGCATTTCATCCAATCCCATAGACTTGTGATTATTCAGCTTCATCAAGTGATCCTGAATCTGCTCTTTGTTTATAGTGGAAGGGACTCCACTTCCCCCACACCCACTCAGAGGATCAGGAAGCCTGACTGCCAGTGAAGGCTGAGGTAAAGAATTCATTGAGTACCTCAGCCTTCTCCATATCACTTGCCACCAGTTCACCCCTCTTGCTTCTAAGGGGGGCACACTCTTCTCAGCCTTTATCTTCTGACCTAAGTACGTATTGAATCCCTTCTCATTATTCTTCACATCCCTTGTCAAGTCCTGTTCCAGCTTTGCCTTGGCTTTCCTGACCCCATCCCTACACATTCAAACCATATCCCTGTACTCTTCCACCAGATCACCTGGCACTGCTTCCACTGCCCGTGCATTTCTTTCTTACTCCTCAGTTTGAGGAGCAGATCTGTGCTCAGCCATGCCATTTCCCAGCCTGCCTTGCTCAATTTCCTATACACCAGGAGAAAGAGCTCTTGTGCTCTAAGAAAAGTGGCCAAGGAGTGTAACTCAAGTGTAATTCATTCCATGCTGGAATCAGTCGCCTCCCTCCTCAACTGACCTGTCTCAGAAAGTAGTTGGGATTTCAATGTGACTTGCAAGAAACCGTAATGGAAAGAGCTATGTTACAGGTTTTAACGGAAAATATATCTGTTGCATGAATAATTTTTAATTGTCAGGTATGCTAAATACTGCAGACTTGTACAGCCTTCCAGGGTGCTGCAAATCAGTTTCATTTCACAATGGAAAACCTGCTGCTGTTTAACAAAAGCTCGGTTATTCAGGCAGAGTAGGAAGGAATTTCTGTCTATCTGCTGAAACAAGCCCATATCCTGTGCACACTAGAAAGATACTGAATCGCAGGTGCTGATTCTGAATCCCAATCTCTTTCTTGGAAACAGATTAATGCAGCTAATTGCCTCTGGAGAGTGCTCTCATCTAATGAAGGCTTGTGTCCTGCTGCTGGTCTTTACATATATATATTTTTAATGATATTCAGTACTGAAACTTGCACTTTTCCTATAAACTGTCCAAAGGTCTGGATTTGTTAGCTTCCTGGACACAATGAAATGCCAGCCTTCTCTTTCCCTGCTAGGAAGGGAAATGTACTGAGGCAGTGGTATTTACTGCATTATCTACTGAGCTCCCTGCCAGCCTGAAGTATGATCCTATGATCCTGGGCAGCCTTCCTCATTTGTTTCCATTTCAATTTTCAATTTATGGCACAAGGAATCAGAGCTGTGGATTGGTACTGTGATTATTTTTAATCTAAAAAAAAAAATGCAAGTTCATTAACTTTCTTTTTTATGCATTGAGAAAATAAAATAGAGAAAACCCATTAGCTAGGTTCATGCTAGGACAAGCACAAGCACGGACTGTAGTGCAGTTTGCTTTCAGACATTTTCAGATATTGGTGTGTCTCTGTACAGCTATTACTCCCTTAAAATCATGCTCTTTAAGACTGTTAAACTGTTAAATCTCAGGCCTTAGATTTGCCAGCTGTACTGATGTTATTGTGTTGAAGTCTGGCCTGCATTACCTCCTCTGTGACCTTGCTTCATTAAGTCAATAATAGTCAATCATGTCTTGTTTAATTACACAAAGGGTAAATTCAGTCCAGTCCAGTTTCTAGGGTCCTGGCTCTTTGCTATTTCTCCTTTATGTGCAATAGTAAATCCATTGTTTTGTGTTATTTCTGGAGGTTCTTTTTTCAATCCAGGCAAATATTGAACCTTTGCAATGTCTGCAGTGAAAAAGCTGAGTGTTGTCATTCTCAGGAAAGCAGCAATGTCTGCTGGTCAGAGGAGGAAAGCCTGCCCATTCCTGGGGTCCCTCGAGTCCCCATCCACAATGGGGTGAAGAGAGTACGCTGTCAAGTATTTCAGGGGATCAGAAACTTGCAGCACCGGTTTCCTGTTAACAAAGAAACCATCAGATGGTTTTTTAATTCTCTCTCTTCTAAGAGCCAAAGGTATTTCTTGGCTTTTTCGAAGCTGGAGACTTCCTTCTTGAAATTAGGCTTAATTGCTTCCTCTTCCTCTTTCTGCCTTGCCCCGTGTCTGCCTCCTTCAGAACAGGTTCTGCCCTCATGTGCCCAAACGAACACAAAGGTAAAATGATTTCTGGTATCCAGGCCTGAATCACCAATGTCAAAATGAATAGGAGAGAGTGACTCTCATGAAATCTGCAAACTGAGGCAGGCAACCAGGGACCTATTTTAATGAGATAATACTTTTGAGATGGTCTTTGAAATCACAACTGCTAGAGAGTGACTCCCAACTCAAGATAAACAAATAAAATTTCCACACCAGAATTCCCTGTTAATACTTAAGCAAGGCTTAATCTTCATTTTGCAATTAAAATATGTCCTTCAAAGGAACTTTATTTAATAGAAGAATGTTTCTTCAAAAGTATTTTAATACCTCAGATAACTATATATATCATCATGATGCTTCAAGCATTAATCATTAGGAATAAGATTGATACTTAGCATTTTAGAAACTGGTGCAGCAACTGTGGTTTATTAAATAAACCCTCATGAAAGGACTTCATAATTTCTCATCCAAGTGAAGGCTAGGCAGGGAACTTCCAGTTGTGCCATGTCTCACCTATAGTGCACAGGATAATGTTGCAGATGTATACATGTCTTCTAATGCTTAAGGACATACCACCTTTCAGTGTAGGACAAATGACCAAAAGTGGATGAATGAGGATCTCTCAGTAATAGGAGAATATATATTTTTAATATTAATAAGGCTACGTGATAGCACTCAGCACTTCTAATATTAGAAAATCACAGCAACAAGGAAAGTAGGGCAGCTTTATTAAGGACAGTATGGAATCACGAATCTAATGCAGTACCCATCAGGCTGTGTCCCACATATACCCTATGTGGGACACTGTCAAATGTGTGACTGTGCTCCTATTGTTCTAACAAAAGACAAAGGAGAGTGCTGAATGCAGCAATGCAATCACTGGCGGTGCTCAGGTTAATATCTCTGTCACATGCGTAATTTTTATAATTCACCATGAAAAGCTAGGCTGGTTTTAATCACATTTGCAAATTATTTTAGAAATCCAGGTTAGAGCCTTTACACTCAGACTGTAGACTTAACCAGGTTTGATTGCACAGAGAAATAGTTTCCAGTGTCGTGAACTTTGTGATTGGGCAAGGCTCAAAGGCAAGTCAAAAATATGCATGAAGCACTTGCAATGAAATCATGTTCATCTCCAAAGGAGAGATGCTCACATTTTCTTTCATTAATTTCACACTTGAAAAAATGCAGACATTTCAGACACCAACTGAGGGAAGGAGAATCTCTGTGATTTAAGCACTGAAATTTGATGTTCTCATCCTTGCATTGTTTTTATCATTTCAGATATCTGAACAAAGAGTCACTGTGCTGTTCATCTGGCATAGAAAATGGTCCAGAATTAAGTTGTGATTCATTTTCATGACAATTAAGGAGGAGGAAATATCAACTCTTTTCTCACAGAAAATGCCCTAAGCCTAGATTCAAAGCAGTTTCATGTGGGTGCAAATCCTGCTCTTCTCTGCATTAAACTCCCAAAATATGCACGGTCACAAGGCTTTCGAATCCTGCAGTTATGCCTTTCTGTCAAGGCAGACAAACCTGCCTTGATTCAGTTCTCTGCCATCAGACTTGCAGTGGAGCTAAGCAATAGATAACAAGTTTTAGCAGCACCCAATGTCATCTCCTGTTTCTCTTTATCCCCCAGGCAGCATATCACACAGTGATATTTGATCTGAATATTGATGGCTGCCAGCACGCTACACTCAGAATGTTTATTTAAAAAAAACAAACAAAACCAACACAAAACCAAACCAAAACAACACAACCCAAAAGGAATGGCAAACAGTCTTGGAATAATTCAGAGGCAATAGCTGACATTAGGGAATTTGGTAGCCTGCATGCACAGCAACATATCAGCAGAAGGACGTGGCTGCCCTTGGAAATGCCCCAGAGCTCACTTCCTATTCCTGCAAGGAGGTATAATTGCGGTCAGTGGTTTGGTGGGATTTTGAAACTCTCCCACAGGCATCCAGGGGAGTTATGCTGCATTTGGGCTGGGCTGGTTTAGTACAAAATGTGGGCAGGATGTGCAATGACAGAGTGACTCTGAGAGTCAGACAGAAGGGAGGGAAGAAAGAAATTGATAAATCCCAGGTAAGGAGCAGCATAGTAAACAGCCTCTTTCCCTGGGGTGAACCAATGTATCAAGGCTGCTTTTTTTCATCTCCTAACTTCCCAGGATGCCAAACCCCATCTCTGTGGTTTTCTCCCTTCAGATGCAGTAGGTCCCAGTTTCCTGCATGTCCTAGAAGACCTGTTGCGACTTGCCTCTCCATGGAAATCTCATGTTCCTTCAAGCATTTGTGGTCAGACCTATCTGATAGTTTCAGAGGTACCTCTCCATCACCAGAGATGTGTGGGAAGCATAAACAGGACAAGGGCAGAAAGATGTGTGTCTGGAGAGGTGAAAGGCCAGGCAGAAAACACAAGTGCCTTGCTCCTGGGAAAGGCAATAGAGAGCAAGGTGAGACAAGTGCATTTTCTGGAAGCTGTTTGTGAGGGAGGGCCAGGAGCGAGAAGAGGTGAAGTGAAACGGCAGCCAGCAGTGACACGGTTAGCAGCCTGCCGCCTTCCTCCTCCTTCTCGACCGACCGCAGAGGCACGAAAACTCGCTACCTCCTGTTGTGAAAAATGAGCTTGGGTGGAGTGATTCATGTGTGGGGGATTTAAACAATCTATTTTAACTGTCACTTAAAGGAGAAAGCAAGTGAACTCAGCTAATGTTATCAGGTTTTATTCCTGTTTTGAATTTGTATTTAATCATTTTTCCAAAGAGCAGTTCATGCTTAGTAATTGGTGTCCACTGAGATTTCTTCCACAGCAACTGAAGACTTTTGCTGTATTTCATACTTTCTTATTTTGCTAACTCAAAATGTGATATGTATATGTTCAAATACTGAAACAGATGACATTTTTATTCAAATGCTTATGCTTTTACCTTTAAAATGTTTAATGTTTACCTTTTATTATAGTACAGAAGGATAAATTATGTTTCATACTTACTAGGTAATTCATTTTTTTTCTTAGTAGTTATGCTGAATTGCCTTTGGATAGAAATGAGGCTATAATAACATATCAAAAGGCAGCATTGCTTTCCGTTATCAAATAAAGTCAAAGCAAATGATTTGAATATGAAAGAAGAAGATTACAAAACATGTTTTGTATTTAAAATTGACTGTATTATCATACAAAGAAAACTGATGCTTATTAAATAACTGCTAACAAGTGCTTAAACAGCCTGGAATGAGTAGATCTCTAGTAGTCCTGATGTCTCAGCTGATTCAAAGACTGCTGGGTAGGAAAAATAAATTTACAAATCTTTTAAGCTACAATTAATTTCTCAGTTCTAATAAACAAGTTGTTGACCAAGCTAAAATGAAGAAACTGAAATACAGGAAATACACGTTCTTCACTTGCAGTAGGGGTTCCAAGTGAAAAATGCTTGTTTATCACTTCCATAAGTGGTTGTCCCAGTTCGCTTCACGCCTTGGCTCCCCATTTCCATGCTCTGCCTTTCTTTAGAGCATTATTAGCAAACGTGTTACTGAAATGCTGAGCTTTTAATTTGAGCAAACACTGGACCTCAGGTGTGCCCACCTCCTCACAAGCAAGGGCTGTCTCTTGTGAGCTGCAAGGTCATACCTGGCTTAGGAGGGATGGAAATACTCCCTAGGGAGTCAGAGGGAGAGGCTGAGAGCTGCTGGGAGCCTGAATGCAAGAACAACTTTCCAAAAGGTCACAGATAGGATTTCACATTCCCTCAGGGCAGATAAGGGGTTTGAATTTGATTCTTCTACAACTTGAACTTATGCCTTAACTTCAGAGTTCATGCATAAAAGGGAATATACTGTCACCTCCAGATTTGCTGTCAGGGGAGGTGAGATGAACTTTGATTCCAAATGCAGAACAGGTTGAGAAACACAAGTTTGGGAATGATGGTGACAAAAGCATGCACTGAAAGTGATGCTCCTCAAATCCAGAGCAATATATCTGAGCAATTATATCTTTTAGGAAAAAAATCAAGAGGCTGTTCTGTGCAGACACTATCACAGCAGCTTCTCTTTGTAGACAAATACATCTAAGGATGTTCAATATTTGTATTTTCCCTGTTCTGACTGTTCATTATGCCTTTGGCAATATTTTAATTTTGTTTTTAAACTATGGCACTTCCCACAAATCACCCTCTGATATCTTGCAGACTGTTAGTAGCTTCCAGACTGGAGGTTAAAAGCTTTGACCCTGGAGATTCAATAACTGGAAAACTAACTGCACAGAAAGGTTGGGAGCACAGAAGGATGAAACTGAATTTGTGACTGCCAAAAATATTAAACTTTCCTAAATCTAGCATAAAGTATTTTTCCATGTCACAATCAGCACATCCCAAAACAGAAACCAGATCTTCTTAGTATCAGCCCACAGCCTCTCCACTAAGCCATGGTTACTGCATCTGCATTAATTTTGCATTCCCACACCTGGTAGAAAAGCACAGTTTTAAAGACTTAATTCCCAGAAAAAAATCTTCATTACCACCAAGAGGCTTCCAAGGCATCCTCAGTGCTGCTGACTGACTCCCAATTTACTGCTCTTGAGTTAGACTTGTCACACATATGGTATTTGTTGATCATTTTCAAAAAAGAGGTTTCTCTGTTTTTTTTAACATGTTGATTACAACCATCCTGTTTCCATCAGGGGAAGTAGATTATTCATACTGTGCAACCTTCTCTTCCACATCATTCATATGCATTGGCTACCTTCCTACCACTGAAGGGAACTTAAATTCATTCTGGCCAGACAGTCTAAACTCCAGAGAGATGCCTCTCAAGGGAGGTCAAGGAGATTTCCAGAAGTGTCAGTGAGGCCTCAGGCCATGTTCAGTGCTTGACACTGTGGAGTGCTTCTAAATTAGACCTCAGCACTGGATAAAGCAAGATACATGACTGTGGATTTGGACTATGCAAACCAAGATGCTGAGGACTTAATTTCCAGAAAACACACTTTCTGGTCTGTTATCACATGAAGATTGAGCCCCACCACCCCTGGAAAAGATTTTCAGTCTTTCTTGCTGTTCTTGCTTTCTTTATTAAATAGAGAAGTTGCTCCATGCTCATAAACCTCCAGGGGAGGAGAAGCACCACTGTGTTTTAAAGAGCTTTAAAAGCAAAAAAATCCCTGATTTCCTCTCATGACTCTCAAAACTCTCTTCTGATTTCAAGTCAAAAAACTGCCAAATTAATCAAATTTCAGCTTGCATGGCAAAAAGTGATCTTGCCAGTTTCTTGCCTATAACTGTTTAGTGCTCCTTCAACTGACTTATGGAAGTCTGGTTTAAATGGATAATTTTTTTACCTTCATTTCATATTCATGGCTGGAAGAACTTTGGCTTGCCCAATATATTGCTATAGAAAAATCTTTTCAGTAGAAACAGATACAAGCCACATATAGACATTACTTTTTAATCACACAAGATTGATGGATTGCCTGAGACAAAACAGAAATTACTGGTGCAGGAATATCTTCTTAATATGCGGAAGAAATTTCTCTGTTCTCTTCACAGAAGACACAAGGGAAGGGGAGAGACAAAATAGAACAGAGAGGCAGAATTTGTTACAAAGCGAATATGAAGATGTTCTAAAGAAATGTCAAGCTAGACAGGGAAAGAAGAGGATTTGAAAAAAAATCCCTCTGTTTAGAAGAGATGCCCAAAAGAGAGGGTACAAAACAAGCACTGAACTGTACAGTTACTTGGATGACTGGTTTGGCATTTATTCACTTTTTGTTTGCAGGGAGCAAAACTTAGAACAGTTTTTGTCAGGAACAAAATGTTTGGAGCATCTTGTCTCTCTCCAGGAATTTACGTTTGCTTCAGAGTTTCACAAGTAGCTCTTCCAGTTACCCAAACAGCAATGGAAAAAATGCTAAAACAGTCTGCCCCCCCTTACCCCTTTTTAATTGCTCCCTGGAAACTTTCCACACTATCTATCACACAAGTCCTGTCAAACCTTCCTTCCAAAAAAAGCTGGACTTCCTGCAACTCCCCCAGAAAGAGGCTTGTATAATGTTTCAGCCAGTGAGCTGGACTGCTGAGTATTTTGGTAAGCCCCCCTCCCTGATGTGCCCCTCTTCCTTTGATCTGCAAGGAGCTCCCTGCAGCACTTCCCTGCAAAGGAGCTGGAGATAACCTCACACCTGGTAATTGCTCTCCTCCCTTCCCCCCAAAACCAAAACCCAGCTCTTTGCCATGACAGAGGCTCCTGAGAGGCAAAGAGGGGACCAGGATTCACGCCCTTCATGAGCAGGTTGAGTGCCAGTGGTGATGGCCTGGTGCTGTGCCAAAGGGCTGTGAGAGAGCTGGGTCACCTGCCTGGGGGCAACTGTGAGCCCACACAGCCATGGCCCTGCCTATAATGCTTTCTGCCCACCCATCTGAGGAACCGCTCATGAAGCCCAGAAGTCTCCCAAACTCCCAGCAGAAGTTTAGCCATGCAGCTCTTCCCTTCACTGTGAAGCCCAAAATAGCGTGTTTTTTTTTCAGGTGGGCAACTCATACACACATAACAAAATTTTCCTTGTGGAGGAATGAGCCCAGAAGGTACCAACAGCCAAGTAAGTGCAGGAGAAGAGGAGCCACAGATGAGCTGCCTAGATATCTCCTGTTGCCTTTGCATGGACACTATGCCAAGCCAGCATTTGATTTTTAGGTTTGTACTTTTATCCAGGATCATCTTCTTGGTTGTCTGGCAGACCAGGCATCCACTGGATGTCCGGTAAACACAGCCTTTTGCATGTGTGGGCACAGCATCACCACAGGTTCAAAATTTGCTGGTGCCCTGCATGTGCCCAGCACACAAAACCATCTGTACAACACACACCCATGGCCTTCCAGAAACTAGGGGGATACCAAGGAAGCATTTTGTCACACATGTGGGCATTTTTGTAACCAGAATCTCCTAGGGAGAAATGTGACAGCTCTCAACATGGATCTTCCTTTATCTGCAGGTATCAACAGGCTTCTCTATCCCTGTTGGAAGACCCCCCTGCACATCCCTGTATCCATAACTCATCTGGTGTGGAGGCTGGGCTCCAACAGGCTGCATGTAGTGCCTCTTTTCAGCCAAGATACTGGGAGCTCTGTTGATCTTTACTTATCTCTCACTGCAACTTCACCTATTTGTTACATATGTATTAGTGCCTTTACGCGCCACAAAAATAATTTTTATGTGCCCATAGGGCACATCACCACAAAGGATGTTTTTCATCAGCAGGTTCCAAAGCACTTCATATAGGAGTGTCCTGGATTGCAAGGCAAGATGTATTCAATTGCCATCTGTTAGAGGTGTGGCAGTTACCTTCTCTTAATTGGGCAGTTTTCTTTATGTCTTCCACAAACCAATCCTTTCCCCCCTCCCCCCCCCCCCCAGAGACATCTGCTGATAATGGGCTATTGAATGTCACTGCATGACTGATAAAAGTTACAGCATCCCATTATGAGATGCTCTGCCCAGAGGGAGGAGCCAAGCATTTCTACCTGGATATAATCTTGAGTTTCTGGAACACCAGCATGGCTTTTTTAGCCCTGGATTTCCCAGAAGAACAGCTGTCTCTTCCACTGCAGGAAGACTACACCCTTTTCTACAAGATTACTGCTCCAACAGAACCACACCTGACACTCCAGGAGGACTGCAGCCATAATTCCCAATCGGACTGCTGCCAACACCCTGTCCAACAGGGTGTCAGGTTGTATTCTGACTCTGTCAGTGTTGTTTTAGCTCACTGCATTGTTTATTTTATCTTTTTATTTTCTTCCGTAATAAAGAACTGTTATTCCTGCTCCCATATTTTTGCCTGAGAGCCCTCCTTAATTTCAAACTTGTAACAATTTGGAGGAAGGGGGACTACATTTTTTTTTTTTCCATTTCAGGGGAGGCTCCTGACTTCCTTAGCAGACACTTGTCTTTCCAAACTAAGACAAGGAGTCTGGCATTTTCATCTCTGATTCACCTATGGGGACACTGAGACAAAGGAATGTGGAAGTCTAGAGTCAGTCCCAGCCCAGCAGTTCATCCAGGGATAGAAACAATTTCTACTCCATCAAATATTGTATAAAAAGAGGCTCCAGGGTTTGGTTAGTGGGGTTTTAAGCTCCTACATACCCCTTACTTTTATGTAACTCATGTATCTCATACCTTTTCTCTCCTCAGTTGCAGAAGTCCTGTGTTGTGCACCTCACCCTTCCTTCCATGGCAAAACAGACGGGAGCCAGCTGACAGCAATCCACTGCTCCTTTCTGGAACACGTGTGACAAAAAGCCAGCAGCTTGGTTGGCAGGAAAAGACTGAAAAATATCATTGCAATTAATGTGGAGAAACTTGAAGCTATAACACCATCAGCAATTCTGCGGAATGAAGCATAACAGTGCAAAAAGACTAAGTGATGCTTTGCAAGCCATATGGGTGCGTTTTTTCAGGGAATGCTGGCTAATTTTTAATAGGTCAGCTGGATGGGCAAATTCCTGACTTTTATGGCAGGGAATGGAATGAAAGCAAGTCTGTTGGCTGGACATCTCTGGTATTTCAGAAGGTGGATATGAGAACCTCTGAGGGTTTAATACTGCTGGTTTAATGCAGAAATAACTCTTTAATGGCAACCTGCCTGAGTTGGGGTTACAGAATCTCAGTCAAATTCAGGAGCAGAGGAGTGAGATCAATACAGAGCAGAGTACCAATTAACAGCCCGGCTTTTCAAGAGCATCCTTCATTTATCCTCTAAAATTTCCTTTGTCTCTGTCACAGCTCAGTAGAGAGCACTGAAATTTCCCTTACAAGTTATGAAGCAGATTGCAGCAAGCTGGAGAAGTGACACCGTACACATTAGAAATCAGTGTTAATCAGACATAGAAAAACATCTTCCAAGTTTAAATATGTATGGTTCCTTGCCTTAGATCAGAGACTTACTTGAGAAACAAACATGAATTGTTAAGTAAATACTTTTTTAATTCTCCTCAGAGATATGTTTTCTTAAATATAGTGTATATCCTTGTATATATAATACAGTCACATTAGGGAAAATACAATCTACATTGAATACGTTTAGATCAGTGTTTTCCTCTGAGAGCCAGACAGTGGTAGCCCCAGGACCTCTCCTGGTTCCACTTCCCCCTAACATCCCAGCAAACACTGAAAAAGCAACTCAGCCTGGACTTAGAATTTCACAATTTCAACTGGTTGGGTTTAACTGGTTCCTTTTTCAGGGCAGGTCTCTACCGAGAACCGACCAGCCAGAGTGAGTTTTATCCCTTGCTCCCTTGTCTCCCTTCGTTCCATTTTTCTGAAATTGTGGTTTTGCTGCCTGTGGGGAACACTTCAAACCGACAAGTGGAACTGGCAGTGACTGGCCCACAGGCAGGGCAGGAAGTCCATCTGCACCACAAACAGGTGCCACACTCTTGCAGTCACTGAGGTCCACTGGCTGCTCCCTCATGGGTCAGGTGTCCCATGGCAGCCACACTCACCATCCTGGAGGGCGTGACACAGGCAGCCCCAGCCTGGAACGAGCCATCAGCCCCTTCCTACCTGTGCACAGCTCTCCCCTGCCTCACCAGTGTGCTGCCTTCAACTGCACAAGTGGTGGACAAATCTTTGACCTGCACAGGTGATGCACATTCACACTGATGGCAAAAATAATGAGGGGTCACACCCAGGAGCATTTTACAACCTGTTTGCTGCCAGAAGTACTGCAAGAAATTCACTTTGCTTCAGGACTGGATATTTTAGAGTTCTTTATGTAGCCTACCAGAGCAATTTCACCTAAGCACTCCTTCAAATAATCCCCTTTCTCTCACCAAATAAACAAATCGGGTCACTCTGTAGGAGAAATGCACTCCCAGGCATTATTTTCCCAAGGGAAATGGAGAACATCCCAGCCATGGACAGGTCACACAACAGCTGGCTTCAGGAAGATGGTAATGCTAATTGATCTGTATTCATTTAATTAATTTTAGTCAGTGACTCTGCAGAGAACAGGCTGCTGTCAGCTCTACCTGCTCCCTGTGAGGGGCTAAATCCACAGTGTTTGCTCTGAGCAGGGACCAAAAATATCCATTGTCTTGAGCAGGGGTGGCTGAAGTGGCCAGGGTGACACCAGGGTCGGTGGTACCCCCAGGAAGCAGCATGATAAAGGTGTCCAGGGGTACCCATCCAGCAAGCCCCCATCTATTGCTGCCTGGGGCTGGTTTTAGGGCTGATGTTTTCTCTGGAGTAGCAACTGTCCACAGTTGTGGGTTTTCAGTCACAGTGTGCAGGAATCAATGGGTGGTCCTTGAGACTACCATCTGGGGACTGAGCTTTGCCTCTGCAGCTCCTCCTCTCCATCACTCAGTGCCCTGCTGAGGCATTTGACTGCAAGCTCACATGCCCCCCCCCCCCCCCCCCCACATTTCCATGAGAGGGGGTCCTTTACTTGGCTTTTTACTTGGCAGGGCTCCAGCTGGGCACAATCTTATACACGCATGCAGTCCTAGTTATGTATCTGGGCAGCCAAAGGCCCCAAACTACAGATGTAAGAGACTACATAAGGGAAACACAACTGTTTGGAGAGCATGAGAGTTTTCTGCAGGCTATCACCTTGCTGCTTCTTTGGGAAAGAGGCCTGTCTACCTAAACAATGGCAAAAATAACTTAAGGGAGGGATAGCACGAATGAGAAAAATATGAGTCGCCATCTTCACTTCCAAATCAAGCCCATTCTGCCCACCAGTCAGATTCCACTTTAGCTACACTGGGTTAACATTTGGAGTCAGGCACAGTCTTGGTAGTGCATATAGAGCAATTCAGATGGAAATCTAAAATGCTATCAAATCTGGTGTTGGGGATTGATGCTGGCCAGATGCCAGGCACTCACCAAAGGTGCTCACTCACTCCCCTCTGCAGCTGGACAGCAAAGAGAGCATTTAACAAAGGGGTCACAGGTTGAGATAAGGACTGGGAGAGAGCTCTCATCAATTACCATCATGGGCAAACAGGCTCATCTTAGAGATATGAAGTGAATTTATTACTAACAAAATCAGATCAGGTTAATTAGAAGTAAAACAAGCCCTTAAAAACACCTTCCTCCCACCCTTCTCTTCTTCTAGCTCTACCTCCTACCCCACTGGTGCAGGGAGACAGGGAATGGGGGTTATGGGCAGTTCATCACACAGGGCTTCTCCCAGTGCTCAGGAAGTTGTTCCCCTGATGCACTGTGGGGTCCCTCCCATAGGAGACAGTTCTCCATGAACTTCTCCAATGTGAGTCCACCTCACAAGCAACAGTCCCCCTCAAACATGGGTCATTCTCCCATGGACTGCAGTCCTCCAAGGAGAGGCAGCTCCAGCCTGGGAGAAGGGCCCCTCTCTCCACAGATGTCCCATGGGGTCACAACCTCCTCTCAAGCATCCACCTTCTCTGGTGTGGGATTCCTCCATAGGCTTCAGGTGGATCTCTGCATCACTCATGGATCCCCATGGGCTGCAGGGTGACAGCTGCCTCACCATGGTCATCACCAAGGCCTGCAGAGGAATCTCAGCTCTGGCACCTGGCACATCTCCTGCCCCTCCTTCTCCACTGACCTTGCTGTCTGCAGAGTTGTTCTTCTCACATGTTCTCTCACTCTGCTGTTCTCTGGTTGAAATTACAACTGCACCAAAACATCTGTTTTGATTTCTTCTTAAATGTGTAATCACAGAGGCATTATTACTTATTGTAATTGCCCCAGCCTTGGCCAGCAGCACATCCATCTTTAGAGCCACCAGGGATTGGCTCTGCTGGACATGATGGAAACTTCTAGCAGCTTCTCACAAAAGCTATCCCTGTAGACTGCCCTGCTTCCAAATCCAAGCCTTACAAAACCAATACAGCTGGCAAAAGCAAGCTTATTGGTATTTGGGTGTCACTGAGTTCATAACCCAAATAAAGTAATCTTTAGTGTTTTTACCATATCATCTATTGTTTTAAGCTTATAATACAAGAGTGTGGCTCTACCATGCTGCACCCACCATATCATTTTATGATTCTGAAGAAATAAATTATATTTGATTTTTTCACCTGAATTTAATTTATTACCAGAGACAGATTGCTGTTATTTGTGCACTCTGTTGTAGGCTTATATGAGAAAGACTTTTGAGGTGAGCAATGATGAAGAGTCAGGATTTCTATCTGAAGTCATATTTCTAGAGCATTTAATAATTTATAAAGATTCACACCAGACAGAAAGCAATTATTTTACTTATTTATACAATCTGTAGATACTGTATTTCAGAAGTATAAAGGAAAATCTCATCTTAAATATATCTTCTGCTTACATGCAGAAGGACATGACACGGATCAGTGAGTAGGGAAACAGCTGAGGAAACAAACAAAAGATTGGGTAGAACACATAGCAGGATAGTCTGCCTGGCATGGGGTAAAAGAACTTGAACAATGCCCTGTTTGCTACACCGTCAGGTTGAGCCCATCAGAGACAGCAGTAGCACCTCTGGATAATGTACATAAGAAGGGGAAATAAGTTACTGCACAAGAGCAACTGGAACTGGAGAGAGGAGTGAGAACATGTGAGAGAAACAGCCCTGCAGACAGCCAGGTCAGTGAAGGAGACGAGGGAGGTGCTCCAGGTGCTGGAGCCCAGGTTTCCCTGCAGACCATGGTACAGACCATGGTGAAGCAGCTGTCCCCCAGTAGCCCATACAGGTCCACAGTGGAGCAGAGATCCACCTCCATGAAAGACCAGGTGGATGTGCCTGAAGAAGCCTGTGACCCTTTGGGAAGTCCGTGCTGGAGCAGGCTCCTGTCAAGACCAAGGGACCCATGGAGGGAGAAGCTCACCCTGGAGCAGGTTTGCTGGCAGGACTTGTGACCCTATGGGGGACCCATGCTGGAGCAGTCTGTTTCTAAAGGACTGCACCCTGTGGAAGGAACCCGTGCTGGAGGAGTTCATGAAGAGCTACAGCCATGGGAAGGATTCACTTTGCTTAGAAGTTCATGGAGGTCCACCTCCCATGCGAGAGAACCCATAATGTAGCAGGGAATGAGTGTGAGGAGTCCTCTTCCTGAGGAGAAGGGAGCAGCAGAGATAATGTGTGATGAACTGACCTCAAACCCCATTCCATATCAGCTTGGGCCACTGCAGGGAGGAGGTGGAGAAAATAAGGAGTGAAGTTGGAAAGTGTTTTTAAGATTTAGTTTAACTTCTCACTATTCTACTCCAACATGATTGGTAATAAATCAAATTAATTTTCCCTGTATCCAATCTGTTCTGCTCATTATGTTAATTGGTGATTGATCTCTCCTTGTCCTTAAATCCTTTCATTATATTTTCTCTCCCCTGTGCAGCTGAGAAGGGAGTGATAAGAGTGGCTTCAGTGGGCATCTGACATCCAGCCAGGGTCAACCCAACACAGATTTGAATGAGGTCAACTGCAGTGACCCAGCTAAACAGGATGCAATTAACAGTAGGCTGACCTCTCTTACCCTTCCTCCCCCGCCCAAACCTTCACTGCTCTTGGGAAAAAAAAAAAAAAAAAAAGAAAAGAAAGAAAAAAGAAAGAGAGAGAGAAAATTGAGATTAGCGCTAATGCTAATTAGGTGTCACTTAATATGGGTTTTTTAACAGTTAACTCTCCTCTTTCCTGTTGCTGCATTTTTAGCATATGCACCACACCTTGGTTGTAGTTGATAAGGGAGGATTTGAATGCATTTCCCATCATCTTTTACCTCATCTTTTGCTGCATTGTTATGGAGAGTCCTGACTAAAGCAGACAGAGTGTCTATAGGTGACACCATAAAGTTAACACTCATGTGAAAGGAATACTCTTGAGGAAAGTCCTGATCCATGAGGACTGAGATGCCCTGAGAGAGCACTCTGGGATATATTCTGTAAATCTAATCTATAATAAGAAAATCTGTGGATCTTTTCTGCCTCCATGCAACACACTATTCCCTGAAGAAGCTGGTAGTCTAATGGCTAAGAGGAACAGGAATAATTGCAGGCTGCTGCCACCTCTGTCTCAGAAAGTCACAATGCCTTCTAATACTAGAAGGCATTGCTTGCTTGACAGCATGGGAATAGGATATACAGAAGAAAATGTTATTTGTTTTTTATCACTGTTATTCGGTATTTATCACTAGTAAAAAGCAAAACCATAGATAAGCAAACAAAATGTTTTAAGAAGTGTGAATAAAACTCCTGTGCAATCATGGTACTGTCTGTTGCTGTGCAGAAGCATGAATGTGTATGTTAATTGCCCACCTGGCCATAAGGAGGATGTAGCTGAAGTTGGGTCTGTGTTGATCAGTGACTCTCTGTGCTGCCCGAGAAAGTGGATGCTAAACAATCTACTGTCCTTCACATAAATAAATGAATTTATATAAAAATAAATTCATATAGATGGTATTTATAGATGTAAGTTGAACACAGGGTCCTTTTTTATTTTTGGCAGGGATGAGACAGTAGTGGCACATGAAGGAGAAAATCTGGCGACAGGCCCTAAGCTGATGTAAATGCTGCAGGGTTGCCAGGTGAGGTAGTGTCTGGGAACTGAAGATATTGCTGCATATAGGACAAACAATGCAGACTGGAGCATCTAGCATGCTGCTAAACACCAGGGATATGTAACCACGCAGAGAACCAGAACGATCATTTTCACAACAGCTTTATGGATGAAAACTTTCAGAATATTTTAGGATTGTTGCTCCATGTCCGTTGTCACAATTTTTGGATTCCTAGCCCCATCACAAAAATTTTTCCCTGCCTGCCAGCCTAGGCTTCATTTTTTAAAGAGAAACGGAATCGGAATAAATGGACTTCTTCTCACCTCAGAATATTTTACATCTTGTCATGACACCACAGACCTGCAGGAATCTCAGTGGAGGGAAGTTTCTGTCCAGAATTTAAAAGCGTTTACTTTGTTCCTGCTGCTTTTCATCTCTTTTCTCTCCTCCGGGTGTGTATTTTCCTGCCTTGTTGTGGTGCTGCATACTAATGGAGCAATACTTGGCCCATCCCCAGAGGAAGTTGTGTGCAGGTTTATTGAGGAACAGAGGGGTCAGGAGGAATTTCAGCGCATCCAATAACTCTCCTACTGGTGGGATGCCTTCAGGTAACAGCACATAATTTGATCCCAGCCATTTTCTATTGTTATATCACTGCTGAAAGAGCACGTATCCGAAGAAACTTAGCCAACACCCTCTCCCTCATTATACATATATTATTCCAACAGCTTACAAAACGATAAGCGTTATGTTTTTTTTCTAAAAGTGCTTAGTGAAGAAGGAGGCCTGTCCTGCTAAATCTCTTCTGCTTATGAATCAGGCTGACAACCTGCAGATTTTGTTTCTTGCTGTAAATAATTGAGAAAGACTGGGCCGATCTTCCAATACAGATAAGTGATTTCCTTCAGGGGGTGTAAGAAGAGTGGCAAAAGGGTATTATTTTCATTCCTCGCGCGATTATTATCAGCTCCTTAGCAGCACAACCATTGGATTGTATAGTATGCTTGGTGAGAAAAGCCTTTTGCCCCAGGATCGTTTCCTTTCATTCCTCAGGGCATGGCAAAGGTGATAAAGGAGCTGAAGACCTATTCAGCTGAGAGAGCCAAGCATTTGTGTTCAGCATTTGGTGTTCCAGGTCAGATAGCGACAAGTGGGCAAACCCTAAACTGGAATTAGGTTGATTGTTATTTATCCTAGTCTCCATGTCTCGGGGTGGGTGGGGTGTTTTCCTCGCCCGGCTGACAGCGGCCGCATCGGAGCCGCGCTGCCGCCCTCTCCCGGCTCTGCGCGCTGCAAAGCTACCAAAACCTCTGCATTCCCCCTATACCCAGCCACCGCCTGACAGACAAACAAGTGGGAAAATAAAACCAGCAGAACCAAACACTAAGGAGAAAATGGAAAAAAAATGGAAAAAATACCAAAAATGTGGGGGGAGGGGGGGGAAATGGAAAAAAAGGGGGGGAAAGGGGAAAAATAGAAAAGTGAAAAAAACAAAGGGGAAAACTAAAAAAAAAAAGGGGGGGGGAGGGAGAAGAAAAAAGGAAAATGAGAAAAAATAAAAAGAGAACGAAAAAGAAAAATGGAAAAGGAAAAGAGATAAAAGAAAAATAGATTTTAAAAAGAGGGGAGGGGAGGGAGAAGAAAAAAGGAAAAGAAGAAAAAATAAAAAGAGAAAAAACGAAAAAGGAAAATGGAAAAGGAAAAGAGATAAAAGAAAAATAGATTTTAAAGGGAGGGGAGGGGAGGGGAGGGGAGGGGAGGGGAGGGGAGGGGAGGGGAGGGGAGGGGAGGGGAGGGGAGGGGAGGGATTTTTCTTCAATTAAGGGGTGGCCAAACACTGGAACAAGATCTCAGGGAAGCAGTGATGGTCCTAAACCTGTTGGGACCATCTTTGAGTTGTACTCAAAGAGGTGCCCTCCAACTGAGAATATTCTGTGATTCTAAGTAGTAGCACTAAGGCTCAATCCCAATTAGTTACCATGCTTGCAGGACAGGATCTCAAAATACAATAGCAATATATTAGCAAATGCTAACATTTGATGAAATAAGGCAAATAGACTTTAGTTGTATCATATTTTTTCTCATTAGGTTTTTCTAAAAGAATATCAAAACACTGTATAAACTACCAGCACTAAAACCATTATCAGTTCCAGCTACCAATTCTTGCTCCTGGGGCAGGGAACATTTTATGCCACACACTGTGAAAGACAGACAGGGAAGGGATACAGAAAACATTATCTCCATTTCAGAGTTCAGAAGAGAAGCACAAAAAGACTAAATGGAACACCCAAAGCCACTTGTGCACTGGACTGAGCTGGGGATATTGCATAAAAGCATAAGCACTTTGATCTGTTCCATCATGGCATTTCAAGGAAGGGGAGAGATGAGGGCAGATGCTTCTGTGCTATTACTGACACAACATTTTTCCAGTTTTACTTGTAGAGATTCTGGAGAAACAAAGACTTTCGTCCTCATGTCATGACTGCTTGGAGGTTCTCCTGACCTGCTTCCCCCTCCCATTTTTCCAGGTGATTAAGCTGTGCAGTCAGAAAGCATGACTATAATGCCAAGAAGCCAGCAATTTTAACACCACAAAAGGATAATTGTGTAATACTTCAGGCCATATCAGTTTCAGCACAGACTGACCCTCAGCTGGTGATGACAGAGCGCCAACAGCTCCCAGCACAATGACTGACAGAACTGGGACATGGCAAATTGCACTTTCAAAGCCTGCAGCAGAACAAGAGTTAGGGGACTCGCTTTGCATTAAAACAGGCTTGTACCATATTCTTAGAAAAAGGGATAAAGTAGGACAGCATATGACTACTTCCCTTCCAAACCATTCCACTTGAAACACCTTTCATCCTCCTCTCATTCTCCTTTGCTGGCTTGTGAAAGACAGTTGCCCATACTACTAGTGTAACATTGCCTGAATTCTTAACACTATACCACACATTTGTACCAAATTAAAGAGATTTTTGCTACCTGCAAATGTCACATTAATTGGAAGAACAGCTTAGGTTGTGACATCTATCAGTGTGTGAGTAACCTCAACTCAGGGGTGCAATTGAGCCTGAGAATATTATTGCTGAACTAGAGGTCTCAGTGTTGTACCTGTAAAGACTAAGCCATAACTGAGGCACTCAATTGTCCAATGTTTTGACCCTCCCCCAAAATATTTGCTCACATTTTCACTAATTGGGTGCTCTGTAACATTCCAAACCTGTATGTGTGTGATCCTGCCTCAGTGTCAGCAATTGGGGCACCAGAGGGAAGATCCTGAATTGGAGACCCTGGAGTTAAACATAAAGGTGAAATCTAGGTTGTCCCATGGATTTTCCACTCTGGGCAGAGAGGAATCTGAGTTGCATTGCTCAGCTTCAGGATGTTTCTGCATTTTTGACAGTTACTATCTAGCTTTTAAAGACTTAACAGTTGATCCTTTTCCCACAGATCCCAAGAACTTTGCAAACTTTTCTCGGCTGTGGTGTGACTTCGCCTGTCAACATTCTCCCTGCAGGATATCCCACAGTCTGAGGCAAGGAGCCCTTCCCTGGGAAGGGAACTTGAACCCATCCAGAGCAGGAACTGAAGAGAGCTCAACATCTCTCTCTTTCCAGGACTTAAGATAAGCAACTGCTATTACAAAGACAGGCTTAAACATACCCCTTACAAAATTTAGGGCAAACTCCTACTCTCAAGAGATCACTTACCTACCAAAGTGATTAGAAAATTCCCTCCTCTGGTCCTGAGCAAGCCACTCAAGAGAGGGGTAAAATACCTGACATCTCCTCTTGCCACCCAGCTTCTATCAGGCAAGTAGATGTGGAATGGAGGACTTGGGCCCTTACTCTAGGAAACAAGGATTTGACAACTCAAATTCTCTTCTCTCAATTCTGTAATGTTCTGGATGTGTGATTAAACTCTGAGCTGGTGACTCAATATGTGTATAGTAAAACTAGTTTCCTGTTCCTGGAGCTTTTTAAAAAAAATCAGTATTCATTTCAGCTTGTGCTGACTGCTGAAACTATAAGAAATATTAAACTAATATTTTTATTTTCAGAGTGTGCTTTGAACAGAGCAGGCTTAATTTAAGAGTCATTTTAGCAGTTCATTTCCCAAAAATAACTGTATCGTTCTTTCCAAAATCCATGTACAAGCTGACTCATAACATGAAGTTCCACTCAAACCATGGCATAGCCACAGTGGATTTAATGCAAAAGTTGTTATCTCAATTTACATGGAGATCACTCTCAATGGAAAAAAAAAACCAAGAAAGAAATCTTTTAGAATTACCTAACAATCAAACTAAAAGCAGGGGTAGTCTGGAAAAAGGATATTTATGTCTTTAATTCTTGAATGGCTCTAGAAAATTCTGTATCAGTGATAGAATATTTGATTCAATTACATGGGGTGATTTAAATACATAAAGAGGTAATTACAAAACTTCTGTTATATTTTGCTTAAAATATAGTCAAAAGAGACTATGATTTAACTGAGACTAGAATTTCAGACATGCTTTAACATGTCAGTGCTGCTCCCTGGAGATTCATCCTGTACAGACCAGGTTATTTAGAGATTAAGTGCCAGGAAACAAGAGAGGTTACAATATGATATATATTCAAAAACCTGGAATTAGTTTTATAACTTTTGCTAAGAGAATTGATAACACACAGCACAACTGGCCCAACATCTATAGATCTGCTTGTAATTACTTGCTACTACAATAGCTTCCTGTCTACTACCATATGGGTAACCATTGACTCACAAGAGTAGAAATGTTACTCTGACTCAATACTACTAAATGCCATTTTCAGAAAATGAAGTACCAGCACTGAAGTGACCAACAAAATGGAGAGATTATGTAGTTTGGAGTTGATGCAGTTTGAGACACTGTTTATCAATTCCTTTAAACACTACAAAATGGAAAGTGGGTAAGAGGTAAGTTAATTTAAACCTGCTTTGCCATTATCATGTTAAGCAGTTGACAAGGTTCTGATATAATCAGTGGTATAAAGGTCCCAAAGTAAAATCCTAAATAGTCACTACATAAAATAACACTTTAAAATATCACTTTAAAATAGAATTACACTTGGTAAAAATCCTAATTTATCAATAATTATGTATCACTAAATAATAAGCTGATAAAGGATTTTCTTTCACACATTTCTTGCCTCTCCCTTCCATCACAGTGCTAAGCCCATGTGAGCTGTGCCTGAACTAACAACTGCAAGACTGAGTGCAAGAGAAGCAATCAAGGATGGAGTGACAACAAAAGCACCAGATGCCACTGATGCCTCTTCCACACTTCAGTCCTCAGGCATTACAGCAGAACAAGGAACCCTCCTGACTCCAGGGTTTCCTAGTAAAGACAGATTTGAAGAGGCACAGCCACTCTCCTAAGAGATAAAAATAAAATGCTGATACATTCTATTGTCAAATAAGCCTGTAAGATCAGAATTATATGGTGTTAGGGTATTTTATTTCAGTTATACAGTCTAAATCACATTCAACTGTTCATTTAGCCTAGCACAAATCTCAATTAATCCTCAGGGTAAGTTCCTTTCAACCAACTTTTTAAATGAAATGTTAACTTAATCTTCTGTCCCTTCATTTATAAAGTGATTTTTAAATATCATTGAAAGACAGCACTTGGATACTAACAGTCGACTGCAAAGATTACCACTGAGAAAACAAGGTGGAAAAAAATAGCCTTGTCCCCAAACACAGAAATTGTACTAAAAAAAAGGCCAAATAAAGGTTTGTAACAAATTTTACTCATAGAAAAGCATCATTTTAGCATCATTTCACAATAAAAAGGCAAGATCTGTTGGACATTATAAAGACATGGTATATCAATTCAGAATGCAACAGGTAAAGCACACCATAATACTCAGTGTAAAAGGTTTGAGACACACGATTGTATTTAGCCAGTTACTCCTGATGCCTCTTTGTGGCTATTTTCTTAATTACAGGATATTTTCTCTCTGCTTCATACATGTCAGAAGTATATTTTGGAATATAAAAACATGGAAGTGTTAAAATACACTGAAATATGTCCAGAAAAATCAAACCCAGGACCCATTCTTCTCTATACACAAACTGCTCTACCTTGTATATAAACTATCTGTACCATCATTCTACTCCCCCTTACAAAAAAAGATTAAAAAATGTCTTGATGTGGAAAATTTTTCCATCTTCTCACTTCTGCATTCATGCAACTTCATGATCAGGTTTCCTTCTCCAAATACTAAGATGTAAAATTAACAGTTACTTTTCCTGGGGCTTTTCCAACATCTTCAGTGCTAATCTTCCAACCATTAGCAAACTGTATAAGGGGAAAAAACATATAATTTAACAATAATAAAAAAATCTGTTAATTCATTTTCAGATACTTCATCCAAGTGATGCATGGGAACAAAAATAATATACAAAATACGATTCACTCCATCTCAGTTTAATTAAGCGAGTAAGAAATCACACACAGGAGGTTAAAAAAAAGTATTGTACCTGACACCAGCAATTAGCCCTGCAGGCATGAATTTTCTGGAGTGGTAAAATCTTGTTCCCATGACAGCAGTCAGTGCTCCAGACGTAACTTAAATGAGAGATTGTACAGTCCAGTCAGCAGAGATGCATGTGTGGGAGAAACATAATTAAAAACTAATAGAACAGAGAGAAGTAGCAGCATCAAATAAAAAGAGAAACAGGGTTACTTCACTTTACTGACTAAGAGAGTCAATAAATTGTGCAAATTTTAAAATGCCTCAGTTGGTAAAGAGTAAGTATTCTATATCAACTTCTAGCAGACAGTGCTCTCCATATGCTTCTGCAAATACCTCTCAAATTTGTTTTTCAAAATGAGCTCTTTTTGAGACTGGAAATAATTTATGATACACTGCTCTAGAACTCACTCCTTCCCTACACAGGCAAATCACTAAACTTGTGCACATAATTCCCTCACTTCTCAAAAAAGGGAGAGAGCATTTCTCTAACTTGTAGTAATCATGTCTAACATGTAGCATCATGTTTTATTTGTAGTAATGTTCTAAGAATTAACTAATTTATGTTTTCAAAAGTCTTCAAAAGGGAAGTGTGCTAAGCATTACCAAGGTGAGAGTTAATTGTCCTTAACCACTTGACACAGAGACAGGAGCCAGGTAGTTTCACTGACTCAGAAAGGACAGTCCCTGGAACATGGTATCTCAAGTAAAGACTGAATGCTAAAAAACTATAAGGAAAACATACACTGATGAAATCCTTATCCTTAGTGTGCATCTGCTACCCAGTGGTAACAGCTACACACGTGTTTTTCCAACTCTTATCCTCTACCATTGCTTCTATGTGATGACTGGTCCTGCAGGATCCAGTTCATCTTCAGTCCAAGCCATGACATCCTTCCTCCCTAACACCAGACAAAATATTGTTACTGATACCTATTAATCTCATCTAATGAGATATGTAAGAGACTGGGACCATAGTATAACACACAATAAAACAAAAATATTTTAGCATTAAAATGCTCCAAGCTCTAATTAGTTGCTTGTCTTCAAAATATGCACACCTCACAATGAAATTTTGTTTCAAACAGCAGTAGAACACATCTTCTTCAAAAACTTTAACTCATGAAGAGGAAAAGACTCTATACGCTACTAAGCTACAGAAATGTATCTGTCTCTCTCATTTGGGAAAAACACCAGACTTCACACTTAAGCTTGCTGTATTAGCAGTTTGTTAAGTTATTAAGGCTTGACCACACACAGCTTTTGGCCTGGCCAAAAGTAGGTGTGGAAGTGGACTGCCTGTAAACAAAGCTGAAGTGGAGAGAAATGCTGGGCCTTCTCCTTTCACTTCTGATTTTCACATGTCAAAGAGCCAGATGCCGTGTCACCGCCTCAGAGAAAAAATGCTGTAGTAAGTGGTGGCTCTTTAAACACTGACTAAGCAGTAACTCTTCACAGTTACCTTCTCAAATCGGGGGGAAGGGAAGCTCCAATTCTAAGAAGGAAGAAACAGCATTCTTCCTTCTTCTCTCTTAAATCTCCCCAGGCATCAACAACTTTGTAATTTCACACATTTGTCATTTATAAAAATAAGCCAATCACAGTCTCTGCCATTTTCTGTGATAATAAAATAGTCTCCTAGGGGTAGGGTCAGTTTAAAGGGGAATCCCACTTCTCAAAACGTTACAGCCTCCTGCAGGATGCTCAAAGTAGGAGGATCCAGCCAAAAATAGGTCAGAAACCCATTTATTAGCACTTCCCCTGCACTATGATCCTTCAAACACATCAGTACGAGACAGATGCATGTTGGCAGCCACAAGTTCAGTAAAGTTTGGATAGGACTGAAGTTAGATTTGTAACACTATCTGTGCTTAACTCTTCTGCAAAGACTTTTAAGTACTCATTTTAAATATATAGGGTAAATATAATATATTTCAAATAAAATTTCAAATTACTTACTCAGAGAAACCCAAATGTTATTTGGATTCTGTGAGACTTGATAAGCACCCAGTCCAGCCAAACTCCCAAAGAAAAGGCCAGCAGCTAGTGATGGAACACTACCTGAATAAGTAGAAGGTAATGCATTTCTTAGAAACTTAAAGATTACCTTGGTCAGCAACTTAACTGTTTTGTAAAACACCAAAAATTATAAAAATTTAAAAAAAGATGGGCATTCATCATTCATTGACATAAAGAAGATAAGATATTGAGATCTTGCTGATCAGTGCCAAGAAGCTTCAGTTATTCTTACGTAAGATATATATAGAATTAGTTTTAGTTCTCTAACTGCAAAGCCATTAATACATTCATGATTGAAAGAATAGTGAGAAAAACAAAAGAATTGGTGTTTTCCTTGCACAAACTGAAGCATGTTGTTTCAAAACAGTATTATGAAAATTCCTTGAGAGGCAGTAAAATAGAAGGACTAAATTATAAGGATTTAAGATCAGAAAAAAAGATATGTGAGTGGAATTGGGCAGGAGGTCATTCAAAGAATTGCCAAGGAGCAGGACGTAGCTGAACAAGAGAGGTCATCTCTCCTAAGTATACTTGAGATTTGATCCAAAGGTAACTGGAGACTTTGGAAGAAGGTTCCCTGAATGCACCTAAACTTCGAATCAAGTCCTCAGTATAAACGATAATCCCAAGCTACCAGAAAATAAAGGACACCACATCTAAATTGGTGATTTATATAACATATCAAGTAATGAAGTAGCATTATCACTGTGAGTGGTGAATGCCCTCCATAAGGCTAATGGATAATTATGGACTTAATGCTACTGAAGGTGGTTCTTTATACATTCCATTTCTGAGGTCACCTTTCAAAGACTTGAGATTGAAAAGCTAAGCTTTTCAAGGAGATAAAGATCTCCTCTCAATGTTAAAGGAGGACTGCATATTGCTTCCAGAAAGTAATCATTTTTCAATCATCAACAAGGTTGCTGTAATATTGATTTATATCCTGCTGTTGGTATAAAAAGCAAGAACTAAAGATGACAGAAAGCACCTGATATACTTGTACATGGGCAAGGAAAAGGTGCACACTCTACTAGGTGGCTGCTTTGCACAGAATGTGAGTTAAAAACAAATCTGTGGTAGCTACAATGTTTTCCACAAGCCTGGGAGCCAAGAAACATCCATCATATCCTTGAATTTTACCCCAAGGCATTGTTTAAGTACCTATGACACATACACTTCTAGGACAATCACATCACCTCTGGCTCAAGAAGTTCCTACATCTCACAGCACAGGGACCCAGAGAACTTGCTACATGAAGACCGAAAAATCAAACAATTAATCAATAAATCACTCACTCACTCACTCACTCACTCGCAGATTGCCATGTTCCCATACTGTTCCAAAGGGTATTACTGCCCCCTGTCTGTGTGGGTAGATAGATCAGGTTGTAAAAGAACAGATTAGATCAGCTTAGCTCTGTGCATGGAAGTTCCATTCTCTTTTGGTTTCTCCAAGTTATTAGTAAGGATACAATGTCTCCTTTGTTTTTTGGTTTTTTTTTTTTTTTTTTTATCCAGAAGTCACCATACGAGTTTCTGTTCCCCTTCAATAATCGTGAGACCTGGATTCCGTTGCCTGAGCATAGCCATGTCCTCCCAATTGGGTTCCAGAGGACAAGAAAGACACCTATCATTTCATAATGGCCTTGGAGAAATACAGATGCAGTTAGTTACTTAAGTTCTCAGTATTGTCCCTTCTGTACTAAACTGCACTGACAACCCAAAGGATAAATCCAAGCCAATGGAAAACAGACTGGAATAGGCACTAGCATCTATCTAGTCAAATGCACTGGTAAGAGTCTCACTGACTTCAGCAATGCCCCTTCCTATCATAAAAACTAAAATGGCTTAGGGATTTTCAAAGCTGAAAGAGACAGTGTTGCAGCAGGAATGAATCCACAGTTCTGTCTGGAGGAGGGCAAACTCAGAAAAAGGACAGGAAATGAAAGCAGTAGGTCAGAGGGTAAGCTTATGATGCAGAGCCCAGAAGAGAAACAAGTTTAAGGACTGATTTGCACTGTTCAGCTCTACTTGGAGAAAAGACAGTTCTGAAAGCTCTCTACAGCTTGCAGTATACTGTTATCATCAAAGATTAAAATGGGAATAAATCTCTTAAGGAGGAAAAGTGGTGATTTATGTCGTTTGAAGATAAAGAACATTTGTATTTTAAAAAGCAAGGGAAAAGTTTTTCTGAAGCAAACTTATGACAGTTCACCCAAAGAGCACAGCGCCGATATCAGCACCCACCAGAAAGCAGATTATGGCCTTATCAGCCCAAAGCACCAGCTCAACTCAAAATCCAGCACACCCTACCAGCAGCAAGTTATCAGCACATGGCACAAACCGATAAAATTTACATATGGGTCAAATTCGAGATAGGAGGCTTTCGTAAAAAGCTGCCCAGCTCACACCAAGTTACTGGGGAGAGGGAGGGGGTGGTGGGGGGAAGACGAAGGGAGACAGAAGCACCTTTCGGCACCCTACCTGCTTTTGCATAGCCAATGATCCCTCCTGATGTCACCAGGGCGGCATAGCCAAAGCCAAGCCAGTCCACTGCCATGCTGAAAACTGGAAGACAAAACTGGGGTGAAGATCAGCACCTCTTAACCTTTTTCAGGGGAGGAAAAATTTAAAAAGTAAAGCATTTTGCTATGGCAAGCTTTTCCACAAGCAAGACCTGCCTAAAGCCTAGGCCCTGAGGCGAGCCCAAGAGATGAAGCCGGCTTTGTTGGGAAGGCAGCTCCGGGGGCACAGGGACACTGCCGGATCTCACCCGCACGGCGGCCCCGCTCCGCAGCAACCGGGGCGGAGCAGGCGGCGGAAGGGGAGGTGAGGGAGTCACGCACCGCCCAAAGCTTCCCCTTTCCGGCTGTTCTGGGGAAGGAAAGGAAAGCTCCAAGCACGGAAGCCAAGCAAAAACTCACCCAAGAGGCAGGGCAGGGTGAGGCCCGCAGCCAGGGGTTGCGGAGGAGGAGGCGCTGGTGTCTTTCCACCTACCTGCAGAGCTGCCGGGAATCCCCCGGCACGGCGGGAGGCGGGTGTGCCCGAGCGAGCCCCGGTGCCTACAAATGACTCAGTGCAGACCAGGTTTTGTGCTCGTGTTCAGTGAGGAGGGGCAAAGCTCCTGCAGAACTGCAGTCGTGTGCACCCAATCCATCCCGGTCCTCATCCAGAACTGGGGTTACGTGGTACAGCTGAAAATTTGGGCTTGGGTTTGGTGTAGCATGAACTACAACTCTGGGCAGCCAGAGGCTGCTGCTAGCTTTGATCAGTTATTTCAGTATAGCTCTTGTACGGAACACGCAGAGGATTTCTACGACCTCCAAATTCCAAACTAGTCCATCAGAAAAAGCAGTCTTCTGCTGTAGAAGTTATGCAACAGTGGGAGGTGGAAAACATCTTGTAAAGAAAATGTTTTGCATTTTTTTTTAATCCGGAAAAATGTAGAGATGTTTGTAACTGCCTACAAAGCAAAACTCTTTCTCTTTTCTGAGTGCTGAAATGGATTTTCTTCATATAAGTGGTCCTCCATGATATTACTCCAATTGTCCATGCACTTCCTTCCCATGGACGTTTCACCATATAGAAAGAAAAAGTACTCCTATAGCCAGATCCCTAAACTGAGGATGTTCAATTCCTCTTCATAAGAGAAGGCATAAAACATGAGAGGCATTTACGTACTGCAAAATGCTTTCCATAGCTGCATTTCAAATTTTGCCATCTTTATGAATTAGTATAATGGTCAGAAAGTGAGGAGCAGTTTAATTCCTTTATTGGCCTCAGTGGTTTAAGTAGGAATCTCCTCCCTTCGTGCAAAGTGCCACAACCAACATGTATCTAAGCTATAGTGGATGGTATTTCCTCTTTAATTCAAGCTCTGTAAGAGCTGTGAGATTCAAGCTTCACTGGGCTTGCTTTATGATCCAGCACAGGGATTCCCCAAGAGAGGAAGCAGGAAAACTGGACGAAATCCACAGCTGCTGGAGTTCAGCTGAGTTGCTGCTCCCTGAGCTGTTGTTCCTTGCAGCTATGGCTCCATCTACTCTCCCAGTGTCATGCACACCCACCCCTTCTGACAGGGACAGCTTTGT
This sequence comes from Vidua macroura, assembly GCF_024509145.1. Taxonomy (NCBI): domain Eukaryota; kingdom Metazoa; phylum Chordata; class Aves; order Passeriformes; family Viduidae; genus Vidua; species Vidua macroura. The sequence goes on along the minus strand of NC_071571.1, from coordinate 65,821,056 downwards.
TACCGCTGACATCTCCTCTCTCTGTGCTCCTGCCTCCCCTCTATCATTCTAAGCAGGTCCCTGACAACTAGAATGGAAAATGTGCTGAAAAGGAAGATGTACACAAAGATGTAACAACAACAAACTGCAAAATACTCATTAGTAGCAGAATAGTCACTCAAGGTATGAAAAATATGAGTTTTCCACTAAGGACTGTTCTTTTCTGTCTCCAGTTCACAAATTGTTCTGAGTCTCATGAGATGCATAATTCTTTGTTACTATGCAGGGGGTTTGGATTTTTACAAATGTGTAATACTTCTAAGTCCAAACTTTAGAACCCAAATTCTGTGGAATTTTTGCTTTTTAATCTTAAAATTACATGCAGACTGGATTTTTTCCTAGTGCTTCTGCAAACCTGCTTCTGCAGTTGTGATGACTGTGTCCATGAGCTCATGTATTTAAAAATTCAAGCAATAATAACTGGTTTACTAGTGGCAGGCATTTTGTCAAGGACATAAGATAAGCACTATCAAATAGACATAAGACTTTACAAATGAAATCATTGTACACAATTCCCTTATTTAATCTTACGTTTTTTAAGTCTTATATTTACTGTAGAAGCCTTAAGGAATTAAAAATCTGTCACCTTTATGTCAAGACAGCAAAAAATTTGAAGTCCTATATTATTTGCATGCGTTTATGAACACATTTAGGGTATCATTAAAATTAAAAGCTGCGTAAGCTCAAACTTAATCCCTTTAATGCTGAATTAAACTGAGATTGCCTAAATCAACTATATTGAATATGAAAGAAGGGACTCTGATAATTTATCTAAGTAAGGAAAACAGTTAAAGAAGGTAAATATGGACACCCACTTCCAAGAGAATACTGCTACTGCCACATGAACAATTCTGTAACAGCACTGATGAAGCTCATTTTGTTTCAGTGTCAGAGCATAGAGCTGAACTGGAGTTACATTCTGTTTTATATCCCTAAACCAGCCTGCATTCCTGTCTCCAGATTTGGCTCAATCTTTTTTCTGATTTTCTCTACTTTTTCTCTTGCTACACAATTAATAAGGAGGAATGGATGATGCGAATCACAACAAAGCATAACTCCAATTACTCTTTGAAAACAGAAATAGTAATGACTACTCCAGTAGTGCAGAAAACGACATTAACATGCCTTAGACCTTAAAATAAAGAAAGGAAACATTTAGTTCACTTCTTTGACCTTGTTCAACTTTGTTTTTCCCACTGTATATTTGTAATAAGGCTTAGGATGAATTCCTGTTCCCACAGACTGAGAAGGTCAAGAATTTACTTTTCGTTTAAGTGCAAACAAAAGATGAGACATTTTATCAGCATGGCAAAAATTTCAGGTGTTATATAATTCTTTTTTAACAACATGGCTCAGATCAAGGACTTGAAAAAATGCATTGGGAAGGGGGAAGAAAAGGTAAAACCTTATTAACATAAACTCTTCTGCCTAAAATTATGTATCATATTTTGAACAAAATGTTTCAGTGAACCATGCAAACAATGAGTGCAAAGATTTTTAAAAAAATTAAATATATTTAAGTATGAACACAGTAAAAAAGTCAAACATTTTGCTTATAAAGTCCATGTATAAGTCCACGTCAAAAATTAGAAATTACAGTTTTCCATGACTGTAAGAATGGGATGTGATCATCATATTTTAAGTATTTTTAACATGTTCTTTCTTGCAGTAGGAAAAGAAATGCAGGACAAAGGCAGACCATATCTTGAGTCAAACTGAACAGTAACACAAAAAAGTGTACATGTTTTTAATATGCATTTAAGTGAAATAAAAATGTAACTGAGACAGATGCAGCTATTTTTATTATTTTACCTGCTTTTTCAGAGCCAGTTAAAAAGTGTATGGTATTGTTAATAGAAAAATATAAACATTACATATTATGAATTTATTTTTGCTTTTTTTCACTTAGGGAAAGTTCCCAGAATGAACAGTCAGTTTATTAGGGTAAGAACATTAATTGCTTTTTAAACAAGACATTGGATCAGAGGTATATGTCCTGTTAGGGTTTAGATTCTTATAAAAACTAGGGCAACACAGCATTTACTTTTTGTACAGGAGAGAAAGTAGCTGCCTTCATGCGGAGCTATTCTGTTTCTTTTTCTTCTTTTGCGCTGGAGCTTCCAGCTTTTGTTTCTCTGGAATAATTTTTCTCTTTCTTTTTGCTATTTTAACCCTTTTAGTAGTCCAAAAATCTTTGTTTATGCTGGCTATTGATGATTTTTCATCTTGTGTTTCTGAAAAAAAGCAAGGAATTATTCACACTGACCTTTATGTCCAATCTTTGTAGTCTAAATGGCACAGAGACTTATTTGGATCTCATTTTAAAAAAAGGGTTATAAATAGCTTTTTATTTTACAGTAGAAAGTGCCACTTATGCTAGTTTTGCCTGTGAAATTAAAATACATAAAGATCAAGTATGTATATAGATTACAATGCAGGAAAACAACAGCAGAAAACCCAAACAAATATGAGCTAGACTTCGTAAGTTTGCCCAGCTACAGTGGCCTCACACCTAATTTTGCTTATAGGAAAATAAGACATGCAGTTCTATCAACTGTTTGTTTTCTTATCTATCTCAAAAGCTTCACAGTGGCTTCCTCAGTATGCTATTACAGTAAACAGAAAGAGAACTTTAGTAAATGTGAAAAGAGGTTTCTGTTCTCCAACAAACATATGGGCTTGAGACATTATCAGATTGTTAATGTATCTGTATTACTTGCCAGCATCATATCCCCACGTCTTCGAAATACCAGAACATTTTCCAGTGGATATAGGAGAAGCCTCCCACTTGGTGTATTCCATGTCACAGTCACATTAACAATTAAAAATACAAAGTTCTGTTACCTTGACATGATGTTGCAGTTTTATCAGAGTTTTCTTTCATTTCCGAAGCTCGGTCAAGCCATACTGCAAGACATGTCAGCCTGGCTTTGGTATTGACTTCACACAGTAAAGATGGCCCATCTTTAATCTGAAGAAAACATAAAAGAAGATTATTGAAACTTAATTTTATTTCTGGTTAAATTTAATGAAGAATTTGAAGGGAGAAAGCACCTTACTGCCCACTTTAATTGTTAGGAAATTATATCACTCAGCTCTTGGAATACAAATATTCTATTACAGATATCAGGGGATAAAGTGTCACAGACACATGGGCAGTGTTAACAGCATCAACCCACAGGAAACTACTGTATTAGGATATTCTACCCCTCAGATCTGGACAGAGCAGCCCACACAGTTATGCAAAACTTTGCCTGTAGGGAAAGGAATTTGGTCAAAATAAATACAATGTTACACAGAAAGGTAAAGATCACTCTGTCAATTCTGTACAAGGGGAACAGAAATGTAAGGTGAAGAGGAAAGAGGAACATAACATCACTCTTGCACTTACAAGTACAAAAATAATCAGAGTGGGTGAAATTAAAAACAGGCAAATTCAGAGTTGAAGTGTATACATGTTGAGAAATAATTGTTTAAACCATGCAAGATACTTGTCATAAAATATAGTAAATCCTTTATAGGCAATAAATTGCAAAAATCTATTTCTGATTTTAAGAGCAAACAATAAACACAACTTTAAAGATAGGACATGATTCCTCGTTGAACTGTGCTACTCAGAACTGTTTGAAAATACAGGAAATACAAGTACCCAGTACATTTATGCATTTGAATTTTTCCAACAGATAAGTTCTTCGCCCAACATCAGCAACCACATTCCCTTGCCCAAACCACAGACTTTGTGTTTTTAAAAGAGTAGCAACAGTCATCAACATTACAGAAATTCAGTTCATTACAATCCTTAACTAATTGCACAGTCATAACATACATAACTGATTAGATCGTCATAAGCCTGGCTAGGTCTGATGGGAAGCATGACTTTACATAAAGTGGAGATGAGATCTCATATCATCAGATTTTATAGTTTGTTTAAAAAAAAAAGTACAAAGATGAAAAAAAAATACGAGTGCATAAATACGTGCGCACAGACATACATCTCTACTGAACATAACATGGAAGAAGATCAAGACATCCACATTTTATATAAAATTTCCTCAGTGATTTAAAATGAACTCTTACAACAGAACTGTTTGCAATTCTGGTTCTCTGTTAATTTTCTTAAATGTAACAAATAGTGTAATACACCAACCTTATCAAGATCCAGATTCCACATTTTAATGTAACCATCACTGGATGCAGTAACAATAACATGCTGTCCTTCTCTTTCAAAACTATAAATGTCTTTTATTCTGTGAAAAGGAATACATTTTTATCTTATAGAATTGCAGTTCACATCAGACCAGTAAGCTGAGATTAAAGATGAATAGGCAACAGCTGAAATTAAAGATGAATAGGCAACAGTCTAAAAAATCAGTTTGAACAAAAAGCCCCCCCGTGACAGGCAGGAACTTGGATCTGCTTTGAGTGCTGTCATTTATCTTAGGAACATTTGCCTTTGCTAGGCTTATTAGGATTCAATTCAGAACTCTTTAGTACTGTAAAACATACACTATTAGACACATCAGTAACATTACTGCTAATGCTTTTGTGTTTTGATGAATTCAAAGCAACATTTGGACAAATATTTGGTATTCAAAAACAGAGAATACGTAATTACACTCCTATTGTTTGAACTGAATAAAACTGGTTTGTTTTTTTTAAGCATTCTAAAGAGTCAGATGCAGTAAAGAGTGGTTAAACACAAACACATTCACTCACAAATTTAGAATAGAAATATTCTTAATTCTATTGCTTTTGTAACATGCATGGACAGCAAAGTACTTGTGCTCATACAAAAAAAACAAACAAGTCTGTTTGGAATTTAGCACATAAATATATTCACTTTCTGTACTAAAACAAAAGCAAAATATGCTGAACATTACCAGCCGTAGAACTTCAGAGAGAACTCAGCATTGCCATAAGTATTTAAATAGTAAACAAATATAGAATACCTGTTTTCATGAGCTTTAAATTCACACAAGCATTTTTGAGAGTCACAGCTGTAGAACCTAATCACTTCATCATCTCCAGCTATGGCAAGGAGAGAATCCTTGGAATGGGGAAAGAGAAATGCAAGTGTGATTAATTTCACATGTTTCAAAGCAGTTAATTTCCCAACACCTCTCAGTTTTGTACTTACTGTAATAAATCTAAGTGAAGAAATCCTCTTCTCTGTTGTAATGGTGCCAGTGATTGAAGCTGTGTCAAGTCTGTAGATATCCACTTTATTTGTTATCACAGTCACATACTTCTCTCCATCAGGGGACCATTTAATTATGTGTGCATCTGTATACATTGATACAGAGAATCTAAAAGTAAGAATCTTTAGAAGCAGCTATTACCTAGACCTAAGAAAATATTCAGTGAAAAATCAAATAAACTAGAATAAACAGCTATGCTCTTAAATGTTTATTTCTGATTATCAGAATCATGTAAAGAAAAACAAACTGAAACACATTTATTTAAATGTTCTGACCACAAATTTCAAGGAAAACAAGGATTTACTTTAGTGGTACTATGTTTTCCTTTTGCTAAATTATTAAGGACTTGAGCTTACATATGCTTGCCTGCAAGTGTAAAAAAGACATTGTGAAAGTTTGCAATTAACTGAGTTGATTAATTCAGTCAACTTTTCTTCACATGAAAAATAAAACTATCAAATTGCACTTCATTAGTGGATTTAGACTGATAAACTCACTTTGCTTGAGGTTTTTGATGAAGGCTGATCGTCCTTCAACAAGATTCCAAGTTCTGAAATACAACAACAGGTAATGTGCATTCTGGTTAAAAACAGCACAGCGAAACTGAAATCCAATCTGCTGTCATGAGGCACCCAAAGGAAGCTTTTAAGCCTCTCTATGCATTTTTCTGCCTTCTAAATGCAAGAGAAAATGATGAGTTCATGTATTGCTTGCATATATTGCATTGCTATAATGTTGAACTTGTGTTATTTAATTTCTAAACTACCATTTGCAATACTGAGTCCAAAAGGAGGTCAATAGAAATTTGTGCTATTAAAATAGCATTTTATAGCTCTAACACAGGCATCTACAGCAACATGGAAACATTCCAAGTGAAAAATGACACTAAACAAAACCTGGCACTTTTCAAAAGTTTAAGCAAATTTTGTTCCAAAATGCAAACATATTTCTACATCTACAAGTGACTAGTGAAGTCAGAGCTCACAAGAAGTTATGAACAGCTGGCACTTAGAACTTCAAAAGACAAACCAATGGATCTTTGAATAAGTTGATAACAAATATGTTTTATCAGTGTTGCACAGCCTAGTCCCAACATGGAATTGTTGCTTATTAAGAGTTACTGAATTATGATTCTCAGCATTTCTTCATCAGTTTTGACTCACCTTAATGTTTTATCTGTTCCAACTGACAAAGCTAATTTCCCAGAAGGATGAATAGAAAGAGATGTCACATGTCCCCTGATAAAAACAAAATATTAGTCACATGTATTATTTAAAAGGAAAATAGACATGAAAATGTATGCAAATATGAAGATTTAAGAAACTTACTTATGTGCCTTAATGGATTTCAGACATTCCCATCTCTTTGTGTTCCAGATACAAATGAGTCCATCTTCAGCCCCACTCAGTAGATGTGCAGTCCCATAGAACTCCAAACAAGTTATCGTGCCTAGAAATACATTTAACAATGTTGTACACACCAAATGGTTATTGCACAAATTAACAGAGAATGTACAACTTAACAGAAAAGCTTCTTCCATCAAGGCATGCCAGCTACTACCCTAACCTTGGGAAAATCTAATTTTTTTCCTAAGTATTTCTTCAAAAAACCCTCAAACTTTCTTGCTATATTCAATAGTCTGATATGCTCTATCAGGCACCCTTTACTCACACACATCTGAACTCTATCTGGTCTGATCTCTGTCACAGCAGTACTCAAACACCATGGCAGAGAACTTCTATCAGTGATAGGAATGCTCCCACATCAAAGCCCTGCTCCTGACACACAGCTGAATTTACTGCACACGCTGCTTCCCCATTATCACCAGATGTATCATACATGAGTTAAATGCAGCTACCATGCTCAGTCTACCTCCTGGATATTTTTGGTTAATCAATACTGAGCTACAAATGACCCAGATTTATTTGGACAGCCATTAACAGATGACTGTACCAATGATATAGACAAAGGATGTACCCTCAGCAAGTTTACAGATGACACCAAACTCTGTGTGTGGTGAGTGATGGGATGCCATCCCGAGGGACATGAACAAGTTAAAGTCATGGGCCATGGTAACCTCAAAGTTCCACAAAGCACCGTGCAAGCCAGTATCAGCACAGGCTGGGGGATGGACAGACTGAGGGCAGCTCTGCTGAGAGGGACTTAGGCTTGCTGAGGGATGAGAGGTTGGACATGACCCAGAAATGTGCTTCCAGCCCAGAAAGCCAAATGTGTCCTGGGCTGCATCAAAGGCAGTGTGGGCAGGAGGTTGAGGAAGGGGATTCTGCCCCTCTGCTCTGCTCTTCTGAGACCCCACCTGGAACATTGCCTGCAGCTCCAAGAGGTCCCCAGCATAAGAATGACATGGACCTGTTGAAGCAAGTCCAGAGAAGGGCCATGAAGATGACCAGAGAGATGGATTACCTTTCCTGTGAGAAAAGGCTGAAAGAATTGGAATTGTTCAGATGAGAAGAGGCTGCAGGGAGACCTTATTGTGGCCTTCCAGTACTTGAAGGGGGCTTAGAAGAAAGATAGGGACAAACCTTTTAGCAGAGCCTGTTGTGATAGGACAAGGGGTAATGGTTTTAGACTAAAGAGGGTAAATTTAGATTAAATGTAAGGAAGAAGTGTTTTCACAAGGACAGTGGTGACACACTGGAACAGCTGCCCAGACATGTGGTTGATACTCCGTCCTTGGAAACATTCAAGGCCAAACTCGATGGGGCTCTGCGTAACCTGGTCTGGTTGAAGATGCCCCTGCTCACTGCAGTGGGGTTGGACTAGATGACTTTTAAAAGATCCTCTCCAACCCAAACTGTTCTGTGACTCCATCATGTACTTTGCAGTTGTAATTCAGGCAGCACATACAGTGGGAAATGTACCAGGTGAGCTCCTCTGGCAGCAGCAGCAGCCTGCTCTCACACACAAACTCTCTTTTGTGTGGCTCATGTACACTTGTGACAGGACAAAAACACTGCAAAAGACATTAGCTGGGAGTAGGCATGGTCTAGATAAACCGTCCTGATAGAAGAAAAATGGCACATTTGTGGCTTATAACTTCTTAACCAGTTAAAACTACAAATAATTTAAAGCAGCAGCAATATTTGTGAGCTAATACCAAAATAATTGTTTTTATCTTCTGTGCTCAAAAGCTTACCTTGTTTTTATGATCACACCATCATGGCTGCAACACCATCACTACTACAGTCTTATTAGGAAAAAAAAAATCAGTTTTCCTCTTCTAGCAAGGGACAGTTTTTCAGCTACAATATTTTATCATTAAGGTTTTTTACAAAGAAATGCTCCCTTACCATTGTGCTGTAGCAACGCCCCATGTTCTATCTTCTTTTTCATGTCATAGATTTGGATTGTCTCATCTCTGCTCCCAGTGACCACATATCTGTTATTCACTGCTACTGATGACAATGAGGCGGAGTGGGCATGATGTGTAAAATCAGGGACAACTGTCCATGACTGTAAATGAAATGCACAACAAACAGGTCTTTCTCCAGCTTACCACAGAAAGCTTCCACTTCATTGTCCTGTAATTTTATTTTTTAAAAGCAAACGCTAAAAAAACATGTGTAAAAATCAGAATCAAAGAATCAAATAGGTTGGAAAAGACCTCTGGGATCATCATGTCCAACCCATGACTGAATATCACCGTGTCAATCAGACCATGGCACTGAGTGCCGCTTCCAGGCTTTCCGTAAACACTATCATGGATGGTGACTCCACCACCTCCCTGGGCAGCCTATTCCAATGTCTAATCACCCTTTCTATGAAGAAATTCTTCCTAATGCCCAACCTAAATGTCCGCTGGCACAGTGTGAGGCCATGTCCTCTTGCCCTGTCACTGGCTGCCTCAGAGAAGAGGCCAACCCTCACCTGCCTACAGACTCCTTTCACACAGCCGTAGAGAATGATAAGGTCCCCCCGAGCCTCCTTTTCTCCACACTAAACAACCCCAGCTCCCTCAGTCACCCCTCACAGGACTTGTGCTCCAGACTCTTCAGCAGCTCATTGCCTTTCTCTGGACCTGCTCCAGCATCTCAGTGTTTTTTCTGAATTGAGGGGCCCAGAACTGAACACAGCATTCGAGGTGTGGCCTCACCAGTGTCGAGTACAGGAGGAGGAATTATACTTAGCTGTAAGTATAATGGGATCTTACTGAGTTAACGTGCTGTTAGGAGATTAGTCCAAAGGATTTAAGCGTGCAAACCGCCCCTTGTAATCAGTGCTGCGCTTAGGCGAAGCTGTCTCTGCACAGAGATAAAACCCAAGAGCAAGAGAAGCGGATTCTCTCGTTTTCCATCACGGCAGGCTGGAGACACGCCTTCCACCTGGCCCCAGCCCCCAGCCCCCAGCCCCCAGCCCACGTCCCATCCATCCTCCGCACCGCGTCGGGAGGAGCGACCTCGCACCGCGGCCCCCCGCACCCACGTGGCTGCCCGCAGCCCGGAGGCTCCGTCGCTCCCCGGAGCCCTTCGGCCAGCGAGGGGGCCGAGTCTGGCGGCAGAGGCCGCGGAGAGGCCGCCCCGCCCCCGCAACGCGCTTTAAGAGCCCCGGCGGTGGCCGGAACCGCGGCTGCGGACGGGCGAGACGGTGAGTGCTGGGGCGCACTTCCAAAGGGGCGGGTGGGACGGGCATTTTCCCCACACGTTTCCTTGGAGGCGTTCGAGACCGGGCTGGATGGGGCTCTGAACACGCTGGTCTCGTGGAAGATGTCCTTGTCCGTGGCAGGGGGGTGGAACGAGGTGGCCTCCAAGGTCCCTTCCAACCCAGACCGTTCTGTGCTTCTTCCCTCCCCCCCATTCCCCCTACTCCCGTTACCTGGCCGGGCTGCGTGGCGAACCCCAGCAGCACCTGCTCGTAGCACCCCGCCACCAGCTCCATCCGCCACTGCACGGCGCCGCCCCGGGGCTCCCGCCGGCTCTTCCGCCGCCCGTCCGTCCGCCGCGGTGCCTGCGCCGCTCCGAGCTGGCCCCGCCCGTGGCGTCCGGCAGCGCTCGCTCTCTGCGTGTGAGGAGAATCCTGTGGGAGCCGCCGCGGAGCGCGGGAAGCGCAGGAGGCAGCGGCGAGGGGTCAGGCTGCGCGCGGGGCAGCCCGCGCAGGGGGGGCCTCGCGGGGCGGAAGCGGCGCTGGCGGTGATGGCGGCGGGGAGGACGAGAGACGTTAGTGCTGGGATCGCGACGGGGGGAGGGGGAGCGGTGGTCGGGATCGGGGGCTGCTAGCGGGGAAAAGGGGCGCGAACCGATCTTTTGGGAACGAGGTGGGGTGGGTTGGGCTGGAATGTTCGGCCCTTTCCCTTCCCCGGGGCCGCGGGGCCCCCGCTTCCCTCACGGCGCGCGGGGCGAGGAGGCCCCGGTGGCGCTTGGGCCAAGGCACGAGAGAACCAGCCCCTCCCCAGGCCCGGGTCCCGCTGGCTTTCATTGTTATTTCGTCGGGTCATTTTATATTTTTTCATTATTTAATTTCTTATCGCGTAGTACAGTAAGCAGGAAGCGCGGCCCCGGCGCCAGTGTGGCCGTTTGCGGAGGGCCGCGGCCGGGCGGGGCGCACTTGCGGTCGGGCTCTTCCCGTCGTGCCGAGTGGCTCGGTTAGAGAAATGCGTCACGGCTCGGGCCTGGGCTCGGCCGGGGTCACCGCGCCGGCCCCAAGTGCTCTGGGAGGTTCCCTCGTCCCCGTGCTCTGCCCAGCGTGCTGTGTGAGCGAAATTAGTGCCGAAGGAAGCGGGGGGGGGGGGGGGGGATTGCCCGCTGTCTGGTTGCGCGGTGTTTGCACAGGCGATTCGGGCCGTAAACAGCTTCACCCACCTTCTTGCCCGTATGAACGCAGTAATGCAAGAAAGTGGAATAAAATAAAAAGTTGCTATGGTGTGTGTGTAATCCAATTAAAGATGTGTTTGAATTCTGGAGGTTGAAGCTGCCCCACTTTAAATGAAAGCTAGCTGTAACTGTAGATATAGTTAAAGCAAATGTAAAAAATTGTATTATATTACTACACGCTGTTTTAACAGCTTTTAAAATGTTCTTGTTTTGTAGTGAAAAGGTGAACGTTGGACAGGGAGGCGTACAAAACCGGTTTTGCATAAAAGTTGGTGATAATCGACTGAGAAGCATCACTTGATAGCCTCCTGATAGCCTCTTGCAACAAGAGCACTCCGTCGTGCGTGCCATCATCCATCAGGTCCTCACGAGTGAAAAGTGGTAAGTTAAAAAAAAGGTACTGCGGAGCTGTGAATTAAGAAAAAAATCAGTATTTCATTGTTGAGAACATGGAGGAGTTTATGGTTCTTCTTACTGAAAACTACTGTTAGAGGAACATTGTTACATGGATATTTGTGTTAACAATGACCACCCTTAAGAGGAAGAAGTTGCTGCTTATAATTCTTTATAATGAACACAATTACTTTCAGTTAGCATGTGGTCAGTGTAGTGTACACAAACCCTACTAGTGTTTTAGGCCTGTTTGTACTTGGCTCTTTTCTTGGCTTCACAATGGCTGTGGGGATGAAGTCCATAGTTATTCTGAATAGCACCATCCGTGGATGCTCTAATTATGGTTCATGGTTATCCTGTGCCAAGTTAGTCTAATCCATTTTCAGAAGTAGTGGTCTGAACTGCTCCACTCTGCAGGCAAGCCTTGAAGGCATTGTAGATGCTCTCTGTTTATTGCATTATGTAGCTGTGGATATAATCAGCCAAGATCTAAAGCATTACATAAATTCTTCCATGGAAATGGGAACTACAGCTTCGGCTGTCAAGTATCTGCACAGGAGTTACACCAGATGTAAAAAATTGGTAGGGGTGAAGAATGCCTATGTGACAGTAAATGCAGAGTGTTTTTCAAATGAAATTGGTTTTTGCCCTGTATATTTGTTGGATGACTAGGGGAAAAAGCCTAAAGAAAGGCTATTAGGATCAACAAAGATACATAGCTCTTCAGGAAAGTGTGTCCACTGGTTTAGTGATGGAAGTAAAATGTTATTTGCTGGTTTTGGTTTTGATGGTAATGAGTGAAATGTGCATGTGGAAAAGGTGAGAGGGAGGAGAAAAAGTCCAGAGAAAGATCATGTTTGCTTGTACTGTGCCCTCATCCTGCTTTTATTTCTTGTATTCTTTAGCACATAGGAAGTACCACTGCTTGTTTCCAACTGCATAGTTTGTGGTACAAGTAAATTTAAATTTGGCTAAAAGGGGAAGAAACCGGAGAGGTTGTACAAAACATACTGAAACCTCTATCCTTTGCCTTGCTTTGAACTATTCTAGAATCTTTTGGATCATTGGGTTATTATATGTAGGTATTTCAAAATTAAGGGTAAGCTTTAGGGGACTTAAAAGACCTCTAGAATTTTCTAAGTGCTTTGGACAGTAGGAAAATTTTGTGGTCTGTTACAGTTTAGGACAGTGAAGATTACATCTAATCATAGTCCCGTTGGCCATATATCCTTTTTATCACCAATGTTTTAGCGGTGACAAGTCAAAACTTAATTTTTTTTAAGTTCTGAATTAATAACATTAAAGCATATGGTGGGGTGAACATATTTGAAAGTAATTAATATTGAGGATAAAATCCTTCATCTTCTTTTTCCTCCCCCACATTTTTTTCAGCTGAAGGAGTGTAATAAATTGAACCTGTGCTGTTATACTGGTCAAGAAAGACAGACGACAGTTTGAACCATGGCAAGCCAGGTAAGATCATTTAGTCAGAAATACAGGCTTGCAGTGCCTAAATGGATTCCAGAACCATACTCAGAATTCCTAATAAATGTAAAGCTGACATAGCTAGCTTGCTCTGAGTTGGATGTTCTTTTAGTCCTAAGATTTTTTCCGGCAATGTGGTAATTGGTGGCTGTCCTCAAGACACTTAATTGTGTCGAGTCAAGCAGGTTGGGGGGCATTACATGAAGCTTTGCAGTTTGCATTATTTGAGCGCGAGTTCTTCTGAAGGACCTTGCGCGTAACACTCTCTGTATAAGATACATGTGGAGATGTTATAGAGGAAGAACATTAAAGCCTGCGTAAGTAAATGCTATGGAACATCATTCTTATTTTTGGAAGTCCTTGTTCTTCAGCATCTTCACTGAGGGAGGCAACTGGTGTTAACAAGGCTATTTTCCCTCCTCTTTTGTGTAATTGCCCCACTCACTTCCTTTTTGAGCTGTGGTTTTTGGGGTTTTAGTGGTTTTTTTTTGTTGGTTTTTTCTTCTTTAAAATTTTTTTCCTTTTTTTTTTTTAAATTCCCTGAGAGGCACCTTTTTATGCCTCTTTCTTCCTGGCCTTGCATCTGGGTTTGAGTTTTCCCTCAGCCGAGCTAGTGCCTGTTCCTGGTCTGCTTTCTCCTTAAATTCCATTAATCGGCCTCTTGTTGTTGTTCCTGGCCTGGGAAAGTGACTCACTGCTGGGTAGTGAGAAGAGGCATCTCACAGAAGAAGAATTTCTAGGTGAGGGGAGACAGAGACAGTGGAGATCCCCTCTAGGCAAGCGTAACAATTGCCCTGCCTCTTCGTCATGCAGATTGTGCTGCGGCAGGGTTTTTTGCATCCTGGAGCTCAAGTGGAACACAGTCCAGTCCTGAAGCTAATTAACATTTAGGATTGGCCAGCATCAAAAGGCTATCTGGTTTGTCCCTAATTCCCAGAGGAAGCTGTCAATCCTTTAGCCAGCTTGACAAGTCAGGGGAATATGGCTGTTCATACAATCCTTTGGCTCTGTTATTTTTGCCAGGCGTTTTCCCCAGAGGCTGCTTTCCCTCATGGGAGGCGGAGGGAGAAATGGGACCCCAGGCTTCTTTCAAGGGCAAGGTGAATATGGGGAAATCACCTGTGGTGATGGGGAGTGGGAGGGAGGAATGTAAATGAGGCTAAATACTATAAAGGTGATTTTTTTTTTCTCCCTACAGGACTTGATGGCAAAAAAAAGAGAATGTCTCCAGGCCTACAGCTGGTGGAGAACACCGCAGAAGAAACGGAAGAAAAAGAACAAAATAAAACCAGGAAGAATAGAGTTTGTCCCTAGTAGTACTAACACAACCAGGTAAAGACCTTTAGAAAGGAGCAGCTCTGACCCTTTTTCTGTTTAAATTGCTAATGACTAGTGAATGTCATCAATTATTTTAAAAATCTTGAAATGGCATACCTGGTGCCTATACAATAAATATTGCTTATGGAATTGTATTGCCATTTGAATAATGAAGATTTTTTCCTAGTTTGTCTCTCATAATCACTTGAGATGTGGTGTCAAAATAGTCTTAGCTCTTTTTTGAGCTCTTTTTGAATTCTGGCTGTAATTCAATATTTTTTCTTGGTATTTTTGGGTGTCCTGCCCTTCAGACAAAAAATAAGTTTCTAAAACCAACTTCTAAAAGGACTCTTTAATAAATTTGGGTCTTTGTTGAAAATGCTTGCAAAAGTGGTAGAATGGACTCAAGAGTAAGAACTTGCTGGAGTAATGGCATTGCAGTTCATTGGAGATGGCATAGCACAGTTTTGCAGTTGATGCTCTCTTCATATTTTGTCTCCTTATTTGTCCAGTAATAATTACTTGCTTGTATGTTAAAGACTTCAATACTGACGTGAACTGTGTTATTCTCAAACTTAATGGTGGTTCTCCTATCTTTTTAAAGACCAGATTATTCAATATTTGTTGGGGAGCTGACTCCAGAAGTAGATGATTTTCAGCTCTATGACTATTTCCTAAAGAGGTACCCTTCATGTATTGACTGCAAAATAGCAACAGACCTGCTGGGATATTCCAGGTAATGCCTGTGAAAATGTGTTAATGCTGTCAATGTGTTTGTTGCTATAAGTAATATATAAGAACTTATATTTGAACTGGTTTGAATTTTCTTCAGAGGCAGGAAGAGAGATTATTCTCTGGCATTACTTTTTAACAACATAGATCCTTGAGGTTCTGAAACTTTATGGTTAGTTTTAGCTAACTAATGTGTTAAGCTTCAATTCAGCCCAATGCATATCCACATGAAAGCGGTTAGATGGTGGGAGAAAGGAGAGCTCTGCATGGACATCTGTGCTTACCTACAGCAGCATGTCCACTTAGTGCAGTACTGAGGACAAAATAATTCCCTTTTTATGTGTGGAAGAGTAGTGTAAGGCCTAGCAAATTTTAGTGGGTTGGGAGATGGAAGTACTAGTATTAGTAAATGAAGCTTAGTAGAAGTTACACTGGCCAGGCAGAGGGTGAAGCAGGGATAAGTGAATTTGCTGTTCAGAAAACACTGGCTGTAATGGACTAATTCAAGAAACTTAAAAAAAAAAGGAAATCTGAGAGAGCAAATTTAGACAGAATGTTAGAGCTGTAGAGTAGTAGGAACGGGTTAATACTGACATATTGAATATACTGAACTGCTGTAAGTGCAGAAATACATAATCTGGCTCCTTACACAGATAGCAGTTAACGTGCTATTTTGCTGGCTTTCAGCAAGTTGCATCTTAATGCTATCAACAAAACCTTTTGCTTCTGGCCCAAGTTTTTAATTTTGTGAAAGCATCTTCTGTGCATGCGCACATGCCAGAGAGGTTGCTTAGGTAATAGAAGCTATAGTAGCTACTGTTTTCATGAAGACAGAAATTGAATGAATTGGCTTTGTAACTGTTATGAATACTAGAATTTGTTTTCTCCCTTTTGAAAATTGTAGAGGGTATGCCTTTGTCAGATTTGGTGAGCAAGGTGATCAGATGAGGGCACTGCAAGACTGCCAGAATGCACCGGGTCTGGGGGGAAAACGAATCCGGCTGAGCATAGGAATTTCTAAAAGGTAACAAATGAGTTGTGCATTGATACAGTAACTCTGAATACTCGGATTCTTTTAGCTCTGCCTTTTTAAAGACTGTGGCCTTTGCTATAATGCTATAATGGCTGTACAGGATGCAAAATCAAAATCAAGAAGCATTATGCTTTGACTGCCTGGATCCATCAACCTCTTTGAGGATTGCTGGGGAAATCCAACTCTTAAGTCCAGCCAGATTGTATAACTTGGGCTTAGCTGCTGTTTTGACCAGCCTTAATGCTTATGGTAGTGAAGCTGAATGTATTTGTAAGTATTTAATATTTGGGCCTGAAGAAGTAAGAGGGGGCAACAAGTGTTTATTTTTATGCTAGGAAGCTCTTCTTCTAGGCCTTTTCCCTTGGCTTAGACAAAGTAGCACATTGTTCGTTTTAAAGTAGGCTGGCAGAGGAAGGAATTCTTTAGTGGAAAACCACAGAATATAGAGGGGAAGAAGCCAAAGAAGATGTTGCTTGAACAGTTTGTTTAGAATACTACTCTTCGCTCCTCAATTGATTAGGGCAGCAGGAAATTGAAAGTTGATTGGGTTTGAGAGGGTTTTTTTTTCCTGCCAGCTCAGTTCTCTTAGTCAGTTATTTAATCCAGTTAGAGACTTGATACCAAACTTGATAAACTGTGATCCAGAATACAGACAAAAATAGAACAGTCTATGAAACAATTTCAGTATATATTCATGAGGTTAGCTTGTGTGTTCTGTTAGAAGCCTAAAAATAACAGCTCCTGCTTCTCTTCCCTGGATAATTTTGCCAATGTTGCCTCATTGCTTTGGAACAGAAATGCCCTTACCCAAGAGAGCACTGTCCAGATTTGCTTTCATTAACTTGCTCTGAAAATGAGGTCCCAATGAAAGCTTTCCCTTGCTTCTGCTATCCAGAAGTGTCAGCAGTATTTTTAGATACTTCTTTCCTACAGAGATGGATGTAGGAGAGAAGCTGGAAGCAGAAGACTGAGACATGAAACATCATTTATTTACTAGAGTAGTAAGACAATAAAATACCTATTTATTAGATTGTATGTGTGGCATCACAGTAATGAAGCAGAAATGTAGTGAGTATTGAAATACACACTAATCTACATCTGTTTCTGAACAGCTGAGTACTATGCTCTCACAGCGTCCAAAAATCCAGCCATCAGAGTAGTTTGTCATTAAGTCATTTACATTGGAAATTATTTCTGACCTCCTTCAGTTTGTGGTCTTGGTAAAAAGCCCCAATCTGAATTTTCTGTAGCAAAGTAGAGATAAAGGGACATTGGACACTGCAAACACAGGAGGTCTGCTAGAATGTAATCAGTGATGAAATGCCTAAGCGTAGGGGATTTCTTGGAATGTGCAGCTGATTTATCCGAATGTTTTTCATGTAGTGTTTCTCTGTTTTAGAACAGACTACTCTTGTTCGTTGATAGTTGTCATTAGTCAGCTTGAAGTTGTCCCTGGGAAAAATCTGCTCAGGAGAGGGAAAGCAGTGAAAACTAATCATCTGGCCCTTTGGTCTTCATAACTAATAAGTTTTGTAATTTTCCTGCTGCTTTGGCTTCATTCTGGATAACGGCAGTGCTGACTTCGCCTGACAGCTAAGCTTTGGCAACTGTTCATGGACCAAAACTTGAGAAGGTGAAGGTAGACGTGGTAAATTGACAGGCAGTGTCAGATGCTCCTCTGAAACAGATAATCTAACTTTACCCCTTTTTTCTGGAAATAACAAGATTTCGCATTAACAAAACAAAGATGGACTAATTAGACGTTTAAAGTGTCTCTAAAAAAGCAGTGCTTGGTAAAGGTCTCTGATCTTAATGAATCATTTTGTTTTTATCAGTAGGTTGCTTAAACAATACCAACAGTATTCAAACTGAATTCAGATAAATGTAATTTGAGTTAATCCATAGAAAGAATTACTTTTGGCATTGGTGAAAGTGAACATTTGCTCTCCTCATATAAATGTGAGGTGTTGTACTGCAACATAAAACTTTGGCAACTATTTAGGAAAGTTTGCTCATAAATTTGGAAGTGTGTGAAATTGTTGACTTCAGCACTGGGTTTACAGTTGTTTGTTCTCAAACTCTTAACTGTATATACCTTCTCATGTTTCAGACTGAAAGCAGAATTCCAGCGGTACCAGTCATACAACTATAATGATTATTATCAAGATTATCAGAACTACTATTCACAGTGGAATTACGATCCTTATGCTGACTACAACTACAGCTCCTATACTCCCTATGATAGCATGCAAGCTGTTGGAGACTGCTCTTTAGGAGATGCTGTTATGGCTCCAGCTGTTTTTGAGGTAAGGATACTACACAGTTAATTAAAAAAACTCCCACCATTAACAAATAATATGGATTGTGTAAATCAGAGCAAAAAAGTCCTAAAACTAAAATCACGCAATCAGATAAGTGTGAAGGTAATGTTCAACATCTTGGATTTAAGTGCTTGAGTGCAGATATCTGTAGAATTAGATATTTATGCAGTAGTATTTGTTCATGTATGTCAAATAACAGTTCTGACAGCAAGTTTTTGCAGTGTTTCTCTCATCCTGTTTTTCTGAGGTACTTTGGTTAAAGAAAAGTAAAGAATAGTTGTAATTGATCAACTGGCTGACCTAGATATGATCATTTTAGAACTTCCAAAAGTGTATTTCAAGTGGAACTATACTATGGTTTTCTTAAAAAATCCCAACCAAAGCATTAAAAAGCAACAAACACCCCACAAGAACCCCTTCCCCAACAAATGTCACCAGCTCCTGCTTATTTTATAGCTGTGGGAAGAAGGGAATGTTTGGGAACACAAAATTATTTTGGATTTGTGATGCTTTCTGAAACTGACTATGAATACTCTTTTTTTTTTTTTTTTTTTTTTTTTAGGAAGCTTCAGCTATGACTGAAATCAATGATGACCTAATAACTGAAGGTAATGATAATTCTATCACTGCACCTTGAATTTAGCCATACTTCTGCCCTTTCACAATACAAACCAGTGACTACTGGATAAAGAATGGGTTATAGCTAAGATGAACTAGGATTTTAAAGATAATAGTATACAACATGTCAAGTAGAATGAGACATTGTCAACAATGCTTTGCAGTAGGCTTCTTGTAACTTTGCCTTCATTCTCCTTCCAGAATGGTCGGTTGGAGAAGGTACTATACATTTGTATTGATTCTGCTAAGATTACTGTATGTTAAGCTCATTAATAGAGACATCTTGTAATAGTGTCCAAAAATTTTAATTATCACAAAATCTCTGCTTCATGTGAGAATACCAGTACAGTCCTAGCATTTGACTACGCTAATTCCAAAAGGAGCTGGACTTGTTAGCTTTATTTAAATTCTACGTGAATAAACATCTCTCTAGGTGTATTATTAAGTTTGTTAAATCATTAAATTAACTAAAGTACACTATATTAGGCATTTATTTCAGGTTTTTGTGTGCAAGCCTCCCAAGTTCTGACACTTGTACTTACCAGGCTTTTATTTTCAGATCCACAGCTGTACTTGGATGTTGATGAAATGAACAGACAATTTATGGAGACAAGTGAAGAACTCTATGATGCCCTCATGAATTGTCACTGGCAGCCTCTGGATACGGTCACTTCTGACATCCCCTCTGCTATTTAAGTGTCTTACATAGCGTGACCGTTAAGACCAAGGTGCTAAAATTACATTTCTTCTACATTACTCTAGATTATAAGTTTTAAAGCACAATGATAGGTTGGGGTTTTTTTTTTGGCTATGCTTTTGGCAGTTTCTGTAATTTTTTTTTTTTTTTTGTTCATCACTTGGAGCATCTTGAAATCATGTAAATATTCTAGAAATGTAAAGAGTTCAATGGGGGTCTAAAGATAGACTTGCCTGTGTAAATAAAATTTTGTTTCTGCAAACTGGCCAGCAAGAGATTTTACTTACATATGCGAAACATCTTCTCTTCTGGCTTGTGGAGTTTAGCTGGAGGCAGTAGGGGTATTTCACCTGTCTTTGGTATGGGCGTCAGTACTAGCAAGAACTAGCTCTCACATACTTCCAAGACACCTAGGCAATCTTACAAGGTCTTAATCTTAACATGCTGTACAGTTTTAACATACAGAAGGGTAAACTTGGAGCTGCTGTAGCTGCAAACATTCCAAAGACTAAGGATGATACCTACTGATAATTTTATTTCTGCCCTTCTTGTTCGTGTTTTCATCTGACCTTTTACAGCAAATAAACTGGTGTAATATAATACCTGTTCTTACACATAAAAATCCTTGGAGGAAACCCTGTGGTTTAAAGAAGGAAGAAAAACCCATCAGGATTTAAAGTATCATAGTATCCTCTTCAACTAAGTTCCGCCCTATTCTAAACATCTGTTATTTGTCCAGTCTTCATACTCAGATGTTTCATAGTGATGAGGTTTATAACATTTTAGGATGACAGTTCTCAGTATTCAAGTCAAAAGAGGTTAGGGGAAATTGCAATGAAGAAAGTTCTACTTTAAGATAGCAACTTGTGAGTGGCTTCCTCTGAACTGTTCTTCCCTGAAAGGGTATAAAGTATTTTCCAGTCATAGGGACAGCTTAAGCTCCTGTTACTACTTAATGTACTCAATGAAATAAATTCAGGCTGGAAACAAAAGAATACTTTTAGAAGAGAAAAAGGTAGAAATTTTCATATAGCTAATACACGTGAAAGCTACTGAAGCTACTCAAGGCATTTTGATACTGATGTGTGTTTTGGGGGCAGTCTAAACCATAATTGCTAGGGTGGCAGGTTTTTTTTTTTTAATGACTTAATTACATTCAAGTGGTGGTCATATCCTGTATGCTGTTCTTAAACGTGAAACTAGTACTGCATTGCAGAGTGATGACTTGGCACAGCAGGTCCCTTCTACCTGCTCATCAGAATCTCCCTCTTTTCACAGTTTAATTTCAGCTGGGATTTTTTTTTTAAGTCCCACCCATGAAATACAGATGCTCTAAACTGGAAAGGTCTTTTGGTGTGATACAGGCACTTCATGCTTTCTGAATTTTGTGCATTGTGTATGTAGAAAGAGAGAAAACAAAAGCTCTTCTTTTAGGCAGGGAGACAACTATCACAGTCTTAGAATGCTTCCCTGCTTTGGAGAGAACTAGTTGCCAAGTGGCTGAAAACTGAGATTTTGTACATGAATGTTTCTCTGGTGTGAACTGGTTAGTCTTTGGAGGGTCACAGTAGGGAGATTAATAATGGGAATGTGACAGAAAGTGGAATAAATGAAGCAAAGGGAATCTGGATGGGGAAGGGAACTGTGCGTCTGTATAGAATTGTTTCACAGGATTGCAGAAGGGAGGAAGCTCAAGATAATAGATGCAGGCCCATTGAATTTGGATGTGAGTGTGTTAAACTTTCAAAACCATGCTGGATTTGATGTCACTTCAGTTGTAGTGCACAGTTGTGGTGCTTGAGCTTGGTAGTACAAACCAGTTGCTAGACAAAGGATTTTGTATCTAGCAAGCACCATCATCACAAGCTGGAAGATTATAACCCAGGTACAGACCTAGAAACTTCCTGCTTTGAAGTGCATATCCTGCTTTGCATAGCATTACCTAACACCATACTTTACCTGTAGCAAGTAATTTCTGGAAACCTTTAATTGTGTTATCAGATACTGAGGGTACATGTTGGCTTGGTAGAAATACTATAGGGTATCCACTGATTCTTAGCTTTTGGGAGGTTGATCCATGTGTGAATGATGTAATAAGGAATCCATGTGGTTATGTGATTTCAGTTTGATCAGCACTGTATCACCACAGCACATAAACCTCAGAGTCTGTAGTCACCATATTTATGCAGATTTTATATCTTAGCAAGGTTTCCACACTGTGCATTAGAGACTGTTTTCAGACATGCACCTTCTGTTCTGGGCTGCGAAGTACCCGTATAGTGAAAATACTGTTTATGAAATGTAGTGAAAGAGGTTGTTTGGGCCATTAATTGTGCAAACCTGAGAAATGTTGGGGAATATATTTTCTTCAGTCAGCACAGAATAAAAGTGAGGTGAAGAAGGGAGTCTGCTGGTTGCAGCCTGTGTGAGACTGTTTTAAATAGCTCTCTGACTTAGTTTTCTGTCTCCTGAGCCTTTCTAGTCTATACTGCTTACCAGTTAGGAGTGCATATATGGGATCAAGATACTGTGTGCAGCATGTTCTTTATTGTAAATGCACACTGAAAAAACTTCTGTATTGGTGTAAGCACAAATTTGGGAAAAAGTGAGTGCATCAGATCTGCTGGCATTCATTGCTGAGACTTTTAACTGAGGAAACTTCCAGCACTGGTCCAGCTACTGCCTGAATTAGCAAGCCTACACAAAGGCCTGAACATGTCCGTGATACAGATGCCTGCTCTCAGTTCTATAAAGAGCTAATTGCAGTAGAAACATTTAAAAAAAAAAAGTATTGGGACCAATGTTTTGAACACTACGCTATTTCACTTTGGTTGTGTTTTGTCTGTTTTGCCCAGCTGAAATGTTGTGGGGTTTTTTAAGTCTGATGAAAGGTTTTTTTTGAAGAATATCTAGTATTGGTTTTATAAACTTATCATTGTACCTAGCTGTGATAGATAGTGCCTTTACCTAAAACCCACTTATTTCTTGAAGAAGAGTAATGTTTTTGTTTTCCACTTCTCTGAACAGAAAAGCTTTAGTACCATGGTTTGAGGGGCTAATGATCCTGCAGTCAGTGAACAGGGACATAAAAACAGGCTAAAAACCAGTGAAGACTGAAAAGTGTTCAAAAAGGTTAAATGGTACTTAAGCCGTGAATGTTTCTTTTTGCAGGGATGCTCTTGGACCAACAGCTTCTTTCTAGTGCTACCTCAAAGTAACTTGCAGATATAACTCACAGGGAAGATTGATCAAATGGTGATGATCACTATCATTCTGCTGGACATATATATATATTTGCCTTTTGTTTTGTCTCATTTTTAATGACACTTATTTAACTTCAGTGACTCATGTCAATAGACATTGTTTGACTACATCAACAAGTACTTCTGACTCATGAGTTTCTTTAAAGGTATGTCACCATATGAAAACTGTTCTAAATAGGTAAAATAAGTAAATAAAGCAGCACTTGAATTTACAGAGCAAATGTCTAGTGTAGCTACATTTGACACGTACGTGGAAGAGAAAATCGTGTTTACAGCTTACCTTAATATTCTTAGCATGCATGAAGAGGGAAGCTTGTTTTAAATTTGTTCAGCTCCTATCTGACCAGCACAAGAATGATTTTTGTCAGTTCCCCACACAGGTACCATTTTAGAAGCCAGCATTGTAACTAATGAACGTATGTTACCAACATGCAGTTTCCATCCCCTCGGTAAATCTAGCTCTTCCCATAATGGAAGCACATTATGCTAGCCTTCCTTCCCCTCCTCTTGAGCTGAAACCTAGCATGTTAATTGGTTCCTGGACAAAATTAATTGCAAATCCAGGCGAAAATACTATTTTTTCATATTTTGATAATTACATTGATGTAGGTCTTGACATGCCCATTGTAGAAGCAGACCATCATCCTAAAATTAGTCAGCAGCTGTAGCACATCAGCTGTTTACACAAAATGAGGTGGTTCTTGCAGGTGACTTCAAACAGGCGTGTTCCAGGATAGGGATCATCTATCACTGCAAGTCATCCCTCTGCATGTTAAATTGTATTCCCAATTGTGAGGCAGGAGAGTAAGAGTGTAGTTTATGAGGAGAAATATCTGGACAGTAATTCCACTCTGCTGGGTATTGGATAATGGTTATTTCCTGTAGATAATGAAAATGGGACAAAGAAATTGAGGAGTTAAGTCATGTAAGAGAGCTAGGAGGACCCCAGTGAAGTTCAAAAAACCCAGTATGAAGCAGAGATTAGGCAACACAAAATCCCCTAGTACCATTTTTTCTTACAGCTGTTCCTCTGTAGGTGCTGCCTGTTTACATTTCTGTATGCTTTCAGAATCACCCTTGTTTGAGCTCCCCCATAATTCCATCCTCAGCTCCATCCTTCCCCACGGCAAGTTGATGCTAAAAATAAAATGTGAAGCCATGGATTTTTCTCAACTTTACTTTCAGTAAGATAAAAACCCCACTTTTTAATGTATTTTAACTTTGTAATAGGAATGCACTCTTCCTCATGTTTTGAGGAAGTAAAAGCCACGTTGAAGCCTTTTCCCCCTACCTCCTTTCCATATGCCACCACTGAGCGATGAAAAACCTGCAGCTGCTGTTTCTCTTGTTACACAAACCGAAGCGCTAGTGGCAGCCTGGGGGAGCACCGCAGCCTTCCCCATGCAGTTTTTCCCGGTGCTGTTTTTCCTGCTGTGTTCTCCATGCTGTTCCTCATCAGGGACAAGGGAAACATCCCCCTCACACTGTCCCTTGGGGGCGGTTCAGCGTGGATAGGTTGTGTCCGTGGGGGCAGAGTGTCAGAAGGACAGAAGCAGGCTCTGCTCAGTGGAGCCAAGCAGCGGGTCAAGAGGCAAGGGGCAGAAGCCGATGCACAGGAAATTCCACCTAAATACGAGGAAAAAAACTACTGCACAAATGACTGCAGATTGGAACATTGTGCCCACAGAGATTGTGGGGTCTCCCTCACTGGAGAAAGTCAGGAACTGGCTGGATGCAATCCCGTGCCATGTGCTTTGGGACGACACTGCTTGAGCGGGAAGGTTGGATCAGCTGACTCACTGTGAACTCTTTCAACCTGAGTCATTCTGTGAAACCCCGCGGGAAGAGGGGAGGCGGCGGTGGAATCACCCGCGGCGAGACCCCGGCACAAACCTCCGCTCTTAGTCCCTCGAGGAGTCCCTGAGCTGCGCCCCGAAGCAGACATTTCCCCCCGCCACGTCCCTTTGCGGGTCGCGGCAGATCCCAGCGAGCGCTTTTCCCGCGCAGCCTGCCCGGCCCGGCCCGGCCCCTCCCCTCCCGCTTCCCTCGGAGCGGGGCCGGTGCGCGTGCGCGGGAGCGGCCGGGCCGTCGGCCCGGCGCCGCTTGTGTGACGCGCCCGCGCGGACTGGTGACGCGGGCGCGGCCCGGGGCGGCCGCCGTGTGGTTGGTCGGCAGGGCAGGGGGGTGCGGCGGCGGCGGCTCGGGCCGCGGGCGGGCGGGCGGGCAGCGCGCGGGGCGCCGCCGCCGGGCGGGAGAGCGCGAGCTAGAAGCGGCGGGCGGAGGGATCGCGGAGGGAACGCGGGGAAGGGAGAGACGCGTGAGAGGGAGAGACGCGCGCGCGCGCGCGCGGGTAGGGGCGGGGCGGAGGCCGCGGAGGAGCCCCCCGCGCGCGCACCAGAGGCCGCGCGCGGCGCGTGGCGGGCGGGAGCGGCGCGGGGGGAGAGAGGCCCGGCCGGGCGCGTCCCCGCGGGGACGGTGACAGCGACAGCGCCGCCGGGCCGCGGCGGAGCACAGCGGCCGCACCAGGGGGAGGAGGACGAGGCCGCCGGCGGCGGCGGGCCGGATCGCATCATGGCCTCGGGTGGCAGCGGCGGCGGTGGCGGCAAGATCCGGACCCGACGGCACCACCTGGGAGCCGCGAAGCCGCCCTACGCGAGGGGCAAGCAGCAGGTGAAGTCGCGGGTCAGCCCCGTGAACCCCTTCCCCTCCTATCCCGCTTCTCCCCCGGCGCTCCCCTCAGCGGCGGCAGGAGGCGCCCCGGAGGCCCGACCCGGCAGAGACGCCTCTTTGCTCCGCCACCCTTCCCCCCCCCCCCCCCCCCCCCCCCCCCCCGCTCTCCATGCAGTCCCACGTGCGCGGCTTCGGGCCGGGGTTTCCCGGTGGAGCGGCCCGTGGGGAGGGAGGAGGGAAGGGTTTCCCGCCGGGGCCATGGGGATTGTGGGATTTCCGGGCGCTCACCCCGCTCCGGCGCCGCCGGGCTGCGGGGGGATTCTCGCCTCCCCTTTGTCTCCTGCCTGTCCCCCGTTAGCAGGAGCAAAGGCGGGAGGAGGAGGAGAAGGCGGCTGGGAAGGGTTAGGTGCGCATTCCCTCTCATCGTGGTCGGAGCGGGCTGGATCTCGCTCCACGGGATGCTCGTTTTGTCTCTGGGCTGCCCGGTTAAATCGTGATTAAAATGATCTTAATTGGGTTATCAAGTTAGAGTTAGTCGTCAGATTTAAGTGCATCGCTTCCAATATTTGCTTTTCTTGACAAATTCCAGGTTGCAAATGAGTCTGTGAGGGTTCTGGGTAGTTAGGCATCTTCCATTGTGGTTTCTTTCTTTCTTTTTTTTTTTTTTTTTTTTTTTTTTTTTTAATTTTTATTTTTTTATAAGATGCTGTCTAAAAAAACCCTTAGGTTTTTTTTTCAGTGTCTTGCCTGTCCCTAAACGTGCTAGTGCAGTGCAAGCAAAATGTAATTCATAAGACATTTGTTCTTTGTGTTGTAGGACAGAATAGATAGATAACAGAAAAAAAGCAGTTTGTAAATTGCATTACAAAGATCCTATGCCATTTAGAGTAGCTGCAGAGAGTAGAAGCGAAGATCCTTCCCAACTCCTGTTGGTCAGAGAATTTCAAGATGCCTGGAGACAGTGCTCTGGAAATGCCTTTCACGTGTATTTGTGAACCTGAAATTGACTGTAAAACCAAAGCGTTTATGTTATTAAATTGGTAATATAAGCCAGGAGATTAAATATTATATGCAAAATTGAGGGCATGTTATGCATTAATTGTTGCTCAATTAGTTCTTATTATTTGGGAAGTACTGTACTTAATCCTTTGTATAACACACTGATCAGCAGCGTTGTCCTTGTAAAGCGGGCAGGGTGACGCTTCATCTAAAGAATCACTGCACTTGCAGAACAAATGTTGAAAGCTCTTACATGAACAACAGAGTAATGTTGAAATTGCAATATCCTGCATGTGGTGATACTGTGTAGATAACTGATAAAACAGATGAATTTAAAATAATTAGGTGAGATGATTTTCTGATTATTCTATTGTCTGTTACCTCTGTGTGTTTTCTAGTCGGTTTATTTAAACAATGGGGCAAAGCAAACATGTGCTTGGGGGGATATCTGTGGGATTCAGCCCAGTGCATGGATGCTGCGAGTCAAATACATCAATCAAATTAACAAGAAATATATTGGGGAAGAAATGGTAAATAGTCAAACAGATAGGTGTCAGATGTGCATTTGTTGTAAGGGATGGCTTTTTAACCCTATGTAGCTTGCTAACCTGCTTTACATAAAAAGATGCGCTCTGGGTAGATAGCTGACTTGAACTGGAATTAATTGATAATTTTATTTTCAATAAAACATCCACTCTGCAGAAAGTATTCTATGGTTTGGTGTTGTCTCTCAGTAATGAGTTTGAGAAGACATGGAAGTGCTCAGTGCAGACTGGACATGATCTCCTGCTCCCCTAACTATTATCAATAAGGAAGCTCATAGAAGTACTGTATTGGAACTAAGTGCTTGAGGTCAAGACTGCAGTCCTGAAAACTCAGTCTCTTATCACCAAGCTCTGAAGGTGCCTAAGCACTGAATGCCATATTGTTCATACCTTTAAAGTTCTTAGGATATCTGATTCTTTTCCACTTGTATGAAAGATGAGTAGCATGATGCCAGGCTTACAACGGGCCTGTTGTGTGTTTTTCTTAAGTTGTTTTGCTTTTTTGATGTTGTTATTTTGTTATAGTCTCCCAGGGAGCTTGGTCAGGTGGGAATTCTCCAGAGGTGCCTAGTGTGCTGCAGAGTCAGTCTTCCATTAAGTGCAGCAACTGCTTTAGAAGACATTTGGAAGTGGAGATGATGCTGGTTTTCAAAGATGATTAGCTAAAGCATTTGTTCAAAATGTGGTAGACCCCGCTTCAGATTTTTTTTTTTTTTTGCCTAGAGGCATCAACCTACATCTTCAACTTTCTGGGCAAATATCCCAGTTGCCAAGCTGTGTGTTGTCTTTGAGTTCTTCTGACTGAAACTGTGTTATTATCCAGAAAAAGAATGCGTGATTCATTGAGTCAGGAAGAGGATGTATAAGAAGATGTTACCTTCCAAGAGTGCAGACATACAGCCTGTAATCCATGATTTCAGAAGTTATTTGTTTTATATATTCTTGGAATAAACATGGAAAGTGCAGAATTTCCTGCCCTTTTCTTCCCAGGTGCCTGATTGAGCCATATTTCATTATATTTGAGTGTGTGTTTTTTTAACTGTGGAGTCTTTTTTTAAACCAGTCTCAGATAGGAGAGATGAACAGATGCTGCTTGGAGGATGTGACTTGCAGCTTGTATTTTCTCTTGGAAGATGGAGCTATGAGTAGATTTCCCCCACTAGTGAAGGAACTAAACCACAGTATTTTCCTTTCTGGGCTACCATCCTGCCTCATAAAAAGTGCACTGTCAGCAGCTGTATTATTAAACCAAGAAAGAAAAAGTAGCAGCACCATGAGGTAAGGACAGTATCCACTAACCACGAGGATTTGAGGTGAGGGAATTACATATCAGAACAAAAAAAAGCCTTTTTGTATCTATTTGGTGGGTGTTCTTGGAGTAGAATTGTCGAGTTCTTCCCATTGACTGTGCTTTCCTAGGGGTAGAGTGTTGACACCTCCACACTGAATGCATTGACTTTGCTCAGCACACTGTTTACTTGGCCATCCCATGCTGAAATATCCTGCCTCCTCCCGCACTTTTTAAGGAGCTTAGACACTTGGGTTAAAATTACAGCTTCTTTGAGAGCTAAGCGCATGCCAAGTGAGGGAGCTGTTGTGTCCAGCATCTGAGTTTCATCTCCCAGATGTGGTCCCAGTGTTTCTAAGTCCTGGTTCGTCCTGGTCATTTGGATAGACTGATGATGGAGATTACCGATGCAGATGTGTTAAACGGGAGGGATGTTTGCATTGCTGGCTTATTAAACGCCTTCTAGAAGAATATTTGTATGTTCCTACTGCTAATTTTATGTTTAGTTTTGGGTTTTCATGTGTGTGCTCATGCTGGTTTAACTTGGAGCAGTGCCATTTCTCATCCAGGTAACAGATTTCAGAGATTTTAAGTGTGACTTTAAGGAGAAGAGAATAAAATTAGTTTTCTTGGTATTTTTTTATTTTGAGAATTAAGCATTCAAATGAAGGAGTCAGAGAACTTTGAATCTCCTGCACTTTTATTTAAACTCATACAGGCAGATATAAGCATGAGAAAAAAACAGTTAGTTGAAAAGTGTTTATAACCTTCCCTTAAACGTCTATATTCATGTTAAGCTTTAGCTTACAGCTGTTTGATATTAGAGATAATGTCTGTAGACTAAAACTTCTGCTGAGGAGTGCTGTTTTCCTTTTTTCCTATGTGTGTATGTGCCAGTGCATATTTATAATATGGATGTCCAAATCCAAAGATGTTTTCCTTGATGAAACCAGGGTAAGTCTGTGCATATATTGTAGGTGGTCTTATGCTGATATAGTTAGGACGTAACCTGACAAAGGGGACCGGAAGGTCACTGGAAGCCACTCTCATAGGCCTGGGTCATGAAACCCCTTTGGATTTGTGTGTTTCACCAAGTCACTTGAGATGTCATGTAAGGTTCTTCCCAGAGGGACTAGCTACAGGACTAAGAACTGAAAACTGTATGCAGCAGTGTCTAAAGTATTGCATTGTCGCTTGCTGCTGTCTTGAAGGTAGGCCTTGCTTGGCAGGCAGTGGGCAGAAGGGATCTTAAAAACCACAAGGTTTATTTTGTCAGGAAAATTTGAAACTTTGATGCTTAAGAGTTCTGAGAGTATCATATTGAGCAATGTAACCTAGGTAATGTTTCATAGGCCATAAACAGGAAAATACTAATTAGGAAAATCTTTATTAAGAATATCCATACAGACCTATACAAATGCAATTGTATTAACTCCAGTCAACAGGATTGCACCTTGAAGCACACTTTAATGTGGTTGTATCTGTATGCAATTCTGCCTGATTTGGTTTAATAGTAAGCTAGCACACTGAGCTAAAACAAATAGATTTGAAGAAATGTTTAATATGTATTTAAAGATTCATTTTAAAAGATGGGCTCATAGTAAACATCAGAAGTTTTGTCTTTGTCCCAGCAATATGATACTGGCAAAATAGGTGTTTAAATTTGGCACTTGGCTTTCTACTGCTACTGTAAACAAAAATGTATCCTCATTGGGAAGAACTTAAAAAACTGAGATATTGACAGTTGTCTCTCCTTTAGACTAGCAGTACTGTACGCTTGTACAAATTGTAGATGATGATTACTATAGCATTTCATTAATATTCTAGGGTTTGTTTCAAAGTGTTGTGACAGTCTTGGAGACTGTGAAGTATTAAGGACAAACAGTATTAGTAGGTTGTATCTTAGGAGAAGAAAAAAGCAGATGAAATAATTGACTGTGTTAGCTGGGACACTGCAAATTGTCTTTGGTTGCTGGCAGCACATCACTTCCTCTGAGTTATTTATTCCTTCAGTCAGTAATTAGAACCAGTTCTTCCTCCCCTGCCATGGACAAACTGAGCTGCTGCTGATTCTAACAACTTGGCAGGACAGAGTTCAGAATCTCTTTTGTGTGCCCAAAAATGTTTGAGCAAAAGTATTCCAGGTTGGTGCAGGTGGTGGGCTGCCATAGCATCATTTAATGAACTCATAATACACTGGGATGACTGGATCAGTGGACGTGGGGCAAACGGTGGATGTTGTTTACCTGGACTTGAGCAATGCCCGCAGCATGGTCTCCCATGTGATTCCTGTTGTCCGCTTGGTGAAATACAGACTTGTCAGGTGGTCCATAAAGTGATTGGAAAATGAGCAGGACCATGGACCTCAAAGGGTTGTGACCAGCAGTACAAAGATCCAGTGGCAGCCAATTGCTAATAGAGCTCTCAGAGGTTGATTTTGAGGCTGATGCTGTTCCATGTCTTTATTAACCATCCAGGTTATGGATGAAGGAATGGCATGGATCCTCAGCAGTTTCCTAGATAATACCAAACCCTTGGGAACTTCAGACCTGTTGTATAATGAAGAATAGGGCTGCCATTGAGGGAACTTGGCAGAAGTGGGCTGCCAAGAATCTTGTGAGTTTTAATAAAGGCAAATGTGAAGTCCTTCATGTGGAGCAAAACAACCCCACCTACCTGCTGGACAACAAGTTGAACGTGAGTCCGCAGCGTGCTCTTGAGGTAAAGAAGGCCAGCTGGATACTGGGAGGTATTAGTAAGTGTGTGGGAAGGATGTTAAGAGAGTTGTTTTTTCCCCTGCATGCAGCACTTCTAGGACTGCATCTGGACTGTTGTGTCTAGTTTTGTCCTCTCCAGTTTAAGCAAAGACAAGGAAAACATAGGAATGAGTCTGGTTGAGAGACACCAAAGTAATGACGGTTTTGAGAACTGGGTGCGTTCAGATTAAAAGCAGCAAATACCTAATAAGATTATAGAGAAAGTGTAGCAAGGCTCTTCTAGGAGATTCATAGGAGATTCATGTATACAAAGGGACAGTGGACTCAAGATGCCAAAATGGAAATTTTGATTTCATAATAGGAATTTTTTTTAACTGTAAGGCTAGCTAGCATGTTGGAAGAACTGCCCAGAGAGGCCTCGAAACCCAGGTGGACTCAGCTGTGGATGACCTGCTGGTTTTGGCCATTCTCTGAGGAGGAGGTTGTAGTAGTAGGTGATCTCTAGGGTGTCATGCAGCCTCTATGTGTGTGTGATTCTGACAGAGCTGCTGCAGCTGCACCACAGAGCGCACACAGGCATGGTTTCAGTGTAAATGACACTGTTACTCTAGGTTGGTAGTCCTTTTGCTGGTTCATCCTGTAGTTCTGTCTTCAGGGTTGTGCTGTCTCTTGCAGAAGGAAATAATGCCTCCATCTCACTGTTGAAGTTTTTCCAGAGTAAATTGCGAGCTTGCCCTCAGAAAGAGAGTAACTAAGAGGCTTTTTTCTAGGGTTGCTGTTTTGCAGACCAATTTTAAAAAATGTCTTCTGTCTTTTTAGTGGTAGGTCATGTGATACGCTTTTCCATTTTTCTGCTATTAAGTTGTAAAAATCTCGTGGGTTTTTTTTTGCTTTTTCATGTTCTGTGTAATCAATTCAATATTTATTGTACTGCACTTGCTTGGTGCAACCCCAGTATCGATGCAAGCTGGGGCATGAGTAGATGGAGAGCAGTTCTGCCAAGGACTTGGGGTTGCTGATGGATGAGAGGCTGTGTGTGAGTTGGCAATGTGTGCTTCCAGAAAGCCAAACATATCCTGGGCTGCACCCAAAGCAAGTGTGGCCAGCAGGCTGAGGGACGGGATTCTGATATTCCACTCCTCTCTGGTGAGGCCCCACCTGGAGTATTGCATCCAGCTCTGGGGTCCTCAGCACAGGAAGGACATGGACCTGTTGGAGTGAGGCCAGAGATGGGCCTCAAGAATTGTCAGGGAGCAGGAGAACCTCTCCTGTGAAGACAGGCTGAGAGAGTTAGGGCTCTTTAGCCTGGAGAAGAGAAGGTTCTGGGAAGACTTTATGAACACCTTTGAGAACCTAAAGGGGACTTAGACTCCTTTAAGTGAAGGAAGGTTGATTCACCCTGGATGTAAGGAAGAATTTTTAAAAAAGATGATGATGATACATTATAACAGGTTGCCCAGAGGGGCGTTTGAAGCTCTGTCCCTGGGAGCATTCAAGGTCAGGTTAGATGGGGCTCTGAGCAACCTGATCTAGTTGAAGATGCCTCTGCTCATTGCAGGCAAGTTTGGACTAGATGACCTCTAAAGGTCCCTTCCAATCCAAAAGATTCTATGAATCAATGCATGTTGCACTTAAGTACAGGATCTTTGGGTGGGTTTGACTTGAGACTACTGTGGTTTTTTCAACTAAACATGAGTTCATCTTTACATTCCCATTTGCTGGGATGAAATGTGTGTGGTAACACAGATATACCAGCAATGCATTGAGTCCTACAGCTGTGAATAGCACATACACAATTTGCAAATACGTGAGCCAGTACGAAATGTTCTTTCTCCTTACTGAGGCTATTTAATGTTTTCTTGATGGTTCTACTCTTGGAAGAAGTTGTGTGAGAGTGTCTTGGGGAGCTGGCTGACTTTGCTTTTAGTTATGGTTGTATTTTGAATCAAATGTTTTTGAAGTAGATATGTCTCAAGACTCTTTCCCCTATTAGAGCTCAAGGCCTGGTGACTTCCAAGACTGAAGTAAATCAAGCAAAGATATAAACTGTTCAGTTGTCATTTTCTTTGAGACTGAATTACAGTGAGACACTGAAATATTTACAGTAATGAGATATTAAATTGGTGAGACTGTAATACAGGTGCATTTGTAATTAAAATTATCCTAAGGAAAATAGATAAAAACAAGGCTTAAACTAGTTTAAATGCAGCTGTGTTCAGGAATTGCTGTGGTGCAACCAGATACATATTAAATTTATAACAGTGCATGTTTTTCTAATGTCAGCCCTCAATATTTGTTACTAACTTACTTTACAGAGATGTAGGATATTTACATATTTGTAGATTATTTTTTAGTGACGTTCTGTCACTAAAAAAATAATCTCTATGTGCAATGGCAATTTTTCATGTTGCTGGTAAGTGTCTGAAGATACTGGTTATATGTTTAAAATGAGATGCTCTTGGTTCTGTCAGTTGCAGTGTGATGAAAAAATATGTCCAGAAAGACACTGCTGTCTCTCACAACTGAAGATTACTGCCCTGCAGCAGAGCTGAGGCTACCTGGGCTTTACAGTTTCAGAATATTGCCTTAAAATGTCAAAGAATGTAATAATACCCCTCACTGCTCTAGCTAAAGCAACTGTGTCCAAGGGCCATTGCTTTAGTTTCTCTTAAGCACCAATTCTTACATTTTAGAATCTAGTCAGGAAGTGTATGCACCAGGGTTAGATGTGTCCAGTTTAAAGTAATTGCAGGTTATGCTATTTAGATGAATTGTGAGGCTTAACTTTTGTGTATGGTACTTAAAATGTAGGAAGGCTTTGAGTTTTGCTGAAGTACCAAATTATCACAGCAAGTAACTAAATTTGATTATTTGGTTACTCAATTTTAATTTACCTGTTAAAATCTGTGAATTAGATAGCCTACTGAAAGTGCAACAGGATTGGCTGTAGATTTTGCGAAATGACTGGAATGTGGTATTGTCAGCTCAGTTTATGGATCAACATGGACAGAAAAGATAATTCAGAGGGAGAATGTGAAAATTTTGCTGGTTTTTGCTAATACTGTGTTATATTTAAAAATTTAAACTGTGTTTTCCAAAATGTCAGGAGTGAGATTTTGTAGCTTAGTTTTGTGAAATATGCTTCAAACCTTTGAGCCTTATACTCACTAGGAAGAACTGGACACAGGGATGGACATCTGCAAGCTACGAGTTGACCTCAGATGGCATTTAACTGTTGCTTCAGGAGTTGTTGCAGAATTTGGGCTGCCCGATTTTGTTTTAAATACATAGCGTGTCTTCACCATTATGTGCCACAGTGTGATGATACTATGTTTTGTTTGTGAGTGCTTTCAGGCAAAATGACATTGAAAATATTTAATTCTTTGGTGGGAGCGTTGTACATTGTAGCAGGTAGCAAATTTGTAGTGTAGGGTATGATGCGTTGATAGCCCTTGTATGCATGAACTCCTTGGCTGTAAATGCAGGGAAGAGGAAGACTTTGCCATTATCAGTTATGTTTGGTGATGTTGAAATACTGTAATGAATTGGATCTTAATATGTATAGAATACCTATAAATAAGATAAACAATTTTATGTGTAAATAATGTATTTTAATCCTAAATATAAAATATGTGTTATACTTTGCGAAATCTGATAACTTGTGATAATGAACTTGTAAAGACCAGCTGTTGCCATGGGAAATGTACTTCTTGATCTTTCTGGTTTAAAACTTCATGTCCATGTGGTTATGTCAGAAATAAAAGTAGTAAGTTTAGACTATAGGGTTTCCTTTTAGGAAAGATATTCTGAGCAGCATTTCAACTGATATAATTCTAGATACTGTTTATGAAACTTACCTGGAGACGCACTGTCACAGCTGAGTTGCAGCAGTCTTCAATTAAAAAATACTAACTACTTGGAGTTCCTTCTTAAATTGGGAAAGAACAAACTTTAAAACTGCTTGTAAAGTTGTAAGGGAAAATAGTCTCATGAATCTTAAACTTTTTGGTTTTGCTGCTGATAGATTTCCATTTCAAAGTGTGGTACTGAATGTAATTTACAATGCCCATTGCTGATCGCTGCTGAGGGTTAGCTAGTGCCTGTGTAGTGTTTTCTAAAAGGAAAAAAGAAAGGTACCTTGTACTTTGTGGTGTGTTTTGTAATGTTGTCACTGTGTTAACTGAAGGTGTGGACAAAACTTCAGATAAAACCATTTGGTGTCACAAGGATTTAACCTAGTGTGTTAGGCACTGATTTATCTCTCAGAGCACATACAGGTGTTTTGCTCTCAGCTGTAAGTGATAATAATATATACAGATGTGCAAACAGTGCCAGAAAATACCTGAATTTCCCTGGAATGTTTATTCTAAAGCTAACTCGACTAAGGAAAATAAGGCTCACTTAAGCAATAAGAAAGTAATACACTGGCATCTGGTAATAGAATCCCTTCTTCAAGACTTTCAGGAATAAATCTAAACTAGTCCACTTGCCTTAAATAAAATTGTTGTTTTTCAAGTGTTACATAATTAATAACATTCCTGAAACGTACTGTTCATATTAAGTCGTAAGTTTTATTGTCTTTTTTCTAAATGAAATATCAAACTCTGCTGTCCTACATCCAAACTGAAGTCACTCCGTGAATAGCAAAAGCAGAGTTAGTCTAATCCAGTCTAAGTCTGCTGCTGCAAGAGACAATCATGTTATGTTTCCATTTCTATTCATGCTGTTGCATGAGCATCAATGCAGGCACATGGTAAACTGCACCAGCAACCTGATGCCCCTGAGGGGTAGTCCTCACTGTCATAGTCTATAGACAGATTTTTGGTTGGATCTATTTAATAGAGCCTTGCTACAGTTCGTCATTTGCTTGCTTATATGTGCTAGTGGTAGCACAAGGGAAAGGTGAAGTGAAGAGGAGAATGGGACAGTGTTTTTAATGACAATACAGACACAGGATGATTGAAAGAAGGGAGAAGTTTTATTTCCTGTTCCTCTGGTTCTGGCTGTCTGATCGTGCTTTTTCTCAATCCAGTTCTGGTGCACTGAGCCAGTTTAACTCATTGGCCCAGCAGAGAAACATGTACTTTTTGCCAGATTAATGAGTTCAGCTAGTATGGAAAGAAGTAGCCTGCTATGTGCCAGAGCTGGCATGAGCTAACTGTGGGGGGTGGAGGGCAAGAAAATTCCTTTTTGGTGTTTGGCATTGGTTAGATTGATCTGCTCTCAGTGAGCTTCACTGTTAGGGGCAAGTTTTCTTTTTGAGGACTTACCAATTCATATGTTCTAATAACTTTTAACTTTGAAATTTGAAACAAAGAAGTCTCTGAGAGGCAAGAATTTGATGCTTTTCAGAGGTGTGTGTGCAGTGAAGTGGAAATCAGCTGTTTTATCTAGTTGTGTATTTTGCATCTCTGACAAATTCCTGTAAGTGTATGACTGTTATATAATTTTTATACAGTTTTTTCATCCTTAAACCTCCTTGACTGAAATCAGCTCAGTTACAAAACAGATGTTTTCGAATAATGTGTCACTACTGAGTGCTCCTGCCAGTACTTTCCTCACCCTTTGCTGTGTGAAAGACCCTTACAAGCTGGAACAACTATCTTATTCTGTAAATATTTTTGGCCAAGAAATATATTTTTGGCCAGCTATTGCGTGCTTTTAAGTTTGGAATTCAAACTGTGACCACAAACTACTGATTTTTCTTTCTTTATCTAAATCCTTTGAAGAAATGGTATTTTAAAGTAGTAAATTATGACACCTGTTTGTTAACTCTGTCTACATATCTTTTGTTTAGTGTTGCAGCCAGCATGGGTTTATAAAGGCAGATCTGCTTGACCAGTCTGATCTCCTGTGATAGAGTTACCCACTTGGTGGATGAGGGAAAGGCTCTGGATGTTGGATGTCATCTATCTAGAATTTAGTAAAGCCTTTGACACCATTTCCCATGGCATTCTCCTGGCTTCCCGTGGTGTGAATGGGTGTGATCTTTGCTGAGTAAAAAACTGTGTGGATGGCCAGGCCCAGAGCGTGGTGGTGAATGGGGTTGCATCCAGCTGGTGACCAGACACAAATGGTGATTGCCAGGGCTCAATATTGGGGCCAGTCCTTTTTAGCATCTTCATCAATGACCAGGACAAGGGGATCAATTGCACCCTAAGCCAGTTTGCAGATGACACCAAGTTGGGCAGGAGTGTTGATCAACTGGAGGACAGGAATGTTCTGGACAGGGAGTTGGGAAGGCTGGGTAGATGAGCTGAGGCCAGTTGTATGAGGTTCAGTAAGATGAAGTGCCCAGCCCTGAATTTGGGTCACAGCAACCCTCTGTAATGCTACTGCCTGGGGTAAGGGTGGCTGGAAAGCTGCATGGCGAAAAGGACCTGGTGGTGCTGGACAGCAGCGGCTGAACAGCAGCCAGCAGTGTCCAGGTGGCAAAGAACGCCAGTGGCATCCTGCCCTCTATTAGCAATAGTGTGGCCAGCAGGACCAGGGCAATGATTGTCCCCCTGTACTCAGCACTAGTGAGGCCACATCTGCAACCCTCTGTTCAGATTTGGGCCACTCTCTACAAGGAAGACACTGAGGGGCTAGAGCATGTCCAGAGAAGGGCAGTTGGAGCTGGCACTTGAGAACATGGTTTAATGGTGAACATGATGGTAGTGCTGCAATTAACAGTTGGACTTGAAGATCTTAAAGATGTTTTCAAACTTAATGATTCCATGACCTTATGAGAACATGAGAAGGGCTTTGGACCTTCCAAGGAAGGATTTGAGTCTTCAACACAGAGCTTTGGGCCCTGGAAATGGGCTTTTGGAGATGAGTAGGAGGGTCTGAACCCTGAGGTTGGATTTTCTTCGGTTTTGTGCCCTCAAATGATGCTTCAATACTTTGAGATGAGGCTCTGCTCGCTAGAAATGGGTTTTTGGAGGCTTTGAGCCCATTAGATAAAAGGCTGAATCCTAAATAGGAGGCTTTGGAAGCTAGGGTTTGGGCCTGGAGATCTGCCTTTGTATTCTATAAAGAGTTTGAATTCTACAAATGAGGCTTTGGGCCTTACAAATCAGACTTGGAGCCTTCAAAATAATGCTTGTGGCCCTTCAGATGAGTCTTGGGACCTAAGGAGCAGGGCTTGAAACTCAGTA
Source organism: Vidua macroura (assembly GCF_024509145.1). NCBI lineage: Eukaryota > Metazoa > Chordata > Aves > Passeriformes > Viduidae > Vidua > Vidua macroura. Next base: position 65,782,771 of record NC_071571.1, on the reverse strand, counting down.
ATAAGTGTTCCTGCCCAAACAAGGATGGTTTGGACTCTTGGGTAACAGTTGGACACAATGATCTAAGAGGTCTTTTCCAGCCTTAATAGTTCAGTGATTCCATGATGTCAAGTCAATATGACTTGGAGTAGCTGTTACTGTAGTTACTGTTGCTATGATGTTTGTATACATAGACTTAGATAGACTTAGCAGAGCTGCAGACACTTGAGATGATGCACAGATTTTGAAAAACTCTTGTAAATACCTATTCATAAGCTACTGGGTCTTTCTGGTGGAATTTAATTTTGTTAAGCTTTCCTGCTGAAATTTTTTGGGATGAGTGTATTTGAAGTGATAGCAGTTGATACTGACAGCAGTTCAAACCTCTGAAATCAGTCAGTTAAGGAGTTAAATATGTTCACTGAATAAAACAGACAGCAGTCACACAGTTGGGATTGCCCCTCTGAGTCTTTTGCCCTTCCATGATACTAAGTTTGGTATCTGTGTGGCCTGTACCATATCCCCTGCTCCCAACCTGAGACTGGGAACTAGAACAGTTTTTGTGCAGTAGCATGTTCAGAATAGCTGTACTGAATGAAGGTGTTCTGGAAGAGGCTGGTTCATATTTGTGTCAGGAGAAGATTGGGATCTGAGCAGTTTGCTGGAGAATAAGCCTGCTAGAGTTCTCTGTTGCTGTGTCTTTTGTATTTCATATCTGAAGATCTGTTGGCATCAATGAGATGTGTACTATCCATGTCAGCCTTCTAGAAGGATTAATGATTCCTCTCTGAGGAGATGGGATGGACAGAGTGGAGAGCTGGTGACACAGAAGTGGTAGAGGGGGAGTGTTCTAACGCTGACAGGGTTGGCTTATTTGCATATGCAGAGAGAGGGAAAGAGTGTTTAAATGCATGTGCTGAAGTTGAAGAATAAGGAAACTGCAAGTTAGGGTAAGATTAAAATGCCAGCTTTAAAGACAGTGTAAGGCATGACATTTTTGCTGAATTGTTCTGGCAGGAATAAGCAGTATGCATGTTCAAATGTCAGTGGTACCTTAACTGCCTGATTTGATCAGGAATCCAGCCACAGAGCTTTATTGATTGGCTTTTAGCTCTGATGGGCCGATAAGAGATGATGGAAGGAATTCTGGTGGTTTTTTTGGTGTGTCATCTGTGTGTATTTGAATAGGCATACCTGGGGAATGTGGAATACTTTTAGGGGGAAGGTGTTTTTTTAATGGGATCTGTTTTTGATGATGGCTCATTCATAATGCCTGCATAGTTCTTTCGCAGTGCCTTTAATATATTTTGCTGATAGAAAATGTAGGTGCCTTTACACGTATTTTGCTTTCTCTTGCTTTGTCACTAAGCCAGCATTATTCTGTAGTATAAAACTATGCTCCTTGTCTGTTACTGTGCCTAAGCCAGATGGAACAGGCCATTAGTTCTTGGTGCGGTACAGCTGTGCTGAGTTCCAGCTCATGGGTAGGTTTGGGATGTTACCCTGTGTTACCCAGCTTGGAATGCTGATTATGTGGAGAATGGCAAGGCTGCCATTGGCACAAAAGGGTCAAACCAGTCTGGTGTCAGATCTGGATGCTAAAACGTCATCTTAGTTAATTACTAGTCTAGCTACATTCTCCAGTTTCTCATTAGGATTACTAATGATTGGGTGTTTACTCTTCTGGATGCCTATGACTTCTTCCATCTTGAGTCTCAGGTAGCTTTCAGTCCTGGGAGGATTTCCTCAGCAAGAGAATCGTACTGGCTCCTGTTTTATGGCCAGTAATGTCTTACCCTCTAATGGAGATATCCTCTAGCAGTATTGAATATAGTAATGCCTAGCTTTTTGGAAAGGGCAATTGCCTTGGATGCAGTTTGTGTCCTGTCATTTGCTTATTTTGGCAAATTTTGATTCCTCTGAGTTCCTGATATGCTTTTATTCATAGCGCCAAAATATTTACTCCCCAAAGGGGAATAGTGAAAGGTGACAAGTAAAGGTGAAAATGAGGGGCTGGGAACAGAGTACAGACTGCCTCTTTGCTGATGCCAGGCACTGAACTGCTTGTGAGCTATGGTGTTGCACAGTTTTTGATGTTGGAAAGCTGAGGCTTAGTATTTATGTAGAATAGCAGCAACACCCTAAGCATGGCATATTAGTGTGCATTTTAGTGTGGTAATTGTGATAGATGTGTTTATCATGTGATAATTCTAGTTCAAGCTGTCCCAGGTTAGTAGTTATTCTGTCTTTGTGCAAGTAAAAGATTTAATTACAGATCATTAAGAAAAATGTCAAATTGTAAATTAAGATGACTTTCTTTCTGTGAAAAGATTTTTGTTTTCTACCTTCTTTTTCTTCTCTTTGCCAGACCCCCTCCTAACTCCAGATTCAAGGGTGTCCTGTAAGTTGGTGTTTGTGTTACCGTGTAAGAAAATGACAGATATGGGATTTTTCTTCCATGTGTGCTGAATTTTTAAAGGTTGAATACAGCAGGGTTCTTGTTTCAGAGTTGTTTACTAGACCAACTACTACATGTTCAAAGAATATTCTCAATTCTCTACACATGAATTTTTAGAAAATTTTGTTGCCTAAACCCAGAAAAATAACAAAGTACCTTGATGTATGTGTTAGCAACTGGCATTGAAGTTCAATAAAAGTCTTTTTTACGCTCTTGTTGCTTTTCAGTTTCCAAAGTGTTGAAATAGTGGAGGTAGCTTCGGCGCTTTCTTCAACTTGTGGAGGTTAGCAGCTGGTTCTGTGGCTGCAGCCAGTGTTAGAGGGGGAGCTCCATGTTGCAAGCATTCTGCTGCACAGGGTTGAGATTTGACAAGAAGGCATGTTATGATGGGGAACAAGTGACTGCCTAAAAATGTTAAATAAATACTTCTTACTAGAATGTAAGCATTACAAATAATTGCTAAATGTCAAAATGGAAATAGCTTTTATGTATTCAGTAACTGCCAAATATTAAGGTTTGTAGATACAAAATTTTAACATACCATTAAGTGAAATTTTATCAAATTGAATCTATTCAAGAGTCCTGTAGTGAGGAGTCTGTTGTTCAACTGTAGCTGTTTCTTCCGAGATTCTTTCAGAATCCCTTCACTATTCAGAGCATAATAGTGGGGTTTTTGGTGCACATTGTTCCTGCAGTTCAGCATTAGAAAAAGAAATATTTAAGTTCACTGATTTTAGTAACTATTACTGCTCATCACTATTGCTGTAGATAATTGCTGGGCTTCTGGGTTTGATGATTTTTCAAGTGAAGGTGTTAGAAGGAAAAGTCCTCAAAACAAAGTGCATACATCAGGAGTTATTTAGAAATTTAATTTCTTGATGACCTTGTGACTTGACAAGCTTTTGGTGAGCTTCAGCTGTAGTTTCAGAATGTGGAAGTTTTGCCAAGGTCAGTGGGAAGTGCAGAAACTGATGGGTTAGTAGTAAATCAGTGTTAATTGTATTTTTGTTATGCATGTTCCAGAAGTATTGGAATTCTTTATGAAGGATCCACCACCCTCTTATCTTACTCATCTGAATATTGCTATCTAATGTCTGTCTTGGAGGTCTGTGCAAGGTTGCATCCCAGAGTATGCTGCTGACTGTGTTCATATATTTTTCTTTCAAGCTGGGACTCCTTAGCAGAGTGACCGAATCAGTGAAAAACATTGTACCAGGATGGTTGCAGAAGTATTTCAATAAAAGGGAAGATAAATGTGTAGATATGAATGAATCTGCAAGCGAGGAAGAGAATCCAGTAAACTATCACCATGATTATGCAAATGAAGATGCCATGGTAATTGATGGGAGAGTCACGCCTGAATCAGCAAGAATTAATTTGGAAGGTATGTGAAATATCATTTAGTATTCTGACCATCTGTATTTATTCACAGATTTCTAGTTTTGAATCTATATTTCTAGGGGAGACTGGAAGGAGCGTGTGGACAGAAAAAAAGCAAACAGCAAAAAACCCTGCAACACCCAAACCAAAATGACCAACCTGCCAAAAACCCCAACACAAAATAACCCCACACATAGGAAAATCAAAGGAAAAATCCTCAGTAACTCAGTTTTTAGAACTGCCTTAGCTTCAAAGTTTAAACATACTGGAAGTTCACTTAGAGCCCTTGGAAGTCATGAGTTAACTTCAGGTACTCAAGTAGCCAAGTGCAAAATACTGCTAGCATTCATTTGCAAGTGTGTGGGTTACATGTTCTTTTTAAAGGGTCTGGGATGAAAGTTTATCTAATTGCTTAAGGTAGTAGAAACATTAATTTGTTTTGTTGTCCTCAAAACAAAAGACCAGATCCTAGAATGCCAGAGGAAAATTCCTTCACGTGTCCTGATTTTTTTTTTTTTTTCTTTTCCTTTGGGCTTCTTCAGTCAATTTATTAAATTTCCATGTTAGTTTAGTGGCGATCTGGGGAACTTTGTTTATGACATTATTATTTTTGAAATATTTTGTAACATTGTGTGGCATTGCTAGCTTGGGGTCTTTGAAAATTATTTGGATCCTAGGCAAAGAAGTTTACAACTCTTTTATCATATTAAAATTAATCTGTGCTTTATACCTATGCCTCTCACTGTTTCTGTAGTACTCTGAATTTGCATATGCTCTCATTTGAGTTTCTCTTAAATTAGCAGTTTTGGGAGCTCAGGTTTTAATTAGGTGAGAAATATTGTGTGAGCATATGTACTTAACCATCTGTTGGATAGTCAGCTGCTTCTGTTGTTGGCAGAATGAAAAGTAATGAGGAAATACCTTTCTCACCAATGTTATCTAATTGTAAATAAGGAGCTTTATGGCTCTCTGTGTAGCTGTAGCTTGAGCATAAGTTTGTATAAAGGAATAGAGAAGGTTTTCATGAATGAGTAACATGTGTTGGCTTTCCTGAAGAATAGTGTGAAAGGACCTTTCAGTGAGAACAGCTGCACAGCAAACTTTCTAGCTCCAAGAAATCAGGAGCAGATGGGACCCGCTAGAACTTTCAGTAGCTTGGTTTGTAGTTAATCTTTCTAGCAATAATTAATAATTTTTTTGTTGTTGTTGTTACTGTGTTCCTTTGCTTGGCCAGCCTTTGGTCTGATAACACTTTCTTTCATCTCAAACAAGACAGTCCTAAAAATATACCAGTGCTTTGGAGAATTAATTACTAGCAGTGCAATGCTTATGAAGATTGAAGTAGCTAGCTTAAGCTTCAGTGCAAATGTCAGGATGATAGTGTCTCAAAATTATGTTCATACCAGAAATCGTGGGAGGGACTGTAGACATACAGATATCAGGCAAGATGACCATTAATTGCTATTGTGTTCATGTGGCAAGTTGGAGCTGTGAGAGACCACCTCTTGCAGGACGCTGGCAGTGCTTACAGACCCTTTTCATGAGGAAAAAATGCCTGTCTTACAACTGAGGCCACATTGCTTACTTGTCCTTTATGCCAAAATCTCAAAAACTAATGGATAGGAGATAATTTGCCTGTAGCATGACCTGATATGGTAGAATTTGGAAGGGAGGATGATGACACCAGAACAAATAAACCCCCAAAAATCTTTGCAAATACATATTTTTATGTTACATATTCAGACTAACACCACCTTTTTTACTAGATGGTAAAAACTGAAGAGTTGTCCATAACTTTTCATGTAATCTCAAATTCTGGAAAGCGTATTGTAAGCATTATCTGGAGGAGAAGGAATTTATAGGTGTTTGATTTAGTGAAAGACAGTTTAAGTGCTTGAGTGCAGGGTCAGATTTTGATGAAATTCAGAAAAATCCCATCCTTAAGTACTTCTTAATATGACATTAATGCTCAGTATTGCAAGCAGTGTTGCTGTTGTAATCAGACAGATGAAACCCTATCTGGGTGCGGAAGTTAAATTCAGCTTCTCTATTTTTGTGCATGGAACTTGGCAATAAGCAAGGCTGTTGACAGAAAACAGTTTTGGCTTCTGTGAGCTTGTCTGTAGGGAAGCTGATTGTCTCACTGTTCTTGTTTAGAACCATCCACGAGCAGGTCTGCACTGAACTTCTCAGATGTGTTAACAAGGCCCTCCCTTCACCGGAGCCATTTGAACTGCACCGTGCTGGATTCCACAGTCCCACACTGTCAGCCCTCCACATCTTCCACACTTGGCATTGGCAGTCCTGGGCTGTCCCTCGTAAAGGAAATAAAAGATTCTACCTCTCAGCATGATGACGATAACATCTCAACAACCAGTGGCTTCTCCTCTAGAGCATCTGATAAAGGTCACTTTTATATTCTCTATTGGATTTGTTTGATAACATGAAGTACTTTGTATTCTTTAATATTCCACATTGCCTTACTAAATAAAGTAGGAGAATATCAGCTCTAGATGTTAGAATTAAATTTAATTTTTAGTATTTTAGAAGTATATAATCCTGTCACCTTGTAAATATAACTACGCTTGGAATTTATGAGTCCGTTATATTCTAAACAGTCAGTGCTGATAAATACAATTTTAGTTTGATTATCTGTAAATCTTGAATGGGAATAATAGGAGATGAAGGTGGCTTTCTGTAGCTTGATAGCTAGATAGGTTACCTAGAAGGAGGAGTGACTCAGAATATCTCAGAGCTGGCTAAGTATTAGTAAATATGGTTGAAAAATAAAAACACAAGATACTTTTTTTTTTTTTTTTTTTTTTTTTTTTTTTTTTTTTTTACTGGAGTCAGTAAAGCAACTATTCTGATTGAACAAGTTTGGGCTGCTTTTTTTTTTGCTGTTCTTGGTAGATGGCATAATTTGTCAATACTTCCTTGATTTTTGCTAAATTCAGTAAAGAATGTACACCATTTTTAAGTAAAAAAAAAAACCCAAGACATTGTATGTATGTAGAATGTGACCTAGTTGTCTCACTGAGAAAGGGCAAAACAGCAAGTTTGGAAATTTTTCCAGTTGCTCATATAAATGGGGATGGAAGTGTGCTCAGCCAGTTCTCTGGAGACCATAGTTTGACAATTCAGAGTAGATGTTGCCAGGGCGTAGCAATATAACCTGAGTTTGCTGGAACTTTCTGGTACGTCTCCATAAGACATACAGAAAATAGGTGGTTAACTCTCTTAATTCAGCCTTTGGGTAATTTTTCAGGTTTAAGACATGGTCCGTTCTGTGCTATGCTGGTTTCCATCCGTCTACCAACACAGGAAAAACTCTGTGCCATTAGAGATGCACCAGTGTTTATGCAGTTCCTTTACTTTATCATGAAAGAAGAAAAAATAAAATTGTGTTGTATTGGAAATGTGCTATTAACTTGTGAATGCTTTTGAAAGATTACTGAAAGGTCATGTATTTGTAGTTCTGTGAACAGATTTTAGGTTCAGAGTTGGTACTTGGGTTTCATACCATATGTGAAATTAATCTGTTTGAAGAGCTCAGAAGGTTAGAGTGCTGGAGAAATCAGTGTTAAGGGCCCTTTTCATTTTGTGAGATGTTTTTGTAGAGAGCTCTGGGGTTTGTGTGATGTTTAATACTAAATTTCTCTATGTACACAAGGCATTTACATATGCCGTTTGTCATTTTGGCAGATATCACAGTTTCAAAAAATACTTCAGCACCACTGCTCTGGTCCCCAGAGGCTGAAAGATCTCATGCCCTCTCACAGCATCCTGCATCTAGCTCTAAAAAACCTGCATTCAATTTGTCTGCTTTTGGATCTCCCTCTCCTGTAAGTACTGCACAGTATTAATTTCAGTCAAGTTGAATGTGTAGCCATTTTACTAACCACTTACCATAATACCTTTCTGTAGTCACTTGGAAACACTTCTGTCTTTAAGACAAGACAGCTTGGGGATTCTCCATTTTACCCAGGAAAGACCTCTTATGGTGGTGCAGCTGCAGCAGCGAGACAGACAAAAGTCCAGATTTCTGCTTACCAGGTATGAGAACAGTAATGCAGTGTGAGGGAAAACATAACTGAAATACAGAACGGGGAGCTCGGCCAAAAAAGCTGTGAGCTGGGAACTTAACTTGAAAAATGTGGCAACAGTTCCTATCTTGCCCACTCAGCCTACAATTTTTGTTTCAATTCTTGTGTAACACGTTATGTAGAAATGCTTATCATAAAGCATGAGAATGACAGCAGCATCTTAGTTGTTGGGCAGTTTCTTGTATTAGGGGTTTCTCTGTTATGTCTTCTAGAAATTTCCATTTTCTGCCATGGTCTGCCTCTGACTGTATTATGGTAAAATAACATTGTAAATAATTACAATGATGGCATAACTTTGAAAACTTTGTTAATGGCAGCAAAAGTTACCTCACTAATACTTGCCTGTAGATCTTACACAAGCACTCAAACTATGAACATATTGTGCATTTTTAATATAGGAGTATACAAAAGGCAAATTTGCTCATCCTTTGCACTTCTGTTACTTGGAGGGAGGCATGCAGTCCTACATGCTACATATCACGCTAAACAAAAAGATGCTCTCTATTTTACTGTCATTCAGATGGCTCTTGAGAAGAGCTACTTGTCCCCAGGTGTTCCTTGTGGTCTAAAATGGACCAGCAAATTAAAAATCCTGACTGCTCTCAGTAGCTAGATTTGAATCTAAAAGCAAGTCAGTAAAATCAGATTTGGTTCTAATTTGTTTAAATGAGAATGCCCTTTGTTAAAAAAACTAAAAAGTCAAAAGGAACTTTAAGGAACTGAAAATAAGTTTGCTGGACCTATTTTGGCAGTCTGTTTCTACCATGGAACAAGGGGACTCAATTTCCTGATTCAGGGAAATCTTGAACCTTGTGGATTTTCCTAACTTGGTGTTGAATCAAACTTGAGAACATTTAAAATTTCTGTAACCTAGAAGTCCTCTTTGGTCAGCTGTTTTTATTCTTTACAAAAATTCTGGCTTATGTTGAAGAGAGGAAGCAAATATTAGGCTTTTAAAGGAGAGACAAGCTTGTTTGTTGCTGCGTATAGCGAGTCTCACTTGTGTGTTCTGTGTGTTGTGTGATCTCCTTCCTGTCTTCACGTAGTCATGTGGGAAGCATGATGTGGTTACAATAAGAGGTGTAGCATAGTTTTTTTTTTTTTTTTAATGGTCACACTGAGGTTTTTTTAAGTTATGTTCAGTCATGTGGTACAACATTGACTTTTTCAGTGTATTGTTTTAGATCTGTTACAGTTCAAATCAGATCTTTATCTTTCTAAACAGAAAAAAGATCTGCAGTCAGCTGCAGTCTTGGGGGAAGGGAGGAAATGAGAGAAGTAGAACTAGGAATTCATGATGATGATTGTATACTCTGACTTAAGATGCCATGCTTATGCCATCTTGAAACTCCAAGATCTGTTTTGTTACTGAAAGTACTTTCCGCAGCTCAAACCTTTGCTTCATTTCTGTTTTCCTAATCACTGCTTCAGAGACCCTAATAGCCTAACATCTTCGTTTTGTGACCTTTTACATTTAGGGATTTCTTTTGTTGCTTTATCCTTCTTTATCCTATGTGCAAGATATGCAAGGCCCCAGTTAAACTTCTGTAAAGTCAGTGGAGTATGTTTTTCTTCTTCATGCCTTGAATGCTCAGTGAGTACATTTTTCTCTGTCATTTTGAGGATATTGGTTGTACCACCAGTGTAGCCGTAGGGCATGAAATACACACGTATGTAACTCAGAATCCACCATCGTAACATCAGCAATGCTAATATTTCAGCCACCGATAAAAAGACAAATGAAAGCTAAACAACCAAACGTGCAATCCTATGGTGTGACAAGTTCCACAGCACGGCGCATCTTGCAGACATTGGAGAAGATGTCAAGCCCCTTGGCAGTAAGTGGTGCTCCTTTTAATATTTTATTCCATGTGTTTGAAAAACGTAGTGAATGTGCCAGTATAGGATGAAGATGTTACTTAATGTCATGTCTGTTTTAATTTATTGCACCTGTTTTTTCAACAGGATGCTAAAAGGATTCCATCTTCTGTTTCTAGTCCGCTGTCTTCTGTAAGTTGATCACAAACCCCCTGTTTTTTGTTGGATGGAACCCTCTCGTTGGGAAAAAACCGTCCTCTAATTTTGGCCTTTTTTTCCCCTGTTAGCCTGTGGACAGGAGTGTGCTGAATGTGACTAGCTTCCAATCCAGACAAAACCAGGTAAGAGCCAGTAAAATATTAAGCTGTGATAGGTAACTTTCTCTGCTTTACAGTTCTTAAAAGAAATGTCACAAACCTCAATGACAGCATGCACATAAATTCAGTGTGAGTTATAGCTGCTGGGCTGTGTGGAAATTGCTAAAAATGTCTTTTCAATCCACACTAGATGAAGGACTGTGAAGATTACTCAGGTGGAGAATTATTATCTTTTTGTGGTGGTATGCTGATACATCAAGAACAATGTCTCTAGAACACACAAAGTGGTTTTATCGTGGCCTGCAACTTAGGGTTAAGTTGCATGATAACATTCTTGTTTCAGGAAAGCTTTCTCTTGCAGAAATAACAAGAAATAGAAAAATATTGATTGATTGTTCAGATCTTGTGCAGATTTCCATATTTATTTTAAACAAAAAATATATGCTTCCATTTTTTATTACTACTCAAGGCAAGAAGAAAATTGGACAATTGTTAAATTTTGTAACTTCTGTAAATTTATGCTCCTAAATTCCTATTTGTAAGTAGCAGTGAATTGTTTCTGTGGTAAATCATATTTCCTTGGTTTTGTTTAAAAAATGTTGGACTATTGCATTTATTAAATTGTGAAACCACAAAAGGTCACTTTTAGCTCCAGCAACCAAAGGAACAAAACTGTTTTTTCTTCAATGCAAACTTTTAATCTGCTGCTGTAATGAGGGAGTGGACGGAATGTTTTTAAAAGCTTGTATGCTATTGGCTTGGTTAGAAGTATAATTAATTCTGCAGCCACTTAGGAGTTTATAAACATCTCAGATTTTCTGTACTGTCTTTGGCCATATGATGAATTACAAGAATGTTGAAATGTAGAGCATGTAAGTGTTTTACCACCTCTTAAATATTATCCCAGTAGTTGAAAATAATGTTGATATGGATTCTGCATTAAGATGCAGAACCACACCTGTGATGAGGCATTTAAAAAGATCTACCAGATTTGCAGCATAGACCCTGACATTGGTCAGAAAGTGAACGTTGCATACAGCTGTCACTGGGTAAAAATAGAGAAACTGTCTACTCATAATGCTAGAATTCATAAAATTTGGCAGGGAGAAAGGGTAGCCCTTGGTGAAAAGAGAGGATAGGATTGTATGTGCCCAGAAGAGGGTTGTGTGTTTTCCTGGTGAAGCGAATAAATGGTTGACAGGACACTTGGATACTCAGGCAAAAATTTTACAAGTCTTTTTTTGGTGGTATTTTTCTTATTTTGAGGATCTACACCAGACAGAATAACCCTTAGTGTATTGAACATGTAACTGAGTTACTTTTTTTGTTGTTGTACATACCTGTTTCACTGGTTTGATACCCTTTTACAATAATGTCATCTGCCTGGCATGTGGAGATAAGGTGGCAGATGTAGTTTCCTGGATTTTTGTGTGGCTTTTGATGCTGTCTCTCTTGCATCCTTCTGGGCAAGTTGTCCAGCTCTAGGATGAGCAGGTTGAACAGCAGGATGTAAAAGGTTGCAGTGAATTTGGCTACATCTGGCTGGTGACCAGTCACCAGCAATGTTCCTCAGGATCAGTTCTAGGGCCAGTGCTGTTCCAAATACCTCTCAGTGACCTGGAGACATGAATTGAATGCCCCATTAGCAGGTTTGCTGATGGTATGAAACAGGGAAGTGCTGCTGACTCTCTTGAGGGACAAGAGTCCTTGCAAAGGGATCTAGATAGATTGAAGCATTGGGCAGTCATCAGTGGGATGAAATTTAACAAATCCAAATGTCAGATCCTCATCATTTAAATTGTGGGACTGAGTGCACCCTCAGCAAGTTTGCAGGTGACACCAAATTGAGCGGTGCAATTGACACATCTGAGGGATGCCATCCCGAAGGACAAGGACATGCTCTAGAAGAAGTGGGCCCATGTGAAGGTCTTGCAGTTCTGCACCTGGGTTGGGGCACAGCCATCTGTTGATACTAATTTAAATAGTAGGTATATCCTAAGTCTCATTCTTCTCATCACCAGATGATTTGACATATCATGGGGCCTTTTGGGGTCTTCCTTCTTTCTCTATTTAGTTAAGCCAGTTTTGCAGAATGTACAGTGCTTTCTGTTTAATAATTTGCCTTTGTCTGTAAAAAAGCTTTGACAAGAAAAGTCAGACCACTACTTTTAAGAGCATCAAATTCAAATCTAAAGCATTGGAACATGCATTAATGAGACTTCTTTAAAAATATTTCACAATCTGTTTTTTTAAAGTGTAACTTCAAAGGAAGAAAACATAGGAAAAAAGAAACCCAGAACCTGGTTTAGCTCTGCTTAACAGTTTCAGTATTAATTAATGGATTAAGTCAGTAAAAAAAAGTTACATAGAGGGCAGAGGAGTGGAAAGGATGGGAGCATATTATTGTAACATGAGTTATTTTGCTTATAGGAATATAGTTTATTTTGTCTGTGAAGTAACTGCCAAAGTGTGCCACAGGATTCAGTCAGACTTTTACTATTCCTGTAGCTTTTTGGATTTTATAACTGATTTTCTGTTGATTTCCTTCTGCAAGCTAAATATTTTCAACACTTACCACATAGTTTTCACTGGGTGCTGAGACTGGTGGGAGGTTTCTAGTTCTGTAACTTTTATCATCAGTCAATGCTGTGGTAAGTTGGGTGGGTGCAAGGATGAATTGATTGCTGCTTCCCTTTCCAAGGTGGATTCACAACATCCTCCTGTCCAGAAACTTGTGACACCAAAGCCAATCTCCCTGACAGGGAGTCGGATCACGTATTTTAAACCATCCCTGAAATCAGCTACTAATTCCAGAAAAATTCACCAAAGGGTGGATACGGATCATCAAGTAAGCAAATTTTCATGTCCTAATTTGCCTGCTTCTTGCAAAATTGGAATATGTCTAACCAGCCTACTAAGGTGCCCTTTTTTGCAAGAGAACCAATAGTATACTTGAGGTAAGCATTAAGAAAAGACAGTGGGAACTGTTATGAAAGAGATACTGAGAGGTTTTATGGTTATAATTGTATCATTGGCATACTAAATGGCTGATGCTTATTTTCAGAATGTGGTGGTGTGCTTTTGGGCCAGGGTTTTCGCAGTGAAAGAATATTAAAATACAGAAACACAAATTTCCTTTACATATGCTGCGGTTGAGAAGGCTGATGGAATGTGCTGATGTTGTGTATAAAATGTTTTGGGTGAACTGCGGGCTCCAAGTGGGAGTTCTAGCAATTACCAGTTCAGATCACTTTTTAAATTACCCATTCTGATCTCTTTGGTGTTGATGGAGTCCCTGATAAACTTTCCTTAAAACAATACTGGTATCTCTTTCAGAAAAAAATGACCCATGGTTCCAGTATCATTCTGAATGTAAAAATGACCAGGTATTAAATATATGGGCTGGAGATCAAATGGAAAGTTTAAGCAGATGAGATATATTTAGTGATATAAATAAAATAAACAAAACAGCACAAAAATGTGTGTTTGGTTGTCTTCTCTTTGTGTTTTGTTTATAAATATATTCAGCTAAATCTTGAAATAAATAAAACTTATTTTGCAGGACATGATGGAGGAGAGTTTTCCTGCAGAAAAGCTTGTAAAATCATCTGAAAGGTATGACAAATCTATTAATTTAAAACACTTGAAAGAAGAAGGCCCCCCTCCTTTGTCAGTGCAATTTGCACACTTGCCTTCTTTTGGAGGAGCAGGAACAGTTCTCAGTAAAAGGGAATAGAAAAAGTGAAAAAATTTTATTATGAGAGAGTTTAAATACTTGTGCAACTTGGTGTTCGTTAGGGTAGCAGATGTTAGTTTCAGGTAATTAAATAATTACTTGGAATTTGAAGGCTTTGTTGCACAGCAATTTCTTTCTGAAAAATTCTTTACAATTTGAAATATCTTACGGTTCAGGAGTATATTGAATTTTTAGGGTTTTTTGTGTGTTTTTTTTTTGTTTGTTGGTTTGTTTTTTTGTTTTGTTTTTTTGTTTTGTTTTTTTTTTATTATTTTATTTTATTTATTTATTTATACAAAAAGCTAGAGGAAGATTGTTTTCTAATGTTCCTTACATGGCAAAGGCACTTGTCTGCTCTGTGAGTTTGCATGAAAAACAGAAGCCCTTTAGAGTCATCTGAAGACAAATACCAGCTTGTCTCTGAAAAAAAAAAAAACAAAACGAGGGAGTTAATAATTGTATTTTTTTCTTGAGGAGATTGTCTTGCATTATGCTGTTTGCTTGGCATAGAATGACTTGAGATAATATTGATGACTCTCCCTTCTGTGGAACTAATCTTTTGGATGAATTAAGGCACTGTGTGCTCAGAATATATCCTTTTTTTGAGGATTCAAGCCTTTCAAAGAACAGTATTAGGGAATCTGCTAATGTTTTGTCTCTGTGTTCATCTTCTAAGCAATTCTTACATTGCCTTGGGCATTCTTTGGCTTGCAAAAAACCCCAAAGACCCTTTGTTTTACAGTCTAATAGATTGACTTTACAGGAACCATCTTTAGTTTTGGCAGAGGTGCTAACAGATGTTAGGTTTTAATTCTGGGTATTCAAGCTGTTCTAAGTTTTCTTTGGTACAATTACTTTCTCCATGTAGAAGGGAGATCCAGGAAACTGATACTGCTTTTCATTTGTTTCACAAATTTTACTGCTGTGTTTCTACTTTTGACTTAGAACTAGATGGTCCTTTTATTTTAACTCTTTTATAAAGCCAGTCTCTATTGATTGTCATATTATGGAGTATACACAGTAATAAGGGCCAGAGTCTCTTCATGCAACTAATCTGCAATACTTTGGTACATCTCTGTTCAGCCTAACAAAGGCTGTTCAGTTTTTAAGCCAGTGTCAGAATTGTAGATTGGACTGACTTGCTTGAAGACAGAACTGTTTTTGCCCCTTAGAAGCTGACAGGTGTTAAAAGAAAAGAGGAATATGGGCAATCATAGACATGCTATAATTGTCTGAATAAAGATTTATTTTGACATGAGATTTTATTTCATAATTCAAATTGATTGTCACTTTGGACTGGGGAAAAGTTTGAGCATATGGCCTTAAGGATCTGGTTTCCTCTCAGTGGTTACAGTGCTGAGCAGATGTTTGCAACTATCTGAGAGGTTTAGACCAATTCTTTTCCTCAGTCCTCTAGACTCTTAACCTGATATCTTCCAGCATCATCCAATGTACTTTTGTAATGACTGACTGATTGGCTGCAGGATAAGCTTGATATTGTAATTTTTTTTCAGGGATACCTCATCATAATGCCCTGCTGCTTTTTATTGTTATTATTCCTTAGTTCACTTCTGGTTTGGGATGTGGCATGGGTTTGATTTGGTTTGTTGTTGTTGGGTGGGGTGGGGGATTTGTCTGTGTGTGTGGGGAGGTGTGCATTTGTTTGTTTTGAGGTTTTTCTTATGTCTTTTGTTTTTTCTTTTGTCTTTTGTTTTTCTCTCCTCTTCCCATTTGGATTAGGGAATCTTTCTGGTTTAGATCTAGGCTTTTGTAATGAACAGAGAAATGCCTTTGTATGCCTTACAAAAGGGATCTGTATTCATGTCTAAATAGACTGCTGGAATGTTGGCACACCCAAACACCTCTGCTGCTTCTGCTGATGGCCTCAGGAAAGCCAGAGCTGCTTATGAAGCTTCTGTCATATTTTCTTGCCACACAGGTTTAAGCCTCTCAATTCACTAAGAGCTGTTGGCAGCATTTCCTGTGCGCACACACACACACACACACACACACACACACACACACGCCCCCTGCTTGTATATTTTTAGTTATTCTTTTATGTCCCTTCAGAGATACATGCTCATCACAGAATCAGAGAACTGGCAGTCAAAGTTTCCACTGTCTGGACTATTAAAAGCAAACATTAGAAAATAACAGTCTAAATCAGTTCTTCTATTTCAGGTCTTCTGGCTTAGTCATCATTCATTTATGGATGTTGTGACTGTTTTTTATGTATGTTATTCTCACTGCTGCTCTTATTCATCTTTTGCTGTTTAGAACACTAGCTGTTTACCAGCATTTAGGAACTTGTGAGATAGTTTTTTCTGATTCTAATTAGCGTGTGACAGTTCCAGGATTAATAGTGGCTATAATAGCTTGAAGCTTTTTTTTTCCCTTTGTTTTTAATCCCCTTCCTCAACCTATATATTTCTATTCTGTGCCAGTAATTTGAGCTACCCCAAACTCGATACTCCTGCATCCAATGGTCTGTCTTCAGGAGGAAGGATGGATAGTGCCTGTGGCAAGATGAGAAGGGAAAGGGAGCGATACTGTGCATCAAGACCTGCACAAAAACAACAACTGGTAAGGGTCTCTCAGGTTAATTGATCTTACTGTGATTACAGAAATAAGTAGCTTCATTGCCTCATCGTAATTTACAGTAATGCTATTTCAGTTTTGTGGGCGTTTTGCTGTGGGTTTCAGAGCAGGCTCCAGTTTAGTATAAGTGCCTCAACTTTGGTTTTATATTTTTAAAATCTTCCATTGTATTATCTTGAACATTCTTCATACTTTACAGTTTCTTATTAGTTGCTGAATTAATAAATTTGGTAGAGGCTTGTAGAGATTTTAGAAAGGATTGAAATGCCAAGTATTAAAAGGGTTTTTTATTTTGCTATTTTATATGTAAGTCATGTAGAAAGGTATGGGCCAAGAACCTGAAGCAGAAGACAGTTGTTTTGCATGTTTGCTAATGATCATACACAATTTTTGGCACATACTCAAACTCATTGTGAAGCGTTTTTTTTTCTTGTTTTAATGGGAAAACTCCATTTATTGCAATGATAGTCATTATTATTCCAAGGATTATTTTCCTGCCTGAGTGTTACATAAGCTGCCTACTACTGGATCTTAAGTCTAAAGAGGTTAACTTGGTCTTCTGGCTGATGAAAAATAAAGAAGTAGGAAATACTGGAGAATGTAACAGAAATGGTCTCAATATCAAGGTGTGATAGACTCTTCAGATCAGATCTCCGAAGTATGTAATCTGTGGGGTACATTAAAGGTCTGTAGTAGCAATGTGCATCTCTGCTTCTGTGCATGTCTACTTCTGAGTAGACATTGGTACTACTGTCCAGATCCTGAAGAGATTGGCTATTCCCATTTAAACTCTAACCAATCTAATCTTGGCAATCAAAGGGTTTAAAAGACAAGGGTAAGAGCAGAAGTTTTTAAGGTACACTGATTTCTGAATTTTAAATTTACATCCTGATACATGATACTGACAAGATTTACCAGAGTATGATCCTGTATATTGCTCATCAGGATTTCATTTTTGACTTTCTGTGCTTTGGTTTGGTTTGGGGGTTTTGGTACTTAAAGGAACACACATCCTTCTTAAAATACTATGTTTTTCCCAGTTCAACCAGTTCAAGTGACTTCAGACACTTAGTCAGCTGTCCTACCTAATTTTGCAAGAGGAGCACTTTCTTACTTGCCATGACGTTGTGCTCTTAATTAAAGAAATAAGGGAATAATAGAATCCTAGAATGGTTATGTCTTTCTAGATCTTGATTAACTAAGGGACAAAACCAAAAATAAATCTTATCTGCGCCCCTCTCTCTTCTGCTCAGGTAACAATTTTGAGTTTACTTTCAGTACGCTTACTGGACAGGTAATGTATGTAGTATCGCATAGAAACTGGCCTGCCATTAAAAAAAAAAAGTGGCAGACTTATGTAGGAGATTAGGATTCCTTTTGAAAACCTGCTTTGTCTATAGATTACATTTAACTTTGTTAAGAAACTAATGGGAGGACAGGGTAGGCTGGTAGTAGGTCTTGTGAAAAAGAAAAACTAAAATGTACTGTCGCCTTTTTTGTCCCCACCTGGCTTCCGTTCTTCCCAGGTGCTGACCAGCGGTTTGCTGGGGGGGGGGGGGTTGCTAGGCAACACACGCTGCTGCTCCTGGGTCTCTGCCGAGAATCCAGGTAGCAGTTGGGTCGTGCAATACAGGATGCACTGTTCTAAGAACGCTACTAGGACCGAGACAAAGAGACCAGAGAGGACACCTGTGTGCAGTTCAAAGAAAGTTGTATTGCTCGAACGCCACAGGGACAAGTGACCCTGGGTGGGGGTTGGGTTACAGCTTTTATAGAGAGTATATAGGTGATAAGGTAAAACCAATAAAGACAGTGTCCAGTCTGAATACATCACAGGTCAAGTCCAATGGGAATAGCTTCAGGGGGAGGGATGAATATACAGAAAAATACAGAAATGAAACTCCAACTTCAGATTCACAAAGCTTTTTGACCTTTTGTGTAGCTGTGTGTTACCACAATGTACAACGTTTTAAAGAAAGAGAAAGATTAAAATCTAAAACTTTTCTAAAGAAAGTGGAAGATTTTGCAGCTTCTTTAAAGAAAAAATTAAACTAACAAAAATTAAAATTTGTACCTAGGACATGGAGCAAGAAGCGCTACCTGAAGTACCCCTTCCCATCAGTACTGCATCGCTGCCGAAGTTCAACTTCAGTTTCCCTACCAGTAGTGCTGTCTCCTCATCACCCAGCATTGTTTCAAAAGCAGTAATGAACAAGGTAAATCTTTGCTGTATACTGTGAATACTTTTTCAGGGTGAGTATACATCCTCCTTGCTGAATGTTAACTTTTTCTGTGGTGCTCATGAAACTAACCAACCTGAGTTTATAACGTGTTGAATTAAGCAGGGTTTTATTCAGATTGGGGGATGGGGAGGATGACATATTTTGATATGGCTTCTTCTATCTATACACTCTTATACGCTCACTTGCAAGCTTTCTCTTTTCTGATCCAGTCTTAGCTGTGGATCAGAAATATCAATCATCAGATTTCCCAACTTCACTGCAGAATATCTGTTGGATAGTGAATTCAGGTAGCTGCTGTTGTTTCATTTGGATGTTTTTCTCTTAGATACAAACTTTAATTCTTTTGAAAATACAGGTACAACCAGCAAGTAATGTTGGCAGTCCTACGTTTGTATTTTCATCTCCAATTGTGAAATCTACTGAGGTGGAAGTGCTACCTCCCTTGTCTGTAAGTAAAAGAAATCCCAATGTTTTCTCAAGGCTTTAGTAGAATACGGTGGAACAATAAAGCAGAATTGGCCCTGGTAAGGGGGTAAACAAATAGATAGATTTCTGATTTTTAATTTTTCACCCACCACCCGCCAAAAGTTTGAAGACTGGGTTTCAGATTATTATTTGTGTGTGAAACTTGATTAAAATTCCTTAGAATCTAAAAAAAACCCTCTTTTTTTTTTATAGCAAATTAAGTTTACATTTAGTGTTCCTGTTGTAAAGTCATCAGAGATTTCTGGATCCACTGATACACCGGTGACATCCATCCTTAGTCCAGGTAACAAAAATTTTAGCATTTCAAACATAGAGTGCTAATTCTCTTTTTTTGTATATTAAATAGTTAATCTGTCATTTCTAAGCTTGTTACAAATTCCAGGCAAAGTGTGTTTTCAGTGACAGGTCTGCTTTTAATCAGATTATAACTATAAACTCTTGTAAATAAGTTTAAATTTTGAAGATTCTTATTTAATTTAAGAAGAATGAAACATGGAAATTCTTGTTTCTAGCAAACATGAATGTATTCTAAGTGGATTTCTTGGTAAAAGGTGGGTTTTGTTTTATTTTTAAAGGTAGTGCCACTGTAAACAGCACCAGCAATAAGAAGGAAGAAGAAGATGATGATGGGTTCTGCAAACCTGCTAAGTTCTTAAAGCAAGGAAGTGTGTTAGACATTCTAAAAAGCCCCGGTGAGATAATGAACTCCTTTAAAAAATATTTTGCAGAGAATACACTTGCATATAGCTGCATTGATTTTAAAAAACCCAGCACAACAGCAACCAAAAAAACCCCCAGACAATTTGTCACGGTTAAGGCAGTGTCAGCAATAAATACCTACTTAAATGCTACATCTGTTATGCTTCATGCCCCCTTCTGTTATAAGGGGCTTTCATTGCTGACAAGAAAACTGCAGCTCCAAACCGGATGCATTGCTTCTCCTTTACATGTTAGGTTGTAATTTAAACTTAAGTATAAAAAGAATTAGTCAAAGAATCAGTGTTTTGTTTACAGTGTTTGTATTACAAACATTCCTCTCAGACCTTCACCATCTCCAGAAATTAAGAATGGTAAAGATAATTTCATTCCTAAAGGTGTTTTAGAAGTCGCATATCTTTTGACCTTAAATGTTGACACTTACTAGGGGTTCAGATGTAAAGTTAATTAGCAGTGGGCTGTCTCACTTAAAAAAGAAAGGTTTCCAAGTCATTGTGATTGTTTTCAACTTTTGAGTAAAAAGTGTAGATGAGTAAAGTGTGTGTAGATGATATTTTTTGTTTTAGGAAAAAGGACTTAATTGAACTTGATCTTTCCCATAAGCTTTGAGATACAGCAGGACTTCTTATTGTGAAATCTGTGTACAACTTAAAGGCAGTGCCTCTTTTTATATTAGAAAGAGCTAAGTGAGAGAAAATACACTGTGTGTTTTGTTTAGGGAAAGATCTGTGGGTGACGTGTTATTAGTTTTCTTAATCAGTTTAACAGAATCAGGTTCTAAATCCACACTGTTCGAAGATTCCACTTCTAATATGAAAAAACAATCCCAAAGCAGCAATAATATAACAATAAAAAGAGAAACTCTTTATTTCAGCTTTGTAGTTAAACTGTGCTGATATTTAAGATGTATTGCTATAGCATTTTCATTAGTTGTTTCCATATTGGTGTTTTCTGAAAAGTTTGCACCTTTAAATAAAGAGTTGGCCTGTGCCCAGTACATTTTGAACAAAATTTATAGAAAAAAAAAGTGTGTGTTTGTCTTAATTTTTACTGCTTAATTATTACTCAGTATTTGTGGGGGAATACTGTGTGGATTGCTGCTCCAAGTACCAACTGCTGTACAGCTACTAAGTAAATGTGAGTCATCTACTATGGCAGAAATAGCTTTAGAATTTTGATTTGATTGGGCATGGTGTATTAAAATGGAATTGGATTATTTCCAGTTGGTGACAGATCATCAGCTTTCAGTACTGTTTGTTTATACTTGTATCTACCAGTGTAGTGGCAGATACAAATGAGATTTGTATTTAAAACTTTCTTGGAAGTGAAGAGTTAAATCAAGCTTTAAATAAGTGTTCTGTTGTGTCCCAGCTCAGCATATGAAATTTCATCCCTTTAAATAAGATTTCCATGGACTTCCTCTTGCAGTTAGTCGGAATGTATAGTTGTAACTGTTGACACTAGGTTTAGATTTGTGCTGTATACTGTTATATAAATAACTTCCATGTAGCCAGGGTACAGCTTCATCAGTAAGACCTCTCCTTTTTCTTTTTTTCAAACTAGGCTTTATGTCTGGGAAATCACCCTCCTGTTCATCTGCACAGCCTGTTACGAGCACAGTGGTCTATACAAGGCCTGCAATAAGTAGTTTTTCTGCAGGTAAAGACGCCTCTAAACAAGCATCCTCGTTTTGGCAGTCTGACACACATGACCCATGTCTGCAGAATAAAACCACAGATGGCAAATGTGTAACATGTGAAGCTCCTAAAGTGTCCGCTGTTGAGAGTACGAAGCAGACGATCAGTGTGAGTCCGTGTGTCTCCTCCAAGACAACAGTCTCTACAGCAGGCATGCTGGGCTTTGAAGACAAATTTAAACCAGCACCCAACACATGGGATTGTGATACCTGTCTGGTCCAGAACAAACCTGAAGCTACAAAATGTATAGCATGTGAGACACCAAAGCCTGGAACAGGAGTGATGCCTGCTCTCACAATGCCAGTGGTCATGGACAGCTCGGTGACAGTGACATCCACCTCCAGCAGCACTGGCACAACAGTCACTCTGGGGTTTGGAGACAAATTTAAACAGCCAAAAGGCTCTTGGAACTGTTCAGTGTGCCTTCTACAAAATAAGGCAGAAGACAGCAAATGTGTAGCTTGTCAGTCTGAGAAACCAGGTTTGTTCTTTTCTTCTCTGTTTCAATCTCAGTCTATGTGCATTTTTTAGAGAATAAAATATGTTGCGTATAAAAAATATTTTGAGCAGCATTCTGTATGCCAGACAGGATGGACTAGTGGCTCTCTGCAGGAATGGTTGCAGGCAGTTTGGAGGTCTCAACCCAGATTCCAGCCTGTCACATGAGTTGAACTGATTGTGAAATGTTAGTGCAGAGCTGAACTGAAGCAAATATACCCTGCTTTACAGCTAGTGAGGAAAGATGACTAAAATGGATGCCTTGATTAACTTAAAACCAATTGACTCATTTTCATTGGGGAAAAATGAACTCCTTGCAAGAAGCTAAAAACTACAGGATTTGTTGGGGTTTTGTTTTCCTCTTTCAAAACACAGGTAGAAGGACTATTTGCACAACATGGCTTAAAATGTCTCCAGTCAGCATTTGTGTGGAATTGAGCAGAGCTATGAAGCCAGATTCCAAGTCAGTGTAGTCTTTAGCTAGTTGTCTTGTGCTAAAACAGAACCATATGTTCAGAATTGCAAAGTTACGTTATGTTTGTCAAGGGGGCAAGTGAAGCAAGTAACATGGGAGGACATAAATTCACTGGATGTGCTATGGAAAAGAAGACCCATTCCTGTCTAGGAAACGTTACTGCTTTGAATTTGAGAAATTATCTTGTGTCTCTCTCTTGGATACCACCCTCAGTGGTTCATTGTAGGTGAAGAGTGCATTTATGTGGTGCTTTTGTGCCTTTGGGATGTCTGCTTCTCTCTTGACGTTTGTGGAGCTGAAGTTTGCTCTTGGAGTGCAGCATCAAGGGCCATCTTTTCCTTTACAGGGGAGAAATGTGAGAGGGCAAATGTTGGATTTCGCACCTCAGCAGCAGTAGGTTTTTGCTGCTGTTGAAGGCAGTATAGCTAGTGTGGTGAACACAGAGTTGTGGGTTTGGAAGCTTTCAGTTCCTTTTTTTTCTTTTGTTACTATGTAGTTTGAATGTGTCCTGTCCTTGTGACTCGCTGATGAATCATTCTAGTAAATTCTCACCCTTGTATCACTTGACAGTGATCATTAACTCGAGTGATGCTAACTTTGACTACCGGTAGTTCGTGTCACCAGGAGTTCTTTTAGTAGTTCTAGTTCAATACAGCACCTGTAATTTACATCCGAAATCAGCTGTGTTGCTGTATTTTATGAACTGCAGTTGCTGTTTAAATGTCACTGGTTCAATTTGTTCTTGAATTCATATATAGATTATAAAGAAGAAGCCAGGTGTTTCCTTTGTTTACATTCTCAGACTGTGTTTGACACAAGTTACTCAACGTGTAGCTTGATGTTTTTTTTACTGTTACAGTTGTGTGCTTTGCAATTTAGTGAGCATTTCTTAAAAGGTTTCTGTATGATTTTAGCAGGATGATTAACTATCTTGCGTCTTTCTCAGGGAGTTCAGTGCCTGTGACCAGTAGCAGTGTTTGTGCATTTTCTGCTTCTTCTGGAGGTTTTCTGGATTTAGACAAATTCAAGATGCCTGAAGGAAGTTGGGAATGTGAGGTCTGCATGGTCCAAAACAAAGCAGAAGCCACAAAATGCATAGCCTGTGAAAATGCGAAGCCAGGCACCAAAGCAGAGCTCAAAGGTAATACTTACTGAGAAGAAAAAGGATGTGCATTCTGCAACTTTTTTTAAAGTACAGTGATTTTTCCTTTGAGTATGGCAAAACTGTCCATTTGTTGTTTAGGAATATTGCTTAAATAAGATTGTGTGTGTATGTTTCCACACCCATTCTCCAGAAAAGGATTGGGTTTTTTAGAGGAAAGCTTGTTTCAGTGACAGTCATTTGTTTCAAGCCCTTATGTGTGTTGTTCATTTGGAGTTTATAGACTAAAACCATGGTCTTTCAGAGAGCTCAGCAGTGTGCCTTTCCAAGCCAAGTGCTGCACAGAAGAGCACCATTGCAAAAAGATATGTGTAGAGAGGAAGTGTGGAGTTTCCTTACTTGTCTGTGTGTGTGAGGGGGTGTTTTGTAGAACAGTTTTGACTCTGGAAAAAGCTCAAGGCTAGAATCTCAGCCATGTATCTAAAGCCTGCATGTATTATGTCATATATTGCAAACCTGACATTGTTGCTTATTTCTGCAGGTTCTGGTACTACTACCGTGTCTACAAATGCTGCAATGCCATCATTTACATTTGGTGTCCCGTCATCGTCCTCTGAATCTTCTCAAACATTAGGTAGCACAGGAAATTTTAAATTTGGAGAACAAAGTAGCTTTAAGTTCGGCATTGCATCCGAATCTGCATCGTCTAACACTGTGACTGGAGGATTTAAGTTTCCTACTAGTTCAGAGAACTTCAAATTTGGAGTTTCTTCCTCAGACTCTAAATCAGAAGACAGCAAAAAAGAAAGTAAAAGTAACAGTTTTACCTTTGGACTTCCATCTACAAGCAGTCAGGCTCCTTCAACATTTCAGTTTGGAACGACAAGTCTGGGGCAGCAGGAAAAGAAAGAGGAACCAGTTTTGGGAGGTTTTGGTTTTGCTACAAGTTCTACTTCTTCCATAGCTACTAATGAGAATAAAACTGGAGTCGGTGGCTTCACTTTTGGAACAGTGGCAGAAAAGGATGCAGCATCACCTGCTTTGCCATTTAAGAAGTCAGATGAGAAAAAGGATGAAACTGTTTCAACAAAGGGAGGCTTCTCTTTTGGCAGTGTGGAGTCTGCACCAGCCTCACAGTTTGTTTTGGGAAGGGCAGAAGAGAAGCAGGACCCTGTCACTTCTGCTGCTCCATTAGCATTTGGAAAGAAAGCTGACAATGAAGACTTAAAGGCACAGCCTATCTTTTCATCTGGGACAGCTGAGCATACCAAAGAGGAGAGCACAGCAAAACCTGTATTCAATTTTAGTTTTGGTAAACCATTGGAAAAGGAAAGTGAGCAGGCAAAGGCACCTTTTGCCTTTGGAGCACCAACCAGTACCTGCGGTAAACAGAACATCTTTTGCCTTCACTTCTCTGCTCGTGTCTATCAAATAATACCTCTGAGGCTGTACTAGACAGCATCTTCAGGATTGATATGCTACCTGCAGCCTGTCTTTAGTTCTAGTGGTTGATGTGTAGGCAATATGTGGCAATTTTTTTATAGATTTCAGTGAGTTTTAATACTATGTTTAGACCAAAAAAAAAAAAATCGCCACACCTTAAGGAACCTGCTTGTGTAAGCACAGAAGTTGTACTGTCTCAGTAGTAGCAGCTCAGTTGGTGATAAAATCTGTAATATGGTGCAGTATAGAGGCCTCATTCTAGTGTTGTTTTTTATAGTGAAAGGGAAGAAGAGAGGGAATATCTTCTTTCCATCTACTTGAAGCTGTGCTGCAGCTTCTCTACTGCTATAAAGGTGCAAAAAATCACTTCACAGATATTGCACAGTTTTGTATCCTTTAATTTGTTGAAAGTTTGCAGTGGAGGATTAAAGTTTTTCAGTGATGGTTGCTGTGTGAAAAGTTCTTGGTTATTAAACTCCATTTGTCTGACTTAGTAGTAACTGTGTTTCTTCCTTTCAGATCAAGGAGCATCCTTCAGCTTCTTGAGCTCCAGTTCCTCCAGCACAGTGGTACCCACCACTTCAGCCAACAGCAGCAGCGTGTTTGGCAGCACCCTCTCTTCCTCAAACCCTCAGCCAGTTCCCACTCCCTTTGTGTTTGGACAGCCCAGCAACACTGTGACCAGCTCTGTTTTTGGCAATCCTGCAGAGTCTGCAACATCTCAGTCATTTGGCTTCTCTCAAGAGAGCAAAACAGCAACCACATCTTCCAGCACCGGCTCAACTCTTACTCCGTTTCTCTTTCGTTCAGGAGAGAGCAGTACCAATGCAGCAAATTCAGGATTTACTTTTGGAGCCACAACTACATCAAATTCAACAGGTATGTTTTAAATAGCTGGAGGTACCGTTCCATGAATATTTTACTTTGGAAAATGTGCAGGCTAAATGCATAGAAGTAGAGAAAAATACTGAGGATTGATATTCAGCAATGTTAATTTGGGCTCATTTTTCTTCAGCGTGGGAAATACAGTTTAGGAATGAAGTGGCACCACAGTTGTTTTATGTAAAGGATAAACCTTTACTGGATTTGAGTTTGTTCAGGAGATTTTCACCATGAGAATGATAATTTCTTTCTTCAGTCACTGTTAGTCCAGTGTTTACACTTAGAAGTCAAGGAATTACAACTTTCCTGCTTTTACGCTCCTATACCTAAAACTCTGAATTCCTGGAAATAATGTCAAGCTTTGCCAAGTCCTTCCCTCACAAGTATCTATACATGGAGTACCTCAATATGCAATTAATGCTGCTTAAGGGTTGGTTTCTACTAAGGAGCATGGCCAATGCATGTTAATTTTTTAGGAATTTAGAGAAGACAGCAGTAAGGCAGAGTTTCTTCATATTTTATGTTTGTTACTCCACTGCCTGAATTGCATGAACAAATGCATGATTCAAGACTAAATACACCAAATTATCTGTATTCCTATGAGCCATGCAGGATGTTGGAAATAAGATTGAATCTGTAAGGGACTTACTCTGGTTTGATCCAGATGGCTTAACTTTGTCAGTCACAAAAGTTTAATTTGCACACTTTTTTTGTGGATCAGAAACAGAGAAAGCAGTCCTAAATTACAACAACCAACAGATAAATTTCAACTGCTTACAAATCAGTAACTTTTGGTGTAATTTTGTTAGTAAGTGACACCATATTTCAAACATCTTCACAAATTCAGAAACCTAAGTTTTACCATGTATCTCGTCTTGGAAAGAAAGTCAGCCATTCCAAGTTATGGTACAATTAGAGGGTATTTCCTGTTGCTTGAGCATTAGTAATGCTGTTTAAAATGCTCCTTTGGCATAGCAGATCTGCCATGTACTTTCAGGGTCACTGTTCAGGTGTGTTTCATTATTTCTGCTGGCCATGCAGCTCAACCATTGGGCTAGTTCTTTGTTGATGACAGGTAGAGAATTACTCTGCTAAACCAAGATTTTGAGATTACTGCAAGGTTGATATGGCCTCCAGAAGTTGATAATGGTAAACACTTAAACAGGGAGGGGTGAAGTTGCTGAAAAGAAAAGATACGTGTTCTCCTAGTCCTAATAAATCAGGAGCTTTATTTTGCATGTCTGAAAAATCCACTTTGAATTAATATTCCATGTGTGTGGTGGAAACAGCTTTTAGTAAATGCAGATTAAAACGCACTGTTTGTAGGAATCTATCTGCACAACATGAGGAGGCAACCAGTGCGTTTAAGATTTAATTTTGTCTGACTCTCTCATAAACACAGTGTTTCTCATGTTGCTTAAAAGAAAAGATGCAATTCCTGTTGTGGCTGAGGTAGTGTATGTTTTATATATTCACACAATTAGTTTGAAATGAAGATGAGTATTCAGCTACCAGTCCTGAGGCTTTTTCTGGATTCATTCTTGAGGGTGGGAGGGAAGGGGCCCATACTGACATACCTCTCTGTCCCCCAAGGGTCATCGTCTTCGTTTCTGTTTGGCTCTGGGCCTCCAGCGCCTGCTGCTGGCCCAGCCTTTGGCGCCAGTCAGTTACCAGCATTTGGCCCAAGCCCAGGCTCCGGCCAGCAAAGCGCTCCAAGCTTTGGATCGCTGTCGACAACGTTGTTTTCTGCTGGCTCTCAGCCTGCTCCATCTGCCTTCGGCTCGGTGACAAGCAGCACTCAGCCCTCTGTTTTCGGACAGCAGGCAGCCCATCAGCCAGCTTTTGGCTCTGGTACCCCCAGTGCTGGTGAGTGCTGACCATCCTCTTCCATTTAAAGATTATATATATTTTATTGTATTTTTCATGAAGTGCACCATGAATTCTGTGGAGAAGGACAACTTCAGCCTTGTGCGTGTATTTAAATACAGGAATTGCCCTCCATAAAAATAATGGGTATAGCGTTGTCATTTATGTCCCAGTCCTGACTGTGGCGACACAATGTGCCACAGGTATCCAGCTTCACAGTATGCCTTCTCCACAAGAGAGTTAGCAGACATGGAGGTTGCAATTCTACAACTAAATTTTGAGCTTTATTTTCTTTAGAAACCTAGTGATTAAAAGGAACTGTTGAAAATCACGGAGTAATCACTGGTAAGATTGTGTAAAACAAGCAGACACAGTGCAAAATTTTTATTTTTTGATTTGATAATCGAATCAATCATTTTATTGTATAAAATACAGTCAGAATTGTTTGGGGTTTTTTTAAAGCATTTATGGGTTAAGACTGTGTTAAGATAAAGATCTTAATACTAATTTTATACTAATGAAGTATAAAATGCCATGGGAAAGGGGCAGAGAATGAACCTTGTAACTTAAAAAAGACCTGTTCCATACTAGTAATAAATAAAAAAAACAGTGCCAGAATGTCTATTTGATATCACATCAAATACTGAAAGGGAGAAGCCTCCTTTTTTCCTCTCAGAAGTTTTATAAAATAGCCTCCATTAAAAGTAGCTGACATTTTTGTACTAATCCGTAGATTAGTACAAGCAGATTAGTGCACAACATTACTCAGTTGATCTTTCATTAATCAGATAGCATTTTAAAGGTAAAGTTCTCTCTGGATTTTCTGTATTATTTAATAGTTTACTCTGATGATTTGAATGTTTGGGGTTTTTTCACACAAGGTACTGCTGGCACATTAAAGGAAAGGAAGTCCCCAGATCCATCATTGCATGAACACAGGAAAGTTTACCTGAATATAAACTTACGATTTAATACTTGATTAATAAACTTCAGTATGCACAGGTATAAATTTCATGGTGGCACGGAAGCTAGCAAACAGCTAATTATCAGCGTGCCAGCAGTATTACTTTAAAAATTCCTCAATCTTTATGAATGAATGGATGGCAGAGTCCAGTGGGATGAAGTTTAATTAAGTCCTGCATTTTGGCCACAATAACCCCCTGCAATGTTATAGGCTGGGGATGGTGTGGCTGGACAGTGCCCAGGCAGAAAGAGACCTGGGGATTCTGGTCGACAGCCGGCTGAACATGAGCCAGCAGTGTGCCCTGGTGGCCAAGAAGGCCAGTGGCATCCTGGCCTGTATCAGGAATAGTGTGGCCAGCAGGACCAGGGAGGTCATCCTTCCCCTGTACTCAGCACTGGTAAGACCACACCTTGAGTGCTGTGTCCAGTTCTGGGCCCCTCAGTTTAGGAAGGATGTTGAGATGCTTGAGCGCGTCCAGAGGAGGGCAACGAGGCTGGTGAGGGGCTTGGAACACAAACCCTGTGAGGAATGACTGAGGGAACTTGGGGGTGTTTAGCCTGGAGAAAAGGAGACTCAGAGGTCTCAGACCTTATACCAGACTACAACTCCCTGAAAGGCAGTTGTAGTCAGGTGGGGTTGGTCTCTTTCTCCAGGCAGCAACGAAAGACAGAACGAAAGAGAACAGAGTTTCAGGCTGCATCAAGGGAAATACAGGTTGGATATTAGGAGAAAGTTTTTTAGAGAAAGATTGATGAAGTACTGGAATGGTCTGCCGGGGGAGCTGGTGAAGTCACCATCCCTGGATATGTTAAAAAAAAGATTTCATGTGGCACTCGGTGCCATGGTTTAGTTGAGGTGTTAGGGCATGAGTTGGACTCAATGATCTTGAAAGTCTATTCCAACCTACATGATCTGTGAATTCAGTAAACTGTTCCTGTAGTAAGCTGACATTTCTGATGCAACCCCCCCACTTTGGCATCTTGAGCAACCTGTAAAAGGAATAATCTTTAAAGATAATGGGGAAGAACATGAGGATTTTGCTGGAAAGGATGAACTCAAATTTCAGCTTTCTTACTTGTTTCTGCTTCCACCCCATCTTCCCAGGTTCTGTATTCCAGTTTGGAAGTAATACTACTAATTTCAGCTTTCCAAATAACCCAGGAGTATTCACTTTTGGTGCAAATCCTCCTGCATCAGCAGCTCCTGCACCACCTTCTGGCACTTCAGGATTTTCGTTCAGCCAGCCTCCAACATTTACAGTGGGGTAAGAGACCGTATCAGAATTTCCCTTGAGCTTTGGGTAATATCAGTGGACAGTGTTCAGCCTCTACTGCTGTTAAATCATGAGGTGTTCAGATGAACCTTGGAGTTTGAAACTAAATTTGGCATCCTTCCTTTTATTAGCCTCACTGGCTAACTAAGCACCGCTATCTGTAAAGGAGCCTAGCTGTCAGGAATGTCACACATCAACACATGTGAGATTGTCTTGTTCTTGAAAGGTAGAACCTGTATCCAGCCATTATGCTGCTGCTTACCTTCTGAATAAGAGAGATTTAATTGGTTTCTGGAACTCTCTTCCTCCTGTTCGTCATTTGCTGCTTGTTGCCAGCTGGTAACTAGTGAGACAAGACTATGAAACAGTTGTTCTGGAATATCTACTCAGTGCTGCTACTGAATTTTCAGCTACACTGTCCTAAACTCTGAACTACTAATTTCTTTTAATAGGACTAATGGGAAAAATGTTTTCTCTGCCTCTGGACCTTCAGTTGCTGGTCGGAAGATAAAGACTGCAATTAGACGTAGAAAGTAAACGCCTGATCGGTAAAGCATCAAAAACATTGGAAGCAGCTACTATCCTGAATTGTTCAGCTTCTACCCTGACTGAATTGTTCAGCTACTATCCTGAAGTGTTCAGCTACTACCCTGAATTGTTCAGTTACTGGGATTGTACCTCATGCTGGCTTGTCGGAAGTCAGATCTGCCTAAAGGAATATAAAACTTAGCTTTCCTGTCCTTTCCTCCCCTCTCCCCGTTACGTTTTTTTGGTAGCAAGTAAAGTTGGCAACAAGGCTGTTCTCAAGCAAAAGTCTCAAGTTACTTCTTTCACTGACTTGGCATGGTCTGGCTGTAGCCCTGAGTAGAGCCTGCACAGTGAATGGCTTGTTGATACCTCTTCATCCGCACCACTACGTGCGCTCATCCGCGTTTACTGACGCCTCGAAATTGTAATTATATCAGCGAGGGATGCTGTATAGAGTAGAGAATGTCGATAATGAATGATTTCTATGCTGAGTTTGTGCTGGTGTATGTGTGAAGTGAGTGAGTTTGGGTGTATTGTGCACTAAAATTTTCTGATAGGGGAAGACCGATTAAAGGATGATCCATGCTAAGGACTTGTTAGATCTGTAGTTCTTCATTTAATAATTATATGCTATTTCTATATTTTCATTCTTACAGCCCTTTATCACCTGTCTCGCCTTGTTATTTTATTATGAAATGTGTAAATACAATTTTGTTTCTCTATGTACTTTTTTGGCATAACAAATCTGTGAAATTGAAATTTTAATTTTGCGTGTTACAGCCATTTTTGTTTAGTATTGTCTCAGATTTTATGTAAATCCCATTATTCAAAGTTGCCTAAATCCATTTAGAAAATCTTTAAAATTGGGAATTCTTAAAGTAAGTTTATTGGCTTTTCTGATCCATTTTTGTTTGGACCAAAAACCAGTATTGTACAAAGTATTAAGTATATATTTTTATATTTACTGAAATGGACTGTGGTGACTTTGGATAATAAGGAAAAGTTTAATATTAAAGCCATGTTTATTACAGTATAATTAACATGTTAAACCATGGGATAAATGCCATCAATAAAAACTGCGAAATATTACCTGGCAATTTTAACTCCCTGTAAAGGCATCTCCAGCTGTAACTGCATGAGGTGGTTCCCTCAACCTCAGCAATTCTCATGCTTTCTTCAACCTCTGCTTTTTTTGCATAGATTTTAGAGGATATTAAATTTAGAAGTCTCCTGTTAGGAAGGAGAGTTTTATTGTAGGCTGAAGCTTGGATGAGCTTATCAATGTGTCAGCTGACTGCAGTTAATTTTTTTGTAGTGCTATTAAAGAAACCCAACCTAATGTCTTTAAACATTCACCACTGTTCTAACTGAAGACTGGAAATGAGTAATAGGGGGTGGGGGGGCCTCTTCTATAGCAGTTACAGGAACTTCTTGGAGAACAGACATTATTCTAGTAAAATCAGAGGAAATGCTTGTTCATCTGGGGACCCACAGCTGAATTTGAACCAAGTCACAGCACTCTGTCTCTGACTCAGACATGAATTCTTCCCTCAGCTAGAAGGGCAGAGACCTGCATCACTGTCAATGGTGTAAATGTCTTCAGAGGCACTCCTGGGGCCTTGGCTGGCACTTCAGACATGCATTCCAGCACTGCTCCCCACTCTTGCAGGTGTTGCTGGTATGAGGTGAGATGCCCTTCAAGCACAAGCTGGACATGACTAAGAGGGCAAAGGCCAACTGCACTTTTCAGGCATAGGGCCCCAGTCACTGTTTCTAGAAACAGAAAATGCTCAGCAACTTGACTTTTGAACTACACACACTCTCACACTGCTATTCAGGCAGTCAGATCATGCCACAGTAGCCATGAAAGGATTATATGCAATTACCCGTTTCCAGCTATCCACATGTGAAAAATGCCACAGATTTCCACTTTCTCCCCCTTAGTCCTAAAGCACCTGCCAAGCACTTGTCCTTCAAGCAGAAACAAGCCACATCTGGGACGCAGCTTGCATAAGAGACAACCTAAAAGCTGGCCAGCAGCACAGTGTATACTTTTTTCCATGGACAGGCTCTGTGTTCTTGCATTACAATGGTTTTCTTTACCTGCTGTGGTAAGGGTGGTATTTTTCTACAGGGTAAGAGATACCTTCCCTTATACCTGAATTGGTAGTAATAAAGTTTTAGCCAACAGTGTTGCTTTTCCCTTCCTCCCTCATCCCCCTCCTTTTGAATCCTAGTTTTTAGGTCATTGCTACAGTAAAGACAATAAAAGTTCTTGTTGTGAATAGGCAAAACTTACCCTAGAAAGGACTTTTTAAGTTGGTTCTGATAGCTTTAGCTTTCATCAGACTGATTGCCATGCCTGACCTCAGTGCTTAAGTCTTTGAAAGAATAGAGCACAAGTCCTGTCAGGAGCAGCTGAGGGAATTGGGGGTGTTTAGCCTGGAGAAAAGGAGGCTTAGGGGTGACCTTACTCTCTACTACTGCCTGAAAGGGGGTGGGGGGGAGGTTGGTCTCTCATCCCAGGTAGGAAGTGGTAGGACAAGAAAATGGATTCAAGTTGGTGACAGGAGGTTTAGAGTGGATGTTAGGGAAAAAAATTAATGGAAAGAACTGCCAAGTATTGGAAGAGGCTGTCCATGTAAGTAGTAGGATCACCACCCCTGCCAGTATTTAAAAAATGTGATTAAGCAAGGGCTCTAAAAACAGTGTTCTAGCCAAGGCAACTTTTTTTCCTTTACTTCAAAAATAAATATTTTAAAATAGTTATCTAAAAAGTTAATGACATCATTCTGGATAAGTAATGGATGGCAAAACGTCGTTCTGCAACTATAAACATGGGATCTAGTCCTGAATCATTCCAAATCAAAATTGAAATGCATGCACAATACAGTCATACACAGAAGAACACAACTTGTCCAATGAAAATATTGCAGCATATGAACATGTTACTGATTAAGTTATTACACCTGGAGACAAGAGCAATAACCAAACATTTCTACTGTCAACCAAGTCACTGTGCAAAACTGAAGGCAGGGTGAGAACTTCAGCCACTGAGTGGCATGTTAAGCCTAAGAGACGAATGTACAAAAACTGTGACTGAAGAGTTCCAGACTCCAACTTAGAGTTCAGTAAAACATTAATACTGCTTACATTAATTTCCTGAGATACTAATAACATGAGAATAAATGAATCATCAAAGCAATATAGTCATGCAAAATACTGGGTTTCTTTATTTGGTATTTAAGTTATTCTGAATATACAAACAATTAGAATGATAAAGTGAAAATAACCAGAATGATAAAGTGAAAATAACCAGTATTTGTACTTCTGCAGATTTACATCCATAACGCATTTCAGTTAATGTTTTCTGCATGCTCCTGAAACACATTCATTTCTGCTTTGCATTATATGCAAGGAATAGACGAGTGCTTTCACTCCAAACAGAAGCAAAAATACCTTTCATTAGCATGGTATGTACTGTTGATGGCTCCAGAATTATTTACACACACCAGATCACTAACACTGCAGTGTAACACACCCTTCTCAGAGGAAAAAGCAGCTATTGTTTCACTTCTTCATTAGCTTGGACAAGTGAAGTAAGTGACAGTGCTTGAGATAATCATGCAAAAAATTTTTTCACATCAATGTTGTGAGAAAATACTTAAAAGGTGAGGAAATATGATCTGAGAAGCAATAATAAAAGACACTGATAACCACTGCTGATCTCTCTACATACATGGCAATTTAATTAACATCATTTGCCTTGCTGTCTAATACTGCAGGTTTCTTCCCTCTTATTCTTCGACGGGCAACTGTCTGTAAAAGAACTTCATTTTCTAGTTATCTGCCAACATCCAAAACTGTAGGAGCAGCATTTCTTTTAAGGTGGCTTATTCCCAGGGATTTGCTTTCCACAGACTGACAAACAGAACAGCTCCTTTTTGCAGTTAAAGCAGACAGGTTTTGTCTCATTAGTCAGAGGTTAATACTCCTGGATTTAATTTGTATTTTCTCTCCCAAACTTCTTTGGCGTCTATGAAAACTCCAATACTTCGAAGGTAGTTGCTGGCATCATACAGGAACCATACATTTTCTTTAGCTTCTGAATCAGTTCCTATTTAATTAGGGCAAAAGGTTCCAACAGACACCTCAATTTCAGTTCTGGGGTAGGTCTTTATTCACTGGGATTTGGAGGGGATGTTGAGAACCAGTCCGGAAATCTCATTTTTTGGTATCATCTGACTCCATTTCTTCTGACCACAATAGTTCCTGCTACAATATCATAGGCTGTTCTGTTATGCTGGAAAAACAGCAGTGTAATGAACGCAGGAAAAAATGATGCAATAGAAAAATTCTTGATCAAAGCTCGTACTGTGGACCTGAAATCAGAATAGAACATTCAGTGCCTTACTTTCACTTTTCTGCTTACATTAGTAATTAACCTCCAAGTTTAGTGCCCAAGTTTTGTACAGCACAGAAGTCAAGCTCTAGAGGCGATTTAACCGCCTACCCTGAAAAAGACTCCCATGTGGCTGAATAATTACCATTTTATTCTTAGATCACAGAATCTGACAATAGCTGTTGCAGTCTAATTGTTGCAAAGGTCAACAACAAAGCAACAGTGAATTTCCTTCCAAATCACACTCTCTCAACACTGCTAACCTGAACGCAACGAGACTGAGCCAGGAGCACTTACGTTGTCATACTGACGTTAGAAGATGGAATGACTAACACACGGCTGGGTGCAATAAGTACGGAAGTTTCACACGTCACAACTCGCAGTCCAAGCAAGAATTTCCCTGGGGTTGCTCCACCTGCTCCCCAAATACAGATTATCTATAAAAGAAAGGTTATTTTAATTCCACATGCCACCGTGTTGTTGACAGGTCTGCCAAACTTGGTGAATAGAACTATATGAATGTCATAAGCTTCAACATAATCCAAAATACTGTTAAGAGGATTTACTTTATTGACCAGTGATAACATTATTTTTTAAAACCGTTTCTTCAACAACTCACAACTATTAATTACAGGAGTTAATGTTTATGAGTAGTTACCTCATAAAAGCAGACTAATAACCTGTAGATGAGTGCTACTATCATCATTTTCTGCAAATCTTCCATGGATGTATCTTCATCTATTTCTTCTATGATGTAATGCATGGCAAATTTAGAGATGTCCCTGTACAAAATAAAACTGAACTTTAAAACCATCCTTCTCCCAATACCAGTGTTACCCCTTTAATACCAGAATTCACTCCCTCCATTCTGGTATTATAAGATAACAAAAGCTCCTTGCCCTCTCCGATACTAAACAAACCATTAAAATTCAGAACACTCAGTTTCATTATGAGTTACTGCCTAGTTTGTTTGGTCTTTTTCATTAAGAAAAGACTATTCTTTATTACCACTTTTGCACAATGGTGTCCCTGGGTAGTAAGCTGCAGAATTGTTCTGAAAATTCTCACACTTCTTGGGAGGTAAAGTGATTCTGCACATAATCATCTAACTTGATATAAATGGAAGGCATCCAAGTCTCCAAGTATCTTCGTACACAAACACTCAAGGAAGAAGAAAAGGGCACTCTTTACGAATGCAAGGGAGAAGTTGGCAGTCTCCCTAAGGAATCAGGGGAGCCCTACATCCTCCTCTGCATGATCAGGGTTCTCACCAGGGCTCCTCATTCTCATTCTTTACAGCTCACCATACTCATCTGGAGGCACCTTGGTACGCAATAGGAGGATTCAAACAAAGCAATTGAAACCTTATGGTTTTTAGCGTAACAGATCTATGCGAAGCATCTATTTGGTGTTAATGGTATATTTTCATAAGATAAACTCCACACATGTAACATTCTTATCTGATACCTGGAATGGATATACTTGCAACACACTAAGGCAAGAATTTTTCACTCATGCATCTAATTAAGGCTCACATAGAACTGTGCAGTACCACTTTGAAACAGTCCATCTACTATTTGTGCTACTTGCCCTCCTTTTTATTCAGGCTTAAGGACTGAAAAAAACCCAAAACAACCCAGGAATTAAAAAAACAGTGTAGCACAACCTTCAACAGTATAGTATTTCCCTTCAATACAGCTTTGGCCTGAAGTGTCCGTCTTGAGCCTGTGAGGACCTATGTTTTCCGTGACAATTCAGCCTAACCCCAAGCACACCATGCCTCTCAAGCAGAACCCCCCCCCCCCCCCCCCCGGAACATTTCTCTGACCTTCCCTGTAAGCAACTGTCTCACAAAACTATTCATATTGAACATGCTGTAAATTACTCTTTCATTACTTTACAACAGCAATATATATATAGTTGTTCCCTATCTTTCCAGTACTTCACTTTGTATCATTCTCCACCTACTAAAGGCAAAATGGAAACACAAGCTGTCAAATTACAGGAGGTGGGATCTGGCCACTCAACAGAAATGAGCGTTTGGCATTTTAATTGCTGCTTCTCTGAACAGAACCCAGCTATCATTTACACTGACATATTTATTGTTTTGGGTCTCATCCTCTTCCACACCCCTTTCAAGCTGCAGGTGAAGGTGTCTGGAAGGTGTTATCTGTATATCTGTTATCACTTTACAGTCAGGCAACGTTTGGATGGTTCTTGAGCAGAAAGCCTGCATTCCAAAATGTGTTTGTACAGTAGTGGAATTATCGACTACACCAAGATCTCATCTCTTAATCAGACTGAAATATTTGATTACACTAACCCAAAGCAGAATAAG
This sequence comes from Vidua macroura, assembly GCF_024509145.1. Classification (NCBI taxonomy): domain Eukaryota; kingdom Metazoa; phylum Chordata; class Aves; order Passeriformes; family Viduidae; genus Vidua; species Vidua macroura. The sequence continues at coordinate 65,745,465 of NC_071571.1, read as the reverse complement.
TGAGTTAAGGAGTAAGATATCTACAGTTAAATAAGCAGTTAAAAAGGGAAGTGTTTGAGGTAAATTACTACATCTGTGTACAAAAATGTGAAATGACTAATCTTTCAGTCTAATGTGTGGTTGACACACACATTGCTTACTTGCACTCTTTAAGAAACCCAATTTACACCCAGTGAAGTCTGCAGTGTGGCAGCATTCCTAGCAACCAGGCTGTATTTTCAAAGTACATACATATCTGATCTGCTTGATCAGATTTTTTTTTTTTTTTTGGTGAGGGTTAGCATTGTTTAGCATTATTTAGCTAAAATACAGCATCTCAGAAGATGTTATACAGAAAATTAACTTAATCCCAGCCATATCTAGTACATTTTAAAGGCTGTTTAATAAGTTTGTCAACATTTTTTCTTTGAAAATTAAAAAGAACTTTTTAGTAATCTTGCTATTCCCCCCCCCCGTCCATAAATCTGCAAGTCTAATCTTTCCTTAGTAGGGAGTTTGTGAGCCTACAGACCAGTACAAATTCTGTGTTTCCATCAGCTGACCCAAAATCAGAATGTATTTACAATGAAGTTAGCCTAGTGGTGGCTTTTCCTCAACTGCAGTCATTTATTTAATGATATCATATGCAAAAACATACCATAAATACAACCTGATACCTCAAAGAGCATGAAAAGCTTAAAGCTGTTTGTAAGAAAGCTTTAAATTGTTCAACTTACTTTATTCCACTGAGGTGCATAATACTTAAAATGATGGTTGCCTTTATAAAGAACAGAATAAAAAAATCCACCATCTCTGCTATGAACCTGTGTGCCAGTGAAGGGATAAGGAACTCCCGACCTGCAACAGAAATAGTTCACATTACCCAGATGTTACTGCACTAACACAAAGTTAACACTAACATCTAAAGCACAACCCACATTAACCTCTCTAAAAGAACATAATCAAGAGCTCTGCTCACATGTTGAGAAAACTTCTAAAAATGTATGCATAAAAAATAATCTGAATTAAGTTGAATTAGACAAAGCTTCTTGAAGAACTTTAACTGTTTCAGAACGGAGTCTCTCATCATTAGGATCACAGGCAAAATCATACCCTGCTAAAGAACTGAAGTACATTGAAAATGCATCAGTTTTCATGTTCTTTTGTTTAGAATAATCTCATAGAGAACAGATTTATGTAAATCTGAGAGATCAGATTAAAAAGAAAATCAGACCTACCATAACTTATTTATCCCTCAGCACCAAGGCTTCTGTGTATACCAAGTACCAGTCCTCAGAGTAAAACACAGCCTATTTTATCTCCACTCAAATACAAACAGGAATGGATGAAAATATCAGTCACACTTGACATAAAGATTTCTACAAACTACTTATAATAAAACACAACATACTGCTTTACCTCCAGCCAGAAAACATAACACATTCTCCTATTCAATTGGCCACCTGCAAATGGGCACGAAGTAAGAAGTCACAAGCTTTTGTTGCTCAGGTGATTTAAGCAGAGAAAATATTAAAGAGTGTCTTAGAAAGTTTCCAAGAAATAGTGTTGCAAAATAATTTCATCTGGACCCAGCTACTCCTCTATTTTCCAAAGGACAAACAGGACTCACACATGAAACATGCAATGACTCACATCAAAACTTCACTTAGAAATGCCCTTCTACTACCAGATGGAACCTGTGGAAACAGGGACTGGTTTTGTTACTGTTTCTGAGAACACTTATCCCCACACAGAGTAAGGACAAAAGAGGAAAGAAAATCACACCACTCTCTAGTCTCAAAAATCATAATCAAATTTCATTTAGAATAAGCCTCCCCAGTTCAGCTGCTGAGACTGATGCTGCCAGCCATGGCCCCGTGAGCTCTGAGAGCCAAGCCAAAAGCCCACAGCACTTTTAAATAGGGTAAGAAGAATCAGGCAGAAATCAGTAAGATCCAGCTCTTATTTAACATACCTGGGTTTATACAGCTTCATTTCATACCTGTTGCACTGATCGCTCTGCATCCATAGTATCAAGTAGCCTGGTTTTAGGTAGTGGGGGGGCACAAAGATGGCTCCTGCGAGAAGCTGCTTAAGCTTCCCACCATGTCTGACAGAGCCAATGATTGCTCTAAAGATGGGCATGCTTCTGGCCAAAAGTGGGCCACTGAGGCAGGCTGGTAACACCTCTGTGACAACATATTTAAGAAGATAATCAAAACAAATGGGTTTTGCTTCTACTTAGAGGGGGAGAGGAGAATATATGAGGCAGAATATGCAACATTGCAGCACCAAAGTCAGGGCAAAAGGAGGGGAGGAGGTGCTCCAAGGCACAGGAGCAGAGATTCCCCTGCAGGCTGTGGTGAGACCATGGTGAAGCAGCTGTACCCCTGCAGCCCATGGGGATCCACAGGGGATACAGAGATCCACCCACAACCCGTTGGGGAAGTGCCCATGCTGGAATGGGTGGATGTCTGGAGGAGGCTGTGATCCAGTGAGAGACCCAGTGGAGAGAGGGGGTCCCTGCTTCCAGGCTAGAGCAGCCTGTCCTTGGAGGACTGCACCCCGTGGAAAGTGAGACCCACCTTGCAGCAGTTTTGGGAGGACTGTCTGCCTGTGGGGGGAGTTCACATTGCAGCAGTTTTGGCAGGGCTGCTGCTCATGAGAGTGGATCCACGCTGGAGAAGTTCACAGAGAACTGTCCCCAGTCTCACAGGGGAAGGACTCCTCTTCCAGAGCAGTGGAAGAAGAAAATCTTGGTGACGAACTGACCAAAACCTCCACACCCTGTCTCCCTGCACTGTCGGTGGGAAGCAGGGAGGGGCTGGAGGTGAAATGGTGTTTTACAGGCTTATTTTACTTCTCATTATCCTTCTCTGATTCTGTTAGTAATAAATTTCACTTTGAAACTAAAGTTGAGCCTGGTCCTTATCTCACTCAAGAAGCCTTTGTTAATGTTTTTTTTTTTTCCCCTCCTTTACCCAGCCGTGGCAGGGGAGGGTGAGCGAGCAACTCTTCTGGGTGCCTGGCGTTGGGCCAGTGTCAAACCACGACATGTATAATACTAAAATGGATTCCACTGGCATTGTCAAAGCCTGTCCAAGTTATCTGTTAAATTCTAATTAGAGATTCTTCAACTAAGGCAGGAGGGAACATAGCCAGTCTCCCAGTCCTGGCTTGAGCACACAGCACCAGGTGACAGCTTTCATTTGCTCTGTCAAAAGCAGCACATTTGTTGAAGTTGGTGGCAGAGACTGATTTATTAACCATTGAATAAATTAAATTAAATGACTGCCTAAAGAAGAAGCTACATGGGGCTAGGAAAATAAGTATTCAAATTATGGTTAACTCCATCACATTGAGAAACCTTGGCAACCCTTAGACTCTGGCAGATTTACATTGCAGTGATTCAAGCTGTTCGTCATATCAGAAATCCACTCTTCTGCCAAGGGTTACTATTTATTCAGCAAGGACAGCCAAATGCAATGTCCATCTAGTTCAATGTCTAGGATATTGCATCCACATAGTGCTTAAGAGGGGCCAGTCGGTCCCAATGCAGCTGGGGCCTGGATGCACCTTTTGCCCTACTGTTCCCAGCAGATGAGCAGTAATCTCCTGCAGTAAGGCAGGGAGGGACCAGGCAAGGAAGTGTCTTAAATCATGGTGACTGTCCACGAAGAGCCTGCCACTGCCCAGGGTACTGTTAAATTTTGCTGCTCTGACACACACCTGCAGGCAGACTGAAGTGGCAGAGGCAGTTAACAATCCCACTTTTTGACATCCCAGTTTGAAATCTGCAACATTAACATAAGCTGTCACTTATTTCAGCTTACATAAGCACACAGGCTGTAAACTGCATTGGCACAGGGACAGATACATGACCTGCCCTGCCTCGCCTCGCTGCTGTGTGGGCAATAATCTACAGCAGGGAAGAAAGAGCCATAATCACTTTAGCTGTTCCAGATATATCCATCTGCAATCTGAAGCCAAAGCATCAGCGCAAGAGTCTTTGTTTATAACTGTATTGTATCACTGCTTCACATACCTAGTCCCCCAAGAAGGCCAAATGTTGCAATAGTATGCAATATTCAGAATAACCATGTTCAGCAGCATGAAATGTTATTCATGCCCTAAATAACTTTTAACATATGGAATTAGCTCCTGATAAACCAGGTAAAATTCCTGGATCTTTTCAGCCTAGCCTTTGTCCAACCCTCCCTTTAACGACTGATAATATCAGCTCATAACCAAGCTATAACAGAATCAGGGCATAATTACAGAAAATACTATTTTGTCTCCTAACCATGTTTAAAAAACATCTGCCTAAAATCATAAGAAATAAGCCTAGCAGAGGCTAGGCTCCCTTCCCTTGAAAATAAGGAAAAAAGGGACAAAAAACATCTTCCACACACATATGGCCACTAAGCTTATAAATAATGTCACAGATCGCCAATGTCGTACTTTGTCCCGCAGAGAGAAACGAGCTCTGGCTTTTTTCCAAAGTCCGTCAGCAGTGCTCTCCTCCAGTTTCCTACCATTGCTCACAGTGATACGAACATTCAAGGAATGTGACCTAGGCACTCCTCGACTTGTGAGGAGCTGTTGCTGCTCCAGGTTTTACCTCTCATGTGATCAGAGTGAGTTTGCTTTATTCCTGAAAAATATAAACAGAAGGCCTGCCGTGCACTGCCTTCAATGTTTACAGCTGCAACAGACACTTGTTTATCTCGGGTCCCACTACTTAAGCTTGTTCAATGTCAGCATGTTTTCACTTCTCTGCTTCGATTCGACAAAATGATTTGAGTACCAAGAGCTCACTAAAACAGGCGAAGTTAGTTTAGATTTCATAACCCAAACGGGCTGCTTATAAAGCTAGATGCACTACAAGCCTGTAACCAGAAGAATAAATTCCACTGGAAAAAAAAAATCAACTACTTTCTACGCACGAAAACATCTTTACAAGCTCTGAAGCTGTAAGCTGTATATGCAAGTCAGTCTCCCCAAACCTGCTTATGCATCAGGTTCTGGATTTACAACCTCGGTATTAGGGCTGTCACCCTGTGTCACAAGGCACGGCCACATGCCCGGGGCCGCAGCCAACGGAAGCGCAGCGACTCCCAACGTCGCACACTCCCGGTTTCCCTCTCCAGATCCCGCTTCCCGGAGCTGCGGCTCTCATCAGGCTCCTCTTCCTCCCCAGGCCCAGCGGCCCAGCCCCGGTCCCCACTCACCCGCCGGCCGCCCCGTGTCCCTGGAGGCGCCGCTGCCGCTGGTGCTGGCGGCGCTGCCGGAGGCCGCCCTGGGCAGGGGGGACACCGCGCCCGCCGCTCCCGGCCAGGCTGGGGTGGCAGCGGCGGGGGCGCGGGGCCCCGTCCCGGCGGAGGGCGTGTGCGCTGGTGGCGGAGCGAAGAGGTAGAAGGGGCTGTAGTAGGCGGCGGCGGCGGGCGGGGGCGGCTGCGCGGCGGCGGCGGCGAGGAAGGCGGGTGGGCAGCCCTGCCAGCCCAGGTACCCGCAGTACGAGTCCCACAGCCACTGGTGTACGCGCCGCGCGTACTCCGCCGCGCTCAGTGGCTTCGTCCCGCCGCCCTCCGGAGGGGAGCGCGGCGGTGGCGAGGACGCGGCGTTGGCCGCCTCCTCTCCGGCGGCGCTGCCTCCCTCCGCCATCGCCGCCGCCCCAGCGCCGGCCCGGCCGCGCTCTGCCACCTCCTCCATCGCGGCGGCCACTGAGCGTTCACCGCGCGTGCGTCGGGGATGCGCCTCGCCTCTCCCACTTATCAGGGCTGAGTGGGGGGGGAAAGAGCCTGACGAGGAGAGCCCTGCGCCAGGAGAGAAACAGGCTTCCCCCCGCCCCCGCCACGAGATGGTATCGCCGAGCGCTGAGGCAGAGGCGGCTGCCCCTGACGTGCGAACGAAGCGGCTACCGAGCTTCTCGCGGTGTGCAAGTTCTGCGGTTTTATTTTCCTGTACTAATCTTGTGGGGATTTTTTCCCCTCTATCTCCCCCTTTTCACCTTTTCCCCTATCACATGCCATGTTCGTCCTCTGAAAAAAAGAAAAAAAAAACCCAAACAAAAACCCACCCAAAACAAAAACAAGCCCCCACAAACAAAACCAAAACCAACAAACAAAAACCCCCAAAACAAACCCCACACAATGCACAGAGTCATTTAGGTTGGAAAAGACCTCTGTAATCGATTGACTATCACCGTGTCAACTAGACCTGGGCACTGAGTGCCACCTCCAGGCTTTCCTTAAACACCTCCAGGCATGGTGACCCCACCACCTCCCTGGGCGGCTCATTCCAATGTCTAATCACCAATTCTGCGAAGAAATTCTTCCTAATGTCCAACCTGAAACTCTCCGGAGCAGAGGCCGACCCCCACTCGGCTACAGCCTCCTTTCAGGGAGAGTGGTAAGGTCACCCCTGAACCTCCTCCACGCTAAACACCCTCAGCTCCCTCAGCCGCAGGGATCCCCTCAAATGCTGAACTTGATCCCCTCAAATGCTGAACAAAGAGCCAGCAGCAAGTTTAAACACAGTTCTTCTAACTAACTTTTAGTCTTTAAGGTTTCTGTGTTCTGTTAAGCATCTCAACCAGACCAAGAGTTCTGTCTGAACAGAGGTGTTAACACAGCTCAATACTGAATTAACAAGTAATACATACTGTGAACCTGGAATGTTTCCCATGTTGAAGACAACTAACACCACAGCTGAACAAAACCAGAAGTTTCTCCCTCTCCCTGATGAACTATTTTCCCATTTAACCTCACCTAATTTTAAAAAATGAAGTAATTTCATAAAATCATAGACTCACAGAATGGCCTGGTTTGGAATGAAATGTAAAGATCCCTGCCCCATGGGCAGGGACAGCTTCTACCAGCCCAGGTGGCTCCAAACCCCATCCAAAGTGGCCTTGAACACTACCAGCGGTGGGGCATCCACAGCTTCTCTGGGCAACCTGTTCCAGTGTCTCATCACCCTCACAGTAAAGAATTTTTCCTGTGTATCTAACAGAAATTTCCACTCTTTCAGTCCCATAAGTTTGTGTGGAGCGAGTCTCTAATACAAGCAAGCTGAAATGAATTGCCTAAGTGGTTATCAAATAGTGACCCATACAATATAATGCAGTTATGTAAGGTGCTGGCACTCGCTATGGTTTTAATTACACTGGCATGTTTTGTAACATAGACTTTGGTGAAATCAATATGGGTAAATGTTTAGAGAAACACAGCAAGTTTAAGCATGATTAGGAAGGAAGAAAGGAGGGCAGATAGACACGTGTATAGAAGAAAAGGTTTCAAACAATCTATTAATTCCTAATAGAAAAACTATTTTGGAAAACCGACAATAAATGTAATGTAACAAGACTTCTTTCCCTATAATATTTCACTTCTTCCTTCATGAGTTACAGTCTATTTAATTTTTTTTTTTTACCACAAACCCTTCAGGACCAAATAGTGTCTATAGTGTCTGGCCTCCTTTTTTTTTTTTTTTTTTTTTTGGTCTCTGTGGCCACATGTTTTGGAAGCCAGATCAAATCTTAAAGTACAATTACAAGATCTCAGAGACATCATATAATGCTGCCAGTCACTTGTAAATTTTAGGCTCACCAGCAGCAGCATTACACAGGCATAACTGTAGTTAGAACTCACTATGAGATTATTCTGGATATTCAAGGTGAAAGAGAATCACTGACAGCAGAGAGCAGGGGACTAATAATGTTTCCTCATGCCCGAAATTTTCAGCTATTAGTTTTTCATTCTTCTTTCTTCTGTTTAAAAAAAATACCCCACAACTGACCAACAAATTCTGCGAGCATTCAGATTTTTCTATTCTGGGATGCATGTGAAAGAGATGCTGTGACAATGCAGTTTGCCAGTAGTGAGAAACTCACAGCTTAGGCTTTTGATGAGCAAGGGTCTTGTTTCACTGCTGTGTCAGATTGCCACACAGGGCAGTATTTAGAGCCTTCTGCAGCACCAATCTCTTGCTACATTGCTTTCTCTTGTGGGTGGGTAGTTCATTGTACCAGCTGATGAAAGTAAGTAGTTGAATGCCTTGGCAGTTAAATATCCTCTTCCCTAGAAATGAGATTTAGGCAAGAGGAAATGTTTTGAACTAGATCAAAAGAAGGACGTAAGCACCTAAAAGCTGGTGTCATAATAGTTAAGGTTTAAGGGAAATCTGGAATCTCACCTTAAGCTCTTTAAGTGTAGGTAATGCTGAAAAACCTGATCAGTCACACTTGAGTGGGGAAACCTTCATGGTCAATAGGGGGTAATGAACACTGGTGTGGTGTGAATCTGGCTGTTGTACAGAGCTACAGGCATTGTACCTTTGCTCATTTTTTATATGCCTTCCAGCATCTTGTTTTCAAGGGTTTTAAACCACTTTTAAAACAGAGAAATCACTGAAGCATTGAAGTTCAGTTTTTTCCTTTGCTCGGGGGAATAACAGATCACATCTCCTGCATCATGCTGCAATATTCTAATAATAAATTCTAAAGAGTCCTTGGAAGAGAGTTGTTGGACATTAATCATCAACAAGCTCTTGTCATTGCAAAGTGGTTAATTATTGTTAGGCCCAGCAGCTACAATTCATGTTATTTAGACATTTGTATCTGGTATTTATGATCATGTACAGAGTGAAATTAAATTCAAATGATGGTTAAAGAGATTCTTCATCACTGAAACTATACACAGTCACCAAAGAATGAGAACTTTCCCCCTTGTTGGGGCAAGCAGCCACATACAGAACATGAAACTTGAGCCAAAAAACGTATGTATGCACTTACATAATGTAAAATGTTATACACTTAGTGTGGAAAATGGTACAACTTTCTCCCAAATTAAATTAATTTAGCCTTTCACTCTGAAATTGATCTGTCTCATCCATCTAAGGAACTTGAAGGAGAGATTGGCTCTAAAGCCTTACACAGTTGACTGAGGCAACTTCTTTCTAATAAATGCAACTTCAAGTGGAATACAGAGAAAACAGAATCCTGGTGGTCACAGTTGATAAAAAGGTCATAGCAAATCAGCTGGAGAAGAAAAAACCTGAGAAACTTTTCCACTTTTATCTTAGGGTACACAAGTTTTTTGTGTGGTTGACTGTTTATTAGTATCTGGTTTAGGAGTTGTGCTTAAACACCTTTATTTGCCTTTTATCTTGGCCTTGTTTGAAGGAAGAGTAACAACAAAACAGCTCCCAGGAACGTGGCACTGGGAAGCCTTACCGGTTACTTAACTCCCTTCTCTGTCACATTCCTTTCTCTTCCCAGGGAGGAAATGTGGTGCCTCTGTTGAAGCAGCTGTAGGACTATAGCTTTGGAGAGTAAGAGTCTTTGGTGGTCAGTGGTGATCAGGTAGGGTCCTCAGCATGCAGCAATACCTAGGGAAGAAGGGTTAAACCTAGGAAGTCACCACTGAGTTTTGGGTGGTGGAGTAGGGAATGTTCTCTGTTCTTCTACAAAACTTTTGGCACACAAGAAGATTTTTCAGAGTTATTTCAACCATAAAGGCAGAGCAGGTTTTTGTTTTCTGGTAGTCAGAACATTCCTTGGGGAGCATTATTTATGACTTTTAACTAGTAAGAGGGGGATTTTATCACAAGTCAGGGGCCTGTTTATAGGCATCTTCAGAGAGCAGTAGCTACTTCTGGGCAATATTTTCAAAGCAATTGGGCCCAGATCACCTCCAGAAGGGAAACTGAACCTGCTTTGTATGTTCTTGGTAACTGCTGTGCTTGCTAGCATATTGTGTAATTGACTGAGCATTACCTCCATTTGTCTGGAAGCTTCCACATTTTAGAAGGAGCCCAGTTGAACAGCACATCAGGAGAGTGCACTAAGGGTGCACACTGAACTGAGCGCCTGAAGCATTCCAAATGGCCAAATGTTTGATCTTTAGGAAAGGTATCTGAGGCACAGGGTGATGAACAGTAACATTGAAGGAACTCCTGCAGATCCAGATACGCTGAGGATTCAGGAAAGAGTAAGAACAAAAATGATTTGTCTGCAAAATAACTATGGCACAGGGAACCCTTAGCAAGCGCCTAATTCTCTAGCATATGGAAAAGATTTCTGGTTTTCAAACACAGATTTGAAATTATTTACTCCTTTATCTTCAATGGCTCTGTTAAATATTACTTTTAATTTCAATCAGGTATTTTTAAATGAAGATATGCTTACCATTGTTTAAAAAAAAAAAAAAAAAAAAAAAAAAAAAAGGAAAACAAACCCAAAAGATCTACTTAATAATTGGTAACAAGTAGTTATTTTTATTCTTCCTCGTTCATCCCACTCAAACTTTTACCTCTTACCAAGATGATAATTTCAAGATCAAAGTAATATTAAGTGTTTTTCCAGTGACTTTTAGAGGGCAGAATTCCCCAGCTCCATGGCAAACAGCATTCACGCCCTTCGTAAACGCTGCAGTCGCGCAGGTCGTCATTAAAAGCTTGCGAAGGCCTGGCCTTGGCTGTTTCCTGCCATCTGGTGGGTACTTGAAGTTACTACCTCGATGCTTCTAATTTCCGTGGGTTCTTAGTAACCAATATTTTGAACAACTAAGCGAGAATCACAAATGCGGAAGGGCTAAGGTTGGCAGGGACCTCTGGAGTCCACCTGGCCGCTGCCCAAGCAGGGCCTCCTAGAGCTAGTTGTGCAGGACCATGTCCATGGGATTTCTGAATTCTCTAAGGATGGAGACTCCATCGCCTCTCTGAGCAACCTGTGTTAGTGTTGGTCACTTGCACCTAAAAACAGTTTCCTGACGGACAGAGGGAAATCTGTGTTTCAGTGTGTGCCCATTGTCTCTGGTCCTGTCACTGGGCACCCCTGAAGAGAGCCTGGCTCCCTCCTCTTTGCACTCTAGTCTGTTTAAGAAACTTCGACATCTATTGAAGCTTTTCATAGGAAAAAAGCTCTTTAGACACTAAAATTAAAAACTCACCTTCCCTTTTACAGTACAGATTGACAGCATCTGTACTACTGAGAATGTGACCCATGCAGGTTTATAGAAATGAACTGGCTAATTATACCATATACATTTTTTCCATATCAATATATGAACCAAATTCACTGTTTTCTGTTTTGGCAGTGGCACTGATTTTAGGGCATGACCACAATATTAGTGCAGTGTAATGCAGAAATCAAGGGGTATATCTTGTGTGACAACACACAGTAAAAAAAAAGATCATCTGGACCTTAGGGATGCTCAGCATTTAGCAGTTCATTCCTTGCTGGAATCAACCATCAAAGACAGATCAATCTTGCTGTTGAAAACTTGGTGGCTGCAACTCTCATGGTTGAGATGACTCATCAAATCATCTTTCTACAGTTTGTTGGTTATTTCTATTCTTAAGATAAACTTGATTTTTCACAAAATTAGTTTTTAATTTGTACACAAAATCATGTAAAGCAGAAGCAGAACTTTGTTGATTTAGCACTCCTTTGTAATTTTGAATTTAATGACAGGTTGCAGGGAAAGAACAGTCCAACCTACTGGAAATGTATGACAAGTATTTTTTATGATGACCAAACTGAACTGACAAAAGGTGGTTATAGATTTGTTGTTGTTATGTGGTTGACTAAGAGTGCTGGATGTAATCTATTTTAGAAGTCTCTCTCCTACTTTTCTGCTGTCCAGTCATGCATTGACTTGGTATCCTTTTCTTCAGTTGAAGCAATTGCCTTGGGTCTGTCCATGCAGGCCGCCTTCCTTTTTTTTAAACTTCTGCCCTCTGACAAAGGTCTGAGGTGTGCTCCTCAGACTGTCAGGCATGCGTTGTTACTTCACAGGTCCTATTTCTGCTAAGAAACCAGTCAAAGCAATGTACTTAATCTGAATGTTAAGGTGAAGGTCTCACCATGAAGGAGTTTGCCTTCAAATGTTTAAAGAATCAAATCAGCCTTCACAGATTTTGTATTTGATGGGGAGTTAAATCCTTCAGAGGAACTAGAAGAACTTGCCTGTGTTGTGATTCAGGGCTGTCTTGCTGCTCTCTCTTTATCATCAGGATTTGATACTTGGTTTGTGTCTTACCTCCAAAGCAGTAAGTGGCATCCTGCTGCTGCATAATGTCTTGTCCCCTCTTTGATGCTGTGTGAAAGAAAGAGTCAGTATCTCAGGCCAGAATGCTCCAGAAGGAGATTATTTTGCGGAACACATTACGATTATGATTTAAGGAATAAACAACCCTTCAACAATCCTTTTATCATGACAAGTATGTGATACCCATTCTTCAGAGATGAGGCACATCCAAGTGATATATGGAGTGGAACACTTGTGATTGAAGCCATATAGAGAAACAACAAGAAAAGCTAAAGATATAAGGCAAATCGTACCAACTTGCACTACATCATGATCATCTCCCTAGACATAATCCCTGGAAGATGCAGGTGTACGTAGAAGTGAGAATCATGAAAAGCTCAATTTGCTGGCTGTCACCAAAGTTATGTGCATGACACTTGGTTTAAGGAAGAGAAAGTCTATAGGACAAACAGTGTAATAGGTTAAGCTCTGAACAACTTTGTTTTTAAACAAGTACATTTTCCTTTTTATTTCATAAGAAGTTTACTTGTTGAAAAAATGATATATATTAAAGCAAACACAATTATACACATGGGTTAAACATCAAATAGCAAAACCGTAAGGAATGAGCACTACTGGTTGTATTGTATAGGGTTTACAATCAAAGGTATACTTAAAAACCCTTAAGAGTTAATGTACTTTCAAGGTAAGTTAGGCACAAAGTTTAGCTTGTAACTAGCTCTGCAAGCATCTCACTGTGATTTCACTGATACAAAGTATTACAAGTGATCAAAAACATAAACTTACTTCTAAAATTTTTTATTTGTACTATGTGCTGAAATAATACAAATGTATACAATACTCCACCTTTGTTAAAAAAAAGTGTAGGGACTGTAAAGTAGAGTCAAAGGGCTAAACCAGAAATTACCCCTTTATTTGGGCTCAGAATTAGTATGGCATAAATCTATGGCTTTGCTTTGTGAACGTATTTGAAACTGAGTAACTCTTACAAATGTGGGGAAAAAAACTGAGGATGATACTTTTAATGAACATGATGTGTTAAAATACAAATATTTTAAAGAAACTTTATTAGTAAGGGAAACTAGCTGGTATCAGATGTGTCCGTCTTCCTTGGTTTTCTGTATAAGATGCAAGATAAAATGTGAAATTTTAAAAAGGGAGAGTTTGTGTCACCCAAAAAAAAAAAAAAAAAAAAGGCAAAAAAAATCCAAGGAGCAAAAAACCTTGAAGTAATTTTCTGGAAGGTTTTAGCATTGATGAGGCCCTAGCTTAGAAAGAATTACTAATTTTTAAGAAATGAGAGAGCAACAGCAAGTCTGTGAACCATAGTAAAATCTTACTTCACAGAAAATTGTGGGATCTTCTAAATATGCATATTAAAAATATTTTTTATTAAACTACCAGATTTTTATTTTATTTTCAGTTAGCAAAATATATTGCTGTGCTGAAAGTTGTCCTCTTTTTCCTTGTTTGAAATGAAACACATTATGATTGCCACAGAACTGCAAGAAACTGCATACCTTCTACAGGTACATTTTTACTGCATCATACAGGAATTGCTTAATAGGCAAAAATAAACACCTTAAAGTCTTAATGCTGTTTTTGATTAGCAGAAATACAAAAAGGAATGCACTGAAGCAAGATGATAAAAAAAGTGTTATCATGCAGTATGTTGGCTTAAGGTATACAAAATTTCAAACCAATGATGTGACTGGAGGGTGGGGGCGTTTAACCTATTGCATTCCCATTCAAAATTAAAATTGTATGTGAAGGCAAACTGTGTGGAGACATGACCAGAACCGGGCTGCCTAACAAAAGGGTGCCAGATGTGTTATTGTTCCTAGCATGCAGAGCTAATGCTTGAAGGCCTATGACAGCAGCATGAACTCCTGCTACCTCTAGTTCTTTACATTACTGCTTTGTGTGTGCTGGCCGCAGTCTGGCCACAGTCAGCAAGTGCTCTATGGCGTGAGGAAGTCAACCCACAATCTCTGCAGGTTCAGTGACCAACTTGGATCCATCCCATGCTGTCTTGAACTGTTCAGGAACCGGAAATTCTTTCTGGTAGGAAACAAAAGCAACAATGATGGTTAAACAAACAGGGGATATCTCATGAAAACTGGTGGAATACTATTAGTTCTACATGACTGCGAAAGCATTGATAGCTCAGACATGCCGGGATTAGAGAGAAGCCTTCTTCATTACCCTAGGAAGTTATTTTACAATGCCACACAGGCATTTTGCTACCCAGTTTCAAATAGCCTTGGTATGGTACGACTTTGCAATAATTTCTCTCACACCATTATCTGCATCAACTAAGTAAATAAGCCTCATGTCAGAAATGACTTCGGATTCCATTAATGTCTGGGTTGGACGACAGTAGAGAGGATTTAGATGTCGAGATTAAGCCAGGATTCTAATTTTAAGGACAAAAGCAGTACTGTAATATGGAAGAATAAAATAAAAAATAAAATAAAATAAAGTAAAATAAAATAAAATAAAATAAAATAAAATAAAATAAAATAAAATAAAATAAAATAAAATAAAACCCCCCAGTCATTTTAAGTGTGATACACTTCAAAATAGTCAGCATCCTTTGTGGGGTACACAAAATAAAGCATAACATCAAATAAAGTGCCCTTCGATTCTACAAATTCAGTGAAATGATGGGGGATGTTGTTGAGTATTTCTCTGTACCCAGTAAACAAAAAATTATGTGAAGAGAAGGGTTTTTTGTTTAGACTTCAAAGAGGTGTTTTGGTAGCCAGTAAATTCTGATATTATGGTGATTTTGAGGCAATACTGAACAAAAGGAATCTTTTTAAAAAAGAAATAAGTGATTATGAGCCCACTAAAAATTGTTCCCTTTTTACTTGTCTAAAGTAAAGGCATCCAGTCTGAAAGTAAAAGTCTAAAGTAAACTAAAGGCATCCAGCAGTCACTTTTGGAAATGTGAAGCACAAAAGTTCTCATTATACATTTTATTTTATAAAGCCTAAACCCCTGTACTAAATTCCAGCCCAAAAGACTAACAAGAAATTTAAGTTCTGTCTATGGCCATGCACAGCAATTTCAACTGTACTTTGCTGAAGACACCAGGGAACTATTAGGAGCACACTTTGCCTGCTTGTGTGTGAAGTGACAGAGCATGACTCTACTAGAAATGACACTGTGCACAGTATGAAAATTTTACTAGAGCGGGAAAGGAACTGGAAAAATGCACCAGTTAAAGTGGTTTTTAAGGACATATGTTGAAAATAGTACAAAGTGCTACAGCTGCTACCCATGTATCAATAGCTTTAGAAAAAACAAATATATTATACTGTATTATTTCACCTGTAGTAGCATTACATTTATCTTAGTTTTAGCCTCGTCATCTTCAGATTTAAGTGCTCTTCTGTGAAGGTAATTTCTTTGGGAGATTATGTTTAGATACTAAAAAGAGAAGATCAGATGGATAGGATATGAAGCCATTATCCATCAGAATGGAAAGAGAGGACATAATTTCTGATCTCTGAAATTACTTTGTGCCCCAGAAAATAAGGAATTCTTCCTCCTGAAATACAGGCACATAGAAATTAAATTGTTTTGGATAATTTTTTGGTAACATAATTATATGTGTTACATCAGTTTCTTTCCTAGCAGCTTAAGTGCTCTTAACTGACGAGACTAGTAGGAAACAGAAAGGAAATTAAAAAAAATATCTCACTCACATAATCACCATCCTGGGGGATGAGAATGTTCATCTCGGATGACTTGGCACTCACAATCTCACAATCCAATGACTCCTCACTGAGGTAGATGTGGCAGCCTTCTGTTTTGTTAATAGAAATGGTTGGCACTTTCCCCATCACCTGCAAAATAGTATCTACTTAAAATAAAATCTTAAAATGCAAACAGAGATACTATTAATAAAATCCTCACTGCCTTCTAGGTCTAATTTTGGCCACCAGCACCTGACCTATGTGTCACCTGCCTGTGTGATGCTTTGATTTGATTTGTTGGACACTGAAAATTCTTGGTGGTGGTAACAAAGACCTATATACAACAGCAAACCTGTAATATACAGCAAGCTTTTAATATACAGTTTGATGATAGTACTTCTTTGATTCTCTCAAATTTCAATGATACTTTTGTGCTGATATTTAGGCAGTGTTCACCTTGTTCAGCATTGAGTATTGGCTAAGAAGTCAAATATGTCTACTTCAACGCAGTAAGGGCAAAGGAAAGATCCCAGTAGTACTCAAGTAGCAGTAGTAGTACTCAACAAGGGATTTGTAATACACTCTGAAGACTTCAAAGCTCTTGCAGCATCCAACAGGAAAGGGTTTTTATCCTCTTCAGGCAAGCCACAGTTCTAAATAGGTACTAAGATCAATTTAATTAAATATTTAAAACTTTCGTATGTCTCTTTAAGAGCAAGCACAAGATTTACTTGAGGCGAGGAAGGGAAATCTTCTCTTGTTTACAATTTTACAGATTGAAAGATTTCTTCATTGCTAACAGTCTGACTCACTTTTTGTCAGTAAAAATTCCTGCTCCTGCCCTCTCTAGCAAGGATGGCAATATACTCTGGACATCAAAACACCAGAGATTATCCTAAGCTATAGAACAGTGACAGCACATGACAGAGATGTACTTGTTAATGAGAGTGTCTCCCATCACTTAATTAAAGAATATCTTTCAACTTCAGTTCCTTAAATGTGGCAGTAAACCATGTGTTGTGTCCTCTTGCATCCCACCCTTATCCTGAAGTCTGAGCTACACAGCGGATCAATGCATCTTAAAGCTCCTCTTCTTAAATGGGTTCTTATGCAATGGAGAACAGAAGGAAGGGGTGTTTAAAAATTTTTGCAAACATCCAGCAAGAAAAGAGATACCACTGAAATAAAGGAGAGACAAGCAATATGGTACTGAAGTCACTATAGCAAAATCTGTAGGATTAGTTTACTGAAATCTGTTGCATTAACATATCATATATTTGGACACTATGAACTCAGGTCTTCAAATTATTGAGAAAACTGAGGTGCTTAGCATTTGGCACACGTGAGCCCTGTGGGAGCTGCCTGACTCAAGCAGCATACAGCATATAACCAGATCCTGCCTTCTTAAGTGGATCCCAACTCTGCTCCATGACATGCACAGAAGCCTTATGCAATATTCATAGAACATGCTTAATTTTGATTCTAAGAATTCTGATTCTTATAAAAAGTATTTCCACTTCATTTGAGTATTAGCAAGCTGAGGCTTTGCTATTTATTACATACGAATTTTTCAGCTTTCATGAATAGTTTAAGAGGTAATGATTAAAAATAATACAATCATTTTAAAACTGCTCCAATAAGTGCCTGGGATCCTTAATTAACTGCCTCCTCTGCTGTAAAAAGACATGTAGTGATCATGAATAAAACTGATTGTTACAATTCAGAAAATAATGCACAGTTGGTAGCAATGTCAGTCACTTGCATAAGGTACAAAATATAACAACCCCATCTTTCTCCTATTCCCTGTGGTGTCTGTGACCATTATTTCTGAAGCATGGAGCAGGACTGCCTATATTTAATGTCATACAGCAGTCACAGCCTCTTAAGCAAAAGACCTCACTTCGAAGAGTGGCAGTTTAATGTAATAATTAACATTTCTTTTTCACTTAAAATAGTATGTCCTGGAGTCCCTTCTTGAGATTACACTGTGTGTGTCAGACACAACCCAGTATTACAGCAGGTAGTTAGAGCTCTTTGGAACAGGATGACTGAAGTGCTGTAAATATCAGGTAGACTGTATATTTTGAGCAGTACAAGTGTCCCCAGTAGAGAGGACAATTATAGATTTAACGTATGTATTTTCTTTTCATGAGAATCACAAGGAAGATGATCTCTGATTAAGCTTTTTGAAGGCAAATAACTATAGTACTTAGTTATATAAAGTGCCACATCATTGGCCAGGGAGATCTTTTGAAATCCCAGCACCTACTTGTACGTTATAGCATTTAGTTGTCCTTTGACAGTCTATTTGAACATTTCCATTGAGAAGATAAGAAAAGAAAAAAATCTTGTGCACCAAGAAATCAATTAGCTAACTGTTAGAATTTCTTCTGTAAGCACCACTGAACTTTCAAGTGCTAGAAGTTGCTTACCATGAAAGCAAGCTGATCAGGGAGAGAATTAACAGTTCTGCCAGTGTACAGATCTCGCAGCTTCACCAGAACCAGAAGACACTGGGCTACAGGAGGTTTGTTCAGTGATAGTAAATAGTTTTCACAAGCATATTTTAAAAACTTCAGCAGAATTTAGAGCATATAAAGATCCATTTAGATACTTCTTACTTTTGTTGTGCTCTGTGAGTTTTTAAAATCTCTTATAACTACATGTTGGGCTTTTTCCTCCCCACTTGTTCTAGGTCTGTCTTCATTTCTCTTGGATATTTACCTGAATCTGAATATCCCTGGAGTTGATCACTTCCACGATTCCCACAACATTGTCAAACACAAGGCCAAACTTCTTACAGTTGTCTAAAATAAAAGCAGTCATAAATAAGAAAGGCAAGACAAAAGCAAATACATGCACACCTGCTACAATAACTATGAAAATTCCCAGTCCTGCACTGCATAGCTGAGTGACTTTACTCTCGTAATCAATCATTAAAGTGAATGGAATGATTCAGATGCATTATTAATCACATAAGTCAGTTTTTTCAAGATTGTCACTTGAAGCCCAGCTGAGCTACCCACTCACCAATAGTAATTGAGTTGATTTTTCCTTTTATCTGAAGTGTAGATTTGTTACATTTAAAAATATAGGCCACTTGCTTGAGTTCAGTGTTGTTAATGACCAGGTCATTCTTATCCTCTTGATATTCCTATTTCAAAAGAAAGTTTATTTAATTGCTTGTCTTTAACTAACAGTCTTTAGCTAACAGTCAGACAGAGTTTAGTACAATTTATCCTCGAGTCATTGCATCTTCAGTTACAACAGAGCAATATCCTTCCTGTGGCTTAAAATCCTAATCTGCTTGGTGACCAGCTAGCTCACCTAACTGACCCTTAGATGACACTGTATCTTTTAGAGCTGCAGAACTGAAGAAGTTAGCACAGACAGCGACAAAATCCATTAAGTTTGCAGCGAAGATGTTATGCTCACAACAATTTTAAAAAGCACGCACAAAACTGCTGTTTGGCTCCCATCTGATTCAGACTGAAGAACAGAACAAGTTTTCATTCCCCAATTATTATATAATATTGTGAACACATACAGGCATTACCATATACAATAATGGAGTAATAGGCAAAGAAACTTCTTTCACTAGGCTTAAAAGAACAATTACACTCCACAGATGTCCAGGAAAGCCTAGGGATCCATACGGAAAGTTTCAAGTAGTAGACCCGTAACAACATAACACAGGCAAATGGTGACTGCACCTTATGCAAACTGGACTCCACTGTAATATACACTGACTGTGTATATAACCTTCTGCATGACTAAAATGCATGTTCTTTCTGTTCTCTCTTTAACCAAAACAGTCACAACACAATTTTCATTCATAGATTCTTTGGTATATGTCTACATAAATTAACACCAAAACTTAAAAAAAATCTCCTTTTTCCATCTGTAG
Source organism: Vidua macroura (assembly GCF_024509145.1). Lineage (NCBI taxonomy): Eukaryota > Metazoa > Chordata > Aves > Passeriformes > Viduidae > Vidua > Vidua macroura. The sequence continues at coordinate 65,725,822 of NC_071571.1, read as the reverse complement.
ATTGGGCAAAAGGAAAACACTCCTCTACTTTTAAGCATGGAAGACATGCTTGCATGGAGTGGGCAATGAAATATAAATGTATAATTCCACTGGCTAGGGAAACTGGAGAGTGTGGTCTGTGATGACTGTTCTCTCTCATTCACAGGAATGGCCTGCAAAAAGGGATTTTAATTGGTGTTCTCTAATGGACTTGTTTCTGGGACATTGTCTGATTTTGCAAGGAATTTATATGCTGGTTCTGACATTCTCCAGTGAAATGAATTAATAAGTGATTCACAGAGACAAATTAATTAAGATCCTACAGAATAGTAAAAGTTGAACTGTAGCAATGCAGAGAAATGGAGGACTCAGCCCATTTTAGTTGCAACTTTGTTTTGTTGCATGTTAATGACGGACAAGATATTTCACTGTTCCTCCTGGTTTGCAATGTACAAGGTGCAATTCAGAGGTGTGACTGGAACTCACCACTCTCCATTTCTTTCCCTCCAGCTCCAAGACAGGGGCATGGTTCTGCTGTGGGGAATTCTTGGGAGAGGTAGGACTTGGAGTATGGCTTTTTGTTGGAGAACGAACAGGTGGACCTTGGGCACGTAGGCTGGGGTTCTTGTGAGTCTTCTGGTCATCAGAGACATGTCGAAGCCCTAAGAAACCAAAAAGAAAGGGTACTTGTGGAAGAGAGTATATTTTTCAATCCTAAAAGTGCTCATATTGAAGCATGAGAAGTTTTTTTGTAGTTGTGTTATTTTCTGAAATTACTTTTTTTTTTTTTTTTTAATTTCCTCAAGGTTTGCCTGGGTAACAACCTGAAGTGCAACTGCTGACATACTTTTAAAAACATACTATAAAAACTCTTCTACTGTGGATTGGCTCTCAGTATGCTCATCAGAAAATCCCACAATGTCTTCTAGACATCTTCTCTGTCTGTAGCAAGTTCTGAGAGCTTGTTTTATAATGTTTTTCCATCCGTAAAACAGAGTTTATTTTTCTAACTTATGACAACATTTGACCTATCCCTGCAGCATTAATTGCATATATATCAATCATATGTATTTAAATTCACAGATATATACTTAAATTACAACTTTCCAATATTAATACAAAAAGCTTTATTTCACCTGACATGTAAGACATTTTGACACAGGTTTGCACACTCAATGTGAGTCAGAAAGTTTATTGCAATTGCAACTTAAGAGGCTGACCAGCTACTGGGTGCTGAAGATATCCAGCTTGGCTGCCTTAAAATTAAAATGATACCTCTAAATGGTGTGAATGTCAGGTATACTGAACTTAATTGGGTGCTGTGGCTTCTAAAGGAGGTTTCTGTATGCAGCCTTCTCCATCGGACCATTGCAAGCTTCAGAAGGATCTGAGCTGTTAGAATGTAACTTTAAAATGCTGTGAAAGCTGTGAAATGCTGTAACAGCTCTTGATGTAGTTTGACTCCTGGATCACAATTCGATTTCTTTTCTCCTGACCTTTGGTAATTGCCTCTCCCTGGTTGAGCTGTGCAAAGAGGGCTGAGCGAGACGCAGTTCCTTCGTCCTTTGCCGTTTCCGTATCGAAGATGGGGGGCGGTCCCGGGGGCGGTGGCGGTGGCGGTGGCGGGGAAAGGCAGGAGCCGCTGGTTAGAACAGATCGCATGGACATGGGGGATGCAACAGGACCCTGTTTGAGACAGAGGGAAATATTTTGCATACAGTGATTAAGGAACATTGTATCACAATAGCTCTTATTTATTAACATCCTTGAATGCTGCGAGTTCGGGTGACTCTAGAAAGCCACAGGCTCAGGAGAGAATTTCTGGCTTCATAATCGAATATAATGCTATGAATCCTTCCCTGCACCTGAGCAAGCACAGCTAGAAAGACTGACAGCCCACACTCTACCCTTACTGTAGAATGACTCCACCTAAAATTTTTGTCTTAAACATTTCCAAGGGTTGATGTTAAAAATCTTTAACAGTAACAGTATTTTCCCATAATTTATTCCAGTGTTTACTTATGTAAAAAGGAAAATGTGTCCTTTTTTTCCCAGATAAAGAAGATGTTTTGGTACAACATAAATAACTGAGAGGTTCATGAACTGTCAGTTATACATACATAATAAATAGTAAGCAAGATGTAAAATGCTATCCTTTGAACTGTTCAAGTTATCTGTAAAAGATTCAAATACCACAGAATATAAAACTATGGTGAATCAAGTATCTTGATTCTGAAATTCAATTTCTGAGTTTTTAGTTCAATTTCTTAAATTCTTTTTTCCTTTTTCTTTCAGTTACAGGTGATCACAGCACACAAGTTAGGAGTGAAGGGGGCCTCAGCAAAGTAAGTAACACAATCTTTCTTTCAGTTTGCATAATCAAAAGTACATATTTTGGTCTGAGTTACAATTCTTACATAAAATATTATCAAAAAGACAGAAAATACTAATAATTATCTGACTAAAATTTTATAAGAACGCCCTTACATCCTAATAATAGATGTTAGAGACAATCTGAGAATCACTTTTACTATCCTGCCACTGAGTGTCACTCTGCTCCTACCTCTCTGCAGCACAGAAGGCTCTTTTAACAGAACTATTGAGAAAAATAGATTGGTTTTGATGAGCTCAGCTAGCTACAGAGACACTGTGCATTGCAGCAGCAAATATTAACACGTGGGCAGATACAGTGGGAAAATTACAGCGACTTACGGAATCACAGCTCCTCTAACTGGCTACCTTTGTTAAGAGATACAGGTTGTTAGTGCGCTCCTGCTAATCCATCCTGGAAACAGATATTGCTTAGCTGGCCTCTGAGGATATTTTTAACCATTTATGGTACTAGTCTTTCTGCCTTCCACTAAACTGAAACATTGATCTGGTTCATGCATCTCACAGGAGTGGAAACTACAGCTGTTTTTTAAAAAGTAAACTTGTTCTGGCCTGTAATCCCAAACTGATAACAGGAAAAGGGCTGAGATCCACATGCTCCTTTTTTACTTAGTCTTCAGACATATTTTAAAAGCAAAATAAAAGTCCAAGATCTCCTAAGGGAATAAGCTCTCTTCTTGTTATTAAATCTTTTTGATCAAATGTAAACAAATGAGATTATTCTCTTTTTGTAACCAATTATAATTTATTGTCAAGATATACTGGGACTAAAGTCAACTGCTTTTAGAAATATTCCGTTGTTGCATGGATACATTTAACTCAGAGCTTCTGCTTACATACTTCCTTATTATAGGTCAGTGTTTTAGGCTGGGAACAACTTCTTCACTGGGCCCTCAATTTATAGTGCCTGTTCCCTGCCTCTGTTAATGCCAGTGAAGTTACTTGCAGCAGAGTCAGCAGAACTGTGAATTATTGTAATTTAAAAAAAAAAAAAGAATGTAAGTGGATTTAGTGGTACAATCAGTTACTGCTGCCTGAGGTGCAATACAGATCTTCCCCTTCTGTTGCCTGCAACCATAGCAACTGAATCCACTATGCCCTGGTTATCCAGAATTATGAACATTGCATTTTGCAGGGCTTTTTAAAACACTCAGATACTCAAAAATGGCACTCACCATTCACAGTGTGAACATGCAGTTATGAATTATGTATGCTTTATGAAAGGCAATTAATAGCAGCAGTGGTAGTGGCTAATAACTTTTAGTCTGAGATGAAAATCTGCTTGCCAAATTCCAGACTGACATCTGATTCCTCAAAAATACCTCCCGCTTCCACCTGCTTATCAATACAGTGCTGTGATTTTCCAGAAACTTGTGTAAGACTCACACATCCACTTGGAATTAACACCATCTAAACTGTGCCAAGGCTGCAAAGGTGCATTAGATAAAAAATTTCTGGAAGCTATCTGGGTATTCTGCGTATAACACAGAGTGGTAGGTCACTCTGGCAGTCTCTTTGCTTGAAGTGTCAAACTCAAGGCCATCACAGACCAATGCAGGACACTCTGGGCTAAAATAATTCTGCTGAGTTGTGTAGCAAAGGGAGTGTCTCAAATGGCAACTGAAGCATGGGAATAAAGTATGAGATGGAAGTAAAACTCAGAAGGGTTTATCTGTGGAAGGGGGTCATCTCTCTCCCAGAACTCTGAAAGAACTTCCTTGTCAAAGTACAGATAAAAGGAAGGATTTTAAACACATCAGTTAAGTCTGGACATGGTTTTGTATGACTGGAGATTGTTGTCATATTTATTTTCAAGAAAGAGACGATGTAGGAAAGGATCTGGGAAACTAGGAGCTCTTTTCCTTTTAGAGCAGTACTGATGAAAAAACAAGTCTACTCAAAAATCTCAATTCTTGACCTGAGCAGCTAAGACATTCTAGTCCTTTTAAGTGTGTTTCAAAAGTAAGAAAAAAATGTATTCATTGCACTCATGCTGACCACCTGTCTCTTCTTTTCTTTACAAGCCTGGTTCCTCCACCAAAGTCAGTGGTTATCTCCACTGAGCACAAAAGATTTTGAGTTAGATCTAATTGAGAACATAGAAGCTATCACAAGGTAAAGACACTTGAGGTTCTGTCACCCTTCCCACTTTTCCTCTTAATTTTGTGCAGTCACAGAAATAAAAGACAGACTGAGCCCTGGAGCTTTTCTCCTGCATGGAAAATCTTCTCTAGTTTAAGACCTGAGTTACAAGCTAACTGATATTGTAGCATGCTATTTTCAACATCTAGGGCCATTCTGGAAACTGTGAACAATTTTAATCATAAATTAGGCCAGGCAAAATTGAAAGACAAATCACAGGAAAAAAGGTCTCTAAAGTACCTGGTTTAACTGCTCCCATCTGCATCTACTGCTCTGTAGACCCCTCCAGTAGGACCATCTCCCATTGAAATAAAATGGCATGGAAAAGACAGAAAAGTCTCACTAATGAGAGGGTGCACAGACCTGCTGGGAAGAAGGGTACAGTCTAACTCTGGCTACAGTCTTCTTTTCTTTGCCATTTTAATGTACCCAACTGAAATCAAACAAAAACTGAAATGAGGTGAAATTCTTTATGGGAGAGTGGCTCAGGGAAACTCTCAAAAGGGGGCAGAAAGTGCAAAAGTGAACTGGAAATGCAGAATACACATTTCACTTCTTGCATTCCCTGCATGACAGGAAGATGGGACCTGTGCTGCACTCAGACAAACTGATGTAAAGGACAACTTAAAATCAGCCAAGTGAAGTACTTCTAGGATGTTTTCTTTTAAAGTTCATTTTGACATCTATTAATAAATGAACTTCCCAGTTACCAACCTCAGTCACCGGCAATTAGTTTTCTGTCCTCAGTTCCTCTTCTAAGACAACTTACACCCTCAGGCTCTAGAATATTTCTGAACCAGACTCTTAAACTGTTCTGGTATCTGGTAATACTTGTGTATAGTCCTATCCAATTTCAACAAAAGTTCCCTTCACAAAGTCCATTCATTTTTGTTCTGTATAGGGTGGTGTTTGTGAGAGCTGCTGGGAATAAAATAGCATGTTACATGCCCACAAAAGTTCATCTATCCTAAAGCAGCAGGTGCTTAGCAGCTTTGCTATTTGCAAACAACTCTTCAGATTAACTTCACACAGATGTTAACAACAGTGTGTCTTTAATAAAAAGTATTAGGAGCCATTTGGACCAGTGAAGGCGGTTGTTTGCAAGCTGCCTTTCTTCCTCTTTTATTTCAGCTGTTTGCCTCGGCAACAGCTGCTGTTCTCAGTGCTGTGGTGTCTGCAGACACCACGTCAAGTGATACTGATAGCTGACTGCTCCCATTAACATGTTCATGTAGTCATTTTTCTGTCATTTACAAATATGCCCCTAGTGAGAATTATCAGGGGAACAGATAGAGTCGTCCTTAATTTCTGAAAATGTAACACAAAAGTAAGCTATAACTTTTAACCTGTTAGTTTTGCATCATAGTGAACCTGATGTGCTTTGGTGCTCCTGGAGCTTTCTGAAATGGAGGAAAATTTAATTCTCTGAGTAACATCCTATCAGGAACAGGAGATGCAGGCCCTGTGACCATGTACTAAGAGCTCTGTAGGGGATAAAACATTCCAGAAATTTCCCCTCAGGGCTGTCTTCAGCTTCCAGCCATGCTCTAAATGGGGTGACAGGAATGGGTCAGGGTTAGCTCCTTGCTGGATAGCCCCAAGCTATCTGCAGAGAGGCCCAAGCGCCTCCCATTGACTGTGGCAGAGAAGCTTCCTTTAGCGACAGTGTCTGATGCTGCTCACAGCGCTGGGTCTGATAAATGTCACTTGTGCAAGGGTTTGCAGGATTGTGGTACAGCTTCAAAGTATATTATATTTCTACTTTCATCTTGTACAACTCACAGAAGGGTGACATACACTTCTTTTTCTCACCTAACTGGCTCGCTGGAAGAAAGAAATGATTGTTTATGTTGAGATAGCTGCCTGGTTGAAATTCTCATTTAATTCCCTTGAAGTTACAATAGAGCTGAGTGAAGCCCTTTGGTTTTGAGAAGCTGGACCTTGTTAAGCACATTTCTCCTAAAGGCTTCCTTCCCCTGGAGCACAGGGCAAAGCCAGTCTTGTTAGAGAAATAAAATGCTGTTCATATATAACACAAGTGCTCTGGATGCCATACTGTCACTAATTTTCAGTGGCCTTATGCAGCTTGACATGTCTTCAGGTCTGAACCCAGCTACTGAAGACAGTAAGAATTTCTTTTTATGTCTTATCGCAGATGTTACTATTTCCTGAGCTATTCTTGCTGAACAGCTCCCTGGGTTAGCCTTCCATGTCACTGTTACTATATTTGTAGAACTGCAGCAGCAAGGAGCCCCAGTCAGAGGCTCCTATCTCTGGGGATATGAGGGGCTTATGTGCCAGACCCTGTACAAACACCCGCAATGTTCCTCTGTGTTTATCCAGCTTTCGGCTGACACAGTGCAGCACGGACACTGAGGGGAACGAAGTTCTTGTGCTGGGAAGCTGCTGTGGAGAATCTGAACAATGCATTTCTAGTAGTGCAATGGTTGATTTTACTCAGAGCCAGAAGATTATAAGCATCTATGTAATGCATTTAAATAAATTATATGTGCGTGTGTATGATATACAGTACCTATTTTGTCGGTCATTCCTATTAAGAGGTAAGTATCTATTTGGAGCTGAAGCAACAGGTGGCTTAGAGAGACATAATGAAATCCCTCCCTTAATTTATTGAAAAGCCTTCTTTTCATGGCAGCAGACAAACAGGAATCTTAATGGGGAATACACTGTTCCCCCCCCCCAAAAAAAAAGGAAGGATATCCCTGTTTTCTCCCCCTTTATAGTAATCCTAGTTTCATACCTAGAATTATTATAGAATTCTGTACTGTTCTTTCCATACATATGCACAGCCAAAGACAAGAATTGTGAAGCTTAAAATATCACATATCAACCTCTGGGAACAGGTGGACTGTGACACAGAGGCACAGAGCTCTTGTTAAGGTGTTTTCGTGTAAAAGTAGCTTAGCACAACAGTTCCATTACCTACTCTATTTAAGCCACCTGTCTGCAAGGAGTTATGCTGCCCAGAGAGCTGCAATTTACTGGATGAAACAGCTGACTTACAGGGCCTGTAATCTTTGTCAATTAAAACAGAAAACAACAAAAACCAAGCTAGGTTCTTTTCTTGTTACTGAGTCTCAGCAGAATTATTTATCTGCAGAGTTTTCAAGCTTTGCAGCCCCCTGTAATATACTTTTGCCATTCATCACCTGTTCAGGATTTAAGATGATGCTTACATATTCAGAGTTACCCAACCAGAAATGGTTTATACAGCCATGGTCTTCTAAATCATTTGAGGATTGTATGATAATGTAATTGCCAACATGCTCCAACAGGCAGATTCAACCATTGTTTACTTATGGAAAAATGTGGTTAAAAAGAAGACCAATCCCTTTAGTAAGATAGTAAAGTTTTTATAGATGTACCTTTCCTTGTCTCTCTATTTTTCATACTTTCAATTTTGTATTTCTTCTCCCTTTTCCACTGGAATAGGCTGCATGCCTCACCCAGGTTTTCCCTTAACATGTCTGAATGTCTGAATGGTGCTAGGTCAAGGTTAAGAGAATACAATTGATATACAGTAAAGACAAATATTTTCAGCCACTGTTGGAATAAGAGAGTAAAAATACTTTCTTTAAAAGAGACAGGGATGTGATTGACGCAGTCTCCACCAAAGAGGCGACTACTCTACTATTGTAGAGGTGCCAGGATAGCCAGTTTTTAAATTGATCCTGTACCAAAAACCAGAACATTGCCTATTGTCTGAGAAAAAATACTTGCAACTAAAGGATGCAATTTTTTCAACAAAAAAATACAGAGAATAGGGAATAGGTATAGGGAAGGATAGAGAAAGGAATGGAAGGTATAAAGAAAAGGCTATCACTGAGAAAAACTGAGCACTGTGGAAATGTCTACGTCTTATCCAAGATACAGGCATGTAAATTGGTATATCTATGCTGCCCTTACTTCTATTTGAATAAGGCCTCTGGGATTGCAGTCATGGCTGTGGCTGGAATTTGGCACTACATTTTTGACCTTTAGCTTTAGTGAAGTGGCTCAGACGATGGCTGCTTGATAAGTAGGTCAAACTAAACACGGCACAGAAGAGATACTGGACAGATAATAGGAGGCTTTTGCCTGCAGAAGTTGGTCTTTTGCAGCTTGTTCACATCAATATGTACAGAGATGATGTATTAAAGGAAAATGTTTTGATAGAACAGGAGAGAGGCAGGGCCAATTTATAAGAAAATGTCTGGAGGTAATTATTTTAGACTAGAATAAAATGCCCAAGTCTGCACTGTGACTAGGATAATTGCACTCAATAAGGCTAATGTAGGAATTATGACGGTACTTCTTGGTGTGGAGCTTGTGGAGAATTTCAGCTTTTAAGGAATGTTTTTAGAGTACTATCTAAGGAGTAATAAATGTTTTTTAAAATGCTGTTTCAGGAAAAAAAAGACTTGAAGATACTGGCTTCAATGGAAACAGGACTTAAATATATCTCAACTGCTTTTAAAGATGTGCAGACTTCATCCTAAGTTGTTTTGATTTGTAAAGGAGGAGAGGATTTCACTCATTACTTGAGTGAAATTCTGTATTCTGCTGGTAAAATCTATCCTAAATTACTATTGTATACAAGCACAAAATATTAAGTACAGATCCACCTGCAACTGAAACATTCAAGACAATTATCTTTAAGCAAGATTTGTGTATTAACACTTACTTGAGATAAGGAAAACTACAGCAGTCTCTTATTATTACTGGTTGTTTTCTTGCTGCAAGGTTAACTTGCAGAAATAGGAGAAGAAGATTCACTTCCCCCAGATTACTCATGCAGGCCTTGTAGCAAACAAACTTTTCATTAGGCATTCTGTGAGCTTATATTACAGCTGTTCATTTATTTGCATCACCAAAAAGAAGTGGAGGGTAGAAAGAACAGAATGCTATGCTTTAAGAGAATCCCTTCTTAAGAAAATAAAAAGGAAAAAAAGGCACTTGCTCTTTATCAGAAAGAACTGAAAAAGGACAGGTCACTATTACAGCTGTGGATTGCTTGTTAAAGACAGAAAGCAAAGCAAAATGTAGCAAGCAAAAATGACAATTACTTCATAGGTAAAATGCTACCCTGGGCACTTAAAATACTTCATTGTAACAACGGCTTTTTCCAAAGATTCACTGACATCTAAGAATGTCATATCTGGTAGCAAATTAAAACAAATCTCCATTAGGCTGGTAATTGCTTATCGTTCCCATTGTCAAGATGGCTAAATTGAGATGTAGTGAGTACAGTGAATGGCCACTCAGTACAGGGTGTAGGAGGTAGGACGACACTTTACATCCAAGATAATGAGCTACAAAATTACACTTTTAAGGAAATACTGTAGATCCATCTGATTTGCACTGACAAGCATATTTTCTCTGCCATAGGCACAATCAATGAATGAAAATGACTATTTTAGATTTTGTTGAAAATACATGGAACTTTTTACTCTCTGGGACAATCCTGCTCACAAACATACATTAGATATGTACTTTTGTTCTGTGAGCACAGTACCATCAAATATCCTAACCATATCCATCGTGCCTTGAAATGCCAATTTACACAGTCCAGTCTGGTTCTGTACCACCATTCCACATGAGGAGCAAAAAAGGTTCAGATGCACAAAAGTCTAAAGGTCCTTAACCACACTATTTCCTTCTAAGTGTGTTCTTAAATACACTATATTCTTCACTATTTCCTTGGCTTTCTCCTCACACAGTCACACACATTTCAACAGGGTGCCCTTAATAAGTAAAATATTGTCTCACATCTTGGCAGAACCAAAGTAAGATAGAACTGTGTTAGGTCCAAAAATCCATAAACATCTGTTTTTATCACAAACTTTTTATAAAGCAGATGGAGATAACTGTTATTGTCAGATGTGACTGCTTGGACATTATGTCAACCCTTTGCACCTGTTTTTGTGTCTGTCTTCTAATTTATTCAGACATTTTTTTCTCTTTCCTCTGAAGTGTGTGCCTGTGTGCCTGCTGCCAGAGCCAGGAACATTCTCCTATATGTACTAGTGATCTGTTCCAAGGCTGGCTGCAGCTGCCCTGTGCAGTTTGATGGAAGGGTATGGGGGGCTGGAATTGGCACAGCTTTGGGATATTGCATGGACACAAATGTGCACACCACACTATACAGCACCCATAGCTTAGGGGGCCAAGCGCCAACTCAAATATCCTGTCCCCTTTTTGGAAACCCAAGCATAGGAAATCCTCTGATCTAGGCTTATGCTCCTGGGATTGTATTGGAGTTCAAGCACTGACAATACACCTGGGAGACAAGAAGTAGTTAATATTCTTCCTGACTCTTCACTCTCATTAGAAATATCCAAATGTGCTACTTAAGAGCTTTTTATAGAAACTTCATGCATTGCTTTGTTGACTTCTGCAGATATGAAGGGTAAATCATTGGTATAATACACTTTGAAATCTGTACTTATATGCTCCAAGACATTTCTCTCTTTCTCTCTCCCTCTATAATAAAATACCGTTCTTACACCAATGTCTACCTTTCATAAATGTTCCACTTTGTTAACGCCTTGCCACACTACTGTTTTCCTTTGATGCATGTAAGTGGAAGCTGCTGTGTGCAATGATTAACAACTCTGTCTGGAATATATCTATAGCCTTTATATATATCACATTTTTTGTCTAGACCCTGATTCTGCAGACCTTTATGCTTAACTTCACACAATGTGAATCTGTGACTTCCATTCTCATTGTTATACATATATATATATGTATAACAAAAATGAAATTATCACTTGAGCAACTCATTACTTTCCAGAATGTATTTGTTACCAAGCTTCACAGAAATATTTAAATAACATTTAAGCTATTTAAACAACCTGCTAACTTACTGGATTCTAATTTTCTTATATGCACATTTAGTAAAACTTAAAAAACTATACATCCATAAAAATGAGTCTGCAATTTAATCTTTCAGACTCGTATCACATAAAGGATCATTTAAATGAAGCATACTTCCAAGACAATTTCCAGATATGAATGATATCCAAAGTGAAGTGAAATCAGTACTTCACATGCAGTGATGGGCTCATCACTCATGATGGAATGAACACTGTTGGCAAGAAACTATGCTTAATATAAATAAACAAGTCACACCTAGATTTCAGCTATTTCTTGGACAGCTGAAGACAGAGAAATATAAAGGCATGACGGCTGAGGTACTGGTTTTAGGATCAGTCAAACATAATCTGCAACAGCTACCCTTCTGAGTAAGGCTACCAGTACTCACCAGCACTGAAAGCTCCTCCTGTTTGATCAAATGGCTGTAACAAACCTTTACCTTGTAACACTATTTCCATATTTGTGAAGTTCTATTAAAGGTCAAGATTATTCTTTTTCTGTATTAACAGAAGGAATTTTGTCCCAGATTCTCAGGCTAATTCAGCTAAGGGGGTACTACAATTCCTCTTCCTTATGTAATAATAATTTAAAAATCATTAGGTCTTCTCACATTCACTGATCGTAACAGGACAGGATGTACCAAGTGTGAAATTTTGTACTAAATAAAGGAATCATGTTTAATATTTAAATTTTACTATAGAAACCTACAATGTAGCTAATAACTAGAGTCTTCTAATCTATCACATTCGAACATTTTTGCATTGCTTCAGACTAAGATGTACATGCAGATCACGGCTCTCTCCCGTGTTTGAACTTGCACTCAAATACTTGAGAACTGAAAGGCCTTGTACAATGCCTCATGAAGGGTATGAAGAGAAAGCTGCAGTCTGTTGCCAAGCACAAGTAACCTACATTCTCTTACATGGTTGTAACATAAATAATTAGGTATGCAGTTATATTTACTCTGTTTCCAGAAGCTATTTCTGTATGTCTAAAATAATAATTTTATAAAGATATTCATCTATGAAGTTATGTATCCCTTGTCTTTGTCTTCCCTGTTATTAAATCTCTCTCTTTGTTCAGATTCTTCCCACCATCCTTCTTCTTTTCATGACATGCTCCCTCAGTTTTCCTTTAGTCTGACATGTCCTTCAATTTTTTACATTTTGTCTTGTTCCTACCTTCTACAGGCACCGAGAACTGTGTCTGCCTCTCTTTACCATCTGCAGCTGAGGGTTATGGCTATAATAATCCCAATTAATTCTTTTCCTCCAAACCTGTACCACAATGGCCTGAACATCTCCACCTATATTTCAAATGTTTACTGGCTTGGTTGGGAAATCCATGGACCATGACTTCTGTTCCTGGCATAGATATTTACTTTTCCTGAGCTAATGACCCACATTAAAAGACAAACAGGTTACTGGCTTTTTATGGTTCTTCTTGAAGAAAGAAAAAGTACTTACAGTTTTACTCCAGGTGAGACCTGTGGTGTGATGCTCTTTGATATAAGCTTGAAGCTCAGACCATATGTTCAGATATGACTTCACCCAATCAACATGGCGTGTGTCACTGTAAAAACAGAGGCAATATTTATGTGTCAATGCACTTAAAAACAGACAGAAGTGCTGCTCTTGCTTAAAGCAGGTAAAACCCAATGACTGCCTTAAAGCCATGGACAAATCAGTTAGCAGGTAGCCAAACAGCCCAGTGCTGCAAAGACCGAAGCTACTACATTGGAAAGATCTAGATCCTTCTAGAGGACAAACAAGAGCAAAGGATGCCTCTAGCAGAGAGTGCTTCCTGCTAGAAGTGTGTGTCACCATTCTTCTCAGGCTCAAAGTCAACTGAAAAAGCACTAAAGGCACATTGAGCTGTGCAGCAGGTACCCAGACACTGTTTCAGGGTGCTGAACTTTAGAAAATTAAATATCCATGGATTCTGTAAGATATTCTGGCTGCCACGTTCCAACGTGGCCAGAGCAATACTGGGTCATGTTACAGTCATCAGACTAAAATATTTATACATGAAGAATTTTTAAAGTACAAGTCACAAGTTGGCTTTACAATCTTTATCATTATTCCTTCAATGAGACTCATAAATGAAACCAGGAAATATGGAGAGAGAAACTCCTTGTAAGATGGAAGTCCATACTTATAACAAATTATTAGTGAATAGTGATGGCTTACAAGGATTTGTGTGTCTACCTTCTATTTATTTCCTTTGGAATTTTATCCTTAATAATGTGGAGGACCTGGGTCAACAGGTTTAATCCAAAGCCTACTGAAGTCAAGGGACAGCCTCCCATACTTTGGAAGACATTGTGGTCTGATAAAGTGAAAAACAGGAAAAGAATTCCTCATTAAAGGAAGAATACCTAAATAATGTACTCTATTTATACCATTACATGAGACATTTTTTTTCTCCAGTGTAAATACTGGTGCTACGTTGTAAAATTCATCAGTTACCCTTGCATCAGTTACTACCTTCAGTAGGTAAACTCAGGCTTTAGGAATAAGATATAATATATAATATATATAAAACAACATACTATATATAGCATATAATTTATATTTATACATATACAAGAAACATAAATACATGTGAAAGGTTTTAATATTTAAAACCTTTTCCTCACTAAAGAGGAAAAATTCAATAGCAAATATCATTCTTCATTGAGATATAAAAATCAAGAGCCAAAATCTGGCCTTCAAAAGCATCAAGTCAACAGGATGTATACATCCTTCAAAGAGGGCATAAGAAGGACCCAAATTTTTTTCTCTTTCTCCATCAGTTCACAGATATCATTCATGGAACGTTTTTGTGTATTCCTTGTGCTCTTTAAGAATAGTGAAGTGGTACAGAGAAAAAACAAATTAGGAGCTATGGAATTTGAATCTGTATATATAATCTACCACATAAATACATATTTTCAAGCCAAGAGCAAGAACAGCAACACTATGGGAGCACATATGAGCGGAGGATGCACAGCAGCCAGCTAGCCACACGTTGCTATGTAAATAGGCATTTGCATATAAGCTCCATGATGCTGGAATGCCAGAAAAATTAAAAATAATCTTAAAATGTGCAGAGAGTGAAAAGCAGCACTGCTAATGCTGCTGCCATTCTCACTGCAGCATGCTGCAGGTCAGAGGTGAGGAGGGGAAATTATACTACTGCAAGAAAGTTTCATCAAATGCTTTTTAGTTTACTAAATACTTCCTGTGATAGCACTGTGAACCCTACTGGTATGGTTAATGCTCTGTTCTCTGTCTAGTTGATACTGGAGCTTGGCAACATACCTGTTCTTGTAGTCCTTTAATACCCTGTTAGTATAAAAGGTAGCAGCATCATTCATCTCCTTGACATAAGGGCCTGGTTTAGGAGACTAGGACCATCACCCCATGGTAGCAGGAAACAACAGAAGGAGAAAGGAAGTAAAACATTAGTCAGACACCTCCCCTGACATACTAGGTTTATTACCTTCTTGGGTGTAGTAGACTGAAGAACTATATAGATGAGACTGCAGAGCTCTGCAAGATTTGGAACTATCCTGGGCTGCACCATCCAGAAGCTTATGAACAGCCCTCCCAACCATACCGTGTGTCACTCACCACTGCTATCCACCCAAGGGCAGGGATGCTCTCACTGACAGCTGAGAGGTGGTTGAACATTTTACTTCCTCTGTTCCTTTCTCTGAAGTTCTGGATTTCCTGAATCTTCTCTGATATTGGCTTGAGAAGCATTGCCACCTCATTCTGAAAAAAAATGAGGAGAGGAGAGGAGAGGAGAGGAGAGGAGAGGAGAGGAGAGGAGAGGAGAGGAGAGGAGAGGAGAGGAGAGGAGAGGAGAGGAGAGGAGAGGAGAGGAGAGGAGAGGAGAGGAGAGGAGAGGAGAGGAGAGGAGAGGAGAGGAGAGGAGAGGAGAGGAGAGGAGAGGAGAGGAGAGGAGAGGAGAGGAGAGGAGAGGAGAGGAGAGGAGAGGAGAGGAGAGGAGAGGAGAGGAGAGGAGAGGAGAGGAGAGGAGAGGAGAGGAGAGGAGAGGAGAGGAGAGGAGAGGAGAGGAGAGGAGAGGAGAGGAGAGGAAAAAAGGAAAAAGGAAAAAAGAAAAAAAGAAAAAAGAAAACAGAAAACAGAAAAAAAAAAAAGAAAAAAGAAAAAAGAAAAAAGAAAAAAGAAAAAAGAAAAAAGAAAAAAGAAAAAAGAAAAAAGAAAAAAGAAAAAAGGAGACTGCTATTAACAGTGGGTGGTCCAAAAGCACCATGTGGTTTAATACTGTCCTCCTTGCCTACTGATTTAACATCCACAAAGAAAGGTCATCATAAACTTCTACATTACAGCAACAGTTTAATTACCCTCCTATAGTCGCAGTGATAAAATGCACAGACATTAAGTATTAATAATGCGTTGTAGCAAAAATTGCTCTCAGCACTGGCAACATTTTAACATGCTGCCCAGATTAAGACCTATATCAACCTCATAGCTCAGAGTTAGCAGAATGATTGTGATTTTCATCTGATATCCCTGGAACTTCTTCAGATGCTTGAGTTTTTCATGTTATTAACCAAGTTGTTTCTCCCAAGAAACACAAACTACTTGTTAGTTGCCTGTTATCATGTGGCAACAAGACTGAGAAAGTAACATACTGTAGGCAAGATCAATTTTACCTTTCCTTCTTGGTACATTTAATGTTTTGGCTGCAAGTAATGAGGGAGGATTTCATGGGAAATATGCTGCCTGCAAGCCATGGTTTGGGGAAGTTCTCCTGGGTTAATCAGAAACGAATGGTGTCTATGGGAATGACTTCTGAGTGGAAGGAATAGTGTCTGGAGTGAAGAGGAAGGCAAAATGAATGCAGAAGCTATCCAAGCTCTTTCCCGTGCAAAGTGAATGCTAATCACACTGGTCCAGTGTCTCAGAAAAACTAATTTGGAGCACTAATTCACTGGGAAGAATTCTTCCACTCAGAAAATAGCAGATTGAGGGACATGGAGTCATCAGTTTACAGGCAAAACAACTGCTGTACCTTGCAACCCTATAATATTGCAAAAGTATGCTCACCAAACCTATACAGTGTCCCACCAAAGACAGTGCACTATCCTGATTCTCCCTGGCACGTCACTTGGAAATCGCTCAGGATGTAGCAGAACTCTGCAATTTTTCTCACATTTTCCAGGACTATTTGTGATGTGCTTATTGGAGACAACTAATCCTCATGATCTTGAGGACTGCCATGGCACACACAAAATGATGGGCACATATGTCTTGCTTGATCTCTGTCATCTTAAGGTTTTTCTTTTCACCTTTCCAGAAGACTTCAGCATTAGAGAATTTTATGTCACCTTAGAATAAGCACGTTTGCTATGGATCAACAAAGGTCAAAGGCACTTCAAAAACATGTCAAAAAGAAGCTGTGCATTTTGAAAAGTATTTTGATCCACCTACAGAGTGTGAACATTTTAGTGGTAGAGTAATTCTGAGAAAGGCCTATGCATTGGAAATACATGGGGATATGTGATCTTCCCCTACAACAAAATGGGTTGGGAGAAAACAAATATTTACAGTATTACTGTGAAATGAAAATATTTTTTTGTTGATGACTTAATGACTGGCACAAGTCATTAAGTCTGAAAAAGCCCTGAAACCCCAATGATTTGTAGTTCTTAAAACATGACCTTGCTGCCATAACATGATAAAGTCTGCAGAAATTCTCCTTTCTAATTTTTGTTTGTTTACAACATGCTGCAGCTGGTATTTTCTTGGTTATTTTCTTATTTTTCAGGGAAATCTTTCAAGTATGACAGCAGTTAACAAAACTGAAATTTAAGAAAGTGCTTGTTCTGCTTTGATATTATGCCAGTTTTCCTCCCATAAAGTCTGAGGGATATTTACAGTCCTGAGCTTACTGTGAATCTTCATGGCCCAGTTCCAGGCAAAGATAATATCAGTCCTAAAAATACAGCTCCACAGATGCCTGGTATATCTAGACAGCACTGGGAGGCAGCACATTTCTGTGGATAGTGCACAGAATTGGGAGTCCTTAAATGGGGGTTCTCTTTGCAGCTCTCCCACCAAATTGTCATCAGGTTTCAGGAGAGCTGGGCTAGCTTTCTGTGCTTTGATTTCCTAGATATTAAATGGTGTTACCATGGCTGTTGTATTTTGTAGAATACTTTGATTTCTATAAATAAGAAGGCAAAATTAAGGTCAAACATTTTTCTGAATGACA
Source organism: Vidua macroura (assembly GCF_024509145.1). Taxonomy (NCBI): domain Eukaryota; kingdom Metazoa; phylum Chordata; class Aves; order Passeriformes; family Viduidae; genus Vidua; species Vidua macroura. The sequence goes on along the minus strand of NC_071571.1, from coordinate 65,708,203 downwards.
CACAGTGACCCACACCTCCTCCTATTCCTTCTAGAAAAGCTCGCAGCCACTTTTCTGAGGATCTTCTGTCAGTGGCACAGAGATTATTTCTGTCCCTCAGAACACAGGACTTAATCTATCAAATGACTGTATATTTATAAGAAATGTTTATAAAAATGTAGTGGAGTTATTTAATTTCACAGAACCTGTGCACGTTTTGAAGATGAAATACATATTGCTAAGGAAAGTTTCTCAAAGTAATCATTCCCTCAGCACTGCAGTGACACCAGAGTGGGCTTGAGGCTTTGCTCAGCTCTGTCCCACATGAGAGGTCTTGGCAGAGCAGAACACTCTGCATTCATCCTGTTCTGCAATGGCTGCATAAAATGTGTGTGTTTGTGGAAGCTTCTTGTATTCCAGGTTTCTGTGTAAGGGTTTGACACAGGAACACAGCCTGCAAGGGAGCACTGAACTGAGTTCTGTCTCAGTTCTAAATTTTTATTTAGTGATTAAACTGCAGATGAATTACAGTGTATATGGCATATGGGTATAGAAAGGCTCATTAATTCTGGCATAATCAGTCTTGTTTGGCTTTACAATGCAGAAACAGTTGTGCTGAGGGTTCTAGAAGAATAATCTCTTTATTGCAATGAATATTAAAACAGGTGACTTAATAAAATTATTGTCTATATTGTATCTCTAAGAAAACTGAATTCCAGGAGATGAATCAGAACTGTTGGAAAAATCTTCAGCATGCCTTTGGCATGTGCTAGATAAAATTTCTTGTCATTTAAGACCCAGCCCAGTTGTTTAACAGAAATTTAAGAGTCTCTTTATAAACACCATTCCTATTATAATATCAGTTTTGCTGAAATGCTTAAAAATGCAACATGGGCACAACTGACAAATATCAGAAGTAATTCCCAGTATCCTTTTTTCCTTTTAAAATAATGATTAAAACTTGTTAAACACAAATAACTAGAAAACCAGCCATCTTATAATATTTTATAATTCTTATTAGAAAATCAAGAGTAGTAAGGCTATTGCCATGATTACCCAAAATGTTCCAAAAAACTTCCAGCATGCTATAAGAACTGCCTTAGGCTTTGGCTTCAGAGATTAACAGTCTCAGCCCACTCTCATAAAATGGCCTGGAATAGCAGTATTCCAACAGACCACACTACACAGACTTTCTTCTCCTTCACATATTTGGATTACCCACACAAGAAATTCCCCAGGTGACAGGCTTAATAGGACTGGCACGCAGGGAACACTCAGTTCAGGAGAATGGCCAAAGTTTTGGGTTTTGTGTTGTTTGAAATCTGCCTGTAAACTGAACAGCTTGCTTAAATTTTGGCTGCTTGAGCCAGTGATTACTTGAAAATCTCAGCTTTAATTTGGGAAAATGGGTATTTTCTCAGGACCACTGTTGTCCGGAAACCTGCCAGCATCAATCACAAAGGCACAAAACACAGCAGCTAAATAAAAAATATAGTTTCAAAGATCTTCTGTATTTTTAAGCTAATCTTACATGGTTTTGAGGGGTGAGATTGTTTACTGAAGGATTCTTATGTTGGTGAGTGGCAACACAATTCACAATTCAACTCACTATTACAGTGTTTAAATCAACCTGACTTATTATGAAAAAAACATGTCAAGAGAACAAATACCCTTTTAAGTCATGCAAAATGAGGGCATGGCAAAGGAGTAGCAAAAGAAAACTCAGAGAATTTGGAATCAACTTCCTTTTAGTCAGCTGCAACCTGAATAGTGTGAGTACAACCTTTATTCCATGGTGTACAGTTCTGTTAGTTTCTCCTTCATACTTATAAAAAATCTCCATCATACTTTGTATTTTTAAGGGGCAAGTTTGAAACATGGAGCTGATCTGAATCAAGTGTCTTTGTATGTGTTGGCAAGCAGTGCAGCCTAATAGGAATGGTTCTGCAGAGCAAAACAGTTGGTGCTGAGGCTCCAACATACACAGTATACATGTAAGGGGGGCAATTTGGGACTAGCTGTAAATTGTGGTTTAGATGCTGCCTGGGAGTGTATCTTCCACTTAATTTCATCAGAAAGTTTGTACACCTTAAGCTGCTCTACACACTTTGTACACCTTAAGCCGCTCTATAATGTGAAACACAATGTAGTAAATGGGGCTGATTTGAAGGAGAAATACAGTCCCACAGTGAGCTAAAACACTAACGTAGACACAGCCATTATCTCTGCAAACAGCCTAGTACAGTCCCATCCCACATTTCATCCTTTCAAGGGATAAAAGATGTCATGGATAGCAACTACCACACTCAGTTCTAACAATTTAACAGGCAAGCATCTGCTCTCAGCTGAGACTTGATTCCCTTTACTGTAAATGAAGAAAGAAATATCCCTGAGGAATTATTTGCAGAAGCCCATCCTGTGTCTACAGGAATAAGATCACCAGTGAGATGCATTTCTGCTATGAATGGCTGTGATTCTAGAACTGAAATAGTTTTTGATTAACTGTAATTTCCCCCCTTTTTTTTTTTTTGTATTTTCAAAATCTGTAAAGAAGACTTTAAGTTTCTACTTTTTTTTGTAGTTATGCAGTTTAGGAAAGGCCTATGTTTTTTCTTTAACTCTATTCATAACCTGGATGGAATCAGTGTTCAGATTAGGCTGAGAAATAACCTATTTATTTAAGTACATATAAAATATAAATTTTTTACCTTACTGCACCTTAATCCAATGTTTTCTCTGCAACTATTTTCTGACTGGTTGTAGAGACCATAAGTGAGATTTTTCTCTGAGATCACTACATTTATGTCCCTCTAGTATTCTGGTATTTTCAGGGTCAAACCTCTCCTCCTACCTAACTACGTTAATTTATTATGGCCTAGTTTTCTTAGAATGTAAATCTTCAACATAATGGTATAACAAGTATTTGATGCATTGGTCAACAGTACAGGTTTTGCCTCTTCAACTCTCTACTGTGCAGCAGCAGGACTATGAAACAGACAAATCTGTATAATTGTCTGGTCAGCTTCATCAGCACAGAAGCTTAGACACATTTGTGTGCTTCCAAAGTGACTTAATTGGTATTTGGCTTTTATTCCTCTTGGAGAGCACAAAAATTCTCCATCTAACAGCCAATATCAGCTGTAGCAGTTTTGTCCTTTGTGGGGAAAAACCAGGCAATACCAAATTGTAACCCCACATGACAGATTACTACTTTAGTCATTTGTGGGTTTATTTTTAAATGTAAACTCTGAGGCAAGGCAAGTGGAGAGTAATGTGAAAGACAAATTGCTTCTAACCAGTAGAGAAATCCAGGGCCTGATACAACCTGCATGCATCAGTTTACAGCAGTGCAGAATCACACCCACTGCCTTCGGCTGGGACTGGCTGGTTTTTAAATTGACTCAAATGTTCTGTGTGTTGTATTCTTGTCCACTGCAGCTTTCTGTGGGCAGTATTTTCAACAAGAAAGGATACTTCTGCTTTAGGAACACAGGCAACACCGCACAATTAATCAACAAGAACAATTACACTAATAAACTGCTTTCAGCTTTTTGATGTACTACTCCTCAATCCTGCTGCTGTGATTATAGTTCATGTCAGTGGGGTCCAGGGCATTCCAGGTAGCAAGGAGATTCTGCTAAGCCACAGTTGCTTTGTTCACAACATCTGAGATCCTATGAATCTTTGCTAAGAGCAATCACCTTTCATGGGGCATGTCCCAGGAAAGAGATGTTAGATGTTGCAGGTTTCCATCCTTGGCCAAACTGTAAGACTGCCCAGTTCATTGAGCAGTCCTGGAACTGATATAACTTTTGGAATTCACAAATGTAGATGTGGTCTGATTTAGACCAAAGTAAAATTAGAAAAAAAGAAAATAGTTAACTAACCTGTGAATCAAAAAGCCCTGCTTTTCAGTCATCTGTACCCCTAGTGATTTCCTTTTTAGAAGGATATGTGCATAAATCCCAGGAAAGAATTGTGTAACACAGAGAAAGGAGAGTACTAGTTTGGATTTGTGCCTAGCAGAAATAAAGAACATGGTACTTAATGGGAGAGGGAGTGTCCTATCAGCTTAGCTCAGTAGGGTCTCACATGGCACAGTTTGAATATGAACATTGCTACAGGAAGTGAAAAATCCTGGTGATTTTTGGACATTATGTTACAAACACCAGAATTCCAGTAAAGGTTTGCAGATCCCTAGAATTGCTTAGCATGTCAAATGAAGATTCAGAGTATACAGGTACACTGGACGTCACAAGTGCAAGGAACCTTTGGTTACTGGACCCTGATTCTTGCACAGAATGTGAATTGTTGGCAAGTCTGTGCTGGGGGATGTTAGTGTGAGCCAGTCTAGAGCTGCCACTGATGTGAATCTCTGCCTCTATTCCATACAAGCTGGGTGAAGCTGCACTTATCATGGCCCTTCTACATTCCCATGATTCCTAGTTGTCCCTAGGCCCTCCTACTGCTGAGTGCACTGCCCCTGGGGCAGAAGTCAATCTCAAATGCATCCACCTTTTATTGACCTGGGTGTTTTGGCAAACACAAGTGAAGAAAGTGAAATGGGACAAGGATTCCTAGAGAAGTTAACTAAAAGAAACATTGGGGGGCTGGAGTGTGTCCAGAGAAGGGCAATGAAGCTGGTGAAGGATCTAGAGAGTAAGTACTATGAGGGGCCAATTAAGGACCTGAGGGTGTTTAGCCTAGAGAAGAGGAGGCTTAGAGACACCTTACTGCTCTCTACCACTACCTGAAAGGAAGTTGTGGTGAGGTGGGGGTCAGTTTCTACATCCAGGTAATACCTGACAGGACAAAAGAATATGGCCTCAAGGTGCAACAGAGGAGGTTTAGATTGGAGTTTAGGAAAAATTTCTTCACTGAAAGGGTTGTCAAGTACTGGAACAACCTGCCCAGGAAAGTGGTTGAACCACCATCCTTGAAGGTATTTAAAAGACGTGTAAACGTGGTGCTTAGAGACATAGTTTAGTGGTGGCGTTGGCAGTGCTGGGTTTATGATTGATGACCTTAAAGATATTTTCCAACCTAAACGATTCTATGAACTGAAAAGATAATGAATTTGAGGCTAATAAAATGCAGATGAGTGATTTTGAGACAGAATTATGAGGTAACAGTTGTCGGGGTGATCTGGATGTGAAACAGAGTAAGAGCTTGCAACAATATCCAAAAATGAGGCTGTGACCTCTGCACTGCAGTGGGTTTGTGACTGGAAACTGTTGGTCCATCCCTATGGCTGTGACCACGTGTCACATGCAGTTGTAGGCTTGCAGATAACAGAAGTATGCCAACAGTTTGGCAAGATTTCAGAGAACAGGACCGGGGGAAGGGGTTCCCTTTCAAGCTCAGGACTCTCAGGCTCCTGTCCATGTCACTCTTGGCACCTTCTCTGAGTTTGAGGCCTGAGTACCTTAAAAGGATTGAACTAAATTCTTCCTTAAGCTATTTCTAGACACAGAGGAGCAAGTTAGCAGGAGTGAACAAGCTGAGAGAATGGCATCAAAACTCAACCAAAACTCTTTTGCATAAGAATGTAATAAATTAACAAGGTGAGAAGTATCCTACCGTTTGTATTTTTGGAAAACAGTAAGGGTTATCCCACTAAGCATGAGGAAAAGTAGGGGGAAATGGAATTATATAAGCAAGTCAAGGTAATTAGAAAACAAACCCTGCTAGAATGCAGAATAGTAAGTCCCAGGAGTCCCATTATTGAAGTACTTTAGAATAGAAAGAGAAGAAAATGAGCTATCCCACACTGACAGAGTGTAAGGAACTGTGAATCTTCATCTTTTGATTTCTACACAAAAATCCTGAGAATGAGTCCTTTATTCAAAGATTTTGCCACAACTATTCTAATCCTACAATAGATTTCTTTTCTTTTTGATTTGCTATAAAAAATAAAAACAGAAGGACTTGCTCTCACAGCTCTAAGTCCAAATTCAAATACAGTTTCTTGGGTTTCTGTGAGGTGAGGTCTCCCTTTTCTAGGAAAAAAAGGGAGAGCTCTCCTTTACCTCTCACTATTTTCCACCCCTCTCCTCCCACCTGTGTGCAGGATCTGGATATTTAAACTAGGTATTTAATTGGAATGTTTGTCTGCACAATGTTAGGAATAAATCCATGAGCTTTGGCAGTCATATGAACTCAGCATTCTTCTCTAATGAGAAATTACATAATCATTTATAGTCTGAACTGCATCTGTCATTTAAATCTGTTTGTAGTACTTCTTACCACGAACACACTCATCCTGCATATGCTTATATTGATTCACAAAAATAATAGTCTCATTAATTTGTTCTCAGCACAGGAACAATGGATTCCTCAAGCCCTCAAACAACTCTTAAAAGTGTTTGAACTTTTAAAGTGAAATATAACAACTCATAAAGGGAAGGCAGTATATGAGTCACCATTCACAAAGAATTTAATGTAGTGACTTTGAGCAGTGATCAGTATTCATGATTGCAAATTAAAAAAAGTTGTTAAACAGATAAATTTGCTCAGGAACACTAATAACTTTTTAAATTATTATGCAATGAAATAAAAACCACATTTCAGTCAGAATTGTATTTGGCTTAGACTGTGGGAAATAGAAAATCAGATCCAAACTGTTTCAGAATGTTTTGTGAAGGTTTATGCTAAAACCTGTCTTCTGAATAGCCCAAGCAACATGCAAACATATGGTCTCAAAATATCTTTTTAAACAACTTCTCACAGATTACAACAATATTCTAATTTATTTTCCCATCTTCTCTGCACTCTCTTATAAACTCATATATTCTCTTATACTATTTATAGTAGTAAACAATTTATAACAGACATTTTTTGTTTTAATGTTTGAAGTTTTGCATCTAATAATCTTATTTTTTTCTAATAAGTAGATGGACTGAAAAATTCCATCTTGCTGAATGAGCCTGTATCTAGCAGCCATTAGCTGGGATATACACAAACAGGAATATCAACTGGTGGTTTTGTCATGTGATCTCTTCCACTGCACATACAAATATAGAACATGACCATAAAAAGTAACAGAACATGCTCTCTGCAAAGTAATTTATTGCAGTTGATGCTAGATTGGTATGCCAGCTGGAATTACCTTCCTGGCTCCTACTATTTTCACATATTCAGACAATAAAGGCTGTGCACTGGAACAGATTCCAAATGAAAAAAAAGAACATTATTGACAAGAAGCAAAACTCTACAAAAGCAACTTTTAGCAATCTTGACTGTTTGAAAATGTTTGCTAGTGACTTATAGCATGAATTAAAGAGTGAAATTAATTCTAGGACTTCACCATTTTCAGAGGAAAAAAATACCACTTTTTAATGATATAAGTTTCTCTCTTTGCTGAGCACAAAACTATTCAAGGATTATCATAGATATAGGAGCTTTCTTTTTGTTTGAATTCCTTATTCATTAGTTTGTAAGCTGCAAGAGCTGAGTTAATTTATTTTTCCAGCTCATTTTCCCCTCCCTCTTTTTTTTTTTTTTAAAGACACCATGTATGACATCCCAAACTGACAGGAACTCAGTAAATCCCCTCAGTCTCCACACCACTGTCTCTGAATGTCTACAAAGCTCCTATGCCATAATCGCAACTCGCTGGCTCATTCACAGCTTTACATTATAAAGCAAACAGTCTAGACAGCTGAATGACAGAATTACTCTCTTTTCTCTTGCATTTATAGATATGCTGTCATCTTCACTTGCTTTTCTCTACTCTGTGCATTCTGATACACTAATGATCAGCTTTCCTGTTTGGATTCCACACTGACTCCATGGCTCTAGGCTATAAATACAACCAGAGCCGAGATGACATCACAGCAATAAGGTCCTGGGGGAGCAGGCCCAGGATGCCTATTTCTTTCCTTCTCCTGGGTTAGCTGGTGATTACCAGCTTTTTCAAAATGCTTGATGAGTGTGACTTTATAATAGATTTTTTTTTCCTCATTGTGATGGAGATATAAAAAACCTAATGTCTGGAACCATCACTCTCTACAGTGCGAAAAAAATATTCAATTTGTACAGAATAGGCAGCCTTCAATTATTTTCACATCTTTCCATAGTATAATTGAGTGTATCTGTGCAAAAAAAAAAAAAAAAAGTATGCAAAGAAGAGAAAAAGAATGGACAACAATATGTGTTTTCATGTCTATAAAAATGTGTAGCTAACAGTCTTTAAAAAAAACTTAAGTAACTGGATTGAGTTTGCTCTCACTGATAAAAAGAAACTTTAGTCTGTAATATTCTGGTATTTTAACTTTGGAATGATGTGTACACATATATCATGTGGCACTTCCTCTGTGCTAAAGGATAGTTAAATGATAAAAGTGTACTTCAACAAGCTGCAGAAATCTATGCAAGCCTGATAATGTGCAACTAAGACATATGGATGGCCAGCTCTGGTGATGTTTATGACAAGGTTTTTATTATTTGTTGCTTTTCTTAATGCTTCTGTAACCATCATTCTAGATTGCTGGAAAATCTCTTTTTCCTCTACTCTGTTGTTTGTTTTTTACAATGTTTTTTGACATTTTTCAATAAAGATTTCTAAATTTTACAGTTGAAAAATCTCAAACTTGACCTCTGACTTGAGGTCAGAAAGTTGTAAGGGTAGGAGAAGGGAGAAGCCATTGCCATTCTCACTGGAAAAGCAGAGAAAATCCTACTGATAGCACGTCAACACAGAAGGCCAAACCAGGACCCAAAGCTTATTCTTGTACCAGAGCTGGGACAATCCCAACACTTCAGAACATTGCATTACATTATGGGCCATCAGAAACTGGTCACTGGGGAATATTTTACCTATGAACATGTAGAATTTTGTGGGCCACTGGGTGCAATTGTATTCACAGCCAATATAAATGACTGCTCGAGGCCTGTACCAATGGGAATTTTGCCTGTTCTGTGTGAGCCATGACCCACTTTTACTCCCTGAGATCAGGGACAGCTGGAAAAACAACTGATCCCTTCTTGCTTGGAACTCTGAAGTCTACCACTGAATATCTATGTTTGTTTTGTTTTGTTTTTTTTTTTTTTTTTTTCCTTGAGTCCCCTTGCCATTAAAACATTCTGATTAGAAAAACTTCTAATTTGTGTCTCTAAGAACAATAGTGACAGCAAAACTTCAATAAATTATACCATGTGCACAGAGTTCTGACTTGCAAAAACAGATTTTAATGCACTTTGGAGCAGGGAACTAGTGGAAAAAGGCAGAACTGAAGGCCATGATGCGACTGTGCAAGGGAAGACTTCATTCTCTGCATATTCCAAGGAGAAAGGTTCAAGGGTGGTCCCACAGAAGAGCTAACTGATTGCTATTCCCAGGAATGATAAAGTGCTATTGGCCCTGAGCCTTCTAGAAACTACAAATGATATTCATAACAACTCCACAGCTTCCCTGTGCTTTCTAGTGAGGGGAGGATTTAAATAGTTGCCACTGAAACAAGTATATAGATCAACTTGATAAAAGTTTATTTTTCATTTTCTTAACAAAATGCTTTGCCTTCCTTCCAGAATTGGCCTAACCTGGACCTCAGTTTGGGGAATACTGAGTGCATGGGCTAATACTGGTTTTTCTCTCACTAGCTTATACCCTGACTTCAATGTCTACCACGTAGCATCCCTGGGGGGCTGGCAAATAGCCATTCTATTCCATGGCACTTCCAGATTCCAGAGAAAGACAAATCCCACTTACAAACGTAAAGTGGACAACTCCTTTGCTTTCTTCAATGATCTTATATGCATTAGTACAGAAAAGGTTCTTAACCCCAGACCATGGCTTTCTGATTATTACAGCACCATGTTTATAAAAGTGAAAGCAAGCCTCCAAGTGCACTGTATAAATAAAGGAACAAACAAAGCAAATGCAGGATCGATAACATACGGCAATACAGACTTTTTCATACACTACCTCTTGATGCTCCAGGTCACTTTCCTTACCTCTTGAGGCTCTTGACATTGAGATGCTAACAGCAAGAAAGATCTCTGCGCTTGGAAAGCAGCACGTACCATCTCTGCCTGTAACAAAAGGAGGAATATAAATTAAACCTTAGCCTGTAACCTCCAATGCCTCTTCGTGGCAGCTGAAAGTCAAGTGTGACAGCTCAAATCTTCCTTGCTGCTTCTCATCTAAATCACAGCAACACTGACTGGAAGAAATGTATTAAAGCACTAGCTTAGCTATAATTTTTTTTTTTACACCTATGGTTAAATTCCCTATCTTCTTCAGACAGGAAATAAAATGAGTTAATAAGCAGGCTTTTAGTTATAATTCCTATGTTTAGTCACAGGAGGACTTAATTTTAACACCTCAGAGTACGTCTAGGCATTTTAATGGTGATGCTTATACCCAAGTGCATGGCATGAACTTATTACCACTGGGAACAGCAATCTGCAAGCTTTGTGTTGAACTGCAGCTTAGGCTGTGGTGATGTTCAGGATGAGTTGAGCTTGGCATATTTGCTGAGGGACTATGCTGTAATTCATTCCTTGCCCGGGATCTGTGGGAACACTTGATGGCCATAGGAGACGGTGGCTGAAGGTTTTTGGGCAGTTTTCTACTCACAGAATTCTAGCATTTGGGTTAAAGCTGCTCCTGACAGTATGCTTTCATGTCACCAGTTTGGATGGGTGGTAAATCTCTACACTCATGGGTGTTTACTAATGTTCAAATTTCTGGTCTTTTTCATTTATTTGAACCCTATACATTTTCTGTACATTCCTATTGATATACACTGATTTGAATGAGTATTCCAGTATCACCTCTACCTCATACAGGTGGAGGAGTAGTGACTAGGAAAAAGCATTACTGGTATAGAAAAGAATTATTCATAACTAGTATATATTGCTAAATACAAACCAAGCCAAACCAAATGCTGTTAAGTTAACCTAGTATGAATAGGTACATTTATAATCACTTTGTGAAAGGGTGGGGAAGTGCATGCTGTTTTTCCTTGGGGTTTTTTCAATCTAAAAAGAAAACAAGGTAATTATATATACAGACCCATGTGGATGTAACTTAAAATACTTAAAAGTCAGGAAATTTGATGTTATAGCGAAGTAAAACAGCTAAATTGTGTTTATTCATCTTAAAATGTGATGGCATGAATAAAACATAATCTGTTAGGATGAAAGTCACTGCAAGGAAGATGGCAAAAGAGACCCAGCTTGGACAGTATTTGGGGAGAAAGGGATAATATGGTCTGACAGCCTGAGATTTGGAAGGGTATAATCATCTCTATAAATAGATAAAGAAATAAATAATAAGGGAAACCTAAATTTTCCAGCCAGAGACATAAATACCATCAATAATAGCAAGGTTTAGATATTCTTAGACATTTCAGATTACTTTTTTTTTTGGTACAGAAATTCATAAAACAACATGTGGGTTATTTTAAGCTTGGGGGGGTTTGTGTGTGTGAGGAGAACCTTGTAAAACAGCTGAGAAAAAACTGATATTCCTGAGGAGGAAGCAATTATGAATGAATTCAGTGCTTCTTAGATTGCAAGATGGATAAAAATAAATCTGTAACTAAGGCTTGGTATATGGCAAACTTTTAGAAAAATTAATCGAAGAAAATGGTTGGTCTGAGGAACTGCATGATTTGAATGAGGAAAGGATGGATTTACATTGAGAATGGAAATAATCTGTGTGCACTGGGCAGGAGAGAGAAATTGTAGGAAAGGGTTACAGTCTCTAAATGAACAAATAATGAAAGCAATATACTAAGTACAAAACCCTCACAGAGTGAGAGGAGGCCTGTATTATCAAGCAGAACTTTGCAGGCACTGTAACACATACAGTGAAGGAATGATGGATAAAGGCTTTTTTGAACTGTACCTTGCATGGGAAAGTAAAATAAAGACATATTTTTTTAGCTATTGGAACAATAAAGAAACAAAGGAATGAAGTGAAGCCCTGACACTGCTCTGAAGGGCAAGTTTGGTATGTCTACATTATTTTTGATATATAGATTATCTGTTGCTGAATTACATGCTCTTCCCTAATTTCAAGAAAGTCAATGTACATAAAGATATTGAAAGGGTAGCCAAGGAGAATGATGGCAAATCAATGGGAATTACATTATTTGAAAGGGGAGTAAAATATCTGCAGCTCAGTGACAGAATCATTGGATCCATATTATCTTTTTTCCAGACTACTGAGGACACTGGCAGATGGAAGCACAAGTAGAATAGATTTTAAATATATATTATGTGGAGATAGTACTAGATGACAGAAATACACAATAATGGATTGGGAAAATATTTCCAAGAATAGGGAGGGAAGTTATGTCAAGTGATATCATGACTGCTAGCTTGACTTTAGCACCATGAACATTTAAACCAGATTTGAAACAAGTGATTAAAACACATGAAAAGGAAAAGCAGTTTCACTATTGGAATGAAATGAGTACACAGAGCTTGGTAAGTTCAAAAGAGGAAAAAGAGAGAGTTTTATTCGAACATGTGGTATTTATAGAATTTCAAAGGTGACCGTGGATTGGAGGATGGAATTGCCACCTCTCCAACCACACTGGTCAAACCAACAGTCCATCAATTCTCTCCTCCCACAAAGAAGAATGCAAAACAATCATTATTTACATGAACAGTGTGTGATAACTCCAGTAGAAATATGTAAACATTATCAGAAGGCTAAAGAACTTTTATGAGAACTTTAAAACTTTCAAAAGAACTATAAAAGAAAACTTAACACTTTAAAAAGCAGGGCAACAAAACAGGAGAAATTACAATGGGATTACCTCTGGTTGAAATCATTACTTTATTTCTTAGACAAGGATAATGTGTCAGATCTAGTCTATCTGGGTATCATATAAAATGCTTATTGTGGGTCCTCACGGGAAACTCGTAGTTTGAGTGGAAATGGCACAAATTAGATTTAAAATTCTTCAGTTGGATAAGAAGCTGGATAAGCAGAGGCAATAATAAGGTATATTGCAGGTGGTGTTACTTGAGAGGAGGAAAGTTGCTAGTTGTGTTTCTCAGGGATTAATTTTAGGAGCAATCAATATGTTCCTTAGTGTCATAAAAGCAAGAATTAGGTGTACATTCATAACATTCTTGGGCAACCCAGGGTTAGGAGGTTTTAACACAGTCAAGAAGGACTCACTCATCAATTAAGACGAGTAAGACAATTTTGTTCGCACATATAATATGAACTGGATAAAATTTAGCAATCCTCCTGGTGCCTTTTTAAAACTGTGCATAGTTCTGGGTGTAAATATGGAACTGATTAAATGGAAATGCTGAAGACTGGAAAATACAAGTATAAAAACCAGGAAGATGTCTTTGTGAAAAGCATGTATGCAGTTCTACAGAGGATGTGGCAAAGTATTTTTAGTAGATCTACAGAAGTGTTAGTACCATTAGAGAGACCCTCCCCTGGAATTGTGTGCACAGAATTAACACAGTCACCTGTGTTAAAAAAAAGATGAGCTTAAATCAGAGTTGATGCTGAGACAAGCTACTTGGATTTTTAAAGCAATGAGTATCTGTCACATAAAGATAAAATGTGAGTTTCACTTATTTTTCTTAGCAATAAAGTGCCTGAGGAATATGACAATTCTTTCTAATACACAATGCAAATAATAGAAAATGAAGAAAATTGTAGTGTCAGCACATAATCACAGGTCTGAAAACTGGGCCATGCGTAAATGTGGTCTCAAATTTGTAAGATTTACAGCAATGCAAAAAGTGAAGTTCAGAAGGGATCTTTCAAACTCCTCCGAAGAGGCAGCATTATTTTAAGACAGAGCTTTAAATGCTCATCAAACAGATCATAAACATGAGAAAAGAATCCTTAGACATAGAAAGTTAAGATTGTTTATTGAATTCTTGAACACATACTGAGCTGTAACATCAATGAGGTTTGAAAAATGTGTCTGTTTGCACTTGGTCTACACTGCATTAAATACACACTTTTGAGATCCCAGTGGTCACTATGGAGTCTGAAGAGGATTTTTTTCCTCCACTCTGAGTACAAAGTAACAACTGGTTTTTTGTCTCATTGTTCATTTCTTTTTGATGAAGCACTGAAATTTGGTCAGAGCTGGAGACGGACCATTGGATTATACACACTGATGTTCCTAAAACACTGACATTCCTTGACTATGCCTCATATGTATGTGAAAACTATTGTTGGATGTGGAATCAGGATTCACTTCTCCTCCAGAACTGTATTACTTCTCCTTCTCTAGTGCAGAGTGTGGCCAAGGCCACTTTCTCAAAATGTCTGGGAACTGTCTTTAGGAAATCTTGTGCTATTGAGTGCACACAAGCACTCATCTTTTGAGTTACCTGTGCTACATTTAAATGGTGGCTTCTTGCATTTTTCTATTATCCAAAATTTATTACAAGATGTTTGAAACATTCAGTTGTCAGTAGACTATATCTTGATTGCAAGGCTTGTGCTAGTGTCCAAAATGTATCCACTCCCAAAAGCTTTTAACTGTGTAGGGATCTGAGTGGCCAGATCTCTCACCTTTCAATGTAAATCTTAACAAAACGATCATGCTAACACCGTATTTGCATTTTACAAGAAAATTTTTTAAGAATTCTGCCACAGTGACTTCCTTCTTTCTGCAACAGCATTAAAAACAGCTTTCAGGGTTTTACTGCTTCTGAGCATGCCATACTTCTTTCCCTGCATTCCTTCAAAGCAACAGAAGAGCTTCTTCTCATTAAGAATGCATTAGTTCAGTCTATCACCATTCCACTTCTTTTGTGTAGCCTTTCAAACGTGACACTTTATTGCTACCTCCTTGTGCTTAGCAGTCAGGCTGTGTAACAGCAGTGTAACTACAATTTTTGAGGGAGGTGACTCTTTCATGAGATGCCCCCCCACCAAAACCAGTGAAGACTAATGAGTGAAAACACAACAGCTTATGTGGCTTCGACAAGACTGCTACAGAAACAAACCAGCTGAAACTCTTTCAGTTATATTCAATTACAGTAATGAAGCTTGAGTATCAAAAATAGTATAGGAATCGTGAGTAAATTATCAGAGTAGAGTACACCACCAACTTGCACACATCTATCTGCAGACAAAAATGGACATGTTTTGGAGCAACAGAAAATTGACATCTGAAAACTCTGGGTAATCCTTTTGGCATTCTTGGGATTACACACAGACACATCAATCATCAGACAGATTCCTCAGATGAGGTGAATATTTTGAAGGAAGCAAATTCCTCAAAGCATTTCCTACTTTGCTTTTAGCAATTTGTTCTAGAGGTTGGAGGAGACGGCTGTGACTTTGGACCTGAATTCCAGGATCATGTGGCGTTCCATGCACCACCCCAATTTCCCCACTGGTAAAGTTTGGAATAATGCATCTTAATCCTTCACCTCAGGTCTGTTTGACAGCTGACTCAGGTGACTGATATGGCTGGAAGAGCTGAAGTTTGACATGTGTGCCATGACAGCCCAGTTCCATGCTGTGAAAACCTATGGCTGACTACAGCGAGTGACCTCTGTCGCCATTGCAGTAACAGCATGGACTGGCCTCTTCTCAGTTAAGCCTGCAGAGGTTAATGGAGGAATCATATATATTTAGAAAGAATCTTTTAAATAGCAACTGGTTTAACCTTCTCTGTCATAACATAATGCCAACTTCTGATATTTGTCAGAAGCCACTGCTTGAAAAATTGCCAGAGGCTCCGTGAGAGATGTCTAATGAAGACAATGCCACTGACCCATTTGAAGGAGCATGAGTGCAAATTCCACTCAAACTTGCACTGTTTCAAACTGAGCAGATGTAGATGCAATGGACCTGAAGCTAAAATTTCCAGTTTGCTTTGCTGAGGTTCAGTTCTCCAGAACACATGGATCTGCCTCTTTCCCATTTTAAATGTTCTGTTCAATCTAATCTGTTGACCTTCACTCTGCAAGTACCAATAAAGATAAATATTATTTATGTGCCAAGCAAGCTACAAGAACAAACAGGCACATGCACTCAGATGTCAAGTTACATGTAAATTCACTAGTTGAAAAAAAATAAAACTAAATAGAAATAAGAGAAAAAAATATAACATTTCCTAATGAAATTTTAGTCAAGAAAATTACCCTACTGACCTTATGATATTGAATTTGTCAAATGTTATTGTATTTAATACCGTATTTCTTCAAAATCATAGCATTTAAAAGCGCAGTATAAACATCAGAATCTACTGGACTTCTGTTGTTGGAGAATATTACACATCTGCTTATATATACATGCTAACATTAACAGAGATAATTAGCAAATCAAAATACCGTTCTAGATAGTAAAGAGGACACAAGGGGAAAATGGGATTTAGTAGTCCTGAGTTCAAAATGCATTTTCAGCAGAAATAATTATGGGTCCTTTGTATCTAGCAAAAGACACAATGACTGACTGTAGTTTTCATTTCAGCAAATGAAAACTACAGCTGGAGCTTCACTGACCCCAGCCTTTCTCTAAGAGGGACATCACTATCAGAGGAAGAGACTCAGTTTGTCTTTTACATTTTGCTTTCAAAAGCCTCTTCAAAGTGAAGTGGTAAAATGGCTGCTGGCTTGAAGGGAGAGGAAAGAAATGGAAAAAGAACAAAGTTTAAGTTAAGATGGGGCTGCCATAGAAACCACCCAGGCTAGCGAAAGAGACGGTATTTATTTTGAACAGCTAATTGGCTGATAAAGATTTTTAAAAACTGGACCAAGCCTTAAAAAGTCACTGGCAGTTCTCCAAACAGAGAACTTTTTACTCTGGAAAATGAAAAGTAAAAAAGAAAAAAAAACTGAGACCTTTCTCTCACTGGTCCATACAGAAAACAGGGTTGAAATTCAAGTCAAAATTAAAGTCAGTGGGAGATTTGCCATTGGTTTTCACAGAACCAGACACTACCTGAGATATTTTCTTTTCTACTTTCAGACAGATACATTGACTACCACCAATTAGCTGTCCCCTAAACTGAGGTTTTTTGGTGTTTTTCAGTCTTTATGGCTACGTCTATATTAAAGAATTTTTGTTAAAATTTCTCAGCATTGCTACTGCCTATACAGTACCAGTCAGTGCTATCAATTGTATTGGTGCTGGTCTCTCTGGATGCTTATATCTGCCAGCGTATTAAACACTGCATCATGTAACTGTGCACAGTATTACTTTTTTCAGAGTAGCATCCATATCTCAGTTCATTAACTTTAATTTTTTGTAAACTTCACTTAAGCTAGTGACTTAAGCTAGTCAGAGCTCTTACTTCTGGTGGAGTTCAAACCATACTGTTCTTTAAGATCTCTCAGTGCTAATTAATGATGTAAGATGGATAGAATCATTTGGGGTAGATTGTTGCTGCCATTTTATTTTTCCATTTGAAACATGAAGTTTATAGATGAACTGGAGTAAAGCAATATTTAAAGCCACAACAGCTGATTTGGCATATTTTCAGTATTATTGCCTCGGGTAAAGAATATACATGTTCTGCACCATTTGCACCAATAAAGTTTGCCACAGAGTCCCAGAATTTCCTCTAAACTCTCAGTTTTGAATGACGTGTTTTTCTGATTGATTTCAAGGGACTATTAATTTTAAAAGATAATGAATACTATTTAAATGTCAGCTTTGTTAAGTAATTAATTATTAATATTAGTAGCAGAAACAGTCAATTATTTTGTTCATCTGTCACTGCTTCAAACAGATATAAATATTTTGCTTTAGGGCCATTGCAAGCTACTTATTACTGCCAAGTGAAGCAACAGGAGATCATATTCTCCAAAAACGTCTCAAATAACCTTCACCACCACTTGTAAGAGAGGAAGAACAAGGCCAGACCAAAGCTACTGACTAGCTGATGCTGTCCTAAAGCTCAGGCTGCTTTCTTATCTTCCAGATTCACAAATTCTTCATTAATCTCTTTGACAACAGCCAAAAATCTACGACTCTCTTGACCTCTGTTCATTTAAACTTTTACAGAGAAGTTCCAAAAACAGATGTAATGTACTGATAGTTAGGGATTCCAGAAGATTCAGCATGGAAAAATACTGAGAATTGTGTGCAAAAATAAAAAGTCCACTAATTATCAAGATGTGGTCTATTTACAGACTAAAGTGTTGGTGGTTTTACAACACCTTTCTTTTCTGAGCAGGTTTAAAAATGTTCGAGAATTCAAGTTTGTCATTTCCATTGCAGACTTCTGCAAAGGACCAAGTCACCTGATGGAGATTACTAAGCCATCTCACTGCACAGCATACAGCCATGGATCTATGTTTAAAGGCCTCCACATCAGTAGAAGTAAAGGGTGCTATTGTCACATTGCAGAACCTGATCTAGATACAAGCACCTGGTGCTTCTCTATAGACCAGACACAGCCACAAAATTGTCTGTCAGCTCTGCGGGATTTGTGCTGTCATTTTCTGTCTCTGTAATGTGTCATTAGTGATTACCATAGAAACAACAGATAAAAAGAGCTAAACATTTTAAAAGCAAGCATAAAACCACCTAAGAACAAATGGCTTCTCTTCATCACTAAAATACCAGGCCACCATTGTTGGCTGGAGTTTCTAATAATCAAAGACTGTCAATACTGTATTTTATGAGCATTAGGGTATGAGTAACAGCAATCAGTGATAAGCGAGATTTGATCTGTCTCCATTTTGTTAAATAACGCAGGACTCCTGGGGTAAAAGGCTTTTCCAGGTGGAATACATTTAAACATTACATGAATATTCTTTGTATCACATGTCAAAGATTATGCCATGACAAAATGGTATTTTTTTTTTGGTAATCTGTATTAGGGAGAGTAGACAGGAAGTACCCCAACCTGCACAGGAAGTTGGTCACAGTCTTCCTGAGAGCTCTTACAGCTCTTCATCCTGACTAGCCTACAAAAAACCAAGCAGGTTTCTCCAAGAGTGATGGCAAAAGGAAACCAGCTCAGTTCAGGATTTCACCGAAGAACAGAAAGTGGGGTACATTAAAATTTCACAGCCCATTGAAGCTAGTTGCTCCTGTTACCTGGAGCTACATTATGCATCTCTGAAAAAGTGTATTACTTCTTTAAGTAAACAGAAACTGCATACAATGCACTGAAGTAATGAAGTCTAAACTTTGTTATTGCCAAGATCAACAGTTTTTTAAATTCAGTTGCCTTTTTTCTTTCCCATGAACATCTGAGCTCAGAGTTCTTTGGAGGACCTGGTTGCCAGTGTTGAGGAACTATTTGTGGAAAGACCTCATTTCCCTTAGGAAAAGCAAACCTATATTTCCTCCATGAAACACGTATTTTAAGTCAGCACATCAGAGAACCACAGAGACCTCGGGGCCTGCAGGTCTCATTGTGATCTGCACAAACATGCTTTTGCTTGTGGTTGCAGACACTCTGGTTATTTCTCTGATGGGCTGCTTTGCCCCTGAGGCTGCTGCTAAGCACCCCCACTCTCTATTACCAGCTATTCTGTCAGAAACCCTTCTCAGTAAAGGTCCAAATCCATACAAAGGATATTTCAGAAAAGACTTTAAAATTTCACAGGCCTTAGATGTGTCCCTGATTTAATAAATACAAGTTCTAGGAAGTTCAAATGCTTCTCTCTGTAAATTAAAAAGGTTATAGCACTTCTTGAGGTTTTACTTCATAAATATTCTTCTAGTAGTTATTGCTGAGCAGCCTTCTGAAAAACTGATGTCTTGACTTTCTCTGTCTGATAAGTTGCCTGATAAAGACTGGAGACCCATTGATTTCTAAGAAATTCTGCTACCTTTAGAGAGAAAGCTTGGACAAATAGGCTCTTATATAGAAAAGACTTTTTTCTATGTTCTGCCTCTCATGCACTTCAAGACAACTGGTGACATTGCCACCTCACTCTGCAAGTAGTCCTGTTGAGCTCTCTGAAAGCAACTCAAAGGCTAAAAGTGCCAGAATTTGTCTCCCTGTAAACTCACTTCCACTTTCATCACCTTGAAAGAATACCAGGTGCCCAACCAAAATTTGGTAACATGTAAGTCAGTTCAAAACTTAAAGCTCAGACATCTATAGTAATATTTTAGTATTTCTTCCCAACTGAACCCTATTTTCCTTTTCAGAGGTGCTAAATAAAAAAAGCCTACGTGTACTTGGAGAGGGAACCTCAGCCTCTCTGAAAGGCAAAAATGTGATTAAAAAGCAGATCAGAACTAAGATGTTTTTTAAAACAGAACATGCATTAAAGCAACAAGAAAGAAATATTTCAGTCTCAAAGTTCCACATAAAGATGCTTAATGAATCTTTTTACAGTATCTCTGGGATAAAACACATAATTAAACTTATGAAACTCTGCACCAGTATTTAAACTGCTTTGCAGTGCAGATTAATTGTGGAAATACATAGTTCCATTTATGGGTGTCAGTAGACTAAAAGAAGCTAGCAGTGACAATGACATGGTTTAATCTATCCTAATGAACTCTTCAACATTCAGAAATGTGACCATATTGATCATGCAATTCATACTGGATAAAAAGAGGCAATGCACGTTTGTGGCCACATTATACCCTCATCACTCCTGACAGCACTCCCAGCTTATTTAAAACAACATTCAAACTGCACACTGGTTTCCCTTGTGGCTTAATTCTCATTATTCACTGAACTCCTTTTTACTAGAAACTGACTGAAGAGCCAGATTCTGAGCTCATTGTTTGGTTTTTTGCTGATGACAATGAACAGCCTTCTCAGTTTCCAAGCCCAGCATTTCTATACACTCAAAACAGTTGCAACCAACTAGCAAAATAAAAGCAGGTCAGGGATAGGGAGGCAGATGAGTGAAAAGAGTGCACATGTGCTCTTCAGAAAGAATGAGACTGAAAATTAATAAAAGACTTACTCATAGCCTGTAGCAAGAAATGACATCATTCAAGCATTTGTCCCAAAATAGAAAAAAAGAGGGGGAAAAAAATTTCGTATTTCTCAGATTGAAACAAAAGGGTTTAAATTATGTTACTAATCCAACTCATATTTTCACCAGAGAAATAAGAACTATGAGCATCAGTAAAAAGAATTTTCAGTCACAAGAGGTTCATGCTGATGAGAATAGCAAGGATGCTGTCTTCGTTTTTCTGATGGATCAAGAAAGTGTAACTTGGCAGTTCACTAGAAATTACTGCTGTGAGAACCATACACTTCACTGTTGCGACCCTGAGTGCCTGAGATGACTGTCACCTATGCTCTCAAATACTGGACTGCTTTGAAACAGAGAGAAAAGTAAAAGCCTGATTACCTTACCAAGGCTTCCTCATGGACCCTGGCTCTGTGCCAACTCCATATAGCCAAACCTCACTAGTAAGTTTTCTCCTGACTTTACAACAGCAAGTGTCCTAGGCAATGGCTTTGCAACAGGCTCGTGGAGACACTCTCACACTGTGTTTGTGGCTGTGAGTGTAGGTGGTTCACACTCTAAAGCCATCTGTGATTTAGCTCGCTCTTTTAGCCATGTAATTTTATCACCTTATGATTTTTGGTTAAGCTGACGCAGTGGTTTTCAACTTGTAGAACTCTTATGCCTCTAGTCTGTACACTGCTTATTCTGGAAAATGACCAAGAAAAACTGGTTTCCTGCCAGTTGACTCAAATATTCTCTTAAAGGGCTTCAATGAAAAAACTTTATAGGGATAGCAAAATTAGCATGAGCTAAAGCATGTGATCAGTTCTGACTTTGACTTCAAATGGCCAAAAATGCAATGTATGCCTTGATTAATTGCTCCATTCATTAAGTAAATTGATTGATAAAACATGGACCTTATATCTAGTCTGAACACTGAATATTATTCTGAATTCATCTGGTCAATCAAAGAACCCTTCACGATCAGACTTTTTTCATAAGAACAACTTATCTAACATTTTCTTGGGCAAAAATGATGGATTTTTCTTTTTTTTTTTCACACTGCATATAAAGTTTCCCACTCAAATCATTATGATACCTTTTTCTAGCATCCTTGGGAGATCAGAAAATCCCATTGTACTGAGTAACCATATACACATAAAATCCTTTTTAGGGGGCAATAGTTTTAGACCTTGGTCTAAAATGGCCTGTAATGGTCCCTGATCAACTGCACTACTTTGAAAGCAGCTCCTTATGGATTAAGTCAGGAACTACTCCATATGCAAAGAAACCCCATGAAAACAGGTTGTGAATAACTCCTGACAGCCTTGAATGTTTGTGTTTCTGATTTCTTATGTTTCTGACTAAATGCCGTATGGAATGTTCTCATTCCATATTCCCACCACTATCCCCCCTAAATTTACAGGTGCATGTTTCTCGTGCCAGCAATACACAACTAAAAGCCCAGTATTAGCCACTATGGCATTTATTTTTCAATACTTGTTTGACTTTTATCTCTTCCTTGCCTTTTTAAATAATAAGAAAAACAAGTGTTATTTACTGCAATGTCACTGTCAAGAAATTAACAGCCTGATCCAAGTCCCATCAAAATTATTGGAAAAACTCCCACTCTTTCAGAGGGTGGTGTTCTAGACTTGGAATGGACAGGTCCTTCATGCTCAGGAGCCATCTTTATTCCCAAACAGGTGTCTTACAGTCCAACAGGTGCAAGCATGTCTGCACACCACATGCTCCTGCTTCAATAAATCCTGCTTGTTTTGAAAGCCAGATTCAATCCCTAGGCCATATGGGAAGTTGTCCTTTAGAACAGAGCAATCAAAAGTTGTAAAACTCCTAGAAAAGTCAGATTTTTCTAAACTATCCTCTAAATTAGCCTCTCTGGCTAAATTGTATATATTGCATTTCCATTTTTCTTCTCCTATTAAACTGAACATTCTTTATTGCTCATGTTATGAAGTATCTTGTGGTACATATATAGGGTGAGAAACACAGCTGAATTAGCATTACAAAATCAACTTTAACACTGACAGATTTCCAAGGCTGATGATTTTATTTTCCCTTTTGGTGGACAGTGCTACCATTTTCTGCACTCTAAGACTCCTTCTCTCAGTTCAGTACACTTCGTATGCTGTCAAAAATACCTGTCTTTTTATTCTTTTTTTATGTATTATATTTTTCCCAGTCCTGCAGTAGCACCTTGGTTTGGTGTTTATTCCATGTAGCAGAAAATACCTCTCACAGAAATGCAAAGGCAGCCTGACAGCAAGCTTCTCTTTGGGCATGTTGACATCATCCTCCTCTCTGAGCTCTAATTCAACTTTCAACACAATGCCTAAAACCACACAGCCTCTGAGCACAAAAGATGAACACGAGAGTACACTTGTGCATTCTGTTGCCCTGTAAGCAAATTGCCTTGTGAATGAGGAATCAGTCAAATAATGGGTTTGATAGTCTGCATTTAGATTAGCTAAGATAAAGTGCAAAAGTGTGGTTTTTTTGGTGTAGCACAGACAGCAGCACATCCTGCTCAAAGTTCAGGGCTATGAACATCACTGACTCGTTCTTCAGCATCTCTCACATGAAAAGACAACATGCAGCTATTTTACATGTCATAACTACTCTTTTGGAAAAAAAAAAAAAAAAAAGAGGAAGGTAGGATTTTTTAACTTTTTAACTTCACTGATAGTCCAAACCAGAGTGGCACTTTGCAAAGTGCATATATATCTCATAAATCATATCTCCTGCTTTCAGCTCTCTATATTTACATGGACTTTACTGGGAAGAAGAGAAGAATGTCACTGCTTTCATGTAATGGATAAAGAAAATAAATTCTCTGGGTATGTGCATATGACATTTACGGGGTGCACATTGCTTTCTCTGCTCACCATGACAAGAAACAAGTGCATGCACACAAAGAACTCCTGCAGATTGGATAATGTGCTATGAATTACTTCTCGGTGCTACCTTGTTCATGCAGTCATACATGTAATGGATTGCATCGAAATTCTCTTCCAATAAGAAGCAACTGAATTTCTGCTTGCTGCAGAATAAGGAGCAACTGAATTTCTGAATGCTCCAAGCTCTTTGAGCTTTTGTTTTGAGCTCCACATTTCAGCAGCTGGAAGTTGATGGAAGAAAGGAGGGAAAAGCATCCGTATTTTTATAGTTTTCCACTCCAAGATAAATAGCTTGGATGAGAGAAGAGGGAACATAAATGAATCACAGAGACAATCTGTTCTTTCAACTGGAGGGGTTGGGAGGTTAAAAGATTTTTACAAATAAACATTTTTTAAAAAGACAAGTATTAGCTTATGTGTTTGACAGAAGGCTGCAATTATGCGCTGCTCTGTACCACATAAAATACTAAAATATGGAAATGTGAGGTTATCTATCCTTCTCTTGTGGAACCAGTACATTCTCTTCCTATCTTGATGTCTCATCTGGTACATTACTCAAATTCAAGCCAAAGTATTCCACCACTTGAGATAGCACATAAACAAAAATAATGTGAAGAAATTCATAATAAACACATTACAAAAACCTGCTTCTCGACCTTCTAAAGTCTTGCTTTCTTTGCTTTGCCAAGGCAAAGAGCCCATCAAACCTGCTTGAACCCAGTTTTCTCATAGGACACAATCTAAAGGTAGACTTAATGTCTTTCACAAGCAGCTCTTTGTCATCCTTAACACATTTTCTGCAGTGCTGGATTCATGGCCTATGCTGTAGAGTCACAATCTGTTTTATACTGATTTTGAATTTCCCTCATTCTGACAGAAGGACAGTTTTTGGTGTTGGCACATATGGTGAGTCAGCTTCAGGGCTGTTACAGCATGTAATGGTTGGTGACAGCCTCTGAGACACTGGTATGTCAGGCTAAAGACAGCTGCTTGGTAGCAGTCCTGGCCACATTCACTCTTTCACTGACTTCACATGCTCTACAGTTATGACATGGACAGCAGAAAGTGGTTTCATAACATCTGTGCCTGTAGGGGACTTTGCATTTCACAAAAGTATCCATATAATCACCAGATCTTTATTCCACAGTGATAAAACAGGGAAAAGATCTTTTCTTAGCTGTTTAGGGTAATTTGTTTTAAATAGAGTATGTAAAAGCCTAACCATTCTCCCTTTTAAAAAGTGGTTCATTTTTTCACTGCAGTTGACCTCAGAGATTCACCCGTATATGTACTGTAATTCGAAGGAGAAATATGTTGCTCTCAAGATTGAGCCTAAGCAGAAATCTGATAAACTAATCTTTGTAAAACCCACTGTGCTGCTGTGTTTAAGAGAGCCAGAAGCTAGCTATTAGTTCTTTTTTGTGGTTTGTTTGTTTTTTCTAACAGACTTTTTAGAGTACAGCATGCTGAAAAAATAGGAA
The DNA here is from genome assembly GCF_024509145.1 of Vidua macroura. Taxonomy (NCBI): domain Eukaryota; kingdom Metazoa; phylum Chordata; class Aves; order Passeriformes; family Viduidae; genus Vidua; species Vidua macroura. The sequence goes on along the minus strand of NC_071571.1, from coordinate 65,682,993 downwards.
CAAGGCTCCCCAGCATATACCAGTTGTGTCTGAATTCTTCCTTTTGACAGGCACACAAACCACACAATCGCTACAGCCATCAGCATGAAACACATCATGTTAAATCCCTCATTTCTTTAACATAATATGAAGTCTCTCTTTCTCTCATATTACCATTCTGGTCTGTCAGGTATGTGAGGTTTTTCAAGGCAACAGGTGTTTTTTGAAATAAAATACAACCCTCCCTTCAGCTCATTATGTGAAAGAGACAGCAGCTGCAAGTATAATGCTGAGGACACATGGTCTATAGGACACCCAGAAGAAAAATACTCTTTGTTCCACTTGTTAAGGTAAAGCACAGATGTTGCTTCAGTGATAAGCATGAGCATAAGGCAACCATAGTCTGCTCCACATTGTAAATGTAGAATCTAAGATTTCAGAATATTTAGTAGGCTGCAATCAGAATCACCAGTTTCTTTATGTAAAGAAAGCTAGTGCAATGTCTAAGCTCATAGCACTAACAAATACTCCATATCACAGCTTGCATTACACTATCAACAACAATATGCTAGGGACTGTCCAAAGACTTGGCTGACAAATTATTAATAATATTTTATATGGACTCAATTATGAGTATGAAATAGTGACAAATGCCTAAATGCACACTTACTGATTTAATGATTTAAACATTTAGAGATAGTGTATATTAAAAACACTATTAAAAAGGGTTTAGCAATTTAGAATGCTAAATGCAATCCCTTTCCCTACTTAGTATTGGTAATAAGACTATTTTTGTATCACTCAGATCTAAACTGTTGAGAAATCAACTTCAAAATAATGATATCTAATGAATGTAAAAACCAAGCTAGAATCAATCCTTTCCAGGGAGCAATTCTCTGTTATGTTCATAATTCTTCCTCCAATGCTCCAACCCTCATTTATTTATTTTCCCCTAGTCTCTCTGAAGAACAAAGTACATATATTGTAGCTTACAGTGTAATTCTCTAGGCTTTTTCAAATAAAAAGGGAGTGCAGCATTTCCTTAGAAAAACAAAGATTGTCTAGGATTACCTGGTCTCCTTACTCCCTCCTATTTTCTAGGCCTAACTAGGTCAGAAACTCTGTCCTACAAACCAGAATATGTAACACCACAGAAAAAAACACAGATCGCAGAATAATCGTCATCTTTCTCTGTAAGTAGACTGGTTGCTTTGGTTGTCCTGAAGAATATTTACGTTGGCCTTGCAACATGAATCTCTAGCTTGTAGGACTGCATGTTTTTCTGGCTACAGTGTTTGTTATGTAGAGCAGCAGCAGCAATCAACTGGGAACCATACACACAGAGGAAGGCCTGATGGCATGGATCTACTAGAAAAGTCAAAAGCTTCACACTCCTTCAGATCCAGCTTGCACTGACCCCAGCTCTCTTGTGTGTGTGGGATGTTTTTTTGTTTTTTCCAAAATCTATATTGGTAAGCTGTTGGTAAGATGAGTCCATCCCTTGTCAATTCTATCACCACCCATTTTAGGGAAGACCACCTTAGAAAAATAAAATGACACAAACAAGTTCTGATCACAAGGTTAAGATTATAAGGTTAGAAAGTATTGTCACCATGAAAATGATACCATAGTACTTCCTTGCTACAGCTTATGATTTTAACAAAAGGTCACTGAAATGGCTGAATCATTTTTAGTTTGCTATATTGTTACAAATGAAAGAGATGTGAGTAATAAAAACACACAACCAGAACAATATCTCTATATTAATTGGAACAATGATACACATACCTATAAAACAACCACAAGAAGATATCATTGCTTGGGCCCACCTGTTGTTTGCTACTAAATTGTTAGCACATGTTCATAATTGTGTTCCTGTCCTGCAAAGAGCTCAGCAGCCAACAAAACTATTCAAATTGCTTGTGACTGAGAATATTTATATATTTTGCATTCTGTGGTGCTCAGCTTTGGTGCTGTAGAAGGCAAGCAATCTCTTCTTATGAATCCATACAACCTTGTGCCATTCCTGAACCAACTGTACTCAGTGTGCTATCTCTACTACAAGAATTAATAACTTAAGAGTTTGTTCTGCTACTACACTCCTCTACTCAGAAATCAAGGCTGATCACACAGATTCTAAGACCTGTACACTTCCACCATCATGGGAAAATCTGAGTAAATACTTACATGTGTCTTCACATCACCTTCAAGAATCTTGCTGTACCTGAGAAACTCAGCAACACTTCCATTCAGCAGCCTATCAAAGGCTTCCACATATGGTGCTATGCCTGTAGACAAGGAACATTCGATTATAATGGGTTCATAAAGTATATAATGCACAAGAAGTGTAGCAGATGGAGGAAGTGTATCATAGAAAATGAGGAGATTACTGTAACTTCACTTCTGATTTATGAAATCAGTGAAAAAGGATGTAAAATTATTTTTGTCCTAGATAGAAAGAAGAGAAAAAAAATCCTGCTCTTGCTAGAACTTGAATAGGAACCTCTAAGAGAATTTCCTGTATATAACATAATGGGAAGCCTCTTCTGTCTTAAAATAACATGTGCTAAAACAATCAGCCCTTCAAAGGAGTGACCTGAGAAATCTAATTCTCGTAACAAATTTCCCCTATTTTACTTTAACCATATATTATCCCCGAAAAAGAACCTGCACTGTACTTAACAACTATTTTTATACTACTCCATTCCTGAAGATCTCTGTGATGTTTGGTCGCTTTTAATAGCAACCAATTCCATTTCCAGTAAGAGAGGCTTTGGAATGGGTTGACAGTAGATTTATGCAGTGAGATACGGCTTTGTAATCTCCTCATTTTGTTGTCTCACCTTGCAAAACTGTCACTGGATAAAGCACAAACAAGTCTTCCAGACGACATATCCCATTGACTATATATATGTTATACATTATAAAAGAGGAATAAAGCTGCTATTTTCTATATGGTACACAGAGCAGTTTCCTGATTAAGTGAACAATCAGAAAATGCAGATCGGCCTCAGTTTCTTAAACACCTGGCTTCTACATGGCACTATGCAGTACCTGTTAAGATAGCAAAAATAATCTTGCCTAGGATGCTTTCCAACCCTCCCTTTACTCCCTCATGTCTTGTCTATGCCCCAGAACCTTTGCCAGATCCAGCATGAATTACACACATATGAACCTATGACATATGTAGGATCTGAGAGAGCAAGGCAAAAATTCTTCCCTGCCTCTCTCCCTCATTAATAAAGCCTGAGGATTGCTCTGAAGAGGCACCAGGCTTTCCCCAGAGAATTTGCTTTAACCTTTTGGCACTATATAACAATTGTGTCCAAATTAATAGCTATGAAAGCCCTCTTTATTCCACAAGGGTCATTTGGCTTTGTGACAGAATAAAAGACAGGCTCTGGCAACTGGAGTTTGCAGTGGCCTGTGTGGAAAAGAAAATGTAGTTAGTCAGCTAGGTGGGATTTCAAGGCTCCTTTTCTTTTCTCGATGCCATTCACCTATAATTCTGAGGAATTTCTGGGCTTTCTTCCATATTAAGTGTTTGTGTGTAAACCCTTGTGTGTAAAAAAATGACCTAATGCACAAAAGGTTTTAGCTGTGGAGACGCTTTCCAAAGCCCATTTATGTTCTTTTTCAAAATCTGTGTATGTTTCCAAAAGAATCATTGTAACGTTTTCCTTTTAGAGCAGAGTTTTACATAACAGTTCACCAAATTCTCCTATGCAAAGCTAGAAAGCAACTATGCTATTTTTTTCTATTCAATGCAGCTCACTCCCAGGAGCATTTACTAGAATTTGCTGTGGGCTGTGCACAGCAACGGAATGATTTATTTGCAATTCTGCTATTGTAATGCCATTTAGGAAAACAGTAAAGGTACAGATCTCCCATCCTGTTTCTGAAAATGTATTAATTGAAAAGCCAAGGTTTTTTTTTTTTTTTTTTAAATCTAATTATGGAATGGTCTTTTAGGGGATGGAGGTCATGGTTGAAGAAAGAAATATACCTCCATTTCAATTGGAGATTTAAAAAAGGTCACACTCTGGCTTGAGTGTCACTTTTGAAGGAGAAAAAGAAGAGACCTGTAAGACTGTTTCCTGTGCAGTGGCTGTGGCAGGTACACGAACTTCTGCAGAGGCACAGTGACACAGGCACACGGAGTGGTGTTCGGGGCACTGCAGGCGTACCAGTCACACAAACTGAAGACTTTCCCAACTGCACCAGCAAAAGCTAATTCCTGAGTCCTTGTGTGAAACAGCTCTGCCTGGAGACGCCATGCAGCCTGGCAAGCACTCCATGGTGCTGCTCACCTCAGCTTCTTACTGCTGTCTCCCAGTGGGTGTGTTTTATAATCACACTTCAACAAGGCTTCTCAGTTGGTTTCTTCTAGGGGTCTGTCGGGGCGTTCAGGCTCTGGTTCCCTGGGGAGTGAATCTTTTCACCTGACTGAGCTCTAAGGTCAGGTCAAGAATATAAACAGTTTTCATGGAAGTACCTGGCATGGTGAGTTATCTCCTGTTCTGAAAGCAGCCCTGGTTCTGCAATACTGTGCTCTGGATAAATACAGATTCACCTAAATGGACTCATTACATAACTGAATTCTTTGAGAATTGCACAATTCATAGTGGTGATTGATTTGTCAGTTTCTACATGGATCGTATTTCTCCCTGACTTTGCTACAGTTTGCTAGCTGCCTAGGTTTTCTCTGGACTGCAAGCACTTTTTTACTGAAGCTTTCTGTGACTGGAACTCATCTGCCATGGAAGCCTGCTGGAAGATGCTCCTTTCCTGCCACAGAAACACACTGCTCTCAGTCAGCTGCTCCACAGCAGCTGCCAGTGTGCAGGCCCAGGGCACACAAGAGTGCAGGGAATGCTCCTCGCATGTGTCGGCTGGCAAAGCTGACAGCAGCTCACATACTCCACTTGTTGCTGTGTCAGTAAAGGAAGCTGCCTGCAACTTTCCATGTGTCCTGCAGCTTCTGTACAGCAGTGGAGTCCATGCTGGGATGTGCTCTTCTCTGGAGAATGCAAGAAAGGGCAAGGAATACAGAAAGCAAAGAACGTGAATCTAAAAAAGAGATGTATGTTGGGGTTCTGTATGAAAAACAAGTTTTGAAGAAAGGAAAGAGTACTTGTATTCCATCATATTTAGAAGTACCACATATGTAAAGTTATTTAGCCCATAACTTTCAGGTACCACAAAAATTAATGCATGAAAAAATGTGATTTGATGACATGATATGAATAGATAAAGAATAGGCTTTTTTTAGAATATTCTCCACTGTAGTGCTTTGGAGAGCCGCTTGAGAACAGAGATAACAATGTAAGGCCATGGATGTATAGCAATCTTTAGTAAGCAAATGCTTCCAAACAAACTCATGTTTGATTAAGGATGTTAAACAAATTAAGTGGGTCTGCACTATGAAATTTAGAGAGAGCTGGCAAATCAACAGTGTTTATATAGGTGACTTCTATAGGAATATTTATGCTGTACATTTCGGGGATGTCTCATTTCTTCTGCTAACTGGGCTCAAGCAGACATTTTCACCTGGGGAGTTATTTACAATGATATAAGTTGTACATATAATTGCTAAAATGGAAAGAGTAATAAAGCTTGAGACATGGACAGTATAGTTAAGAAACAGTAAAATCGTGAATTTTCTAGGCCATATTAGTTTAGAATTGTACATGCTACTAAGCTTGTCACATGGCACTTCTAAATAAATTTTTAAAAATATTACTTTATTTTGATACAGAATTTGTAAGAGGTGGGATCACATTCCCTCTTAGAAGACAAACATATACAATATTTGCAATTTTTTAATAACAGAGAGATGGTACTTCAAAATAACATACTTACTTCCATTGACTCCATTGATGCCATCACACTCCATTCCACCAGATATGTGTGAATCTGAAAACAATGATTCAAGTCGAGTCACTGCTTTCTCCAATCTCTCCATCAAGCCATGAGTCTCTGCCATTCTGAAAAAAATCATTATGGATAGAAACAGTACCCCTCTCAGTAAAGTCCTTGCTTCATGTTGCAGTTCTGTTCATCTTGTGGCTTTTTCTTTTATGGTTAAACTCTCATTTTTTAAGCTCTGTCTTTCTGGCATATAATCAGTTGCAGTGAAGCAGCTGACAAAGGGTAGCTTGCTTCTTTGTCAGCAGGGACTCAGATCAGTACTCATCTCTGATTCTTCCTTCTAAGTACCAGGTTCCAACCACTGCTAGTGTAGCTTTTAACAGCCTGCACTTGAACAACTCATGACCAAATGCGTAAGTATGCTCCCAACCAGATACTGAGATGACTGGAATAGTCATAGAAGTAATTGGTAAAATCTTATGCCTACAATGATTTGAGTCAGCATTTAAAGAAACTAAATACAGACACAATTAATACTCTCTGATTTTTGAAAAGGTTCATTCTGAAATTTGCCTATGTCTTTTATACTTTGTAGTAGGACACAGTCATCTGACTGAAGATTACACAGAAATTGAAGAAGGTCTTCTGATTATTTTTCTTATATGATTCACCATCACTTTTTTTCTTACAGAAGTACCCAACATGAACCAGTGTTTCCCAAGTTTTTAAAATCAAATGCTAATTAACATTTGGATAGGAAAAAAAAATCCAGAGGCCTGCCTGCTGCAGTACTTTTGATTTAAGATTAAATAGAAATTAGGTTACATTTTTAACAACTCACACATTGCCTTCTTTCCTCGCAATGTGATTATCTGCTCTCTTACATGTGAGGCAGTGTAGGCATTGACATTTTTGAATATTGGCCAATCTCTTGGGAAAAAAGTGCTATATACCATGCAGAGTGAGAAAGAGTTATATAAGCAAAGGCAAAGCTATGTTTAAATCCCCTATCATTTAATAGAGCGAGTTTAATGTACATGTTCCCCACTTTAGGTTGTGAGTGTTTGATCCTGATAAGTGACATTCGGCAAGGGGTGTATGTGATGATGATGGCTCTTGATTAACATGATCCCTGTGGCCAGTTCCAGCCCAGCCCCCACACTAGGCTGCATCCCCTGCCCAGCACCAGGATGTGCAAAAACAGGAGCAACAGGGGAATGCACATCCACAGCTGGGGCAAACAGCGATTCAGAAGCTCTCTAGGGCCATCATCCTGTGGTGTTCTTCCACAGGATGATTCCTGTATGATTACTAGTACTGCAGAGATATTAAAGAGTAATAGCAGATGCCAATAAACTGCACCACTATGCAACACTCAGCAACCAAATCAAACATTGCTGCTTCAGTGTCTCCAAAGCCAGTGTAGAAAGCCTAAATATTATAATTAATAAGTAAAGTACCATGGAAATAAATGTTTTCATTTACAAACAAGTACTACTAATTCTTATTAATAAAATATAATAATATTTTTCTTCTAAAAATTTAAGCATGAGAGGAAATTAGCTACTAGGACTGTGGAAACAAATGCAAAGCTCTTATGCTCTGAGTCATGCTGCCTTTCAAACAGGGTGGGACCTTCAGATTTTATAATTGTAATGAGGTTTGTGTTTGACCTAAAAGTGAAGCAGAAGATTTTACAGCATGAAACCCTTGAGAGAACCATTCTTGTGAGAAAGTTTTGTCTGGAATTTATGGGGTTTTCCTATTGATATTAAATAAAAAATCAAACCCCCAGCAGAGGATGACATTAGACAGCATGCATATGAACAGTGTAAAAATTCAGAGGGGCTCTCTTATCACAGAATGGGTCAGGTTGGAAGGGACCTCAGAGGGGTCATCTGGTCCAACCTTCCTGCTCAAGCAGTCATCCCAGAGCACATGGCACAGGATTGCATCCAGATGGTTCCTGAATATCACCAGTGAAAGAGATTCCACAACCCCTTTGGGCATCCAGTTCCAGTGCTCGGTCACCTGCCCAGTAAAGAAGTTCTTCCTCATATTCAGGTGGAACTTCTGGGCATCGGCTGCTGCCTATTGCCTCTTGGGCTCTTGCTGGGCACCACTGAGAAGAGCCTGGATCTGTCCTCTTGGCACCCTCCCTTCAGATGCTGATAGATATTGATGAGGTCCCCCCTCAGTTGCCTCTTCTTGAGACCGAACAGGCCCAGCTCCCTCAGCCTTTCCTCATGAAAGAGATGCTTCAGTTGCTTGGTCAGCTTTGCATTCCTCCACTGGACCTGCTCCAGGTGCTCCATGTCTCCCTTTGCTGAGGAACCCAAAACTGGACATGGCACTCCAGGTGTGACCTTACCAGGGCTGAGCAGAGGGGTGGGATCACCTCTCTTGACCCACTGGCAATGTACTTTCTTTATACTGCAAAATGCACACTATTCTGTTTGAAAAATCAATTCACTTAAAAAAAACACACCTTAAATTTTTTGTAAGGTTACAAATATCTTGGCAGGAATGAGATTAATGTATCAGGGGAGCTTCTGAAAAATTCAAACTTTTATGAGAATATTAAAACTTTTCTTAAAACAAAGCACTGTTAATCCTAAAAAATATTACGAGTACATTCTTTTCACATTTTACCCTATTACATAGAAGCCTAAAATGGTGTCTATTTTAGAAGTTCTGTTTTCAACCACTCTTAAGTCTGGATGGTGTAACAAACCATACTAATACATAACACAGCATACAGTCAACTAATTTCATCAGTATTTTAAAATATATTTTTAGTATAGTACCTATTTTTCTTTATGTGAAGATACAGTCTGGTTGGTTGGGGTTTTTTCCATTTGCCTTAAAATTTTCTTTGATGATGTCATCAAATGTCACAAAAATTGTGCACAAACTTCTATGGAAGACCTGTTACTTTTTGGCCTCTTCTGCCTGATTTTGCGTATGAAAGAATCCAATTGTTTGACTACAAACTCAATAATTTGAGTGCACACACCAGGAGGTCTGAGGAGTCTCACAAATGAGCAGACTTATAATGTACTACCCAATAAATGACCTTCTCTAAGACACTAAGAATACACATTACAGTGTCAGAAGTTCAGGGGAACCCAGCTCAAATACCTGAAGGGTCTTTTTATGCAATACTTTCCTACTACAACATAGTCTTTTACTCACTGTATTCTACACTGTTTTATTCTAGTCCCATTAACTGGAGAACTACAATGTTGTTCTTCCAAAAGCAGGCATCACCAGCAATCATAGAATAATATATTGTTAGAGTCTTTAAACAGAAGTAGAAACCACTTTTACCCTAATATTAGGGTTGTCAGGTTTCTATTCTTTTTATATAGACTATTACACTTGATAATCATCATGTTTACACTATGTCTATCTACTCTTTATCTGCACATTTATATAACCCTGAGTACACCATATTTGCATCTATTTATATACATATATGTACATGCACATCATGCACATAAGAATACACACAGTTATGCCTGTCATGTATGAATAAAGTGCAAAAATACTTTTGTGATCACTGTCCATAGCACTAAAAGAGCAATCAGTTGTACATATACGAATCTTACACCTTGCTTTATCATTAAAAGACACAGTGTTATCTACCTTACAAACAACACAGGAATTAGAAGTTACTGTTCTAAACATCCACTGAACAATAGCATGAAAACTCTCTTCATCCATTCTCAATCTAAACACTGACATCTTTGCCTATATATTGGGATTTACATATTTGTCTCATGTTATGACACTTCAGCATTTTCTTGGCCTATATTCAGCTGTTTGTCTGATTACTTTATTCCACACTGCACTCTGTATGGTCAAAGAGATACCACAAAGCCACAGCTCAAAAGGAATCAGAACACAAATGGCACAGCTTGACTCTGTGAAGGTACTTTCTTCCATGACATAGCACCAGAGCTTATATTATAAATAAATAAGACTGGTCTACTTACAGTGTCAAATTAAATCTCTGCACATTAAAGAAAAGAGGATGTAAATATGTCTATGGCATGCTTCCACTCTCATAAAGCATGTTTTTACATCAAGACAGACTATCTCACCTGTCAAGATTTTAATTAAAGATTTGATCTTGAAGTGATTATCAGGGTTAACCATGTATCTTTTCCCAGAGTTGATGCTGACCACCTATAAAGAGTTAAAAATAACAATGCTTCAACTCTCATGTAATCCTTATCCAGCTGCTCTCCTGGTGAAGAAGAATACTGTCCTTCACTGAAAATAAGGTCACCTAGGAGTCAGGAAAGGTGTAAACACACATCTACTGACAAATCATTTAAACACTAACATTGGTAACCATCTCTTGGGCACAAAATCAAGACAGATGATCCACAGCTCTGCCCTGTTTACTGTTAGTGGTATCTTTTTTGGCATGTAGTAGTACTACCATCTGTCATTTCTTCCACAAAAGAAGTAAAGCCAAAACTAGGTAGAACAAAGTATGCTGAAACTCGAAGAGTGGATTTCTTCTTATAGGCAGGCCTTGGGAGATCACTGCTTTCCTCCCCAACTGTCTCAAAGCACCATTTATCTATTATCAAGGGAAAAAAACTTGGCTGTAGACTAGAATTTCCTGATATACTGATCCCAAACAGCAAACTCTAAGTCAAAACACACACGTATATTCCAGTTACTATTGTATGTGACTTACAACAGAGGACAATATTGCTCCATCCTCAAGAAGAAACAAGTTGTAATGAATGCACAGGGAAAAGCAGTACAGTAGCATAAGGGGGAAAAAACATATGATGACATATCTAGCATGTAAAAATGTGGTTTTGAACAAAAAAATGGTGCTACCTTGTTAAGTACGAAATGATTCTCACAAACACCAGCAAGAAATAGAGTACAAAGTTCCACAGTTTGTTTTACTTCCTAGCACTCTATAAAAGAAATTACCTGTTAATTTATTTGCTTTCCTCCCCTGCCCCCACCAGTTCTTCCAAATTCATCTAGCATCTGAAAATTGATGCCAGGTCTCACTCATGCAGATCATCTGATATCCTACATGTCAGATTTGGATTTCCCCACTATGCCAAAAAAGGGCAGATGCTTAAACCAGAATATAGGCAGTAAAGTGGCATTTTAATTGTATTTACCATTGTTGCACTGCCTTGGAAGTGGAAAATCACACTGTCCTTGCAAGTACAGCACCTTGCACATGTCCTTTCTCTCTTAATCTTTTAATAAATTGCTACTAAGATATGAAATAAAATACACAACCCTCCAGATTGCCAGCTGGTACCATCAGAGAGCCAGTCAGGAACATTTTATAGATCCAAAGCACTGTGTCCTCTGAGAGTTCCTCTGTACAATTTATGTCAACAAACATCAAGGGAGGAGAAATGCATTCCTGAATATCCCCTCAAACTACAAAAGCATCTTACAGCATTTCATTTCTGACAAAAACAGACAGCCTGGGTCTGAAATGGCTCTTTTACCTATATCATCATTCATACACCTACAAATCCAAGCTGTTTGGAGCAGGCAGTCTCTTTGCCACCTTTGGCAAGGGACCCAAATTCCTGCTGCACCCCATTCTTGTTCAGACAATAATAACCCACTGGATTGGGGTCTCAGGAGTTGCTCATTCCCAGACAGAGCTTGGAAGCAACTCAGTACTGGCTGAGTGGTAAGGAGGAGCACTTGCAGTTTTTTGGGTTGCTATCACAAAAAGATTCTGCACAGAGAATGCAAAGGGAACAGTGGTGAGAAGAAAGTATGTGTTGGTAGACCAATAGGAACATTACCTTGTATGGTTTGTGTTTTGTTTTCCATTAGCTGTAGGGGAGGAATGTAAACAGAGTCTTCTCAAACTGATGTCAATTTGGATTAAACCAGAAGACCTCTCAGTAAGGCCCTGTGTGAGAAGAATGATTTGAGTTTCAAATCAGAGCCATTTTTAATGTTTTGCCCCTAGATCTACTACAAGCTCATCTGGGAGCAATTAATTCTTAAGTATAGAGAATTATTTAATTTTTAAATCTGGTTAAAATAGTTAGTTTTGTATATCAAACAGTATTAGAATTGTGACTTTTTTTTTTGTTAAGATGGACAGTTGTACCTGAAATAGCAAAAAGACAAAAATGTCTGCATGACTTCTGCTTTTTGTGGATGGATGTACCATTTTGACTATTAAGTTGATCTGAAGTCTTGGCTGACTCTAGTATACTCATCATAAAAAATTTCTCTCTGTACCTCACTGTGTGTGTTAAACCCACTGCTATGCTATGAATGAGTCCCTTATGGCTGTGCATAAGAGTGTGATACATCAATTATCTTGTGTGTGGACTTCTTTCTTTGGCATAACCTATGTGTTTTTAAAGGACTGCTTCTTATAAGCAAAAAAACATTTGCATAGAAGAAGTAAAAGCAGGTTCATGTTGAACCTTTCCCATTTAACCCAAGTGTTTTCCTTTGTCTGGCCTTATGCTGTTGGTACCACAAAGCATAATTTTCTGTTTGGCTGCTGTCTACAAAAACATGTTGAAAAAGAACAGAGCCCTTTTTTCATCCCATTGTTCAGAAAAATTGTAAAACTTGCATTGTAAAACAATCACTGTTTTGACAAATACCTCTAAGACTGTTGATGCATTTTAGATTTCTTATCACACCGCAGTTTAGTCCTGTAATATAGGTGAGTAACTGCACACATTGAGCTGTATGTCTACAAGTCAATGTAATAATAACATGGACTGCAGTTAGGCCTCTGATAATTTAATATGAATTCTTTAAAGTATGGCATGTGTTCATGTATGTGCTTAATATCTCCTCGAGTATCAGTTCACTTTCTAATTATTGGGAAGTTCTGTGAAGAGCTTCTATCCCTTGCTGAATAATTCTGACTGTCATGAATTTTGTGATCACAAAGAGCGAGTTCATTATTTAATGATACACTGAAGCAGTCATGACTGCCTGACAGTTTGTGTAAGCATGATTGACTTAAAATAACCAAGGCAACCCAGTTTCTAAGTACATTCTCCTATTCATTTTATGCTCACTTTTCATGTCACCACTGCTCATAGTCTTTTGTCTTGGTTTTATTTTCTTCTCTCCCTCCAATGGAGTGTATGATTTTTAGTATCTGTCCAATCATCAGAAATGCAGTGGTCTTAGCCACCTCATTTACTATATATTAGTGTCAGGCTCTTCATGTAATCAAGCATCCTAAAGGTCTTACAAGCCATTTAATTACCTGTCACAAGTCCAATTACTGTATATAAGCAGACTGCCTTGCTGAACCGAGAAAATACTGTATGTAGGCATTGATTTTATTCAAGTGCTTCAGTTCAGCTCAGAATAACTGAACAGTAAGATCCTTTATGCCATGGCTCCAAACAAATTGAATTTGAACTCTCTGAAAGGGTAAATTCCACAAAGTACAAATATTTCAATACTTCTGGGATGTGAAGTGAAAAAAACAAAGGAAGAAGTTAAAACTAAGTGAAAGGTATTGCAAGCTCTAAAAACAAAAACTGTGAAATTACTTCTGAAGAAAAGACAAGACTAGATTTATTCAGTACCAAGGTTTGTAACAGTTTCGATTGCTGTGCTGGTGGCCTTTTACAAAGCTTCCATACCCCACTTCTCATGCATATCCATATTATGTTGAAGCCTGAATAGCTGGGCTTGATTTCAGCCAAGTTTGCAAGTGTTCCTGTTTTTACCAGAACATCCTGCTGCAATCTGTGTCTGATGGTCTCAGGCTCATCATGGCTGCTCCACTTAGCCTGTAGCCAGTGGCTCTTCCTCCAGCACAGCAGCAATCAGCAGGGCTTAAGCAAACTTTTTGCCATATGAGTCCTTCCTCTGCTCTGCAGCTCAACTGGGATCTTTACTGGTCACAAAAACTTAAGATCTTCATGCATCTCCCATTCTAAAACTCATCCCACTGATTTTGCAATACTGCTGGCATTGCAATTTGTGCCTTTGCTTTTGATTCAGGATGAAATGGGCCAGCTGCTACTAAAAAAGACCTTTCTATTTAAGGTACTACTTAAGAGGTCCTAAGCTTTAATGATAATCCATGCAACCTGCTCACATACAAGATCTCAGACATTTAACGATTTATCCCTCCTCTATTTCAGTGCAAGGTCTTGCGAAACCCAGAGAAATCAAACTGGACCTACCCTAGAGGCTTGTAAAAGTCAGCCTTTCTGAGAATGGCTGTTGCCTTAGAGGATCCAAAGCGGCTAGGTGAATTAGTCTGCTGTTTCTAGACAATGACAGATTACACACAGAAATGTAAATGATTCTTTGCATTCCTTCCAAAGAGCAATGAATAAAATATTTAAACAAATACAAAACATAGCCTAAAGCTTGGATCTGAGCAGATCTTCTTGGAAAAATGTGCCACTATTTAATTATGTAATTGAGCATTTCCCTGTTTCATTTTCTTATATAGCCCACAAAAGCATTAAGGCTTTAATTCCCAGCATACTACTACTGGTATTTGGAATTCTACAAGCGACCTCTTTGGCTTGCTGTTCCCTGAAAAATTGTGGGTCAGACAAAGCAATTCCCATTAGCGTATATTCAGGAAAGTAGTCTCAATGGGACCTTTTAAATAACAAAAAGTCCCTGAAACTGACAGTCAGAATACCTTAAGAACACAGGTGAAATTAAGACAGCAGTAGGCAGTGTGTGTGTAGACTGTAGTGGTGTCCATGCCACAAAGTCTTGCTAAATGGTGACAGAGGTCACACAAATTTAAGAAGCCCCAAACTCCCTACTCTTGATGAAGCATCTGAATCAGCATAATCATTGCCACAGATGCAGCTGTGCTCATGCATGCTTTTGTCACTTCAGCATACAGTGCTTAGTAAAGGTGTTGCTATTCTGGTATAGTCGTTAGCAGTGACATTCTGAAGAAGAGCCGAATCTTTAGAGTTTGAAGTATTTTGTATTATGTAAGCAACTGGAGTGGACTCTGTACCACATGAAAATGACAAGTTCCCATTTGTCCCCTCTACTGCAAAAGATGCACTTGAAATTTTAGAAAAAGGAATTAAAATTATTTATGTATATCAGGGGTACTTCATCAGGCAAAATCCTTTAACCAGTTCATAATAAAGCAGAAGAATAACTACAAAAATGTATGCCTTATCTATCACAGGTGTTTCTTTGGTTTTGCCCCAATAAGCACAGAATGTTCTCTTTCATGTAGTCAGATGTTCCAGTAGGCAGCAACTGCAGCTATTGATTTTGCTGCTGTTGCACGTGATGTTAGAACTCGTGCAGAACCACTAAGAATATTCTTTAAGGTATTTGACAGTTCATAATTTCTCTCCCTAGAGTTCAAACCAATTGCAACTTTACTGCCACTGACAGGCCACAGGTTAAAGCCTAGATTATGTGATTTTTGTTCAGGTGATGTTGCAAATCAACATCAAGGCTGAGTTGAATATAAGTTGTTTGGTTTCCAGCCCTCCCTACTCACTCTATTCTCCCAGTACCTGCTAATTCAGATTACCATGAATTTTGGACCTGAGTGAATTTTAATTCTTCTTCTTTTTTTTTTTTTTTTTTTTTTAAGCTTAGGGTGCCCATTGTATTTTGCATGGTTAATAAAAATTATACAGTGGGATCAGAATATCTAATCATGGGAGAGAATTTAATATATGTAATCTTTGTACTCTTGCTCCTTATGGTATACTAAGAAGCACTTTTCTCCACTTAAGTGAGAGCCACAGCTGACAAAGAATAATGAAAATATGTCAGAGGTTGGTTCTACCGTAGTAGTAAATAATGCACATCCTCTTCATTTTTATTTAATTGAGAAAACATATTTTATTCATTAAGTTCGGAGTTGTGCCTGTCCACCTTCCACATCTGAGCAGCATTCAAGGGGAAAGACACAAAGGAATCATAGGAATAGTCAGAAGACTTGCATTTTTCTTAAGCCCAAGACCAAAAAGACCATATTGTTGTATGTGCCTGGCTTTGTTACAGAAGGTAGATTGCCTTTGTTCTTGTGCAACCTTGCTCAAAATAGTTATGAAATCCTGGTACTGAAAATGCATCAAAGCAGAAAAAAGTTGACTATCATCTGCATAAGTAATTAAAAGGAAATGCTAGGATAAAAGTTGCACAAAAATTAGAGTATCTGACTCACAGTAATGTCTTAAAAGGCCAGATTTGAGAGTACTGTATTGAGTCCCAACTCATTCCATCTACCACTTTACTATTCTAAATAATTTTTCAAGTTCATTTCTGAAGTAGGATGAGTTTGCTGATTACAATTTCACAAAACAATGAAACATGGTAGTCCATAAACCACTGCCACTTTTGCCTGGCTTAGAAATAAATTTATAAAATCTGCAGGTTTATCCCACTCAGATCCCCTGCTAAACAGATCCCTTCCAACTATTTCCTAATGGACTGGCCTCTGTGAAGGGGGTATTTTCCATCGCTCAGAAACAAACACATTAGGTAAGGTATATAAAGAAAGCTTTCTTCCCCAAATGGTCTTTGTTTTTTAAGACTGCCCCTACACATTACAAAATCTAAATTCTACTTAATAAAAATCCTCACTGTTAATGCTGTAATGCCAAGATACTACAGCAATCCTCAAAGCAAAGGACAGATTGCACATTTTCAGGTGCGGTCACAAGAAGTTCTTCTCGGCTTTGTGCTGGCTGCGTCTCTGGGGGAGCGCTCCTGATGTCAAGTCACTGAAAAATGCAGGACCTCGGCTTCACGTGTCTTCATTTCTGCCTTTCTCTTGCCCCCTCTGAAAGCCACCTTGTATTTGAAGTATCCTTTATATGTTATGTAAAGGTATGTGTTATGCCTTTAGGTCGCTCACCCATAGATGCTATTTAACCCTTTCTTCTGCGCTAAACCTGTAGGCTCTTCTGCCACCTCTACCACAAGCACACCTCCGGCTCCAAGGGCGGGGGGATCCAAGGGCTCGGCGCCCCAACACCCACGGGCACTAGAGCCGCCTGCCTCAGAATTAGATCATCTTACGCTGATTAAGAGAGTTCAAGACCGGCACCATTTGACAGCCAGGTCTGCACAAACAAGCCGAGGGCATTTTAATAACCCGTCGGCTGCCGGGACCCGGAGCGGGGGCTGGGGCACAGCCGAAAGCACCCCCGGAGTCGCTCCCGGCGCTGACGCGGGGCTTGGCGGAGGAGATCCGGCTTCGACCCCAAAGAGAATCCCTCCCGTGCCGCGGTATTTCGTTCGGGTCTCCCCTCTCCCAGCCCAGATCACTCCCTTCCCACTTAGCACCCGGGGAAAGGGAGGAAGGCAGAGAGGGGGAGGTTTTCCGTGCGCAGCCCGGCGCAGGTGACAGGAGGGAAGTCCGGGGCAGCGTGGGTCCCTGACCCAGATACCTCCGGCGCACTACCCGCCCAAGGAATAACTCTGCCGCCCTGCCGCCCCCGGCCGAGCCCGGAGTCGTCCCCACATCACTTTCCCTCATCCCCAAGATGTCCGCTGCGGCTGCTCCTGCCGCCGCCACCGGCGGGAGCGCACCCGCGGCCCCGGCCGCGCTGCCCGGGGCCAGGGGGGTCGGGCCGCTCCCGGCATCCCGCCCCTCCTGCCGCCGCCTGCTCTTGAGTTACCTGTTTTGATGAGTCGCGTAGCCTTTTTTTCCCCCCCTCCTCTCTGCAATGAAAATCCGCGGTCGGTCACTCGCTCCCCCCCTCCCTCGCCTCGCCGCTGCTCTCCTTCCTCCTCCTCCTCTTCCTTCTCCTCCTCCTCCTCAGCGGGAGCCGGTGTCAGTCAGTCACATCAGCTGCCCGGGCAGGCAGGGAGAGCAGTGCCCAGCAGCTTCCGGGAGTGCCAAATAAAGACAAGTCCAGAAAGGGAGAGAGACGGTGGCAGAGATGGAGAAAGAAAGCAAAAAGTGGGTGGAGTGTGAAAATGGAGAGAGAGGGAGAGGGAGAGGTGTCTCACGGCAGCGGTTGGGAATCTGCGGGGAAATGGCAGTGGTGGAGCATCACGGAGGAGCAGGGGTGACTGCAGGCAACCCAGGGTGGAGGGCACCCATGGCCACTGATATATGGTGGCCCTGCTTTTGCCTGTCAGGCACAGCTTGAGAGGGTTGGAAGTGAGCACTCCACAAGACACTGGTCTGGTCCACAGTGGGAAAGAAGAGTGAGGTCCACGTGGAAAGCATCAGATGCCTCACCTCACATGGCAGGGAAGGTCGAGGGCAGCCTCATGTACACCTTGGTACTTCATTGCCTGCTCTGGGCTGGACTAAACTGTGTCAGCCTGACCACAGCTGTAGCTGGGCCCATGGTAGGGCTGCTGCCTTCATTCAGTGTGGCCATGAAATCAGGACTTCCAGTGGGCAAACCCTCGTGCTTAGGCCTCATTTGTCAGGCTCGCCAGGCTTTGCACCAGTCTGTACCCCGTGCCGAATGGAAGCGTGAGTGTTCTGCAGTTGTGCGGTGCTTGTCGCCATGTGGTCCCAAGGGACGTTCACCTGAAATCTGCTTCACATGTTGGTAGCAAATGAGTTGGCTTTCTGCACAGAAATCTTGGGAGAAGACCACAGCCTCTAGAGAAACAGTCTGCTCTTGAATGGAAAAAAAAAAAAAAAAAAAATCATTAAATGGTTATAATAAAAAGGAACACGTATATTTTTTCAAGTCAATATATTTTTCAAGTCAACCATGTGGTCATGCGAAAAACGGTAGCACATTTTTCTGTCATATATGCAGCTTATTTTAGAAGAATTTATGTTTCATTTCTGATGGTCTGACAACAGTACTATAAAACATAGAACATAAGGATTTGTTTTAATTGTGCAGCAGTTAAATGTGGGCTGAGGAAAGTCATATTTTAACAAGAATGCCATGGTTAATAGCAACTCACAGACCTCACATGCCTAAAGTCGGTGTTAATCAAAAGCAAGCAGACTGCAAGGATCTGTCTGGGATCCAAACTCAGTAATGCAGACAATGTAATTGGCATTGGAAATTGCAAAAAATCACTGGCACAGTTTCTCCGTATGAAGTGAAACGAACTAGTTCTCCTTGGCATATACAAGCAGCCAGATGAAATCAACAGAACAGCACATGTTTTAAACCAGAGGGTCTTGCCAAACCTTCCAAAAGGGTAAAGGTAGTATGGAATTGAAAACCTGATTGAAAAAATGCACAGAAGACAGAAACTACTCAAGAGAAATTAGATACAAGCCCAGAAGATCTCCTTCTGGAAGGAAAACCCAGAAGGATTAAGAAACAGTGAAACTACTACACTTAGAGTAAAGCTCCAGGTCTGTATTTCTTACAACTCAGAGGGGAAAAAAATCTCAAGACTTGTGTAGTGTCAGCATGATAAGTTGAAAGTTTAGGATAATAAATGCAATAGAGTTTCTGTAGAATGTCAATTTAATTTGGGAAAATGTGTTCTAGTTAAGTGATGAAAACTTTTATAAGCTCTTATTGTAAGAGCTCAGTTGAGCACTTCATATCATCCTTTTAAACAATGGGCATACAGAAAAGAAGGAGAAACTATGAGGCATTTCTCTTCTATGGAAAGTTTTATGAAGCTACCAAACGACCATATGCCCTACATGTCTAAAACATGTCTGCAATCCATCTTCGCTCCTGTCTTCTAGTGCTTTCTTTACAAAACAGTCAAGTTATTTCTTCTTATCCCAAGGAGAATTGTGGCAAACCTAAAAGGCTTAGTATGAAGTAAAAGGAACTACAAGAAGTAATAAATTTAGTAAGAAGATAAAAAAAGGAGATTCAGTAACTGTAAAGTGACCTCATAAAAGGCAGGAAACCCCATGGCAAGCAAAAATATAAGATGTAGTGCCTGAAAATGCTAGAGAAGAAAGCCTTGTGGTTTCTGTAATAAATAAAGATAATATGAAAGGGCAGTTCTACTAAAGAACTTCAGAATTTTCAATTCAGGCTGAGCAACATCCCCCTAAAGAGAAGAAAATGAGAGATGTGCAAATTTTGGATTTTTCAAAATATTGTTTGTGCAAAAAAATTGACCAGATGACATGCATTTATTCTCTCCCATCAGGAAAAGGGCTTTGACAGCATTAAAGAATAAGTTTTGAAAGTGGTATTGGAATTGGCATCAAGTGAAACACTGAGCAAGGAATGACTGGAACATCAGGCCTTGGGGCTGGCCATTTTGCCTTCAGTCTAACAATACATTCATATATACAGAAAATACATTGATGCCTGTCATTGAAACATTGACAGTTAAAGATTTTTATCTATGTACTTTTTTAGTGAGGACAGAGTCACCAACTTCCAGATCAAAACATTCCAAAAAAGCCTTAAAATTCTAATTTAGGCCATAGTCCTCTTGAAATTTTGAGGAGCTCTTCCTAAGCAAGAGGGGCAGTAATAGCCCTCTTGCAGGAAGTTACCCAGTTAAAATGTAGGTGCTCATGGAGTGTAGTAGATTGGATTTAATATAACTTTATGATTCTTTTTTAATTTTACTTACTAACTTTGCTGCTGCAGACAATCTGTGCCAAGGCTGACATGTTTTATTCCCTTTTATAGAAGAGTGTATTTCTAAAGTTGTGCAGGGATCCCAAAGTACACATCAGAAGCCGTAGATACAGGCTATCAAAATCTCTGTAGAATGACAGCATTGCAACCTACTTAGAAGAAAATACTCTGGTGCATCTTTTACTTGCATACATGGTTTTTCCACAGAAGAAGACTTAAAAATGTTAATTGTTACTTTCCTAGTCTGTGTTGAAAATGGACTGTGTTGAAATGTATATGATTGTAAAATTTCTCTATTGGTGAAAGTTGCACCTAAATGATTCATAGACAAGTCTGGAGAAAAGCACAAATATTGTTGCTCATTGCCTTAATTTCATGCAGTCTATCTTTCCTGAGGAAATGCAGAAAATATGGATTAAAATTGCAGAAGCACTTACTGTTGTGAAAAGAAATTGGAATATCATGTGAAAATCTTGGTAGCTTAAATAATATTGGAGTGCATTCAGGACATGTCAAGATGGCTTTTGCTTACCAAATCTGCTGTTTAGTTTACAGAATTTGAAAAACAGCATATAGCTAATTAACAAAATGTATCCCTGAAGAGCCCTTTATCTTGTGGTTATCTTGTACAAATCAAGTGTCAAAACACACAAGAAAAAATAAAGAGAAGATTCTGCCAAAGAAGTGGACGACTTTTCCTCTTTCAAACTGGGGTGAAATCTGTCATCATTCAAACTGTTCACCTGTAAAATATACAGGCAGATTCAAATTACATTTCATTTTATAGCTGTCACTCTACTGCTTTTTTATCTCTTCTCTGTATTCTTTTTTATGCAGTAAGCTCTGGGAGTGTGGGCTCTCATAATTGTACATTAATTAGTTGCATGCTTCTTTTTAGACATGGCAACATAAAAAGTTAAGTAATAAGCACATGCTTATCATTAAAGTGTGTGAGTAATGGCATCCCCATGTAGCAGAGCACTTAAGCATTCCCATTGTATTTAAGCAGCTTGTCACATAGGGATGGAATTACTCACTTCTTTATAATTCAGTATATGTTTAAGAGCTTTGCTGATTCCAAGGGGAAACTGTTCTGATCTCAAAAATATTAGTATTTGTGACTACTTTTACTAATGGTAGTTGTGTCGTTTAATTCAGTTCTGTAGAGGTTTTGGGAAAAGTTCCTCAGTGGATATGGTAGGCTTGGGCCTCAGCTCTGCTAAGTATTTACATTGCCCTGTCTGTAGATGATCATGGCGTACAGGCTCGTGTTGTGGTTTTGCTAAACAACCTGTTTTATACACTGCTGCATTTTGATATGGGTTTCAAGTGATGTTTTGTGGTTTTCATTTAATTACAGGCAGAAATTTGCAAGGAACTTCAAATTTGCTCAGTCAAACTTTGATGAGCAAATCTTCTAAGTATGTGAGTGTAGTGTTATTGTGTCGCCTTGAACTCTGTTGGTATGTATCAAACCTATGGAAGTAGTATTCAAAAGGAAAAACAAAGTCTTACTCATTGATCAGTGTTAGTTTTCCCATTTTAGAATCTTAGCATTTCTGTTTAAGCTTCCTGGTTCTGTTTTCACCTTCCTTTCAATCTTGGGATGCAGAAGATTCTTTAAGAGAGACTGGCAGTATTCTCTAGTGCCCCAACACAACTAAACAAAGCAAGCTACTGCTTCCAGCTTAGTAGTTGAATGCACAGTTCTGCTTTGGTAGAATTTCAGGACAACTTTACCATGATGCTGGCTCACTGTTCCAGACCCAGATGTGAGCTGTGAAGCACTTTGTAGGATAATTGCAGCTAGTTAAATGTCCATGCTCTCAACCTAGTCTTTGCCAGTGCTTGTAATCCATATGCAACAGAGGAAAATTCAAGTGTACCCAAACACAGCTGGAAGTCAAAACCAAATAAAGTGTTTCATGGTCATCTTCATGCCACAGCTTCTTTGACTCATGTGTCCCACCATCTCTGAAGCTCCAGTCACTTTCAGAATGTGCAAATGGGTCAGGCATGGAAGTCTGGTGTTTTAATTTGTGTATTCTTGCAGCTGCATTTTTTTATTAGGACGTGACATTTTTTTCCTTGTTGTTTGCTGCTGTGTTTCTTTCATCACCGTGTGTATGATGGCATCACTGTCGTGATCAGAGCTTGTCAAGACTTGCTGTATCTACATCATCAGTAAAATGCATCAGTCTTTCTCCATGTTCTACTGGTAGTTAAAATCCCTCATTTAGTGATCAGTCAAAGTAATTTTTGCTTGTTGCTGGGGAGGTTCTGACATGACATCATTTTCTTTCCCAGTAAATCCAGGTTGTAGTTTGTTTTATTTTTCCATCTGCTAGAGGTAGAAAGCATAGAGTCAGGTCTAAACTTTTTTCTGGGAAAATTTAAAAATGATTACCCGAGATCAATATTCTTGTTGCATAGGAAAGCCCTGACAGCTGGTGCAGCAGAGGTACCGGAAAATCCAGATGCACAGAAAATAAGACTTTTTTCCTGAAGAGCTGGGGATATTTGAGATTCTTTTTGTTAATGAATTCAAAGTTTACTGTGCAAACCACTGGGCTTGAAACTTTTTTGTTTGTTTGTTTAAAATACAGAATTACCTGATTCTAGGGAATGGTGCTTCAAAGAAAACACCTAAGTGTGAAATATTTGTGATAAAATCACATTAATTGATAATTTAATAAGATTTCTTTACAGAGAGAACACTTTGTAGGACATAATCAAATAGCAATGTGGGCAGATAACCAATGTGTATTCTGAAAGATATAAATTTAGTGTTGTTCCAAGCATTTAAATAGACTATTCCCTTATTTAAACAGTGGTTCCTAAGTAGTGTAACCCCAGTTGTGGTCATTAGAGGCCATGTAAATAAAAGAAAAAGCCCCTTAGAGACAGAATTCCTCTGTTCTTCCTCAATAGTTAATAAGCTGCCAGGTGGCATTTGCTACCCCCTTCTCCCAACAGTGTACCTAGTTGGTTTTGTCCATCTCCAAGCTCCTTTGCATTGTGTGGGTGAGGGGAAAGCAAGAAAAGCACTCAGTCCCTGTTAGATCAGTTCACTCAGGCAGTAAATAAAGACCTTTACCTCTACATAGTCACTATGCTTGGTCTTCTCCTGTAAGAAACCATTTAGGTATTGACAGGTATCTTCTGTAAATACACTTACTACCCTAATATAGAGGGGGCAAACCCATGAGTTTTGAATGTGAGTCTTTGAAACATTTTACCTAGTTCTTGAAAGAATCTGAGGTGCTTTATGCTTTTCCCCATGCAGAATGCCAGGCACACAAGCAATGTGAGTTTTCTTCTGCTCTTTGAACCTCTCCCTCAACCGAGAACTTGAAGAGTCAGGATATCTCAGTTTTATATCTTCTTGCAAAATGAAACTGCTGGTGAGGATCCCTAGGTACAGTACATTACTTATAATATTATGCAGTTTTGTCAGCCTAAATTATTATTTTGCAATTTATGACTACCTAGATTAGGGATGCAGAGCTGATCAGGCACAGCAGCACAGAGCCTAGCACAGTAATTTACTCCAGCTTTTATATTTTTCATAGCAAATGGAGTGGCATATTTTTATTTTATAATATTTTGGAAGCTTTTTAAGACTAGGCCCCTCTTCTGAAATCTTTCTCAATACATGATTTCCCCATACATCTATGGCAGAAGGATTTCCTCTGTCGAATAAAGAAGGTGTTACTTTGGAAATATAAAGCCAAAAAAGGTTTTAGGATGAATCAAGCTACGGAATAGAATAGAATAGAATAGAATAGAATAGAATAGAATAGAATAGAATAGAATATTTTTGTTGGAAAGGACCTACAAATGATCATCTAGTCCAAATAGCCACATTACCTTTTTCTTTTTTTTTTCTCAGTAAGGGAGGAGGAGCAAAGTAAAGTAACAAAACAGAAAGAAAAGTAACAATATACTTAATTTTAATATCTAAAATGGATTTGAGGAACTATAAATATTTCACACTGAGAGGATGAAATCCTGTTTCTCTTCAAGTTAGTAAGTGTTTTGTTGCTGGCTGACAGGGTCAGCATTTCACCCTACATGTCTGAATGAATGTTTTCCTTGAATAAATGTAGGCCAATCATGTAGGCATCAGAAATAATATTTTTGTTTCAAAACCAGCCATTTATTTAATTCTTATTTTCTTACTTCCCTGTATTTACAAAGGCTCTGCATATATTGCACTGTGTTTCTAAAAGCTATCATTTTCTTTAGAAAAGAATATTGTTTGCTCTCATGAATAATTTATCTTGGAGTTCTCTTTTAATCCCTCATCAGATGTGCTGTTCTTGTATCTTCATAAAGGAAAAGAAAGGCAAACAACACTCTAAGGCTGATTTATGAATTAGACCACGAACAGTAAAAATATATAAAACCTTGGTATAAATAAGGACTTCAGTTTTGATTCTAATTCAGTTGTATCAGTACTTCTGGAACAATACTATTGATTATATACAGATTTCCACTATTCTAACTGACTTATAGAGTATGAAAAAAAGCATAAACAATAAATATGATGAAGATTTGATACTTAACCTTGAGATGATAAGGCTAACCATATATGTAGGTTTTGAAGGGAAAAAATACTTGGAGTACAATATAAATGAAACTGTGAATAGTATGTAATTTATAATATTTGTGAAACAAATAGTTGATAAAAGAACTTTTAATCCAACTTCCTATATATCCCATTAGGTTGAAATATAAATAGTTTAGATGCAAAGGAAAAAATATAGAAGCACTTTCATAGACAATCTGTGGTCTACAGGTGCTTGTTATTAGATTACTATTGTTCATTTGATGTGCATATCAGATTAGCAAGCAACCTTTCCCTGTGAAGTACAGGTCTATCTTGTCCCTCTGATCTGTAGGAGGTCATCTACCTCTACTGCCCAGCTTCTGAACTGGGACATCTCCAACTCATTTTCCCACTGTAAGATAGACTCAGGCACTGCAGATTTTGAAGCATCAAAACTGTATGTTGTGGTATTTATAAAAGGTTAAATGGTTTTAATGTAAATACTTGGGTATTGCCATGAGGAATGTATTTACAAAGTCAAACCAGTAGGCACTCATCTGTGCCATGGCTTACAAAAGGTTGTTCATGTATCTGAGCAAACCAATCCTGAAATGTCAGCCTCTTCCAGCCACCAGCTTCATTCAGCCTGTAATAATCAGCTAAACCTGTTCTGCTTACCTGTGCTTGGCTGCCTCAGCGTGGTTCAGTGGTTTGTCTGTGTTTTCTGTCACCTCTTGTGCATGTACCTTAGAGGTCAGCAAAGTTAGGGGCTATACTGCGGGCCTCGGGGTCAGCAGCAGCAGGGAGTGAATTGCAGAGTTCTTCTGCAAAGCACTTAATAAAAAGAAAATAAAATGTGTCATAGGAACACTGGAGTGAAATCTTGTGGGAAAACAAAAGATAAGATGGTCCCCTTAACATTCTTGGAACCACAGGCTCATCTACATCATCAACTGTGCTGAACAACACTATAATATAATTATAATATAATATAATATAATATAATATAATCCCTTTCCAGAGTAATTCATCAGTATTTATAATGATTAATCAGCACTAATGTTATAAAATTTAAGAAGTTTAAATCTTTCCTGAAGTACGGCTTTTCCAGGAATCCCTGTGGTATTCATAACATATCTTCCTTAAAATGTTAATTTTAGTGTTATTGAACAAATTCGATAGAGAACCTGATGTGCTGCACATATGGGAGTTCCTGGAGATTGATTATACTGATTATTGTGTGATACAGATCCCCAGCCTAAAGGTTGTATGTATATCTTCTGTGGTAATTTACTGGTCAATGAATAAAAGCCGAATAGAAGGGACAATTGTTGTTTCAGTATTACTAGTTATTTTGATATTCGTTACTACATTTTCCACTTTCCTGTTGGCATTTTGGATGTGTTATATAACATCAATCTCAACCGTTTTAATATTTTCATTTTCTGAAATGCAAATACTAATTTTCAAGAGTACAACCAAAACTCAAAAGTTACAGTGTCATATTTCTGACTCTTGGCTCAGTGACAACAAATAACAAGCGTTGGACCTCCTTAGTATAGGTGAAAATACACTTATTAATTCATGTTTCCTGATACTCTCCAGGAGGACAATGATGAGCAAAAGCTCAGCTCCTCAGAGGTGTTTAGGTCTTCTACAAAAATACATTTCAGTAGAGAGACTTGATGGATGATGGGCAGTGCATCTTTATGTGTCCAGGGGCTGTTTTCAGTAGTTGGAAGTTCATACTGGCGCCTTTCTGAGCAGAACACCTGCTGACTTTAGTCCATTTTTGTTTGAGAGAGAGCCTCAGGTTTAAAGGTCTGTTTGTTCCAGGGTGATTGAAGTCATCACAAGTTTAGTCATTGATTTGAGAGAGCAGGGTGGCAGTTCTTAGGGGTCCACTCCTGTTGCAGCCGAAGTCTGCTTGAGTAGTTACCATTATTTAATAGAAGATAGCTCTAATTCAGGAAATAATTAGTAAAAATGACCTTAAACCCTTGTGCAGTTGAATCAGCTCACCTTTGAAAAAGTCTCTCTCCTTCAGATGGTGGGGCTATTGACCGGAACAGCAGTAGCAGCTGTTGTGTGGGAGTGTGAGTGTGTGTCTTGCCCGGCAACCTCATTCACTGACAGTGGATTTCCCCTCCCACGCTCCACCTGCGAAGGCCGTGACTACTCAGTTTCTATCCAGCAGCAGTGGATGCAGCCTGGCATTAATACTTGGCTGGAAAGCTGTTGCACTCTCCCTCTTTCAAAATTTTGGGTGCTGGAAACACACATCCATCCCCCCACAAAATGCAAATTAATGACCTTCAGGATAGGTGGAAGGAAAGGTGTGACTGCTTGCAGAATTATAAATAGAAATGAACCAGTGTTCTATTGTGACTGGTTTGTTGTGTGTGTGTGTGTATATATGTATAGACAAATAGAACATCTGTTTGTATAAGGAATTGCAGTACTAATAGTCATAGTGGCTGCTCCTTTGTTGTCACTATACACATTGAACTGGAGACTGTGCTGTTAAAATACTCCATCAAGAATACAGAAATATCTGTTTTTATCTCTATTTTTTTGCCAGTACTTCTTTAGTTTGTAACTTTATTTAAAGAAAAATGGCCACATTAGCTCGTTTAATTTTATTTTGTTTTATTTGCATGATAGAATATGTAAAATACAATGCATAAAATTGAATAACATGTAATGAAAATATATTTAATATTAACTAATATTTATAAGCAGAATAAAATAGGAAGTTTATTCAATTTATGAAGTATAGAAAATATAATACATAAAAATATCTATCAGAGAATCCCAGAATTTTTTATGTTGGAAGGGACCTCTTGAGGTCATCTAATCTACTGGCCCCTAAATTATATTTTTTTTCCAAAGAAAGCAACTTTTTCATTTCAGCAAGAGTGGTTTCATACAGCTTCTTCTGTCTTACTTAAACAATTTGTTTGATGCATCTTTTAGAAAGGAAACTCAAGATAAGGATATAGATTACATAAAGTAGAGAAAAGAAACTCACTTTTTAGAAAATTAGTAATTTAATGTAGAAGAATGATCACAAAGTTCAGCAGTGTCAGCAGCTACTGCTCCTTTGGAACTAATAATAATAGGATGATTTTTTAATAGCATCTATAATTCCATATCTGAGTTATTCTATGATTCTTTAAAATAATCATTCTAATTGTGGATGTGTCACCTCTTTAAAAACTGATTTGTTCATTCCATGTCTGAGCCACACCCTGAAAAACTGAAAGGCTTTGCACATGCCTGATTTAAGATTTAACCTAGCATCAGTGTTAAACCTGTTATAGTCTGTCATTCTCTCGCTGAAAATGCTGTGGGTTTCTATTTGCTCCTTTAGCAAATCAATTATAATCTGCCATGGCTTTTAACTTAATTCCTGCAGCCAAAAGTGCACAAGGTTCTATTCTTCCACAGAAAATAATTGGAGAAAAAAAATTCACTGCCCTTTTTTTTTTTTTTTAATTGCATTGAATGTAACAAGAAGAGCCAGCTTGATAGCACTGTAAGCTAAACTCTCATAATTGTGCCAAAAGACAATCAGAGCTCCTCATACAGACACAGAAACCTTCAGCCTTTCACCCATGTGCAGCTGGTTTTGTGTGTTCTTACAGCGTTTTTCAGCAATGTCTTAGTTGCTGATAACCGAGAACTGGACTGGTATCACTCCTGATTGTTCCTGGATTTCTGAAAAGGTTTTGTGAGAATTTAAAAAAAGGGTTTATTAATTCATGTTTCTTTAGGCTATCATGATGCTGTAGTCTAAAAGATCCCTAGCTTTAGAGCTGCAGAATCCCTGGGAAGTTCAGGAATGTGACTCTGCAGTGACCTTCTGTGAAACAAAGGTCAGCAAGCCACAGGCCGACTTGCCAAGTCAACTGGTTTTCCCTGTAGACTAAAGCTTTGTGGTCTTATCCGCAGATCTGTTAGGAAACTTGGCCAAGCTACTGCTTTTTGTTGTCTGAGGCACAATATGTGTGTCGAATGAAGTCCCATACGAAGAGAGCGATTTCAGTAAATGGAAGTAAACTTTGTGTTGAAAGAGCTTAAAATCCATCCTGTGGCTCCATATGTGTTATTTCCAATTTATTACTGTTTTAATGATTTCCTAGACTCATTCATAGGATGTGTTTTTGTACAAACCTTAGTCCTATTTTTATGCTTTGTCCTCTCAAAGTTGAGAAGGATGGAACTTAATTGGCACATTAAGGAATTATCTTCCAACTATTTGGATAGCTTGGGATCAAAAAATTACCTCATTACTGCTATTGATACCTCATTATTGTTAATTCATTGTTTCCTATGCCAATGACCTTTTAAACACAGGGGTTTAATTCCTTTATTTTAGGGGATCATTTTAGAAATACGAGATCTGGAGAGGCCATTGCCAGTTATTTTAAATAGAGTCATAGAAATATTTTGACAGTTGGAGGTGACTTGGGGTAGCAGTTTTGCTTTGACAGTGTTGTGGGGCTTTTTAATTTTGAATGAAGATTAAATTTGGACCATGACAAATAGGTGATATTTTCCCCTCTTTCTTCAAACTTCTGTTTTTGTGAGAAATGGGCCTTAATACTGAAAAGGCTGTGAAAGCTGAAGATTTTACTGTATTGAATCTCTCCAGTATAATATTTTTCCTATTTTCCTTTATCTGTGTTCATTTGCATCTTAGATTAGGGTACCTGTTTAAGGCAAGAACTGTGTGTTCAGGTAGTATTAATCAGCCAGTATATCTTTGGAGACAAATTTAGTAAATTTTTCCATTAATATTTTAGAAGGGGACTCTATTTCTATCTAGTACACTTTAGGTTAGATGCTCAGTTCTTCTAGGTCCCCAGACCTTACAGGAAGCTCAGAGATCTGGTTTATAGCCACTGCACATCTGACCCAATCCATGCAGTTATTTCACTGAAATATAATCTGAAACCAGGAATGTGTATGCTGCTAAGGATTTAAAACTTCATTTATGTGACTGGTGTGGCAAAGCTACATGCCAATCAAAAGTGGCTTCTATATTGAGTATTTTTAGGTCATTGTCCAGTCATGCCCACACAGACTTCCTAATAGATCTAGAATTCAGATGCTGGACACAGATATGACACTGGGAAGTGGGAATTTTGAGGTGTTGACAGGAATTGGTGAATTGTGGACTGATATCAGTCAAATATGTTACCTCTTAATTTTTTATTAACTTCA
Source organism: Vidua macroura (assembly GCF_024509145.1). Lineage (NCBI taxonomy): Eukaryota > Metazoa > Chordata > Aves > Passeriformes > Viduidae > Vidua > Vidua macroura. Next base: position 65,652,855 of record NC_071571.1, on the reverse strand, counting down.
GAAGCCTCAATCTAGGTACTTATAGGAAAGTATGAATATGTCAAATTCCTGTGCGAGTCACAGGCCAGATCCTGTGGATCAAAAGCTCAGTGGCTAAACTTTGCACTGGGCTTTATAAGAATAACTTGCACTTGAGAGTTCCAGTGATACCTGTTGCTGCTGCAGGGTCTGGGTTCAGATAGCTCTGCAGTGTTGCAGCTCAGCACAAACACACTCACCTGGAATTTGCTAGGTGCCCTAAGGAATAGCTTGTCATCAAACCTGCATACCAGTAACTGTATGTGCAGTGAATAAAGATAGATTGTTCCTGTCTATGGCAAAAGGCAGGGGAATATACATCACTTGGGTGTTTAGGTTTCTTATGATTCAGTGGGCTCAATTGACTCAAATCAACTTTTATAATAATTTTCCAATCAGGTTCCATCTGTTTCAGAAGGATGACAGATCTGAATTTGTGGGACTCAGTCCTTTTGTGTTATCAGGAAGACATAGTGACATAGTTTGAGTCTGGCAGCACCATTGGCTATTTTGGCTGGTGTTGTACAGGATAAGGTGGGATTGGCAATTACCAGCTCCACGAATGTGTTGTAACAGCAAATATTTGCTTGGCTCTACAAGTTCTAACTACTGACACTACACTTGTGATGCTGTCCAAAAAAGAGGAGGGATAGTAGTAGTAATTTATAAGATAATGCGCAAATTAATACAATCACTGTTTCAGTAATTGAGGGAATGTTGGACTTTATTACATGTCCCTGATCAGTTCTGAAATTCTGACACAGCTTTGTGAAGAAATGAAACTTTCTATCATAATTTTGCTTATATGCCACAACTTTTTACACTTTTTCACAACTTCTTAGCCCATCTTTTAAAAATTATGGGTTTGCTATGACTAGTTATTCATTAAATGCCTGATACTTTCTTTTGTTTGAAGAGAAGTCATTTAACAAATAGATACACTTATTGATTGACTATCTTGGCTAGGTAAATGGCCATTAAGATCACAATAATTCCAGCTCAAATATTTCAAAATAACTTGTATAATTCGCCCTTCTCTTTTTAATGTTAAAAAATTAAAAAGGCTGTGTTTTTCTAGCAGGGTTTTTGTTTGATTTTTTTTTTTTTAACAACAGCCACAACAATATGTCACAAGATAAACTCGGTTAATCTATGTAAGGACAAAACCTGGCCCATGGACACTGAGTTTATTTGAAATTCACGCACACAGTCATCTGAGGCTTTTGTGTTTGCAGCTTTGTACCATTCCACCTGTGCTAGTTACCTGGCAAGCACACCATAGCTGTTCTGCATGTTGTCTGGCTCTCAGTCCACACACAGATGCATGCATGTGTGTGTGTTCACACCGCAGGGAGCAGAAGTGACTAAACACAGCTGACACACTGAGCAACAAAACAAAGCAGAAATGTTCAGGAAAAGGCTACATAGAAAAGACCTTTGACTTTTACCCAACTATGTTTGGCTGTATGTGTGTAAGTGAAAACAGGCAACTTTGTGTCAGCAGTAAAATGACTTGTTGATCAAAAGAAAATAACCAATATCTAAAAAACACATTCACTTTACGCATACATTATGTTGTATGCATAAAGTGAATGTGTTACATACTGGTATTGCACAGCATACGTGAGATACATTCAATATGCAATTATGTGATTTTTTTTTACTATATTTGGTTAATTCTTTCATACCTGAGTATTTGATGATAGGGATTCAAGTCTGTGGCATCTGTTCTTAACTTACAGTCTGTGGCCTGTAGAGAATTGCAAGTGTTCATTTGCAGAAGCTACGTGGGAATACATATCACATGTAATGTAAATGCTGTACAGCATCTCCACTGTGTCAGCTCTGTTAACTAGATGCTGACACTAGATTTACTACTAGATTTGAAAATAACCAAATCGAAAATACAGTTTTCACCAAGCACTTGGAGATCACTGTGCACTTCCATCTGCCCTCATAAAAGAACATTTAATTGGATTATGTACTTACAAAATTTCAAATGATGAAAAGTGTAGTGCTATATGTTCCTTCCATTTTTTATTTCTCTTTGACTTTTTTTTTTAAGAACTGTGTACTGGAGACACCACTTTTTGATATCATATCTATCAACCTGGTAGTGAGTTAGCAGTAGAGTTGCTGTTGATACAATACATTCATAATTTATTGTTTTTATATTGCTTTTGTGATTGTCTCTAGGAACTGTCTTTAGGATTTAATTCAGTATTAGTCAGAGAGGCAAAGCTAGGCAATCACTGTCTTCTGTTTCTATTTGAAAAACAAAACAAAAAAATCAGCAGAAAATCTTTTACATTGAGAAAATAACATTACAGAAGTAAACTTTACATTAGGTGAGCTAGTCCCCTTTGCATCCTTTCACAAGCAGGAGAAAGAGGATCCTTCTGACAGTAATTCAGAGGATTTATGTCTGTCTCTTGACTGCAGAGCAGGACTAGGGGGATTTTTTCTCGAGTAAAGTTAAGCCTTCAGGGATGATTCTCAATTTGTTTCTATTTTTCTGCTTTGCATCAGACTACAGTATTCAGTGCTGATAAAATGTAAGTTAGAGAATCATAGGATTTAGCATTATCTGCTAATGCTTGTCTAATTAATTACAGGAGCAGGAGAATGTATATACTATTTGATTTTTTTTTTTTTAAGAAGGAAAGTACTTAAACACAGTCTTGCCATTTAACTTGATGCAGCCTAGATACAGAAAGTTATTCTGTGTTTTGTATACTGAATATGTAATCCCATTCTCATTTCTCACTGTCAAAGATATCTAGTGATATCATGTGGAAAGTTCAGAGTGCTGTGTCATGGTCAGCATATTTGGTTTCTTTGGAACTAGGCAACCCCAACTTTGTCTATTCCAAATAACAACATTTCTTATTAATAGGGTTCTTTTTAGAGTATTGATAGTACTTGGTAGGAGTGGAAAACTATGTGTGCTAGGTGATGGTACTAAACCAGGTCGCCTAGTTAATTGTGGAATTTGGTTCTCCTTTATTTCATGGGCTGACTTGCAAATTTGTTCCCTTTCTAGTAGAGAAGCATTTTGCAAGCATTAAAAACCAAACTGGGAAGGAACGTGGGATTTTTGTTCTCAGGTCTGGTAACAATCTTGTCTTGCAAAGATCTCACAGCTCTTATGACTTTTGAGGTGTTTCTAAAAACATCTGTTAATGCAGTTTATTAAAACCATCTAATCTGAAGACAAGACCACAAGACAGAACACAAAGTTCTCTGAAGTAATCTGGAGAGCTCTCCATAATTTCAATGTGCTGTGGAGAGCACCACTAGACCCTTTCAGAAGGAAACTGTTTTCAGACAGTATAAAAATGTCTGTGATTCAGTTAAAAACCTCTCTTCTGACCTCTCCTCTGCTTGAACCTGCCAATTCTATGGTTGCTTCTTTACTGACCATTGTAGTGACCTAACTGGTTCTTAAGATCAAGCTGCAAGCCCCCCTTAGTGTTTTTTAAGGCCTCGTAATACGGTTCCTTTCTCCCTCTAAGAGTTTTCGAATGAGCACACAGATCCAGAATTCCTTTTCCTCTCCCTGTGTGTCCTGGTTTTGGCCAGTTAATCTCCAGTTAGCATTAAACTGCAGAACTGTGCTATGAGGGGAGGACAATGGAAGAAGATGAGCAGAGGATCCTTCCTCCACAGTGAGGAGTAGTAGAGGAAAGTAGAGGAGGGTTCCTTTCTTGGACACCAGCAAACATGTGCCTTGTTCTACAGCCTGGTGCAATGTTTATTAATGGATTTTCTGAGTTCATGACCTATTTAAAACAAGTGCCGGAAGCCAACAGATTTTGTCCTGGCTCATCTGGGTACAGCAGGCACCTGTTGCACAAAGATTCTTCACCCAGGCCTCTCCCATGGCTGAATCTGAGCTTCTGTCTGGGTAAGAAAAGGTCTTGTATAAAAAGGAGCAGCCCTGAGGGAATCACATAGAAACTTAAATGATATGCAGATAAAATCTTTGGGGTTTTTTAAAATTATGGTTATTTTCTGAGCATTCAACCATGTTTATTCAAATAGCATTGTTAAAATCCAGTTAGGATTTCATAATTTCTAAAGGCCTCATATGACCAGATTTCATTTTACTTTTGCCCAAATGTGGAAAAAAGGAAGACAAATAGCTTTGAAATTTAATTTTGAGAACATTTAACTAGATGGCAATTAGAATTTCCTATAACCATATAAGTTTGGGGCAAAATTTCACAAACCATTCTACATGAAAGCATTACCTGCTTTCTAAAGTGCAAAAGAATGCATGAGAATCACCACCAGGTGTGTCTAAATGGTCTCTTATGCATTTAAGAGGAACCTGTGTATAAAGTTTTCTTCTTCACCATGAAAGTCAAAGGATTCACATGTACCAAACTATGTTTCTTAAATATACATAGAGCCTTTTCCGTGTCAGTTCCAGGCTGCAGTCTGCAGGAGTAATGTAAGGATTTGGGATGCTGTTGGGCTAGTGATTCCAAATTGTAAGCTGAAATAACCTGAAATTTCTTCTAAATTTCAGAGGTGTTGCATACAGTGTGGGAGATTTGACAGGTTCTAAGAGAAGAGAGAACCAAGATACATGAGATCTGTGGAACAGCAAGAGTTGAGATTTGATTATCTAGTCATAGATCATTGTACTTTTACCAATTTGGTAATTTAGCATCATGCTCTCCTCCTCCTCTCAGCTTCCCAGCATTCACTAACAGCAAAAAAATAAAAATTTCAGTTTGGTGCATGAAAATATAAAAACTACTCAAATGATACTCCTATTAGTGTAGAAATAGGCTTTGGAAATCTGCTGTCATCCCATCAGCCCACAGAAACACTCCAAAATACCATATTCTGGGGGAGAGAATGGAAAATATCTAGAGCAACAAATGTGGCAGCTGGAAACAATTTTTTTTTTTTTAATTGGGTAGGCCAGTCATGTTATGAGGGGTAAGAGAGGCAGCTGGGAGATTTAAAAAAGAAGGCCTGGGAGCAGCTGAAAGGTGCCAGCAGTGTTAGCAAGAGCATCTGAGAGCTCAACGGCTGCATGTGATGAAAAAACATGCCAAAATGATAAGAAGAACAGCTGGAGAAAAATAAAATTTCAAAGCCTTTGAAACAGGGATGGATATGCAAATTCTGCTGACTATTGAGTCAGTAAATTAATTACTTGTTGGGTTTTTTCCCCCCTCTATGCTCTCCTAAGTTCCTCTTGTTTTCACAGATCTTTCTCCAGAATCTGCAAGTGTCTTTTTCTGCTGCCTCTTCTTCCTCTTGACCTTTTGTTTCCTCCACAGAAAATCATTATTTCTGAACAATACTGTTCATTTGTTTATAGTCTCTTAGGCCAATATTTTAACTGCTTCTTTTTCTGTTTCCTCCTCCTAGTAAGACTTTCCCTGCCTGTTATTCTGAACATGACAACCTCTTGGTGGAACATCATTTTCTTTGAAGGAAATGCACAGGTAGTCGTAGATTTTAGTAGCTCCAAGTGTCATTCTGGGAAGGACCTGTAAGATTTAGATGGCTTTGTATTACAGAGGTCTAGCTGGAGGAGTTGGCAGGCTTGGCAGGCCTGGTGAGCTGCCTCTAGAATGTGGCAGGGTCTAAACCAAGTTTGTAGCAAGAACATGGTGACTTTGGAAAGCAAGCTTTAAAAATGCACAGATTTTCAAGGTTTTATGGTTTACACTTGCAAGTGTATTTTTGTAGGTGTTTTACCATACATAGAATTTTAATTTACTTTTATGTGATCGCATATTTGAATCTAGTTGAGGTGTGTGCATCAATGATGGAAGGACATATGCCAATATCTAATACAGTAGTATGTTCTTTACCTTTGTCTGCTGTTTTTCAGCTGTGAAAGCAAGCAAGAGTACGCATGTACTTTTTCCCCATAAATCATAAGGAACAAAGAGCTTATGTGAGAAAAAGAATACAGGAGAAGATCTTAATAGATTCTGTCCCATCAAAAACTGAAATACAGCAACATGAAAAGAGCAAACATGCTGTCTAGCTTCTCTGAAGCTGTTTGCTCATGACCTCCAATGAACTAGAAAATGTTGGAGAGCATAGTCTCAGCTTGAAGCCTGAGAGAAGAAAAAATAGCAGACTGAGAGAAGGATGCAAAGCAAGTTAAAGAGGATGGAGATAGTTAATAATTATTTTACAACAACAAAACCATAATCAGGCATCAAATTCTTGATATCTTTCATGCTGCCTGAAGCACACTGTTGTGTCCAGGAAGAGCAACAGCAGTTTTGAAGGGCATGAAAATAGACTCGTGGAGTAATAAAATAATAGACCAAATTGAAAGGGGGAGAGAGTATAAAACTCCATATTAAAATATACTAGAATGAGCCTTTTTTAAAGGCATCTGAATTATTGCTGAAATATAATTCATTATGCAGCTTATACTAAAAATTTTAATTAAAGAAAATAATAATGCCAGGCCAAAGGATTACAATCCAATATGATAAAATATTAAATGAGACAGAAAGCACAGGAAGCACTTTCCCTTTTCCAGTAGTGGAAAATTATGCTTGTCTGGCAAAGAGAAAAATATTTGGAGTTAGTAAAAAAACATGTTCACAGTGCAAATTAATTGTTTTCAAAGAAAGCATTTAAATTAAATTTTTAGTCACCTGAAAGCCTTTGATTGTGTCTTTTAAAATAAGATCTATTTTTCTGAAGCCTTTGACATTATGTACCTCTAACAGGAACAATTAAACAAAAGCATAAACTTGCAAGAAATTCTGCATATAAGATACAGGGTTGCATGTTTTTTTCTTATGTAAATTATTCTCTTGGAATAAGAAATTTCATCTTCCCTTTTTTATTTTCTCCATGATTAGCAGCAGACTAGGCAATTCATTATTCTACATTCTGGTGTAAATATACATGGTTTCTGCTTAAAAAAAAAAAAAAAAGTAAATTGAGAAATGAGCGCAGATGCAGGTATCTGAAAAGAAGTGAAATAGTGGATTTGAGAAATAATGGGGGAGGCACTGTCCAGCTAGCTTTTTCAATGCATTGCTTTTGGTAGTTGAAATCACCCTCCTGTACATCCTGTTTTCCAGCCTGTAGCTTAAGAAGGTCTTTGTCAGTAGCTTACACCACCTTCTGACTTCGGACAATTTCCCCCCAAAAAAGCTGCCCAGGGTCATGTAGCTGTAGAATTTGAGAAAGGAAGATTCCAGTCGCAGAAGGAAAAACTGTTTGGTCAGTTATATTTTTAATTAAAATGAGGCAGTGGTGGAGAGACTGAATTTGCTGGATCTCCTGCAGCAAGAACATTAACCTGTATATCCAGACAAGCTGCTGTGAGATCTACAAACTACAGATGTGCTTAAGCAGCTCCATTTGAACAGATCATGATACATCCATTTCGTAGTTGGCATGGCTTCCATACATTGTGCTCTTTGAGTGAGTGATCTTACTCAAAGCATCATTTCTCAACCAATCCCAGGATGAGGTGCTTTCTACCGTTCCTCAAAAATGAGAACAACATGTGAAATTTTACCACTGATGATTTGCTTCAAACTTTGGGAAATAAACTGAGCATCGCTTAAATATTTCTTTTCCCCCTCCTCTCATCTACACCAAGTCATTATCTGAAGAGGACTCTTCATCACAAACATGAACATGTTCCTGCCCTTTTCTTCTTTCTAGCATATCAAACTGAACAGCACAATTGTTCTTCCACTAAACCCACACAGGTGTTAAGAGTTGTTCCCATTCTATAAATTTGAGAGCTGATCATTGCCTGGTAGAACACAAAGCTGCTTGAAGAGTTTGCATGCTCCTTGCTCTGCTCAGCAACAAGTCCCTCATGAGTTGTTCTCTGGGGTAGCCAGACAGACTTGCAAACACCAATAATCTTCTGAATACCAGGATAAGTGAGCAGTGCAGTTAAATAGTTCTTTTCTTGAGACAATTGCTGAATTAGGAATTAAAAGTCAGTGTCATTAGATCTTTTACCTGTGTGACTGACAGAACCTGAGACTTTGTAGGTATGCCTGCTTAGACTGAAGAACATCCCACCAAGAAACAATTTCTTTTCATGGCATATTTATGGTTTTGTCCTCAGAGGTCAGGAAATGGGCAATAACTACCCTTGTTCTCATCCAGTTTTTGATCTCCAGACAAACATACTATCTTGATAATCGCATTAAACACCACAATAAATGTTGAGAATCCATTAAAATAGTTTAATGTTTGCAATTACTTGCACTTTCACCACCACCAAGCAGACTAGTTTTTACCCCTTTTGAGCAAAACGTTCTGGTCTCCTGCAGTTCTCTCAGGGCATATTCATGCATTCTGTTTTCAGTCTGGGCCCTGGCTTAGATATTAAGCTCATGTGATTGTGCCTAAAGCTTGCTATTCTATCTTTTCTGCCGCAATGGCTGTGGCAGTCAGCATCCCAGCTGTCCTGCTGAAACAAGGGGTCATTAATACAGTGCAGCCACATTTCAAATAAACTGTATTTTAAATGCAATAGAGACAGTGCCTGCTTCTGCCTAATACTGCCATTCCCTGCATTTAGGAAAGCCAGATTCCTTGAGGCTCCTCCACACAGTGTTTCTATCTCTGCCAACCTGTATTCTTAGAGAACTGCTGGCAAGCACCACTGCTGTTGTTGGGATCTGGCTAAGGCGCTCCGTATGTTTTTTTTGCATTATATTGAAGACAAGACACAAGGTCTTTGAAGCCAGCTTCATTCTTGAAGTTCTAGTGGACACCAAGACCTTCTTCCCCACAAAGACACTACAGTGCTGCTTTCTTTGCCCTTTGACTGGCCTTTTCTAAGCTAAACTGATGCATCCACGCAAAGAAAGCCTTTCAGCTGTGGTGTGCCCTTCTCAGGCGCTCGCTCAGCTGACCTACTGCAGCCACATCAGGGGCAGCTCCCTGCGGACACCAGCCCTCTGAAGGCTGGTGGGCATGCTTCTGTTTTCACACTCAGCTGCTGCTCTTAGAACTCTGTGTCAGATTCTGATTTCTTTTGGCAAGATCCCAGGTGTTGTTAGAGTAGACAGCCCTTCTTGATAAGGTCAGAGGAAAACCAGTTTCAAGACACAGTAGTGTACATGGAACTGGTGACATTTACAGAAGAATAAAGCCTGGAGATCTCTTCACTCTCTCTTAACAAGAAAACCAATATAAATGATGATGGCACTTAGGTTAGTGAAAGGATTCACCTTACAGAAAAGGAGAAAAGATTTTAGTCAATAAAGCAGTTCTCTAATGGAGAAAAAGCTAATACTGATGAAAATCAAGAAAGAGTGATGCATGAACTTACATACTGTGATGCCTAAGCCTTGGTTAATGAAGAACAGATTTTCCTTAAATAGTGCTCATAACATAAATTCATATAAAGGAATGCATACTACTCCATAACCATATATTGAAAAAGAAATTGTGAACATTCCTTATTCCACTAATGTGCTACTTACCATCTTACAAGGCTAGGAAGAGAGCATACTGGACAAAGAGAGCAGCCCACTTTTAAGGTCCTTCATTGCTATTGTGATGAAGAAATTATATTTTAATTGAGTCCAGCACTTAAAAAAACTTTGGCCATTATATGAAAAAAAGCTTGTGTTTCAGCTTTGTTATGCTTGGGTTGTTGTTCCCTGTGTTTACTTGTCTGCATAAAACAGTATGGTTATACTTGATTATATTAAAATTCTTTACCTAACCAAAATGATTCTGTGATTCCTAAATTGTCCACCTACCCTCAGTGAAAACAAGCTTTTCCTCTAGACTTCCATTATTTCTATCTTCATTGAGAAATATTACTAGTGATCAAATTAGGAGATGAATTCCAGCAGTTTGAATAAGTAGCCAGGGAATCCCAATTTTTGGCAACATCATAGTATCCACAGCCTTGAGCAAATAATCAGCCTTCCCTTTGTAGCAGTTGGAATATGCAGTGGTGTGTTTGTTGAAAGCCTTTCAATTCTACTGGTTCTTGTCAGGAAAAACCAAAAACAATCTACTTTTCTTATTTCTACTTCTAAGTGCAGGGATATTTTGCTTTTAAGCAATTTATTATTTTTAAAAAATAAGGGAGTTTAATATAAAATGTTTTTAAAATTATCCAGTTTTATTATTCTGGGAGACAGTTTTGTTTACCGAAGGCTTTTAAACTTTAGATTATTTTTGTCATCACTACAAATCCAAAAAGCATTGTCAAGAACAAGAACAACAACAAAAGTCCAAGTTTTTCACAGGGTGGCAAAATCCCTTACCTGCAATGCTGGATTAAAATGTGTTCTGTTCTTCAAGTGTGTTGTAAAGATTGATTCATGTCCTTGCAAGTGCAATGAAAAAACTCTTTTAGCAGCCTAATGACAGGTGATGGATTCACTGAGCTTTGCTTATGACCTAGCTCTGTTGGTTTTGGTATTTTGACATCTTTTCCTCAGGTTCAAAAGGAGTCGTCAAATTCAGAAGAAGATGAGCTGCAGATAAAAAGAGCTATTTTGTAAAGACTTCTCCAGATTTTGTAAATTTTGAGGTGAAAGACAATGGGGTTTTCTTATTTTACCTAGTTTAAGTCTTAAGAAGGAAGTGACTGGGCAGCTGCAAAAGCCCTTGCCCTATAAAGGAGTGGGGAACAAATCACCCACAACAGCCACATGTAGAGAACAGAGAAGAAGCAGGAGGCACAGTGAAGTCTGGTCCAAAGATTAACATGAGGATACTGAGCTAAGGATTATATGTATGTCAGAAACCTCTCACCAATTAATTTGACTTTCAGATGCTTGGTGATGAAACAGACTTTGGTGGATTCTCCCCTATTCCCAGACTGTTTAGGTCAAAAATTATGATAGTGTAAGTTAGCCCAAATTCATGGCTTATCTCAGCAAAATTGGCACATGGAACTGGGAAACATTCCAGAGCTTATTTTCTTTAGGTTGAGAAAAGCTGATAATTGTTCTATATGCACATCTGAATCCAGTCATGGTTGTAGTTTTCTCCTTATTCTTTGACACTATGGCAATCTTACTTTTTTTCCTCATAATTTTACACTGCATTTTGGAGGGATAAATGTATCTGTAAATAAGCCCCCGAAGACCAATCATCAGTCATAGTAAGCATTTTGTAAATTCACACACAACCATGTTATATTTAAATATATGCAGACTCTTTAGAACTGAAACATAGGTTCAAAACAGAATGATTTTTCTCACAAGGGTTTGAGCATAGCTATGGAATTGCTCAGTTTAAAATGGGTAAGCATCTGATGAACAAGACTAAGAGGTGCTTTGAGTGGTTGCATCATTATTTTCATCCTAATATAGTCCTTCTATGTGTTTGAAAAACCCAAGAATAAGTAGAATCAATGAAGTCTAGCAATGCCAGGTTATGTTCACTAGTTAATAGGAAAACAACTATACTAAGAAAAACTGAAATTTTAGCAGCCAGGTCATCCATGTAACCTTTCAAGGTATTGCACATTATTTAATCTACACATTCCTTAGCAATGTTTCCTAGTTCAGCTTCTTCCTCCTTCTGCAAGAAACTCAGTACTGGTCACTTTTCGGTATAGAAACTCTTTCAAAGGTTTTGGAAACTCAACTGGAAATTTTATTGTGAGCAATTTTTTGCATATATGCCATCTCTCAAGTAAAATGCTAATATTTTTTCTGAGTGTACACATATTTCATAATTATGTGCTGCTATTTCTCAGTTATTTTATTTTGACCCTGGTAATGTGAACTGTTGGCATTTCATATATGTGAGTGTTACTGAGGTTTATTTTATGTACAAAGGTCTGTTCAGCTACTCATTTATCAAAAGCAAGCATTAGTGTTCATGCTGTGTGCCCAAAGCTAAGTTCGCTAGTGGAGCTCACACATTTACATTTTTGCTGACGTTATTTATTCTGTCAAGTTAGAACCAGCATGCTATTGACCTTTATAAGCTGAGTCATAAACTTTTATTCTGTTGTGGCTTACCACAAGGTAGACCCCTCCAGGGCAGCAAGCATTCTCCTTCACACCCTTCCCTGGGGGGGACAGACACACCCCTCCCTGTGTCTGTCACCTCCAGGCGGAGGCAGGGGAAGACCCAAGGACATTATCAGGGACATGCATCAGTAGGGAAAGGATGCTGTCTTCATCCTGTATCAAAGAGAAGGTTAGTGTGCCATCGGTGTGCTCTGCCTTTCTCTCAGAGGGACTTCTGATTTTGATTCTTACTTGATACTTGTCTTCTAGACAAGCCCCTTGGAGCAAGACCAGGGTAAGGAAATAGAAGAACAGAGTAGAAAATGGCATTTATTGTTTCCTACTCACCTCCCTGCTGGGTATTTACATGCTTCTTAGCAGAAAAAGCACTACAGTGTGCCCTGCAAGGTTGAAGATCTTAAGGTCAGATTGCAAAGGGCAGTTCAGCAACGCTTCTCAGCAGCCAGGCTTGAAGCACTCGTTAAGAACCATAACAGCATCAGGCCAGGGTGTTAGTGAATGTTCCAGTTCTGGAGTTTCATAATCGTCCATGGTGAAATGAAGTCTGACCCCAAGACCAGGAAAAATCTTTTCTATCACTTCAATTTCACTGTTCCCTTCTTTTGCAGATGAACAAGACCCTTTTTGTGAATGAAAAGAGTAGCTCAAATTCTGCAGTCAAGCTTGTGCTTCTGCTGAAGTCACAGTAAGAGTGACAGCTGTAGTGATGAATTCCAGTATGAATATTGTATGAACATCCCCCATTCCTCAAATAACTGGCTAACACTGCATTTCACACAGCCTTCTTTCTACATCAGGTGGCAACTCCTTTTGATCATTAGTGGCTTGGACTGACACTGAAACGTTAAGTAGTCCTAAAAATTACAAATTCATTGTCAGCTGCATCTGAGCAGCTACTTCACTGCTTCCCAGTTAAATTACTATATGCAAAAAGGTGTCCTGCCCTTTAGGTTTTTAGTAACATCACTTTGCTTGTAGGAAGGGCTCAAGAACCAAAAAACTGCCAGGTGTGGAAGGAGATTGATTCAGGGACCTCTTGAGGAAGCTCAGTCTACATAAACCCATTAGACCTGACAGGATGCACCCAAGGATGTTGCCATTCTGAGGTTGCTTACTGTCGTCACTGAAAGGTCATGGAGACTGGGGAGGTCTGTGACTGCAGAAAAGCAGATGATGCACCCATCTTCAGAAAAAGGGCATGCAGGACAATCTAGGGAAATACTGAACAATCATGGAACAAGCCATCTTGGCAGAAGTTTCCAGGCGCGTGAAGGAGAATGTGGTGATTTGGAACAGCCAGCATGAATTTACAAGGATAAATCACACCAGACCAACTTAATTGTCTCTTGTGATGAGGTGACTTCATCTGTCAAAGAGGGGAAAGCAGACAGTGTTGTCTACCTTGAGTTTAGCAAGGCTTTCTATGTAGTCTCCCACAGAATCCTTGTATCCAAGTTCAAATTGATAGTTAGGCAAAAACCTAACTGAATCATTGATCAAAAGGGCTTATGCTCTGTCTCCACTGGTTACACGCTGTTTCTTTGGCATCTGGCTGGTCTGATACTTTTATGAATGACTTGGAGGAAGAGATGGGATGCAGTATCGTGAGGTCTGTGGACTGATTATACTTAATGGAGGGTGTATGACATGCTAGAGATCAGGCCTGCCATTCAGGGGGATTTATACTTGCCAGAGGACTAGGCCAACAGGAATATCATGGAGTTCAGTCAGGACAAATAGAGCACTCTTTTATCTCAGGTGAACTAGCCGCCACGGTTTGGTTAGCTGCTTTGCTGAAAAGGACGTGGGAGGCTTGGGGCAGGCTGAACAGGAGTCAGTGGTAAACTCTGGCAGCAGGGAAAGTGCATCAGACTGTATCAACAGGAGCACAGATGGCAGGTCAAGGAGATTGATTATTCTGTTTTACTCAGCACTCATTAGACCACAGCTGGCATAGTGGGTCCAGTCTAGAGGCTCCCAGTACAAGCTGTTGGCAGACTTGAACGACTCCACTGAAGGGTCAGCAGGATGGCTGGAGGTTGAAGCATGAGAATTGTGAGGAGAGGGTGAAGCACTGGGGTTTGTTCAGCCTATGGAAGAGAGCAGCAATTTTCCAGTTCCTAAGAGAAGATTATCAAGAAGATAGGGCTGGGCTTTCTGCCAAACTAAGAGAGACTACGGCTGTAATGAGCAAAGGAGGTGCTGGTTAGATAGAAGGGAGAAAAAAAATAACACAATGGGAATAATCAGGTAGTGGAATAGATTACCCAATGTTGTTCAGTCTCCACATGGGGATTTTTTAAGACCTGACTGGACAGACATAAGGGACTTCCAACCTTCCAAAGTCCCTTCCATTCTGAATTATTTTATGACAAGCCTCAGAATAGATCTTCTCCATCTCCTTAAAAGAATTTCCTCCATGTAATACAGATCTCATCAATCTGTGTATTTCAAGTCAGTGTGCATGCTGCTATTCACCCCACAGACCCAGAACATTTATATTAAAAGATTGCCCCTTTAGTTTTAACTAAACAAGATCTAAGACAATTTGGCAAGAACACCACTAGACAGGATAAGACAACATTTTTTATTGTTTTAATACGAGTGAATAGATTAAGAGATCTGAAATGTTGTAAAGCAATATACATACTGAATAAATAATATGCACAGGAGAGTCATGTCTACATTGTAACACTGGCTAGTATTCAGAATACTTCAAATAAATCCAGTGACATTGGATAAAGTCCATAAAAATGCTATCCTGTCTTCCCTTGTATGAAATTATTCAAGTATAAAAAAAAATCCAATACAGTGTAAAATATTAAATTCCATTTCGGTCAAGAATAAAAATTGCAAGTATTGTAGTTTCACAGGACAATGTAAAGCAGCATTTTCTAGCAAAGGGAAAAATAGTCAGTCTACATACAGATGAGTGAGAAAACTGCACTAATGTATTTGAGAGGTCTACATGAATAACTAGTAGAGGGGAAAAGAATGAACTAGCAATATTTTATGTAAAAACCTAAAAAAGTGTTAATTTAAGAGTACCCTCATACAGTGCACATACTGAATTTAAATAAATCCAAGTCAACATCCTTAGTTAATTAGGTTAATATTTAATATGCTACATCTAAGCCTACTAAATAATTTATACCATGAGATGAATACATAATTTTACAGTGTCACATCTAAAGTCGCTTTCTTTAGAGTGCAGCATAGTAAAACTTTCAAAATAAATATTTCTTTTTAAATAGCATAACAATTAAGGCACAGTATAAATCACATACCATTAACCCTTCAGGAACTGCAGTCTTGGTAACAAAAAGTTGCCTTGTGTACTGTATGTTTGCTAATAAATACTTTAAATATAATCCTGAAATAGATATTAAAATTGTACAAATGGTTTCAGAAAAGAAAATTCCCTTAAAACAGTTCTTAAAAGGTTTTAATTCATTAGGCTTCTTCTTGCCTTTATTCACAAGTTACGAATAGATGCAATAAATAGAAAGAGAAGGCTGTTGTAGTAAAGGGCTGATCCTATTTTAGAATCAGAATCGCTGACACCAGCAGTTAAAGTTTCCCAAAAGTGAAACGGGATGGGGCGAGGGATTAGGATGTGACAAGCTCATCACATGAGCACGAGTGATGTGTTCTGTCCAGAACTGTCTGTGTTATTGATTGTCTCTACAGCTGTTGCACCGCTTACTTCCACATCACTTGCTCCATAGTTCCACTCATCCAGAGGACAGAGAAGAAAATAACTTTGGTGCCTGTCCACCATCTTACTAGCTGGCCATCTTCCTTGGGTTGTTCGGTGCCCATCAGTGAGACAGTGACAAGGTCCTGTCTCACAAAGACAACTTCTGAAAGCTAGAAAGGACAATCAGTGCTTTAAGCTCGTTTCCTCTTAAATGAATAAAGGTTACATATTGCTGACTCAAGTTTTTTCCCTGGTTCAAACTTTTCAGATACCATTTTCTTACTTATAAAAGGCAGTTTTGCTTCCCTGATACTGTAGAAAGTACATATTTGCTTTTTTTTGGTTCTTTTTTGTTCGTTTGAAAATATGAAGTCCCATTGTTACTCCTGCCAGTCTTTCATGACAGTACAGTATTTTTCCCCCCATTTTCTTCTGGCTTGATACTTGAAACTAGACACGTTGCACTACCCTTCCCCTCTAACAACAAGATTTGGATGCATACTGTATGAAGACAGTGGAATAAAAATCTTTACTTTTGCAACAGCATCGCTTTCCTTAAAGCTCTTTAGTCACTACGAATTGTCTCTTTTAACTACTTATGCTGGAAGGCCGAGAAGAGGAAGAGAGCGCGCGAGCTTTCTTCAGGAGTCCACCTGCTATTGCATGCGGTCTGTCTGCAGTTGTTGCGGCTGGTACTGGCTGAAAGCCGCCGCGGCCGCCGCGGCCGTGCCGGGCGCTGCTGCGGTGAGGGGCTGCTGCACGGCGTAGCCATAGCCCCCGGCTGCCACATAGCCGGCAGCAGCAGCCGGCGAGGCGGCGTACGGGTACTGCTCATAGGCAGCCGCCGCCGCCGAGTACTGCGCGTACGCCGCTCCGGTGTAGTCGATGTAGGGCGTGGTGGAAGCAGCGGCTGCTGCGGGCTGCACGTGGGGAATTACCACTCCAGGCTGCACAAAAGCCTGTGGATAGACATAGTGAGCGGGTATCCTGTTGAAAGATGGGAGAGGGAGTTAGAGTCGGTAGGCGAGTCAGCGCCTAAGTGTCATATCCGTACTCCGAACTAAAACAAACTCAATTTAGTTGTTGTTATGTGCATAGGGTTGCCACAATAACTTGACTCACTGGACCAACTATCAGTTCACCGGCCTGAAGCGATGCATCGCTCCAAAGCACAGCGTTATAGCTAAGTCAGGGTGTTCAGTGTTCCTTGAGGATAATTTCTTTAATGCCATTCTAATCTTTAGAAGGACCAGCATTATTGATGTCTGTTGTAAGACAACTCTGAAGGACTAAGCTTTATTACTGCATCTGGAAAATTGCAGTACTTGTTTTTCAAATCACCTGTAAGTCATTTTTATTACCCCTCTTCTCTCTTAACTATTCGACTCTTAGTAAAATTACTTCCTGCAATACTTTTATTATTAGTAACTGAGCAGTTTGACAGCATCACTATAATGAGTTTGACAACAGCCAATAAGGCAACAAAATGGTTGAACTCTGACTTTATGTCAAGTCTTCCCAGGGAGGCGTGTTAAGAGCGTATTGTGGCAACCCTACTTAAGTTGCTATGCAGACTCAGCACACATTAATTTCTCTGCAACCTCAGTCACCCTTATTAAAAATAAGAAAAAAACCAACACAGGCGACAAAGGAGTTTAAATAGAGTTCACAAGTGTGGTAAACACAGCAAGAATCACACTTTCCAAACGAACGATAGTGCAGCTCACTCCGTCACAAGAGGCCATTGAGGGGAAGCTACATAGATGCTATTAAAATCCATAACAGTGACTCCTAAGTACATGTGCATCACACTTTTATAAAAGTTTGTAAGGACACAAGAGTCAAACCTGTTTGATTATCAGGTCACTGATGTCCTGTTTTGTGCCAGCTTGTTTATTTCTATGCAAGACATACAGCATAGAGTTTTTTGGGAGGTGGGCATAAGATTGAGTCTAAATAGATCTGGTGCTTAATAAAAGCAAAAAAACCACAAATTTACAGTTTAAGAAAGAACCATTCTGAATAGATGAGTAAACACTTTCCCATCTTGTCCAAGTCACATAATTTGCTTTCTTGGCTTGTTTACTTAGCCCTTTAGTTTTAAAAACTGGTCATGTCCTTGTCTTAGCACACAAGTATACATACATGTTAATGTCATGGCTGGATTTTATCATGTAATATGATTTTTTAAAAATACTCTGTATAATTCTCATTTTACATTCATAACCCTGTCTTGCATCTGGATTTCCAAAGAGAAGTCCTTCATATATGCAATTCCTTCCCAGCCAGTGAATCTCTACAAATGCATGAAAAACTTCTTGTACAGATTCACTGCTATTTCATACTGAACTTTCTTTACCTTTACAGACACCTCTAAAGACTGCACCAACCTTTGAACACACTTTAAGCACAGATGAAAACTGCAGTAGTAAAAAGTGTCCTCTATTCTCCAAATTCAAGATTTCATGGAAAGGGTTTGTTGGGGGATTTTTTATTTAATTTTAAAAATAGCTTTAAGACGTACTTAAGTGGTCAACAAAGAAGCATTTGCAATCAGAGGGGACACTGTCAACTGGAATCATAGCAAAACATAGTTTAAAATAAGTGATAGACTTTAAAACAGCTTAGTTTTCTTTATCAGAAAAAAAGAGCTCAGTTGCTTGAATAGGATTATTAGCAGAGAGAAATGTTCAGTTGCCATGTTTAAGACATGAACACCACAATCGTAAAAACCCAACATGTAAATGAAATTAATTTCCTATTGTGGGAAGGAAAAAAAAAAAAAAAAAGAGTAACAAATAGGGAGGGATTGGGAAGGGAAAGAAAACATAAAACGAAACCATAAGTTGGGTTTTTAACACTCACCTAATTTATGAAGTGATTAGCCAGAAGTGCATTTGAAGCATACTTAAGCTGGCTCTGTGCATTCAAATACACATCATTACCTGAGCTCTCCATATAGATGAGCATAAGCAAGCATTTTGTATTGGTCACCAACCAAGTACAATTCCAGTAAGCATAATACCATATTTCCTAAGCATTTAGGGAAAAAAGTATAAAAACAAATCTGAAGTCACAGAGAGCCTCTTCTGCATCACAAAGAGTCCATTTAACATCACATCAAAGGAATCTTTACATTCAGCACTTGTGGAAGAGAGTAATTCTAACAGAAGAGACAGTAAGCAAGCTTATCAGGCTGCTTGTGTTGCCTTGAACTGATGTTTCTAAGATTTTCTGAAGATACTTGGACACTCGGCCATATCCTTGAACAAGACAAAAAGATACATGTGCTTCCACTTAAGCTCTTGTGACTCGGTTTATTTAAGCCAAGAAACTAACAGGTGGTGAAGTTATGAAACATTATCTGTTTGCCACATCTTACCCTACAATAAACATAAACCCTGTGCAGGCTCTTCTCCACCATGCCATTTAACACATGATGATTGACAGCATAAGCTGCAGTGGGGCTATTTTTGATCATCTGTCATGCTACAACTGTTTTCAGTCAAGTAAAATGGCTTTATATGGCCAAAGTAAATTTCTACCTACTGCACAGGCCAGGACACGAAGAGCTCAGCCATTCAGAACCCAACTGCTTTTCATGCTCTGCCAGGTCAAAAGCTGAAAAAGCAATTCCCAGTTACACTAGAAATCCTTAGTATCCTTAATTTTAAATAAAAGCTGCTGGTTTACTTTTCGGAGTGATAGTGTGAGAAATTGACAGGATTTAAGCTCTCTTTCCTGGCAGTAGTTTTTATTTTGGAATGTGTATTTACTCTTTTATGCTTTTGCAATAAAGGAAAATAGAAGCCGTATTTAACTTTAGGAATAACTGTAGCTTTGAGATACTCAAAATTAAATGACCTACATCCCTGCCACGTGCCTTAAGACTTTCTTTGTTGTTATAACAGAAGATTTATGTCTAACTGAAGACCTCAAAAATAATCCTATAGGCAACAATAAAGTGAAAAATAATTTCAAAGGAAAGAAGACTTTTGAGACTAATGCAGAGAGCTGTGGCATATAGAAATTCAGCAGGAGTAGTGCGTCTTTAACTCTCAGCATTACATTCTCACAAAACTAGGTATTTAACTTTAAACAAAATGTTTTGCTTTGGCCCTTTCATGGCATTGTTTGCTTTTGTAAGCATAATTAAAGAGTAGATTTCCACCAATGAACAGCTCTCCTTTTAACAGAAATAGGTTTCATAAACATTAAACATACAACCCTTACTACATTTCCTTTTATCTGATAGCCACTAAGGGGACATAACAGCAGGCTAACTTCTGACTGTTCCAGCTTCATTCCCTCTTTTCAGAGTATCTGTAGTCTAGTATTATACAGGTCTTTTGATCACAAACTCAAGAGGGGGCTTTTCCTTCCCTCTTAAGAAAGGCAGATTTGCCTAACTCTTGGAAGATATCAAGCATGTCATATCAGCTAACCATTTGATAATGGGCTTAATAACTTTGGATTTAACTCTGCTCTTACTGAAAACAGTGGTTAAGTTTTAATTTTGATATAAGTACAGGTTTTAGACAGAAAATAAAAAAATCTCCACACCAGTTACATCCTTTAGCAATACCTCTGAATAACCCTGAATTTTCCCACCAATATTAAAGTAAAAATTACATTAGCAAAACAAGAAAAGCTATCTTGGGAAGCAAAGTCGTCTTCCCCCTCCATAAATTCCTGTTGAATTCAGAGATAGTATTTTAATAAACAATCCTGAAAACAAAGCTGTATAAATAACCAGTCCTGTGATCAAACAGCTTTCTATGAAGCACACTAACAGTAAGATAGATGCTGAATGTAAAAAGCAGGAAGAAATGTTATTCTGCAGCACTGAATAAAAAGAAATTCCCTGCATTTTAAATGCATCATGCATTGAAGCTAATCTAGTTTCTGTCTCCCTCTACCACAACAGTGTTGTACTTAAGTCAGAATATTGAACTTCTGCATCTTCTCATTAAATGTAATGTGATGTAATCAAATTATTTTAAGTTTATTATTTGATAGATGTGAAACATTATGTTGTGGATGCCCCACCACTGAAAGTGTTCAAGGCCAGGCTGAATGGAGCTCTGAGCGACATGACCTAGGGAAAGGTGTCGTTGTCCATGGCAAGGGTTGGAACAACATGATCTTTAAGGTCCCTTCCAACCCAGGCCATTCTATGATTCTGTGATTCTAGAACAGCTGACTGTACCAAAATATGGCAGCACCTCACTAATTAGCATTGTTAGGAAAAAAACCCAAAACTCAACCACAAAACATTTGAAGCTTTTGGGCATGGATTAGCTGAGTATTGGCAGTGAATCACCACTACAGCCTGTTTCACACAGCATATTAGAGAAGTGTACTTCCAAAGTGCAACTGCACAGGAAGAACAAAGGCTTTAGGGTGACCATGTTTTTCAGTGCAAACCACATAGCAAAAGTGAACTCTTCAACAGGAGGAGATTCAAATAAGCACCGAAACATCCTCTCTTACTGCCAATGAAGTGAATGAAGATGTTCATTCATCCTAGTGAATGTTGTTCTCCTTAATCTGAATCACATACTTTAGATAAAGGCACAGGTAACTGGAAATTTTGAGGAGGAAGAAGGGTTGGTAATCTCTGTTATGTACACATTGTGAAAGAAATGCAACAGCCAAGGATGAAAAATTACCAATTTCATATATACATGACTCTGCAACCAACATTCTTTCAGATTTATGTGCAATGCATTAGAAATCCAACCTCATTCAGCTTGCTGGAAGGATTTCCCTGACTTAAACATGGTTTATGTCATCTATTGTTGGCTTTGGGTAAGGAAAGCAAGAAAGACTCCTACATTTGCAGAGTCCTTTAAGCAAAGGACTGCCACAGCTACTCCTTTTCTGTTGTGCTCAGCAAAGACTCAGTCTCTCCACAGCTGATCCCTGCACAATTCAGTAGTTCCCTTTTCAACAAGTGTTTTAACAGCTCTGGAGAAGAAGTGTTCTGCCTCCTGCCTGCCTTAGTGCAGGCATCATAAACTGATCACTGCATACACATTGTCATCTCACACTTCAAAGAAGCAAGCAAAATACAGTAGAGGATGATCATAACAAGGTAGGAAAAGAAAAACCCAGAAAAAATGTTTTTACGGCCTCCCCACTCTCCCACTCTCAGAATAATCAACACACTCTTTTAAAATTACATGAAGTTTTTAGGAAAAACTTTTTCCTGTCGTTTTCAGCATAGGAACTGTTTCCTTCCATTCTGAGAAATTAAATTACTGAGAAGCTGTTGTTGCTTAATAACAGATAAATATGGTATTCTAAAGGCATTCTAAGCAAATAAACAAAATACATTTGTGACACGTTTTCCCTACTTTATTGTTAGCTTATGCATTAATTAGCAAAATGCACTATTTCGCAATGAGTTTCTCAGTCACTGTGCATTAGTGAAATGACACTATGGAAAGCTTAAAGCAGACTTCACCTCCTAATGATATGCCTATAAAAAGCAAGAGTTAGATCCACTTAGGAATAGCTTATACTCAAATTTAGGAGAAATGCACTACATATTAAAGACAGATTGAAGAAAAAATCCCCTCAAATTAGAAAGCCCAAATGGACGCACATCGTTAATAAGGAGCTCCACGCCCTTCCCAAGAACAAACTTCCCAAAAATTATGAACATGCAAGCAATATGTTGATTTACTTAAAAATCAAGAAATCACACAATTTAGCACTCACTACAAAATATGGTTAAAAAAGTCACAGGCTACAGCTTGAAAGCAAGGAAAAAAAAGGCCCTTTGCTCCCCATGGCAAAGTCACTCCTCAACAACAAAACCAAAATTAAAAAAGATCCCCCCCAAAAAACTTTCACTACAGCTCTTTCAATTAAATAAAAGCACACAGTTTAGCTATCAACACCACTTCATTACTGTAATAAATAAAAAAAAGCACACGGAGGTCTATTGACTATATGAAAAAACATACATGCATCGTTAATCACCATTTTAGCTTGTTTGTGTTTGAGTCTACTGGTTACAGAGTTTAATTCCAAACAGAACTATTCCACCTCTTATCATCATATCCTTCTGATCAGTTATCTTAACTGTAAACGATCCCTGTCAGATTAGAAAGAGATAAATAACATTGAGTCAAGCTGAAAAAAGAGAAACGGGGCACAGCAATCTTGCATCAAGTCATACCTCCTTGTTTTATCATAGGGTCATGTGGGACTGGACTGCTTAGTCGGAAGGGCCACGTCCCACACAACTTGACTCAGCTGCGTCATTTAGAACATGACCGACAAGGTGAGCGCATTTATGAGTATACATTTATAAATCTGGGAGCTTCAGGATTGCTGGCCAGCTTTAAGGATGCTACTGCAAGAGGCCTTCAACGATCATACTTTTCTTTCCTTTTTTTTTAAAAAAAAGATTTATTTCCTCCCCTGTTTGAGGTCCCATTGAGACTTACCCGAAAGGCCTCTGTATGAGAGCTGGATGAAGCTGCTGGACACCAAAGGCAAAACCTACCAACAAAAACACATCAGATTCTCTGTATGGGTGTTTTTTTGGCCACTTATTTAAGCTATATATATATATATATACACACACACAAAAAATGCAGAGTAAGAGCCTTTACTAACAGCCTGCAGTAGCAACAGCTGAAAGGCTGTAGAACCAAAAATTAGAAAGCAAAATGTATCAGTCCATACACGCACAGAGAACGCAAACCAATAAAGCACACGCTTTCCTAGAGATGTTTAGGAAAATGACTTTTTCTAAACAAGTACAGAGTTTTCGTTCACATTTTATCTAGTGCTCCATTTGGATCCCTAACTTTAGCATCTGAATGACTGGATGGTACTTTCCATTCATCAGTGTATTTGTGCAACTTCCACAGACTTAAAATTTAAGTCACCCCTACTCATCAGGACTCAGCATGGGGGTCAAATCCCAACTTTATTTCTGCTCTCCAGACACCCTAGCATAAACCCTGTCTTTTCTTGGCGGATACTTAATTACTCACACAAGTGTTCATCAGGCTAAACATGAGAGAATTCAGAATGACCTCTTTTAGAGTACAAATGTGCACACACTCCACGCTCCTTTCAGTCTTGCTGCAAAGAGTCCCAACAGTCTGGGAAGCGGCTAGGACATCAGAGTGTCTCAGAAGTGGTCTTAAGAAAAGCCATTTCATTTTAAAATCTGCATCATCTGCTTGAGAAGTTTGTATTAAGATATTTGATGTTTGTGTTAATAAGACCGCACACATTGGAAGCGATTCACTCCTAGGCCAATCTTACCCTGCAATGATACTGTAAATGGTCAGCGCCACCACATTCCCAGCAGCAGGAATAACCAATGAAGTGTTTGAGCTGTGGAAGTCTTCCTGGGGAACTCCAGATATTTTATCTCTGATTGCTTTTGTTTTTTAAATAAGGCACATGTGCAAAATAGCCAGAAAATTACCACATGCTGCATTTAAAAATGAAAACCAAAGCACGCCCAACTGTGTGCGTACTTCAGGAAGGTGGAGGGCAGCACTACCTTTTTTTGAAGTTTTACTCTCTTCTCTTCACAAACCTGAGGTACGGAGAGAAAAGCCATTCGGGGCTGCTTCCTCACCTGGCTGCATTATCCGCGGCTTGGCACCCAGGTACGCCAGGTTCACGTTGGCTTTCCTGCCATCGATGATGGGGTTGGGGTCCTTACAAGCCCTTTCAGCAGCAGCTCTGTCAGCCATGGTGACCTTAACGGGCGATGCCGCGCATTAGATCCCTTTCCGCGGGGAAGGAAAAGCCTCCCGCCCATAGCAGCGACCCGGCCGTACCCGCGGGCGGCGCCGAGGGGCCCCTGGCCGGACCCCGGCCCGGGCCCGCCCGCCGAGCGGAGCGCAGCGCCGGGAGCCGCGGCGGGCGCAGGGCGGAGGGCGCGGGCCGAGCTCGGCCGCCGGCAGATAAACCCCGCAGCGGCCGTATCAGCGAGCAACAGGCGCGCCGGCAGCGTGCGAGGAATTGGGCAATTCCCCCCGTCAATCTCCTTATTCAGTAATCCCCCACCCCCCCCCCCCCGCCTCTATCCAAACTCCCCAGCAGGGAGAGAGAAAAATAAAAAGAGAAAAAAAAAAAAAAAAAAAAAAAAAGAAGGGAGAAAAGCAAAAAGCCGGACGCTCGGCAGCCCCTCCCGGCCCCCGAGCTCTCACAGCGGCCCCCGCGGAAGTTTCCCCGCGATGCCCCCCCGCAGCCGCCCACCGCCCTGCCCCGCGCCCGGCACTTACAAAGCCGTATCCCCGGGACTTGCCCGTCTGCCGGTCGGTGATGACCACCGCCTCCTCGATGTCCCCGAAGACCTCGAAGTACTTGCGCAGGCTGGAGTCGGTGGTGTGGTAGGGCAAGCCCCCGACGAAGATCTTGGTGTAAGTGGTGTCCTTCTGCGTCGTGTGCATCTTCAGCCCGGCCCTGCGCGCCGCGCCGAGATCTGCACCCACGCGTGGCCGCCGGGGCGTTCGGGTCCTGGGCGGCGAGACCCGCTTCCAGACTCAGCCCCGCTCTTTTTTTCCTTTTTTTTTTTTCCTCTCTCCTCTCTTCCCCCGCCCCCCGTTTTCCCCCCCGCCACCCAGCTACAATGCAATTCCCTTCTGCCTTTTCAGACCCAGCTTCCTCCTCCTTCAAGAGCGGAGCCTCGCAGCCTCGGGCGGTTTTGAGGTAGGTACCGGCAAAAGGAGGAGGGGAGGCCGAGCAGCAGCCAGCCTGGCGGCCGTAGTGCTGGAAACGAGCAGAAACAGCAGCTGGAAGAGGAGTGCAGGGCCTGGGCTCTAACAACTGAGTGGCCTCCCCCCTAAAAGCCACCGGGTCGGTCACTCTCGGTTCCTCCTCCTCCTCCTCCTCGCAGGGGCGGGGACGGCGGCGGGGCGGACCCCGTGCTCGGCCGCGGCGCGGCCGGGGCTGACACACAGCTGCTGGCAACAGCTGGATGCCCCCCGTGCGGCGGCAGCCGGGCCTCGGGGCCGCCAGGCAAAGGGGCGGCCTCAAAGGTGCCCCTCGGGGGACGGCCGGTGCCCTTCGAGGCAGGTTTGCTGCAAACAGCAAGTGCCAGGAGACAGGGTCCGGTGGGGTCAGCGGTGCCCGACCGGCCAGAGAGCCTGCGGGCACAGCCGGCTCACTGGCTGCTGGCGGTCCTCAAATACTTCGATCCCTCCCCGAAGGCTTGTGGTCAAACCTCTGCAACCTTCACTTACTGCTCTCTCCAGGCTGGCAAAACTACGGTGCTGCAACACATCAATTCTTATTGTGGTGGTGCTGGTGGTTGTGGTTCTTGCTGTTTGTTTGGTCACAAGGTGAAAAAAAAGGGTAAAGCTGTTTGCCTTGTTTTTCCTCTTCTCTTGCTGCCTCTGCCCAATGTTGGGACTGGGAAGAATGAAGAGAAACATAAAGAAAGGAATGTCTGTTTGACATGAAGAGACAGAGGACTGTGGGAGTTGGGGGGAAGGGAGACTCACAGGGAGACCGGAAGGATGGGAGGAAGGTTAAAGATTGGGGAAAACAGATGTGCATATGTGTATAGACTTCTAAACCATTTTCTTGTAGTCCCAAAGTCTTGATAAGTACTGTGTGTCTCTTTTTCCTCTTTCACCTTCTGTCTGCTAGGCTTTTCCCTATGAAGACTCTCCCACTTAGAAAAAAGAGCACTTGCATCATCACTTGCGGGACAGACCTTCACAAAGTTCTTCAGCCCTTCTGGTACCAAACATTAACTATAATGAGAGTACTTAGCCCTAAACTCAGGCCCTGTTTGCTGATATCTAACCTTAGCTCCATTTGATTTTTTCATCAGTAGTTACCCTAGTTCTAATGGCCTATACCTATACCAATCCTAAAACACGCTGTCACTTAAACCCTGCTTGACCCTTCAGACTCTCCAGATTAAATTTGGTTTAACATGTTAAGACTAACTCAAGTGAAATCTAGCAGCACCCGCAGGATGAGACATAAATGTTGCTTTTCAAATTAAATTATGGCAAGCCCTTAACGTTCACCTGAATTCGGTTAGGTCAGCTAACTCTGTTCCCAAATGTCTTCCAGCTTGATTCTCCTGTTGGTCTGGAACATTGTGTTAAACCTGACACTCCAAGGGCTAATTGTAACTTTAAACTCTAGCCCAGTGACCTTAAATAGTAGCCCAGCTAAGGGTGTCAGTGCTCAATGGAGCTCTGCAGCACACAGCCCACTTAGTAGTGAATTTAACTTCTCAGACCCCTGTGGACCTGGAAGATGAACTTCAAAAAGTTCATCTGAATCCAATGTAGTCTACCCCACCATGTTTCCTTTCCCTTGCTGTGCCCAGCACTCCTGAATTTCTTGTGGTGTCTGCAAGAAGGGTGAATTAGCCTGGCTTTCCAGTCATTACACAAACTCCTGTATTAAGGCCAGAACAGCAACATTTGGCTGTCCCAGAAATACTTGCAGATGTATTTAGGAGTTCACCTTTTTCAGCTCAAGTGCAAGACTGGTGACATTGACAGACCCAAACCCAAAATCTATCTTTTTGGTCTAGCAGCAACAGCAGGTCTTCCAGGATTCAGAAAAAATCCTGGTTTTTTTTTTTGTTTTTTTTTTTTTTTTTTTTTTTTTTTTTTTTTTTTTTGTTTTTGTTTTTGTTTTTTTTTTTTTTTTTTGTTTGTTTTTTTTTGTTTTTTTTTTTTTTCCCAAAAAAACCCCCTAACTTTCCACACTTATGTCTCAACAAACTACAAACTTCTTGCAATTACATAGGGCTCATCATGCAGCCCTTGTTCGTACTGCTAATTCAAAATATCTGCAGTACAATTTTCAGCCTACTCTGACAGGCTAACACATCCTCTTCTGTAAAACCAGAAGTGAAGGTGGCCATTAACAGATCAAAATATATCCTTTAAGCTATGCTACAACAGTCCTACTACTGTACTAACACCCTCAATTTAAGATGGCAATCCCAGTAAAATTCAGGAATAAATACAGTTCTCTAGCCCATTCATTCCTATAACTGAACTGTATCACTAACACCATCACAGCAAAACAACCCCTACTATTGAAGGATAATTCCTCAAAATTCAGTTTTACCTTACATCCCTTCTAGCATCAGACTTTTTTTCTGCTTTGGTGGTCCTGACAGAATCTAGGGTATGATTTTCTAGCCTTAGGATTCATAGAAATCCTTACCTCGATCCCAAAGAAGTGATACCTCATAATTTGCAACTTCCTCTAGTCCATTCACTGTCAACACAAGCCTTTATTTTTGCATGGCATAACCTGTGAAAAACAAACACAGGCCTCCGGCTCCTGGATGCATGATCTTATGACCTAACTGTGGCTGATATGATTCTACTAGCACCAGGCTATCTACTCCTTCAGCAGCTCTCAGAAATAAAAATATTATTTTCCAACCATATCTCAGTCTTAATCATCAGTTAAGGTTTACCCAAAGAGAAAGGTAACCTCTATCAAATGGAAATTAATTAAAGACCATTTGAACACTTTAGTGATCAGGAATATATTGTATGCTTCTCTCCTATACCATATGTTAACCCCACATTTTGGGCTAGTCTTAACCCAAAGGAGGTTGCCATGTACAGCCTAGGAAGGGAGTTCTTTCTGATTCACCCATTGTGAAAATGTTCTGGACTGACTGGGGCTTGTGTCTATGTGCTAGGGCTAGGTTTCTGCAAAGCTTGAAGAGCGATGCTTATCTGCAGAACCTGTAGGTACCATCAAAAACTGATGAATCTGGATGAATTCAGATGAGGATTATCCTGAGTTAGCTTGAGTTGATGGGATAGTGTTTACCTGGCCATGCTGGATATCTGGCTAAGTTTGCAGTCAGACTAATGGATTTTAAGATTTAAAGGCATTGACTGTATAGCATTTTTTGTGCTGAAGGACAACTGTGGACAACTTCACCAGTGTAATTTTCCCAGTCACTTGAAATAATATGTGTTTTGGTGTATTTTGGTGTTTTGAGATGGATCAGCTGATACTTATTGCTAGGGATCTGGTTGTGGCTTCAGAATGCAAGTGAGTGTAGCAGAAAGAAATGTATTCCTGTATGCTGCAAATTTTGCAGGAATGATGCCACTGGTGAAGTGTGGCAGTTTGGGCAAGAAGTGAGAACATGTGGAAGAGGACTGTCTAGGTAGAGCATTCCTGGGAGAGATGTGAAACTAAGGTTCCTAAACTCATGGAAATTTGGAAACTGAACCAGGGTTACCCATGTTTTGGTAAGTACCACAAACAGTAGATCACTGTAAAAGAGCAGGATTGTTCCTGTAGGCAGCTATTTTGGCCTTTTAAGGATCTCAGTTTTAAATCAGAGTAGAACATAGGCACCCAGGTCCTGCTGCAGTCTTTTATGTTGCTGCAAATCTGTCCTAGGTATGGAGGTATTGTTACTGAAGGGTATTGTAGCTGCCAATTACTTTCTATGTAATTTTAATGGTTTTAAAATATATATCTGAAGCTATAAATGAGAAAGTGATCTAGGGTTTCATTTGGAACCTGGTAACATGGCTTAATGGGAGGAAACCCCAAAAGCTATCAGTCACAATTAATTGGTTTTAGTCAGAGATTTTGTGATTTTGCTGTCACGGTAGGATAGAATAGACAGCTTTCCAGTTTACCAAATGTTGCCACTCAGTGGTATCAGCGTAACTGTAATATCATGCCTTTTATTTATTTATGAACACCATATGCCTGTCATGTTGGAAACCAATGGATGTTGTGTGTTCATTCATTAGGTTTCTGGAAACAACAAAGACCCGCGATTATATTGCACACCAGTCATTCTTGTTAGTGCTTTATTTCAGTAAATAATAGTGGTCTTCAGAACATTCACTGCACCATCAATTAAATGCGTCTGGAATCTCTATGTAAATATACATCATATACATATATATATACTTACATGCACAGTTTATTTGCTAACACTATTATTAGAATGCCTGGGGCCTAAACCACCATGATTTTTTATGCAGGGCTGAAAATAAAAGCAACCCTTTCTCTGTTAACCTAGTAAGACCATCAGTTTGGTCAGTGAGACATTTCTGCTGAAGTTCCATAATGCCATAGCTCCGTGAAAGCATTCAGCTAATAACATTAGGCACAGCTTTGTCTGCTAATCTATGCACTTCCGCCAACCACGTGCCATTACAGAGAAGAGCAGAATGTCTAACCTCTGGTCTGCTCAGTGTGTGCTACACGGGTGATAGTTTGACTTTGTCTAGGGAAGCATAAAATAGGTAGTACACTCATGTTCCAACAGATCACAGTGAGAGAAACTTGGAAGCCTCATCATCTTCTCACTCTTCTTGCTGATCTACAGTCTTTATTTAGGATAAGTTCTTGAATTGTGAATTTCTGCTAAAAGTTTCCTAACAGGGGAAGCTTCCACCACCTCTCTCCTGATAGTGTACCCATTATAACAGATTTCATCATAGGATTCTTTTTTTCCCCAAAACCTATTAATAATATTGCCGTATTCCAAAGTCCCTTTTATTACAGTATCTGAGCTCTAAGCCACATGAACTTCAACTATGAAAATGTCCTTATTCCCAATTAAATCACCAAATGTCAACCACCAGGTATAGTTTCTGATGAGAATATTTTTCCCTTTAAAGGGCAGTGGAAGAGGTGACACAGAATTTCAGCGATCCAGCAAACAAAATTCAAAGCTTGTGAAACTGTAGATTAAAGACACATTGCCTATCTGTAGGAAAATGTTAGAGGAAGCAGGGTTGAATGATGAGTGAAGCCAGAGATTGAATGTATCCATAAAAGTTACAATGCATGTCATGTGGGTAGGGGAACATGAGGAAAAGGTATGTTAGGAAAAAAACCCAAGGGAAAGGGTTTATGAATACCAAGTCATGAGTGCTATACTGAACAGTGCTGGCCAGTGCTAGAATAGGTCAGAAAGTAGAATGAGGCTGGTGCCTGGCGTGAACTGAAGTTGTCCTATGATGCTGTAATGGAGGGAGCACGGATGCCAGAGGCTGAACCTGAAAAATCACAAAGCTCTCACACTCATCATGTGACACACTCAGGGTTAGAACAATGATTCTTAATGTTGACAACAAGCAAGGCAATTGTGTCAGGGAAGCAATAAACTGGGATTTGCAGACTAGCTAAAACTTAGAAATTGGAGTGTGAAACACCTGAGTCTCATGCTTACCTGTCCTATCACAGGCAACTAAGAGACAGACATTTAACAAATCTGCAAAATTCCATTGGTGTTCTCTGTGGTGTGATAGCTGAATGACTGCCTCCTAAGCACACTCCTGTGTATCTTTAAAAAGTTGTACACTCACCCCAACATAGTACCCAATGGGAAAACCAGTGCTTGGAACTGTCTGCAGAGCCACATACATGTAGCCTGGACTTATAAAACATGTAACTCATTTCTTGCTTGTATTTTGTATGCAAAACAAGAAGTCTGGTACAAAGACTACTGTCAAGAAAAAATTCTCAATCAGTCTAAACTGGTGGAGCACTGCTAAAAGCAAAGAAATTAAACAAAATTTCATCAGGTTGCATCTGACCTGCTGTCAAATAAGCAGGAAAAAAAAAAAAGAAACTAATATGGGGATGCTGGTGAAAGACAGCCACTAAACCCTCGCCAGTTATTATTACAAGGGATTAAACTGGCAGTCGACAAGCTGTATGCCAGACATCAGCCTCATAGAACACTGCACATCTCTTAGCAGAAGTAGGTTAGTAGAAATGAAATGTGGATACAGGGATAGAAATGCAGAGAAGAGCTCATTCAAACATGCTTCAGCCCCTTGGTCCTTAGTGAGAAACTGAAGACATGAATGCCGTAGTACCACAACTCTGATTCAGGAATAGCCATGTCGGTGGCCTCGTGCACTCTCAGCCCTCCAGAGGAGTGACTTGTGCTTTCCTATCAGAGAGCTGGAAGGTTCTAATTTATGGCCAGAAAATACCACATCCTCATTTGTCAAGTTCAACTCAACCCTTTTTTTTTTTTTAAGGACTTAGTTCTTCTTGTATTTCTTGTACTGGGGAAACTGATTTTGCAAGAAAATTTGCTTTCACCTCACTGCTGAAGCAATTAAAGTACAGTCCAAAATGTTCCCTTGACTACCTTTTCATTAAGAGGAAAAGAGAGGTTTCGGTGTTCCTCAGCACTCACCCAGGCATGTCTGCTAATCATACCACGAGCGAAGAAGAGAGAGAACTGCTCCAGAAAACTGTCCTCTCCTTTCCTTTGGAGGTATCTGGAGCACAAAGACATGTAGAAGAGATGCAGATAAATTAGATTTGTGCTCCATCTTCTTCTCACAGCATCTTTTGCTAGGGATGTGGAGGAGTTCTTCATGTTGTGACTTGGACAATCAGACTAGAGCTTGAGACTTTCTTTGTGAGGGCTGAAGAGAGGATTTAGGAGGGAAGATGGATTTTAGCTGGAGGTCATCCCATTTATGTGCTGTCCTCTCTCTGGATAGACAGTGTATTGCCAGTCTTACCCAAGCTGTGCTCATGAGTTGTGTTGTAGGAGAACGTAGCTTGTTTACTACCTCAACCATGTTTTCTGATCCAAAGATATAATGTTGCTGACAAGTATTTTTAGTCTGAGCTTCTTACTATCGAGTTTACTTTGTAGTCTTGGTTTCTTCAACTAAAAATAGCTGCAATATAACAATAGCTTTTAGGTGGTTCCACTTATTGGATTAGATGTGATTTGTTTAAAAAAAAATAGCAACATGTGATGGTCGCTCAGTGCCTTCATTCCAGAAGGACCTTGGAGAGATTTACTACCCTGTGCTGAGTCTCACCACCTGTTGCTGTGGTACAGCCAGCGCTCCTCTGAAACACAGCATTCCTCTTCTTCAAGGACTGTCAGACCACATTATCTTTGCTGGTTCAGAGATTTTTTTTTTTCCTGTTTTCTTTTTTTGGTATGTAGAAACGAGGTAAGTTAGAATTTGGCCCAAACACTAAAGTGGAATAACCCTCTGTCTGCAAAAGATCGTGGAGGCTTTCTTCACACCCTGCCAAAAGGTCAGGATCTCTGTAGTACGATCCCTTGGTAAGGTGACACCTGCAGGCATACAGCACTGCTCCCGTCTCCCTGTGATATCCAAGCAGAAATGACTCAGAAGGGAGGAGCTCTGCCTGCACTGACTCACCATTGCTTTCTATATTTACCCCACAAATTTGAAAGTCAAATTCTGTCAAAAATTTACCTGTAAGTTTAACCTGTAAGATTCTAGCCCCAAGGGCTACAGCTTCAAAACTATGCAGCAGGTTGGTTTTTTTATTGTTTTGTTTTGCAGGATAGTGGAAGTTTGAGCATGTTACCGCTTGAGTAGCGGGAGTTTCGTCAGTGTAGCATCTACATACTTATTGCTGCAACCCAGTAAGGTAATGCGAGGTTTCTAAGTATTCTTACAGCCTTTATTGTCCTCAGTTGGAAAGGGCGTGACTTTTGGCTTTAAAAAGAAGTAAAAAAACCCAACCAACCAAACTCAGGCTTTGTCATGAGAATAAAAATAGTACTGTTTGGCTGGTTTGTCATGTTTGTCCCTTAGTCTTAAGTTTCACAGTTCATATAAGGTGTGAGGTTATGAAGTGGGACACAGAAAGCATGTTGTGCTCTAATGCCTCCATTTTCACCTCTAGAAAGGACTTCTGCTGAGAAAATACAATTGTGAGTGTGTTAACAGTGCTGTAGAAAAGATACTACATGGTCCTTTGGTAAGCCATGTACACAGATCAAATTGGATTTAATTCTACCAAAGAATTATTGTGGCTTTGAACAATGTACCCAGGCAACATGAAACAATTAAAATTTCATATTAATTGCATATAAGAATCAGTTATAGTGCTTGGATTTTTTAAGACACGAAAGGTAGACTGTATTTTGAGACGTAAGATAAGCATCTTGCTCACCCAATTAGCATTTGTAAGTCTGTTAATTTTCACTGAGGTTTATCAATTAGTTTTAAAATTAGAGTCTGAGCAATAATTTTTCTGAGATTTGCTCAATTTACCGAGATCTGTTATGAAGTACGAGGTGACATAAAGAGATCAGCCCACTTGCTGACTTGATCCTGCACATTGTCTTTTCACTGGGAGCTGCAAGTAAGTTACCATGCACTGTGTCCCTAGGGAATTTGGGAAAAAGTAAGGATATTGCATCTGCTGCAGGCAAGGGTATGGGACCTCACTGGATCTGTGCAAAACTGACTTGCTGTCTGATCTGTACATATTCTACCATTTGAATAAGGCTGAACTAGGCAGGATTGCCTAACTTCAAAGCACAACAGTCATTTAGGGGCCTAGAATGCAACATCATTAAATCAGAATTAAAAGAAACTGCATTCCTGCACATTGCTTTTATTATACTAGCTTGCTGTTTACTCTCATACACAGAATGTCATGCATTCCATATTAAAAGCAGGTATATGAAATGAAATAATGAGACACCAACATCTTCATATTAAAGCATATTTTTTTTAACCTCCCTGGGAAAATTCTTGGTCATTTCAGTCTATCAGCTATTTCGTTGGTACTTATTTTTCTCTTTTCATCTTTGAAACTCAATAAGGAAATAAAATACCAACATAAATAAATGAAGAACAGGGTTTCTCAACACCAATAAGCTAGACAAAAGAAACAGAACACTAGAGAATGTTTATTTATTCATGACATCTTCATGAATGCCATACTTTGGAGGGAATGGGAGATTTTTGTTCATATTTGACTCTCAAGTGTGTTAACAGGTTTTATTAAAATGGAGGGGTGGAGGGAAGGCAGCTGGCTTGAAAAAAATAGAGACCCTAAATGCAACCAGATTAGAAGCGTGTAGCTCAGGGAATTCTGGCTTGGGGATTCTCTGTACTGCTGTGACCCTGGATGCATCATGAAAACAGTCCTAAAAGTGAAATTCAGGAATTATGTAAAAGTTTTCTCATCTCACTGATTAAGAATTGACAGCAAAGTGTGAGAAGATAGAAGCAGGGAAAAAGAAACTCCCTGGACTGGCAAGGGTATAAATAAAAATTTCAGATCAGCCCCCAACACGTGACATTTCTCAGAGCCCCGACCTTGCAATATATTGTGTAACTTCTCTTACCACAGAAGCTTAGGGACTCAGGTGGTGTCCACCAACCTTAAAGTCTACATGTAGCAAAACCATGCTGCACCTCAGATCAGATCCAAGGAAACAGTCACTAGAGTCTGTGTGCTGTTTGTATGGTCTGTCTAATGTCATTTCAAGTTATCTGATAGCAGCTCTTAAAATGCTGGCAGTTTCCATGCTGTTAGGCAAATGAGGCTTAGAAGAATTAACACACACACACACACACACACACACACACACACACACAGAGACACACATATATATGGTCACTGAAACAATACAGAGCAATGTGTGAGCTTGTCATTAAGTGTTTTATTTGTAAATATTTTTCTGTCCTCAGGATTCCTACGCATTTATTTACATTATTCTTTTTGAAACAGCATGTGCATTAGAAAACAAATGTCAGATAACCCTGCATTGCAGTTGTCACCGCACTGACAAAGAGCCACGTTAAGGGTGGGGGTACCCTCTCGATGCAAACATAAAGGACCTCAGATTTTATGAATTCCTCACCCATGAACAGGGGGACATGAAAACATTCTTTAATATAAGTCTAGTAGCATTTAATTTTACTAGGAATATTTACTTTAAGACACTGTATGAGTAAAGAAGATAAATATCATGCCAAAAATCCAGCTGTATATTCCCAGAGCAACCTGGCCTAATGCGCTCGTACTGCTGCCTTGGGTACTGATGTGGGTGAGAGGTCATCAGTTTCCTTTGCTCTCTTTGCTTTATCCAGAAGGTGAGTTGTGTCAGGAGGGGCTTGGAGGCTAGAGATCATGTCATCTTCAAGTATTTTGTTGCTGATTTTCTAAATACCTTATTTCAGCTATAGCTCCTTTGCTAGTGTGAATTTCCTGCACTGATGAAAGAGAAGAAAAACAACCCCCAAATTTTGCAAGTCAGAGGCTTGCTGAGCATATCCTTTACTCTGGCATCTCTGTTTGGCTTTGCTGGTGTTTTGGTTGTGTAGAGGGTGTGGCTTGAGCTTTACAAACCTAATGCCTCTCTTGCATAAATAGATTTCTCCAAAATATCACATGATAATTGTCATAAATAAATAAATGAATAAACCTATGCTGGTGAGTGACCTCAATTTAAAACCTCCCATCTGAGTTGGCACAGGTAACTGTGAAGAGACACTTAAAGATCAATATTAACAATGTAATCATCTGTCTAAGATTGGCAAGGTCAGGTACACTGGGAGTTACAAAGGCTAATTTCATGAAGAGCCATGATTTATATCGGTGTCTAAAAAAGATGTCAGCTCCCACTGAACTTTTTCCCTTGAGTGGGGCAATCAGAAGCATAGGTACTTTTTTGCCTCATGCCCCAGTGCTAACACAGATTCTTGCACAGCTGACAAGACAGTGAACAAACTTTTCTGGCAGTTATGGCATGGAAAAGATCACATCTCTCTAGCAAAGAACTGTTTTCATGAAACTCGTACAATCCTAACAATCTCTGAGGACTGAGCTCATTTGCTGCATTTGGTTGACACTGCCAATGGATTGTTAGCTTTTAAGTGAAGGAAAAAGTAGGTAGATTGACTGCATACCTTTGAGGCCACTGATTATAAAAAAAACCAGGAATGTAAAACCAGAGAGGAAATACAGACCTGTCCTGGAAATGCCCTCTCATTTGGGAATGGACAAGATGTGTGTTTGAAACTATTTTTGAAATGTTGTTTTATATACTTAAGGAAACAAGCCCAGAATTCACAAAGCCCTCTGAGAAATGTACAACCTATCAAAGACTCAATCCACAAAGCATGAAATTTGCAAAACTCCAAGGAGGCTGTGGCCATGTTAGTGAGTTCAGAGACTATGTATATGACAAGGACATGACCTGGACATTTCCAGCATGTAGTGCATGTAGGGACTAACTTTTGTGATTGACATGGCCAGAAGAATATTTTGTAGATGGGATCTGGTGTAGTGTGAGCACCTTTTATTTTCTGTTTTTGTTTAATATTGACAAAAGAATCAGCCAGCACTGCCTGTTGAAAACTGCAGTTTGGTTTGTGGTATCTTTTTTTCTGCCCTTGCTTTCAGCTGTTGTTGGTGGTGAAGAGATCACTTTTATATCTGAATGCAGAGTTGGAGCCTATGAAATTTCTTAGTGTAGCAGAGGCTCGCTCTGTGCCAGGGAGGCAGGAGAGCAATAAGAAGATGGGAAAACAACAGATTCCTTTCTCAAGTTCCTATTTTTTTTTTTTTTTAACTAGTGTAAAATACTTCTGAAAAGGACCTTTGTCTAAAATACTTGAATGTTGCAACTATTGTTTTACTCTGTAAGAACACATTTAATACAAACAGGCAAACAAGAAGAGCCTGACAACTTTTGCCATTGTAAGGAACATGGGGACGCCATTGCTGATTAGAAGCAAAATTACATCCAGAAAATATTTGTTGCCATAGCGACCATATTTCATTGATTCCTTTTTCTGCTGTACAGATCTGATTTAATTATTTCAGATATTTATAAATAGCTTCCCGTGGGGCCAAAACTAATGGCTACAAAATAAAGTTGCAAAGACTTTGGATGTGCAGCTCAGTATGGTCAGATGGAGACCCCACTTAAACAAAGCAGTCAAAGTGAGCACGTTGGTTTAAGCACCGCATCTCTTTCCAAAGAACTACGCATGTGCTTAAAATCACACATGGGCTGGAATAGTCTGCTGCAGCAAATAGTGAACATTTCTATTTCAAACTGTGTGGTTTGTTTTGATTTAACTTTCATAAACTTCAGTAGAAATAAGTCCTTAAGTAGTTACACCATTAGTCATACTAGGAGTGGCCATTTGCCTACTCAGTAGTTGCTGCAAGCATTAGAGAAAATATGGGCATATACACCTTTCATGGTTTCATGTTCCTTCCACTAATCCTCAGCCTCTGTGACTCGTCCTCTGCAGCCCTCTTCTCCTTATTTTTGTTTATATTAGTGCCAGGGAAGTGGTTGAAACACGTGCATTTTACAATTGCCTAAAAGGGAATTTTTCTGTAAGTGTGCAGGTTGATTATGCAGTATGTGTAATCTCCAGTAGTTCAGGTCCCTTCAAGAGGAAACACTCTTGAAAGCTTCATCATGCTCAGGTGCCAAAAGTCTTGCAGCTACTCTTCATTGTTTGCTTAGAATATGAATTACACATCATTTGACTCTGTATTCTCACTTGTTAATTCTGCCTTTTAAGTGCAATCACAGTCAGTTTGTGTGAGAAAGAGGAAAAGGTTAAAAATGTACAATTCCTGCTGCTTTTCATAGGTTTTATCCCTTCCTGTAAAGCATGGCATGCTTTACAGAAGGGGATAAAAACCAAACTGGTTCTCTCCCCATGTGGCACAACAGAGGTCATTACAATGTAGTCCAGAGCAAAAGGATTGCAAGGGACAGCTGAACCTGGAGGAACAGAAGTGGAGAATTCCAGAAGCAGCTTAAAAATTACACTGACACAAATTGACATCTGCAAAGACAAATAATCAGAAAACTGGTTAATGCCTCTGACACCATCTTTATCCATACTACTTTCACATATTTTCAGAACATAGTTTGTATCAGACATTTGACACTTTTCTAGCCTTCTGCTCTCAGACTTTCCTAAAATATGCAAATTTGCATTGCAAATCTGTTTTTGTCAGAATCCAGGTGGCATCTTTGCAAAAAAAGTCAGGTTTGGGTTTTAGTTTTTAATGCTCCTCAGTCTCCCTGGGGTGCCAGTCACACTTCCTCCTGCCAGAAATTACATTATATTTGCAATTCTTTTAGACTTGTGAAGAATCAGACTCCAGGTCCCTCAGACTACATATAAAGAGAGGACAATATCTTCAGAATTCACTCTTTCACCTGCTCTGTGAATCCACAGGAAATAGTCAAGACATCCTGAGACTGTATCTGAAGGCATCCCATGGCAACACCTGATCTGCAAATGTCCCTCTTGAAGCTGTGCTGCTGGACAGGAGAAAGGTCTCTTCCTGTGACGTTTATTTTGGAATATTCATCAGCTAAGGAGGCCTGGTATCTTACTTTCCTTACATACCATGTGTGTTTGTGGGCAGCTTGCCCTCCATTTTACCCTGCTGAAGTATTCTGGGATGTGTTACTGTGATCCTCTTCCATGGAGTGGCTTTTCAGGGAGGAACAGCAGTCATCCCAGAGCTGGGGTTAAGTCTAGCAAAGAGTGCCAAAGCTTGCTGAGTCCTGGTCCTCCTGTCTCATGGGATCAAGGTCAACAGTGTCTCCCACAGCAGTAGGTTTCCTGGGATAATTAGTTGATAATTGTGAGGTTTTCTGTTCAGCAGTCCCCATTGTAGTTTCCTCTCAGTACAGTTGCATTGAACTTAGTGGGAGATTGTTCAAATAAATAAGAAGTGTCTTAGATTTTAACCCAGTAAGTTCCTGTCTTAGAGCAGTGATGTCATGACAAAGAGCTGATTTTGTTCTGATGCTGTATTTAGTAGAGGTTTGGAACTTCTACATCCCAAACCCACGCAATTAGTGTGGAAAGGAAAAGCCCTCTTCTACACGTCTCACAACACCTCTGGGCAAGGAAGGGCCATTTTGCATCAGAAGCTGAAACAGGCAAAATCCAGTAAAGGAGGCAGGGACAGGCATTCCTCTGCCTTGGCAAAACCAGAAAAGGAGATGAGGGAGAACCCTCAGAGGAGGACTCAGACAAGTACAGAAGGATTAATCTGTGATATACTGTACAAAGTAAGCAGAGCTGAGCCTGGCAACAGGCAGCCCCACGAAGCACGGCTCCAGTGCTCTGCGTGCAAGGGGCTGTTGTCCATCAGCTCCAGCATGACCCTGCACGGGCTGTTATCACAGCTGTTGGAAACTGTTATGTCAGCGTACCCTTTCAGTCTCTTCAGGAATAGAAGAAGCTGTGCTCTTTTGGATTTTTTAATGCCCTGCTTAGTCTGGATCACAAGTTAGTGAGACATTGATAATTTTAACCATGTAATGTACAGGCCTATTTGTTTGTATTCCTGGGGTGTGCTTTTTGTTTCTGGCAAACACTTCCAGAGGAAGTTTATGTAGAAAAGAGATGGAATAATTTCTCTTTCCTTACAACTTTGTCTTTTTCTGGTAAACATTGCCATGTTATCACCACATTAAAAAAAAAAAAAACCAAAACCAAAAAACAAAACAAAACAAAACAAAACCCAAAAAAACAAAACAAAAAAAACCACCCCAACTTCTCTGTAGGAAGTTTCCTTTTGGCACTGTGTCATTTTTTCCCAATAATTTTGTAAGGCACAGTGTCAGTTTGGGTTTTACTTTCCTTAAAAATGCACTACTATTTGTGCTCTCAACTTTCACAAATACACCATAATGCCAGTTTTACAATTGAGTTCCCTGCTTTTTTAGCCATGCTGCTGTTTGATTTTCAGAGAGAAATGGAGAAGCTAAGTATTTATACAAGGGAAACTTTATTTACATAATCAATAAACAGAAAAAGCAGAGAAACAATTCTACCTCTGCTTTTTAAGTTTTAGTAATGCTGCATGTAAGCTGTTTCAAAGATTTGTACCCTTGTCCCAGCTTCAGCAGACATCCCTTTAACTGCTTGTACTCTTTTTAGACTCCTTTGCATAAAAGAAAAACTCTCATTGTGTCTCAGAAATTCAATATTATATGGAAACCAGATAGGTTGGATTGTTTTTTTTTTTTTAAATAAATGCCTTCTGCCCAACTTTAGTATGGCAAGGAAATGTGATTATCACTTGTTGACAGGTATGCAGGTCATGTCAAGTGTTTCTGACATGTCTATTTTAAGTTAAGCTACAATTTGTATTTTGATTATGACGAGTAAAAATACTTGGACAACAGTTAGTTTTTGCCTGTGAATGAAAATTGGAACATACAAGTTGTGGTCAGACAGGCTTCTATTAGGGAGATGAGGCTTTGACTGGGTCACTGCCCAGAGGTGCTAATTAAAAATAAAGAAAGAAGCAAAACTCCATATCACCCTCACTCTCTTTGAAACAAAAACATCAGAACAACACAGGAGAAATAACATTAAATGACTTGTGAAAGGCAACTAGAGGTTTTCTGCTTGCCCATTTTGGGAAAGTGATAAAGTATCCATCTTCTGCTTAACTGTCTATTTTATTCCACAAGCCTGTATTTCTGCAGCATTGCAAGACGTTTTAAGAGTGAAATACCCTGTGGGTCCTGGCTCCTTTGGCTCTCATCAGTGAGTATCTCAGTCAGTCAGCAGCTGACACCCAGAAGGAAGCTGGTGTGAGGTCAGGAGCTGGAGTCCTAGCTGGCTTGCCAGCATACTGGAATCAGTCACCCCTTCATTCCTTTTAGACTCAGCAACAACAGGATCACTGCACAGCCCTCTGCAAGCCCCCAGCTTTGAAACTAGGGGTTGTGTCTCTGTGTGGGGTCTGTAATGCTAGGAGCAAAATGAAGAGCCCAGTTTGAGGCCATTTATCTATGCCAGGATTTGAGGACACAGGCTCCCAAGAAGTGGAGTCCCAGTTTGGCTAACAAGGGCACTAGACTTGAGACTAGTGCTCAATAGAACAAACTTCAAGTGTCGCTTTCCAAGCAGTTGTCATGTAATGTCTGGAAGCAAGGAGTGTGTTGGTCAGTATTCAGTTCTCTTCTTTTGGAAGTAGACTGGTTCTTGGAAGAAAAAAGTTGTCAGAGAATGAAAAGAGGGGGATGCTGAAATTTTGCTGGATTCAGTGTCTGTTTGGTCTTTATCCAGCTCTGAGCTCAAAGGCAACACTTGTGATAATACATTTTCTTCACCATAGAGACAAATGCACCTCCTGAGGGAAAAAACAGTTGCTTTGACATTTCAGGCTGGGAAACCTGTCCTTGACACATGCACAGGCCCTGATACATGGTGTCTTGGCTTCGCATGCTTACGGCTGTCTGGGAGGTTGGCACTGTCCCTGCTCAAAGGCAGTGGCATGCCAGCGCTGCAGTGGTGAGGTCCCCAGCAGAGATGTTTGCACTGGGAAGGCAGCAGAGCATGGCAAATGCCATTTCTGTCATAGGAGAGGATGTTCTCTGCATTAGCCATGGCGTTGTGCGCTTGCTCACCCGTGGTAACATATTTATGTCAGCAAAAGCCCCGGTGAGGCAGGGAAGAAAAGAAATGGAGCTTATGTTATGTTGTGGCTGCCAGCAGTCACAAGCTGCACTGTGGCAGGAAGCTGAGTGTAAGAATCAACTGTTTTCAGACTTCTTCTAGGAGCTGCAGTCTTGATTTGCAGAGCTGCCAAAGACCCGCAGTGCTTATGCTTTCAGCTGGGTGGGGGAGTCGTTCTGGAAATCTATCCAAGGGATTTAAAATCAAGCCCCTGGCTAGTAACAGCACTGCATGACTAAATATTGATGTCCAAAGGAATAGATAGCACAGAAAAAGTGATTGGGCACAGAGGTGACCATGCTGGAACATAAATCATTAATATGAGAAATAAGGTGAAGGGGAATGTTGGTATTCTACAGTATTACTCCGGTGGTTCTGCAGCCATAGTCACCGTTTCATAGCACTGGCTGGCCAAGACTATGTAAAAACTCAACCCAAATAAGTGTACTCTTGGCTTCAGTGGTGAGGCTCTGATAGTTCTGCAGAGTTCAATACAGCCAGCTTTAGTGCCTGTGTGTGCTTCTTCACTGTGGCAATTCTCCTTTGGCAGAATAAATGCTTACTGACTATCTGATTATAGAACTGAGGTTATGGGCTCATAAAACCAGAGGACACTAAGAGATGATCTCTATATGTGACAGCAAGATGTGCAATCACATCTAAACACAAACTATGCCATTAGTATTACTTACTTTTAAAGCACCATTATCCCTTCATTGTTCTCGCTCATTAACAATTAGTCATGCAGACCCTTGAGAACTTTAATATGATATCCCTACAAGCTCATCAGGCAAATCTCACACAGTCGCGATGTTCCATGCAAGATTTATAAGACGGAACTGGCTGGATGTGAATATGGGAGTAACGGTCCATAAGCAAATGTGACATAAAAAGAAGTCAGCCAGGAACGCTGCCTACTGAACTCAGAAAGCCTGGCTGTAGTGGGAGTGCTGTTATTTCAAAATGGCTTTCATGTTTTGGGCTAGAAGGGAGTAATTTTGTCATAGGAGAAGAAGCAACTGCATAATGTCCATGGTATTTACACACTGGTCAATGAAAGTCAGCCCCTGCTTTTGAAATGGTGTAGCTGTATGCATTTTCTATTTGAATGCTGTGTTAGGAGAGCCTGTGCTCCTCCATTCCCTCCCCCTTCTTTCCCTTCTTTTCAGCAAAAAGAGACCTCACCAACAAAGAGAAAATAGATTGAAAGGTCCTGTATCCAGGCTCTTTCAAGCAAAACTTGAGAGAAACTTTGGCACATAATGTCTTTAACATTATGTTCACTGCCCTTAGAAAGCAATAACCCAATACATTCTGCTGGCAGTTAGCAAGTGCAGTGATTTCAACACAGATGAGAGAAGAGAGGACAAAGAAAGAATATGCTTAGAGCATCCCTTTCACTACAAACCTAGGGGCCAGCTGGAGTGTTTACAAAGCTCTAAGGCCAGCCAGCAGGGAGTTGCAATAATCTAATTTTAATTATGTGACAAAAGCATGAAGAATAATTTCAAGGGCTAACAGAGGAAAATGGTTGCAGCCTGCCAATATTCCTTAGATGGTAAAAGAAGACAAGTTAACTCACAGAATTTAGTTGTTTCTCAAAA
This sequence comes from Vidua macroura, assembly GCF_024509145.1. NCBI lineage: Eukaryota > Metazoa > Chordata > Aves > Passeriformes > Viduidae > Vidua > Vidua macroura. The sequence goes on along the minus strand of NC_071571.1, from coordinate 65,609,309 downwards.
GACTAAATGGGATCTATCACAACTCCCAGCCTGCTGTTGTTAGAGAACAAACTGGTTGCCAGAAAAAGGCTTTGGATGTCAAAGAAAGTTCCCAAGAGGTATCCAGGAAAAATAGCAATACCTACGCTCCTCTTATTAAATAAAAGATATACTGTACCAGCAAGCAAAATACTCTCCCATAATCATGTGAAACTGGCTGATATGAAATGCTGTGTATACAAATATACGTATACTACATATATGTACAGTGGGTATAAATTGATAGACCTTTAATCTGAGTTCTCCAGGATCACACTCACAAAACAGGTGTTTTGCTGTCCCAAGCAAAGTACAGAAAGGGAGGGAGACGAAAAGGGATGGAGAGGGGAAGGGGAGGGGAAGGGAAGGAGCAACAGGCAAGGGGGAAAGGGCAAGGCCCAAGTCTTCCTGCTTTGCACACATCCCAGCTTTTTGGCAGAAAAGGAGTGCTGTCTCCTGACAATAACAGAACAGAGAGTTCACAGCAATGAGCCAAATAATTTTGACTCTACTGCACAGAGGGTCATAGTGACAGTGTGGGGAAACCAGTGACATTTCATATTACCAGAAGATGAATCCATAGGTACTTATTGTAGGATTTTCTTTCTGGATGAAGACTGATTCCAAACACTTAATACAAGGTTATCCTTAATTTTAGTTTTCAGTAATACTATATGCTGTCTTTGTTCTCTTTAATCTGCTGTTGCTCAGGGATTTTGTGCTTTGATTTTATTATTGCTTGAGACATCTAGTAGTGAACAAAACTTCAGTCTTTTTTGCAAAGGAGTTGTAAATGTGCATTTTCAAGCTATTCACATTCAATAATTTAACAGTCGCTGGGGCTTCAGAGGAACTTTCACATAATGGCATAGCTTGTTTCAGGGCTTAGTGATACGCTTGAGCTGTTCCCCTTGCCACAGCATCACTTTGATGACAATGCTACACAGGATGCCAAAAAGTGCAGGTAGCCTGGTTCTGCTTCTATTCTTCATTATCCCATTAAGTGGAATAACATGCTGCTGAATAAGTGCATGGCTTTCAAGTTCAAGAAATGTTTATAAATGTTAAAATCTTTAGTTAAAGTACTTTATCATAATTCAAACCAACTGTCATCTGAAATAGGAGTATACTGCAATAATATGTATATTTTAGTCAAATGCAGAGTATGGTGTGTGTACTCACTGTTTTAGCATAGTTCTATTTACATCTGGGTCTACAATTTTGCAGAGAGAGTATGTGGTAAAAAGAGGATTTCTCTCCTTACAGACAACCGAAGAGTAAGTGAAAGTGATGTAGTATTTATTGTACAAGTCTTCAAAATCAGCGTGGTTCTCTCTATAGAATCAATTAGGCCTCTCTGTAGAGTGACTTTTGTAATGAAGGCCTCTACACAAATACAAATGATGACTAATAAGGCATTATACAAATCGTTATTAATAAAGTAACAAACAAAACTTTTCTCTGCTATCATCCTATACTCTTTTCTTTAAAATGTCTCAGTGATAATCATTACTAAATTGAACCCCAGAGTAATTATGTACAGCAATACTGCCAGCAGATATTGCCATGTGCAAATTACTTTTCCCCATTATGTGACAGTGATGTTCTTGTTCTTGATCAATATTGTCATTCATATTTGCATAAGATGAGGTATTTTTTCTGTCAGTTTAACCACTCTTGCTTGGGTTTTCCTTCCAACACCAAGTGCTTTTGGCTCAGGTTAATACTGTTATTTTGCATTTCTCTGGAGCAGGGTTTTAAGGTGTAATTTAGCATTCCTTTGCTTATTTTAAATCTTTCTCAGGCCCAGGTTTTAATGCTGACATCTGGTATACACTGAAAATAAGGGTGCTGTCACATGTTGACATGTTCTGCCATCACACTTTGAATCAGGAGGAGCTTCAGGCACAGATAAAAGAGGCAATCTCCTGTTTCCAGTAGTCTGTCCTCCTCAGTGACTGCCTGTGGTACCTGTGCTGGAGGAGATGACAATGAGCTGTTTGACCACTCTTTGCTGTCTGGGCATCAGTTCTTGTTACCAGTGAGTGAAGGGGAACAAGGTGAACAAAGCAATAATTGCTGTTTGTGTGGGCTGGGCTGGGCAGGGCTCTCCCTTGCTGCAAAAGTCACTGATGCCTCACGAGAGGTGCTTCTGGGGCTATTGAGAGATGTAGCATGATGCTACATTGGGTCTTAAAATGTAAAATAAATTGGTGTTGCAGCTAAACAACAACCATTAGCCTGTCAATGCTTGAATTCAGCTAAATGCCAGGTTTACATGAGTAAAACAAACTTATTTTTCAGTTCTTCTAACCAAGCTGTAAGCTGTTCCCACCTCCTTGGAGCATATCCTAGCCATAAACTCAGATGGATGAATTCTGGGCAAATCATTGGACTCATTTACGAAACACGTTAGAAAAGGGAAGAGTGGGGGGAAAAATTAGGAGAAGAATTTAGGGTTGCCATCAGCTTTCTGGTGATATAAATGTTTGTCTAAAGGTTTATGACTAACTGCTGACATGAATAATTCTTCAAATAGCTCTCAAGCAAACATTATATACTCTACTGTCATTTTCTTAGTAATCTGGTGAGGGACATCTGCAGTTTCTGGAAAACTGAAGTTGTTTGCTATGAAATTGGCAGGTTTTGATAAACAGTCCAGAGGGCAGAAAACCAAGGAAGAGTAAGGCCTTAAAACAATTGCTTTTTCAAAACAATCCTCTTTAATTTTTCATTTTAGAAGTGACCCTCTTTCATTTTTACACTTAATTTTCAAATGTAGCATCTTGAAGCTAGATTTAACAACTCTATATGCAACCCACAGATTTTTTTTTCTTTTATTTGAGAGAGCCTGAAGTGAAAAGTCCATTATTCACTCAGTTCCAAAGGGTGTGAGTTTCAGAAGCCAGAACAGGTTACTGAAATGGGAGAGCAGGGCAGAGTGGAGGCAGTGATAAGCTCAGCACTAGCTGTTGGTTGACATTGCAAAGATTGTTTTTGTCAAGGGAAGAGGTGAAAATATTCCCTCCCCTTTTCTATTTCTTTTACTTTAAAGAAAGCTGAAGTCCACACTGGCATTCCCAAATGCTTAAAAACCATTCATTTCAGCATTCCCCTTTCCTTTCAAGTTACCCTAAGGATCATGAGGCTGTTTCCTAACAGTGTATTTTTTCCTCTCCAACAAGATAACTTTTTTTTTTTTTGAGTTTTCTAATGTTAGGGGCACCCTATATTGGGAATCTTCAAACACCAAGGAAGACCAGAGTCTTTGTGGACTCTCAGCTATGAAAAAGCTGTGATATTTTTGTAAGGCAGACAAGGTGTAATGCACTATCCATAATTAAAAAGAAAGGTCTGGTTTTGATTTTGTTGACTGACATCCTCAGCAGTCAAATGATAAGTGGGATACTGTGGACTTTTAGATCCTTAGTGAAAATCTTCAAAAAGGATGCATATTAGTCAAAACTGTCAGACAAAGAAGAATGTACAAACATCTAAGAGTATATCTAGGAATGTGGCCACCAGTTACACATCAGTGTTAATTGCCCTGAATCCAAAGAGTCATGTAATATGGCCTAATGTTTCAGCCCTACCCAAGGCACACTTCTGTCTTCACAAACTACTGACCTGGCATCAGCTTGTCAGCTCAGATTCCAAGAGGGCTATCTGGTAACTTCATGGATTGAATAAAAGCAGGGAGAGAGTCCAGAAGTTTACCCACTGCTCCATCTAGTGCTTGTTTTCAGTATCCTGTAGGATCATGAAATATCTTTTTCTTTTGAAGGCTGATATGAATATGCACAGGAGCAGCTTAGTTGCTGGAGAGCACTTGTAGTCCACTGACTTCATAGGTCATGAGTGCTATCCATCAGAAAGTTTTCTCTTTTTCCTATTTTTTTCTTTTCTTTTTGCCTGTCAGCCACCAAGTGCTCACAAAGAATGTTTGAACTGCCTTTGCAAAGCAGTGGTCTTCAGGGAACTCTTAAGGAAAAAGGAATATGGTAAAGCATGAGACTTATCAATTGCTAGAGCTGGTGATAAAAACACAGTATTTGTGACAAGCAGACTGGGTACAGGTTAATGAGTTTCACATTTAACATGACTGTTTATTAGCTAAAGTAGCTTGTTTCTACCAGTAAGCATTAAATTGTGGTATAATTACAAATATTTTGGTAGTATAGTCAAAGGCACATTTTATTGAATATAGAGGAAGGAATAGTACACTGGTCAGAAATTTGAGGGAAACATTGTTTCAGATAGGTTGTGCCCAATCTAGTAATTGAAAGTGTCAAGGAAGATTTCTGAGGATAAACAAACTTGTCATGAGTTAATTGTCAGAACAGCCTCTGGCAGTTGCATTGGCCAGCTAGCACTGTCCCAACAGCTCCTAGGCACAATGCAGAGGATACTCTGGATCAAGGACCATTTAATAGGATATATGTTGGCATTCCATGCCACTTGACCCCAGGCATGTTTAATTTCCCACTGTAGAGGAAGTCACAGTGTAGCACAGTGTTTTACTGAGGATCCTGATCCCTTGTAGTCCCAGGCTGAGAGCTTTGGCTCAGTAATTCCAACTCTAATAGCTCATGGTTAAGCTCTAGGCATCCAGAATGTGTAACAGGAAAGGTAAGGGCTCTCACAACTAAGTGAGAGTACCACTTCAGAAGGTAGTTTTTAGTGCCAGCAGAACTTTCTGCAGCAGGATCTTACTCTTTTGATTTTTAAGTGTGACTCTAGTCTAAGCAGCTCTCAGAGCCATCACCAATAACCATTACTTTCCATATCACTAGCTGGCTTTAGTATCTTCCAGCATAAAACCAGAATGAAAATAATGGAAGCAGTCATATCATCATACTGTAATAGCCAGTCACTACATATTGCCACAACACACTAAATGCTGTCATGTGGAGGAGAGAGAATTTTCCCAGTGCTGTCTTTGCAAATATTTTTCTGAATTTGTTTATGTTTACCTTATTCATTTTCTTTCCCCACTTTCCTCTGAAGCAAAACAATTCTTATGCTAAAACTGCCAGGGAGGAAGAACAGATCTAGCCCCTGCCAGAGATGTTCAAATATTAAAAATAAAAGATGGCCTGTTAAACACAAAACACGAAAGGAACAAGAGAAAACTGAATTTAAGGGGAGTGGAAAAGTGATGATAGCGGGCAAGTTTATTCTGTTATGTATAGATCAGTCAGGTCTCAATTTCAGAACAAATCACTCTACAGAATTAAATCCCAGGCAGAAGGGTTAATGGGGTAGCTGTGAGTGAGGGCACACAGGGGTCACACACTCGGGTAAGACATTCTAGCTTGTCTCTGTCCTCATCCTCTCTGAGATAGTGTCAGTCAGCTGGAAACACATCTCCAGAGCTGTCTGCTTCATGGTAAGGAGAGACTGTGACCAGAGCTTACGTATGGTATCTTTGCAGGAGAGCTCCGTTAATATCCCTGACAGGGTCTCTTTATCCTGTGCCTTCCTAATCTGCAAGTCAACAGGAGAAGAGAGGGAATTCACTGTGCTAAATTGAGTTCCTGCTGTGTGTGATTGATCCTGGCTTTACTTTGTGAAGTAAAGTTGACTCTTTGTTTTACCAAAACTTTGTGTTGTTTTGCTTTGCTTTGTTTTTCAAAAGGATGAGGGAAATAATTTTGTTACTGCCATTCTGGGAGGGACTTTTCTATCCTAAAGCACCCTGGTATCCAGCTCTCCCTCCTCATTACTCCTGCCCTTTCCCTATGCCCACTGCTCCCACACCTTCCCTGCACATTTAGGTGTAGGATTGGGATATTTTCAGTAGTTGCTTCTACAGTTACTGAAGTCTCTTTTCAGTGCTTGCTGACTCTGTGCTGGGAAAACATGGTTTCTCTTGATATGCTGCCTGAAATAAATACTTCTGGCTCCTCAAAGGAAACCAACACTTCTGATAGAAGTTGAAAAGAGGATGAGTTGTTTTTGAAATGTAAAGGTAACACTGAAAAACAAAGGGAGGTTGAAGGCTCCTGGTTCTTTTTTTTTTTTTTTTTTTTTCCCATTTACAATCCTTCTGTTCCCTTGGTACTACAGTCTGTAATTAAATGTAAAGTTCTCTATATATAGGAAGTAATGACATTATTTACTGACCCTTTCTGGCATTAAGCTTCTTGAACTCATGCCAAAGCATCACATTGTGCAGCACAACTGTGCTCCCACCATTCAGTATTTTGACTTGGTCTGAAGTGCACTGACAGAGACAGGCAGCTAAAGCTCTAAGGACCAAATTTAGTTTCATCATTCTGGATAATATTAAAAGTGAGAACAGAGTAATTTAGGAAACAGTGTGGCTTCACAAGAGAGAGCTCCCAAGAGCTGCTGCAGCACACTGTCTCAGCACTACAGGCTGTTTATGAAACAGAGACTTATGCAACATAAAACCATTTGGATGTTGAGTTCAAATGCCTTAAAATTGGAGACATCTCAGTTCCTGCCAGCTACTCCCGTCTGTCGAATATTAGGGGCTTATTTGAGAATGTGGTCTAGATGTGTATTTTGTGTCTCCCTGAAGATGTAGGGCATAGTGGTCAACCGTGTCTTGCTTTTTGTGAGAAAAAACATTTGTCCAAGCTGTTCAGATATTGTTTTGAAATTGGAGGATTTTGGTGGTCCAGCAACAAGGACTGATATTTTAAATGAAACATTCTTGTTCAGCGTATAAAGAACTGCAGTGCATCAAGGACAGGAAAAAGCCTAGTGACTGCTCTGCATGCTGGAGAGAAGGCAAACTGGGTCATGAGGAATAGTATCAGAGGAATAGAGGAACAAAATGAGGAAGGAAAAGAAAGAGACAAAATCAGTATGAGGAGAGAAGAAACACAGACTCCTGAAGGGAGGAACCCTGACCATGACCCACAGGGACCTCCAGCAGCACTCGCACTTGCCCAGGAATGAGCTCTACGGACAAAAAGGAGCCTGGCCCTGCGAGCTCGCACCAGCACAGGATTCTGGCTACTGCCTTTCCTTCAGGCAGATGCAACCCCATAAAAAATCAGAACCGGTCCCTGATCCATTGATTATTTTGAGTATTTCTTTCCCTTCCTTTGTTCAGCATCACGCAGAACATTTCCCTTCGATAGAGGTGACTCTTGTAGGAAAAATCTCTGAGGAGGATGGCTGGCATTGCTTCCTGTGGCAGAGTTGCCTCTGGAGTAAGAGAAAAAGCAAACTGATAGTACATACATAATTTTACTTCCCTTGAACCTGTCTTTCTGTATTCTTGGAACTCTATTTTTTCTCCCGTTTTTCTTCCTGGTGACAGCATGAACGAAGTTATTCACATCTTTCTTTTAGCTGGGTATCTTAGGAAACTGACTTAAAAGGGACGGCGGCATAAATACAGCATGCATGGAATATTCTCCCTTCCTGTTCAGAAGCTCAGGGGGAAAAAAAAAAAAAAATGGCAGGAATAAACACCTGACCTCCCCAGTGGCAGTGCTGGGGCGGAGAGCGGTGCCGGGACAGAGTTCTGCGGGGCAGGGTGTCCCCTGCCAGGGGTGCTTTCTGTTGGAATTCCAAGGAAAATCCCAAGGCTGGAGCAGCAAGCCGCGCTCAGAGGAGCTTGACTACGTGTTACAGCATTGTGTCTTCATCGTGCAAGCAGGAGGCTCCAAAAGGCCTCCCCACACACATTACCTGAGGTCAGGGCTCGCTGCCCCTCACAGGGTCCGTGGTTTAGAGCAGGGATTGCGGGGTTATCCCCACACAGCAGGGGAAGGAACCTCTGGCCTGCACCAGGGATGCTGATGAACTCAAACACCTGTAGCTCCGACTCTGTTCACCTGATCGGTCAGCCAGTTCGAGTTCAGTCTCAGAAAGTTGGCTGCCCTCTGGTAAAGATCAAGGGATTAAATTCAGGCAAATTGCTGCTACGGAAACAGTTCCATGATGGTTATGTCTGAGGAGAGCAAGCCCTGGCTGGGCTGACCTCCTGAGATGCTTCTTCTCAAGTTACCTTTGCCTAGACTTGTGTGTCTCTCTCTATGCATGGCTAGCAGAGAGAGATCGCCACTGACAGGGAGACCAGTGCTCTCCTCCACAATTGTTACGGTGTTGTGGGCTTTTATTGCTTTGCTGGTGCCTTTTCAACCTGTCAAAGGACAGGGAGTAGTGCAAATGTGACTGTGACACAGGTCCGTGGAGCTTAGTCATGGGAGCTGTTGAACTGTGTCCTGAGGGTTTTGGTAAGAGACACAGCAGTCAAACAGGAGGAAATCTAATACTTGAAGGCATTTTAAAAGCAGATACCTGGCATCTATTTGCTATCCTGCTTTTTTTTGTGCAGTTAGCCATGGCGAGGAGCCCTGTCAGTTGTCAGTGTAATTTTATACACAGGAATATTCACAATGTACTGTTCCTTTGAACTAAGTCAAAACAGCAAGCTGTTTCTTTGCTCAAAAATGTAACTTAGTTCTCCCTGCTTAGGTATTCTCTTAAGCATCAAGAGACAAGTCCAACATCCACTGAAAGTAATGGAAAGACATGGATGGTTTTCAGTGGGAGTTAGATCAGTGTTCAATTAAATACACAATTCAATAAGGCAGGCTTTAACTGCTTCTCTTATTAATAATACAGAAATTAGTTTACTCAACAGAGACATTTGGTCTTTATTTTTAAATTATTTCTAAATCCAGAAAATATTTAAACTGTGTGCCCAGCCAAGAGTTTGTATCTTCTATTGCAGGAAGAGGCTCAGAAGCTTATTGTGTTAAAAAGCATGAAATTGTGGGTTTCAGCAGATCCTCCTAATAAAGGCAATAATTAAACTTGTTGTGAAGATTGTAAAAGGAGAAATCCATGTGGGTTTTTTTCTGAATTTGCCTTCCACACAGTGTTCAGCCTCTTCCAAAAAGAATCCTAGAAAGACTCAGAATGTTACTCCCCTGGTCTAATGGGGTCAGGCAGACAGCACAACAACCCCTTCACAAAGCATGTACCAGGCTACCTACCTTTAACACGCACCCTGCCCCAAAAGGTGCACGTGGAAAAGTTACCTGCTCTGGGCTTAAGTCCTTGGATGTGCACAGGATGAAGAATTGAGTGTTTCACTTCTGAAACAGATTTGTGCCCTCCCCAGGTAAAGCTGACAAGCTAGACAGCATCACTTCCCAGCCCACCAGTTGAACTATGCTGTGCCCCAGCTTCATCTCAAGTCTTTGATTCTAGGAAGTTTATCTGAAGTAGTCTGCTATTAGTCCTACACTTCTCGTTGCTTTCTCCAAGGTATCTTTGCTGCATAGTTGATTTGAGAGCTTAACAATCACGTGTGACACACAGATGAGCCAGGCAGAACCACATGAGTAGTCCTGCTACAAAAAGGCACCTTTCCTGATGCTGTGCTTTTCTCTCTGTATCATCAGGGGTTTATGGGGCTTTGTGCTGCAGAGAGGTAAAATTCTTGCCCAGGAAATAATGGAAGAAATGGCATTGGCTGCAAACAGATTATCATTTCCCCTTCTGAAACCATGACAAGGCACTGGAAGACTATTAGCACTTGAATAACTTCATTGCCAGCGCAGGCAAATTACTCTAACTCAGTGGATCAGTCTGTATGGATGTGTGTATATGCATACAACAGTTTTTATTCCACACCTGGCCAGGTAGCCTTAGCTAAATGTACCTAAGAAACAAAATTCAAGGAACAACTTGGGTTAACTGTGCAGTGAGAATGTATCCTCAGGTCTCTTACTTTTCCTGTTTGTCAGGCTGTTGGAAAATTTTGAACCAGCTGAGTAAAGTTTCTCTATTTTCTAAGAGGTTTTTTTCTCATTTTCCTGTTTCTCTATTGTTCTTTCCAGGCAACACAGGGTGATTTTCAGGTTTTCTTCTTTACTGCTAATACAATTTTTTTGCAAAACATGCCAACTGGACCAGGCCTGGAGGTGGGCTGAAAGAGTAGGCTCTATCTAATGGGCTGCCTTTCTCAGCTTCTCAGGTGGGATCCCAGCTGCTTAGGAAACGAGATGATCTCTTGCTCCTCCCCTTAGTGATTTAGTACAAGTCTGTCAGGAGAGAAGAAAGCAGGAAAGCTTTTTTTATTCCTAAGAGTGATAGGAGAACTGCCACAAAGCTGTAAAAATCGGGGCTGTCTTTTAGTCTGTTCTGCAGTGCTTGGCCTGTGATTTGAGAGAAGAGTGGTCCTGTGCTGCAGCTGGATTTCCTTGGCTGGGAAAGTGGAAAGGAAGAATGTGTCACCTGTAGCTGAAGGTAAGAAAGTAAAAAGCCAGGCTAGGAGCAGAGGTGAGCATGATGTGAGATTGCTGAAGAAGGGAGGTGGGCAGAGCCAGTGGCCCAAATGGAAGTGGGCATGGACCAGGAGGTGGTGGCGGGGCTGATAGCAGGGAGACTGCAAATGGCATAACTGCTTTACTTGGTTTTTGTAAGAGCTGGCTATAGTAAATATTTTATGCCCATTCGAGGTAGGGCATAGAGGATTGCAAAGTCAAGAGACTGACCAGACACACAACTCTGGACCAGAAAGAGTCATCTCCTTGCAACTCACCTGTGCTCTGTATATCTCAGCCCATTAGTTGTTTTCTGCATTATAATTTTGGTACTTGTTCTGTCTTTCCCTCATATGCTTAATGCCTGTCAAATAGATGTTCTTGAGGCTTGTTGTCACCTTATTGTCTGAAGGTCTCACCTCTCTGCCAGTCTCTCTGCACAGTAAGTTAAAATTCTTAGGGTCCCACCATCTTTTTCTACTGCTCCAAATCCCTGCTGGTCACAGCTTTTTCCCTGTGTGCTCTTGCTTTTATGTCTTCTTGTGTGTATACAATGTTTCCAGCCTTTCCCTAGGAAAAGGGAATCTTTTCATGGAGCCATTAAAGAAGTTGGATAAATTTAATAATATAATAATAGTAAGTTAAATTTGATAGAATCATGATAATGTGTGTGTGCTTGAATTTAGTGACTGGCTCATTACTAATTTGCCTCTTCCTGGTTCTTCTCAGTTGTTTCTTCTAATTAGTGTGTTGTTACACACAGATTAGATACCTTTTCCCAGGTGAGATAAGCAGCAGCAAGATTCAGCTGTGCCCCGTGATAAAGCGTTTATTTATGCCCTCAAAAAAGACATTTGCAGAGAACAGAGGAGTTCTTTATATTTGCAAGACAGACCCAGATTGATTCATTGATGCAGCTGTAAGTTACCAAGACTCAGTGACAGTGTCCTCCTCAGTATAATTGTTTGTTCTGTCTACTGCAGTTATTTTCTTCAGCAGAAGCCCTGGCTCAGCATCTAAAGGTGAGGGCTGAGGGTGTCTGTACCTCCCTGACTTGCAAAACCCAGGCAGTCCTTTTCAGTCTGTTTTTTTGTGGTTCAGTGAGCAGTTTCTGGGGGGGAAAAAATGATGTGATGTGTTGTGGCATTTTGTTCAGTTCCTCTTCCCTAACCCAGAACAAAACAACAAAATGTGCAATGCTCTGTAATGAGGGATGGAAGTAGGTATTTGTCAAAAACATGCAGCAGTTCTTTCTGTCTTTCTACCCCAAATGTGATCAGAAGATTACTTCAGTTATCACTGAATTTAGTTAATTTGTTCTGGTGTCCATGGACTGTGAATCTTGCTATAGGAACAAAAAAAGATGCTCCAGAAGTTTCCTCTCTTGTGAATATTTTTAGAGTAATCTTCCAGGCTTTCAGCAAAAAACCCTAGAATTGCAACATCTCTGAGATGAATATAAGACCCACTGTACTGCAGTTAATCATATGTTGGTAGTAGGTTGTACATAAACTATCTGCACTAACTTGATTTATAAAAAAGTAGAGGGTTTCAGGTGATAAAGCAAACATTGGAAAAATGCACAGCAGAATTACATTACTTGTTTCTTTGCTTCAGTAGAAGCAAACAAGAAAGCTTCATGTCCTTCACTGTAAAATCACCCACTTTCTCATTTCCAAATTTTTTTCCAGCCTAGCTGGGGGTTTCTTCGGTGTCTTTCCCAGGGCATCTCTCTATAGAGACATGAAAAGCTTTCAGCAGGGTCTATTTTGTTGTTGGGGTGACAGTTTGCTGCTTGCCTTCTGCTTTTTTTTTTTTTTTTCATGCATGGAGGTGATGGACTCCAATACCAGTGAAAGCCTAGAAGTAATGATGTGCTAATAACCTCCGTGCTCACTCATGAGGGTGTTGTCTGCAGTGAGAATTCCCTTTTGCTGGTGAGTGATGTGTCTGTGGAGCTTGCAATGTTGCTGTGCACCCAGCAGACGTGGGGATTTGGTAATGAGGTCTTGAGGATTTAGAGAAGTTACTTTATTACTGCTGAAGAGATTTAAGAATGGTTTTGTTAAAGCTTAGTAATCATAACACTGGTCTCAACTGCATACAAATGAGCAGCCCAATCCTACAGCCCTGCTGCTGAGGGCAGCACTTAGTCCTGAAAGATGTGGTGATTATGTGCTTAGCCAGGAGGCTGAATTCTGCCATTTTCTATGTGAGGTTTAGCAGTGTTAAACCCACACCGAGGACCTAGGGTTGAGGTAATCACTATCCTGTTACAGGTTTCCTGAGTTATCTGCTCCTCAGCCTTTTATTGCCATAAATAACTCTAGAAGTCAGGCCTCACTGCCAGAAGTGTTAAATGCTGCAAATAGTATAGAAGATGACTCATGAAGTGAGATGAAGGTAGAGCATGAATCAGTAGGAAGAAAACTGATATACAAAGGAGACATTCTGAATGCAGATGACACAAAAAGTCTGAACAAAGCAATGTTCAATCATCATAAAAATGAATCAAAAGTGGTTTAAAAAAAAACCCCAGAAACTCTTCTATTTAATGAGACTATTCCAGTGGAAGCATAAAGGTGTTGCATACGGACCGTGTTATTCCTTAGACAAGACAAACTGCAGACTGCATAGAAAGAGATGGTTGGAAAATTCTTCCCAGTATGTCCAAACAAAGCAGAGTATTCAGCAAGCAGGTTGCTTTCCAGATTGTTTTGTGTCTATACAAGCTAAGAAAAGAATTTGTCTTTGAGCTAAACAGTTTTGGAGCTCAAGAGTCCTCGTAGCTTCAATGAACCCACACTGAAAGCTAAGAGCAAAAGAAACACTAAAATAACCTGAGCACATTCCTTGTAAATGATAACTCATGATAAGGAGATAAAATTCCCACAGACCGTTCCATTTGAAATGACAGCTTTTGGTGCTTTTGCTTACCCTCCAAAAGCTTGCACATGTAGGAGTGCCTTTTAAAAGGAGACTTGGAAGAAAGGTACTTGATAGATGACATCCTACAGCTGTTAGAGCACTACAGCATCCTGTTCTGCCTGTAATTCAATTCCTGCCACTTCCTGGGAGAAGGGGTGTCTATTAAGATTTTAATGTAACTCCTCAGAGGTGAGAATTAAACATTTTCACGTTTGACATCACAATGATACTTTAGGTATTAGAAAAGGGTTCCTTGTTGAGGGACTGGTCAGGCATTGGACCAGGCACCCCAGGGAAGTAGTCATGGCACTAGGCCACTCAGGGTTCAAGAAGCATCTGAATGGCACACCACACTAATGTGGTCCAGTTTTTGGTAGTCCCACAAAAAGCAAGAAGTTTGACTCAATGATTTTTATGGATCTCTTCCAACTCAAGATACCTCATGATATGCAATCTCTTTGAAGCAATAAAGGGTTAAAGAGGTTCCCCCTGCCCCCAACTTCCAGCAGGTGCTAAAATGTAATAATGGAAAGAAGACTAGATACTTATGCCTTAAGTGAAAGCTCTGTTTCAGCTAGCATTTTTAATAAGAACCACTGTGAAAATAGTAGAGGTTGATTTATCCTCCATATGTATTGTGTATGGCTCGGTGTTGTTATGCTAGATCCATAAAATGTTGCTCTCAAAGGTGCTGCTCCTTTAGAGCAGCAATGCTTAGAAAAAAGTGTAACAAGGCATCCTAACCTGTTCCTTTGTTCAGGATAAAGTAAGGGATTGTCAGAAGACCAAAGCTAATGTGGCTGTTTCACAGTGTTGGCTGTGGCAGGAAATCTGGAGAAAGATGGGTAATGCTGCCAAGGCTTTAGGGATGCAGATACTTACGTGAATCAGAACTATGCACAGGAAGGGAAAGCTCTAGCAAGGTTCTCTCCCCAGTATTACTGTAAAAATAATCTCAAATCTGGTTGTACTAATCTTTTACAGTGTTATGAGGGCCATGGGTTCATTTCTTCATTGAAGGTAGTGCTAGGATAAAACTTGGCATAAATTCATGCTTATTCCTGGTCAACTCCAAAGCTACAGGTATTAATTTACCTGTGTGTTAATGAGCAAAATTCACAGCTGCATGTTGTAATTTGCTGTATGTCTAGGTACTATACCTTTTCTACTGTGTCTGTGTTTGATGCATTTAATCTGTCTATTCATAGGAAATCTGCTGGATTTGAGCTTTAATATGGAATATGTTATTCTCAAGGAAGGTAGCACAGGCTGTTTTCTATTGCTGCTAAGGGAGAGCTAATAGTTAACAGCTAGTGACAGATTTATGTTTTCACTTGTAGGCTACCCAGCAGTGGGCCCAGCTCAATATAAAGTATTGCTTGGAAAAGTTGGCTTTGTTAGCAAAAAATATGAAGTTCATTTTAAAAGCTGTACTCATTTTAAGACTGAAAAAACCACTTTCTTCCTGTTGGGAGAATAGAAATTCTCTGAGGAGAAATAGCAAAGACTGAATTTCTGTCAATAAAAGAGTCTGTGTAATTTAATACCAGGCAGCTTTTTAATACAATAGGAGCAAAAGAGCAGAAACTTGCCTCTGTTATGAAGGGGAAAAATACAAAAACCTGCCTGCAGTATGTTACCTAAATTTAGCCACAGAGGGTCCAGTCCTCTTGGATACTCAAAAATCTGTCTGAAGTAAAGGCTATAGAGAAGCTGTACTTGGAGACCCTCTATCCCCAGTTTCCAATGTGCTGGTAATAGGAGATGCATTAGGCAGCACTCGTGGCCAGACTGTAACACAGCCCTTGCTTGTTTAGTCCTTCTTATTGCAGAATCACAGAATATGAAAGTTTCTGTTTGATTTTTCTTTTCAATAATGCAAGTGGCTGAGGTTAGAGATGTGTGAATGGCTTCCCTCAAATGATAAAGCTACTCAGAATCATCCTGGGTTTACGTTTGAATTGTTCCTGTGTTAAAGCAGTGGTGGGATCATGCTTTGAACAATGCATATCCATAAAGGTGCTAAACCGCTTACAGATGTCCTGCAGGCCTTCTCTTTCCTGACATCTATACTCAAAAACCTGTCTAGGAGAGGCATCTGATCCTCAACACAATGCTTGACAACAAAATAAAAAACTTGAGTTCAGAAGCCAAAATAAACCACAGATTATCATTCAGAATGCAAAGAAAATGGACACTAGCTTCACAGTCAAATATCAGTTCCATAATTTTTTTAAAATCAATTTTCTAGTGGTTTCTTATGTTGAGATCAAATATGAATTGTAGATTTCTCAGAAGTGTTGCTATTTGAGATTTCTGATGTCTTAATTTAAGCGTCAATTTAAGTCCTGATAGCAACATTTCTTCTAGTTTAATGGGCCTGAGAAAGAAACTTGTATAATCCCTTACTGGCATGCACTTCCAGTGAGTTTTTCAAAGAGCAAGTTATTAGTACTGTTATTTCCTTTGTCCACATTTGAAACAAGCCCAGAAACTGTAAACAACTGGAAACTATTGCCAACTTCTGTTGTGTTGACACTACTACAATGCAGTAAACAACTTGCTTCTAAAAGTCTTAGAGGATGAATGTGTGATGATGCTTTCAGTGTGCGAAAGCCGCATCTCAGGGTGCTCAGGGCAGAGTCAGAGCTGTAGCAGGAGTCCTGTCTCATGTGACACCTTGTTCTCCTATGCTTCTACAGTTCTGGCAGTGGTACTTTGAATCTTGGTTATGACATCCTCAGCTCCTCAAGAGTGATGATTTTTGCCTCTCTCTTTCCTCTAAGGGTGATGATTTACTGATGAACTCATTGGTGAGCGGTGTGTCCTCAGAAGATGTAAACATTAAAACTCAAATCTTGTACAGCACTTGGCTTTCAAGCAAAGCTTCATGATGTATTTCCAATGCCAGAGTTTTTGTTTAAGAGGTTGCATAGACTGAAACTGTCCAGTGGAGAAGGCCAGCTGGAGCCTCTCTTCACTGCTTAAAGTTTACAGTAAATGTTTTAGTGGCTTGAAGAATGATGCAGGTGCCTAGTCCAGTTACACCCAGTGGGGTACGTTCTGGAAAGCATGGAAGCTTATGCTGAAAACCTGTGAAGCCAATTTTTCTGCATGTTCCCAAAGAGGGTCCCTAGGAGCTCTCGATAGTTTGAATTATTAAGGGTTTTCTGATCTGGTTGGAGAAAGCCAGGCTAGGATGGTGTAGTACAAGCCTACTAATGAGCCATGTAAAGATCACTATGTTTGTCTGTTAAATAAACTGAAACTTTGATGCGTTTTTGTGGTATGTGATTCTGTTGTAACAGCATTGCTACGTTTGAGTCTGATCATAAGCATTTCAACAATTATATAGACAGCATTAGGACTAAAAACCAAGTTATTTGATAACTCTTCTGAGTGTCTATTTAGTTTCCACATATTAAACATGAATAAACAATGAGCAACTTTAAGACCAAGACCCATTGTGTTTTGAAGCCCTCAGCTGACAGTTCTACCATCTGCCCAATCTCTGTTGGCAGAAGTGAGAGCTCTTGTATGAAAAAATGCTTGGACCAAATCAAAATTGCAGATATTTTACATCTGCCAGTCTTCATAAGCAGAGTGAGTATGATAATGTTGTCTTATATTTCAGTTGTAAAACAAAAATACTGAACATCTACCACCCCACAGCTGACTCTGTACTGCTCCTAAAATAACCGAACCAATTACCCGAAAAGCACTGGGGTTCAGCTGTCAGTCAGAACATGCAAATGTCAGAAGCCAGTATACAGCAGAACGCATCCTGACAAAAAATAAAAGCAGGATGAGTGGGCAACGCTGACAAGTGATGTGAATTTGTATTGGTTTTACTAATCCATTCAGGAGAAAAATGTAGTTGATATATCTTGGTATGGTATGTCTTTTTTTGGTGTTGAAAAAGAAGATTGAAGCATGATCTCAGAACTTTCTGTTTAGAAATTTCCTGTGAAGTTATCCTGTAGAAAGTGGGAGGAAAGGGAGGTTAAAATTAAATGAAACCAGAGGAAGCAAATAATTTTGTTCAATATGAAATGAAATCCTTTTATCACATCCTTCTGTGATATTGGGAGTTAAGTCTTTTTTAATGATTAGCAAACACCACTAATTACTCTTTTTGTTTTCTGTTTGAAATACTTTATTGCAACTTTTGTTTATTATAAAGAGTAAACAACCACTGTAGATACTCCATTTAGCGTGTTTGTGAAATGTAAGATGTTCACAGAACTTGAAAAATACAACAGTTAAACTTTGAAATTAGGGGGCTCAGATAAGCCAAAAAATGGTGCTGCTTTTCCATTAGCAACTCTTACTGCAATGGTATCCTAAGATTATAGAAAACTTTGGGTTTGAGTGCTCACTTGCATTTGAAAGAAAAAGAAAAAATTCTTTGCATGCATTTGATTGTTGTCATGATGACTTCTGGAGTTTTTATGTTTTGGGTTTTTTTCATATTATAACTGGCATTGCAAGCTCTGGTTGCAAATGTGAAGAAATAACAGGGTATTTACTTACTGTCTCTACCTGCTGCTTGTCAGGGCATTGTATTGGCTGCAGTAAAAACTGGCTCATTGTAACACCAGACTGAGAGCCCTCCTGTGGGCAACCTCCCTTCCCAATGTACTGTAAGAGAGGGCTACTCCTGGGGACAAGGCTGAGTTTGTTCTCTTGGTCTGTTCCAGGCATCTGCCAAGAAAAGTATCAACCCTGCTTTCTCTTCTGGCGGTGAGGGTTGAGTCATGCTGAAGAACATAATCATCAGCTACTCTGTCTTACTATGGCATGGTTTTAAACCAGTGCTAAGAGCCCAGTCTGTGTGGTGTCACAGCATGAACGATTCCTAGTGTGGAAGTTGGCTGTAGCAATAGACCTTCAAGATTATTTCTTCCTAGGTCTGTGTTTGTGAAGCTGTTACGAACTTCAGTTATTGTTAACCTGTGCTTGGGTTATCTGAAAAGAAGTAAATCTTCATGGTGGTTCCTTGGGGAAGATTTCCTCACTTGTCTCATCTTTAAGTTTGGCTCCATCCTTTGAAGTCCCTTTTAGTCAAGCTGTCCCAGCCTGTGAGAGTCTGTCTTTGTTCAATCAATGCTGTCATTTCTACTCTACAGCAAGATGAAGAAACAAATGAGAAAAGCTCCTTGGGCTCCTAAACATGTAAGGAGTTATCTAGAGTAGTCCTATAGAACTGTGAGGTTCAGAGTACAGTGGAAGACAGAGGCATTCCTGATACCTTATCCATGTTCTGTCACAGGTGGATGGTGAGTGAAGGTCTCTTGGACAATTTCAAAACTTGTTTTTCATTTTCCATTTTCAAAACAAAGCATAACTTTAAGCTTAAATGTGGCTATAATCCATTTAACTCTATTGGAGTATTTTTTCAGTTCTTAAATGCCTTCTGTGTGCAGAACATTGGTTAGAAATTTAAAACTGAGTTTTAAATTAGCACTTGCTAACGTGTTAGCCTGTGCACCTTCTAAGCAATAGTTTTGAACCTCCTAATAATGGAGGATTAGAACCTAGATGTAATTTGTCTCTTCTCTGTATGTTTGAGCTTAAGCCAACTCAGCTTTGTAAGCTTCACAAAGTGGCTTCACATATATATCTTGCATACGTAATATTTACATATATACAAGCCCCCTGCTTCAAAATAACTTTTTAAGGCAAAATCCACCTTGCTCCAGCGTTGTAAGTCATCACTGGTGTGGGAGATAAGTGTCTATAATCGTATCTTTAATGAGGCAAGTGGGACAAACTGTGAAAATCAACTTTTCAGGTGCTGTGAAATCAGATCATGCATGTGGCCAAATGATGAATTTACTTCCCCTGTAGCAGGAGGATTGTGTTAGGCTGAGTGAGTGATAGCCCTTCTCCTTAAGAGCTCCCTTAACATCAGACAGAGCCAGAGCTGCCCCTAACATCATCAGAACCATGTTTCTGTGTGCCCATGTCCTCCTGGTACACTTGTGTGCTAAGACAACTCCTAACGTACGTACTTCAGACAGAGTCCGTGGGGAAGAGGTCACCACCTGGCTCTTCACTCTCTAATTGTTCTGTAGTCCCTCAGAATGCAGCTCTGCCACTGCAGCCTGGATAGAAATATTGTAGCCCATGGTGAAATTGTGACCATCTGCTCCTTGCTGCAAATCCAGAGAGTAGGAATGCCCAATTCTCTTCCTTGAGAGCCTGGTTATTTGTTATCACCATGGAGTCTAACTGTTGCCAGGGCCTGTTACTACAATAAATAACTCCACAGAAAGCTTTCTACTTATGTCCTGGCATACAGACATCATTGTCCTTGTCCAGACAGTCCTCTTAGAAGATGAGAGGGAGTATGTTTCATCTGTGGAACTGGGATGCTGGTCTTGGAGTACCAAGTCTCTATGGGGCATTCAGGGTGTTAGTGAACCTCCCGTGGGAACTCAAGCTGTTGGATGAACAAGATACTGTCAAGTAAAATACACACATTTCAATGTCTGGTTGAATTTGTTAAGTATACTTCAATTAATTAAGTATACTTCCATTAGCATGGAAAAAGATCAGTTCTAAATCTGGAATTTCAGGCAGTAAGGCAAGCTTCTAAATGGGAAAAAATGTCATTGGGAGACAGAGACAGGCTAGCGAAAATTAATATTTTGCTTTTCATTAATATGTTTTAAGCATCCTTTGAGATCATTGTACAATTTCTTGATTACTGTTTGAGTCTGTTCACATCCTTAGAAGTAGATGTCTGTAGGAGATTTAAAAAAAAGAAAAAAGCAGCCATAATTTATGCTTTCAAGAGGTTGTTAGAAAAGACAGCAGAGAAATGTTAAGTCGGTGCTGTCAGTCGAAGATCATGTCTTGGGTCACTTGTGCTGACATCATAAGCTAGTTATAGTTAGAATAAAGAGAATTTCTTTCCCCCAAATATTTACATGAAACAGACTCTTTGTATGAACTAAGGATTCAAAACCTTTTGAAGGGGAGCAAAAGCTCAAGTAGTTGTTAATAACAATGAGGAATTATTTTTATTATTTTTTTAACTTCCTGGGACCCTGGTAACGAATGTCACTTTATGACCTTACTCTGACTTGTAGTGGCAACATTTCTTTAAAACTTGTCATATTTTCTGTGTATTTATGAGAAACAGAGATGTTTACGTGACTAATGTCTCTTTTAAAACTTAAGGCCAGTGGACTTTCAGAATCAAATGAACCCCACTGCTGAGACAGTGTGACTCCAGCCTAAGCAATCACTCTGGCTGGCTGGCTGCGGGCAGCCTTTTGCATTCCTCTTGTCTCCAGTCCAAGCTCTCAGCTGCTCTGCTTGGGAAGCTGAACAAACTCATTTGCATGGCAGGGAGCCTGAAGTGATCTTCCCTGCCCCAGTGCATCCTGCCTGAATGTGCAAAGCACTGCCTGAAAGCTCCTGCAGGGCTTCCAGGTTCTCTCTAGCCAGTGCCTCTGCCGAGCCCGGAGCACATGTGCAGCTGCACCTACCTGTGCCAGCATCCTGGTGCTGCAAGGCGCTCTCAAATGTGCACCTGCTGTCTCTTGAGAAATAGCTGTCTTCCAAGACATCTTGTTCTTTTCTCATGCCTGATCAACAGGGACTTGACTCTGGTGTTCAGTCTGAATTCACACAGAATGCAAGTCAAGTAACCTTTTCGTGTGTGGGTATTTTATTGTTGCTGCTGTTCTGTTTTCTCTCTTTAGCAGATGTTTGCAGATTGCATGTAGTAATGCTGAAATGTGATTGATGCTTGATGTAGGGCAGAACAGGATGTACAGGCTGAGCTTCTTGTTTGCATTTCTGATTCAATGCTTACTATGATGGTGCTGTTCTAAAACTTGGTTTTAGATGAAATAGATGAATAGATGAAATTTTAAAGTGGTGACTTTTATTTGTTCCTTCAAACACAGATAAGATGATAAAATGGAAATAACGTCACTTATCAAAGTAAGAAAATTGATTAAATGCAAAATCATAGGCTGTAGCATAATCAAAACCTAGGTAAGCTTTATGATTTATGCTTTACAAATTGATTATTGGCACATAAAAGACAAGACAAGTGATAGTTTAAAGAAGTAAGTGTACATGGGATGTAACAAGTGGCATGAAATTGGTCCTCATTAATATTTATGGCAAAGAACTTTCTTAGATCTGAACAGGATTTGTGCACTTAGAGCCTGAACTTTTAATATCTGACGCACATGATTCAACTGACATGGTGAACAGTATGTTTCTGAACAATTGGAGCTAGAGGCTTTCAAGAGCAGACTGCTCTCATGCTGATGCTGACTGACAAAAGAAAATCCTTTCTCTCATTTTAGCAGCTTTTCATTAATATGTAACATTAAAAATAAGCAAGTTTCAGTACAGTCAAGGCAACAGGATGTGTGCTATGTTAAAAAAATAGCAGATTTTCATAAATACAAATTAAGATATTTCCCTCTAAGAAAACCCGTGGAATGGAGCCTATGTGAAGGACAACATGGAAACTGGAGAGAAAGAGGAGCTGTGAGAAGGCCAGTAATGGTGGGAAGGGGGGGAAAAAAGAGCAGGTCTCTCCATGCTTTGTCTTGTGAGAATGAAAACAAAAGCCAGTCACGGGGATGTGCATGCTGGGGAATAATCACTACAAAATCAGAAAGCTGTTTCTATAATTGCTAGTGGTATGTGGAGGAAATTGAAATGTATGATTATTTTAAAATGAGCAGAGTTGTTTTTAAAACTTCCAAATCTGAATCTGTTTGATGGCTTGCAGAATGCTTGGGAAAACTAAATGGGAGGCAGGACATCTTGGTATCTGTGACCTTATCAGCTGTCTCTGATTTATACACCTAAATTAGTGAGCTGCTGCAGAGAGGGGAGAAAAGTACTCTCCATGGAATGACATTTCTGATACACAGCAAGGCTTTGCTAAGCGAACGATTTCCCATTTAGTATCACCACCCTGACATGTATGCAGATAAAAAAACATTCTTCTAAGGTTTGGAAGCTGACTGCGGTTATTAACAAAGCAAAGGTTGGCTGATTTGAAAGGGAGAGACACATTTCTGAGATTCTTAGTCTGGTAACAGTCCTGCTGACTTTGAAGAATAGAAAGTGATGGTGGATTTTTCAGGGACTCTGAGTGGCCATATTTCTCTTTGAAAACAGGACTGAATAGTCAGGTGGCTAAAGAGGAAGTGCCCTGACAACTAGTGAGCACAAGTAGTCATTTGGAGGGGAGTTTGAAGCCAAAAAGACTGCAAAACTGCAGCCCATACTGTGCTTGAAGAAAGAAAAGGGTGCTCATTTTCCCTATGCTCTGGTGACTCCCCCTGGGGTGCTATCACAGCCTCAAGGAGGAAGCTTGGGGACATATGTGATGGAGTAGAGGGGGAAAATGCCACCCCTGGAGAGGGGGGCTGAAGCTGGGATTGAATCTGGAGGCTGTTGGGGGCAGTAGACAAAAAATGAGCTGGCTTGTGGAATGAGCAGAAGGAAGGCTAGAGAGAGAGATGAGGAGGTAGACTTGGAGGCATAGGATGACTAGAAACCAAAGGTGTTGGACATGGACCAAAACTAAGAATTTTTGCAACTAAAGTCAAAGCCTCTACAGATTGTACAAGAACTGCTGCACTTCAGTGACTGGCTGCTTAGCTAAATCCAAACAGGCCTTCACACACAGGCACTATATGATGTTTCTTTCCCTGTGGTTTTCTTCTATTCTTAATTTAAAATCTTACCTGGGTGGTGGTAGATAAATTTGTGAGTGTTTCCATCTCTGTCTCATTCATGTCATGCATGTCAGGCTCTAGGTACTTCCAGATGGACTAAACAGCTTGCAGAGCTGACCTTTAATGCAGTGTGTGAATTTTGACAGATAGCTTAATATTTGTAAGACTGGGATGATGGCTAAAATGGTGGCTGTAGTCAGTGGGGACCCGGCTTGGTTGTGCTTTGCTAAACCAGCTCCATGGCTTGCTCTCTTGTGTGTGTGTGTGTTGTATTTCAGTGCTGTATGTGATCCAAATGCTGTACGTAATCTCTCCATGGTGACTGCACAGTATTTGTTTCTATTTAAGGAGAGAAAGAGGTCTGGGTTTTCTGCCAGAATTCCCACTCAGGTAATTACACTTCTGCCTGCAGAATTTCCCTGTAGCTTCAATTGTAGTAGTTGTTCTTCACTCCTGCTAGTAAAAAGTGTGAACATAGACCTGCTGCTGTGTTTTGGGAACACAGCAGTGCATGCTTGGCTGAGGCAAGTGAAGTGACCCTGCTATGCACCCTTTATGCTAGACTTGCCCCTAGTAAAAACTGCTGCATCCAATCATGCCACTCTGCAGCTCTCATCTTTCTGAGCCTGACTTTGGCATAACAAGCTGGTCTTGATAGTGAGACAGCCAGCTGGAAGCCAATGAAAAGATGATTTAAGAGCCAAGAGAAAGCCATATGGAGAGAGAGAGAGGGATTTCTCTTTACAGAGTTACAAGTAAAAGTGTTTATGTCTTTGGAACCCTCTAGCTGTTTTTTTCCCTTATTTGCATCAGTTTTATGGGTGGGAAGTGGTTGCAGTTGATTAGCAAATGCTACCAAATCTCTTTAGCTAGAACAAATGTTGTAAACAGTAGATATTTCAGGCAGCTCTGTCAATAATAAAAATGAACACACCAACACTGTAATGGTAATAGCACATATGTCATCATTGTTATGCTAATGTTAACTACAATACTGTATATGATATCAGCATAATACAAAAAGTATTGCTTTCAAAATAAGAGATACTGAATGAAGGGCCTCTTGCCTCAAATTGGCATGATGCAGAGATTTTTTTATTTCTGAACTTATGGCAACAGAGCTAATAAAGTCCATCTCAGTCTGGAAAACTCTTCTGCAGATGCTGAATTATCTTTGAAGTCAAAGTAAACACAGACCATGTTCACTCGGAGCCTTATACAGAGATTTAAAACAGAGGATGTCCAACATTAATAAGTTAAGACTCATCAAACATAGCGTAAATAGTAAACAGCACCAAGACAATTGAACCAAATTATTGATTCATGGAATTCATTCTTTCTCTTCACAGAATGTTCATATGCAGACTGTGTTCTCTTGAATGCAGTTCTTATTCAGATTTACTAAATAAATGTTATGGTGAGTGTGTGGGTTTAAAGAAAAAAATTTCTGTTAACTAATTCTGTATGGATCATATCCTCAAGATTCAAGCTGTTTCACATATGTTATTGTTTCAGCTTCCCTGACTGACTGAATGCTATTCAAGTGAATAGCACTGAAACCCTGCTTGAATTGCTACTAGGAGCTGGGGTGCTTAAAGTGTTCTCTTTGGAGTTGCAAGTTTCTCATGAACATGGAATAGTTTAAGAAAAGGCTGACAAATAGGAAAGCTGTTGAACTAAGCTGAAATACACTTTCCTAAGGAATACAGAAACCTGAAAGTGCAACCCCTACACAGGGGCAAACCAAAGCCCTGTCAGACTAGGGAATGCTCTTAGAGTCACAGAATGTTAAGGTTTGGAGGGGTCCTTAAACATCATTTAGTCCAAATACCCCTGCCATGGACAGGGATGCCTTCCACTAGACCAGGTTGCCCAAGGCCTTATCTAACCTGGCCTCAAACACTCTCAGGGTTGGGGCATCCACAGTTTCTCTGGGTAATTTGTTCCAGGGTCTTGCCATCCTCACAGTAAAGAATTTCTTCCTAATCTCTAATCTAAATTCCGCCTCTTTCAATTTGTACCCATTAGTCCTTGTCCTATCACAGTTCCTGATAAAGAGTCCCTCCTTGGCTTCCCTGTAGATCTGCTTCAAATACTGCAAGGTTTCTTTGATGTATCCACACAACCTTCTGTTCCCAGGCTGAACACCCCCAATGTTCTCAATCTGCATAGGGCAGTCCTCTTATCAACTTTGTGGACTTGCTCCAACAGTTCAATGTCCTTCTTATTTTGGGGATCCCAGAGCTGGATGCAGCACTCTTGGTGGGGTCCTCATCAGAGCAGAGGGGCAGAATCCCCTCCCTCACCCTGCTGGCCATGCTGCTTTGGATGCAGCCCAGCATTCCATTGGGTTTATGGGCTGGGAGCACACACTGCGCTCATGTGAGTTTTTCATCAACCATTACCCCCAAGTCTTTCTCTGCAGGGTTGCTCTCAATTGCTTTTCTGCCCAACCTGCAGATGTGCCCACGTGTGTAGTTGGAAGGATATGTAACAAGAGGATCTCTTGGCAATATTTCTCCAATCCTGGGGACAAGCTACATGAGACACTGTGCTAATGGAGAAGGAAGTGTGGATGTACAGATAACTTCACCTTGAGATTCTGCTCATCACTAGGATAAGACTGTGGTTAGGGGCAAGTTATTCTGAAGGGAATTAAACTGGCCTGTGATCTCAAGCCCTTGTAGTTGCTGGAATGGACTAAGAATGTTCTAGGCATCAGCCTTGCTCTGTTGTGAAGTGATGCTAGAGCTCCTTTTGTGGGACAGGACAGCTCTGCTCCTGGAGAAGTGCTGTCCCAAAAGAGCACCACCTGGCTCTGAAGTGACCCAAGTTGGTGGACAGCCCTGAAGCCTGGGTGAGCTGGTGTCCTTGCTTGTCCTGACTGCAGTTTGGGCTTCATGGAAGAGCTCAGGGGAAATGCCATTGTTTGGAATCTACATGTCTGGCATACAGTCAAGTCAATCTTCCTTTGTATCTTTCCCTCACTCGGGGTGAAAGAGATTTGTGAAGTTAATTAGACTCCAGATTTGAACATTCCTCATGGGTGTTGGAAACTGGCATTCTCCTTTCAGCTTATATGCATATAGAGCTGCTTGCTACACATTGGACTTGGGATGCTCCTGGAATGAGAAATGGAGTGTATGACATATCTATCTGCTTTCCAGGGACTGCCTTGTCAGAGTCTGTGATTCAGCTCTTTGCCTTATGGATTAACTGGGAGTATTCATGTACTTTTAAAATTTCTTTTAAAACATTTTGCTGAGATGAAGCCTGTGCAGTTAATTAGAGCTCTGCCGCTGTTCACAGAATGCTAGCTGTGCTGAGCAAAGCTCTTCAAACACCTTTTTCCTGAATTTGAACAGGCAAAGCACTGGGCTCTCATGCTTTCTTGGCAGGCAGAAATGGTGAGGTAAGGAGCTACTAGTTCCTGGTGGCATTTCTGTGCTGCTGGGAGACTGGCTGTGCAGTGAGGTGGAGCCAGCACTCATCTCCTGTGTCTGGTAGAAGCATGGGGCAGAGCGTGGCTTACTGCTTTGCCAAATGCAGTCTGTCCTTACTGGGAGCCACACATCAGAGATATCCTTTTGGCACAGTGGTCAAATACCATTTTTGCAGGTGTTTAATGCAAAATTGTCAGAGCTTCTAAGGAAGCTGTGCTACAGCTTTGTTCCTCTGCTCAATAGTAAATTCCTTCAGACTCCCAGGCTCTTTTATCTGTAACTGGTTCATAGTCCTCTATCCATATTTGAACCCTTTGTGATCACTTCTTCTCTCCCTTGATTCAGTGCATCCTTTCCCTTTGCTCAGAGAACATCCCTCCAGCTTCTGCCCTCTTCTGAGTGAGCAGCTTTAATGCTTTGCCTATCCTTGCCCAGAGCCAGTTCTGTTTGGAAATAGATTGATTCCATTTTTCCATCTAAATGTGGAATGGTCCAGATTTGTATGTGAGAGATGAGATCAAAAACTTGTTGTTTGCTTCTACTTAAACAAAATATGTTTTTTTAAAAAAATAATCTGAAGATGTTCCAAAATTTCTCCTGAAACATTTTTCACTTTCTTCTATTTCAAAAAAGATTAGCAGAAACATGGAACTGCTTTGGCAGTTGTGGAAATAAAATTAAAAAAACATGAGTTAAAATGCAACTGCTCAAGCCTATGGGGCGGAGGCCGAAGAGTGTTTACTAGAAACATACTTGCTGTGTGGCTGGGACAGCTTTGTGTTTGGGGAAATACTGCAAATCTATTCACTTTACATATGGACAAGTGGTGATATATCAGTGTGCTGCATACTGTGCATGTACCCCGAGTACAGAAATGCCTTGTTCTCAGGAAGCTTCCATCTTTGGAGTGAAAGGCAGCAGCTATTTTTAGTAGTGCACTGCAGCATTACACAGGAGAGCACAGGATGATGCTGCTTCCCCAGCTCACTTCATGGATGACTTTGCTAATTTATTAAGTGAGGACTGATGACAAACTAGTACCACCAGAGGAGCACAGACATAGCTTCATGCTTTTTTGAAAGAAGTCAGCAAGGTTGTGCTGGGGAGCAGTCTAAAACCAAACAAAAAAAATTGTTTCATTAGAGAAGAGCTCATAAAGCTATGCCCTGTAACTGCAAATGCTAGAAATTCCAGCTTTAGAAATAAACATTACAATGCAAAGCCTGGGCTGTTTCTGTCAGGTGCCCAGAAGAGTGGGCACTGAGATGAAGTAGCTGATAGTTAGAATGGAAAATGTCCCCTGTGTAGAGACAGCAAAAGACTTGCATCTTTACTCCTGCTCAAACCCCTTTCCTGAAGATTTAACAGATTCTGACGGGGTACTGCCCTCTCTCCGTGCTCGAGATGTGTGCTGCATTCCTAAGCACTAACAATCCCATGCTTTTCTGACATGTGTGGTCAATTGGAGATTAAATCCTAATGTGAAACCTTACAACAAAAGGTTGCAGTGACATTACACAGTCTTGTCAGGTTGCTGGAGTTCCAAAGTCAGTATTTTCCTTGGGTGCTGACACCAGGACCATCACATTTACTCTTCTGTTGACAGCTGCCCTGCTGATTTCCCTCTACAAATGGCTTTGGGTTTTGCAAGTGTAATAGGTGAAGAGCCATGTGAATGCAACAGAACAGTTTTTTTCTGCAGTAAATGGAAAAAGCAAAATGCAAACACACAGCAGAAATCTTGTGTCCTATATTTCAATTGCTCATTTTTTTAGAAAAATTGCATGTCTGGTGTTTGTTGGAATTTTTATGCCTTTTCCTAGTATGCATTTGTGCATTTCTTCTCTCCAGACTAGCTTCATTATTGCAAAAAAGAAGTCAGTGTGCCCAAGAAAATGCTCTTGTTGAGGGTGATAACATGTGGAATTTGGTGAGTGAGTTACTAAAGAACGTTATTTCAGTAGTTATCAGAGAATAGATATGTAAAATGTAAAACTGTTTAAACTTGGCAAGAGCATCCAATATCTGCATTTTCCTGATTAGAAATGCTAACGTTATTGTAAAAGCAAAGCATAATTGCAGCTTACTCTGTTTACCTGTGTTTGTTTTTTTTTTTTTCAAAACTGAAATATACACAGAAAAACATTTGAAAATTAATGATTTCAATGCAGTTTGAAGACCTGTGAAGAACCAGCCTTTATGAATTTTATAAAAGCCTTGCTGGAAACATTTTAGCAATTCGTACTGGTGCATTTATAACAATGCATTGTGGAAGTAGAAATTATATTTTGTTGTGCATTTGTGAAAAAGAATTTTCAGTTGTATTCACTTAAAAAAAATGAAAAATATCAATAAAGTCAATCATGTTTTGAGCTCTGAAACTTGCATTCTTGCAGAGGAATATTGCAAATGGATTTCAGACCATTTGGGACTGTGATTTGGTTAGTATTACCTGTCACCATAGATCTTCAGTGCTGTACGTAGTTTAACATATGACCAACATAATGGTACTAGTAATGTTTCTCTTCAGAGTAAATTAAGTAATTGTTCAGCCTTTCAATATCCATGATAATTTCTCCTGTTGTTTAAAAGGGACTCCCATTGTGGCCATTAAAGGAGAACATACGGCTTATTGATACTATGTCAGCTTCTCAAGGTGTTTCACACTTGGCCTGTTATAGAACTGACTGTTAGCTGATATGCACTCTGGAAAAAATATCTTTAGATGCCAAATCCAGTTCCCAGGTGAGAGCCTCACAGCCAAAAAGAAGTAAAAAGTGCCCTCTGGCCTTCCACCATCAATCACCTCCCCTATCCCCATGCTTTTCTTCTAAGATATATTGACTTATATTTAGCTTCCTCTGAAAAGAATTTCAAGCTTTTAAGGCAGTTTGTAGTTTTATGCAAACCTTTACAACACAGTTTGCCCTTAGTTAGCGGGTGTCCATGCTGGATGGTGAAAGATTAAGCACTCTGTCCTTCATAAACTTTATGACAGCCTATAAAATAATAGTGCTAAAATAAATTTCAAAGTGTGGCCTTAGTAGTTTTCTCTAAGAACTCTGACAGGTAAGAACTGGCAGGGTTTGCTGTAATCTTTTATAGCCTTATATTCTTGCATACAGCCTTATATTCTTGTCATAAGTTGCCTGTGAAGACTACATAAAAGAGTAGTATTTTTCCACTCCTATTACAGGAGCAGTAACCTCTGGCTGAAAGCAAGGTGGAGAAGGAAGAGGGTGCAATTTGGATTTACCATGACTAAATTCAGCAGTGCCTGTTTAAGGGATTTTTAAGTTTTTTGTCGGGTCATTCTGGACGTGTATGAATTTTTCTGGATTGTTTCTGTAATAGTTGCTGTCGTCAAATGCTCAGCATAATTGTGCTCTGCTTACCTAAAGCAGAGTCTTGCTTCTGAAGTCTGTGAAGCTGTTGCAGTCTAAGCCTGGCCTGCATCTGGAATCCATATTGGCATACTTAATGGAAAATATCTCAGGGCTTAAATAACTAAGCTGTAAAGATTTTCCTTGTTACTCACATTAATTTAAAAAAAAAAAAAAAAGGAAGAGCAAGACATTGGTACAGTTATGCTGCATTTTATTTACATGGATATTCTGGTATCCAAGTTGCTGTTTCATGTGATGAGGGGACCTCTGTTGTGTGGCTGTTCAAACACTTAAAAGTAGATGTGACTGCCAGGAGTGCAGACCTTTTGGCATAGGTGATACAAGCCAGATGAATCAGCAGCTTCAACTCCAGCTCAGCTACAGAACTGAAATGAAGCCCATGTGTGTCAGCTACCAGTTTGTCATAGCACAGCCTTTGCAGAAGGACTGTGTTCTGTATAAGGGGGGCCCAGCCCAGTTGTGGGGGTCATCTTGCTCAGCCTTTTGGACCAAATTATCATCAAAATCAGTCTTAAGACGGGCTTTGGATGTTTTACTGAAGGAAAGGAGTTGGTTTTGATGTTGTTGCTTTGTTTGGTTTTTGGTGGTAGGGTGTTTTGTTTGGCTGTTTTTTTTTGAATTAGGAAATCAGACTGGGTTGGCCTTGTGAATCTCTGACCTGCCTTAGTCAGGTCAACACATTAGGCTTGGAATGGCACTAAGGTTCTGGACTGCTGGCAAGTAGTCTGCACCAAGGAGAAGGTGTTTTCCAGAAGCACTGTCCCTCCCATGACCCAATCAAACTCTACTTTTCTTGCACAGTACCCGCAGTATAGCTTTGAGGGTTAGTTCCTGTAAAACTGTCAGACTCAGCTGAGCTTAGCATAATGCAAACTTTTGTCTGCATTCCTGTCTGCCCTGCACCCAAGTCTGCCCTGCAATGACTGCATCTAGGGCTAGGAGAAGAGTTGGGCTTGTCCTGTCTTTAGTACATTCATTCTTAGAATACTCCTATAGCTATTCCAGGGTACTGCTGAATCTCTAGTACAGAGCTGGGCAACTGATCACCAAAGAAACCTGTTAGAGAGTCAAGCCTCAAGCCAAAGATGATCCCCTAGGTTTGGGGATGGCCTTCCTCTCTTTGACAGTCCCCGCTATTCTTGCCAAACCTGCCAGTGGCAAGCTGTGAGTTAAAAATGCTCGTTTCTGGAAAGCCCCACTTGCAGCCTTGCTGAGCAGCAGTTCAAAGATTGTTTTTGTGCTTAGCATATTTCACTCCTGCCTCTTCAGAGATCATGTTAATATTATCACCTCTCATCAAACATTAATCTGTACATCATTTGCCAATTGAAGCATGAGTAGGTTGCATAGATTTATTCAGCAAGCAGCAATTGCTGCCTAGACTCTGTGGTCTAGTTGTTAACAGCTGGCTGTTTGGGTTGTGTTTTTGTTAAGTGGAGAGCCTATTTATAGGCAGCAGAACACATGCACATCCTTGTCTGTGCTACTGCAGATCCTGGGTAATCTCCTCTGGTACAAAAGCCTAGTCTACCAGCTAGCATAATGTGTACTCAAATCAGCGTGGGAGAGTTAGAGGTGTTGGTTTTGGTTGGGTTTTTTCCTCTTTCTATCACTATCTGAAGCTTTGGACCAGACCGATAGCAGAGGGACAGGCTGCTTGCCTGAAAACTGGGGGCAAATGTTTCCCAGGATACAGAGGAAGCAATCTATGGTGGTGGTGTCTGACACAAAATGCCATTAAAAATGTTCTTGTGGCAAAGGGTCTGATTTTAAACAAGGTATTTAATGTGTGTGTGTGCCTCACACCCCATTCTTCACCCAGAGGAAGTAAAAATTAACTTTTGTTTGCTTCCAGAAAATTAGATGGCAGGCAAAGTATCTGTGGTGACAGTAGCCTGGGAGCTGTGTCATTCCTTCTCAAGGGCTGGAGGAGAAGAGGGTTTTGGCTAACACCCCACAGAGGAAAACCTATCTGTGTCTGCACACCTGACACCATCAGTGAGATGGGGAGTGTGGCCTGGCGCCCCTGAGCACCCAGGAGTTTGTCTGTGGCACTCAGCTTGCTATTCAGAGGTGCTGCTTGCCTGAGTCACTCTGTGCTGAAAATGAAACACTGTGATTCTAGCAGAGCACACAATGAACTGCTAATTACAAACTGAAAACAAAGTTAAAGAGAAAAATGAGCACAGCATAATTTCACGTCCTGCTATAACAGCTTTTTTTTTTTTTTTTCTTGGTTGCTTTAGTCACCCTACTATGAGGTGTTATGGCAGAGAGTGGGAAACTGGGTTAGTCCCTGCCACACACTTGCTTCTTCCAGAGTTCACAAATGTCTGGGCTGCTTTTCTCTCCATTTGTTCAAGAAGGATTTCCCATGATCTTGCCTATCATTCTACTGCTTTTGTCTTTCTGCAGTGCTCTCTTCCCAACTCATACTTGCTTGCTTTTTATGTAGGAAGTCATATTTTAATTCCATCACAGCAATTATTCTATCTGGGTGGGAGAAAAAAAATTTCACCAGCTGCTGTTCTGTATTGTTAAGAACACAGAACTACCTGGTCTGTCTGTGCCTTCCTTCTCTCCCAGTCCCTTGTTACAAGAGTTTGGAAATAGTTTCAAAAGGTGCCTGTGAAGCAGGAGAATGAAGAATTCTGCAGGGCACTGGAGTGAGCACAAGCACAGACTGGACTGCAGTTAGAATGAGGAGTGTGCACTCCAGTCTGCGCACCTGCTTCTCAGAGCACGGTCCTTGAGTGAGCAGCCTCAGAGACATGTATGAACTTTTAAATTGTTTCAGTAACTTACCTGTTGATACCTCTCCTCAGGGGGAGGTACTTCGGTAAGTACTACACACATCTGTCTGCGTTTCATATTCAGGCACACAGGCATAAATACTGATTCATTAATTCAAATATATATGAGTAGCATGCATGACATCCCAAGGATTTGCTTATAGGATCGCAGTATGGCATCCCCTGAGCATCACCTATGAGGAATACAGGAACGCATTGGCGGTGCATTCTACCCTGACTGGCAATCCACTCCTAGCCAAGGCTTCAAATGGATAGGCTCCAGTGTTTTCTGCAAGGCGCTGTGCCAGCATGATACAGATGATGGGGAAAAGCTGAACAGATACTTAACATCTCTGTGTATATCTTCCCCATTCTGTCACAAGAGTACCTCATATAAATAAATAAAAGGGATGCTGTTAAGTCATGCCAGTCAAAAAAAAAGTCGGAAGACAGATTCTGGCTGCCTGCCCGGTTGTGCTAGGTTTTCTAGGCTATGAAGCATATACTTATGTCTGAGAAAGTATTTAACTGGGGATCCATGGACTTCTGGAGACCTAGGATGACTTCTGAAGGAGATGCTAAATGTAAATAAGAGAAGAAAGACTGTTGTAATGGGATTTCAATCTACTCTGCAGGAATCAGCACCTCTGTTAAAAAATGCTGAGGTCTCTAAGCATTAAGAAGTTGACAGCTCTTTTATCATTTACGCAAAACTTCAGGAATGCTGTAGGGCACTTGATGCCAAGACAGCTCTGCCACTTCTCTGTCACACTGACATTAGTGGGACTTTGGTTAGTAAATCTGCAATACCCCACTATCACTTAGACTTAAGTTTGGTGTTTGGGTTTTTTTGTGGGGGGGTGCATGTGTACCTTTCTCGCCATGTAGGACTAGTAACAGGTCACTATTTCTTAAGTTAAGTGACTAACAGTGGTTGGGATTTGGAAATCTGTAGAACTTTTTGTAGTGCTTTATTTGGCTGTCCTTGAATCTCTTTTAGGAAGTTGGTATCTCTGAACCACCTCTAGAGTAATTGGAGGGCACACGTTCTGTGAGGTTTGTGCTTGTTTAAACAGTAAATTAAATTGCAGGGAAGCTGTGCTCACTCACGGATATGATGATTATGATGTTAAAGTGGTACTGGTAGGCCCATGCCTCCAGCCCTGTGGGAGTCCTTAATGGAAAACAAGGAGCTGTAACATCATGGATCCTGTACGATGTGACCTTGGGGTGTGTGAGGGAAACACCAACCTGCTGAAAGCACTCCAGCATGGACGGCTTCAATGAAGAAGGCAAATGGTGCTAATTTTTGCTGAGGAGAAAGCACAGGCAAGTGTGGGAATGTTTCTAGAGCAGAAGCAAGCACCTGACGGCTTTCGAATGTGTGTAACTTCTAAATGAAAATGAGAAATGAGCCCAAACTGAATTTCAATTATCGTAAGATATAAATTAAAAACAGAGTTGAAGCTTCGGATTAAAATGTTCATTTTTTGCTACATAGTTTTGACTTTGCTACATGAGCTTTCCTTGTGTTTTGATATTGTCAAAGTCACTTTACAGCAACAGGTCCCAGTAGATTATAGTAACACCTTCTAATACTTTAGTTTGTTAAATTAAAGGCTTACAGCAGCAGGCTGTGGTTTGAAAATCATGCTTCCACGAGTCTGGGAGTGGGAAGGAGGAACTGGGCTGTTGGTTCCCAGCGGTAAAGGATGGGCATGGGGGGTGTCGTGGTGTGTCTTCTTGTCACGTTCGTTGCCAGCCTGTGACCGGGAGCGGCAGCAGCAGCTCAGGACAGCGCAAATCCCACTGGGGCTACAGCCGCAGCCTAAAAAAAAGAAGAAAAATTCCCCGTTTCTGGGTGGGAGTTGAAGCCATCCCAGGTTTGCCTCTACGCATTCCTACACAGCACCTTCCCCTTGTCTGCTCCTCTGCCCTCACAGCCCCTTCCGCTTCGCTTCCCTTCTGACCACCCCGCTCGCCCTCGTCGTCGGGGTTCGGACGCGGCAGAGAGCCAGCTCTAAGGTCGGCTGTGTTTTCCCCTTCCCCTCCGCCGTGGTTTTGGGAGGGCGGAATTCACGGGGATCGCTTGCTCTTTGACCTCCTCCTCGCCAGGGCTTGCTCTTGGGCCGCGCCGGCTTTGTGCCGCTGCCGGCGGCCGGGGCCGGTTTATGCTGGGAGGCAGCGCGGGCCGCGCTGTGGCCGCCGGGCGCCGTCCGGTGCCACCGCGGCCACTGCGCTTGTGCCAACAGCGCGCGGCCGCTCTACCGCACTCTCTGTCGCGCGGCCGGTCCCGCGCTCTGTTGCGTGCTTGGGTCTCGCGCCACTGCTCGTGCCCCATCGCGTGCCCTGCCTCGTACCGGTGCGCGTGCCTTGTCACGTGGCCGCGCCTCGCGCCCGTGCCTCGCGCCCGTGCCTCGCGCCAGTCTCGCGCACTTCCGCGTGCCCAAGTCTCGTGCCTCGTCGCGAGTCCGGATCTCGCGCCCTGTCGCGTGCCGACGTCTCGCGCAGTTACGCGTGCCCGGCCTCGTGCCCTGTCACGTGGTATCTCTCGCGCAGGTGCGCGTGCCCTGTCGCATGGTATTTCTCGCGCAAATGCGCGTGCCCTGTCGCGTGGGCGAAGCTCGCGCCGTGTCGCGCGGCCGCATCTCGTGCCTGGTCTCGTGGCGGGTCTCGTGCGCTGTCGCGCTCAGGTGCGCGTGCCTTGCCGCGTGCCCGGTCTCGTGCCGATGCTCGTGCCTTGTCGCGCGCCCTTCCGTGCCGCGGGTCTCGCGCGCGATCCTGCCGGTGCCGGACACGGCCGCCAGGGGGCGCGCAGCTCCCGCCGCCCGCCCAGAGCTGCGCCGCGCGCCACAGGCCCCGGCTCTGAGGGCTCCCGGCAGAGCAGCGGCCACTTGCAGTGCAATGTCCTGCGAGTAATTCTAGATGAAGGATAGTACACACACACAGTCGTCGTCGTCGTCGTCCCCCCAATTTTGTTTGGTTGGTTTTTTTTGGTTTTGTTTTGTTTTTTTTTTGTTTTTTTTTTTTTTTTTTTTTTGTTTGGTTTGTTTTTTTTTTTCCTCTCTCTCTATTTTAACCCTTTCCCTACACTCTCAGCCACGGTAGCGGGGAGCAGCGCCCCGTGTGGCATCCCCTGTTCGTCGGTGGCCCCGAGGTCCCCCCGCGCCGCTGCTGGCGGGGATCCGGCCGTGCGCTGCCGCTCGGTCCGGGGGCAGCAGAGGGGCAAATACGGGCAAGAAGGGAGCGCAGCGGCGCGAGCGGAACGGGCGGGTTCCGGCCGCGCGAGAGCCCGCCCCGCTGCACGGGGGCGGTGAGGAGCCGGGCGCCGGTTGCCGGCCTGACGGCTGCGAGATGCGAAGCGCGGCCGAAAGGCAAGCCTGGAGTGCCCTTCAGGAGGTCAACCTGTACGTCGCCAGCTTTTCGGCAGGATCTGCACTTAAACACTCTTGACAGACTCATCTGTCATTTCTAAGCTCCTCCAACGAGGAGGATACCACGATCCCCTGGGTTCTACCTAGAGCTGGGAAGGCTCTCCTTGTAATACTTAACTCAATTCTCTCTACTGAAAATTGTGTTTGTGGTAATATGTGTACAAAGGGTCATGCGCAATCTTTTTGTGTCTAAAAGCCCAACTTTTTACACTTTGGAAACCTATTACTGTCTCTTATTTCTTTATTCTTTAACTGAACAAAAAAGTACTTTAACGTTTCCTCTTGATTATTGTTTTCCCAGCCCTTTCAGCCTTTCTGCCTCTCTCTCTATTCTCTCCCATTTAGCCACACATTCCACAGTTTGCCACACTGGAGTGAATGCAAGTATCGCATAGTTGCCAACATTGTATGTAGTGATCACGTTTACTCTTGAATGCCTGTAGCGTGGACTTACGAAATCTTTGGGAGCATTTCTACGTTTATTATAATAGTGTAGGGGTCTTTTTCCAGGCTGGAATCCTTACAGCAGTCTTTTGTATTGAAGGAAAAAAAACCAGCTGAGCTTTTATTCCTAGATAAAGCCTCTTACTCAATCACCTGATTTCAAGTAACTGTTAAGTAACTTAATAGTAATACTACTCCTTAATGGTAACCACTACTACTTACCTATTAATGTAAGTGAATCTTTGTCCACCATGTGCCATTAAGCATTGCTAAGGGCTTGGACAAGGTTGTTTCTGTTCAGTTAGTCTCCAGCGTGTTAGAAAGGAAATTCTGGATTTTTTTTTTCTGCATTAATTAAAGTTTCAGCAGGATTACTCATAGTGAAGGTTATAACATCACGTAACTATGTTATGCTTCTTTAGAATTCACTTTGCACGTATGTAGTGTGAGCCTTGGGTCCCAGTGAGTTACTCCTGGTTGTTCCCAGGAGCTGTCCAGACTGAGGATTCAAATGCCTCTTAGAGATCCTTCAGTCGATTCCATCGCTCATGTCTCTTACAAAGCAGAAGCATCCATGTGCTGTGAGGGTGACTAAATTTACTCACTCAGGGTCAGTGGATATGAAGTTGGTGTGTCTGCCTTGAAGGTCAGCCTTGTCTTGCACAGGGGTATGGTGAGGTTGTTAGTTGGGTTGTAACTGCACTTAAGGGTGCTCTGACAAGTGACTTCTGCTCTTTTGGGGCAGAACAAGCAGTCTGTGTAAATCTGTAAGTGCTGAGAAGGGGAGGCTGACAGCTACAAATGATCCGTCACTTGTTGGTTCCTCCTGCTCTTGGCTACCCTGCATACTCATTCTCTCTGGGAGGGTGGACCTTGTTTGCTAGCTGGACTTCAGCTCAGGCAGAGCCCCTTGTTCCCTGGGGAACTCTTAAGGATGCGCCATAGGGAAGGACATTGGCACTAGACTGTTGTTGAAGCCAGACGGAATGGGAAGACAATTCGCATCTGCCTCTTCAAACCTCCCAGGCCGGGTTAAATGTTTCCAGGGGCAGTTAAAAATGTGCTTTCGGGTCTGTCCCCTGAGGGTATAATGGGAATTTCCCCCCCAGTTCTGTGGCTGTGAGAGCTCTGCAGCAGGTGCAGCACAAAGCACTGCGCACAACTGGCCACGTGTTGCCTCCACGTGCATGAAAGGGCTCACACAGGAACATGCACACAGCCCGTAGCTGTGCTTTCTCTCTGGATCCCCTGCTGGTATTTTGTGCTGCTTTGGCCACCTCTGCCATCCCTCTGCCATCGGGCCTAGGCTGGTCCTGCCCAGGAGGGCACTGGCAGCATCTCTGATCACTCTGTGCTCTGTGTCCGGGATACTCTTTGGATGGCAGGTGATTCATGTACAGAGTTAAGGCGCTTTCCCTAAAGCACATTGGAAGTGTCTCCATACATCTTGGAATTTTGTTTAGCGTGTCCTTTTGATACATGCCAAGCCCTACCTTGATGTTTGTAGCCTCCCAGATGTTTGGATGATTTTTTTTTTTCCTGTGGCATGTTGCTGTGTAAGCCGGCAGGCACGACACTTGATCTTCTTCCTCTGCAGCTTAAAAACATCGCTCGTCTTTATAGACATTCAGAGTAGCGACGCATCTGCCTGTTATATTCTGTCACTACTTATACCTTGCGCTTTACTTTGGGTTTCTGTATCTTATTTTAGCAAGCATAGATGCTGCAATGGGAAAATGGTTTGTTACTATGCTTGGATTTTATTCTGACACTGCAGCTGGTTGGTTTGGTTATTTTTTTAATTTAAGGAAAAAGGCTAGAACTTGCCCCTTAAAGGTGCTGCTTCAGAGTGACAATGCTGTGCAGGGGAAGAGCGGGGATGAAAGAACAAAAAGGAATGGATGCTGGATAGTTCCCATAGAGAATTGTTTCCTGATAATGTCAGGCTCACTTTTTACCTGTATGTGTTCCTCGACCACAACACCATAGTAAGTAATCAAGAGGGATAAGAAAGATAAAAATATGTGTATATTTGGGGGGAGGGGGTGGCTTCTGAGGCTCTGACTTTCCAGTTTTCCTGTTACTTCTCTGAAGCATAAACTCTAAAACTCAGTTCGTTCAAATTCATGGAAATCTGCAAACCACATTGGGTCATAGAATGGTTTGTGTTGGAAGGGGACCTTAACGATCCTCTTGTTCCAGCCCTGCTGCCATGGACAGGGACACCTCTCACTAGACCAGGCTGCTCAAAGCCTCATCCAGCTTCGCCTTGAACATTGCCGGGGATGGGGCATCCACAGGTTTTCTGGGCAACCTGTTCCACTGCCTCACCACCTCACAGTAAAGAATTACATGATTAAGTAAAGATATGAGACCTTGTACAGTTATTAAGCTAACTAATTATATAAAATATGGTGTTGAAAATAATATAGCGTGAATAGAGCAACAAAATGTCTTTGAGTTGTTTCAGAGAAAATCCTCAACTTGACCAATCCTGTACAAATTCTTGATGTACGTAATTAACAGCTTAGAATGCTTTCCAAATAATTGAGTGAACTGTGTAGTGTGTTTTATTTTCCCAAATGGGAACTTTCCCTTCTGATGTGCAAAAGATTACATGAATGCAATTACAGAATAAAATACCTTGCATGATCTCCTAGTTTGACATGACAGTGAAACACAGAAATATTTTCTGCTTGTTTTGCCACAGAATGCACTTGAAGCACAGAGCTGGTTAGTGAATGACAGACTGAAAGATTTCTACTGAAGAGAAATTATCTGACTGTGTGTATGTCTATGTACTTTGCTAATTTTGAGATTAAGCTGCTAGGTTGTGATGATGAACAATTGTTGGCTACAGTTGTATGTGTCCAGCTTGTGATTTTTGCACAAAAATATGGACAGCATGAAATGTACCTATTCTTACTTATTTTTTGAAAGGTGATGTCTAATTAGCAAACTTAATTATTTTGTGTCTGTTGAAAGCAACAATAAGGCTTCAAATGTATTGCCTTTGGGGTTTTTTCAGTACTCATTACAATGTTTTCTGGCATTCATCAGCACTTCTAAATTACTGGGAAGAGTGTAATTAATCATTCACTTCCTTATGCTTCCTACTAGACAAACACAGATCATTGCAGGCATTCAGATTTTCAAAACAAGCTGCAGCTAGTGGAAATCTTGGGGGAAGCACTGCTTTAAACATTCTATCAACAGATTACAGCACAAAAGGTAACTCAGTGCCTGACTGTAACAGCATTTGATGACAAACAGTTTATGAGTTGTCTTTGAGGAAGGATTTCTATGTCACTAAGTCAATAAAAATTCAAGGAAGAAGTTTATGGAATTTGTTTTCAGTCCAGTCCAAGTGCATCTCCAAGCAACTTGAGAAAATAGAGTTCAAGTGTTAGAAGCCCCAGATTCTGCGCCAAACCTTGTCAGCTGACAGTTCTTTCATTGGCATTTATTTACGTTTGCTGTATTAAATCAGAAATCATATAAATAAAAGTTCCATTTATGCTAGAAAGGAAAAGTAAACCAAGTAGACAAATTCAGACTACAAAGATCAGAGTTTTTATCTTTATTCTGCAAATATGGAACACTTGGAAAGCATTGTGTAAACGGAACTTAGGCCAAGTTTTCTGAAATAGTTACCATCTGATTTGTCTGCATGATACTTAGTTGGTAAAAATGCATATTGCTGTGTTTTTGGAAGTAAGAGCTTACCCATGAACTGCAACCTGTAGAGACAGAAAGTGTGTTCTTAAATGGTTTGTCAGCAAAGTTTAAATCTGCTGCTGTCCCTACCCACCCAAGTTGCTTCACAAAATCACATCACCGCTGGAATGAAAGCACTTGGAGCACTCGGAG
Source organism: Vidua macroura (assembly GCF_024509145.1). NCBI lineage: Eukaryota > Metazoa > Chordata > Aves > Passeriformes > Viduidae > Vidua > Vidua macroura. Next base: position 65,568,989 of record NC_071571.1, on the reverse strand, counting down.
AGCAGTGGCCAAATGTGTATAACATGCTGCCCCATGAGGAGGGGAGGGAACAAGCTGGCCAAGAACTGAGTATAAGTATGTAGCCCAATTTCTTCTGAAAGAATGAAACAATCCTTTTATGTCCTTGTAGGAAAGTAACAGCTTTCTGTTCTCCCTCTGTAGGCTGCTTTTCTAGAAAACCATTCTTCAAAAGAGCAGAGTGCAGCAGCATGCTTCAGCCTCCAGGATTCACACTGCTAGCTTCAGGAAGTATGACTACTTTTGAGTTATTGCTTAGATGAATGATAATAATAAAAGCTGACTAGCTTAAAAAAAAAAAAAGGGACCTTGGATCACTGTCACATAACTGCTGATAACAATGATTATTATGTTTATCTTGCCATTTTTAACCTTGTTGTCAATTACCACATTTCACTCTAGACTCTGGTCTCTGAGAAGTCCATGCTAAAATGAACATTTGTTTCAGCAAAGGCTTCCAAAACTGAATGCAAGCCACAAAGGGTTTCTTTTAAGTTGGATATGAGTGGGCTTTTTTTTTTTTTTCCTCCTCCCTTCCTCTGAAGGAGAGAAGACAAGTTCTGGAAGCTTGGTTGCTGGGCTAAAACATTAATAGCATGAAATCTCTTCAGTGTTTCTATGTTAAATGCTGTTTCAGAGCCATTGCCACTTAAGGGATTTAGTTGCTGAATACTTACCTAAAACCTGTGTTCCCAGTTAAACATAAGAATTGAACTTACCATATGTGGAATATATCAACAGCCTTGTTTTGTTTGTTTATTTTGTTTTTTTATCTGATTAGTCTTACTGTATTAATGCTTATGATACAATGTCTTTAGGTTTTTGAGGGGTAAAACCTGCTATGGTAATGGAAGGAAAAGCAATCAGATAAAGGGGAGTGTCTGTCCTCGCCTGCAGACTGTGGGAAGTATTTGAGCCTGCTTCAGGCTACGGTGCTTGGAGTCAGCTTGTTGAAGGCACTTGGCCAAAGACAATCCCACACTTGCACTGTGAGGGCCACAGAGGCTTGCCAGGGGATTGATGGGACACGTTGGTGCCTTGTTTAGTCCTGTTATAGCCCAAGTACATTTTCTTTCTTAACCTGCCCTTTAGAGTTTAACCTTGTTCCTTTATATATCTGATAGTAAAGGAACTTCAGTGTTTTAAGTACTGCAAGAGTCCTAGAAGTAGATCTGAGTGGGTGTCTGTATGAGGGAATTACAAGGAATGGGTTCTATGGGCTTTTAAAAAGGGAAAGGAAAAAAAGGGGGAATGTAATTACCATGCTGGCGATGATTCCAGTCCCTGGAGAAATGACTATTGCATGAGGGCTGCCTATCAGACAAAGTGAGTTTGTAATCTGTTTGTAGTGGCAAATTCTATGCTTGGCTCATTATGATACCTCAGTCTGAGCTAATTATAGAGTTTGGGATTGGGAGTGAGGAGAAGGACAGGAATGAAAGCCTCTTTGAGAAAACCGAATTCAAAGGAAAGCAGAGTGCAATTCAGTACCTTTTCTTGTGTCTGATGCTTCAGCTCCTGAGAGCGCCGCACCCTTACTCACACAGACAGTGCCATCTCTGGAAGGTCCTGTCACAAGAACCCCATGAAGCAGCCTATTGTTGGGTGCTGCTCTGAAGCTGTGTACACTTCAGGGTTATAAACACTACCAAGATGTTCCAGCATTACTTATTTTCAGGTCACTCTCATATTGATGCATTCCCTTGCATGTTTTCTGTTTGTGACCTATTTTTGATGCATTTCACATCTGCTTTAGCAGCTCTTTGACAACCAGAAAACAGGGCTGTTTACTGAGTTCACAGCTGCTGCTAATATCCGTGCAACTAGCCAGAATGACTGTTTTCTTGCTTAGCTCATCCTGTTGAATGAACCTCTCCACAGGGTTTGTTGCAAGTTTGTTTCAACTGGAATGCTATCAAAAGTTTCCACACATTTGTGAATTTCTCCTACTTCAGCCTTCCTAGAAACCCAGAAACATATGCACCCTCGCTAATTCCAGTAACTTTCTTCAGTTTCCCATGTCTTAACTACATCAGCTTTTCACAGATAGCGAAAACAGCCTGTTGTAAATGGGATGAAATTCCTGCTGTCATTAGTTAACACTAATGCATTTGAACCAAGTCTTTAAGGAAATAAGTCTTCTTGTCTAGTTTAAGGACACTATTACCTATCAGCTCACATTACAGTAACTCAATTACCTTATTTTTCTTTTTCTTTTTTTTTTTTTTCTTTTTTTTTTTTTTTTTTTTTTTTTTTGGTATGCAGATGATGTTTGAAGAGGGGTAGGAATGTAGGAATGTATCACCTTCAGCAAGTGGCTTGCTCAGTGAGGCCACATCTTGTAGGGCTGAATTCCTGCCTGTGCTGTCATCTGAGTATCTGTGGGCAGTTTGCTACTCTTGCAGTTCATTACGCTGTGGATTAGTTACTTTCAGGACACTTGTTCCCACCAAAGAAAGATATTATTGGACCTTTGTGTTATAGGTGCAAGAAGTCATAGCTGTGTGAGGACTGGGCAGTTTGGTTTTGTTGTTGTTTGGTTTCTGCTTAGGCATTGATTAGTAGCACAATATGGCTGGCAGCCAATGTGTGTGCTTCTGGAAGTGAACAGAGGTCCCAGTCTCCATGAAGCAATTAAGACAAGGACACACTTCTTCAGTTCCAGCTGCTTGAGCCCCTGTCTGAGTCTGCCCTTCCTGATTTTATAATACTGTTCAGCGCTGTTATTGATCATCTCCCAAGTGCTCATTTTTTTAAATAATTGTGTTTCCTAAGCCACGCTGTGGATCTCAACTTTCAAGCCTTTCTATGTCCTTGTGAGGTAAACGTTACCAGGTTAGCTGTGATCTGAATTACAGATGTGGATACAGAGGCACAAAGGGTATAAAATATCTGCTAAAGTCATTTCAGTGCATCAGAGACAAAATTAGGCAAAAAGATTTCTGACTCCCACCTGTGTCCTACTCTTCCAAAGCAATTTTCATGCTTCATTCAATTTTGGAACTTTTGCTGTCACGGTATCTCACAGGTAGCTTTCATTTCTTAATGGTTTTTAAGATTGATTTTCACCACTCCTACCCCTGGTTCATTTCCAGTTGTTAATGAACTATATCTTGGATTTTCTTTGGTCCATTGTGAAGCTCCTGGTGGTGACTCTAAAGTACTTTCTGATCCCACTTCTTAGACAGTGACAGAAAATGTGGTGACCAGCCTTTACTCTCTTTTTACCAGCTGCAGCCAACAGGAGATACCAGACCGTTTGTTTGGGCTCCTCGCAGATGGACTAAAATATTTAGTTGCTAACAGACTTTTCAGTTTGCATTGCCCCACATCAGATGACCAGTGTTGAGGGGTATCTTAAAAATATATATTGTGGTAGTTAGCTAAACTTGGAATGCTCTGTTTGTTTGTAGTGTTGTGACAATGACAAGGTGAATGCTATGAACTAGGAAGGAAGTGAACCGATTTGTGATACCTTAAAGTTGTTCTCTGCTGAAACCTAGATGCACAACAACCTTCTCTGAACCTCTGTTTCTTTCACCTGTCTCAGATACTCTGGGAAGTGAAATCTTGGTTTTCTGAGACATCCGCTTGTTTTGATTTGTTCTAAGGGGAGCCTGGATGAGTAGCTGATACTAACTACTTAAATTTGATATGGCTAAATCTGTTCAAGCAAAAGCCCACCATAGTTTAAGGCAAAATGTAATAGTGGTGGAATAAATGGATTGAGACTGGGCATTGTGCAGCTGAAAGTGGGCAATGAAGTGCCTTCTGTTATTTTACACAAGTCTCAGCATTGGTTTGCTGTACTAGGAGGTAGGAAGAACCAGAAGTTAATTCAGTGAACACAGCTTTTTGTGGAGGTCATGGTATGTACACAGCTCATTGACTCATAGATTCCTTGCCAAAACATCACCTCTTCTACATCTGTGAGTGTTCTCTCATCTTTCTGCACCAATATTCGTCTTTGTTCCTTTAGTGTTTTTCTCCTCTATGTGAATTCATTCAGCTGGAGAGCTGGCAGGTATTCATCAAGGCAGCTCTCCACTTCCTACCCAGGCAGTTCTGATGAACACTTAGCACCCTTCCATTTGGTCAGGAAAATTTCTTTCTAGAGCTTTGCTGATGTATCATTTTCTAGCTGCAGTAGGACAGTGTATGGATTGGTAAGCTGACACGTGTGGAGTTGACCTCTATAGGCTCATTAGGTCCCTGGGTGGATGCTGGAGAGGACTTTGGAACAGTGCAGGCAGAACAAATAGTAAAATACAGCAAACATCTTCCTCCATAGGGAAATTCACCCAGTTGCAAAACAGCTGGGGTGAAAAAAGACCACTGGAAATAGTCTGCACCCAGTGCTCAACTCTGCTCAGATACCTTATCCAGTTGTGTTCTTGTATCTTCAACCATGGAGACTCCACATCCTCTCAGGGCTGCCTGTGCCAGTGTCCAGTCATACCTGCAGTAAAAGTTTTATCTTAAAAGGGCATTTAAATGGAGTTCCCTGTATTTCAATTTGTGCCCACTGCAATTGGGAAGGAGGAGGCAGTTGTGTAGGTGGATTTTAGCAAAGTCAGGAGAAAGGAAACAAAGCATTAGACTGCAGTAAAACGATTCTGTAGCAAAAATGATGAATTTCCGTGACACAGTGCAAATCAGTAGACTAAAGATTGGAAGAGGGAAATCCTTCCAGCCCCAGCTGAAATTGATGAGGTAGTTCACACCTCTCAGAATTGCAATTTGAGGCAGCCTGAAACACGATGGAGAGTGAGCTATGTCAACATATGCTTCAGAGCATGTTCTTAATTTTATCTGTACATGTGAGCACAAGAAAATTCTCTTATTTTTCAGAGCTAAGCTGGATTTCTCCAGCACAATTCTGCGGCAATGGGCAAATGCCACAGGAAGGCTTTACAGCCAGAGAACATATAAAGTCTGGAACATGGATAAACTGGTTAGGATAAAATAGAAACCAGCAGAACCCTCTGCCAAAATCTGAAGTGAAATGAATAGAGGTTCAAAAAAAGTTCATTCAGTATGCCTGGCTCCTTGTTTCCATAATTTAGGAATAATTACATTTTTGTCACTAACATTGTTTTTAAATGTCAATAGAAACCAGACAAGTATATTTGTAAACCCAGCCCTGTCACATTGAATATATTAGGTTTTCCAATACCAGCCTCTTTTAAGTAAGGCTGAGGAAGCATTAAAAGCTCAGTAACTCTCAAGTGTTAGGAAGCTATTGAAAGAGCTTGTTAGGCTTTATGACAAGCAGGTTGAAATATAATAGGCCTGGAACTTTGTGAAGGAGCCGGAAAGTTGTGGTTGAAGAGAGGACAGTGCCCAAGAGTTTGTAGACCGGATGATTTGTGCAAAGGGGATGTCGGAAGGTTCAAGGCAAAATAAACAAATGGGGCTACCCACAGGGACAGTGTTAAGCTGAGACCAAAGTGCTTCCTTAGCTTGGTTTCTAAACACCAGTTAGTCCGTCTAACCAAAGAAGGCATTTTCAGTTAAAGTTTCTTCCTGTCCACACTCAGGCCAAGGAGCCATTTTCTGTTAGCTAATTGACCACATTTGTTCTGACCCAACTTTCCATAGCCTTTTACCTAGTCAAACTGTGGGTCTTCCTGCTAATCCAGAACAGCACATGATTCTCTTCTGACAGTCTTAGATGGGTTTGGTTAACTCTATCCTTCCCTACTGGCTCTGTTCTTATCCCTCTGCTTTGGTATTGTGCTAAAATAGGCCACCTTCTTTACACCTATCATTCATTTTCTGGTGGAAGCTCTTTGGTTCTGCTGTCTTTTACTGGACCAGTTCGGGTACCTAGGAAATGTAAGTTAGTTAGCCTCTGGTAAGATAGATCCTGCTAACCCAACAGACATATGTTCCGTGTTCTTGGATCTGTCATGGCACCAGCAACAAGAAAAATAAATGAATAAAGATTGTTCTAGTATTTACAGTTTTGAATGCAAATTTGAAGATGTGAGCTGAGTGCAGTAATAACTTATGTGACTTGTAGGCCTCTTTGAGCTGTAACTTGGAAGTGTGTACCTAGTCTTGTTCATATCACCATGGGATTGAGAGCTCCCTAGGAATATTCTTTTTTAAAAAAACCTTTGATCTTCAATGGAGATGCATATTAAAGAAAATGTAACTATACAGAGACAGCTTGGCCTTGTAATAATCACTGCATCCAGTTCATGGGGTCGAATTGTATGTAATTCATAGGCCTGTCAAAATGTAATGTCTACCACTTTAAAACTAGGTTCTAGAGGCCCTGAGCATAGGTATTGTCACTAGAATATGTCAGCTCAAGAATGAGTTCCTTGAAAAATGGATCAGGAAGCTGTTACGGCTAAGCAGTTGTTATGGCTGTTGATGGCTAGCTAGAGAATATTGCATTACACTAACTCAATTTTTTCCCAAAGGATAGGAATTTTTTACTCTTACTTCCTTTTTTACAGCTATGACAGATCTGGGATATGTAGAAGAGAAGAGAATAGGGAAGCAGGGCATTTAAAAAAAACCTCAATTGTTTGAAATCCTAGCTTTCTAATACCTTTTTGAATTATATATATTTTCTCTCTCTTATACATAACATAGCTGATTGGGGAAAAAAAAATCTTTCCTGTTAAGGTTATAAACTGCCAGTGTTTGTTACTGAACTTTCCAGATCATCCCTTGTCAATTTAAGATTATTTTCCCTAATCCCTACTGCACCTTAAACACATCACCAGGCATTCACCAAAGAAAGGTTAGTCCAGCTGCTTCTGCAAGCACAACATCTGAGTCACTACAGACATTCTTAATGTAATTCTGTGGTCCCTGAGCAGTTCCAAACAGGCCGACTTATTCCAGCCCTAACGTATTCCTCGCTGAGTCAGGAAGGACACAGAGCCTTTGCGTAACCCCACTGTCATGCAGAAATGTCACTGTCTGTGAACAATACTGGATTACACCAGACAAAACCCGCTCTGAAGAATGAAGGGAATTTCATAATTGAAAACCAGAACAAAACTAAATGATAACATGCTCTATTCAGAGTACCTGACAGATACCGGGTATATAAACCTTCATTCCTCCAAAGTCACATACTTGGGGGTGTATTGAACCATCCTTTGCAGCAGTACATGGCTACACCACAATACAAGGACAAATTTCTTCACACCATGTTTATTTATACCACATCTCTTTGGATGTTCTCTTCTTACTGAGTGCATTAGCTGGAACCTGTTCTTCCAGCTTCATTATATAAAGGTGAAAGTCTCAGCTTTAGAATCCAGCATCGCTGGGCTTGAAAAGCGTTTTATCTTCTCCCATTTGATGGCTCAGGAATTCATACTTTGCTACTGACCAGCTCACTGACTCTCCTGTAACTGAAGTTTTCTTACGGTAAGTTGAAGAATTCTGTGAAAATCTAGAATTATCTTTTCTTTTTCACATTTTGTGTTTTCTAGGGCTTCTTTATTTTACTGGAGGGATAATGAAGTAATCTCAGAAGAGCATCTTATTTACTGATTGTGTTGTAATCATCATATGCCCAATACAAAGTATGGATTCCTCATCTTAGTAATATTCTCCTGGAAGGAAGATTTGAGTCAGGGAAAACTCCTGTGTAGCTAACCTTGGCAGTACTCAGTGTGTCTAGCAGATGCCAAGTGCATTGTTCGGGAATAAATCATTGCTAGCTAAATCTTAGCTAATATAACAAGTAAAATATATGAATGTGTTATTTTAGCAAATGAATGCTGTCAGATCTAATCCTGGGTTTCCAGCCTCTAAAAATGCAGGTGGTGCATATTAGTGATGAAGTGAACGGTTTGAGGAGGAAGGAACTCAAAAGTATTCTAAATTCAAATTACTTGATGTAGAAACTTGAAATGCTTATATCCATGGGAAAATTTTCCCTTTCCTTTTTTTTTTTTTTTTAAACCACTCAAGTGCAGACATACTTCTTTTTCTTTTACTACCACTTGTTTGTGGGGAGCAGGAGGTTTTGGAAATTTGAGAAAATAACTTGTAGTTCTGTAGAACTTTAACTAGCTCTGTTTTGGCTGTAATTTGCAGCCTGAAAGACATAAAGAAAACACTTCCAGGAAATAATGTGGCTTAGATTAATCGATGTTGCTGTGCATGTTTAAGTCAATTACTCAGAGGGAACACAAAAATTCTTAACTGTTCATAGTACCTAAAACCAGTATAAATAAAGCTCTGCTCTCCAAATCTTAGACAAGTTTTTATCTTAGGAGGAATAAGTGACTTCACTTATTTTCTTTAAAGAAAACAAAATTAGTATTCTGTCTCTTTTCTAATTTTTACCAGGATAAATTTTTTTCTGTATAAAAAGAAAGCAAATGAATGAACACATCTTTTGATACTAAAGATTAAAGTATCCTTCTGCATTTGCTGAGCAGTAATTTGTCTATTTTGCACGCTGATAAATTTTGAGGTAAAATTATTTATCTGTGTCCATTTTCTATTTTTAGGTATATTCAACAGTAAAAAATGTATTGGAAAGGACTTAAGAAAGGCTGGTGGGGGAGGATGGGAGAAAAAAAAAGTGAACTTTAAGGTCAATGTCAAAAAGATACCAACCTAACCTGATTATTGTCTGCCCTCTGGAGAGGGGAGAGTCTTGCACAGCTGCATTAAAGTTGAGAAAAATGAGAAGCTGACGAGGAAATTGTATTACTCTCTGAGTAGGTTATGTTGTACAGTTAAAGAATGATGGCTACTTAGATTCCTTAGAAAGAACCACTGAAGTAATGTAACTGAACAAGAAAAGGTAACTATAAAAATCTTGCACCTTAGCCATGAAAGTGAGGTATCACGTAGTATACAACTGATTTCTCTTTTGTAGGAAGCCAGAGGCTCTCCACTAAGAAGAATGCATTGTTTACAGGTTTGGAAAGGTTCATTCTGTATCCCAACAGTATTCTTATGATGGCACGGCAAAATCTAAATAGTGTTCTACTGTTTTCACTAACTCTGCAGCTTCACTTTCCTGGGCCCCCAAGGTTATTTCTAGGCAGAGGTGCATTTCAGCAAAGAGAAATTGTGAGGGAACTGAAGAGGAGGATTCTCTCGTACATACCCTGCATCTTCCACGTGAGCTGCAGGGCTGTGTCTGTCACACTGTAGTCACACTAGGGACGGTGCGACTCTGTCTTGCTGGCTGTGGCTCAGCCTGTGCTTGCCCTGCTGTGAGGTAGATTTTTGGATAGGGCTGATACGGGTGCTGAGCACTGAGTGTTGGAAAGTGGAAGAATCAAGGGAGTGCACCTTCACCTGATCATCATGATGGCTAAGGACAAAGGGATCTCACTCTTTGATTTTTCTGTGGTAATGGGCTTTTTAATCTTGAGCGGCCTACCTTTATATAAAGCCTCTATCTTCTTTTTTCAGAAAGCACAAGATGTTTTTTGATTAATTCACAGTGAAGTGCTCACATTGAAAACATTTCCAGACTTACACAGTGTAGAAGAAATACAAAATTAAAGTCCTTCAGTGTAGAAGTATACATGAAATGATGGATATTTCTGTAGCTTTGAAAAACGAGTTGTCCTTCAACTCCTTCTACTTCAAATCCATTTTGGCTAACTTTTTCAGTAAATGAACACTATTCAAACCTTTAGTCTCTTTGCTGGGTAGAAGGGCCAGCAACATTTTTACAAGTTACTGTCACAGTTGAAATGTGCTTATTAACAACACTTAAATTGCTTGCCTGTTGCAAACTGAAAATAGGTGCCTTTAATCAAACAATTTCTTATGCACTAAATTCCCTATTTTGACTTTTATCTATGCTTGGACTTCAAATGCAGAATTGTACAAGATGCTAATTTTGGCACATTTGTTTGAGAAGCAGCATGTACATTTCTGGTATGTACATTAAATTTTATGTCTAATATTTAGTGTATCTGTTTTCCTTAGTTATTAGAGGGGCAGGGCAAGAGATATCCTGGACTCAGTAGCATGGTTGCTAGCACTTTGATTGGGTGTACTGACAGCATAATAATACTGTTTGATTTCTTGAAACTGTTTTTGGTGCAGTGCTTGTAAATAATAAAATAGAAGTATTACTGTACAAGATACCGTCATTTTTACCTAAGCCTGATACAAAGAGAAATTATTTACTGCACTGCTTTGAAATGCAAGAACTTAAAGTACAGGCATTGGTTTATTCTGCCTTTTGTTACGCTGAGAGCTTTGGAAATGTGCAGAGCAGAGAACACAGACTTTTTTCCCCCCTCTTTAACAACTGAGGGTTTAGAGTGGCTGCTGGCACAGGAGGAAATGCCATTAGATAGATACAAGAAAAGCCAATATTCCGTGTTATTCGTGCAGACAACTAACATTTGAAACTTGCACGAAGTGCTTCCACTTAAAAGCTGTCAGTCACATTGGTTATAAAAAGCCCAGAGCACTCAGGGACTGTCAATCACTTCTTAGGAGAGAGAGCTGACATCTTAACATTTGCTTTGCCAGTATTTACCAGATGCAGAAAACTAAAGGGTGAAAATTCAAATGAAAACACACATTCTTGCTGATCATATAATACAAGGGAAACATTTGGATCACTTACTGTCGCTGCTCACCTAGGAGCCTCCAATCCTGAGAAGGTTTTTCTCTCTTGCTCTATGAATAGATCTGTTGAAGGCTGGCTCTGCTGTGTTGCAGGGAAAAGGCTTTTGCAGACGGTGTCTGCTGAGAGTTGTCACAAAGTTGTCAGGTGAGGAAACAGGTTAACTCTGGCCCATTATGTCTAGGCGAGTAGCATGAAATGTGCAGAGGACTTGGAAAGGGCACATAAAGGGCATCTACCTTGCTTTTTTTCTTATGGTAATAGGGATGTGGGTGTTGTAATTATGAGGCTGATGACATATTCTCATGCAAGAAGGGGATTGGCAAGGAAAGAAAGAGGAGGAACCAGTTAATTCAAATACATCTTCTGATCTTTTTCTGTATGTTTCTAGATCCAGTTATCCCTAGATTACCCTGATGCTTTAGATACTGATCCTGGTGCTTCAGTGGGACTGCAGCTGTAGGTTGCACTGTGAATTCAGCATCTGGGACTCTTGGTCAGAACCACTGTTGTTGTCACAGAGCAGGAGGTGTAGGTGCAGCTGTGAGCAAAGTGCAGAAATGGTGTTCACACATTGCAGGCGTATACAGTGCTGCTGTACTGGAGGTAAAAGGAATGTTGTCCTTGAGGCTGCCTCCAGCAGTTCACTGGACTTGAGTACCCAGTTTTGCATTCCCGCAGCTGCATGCATGTGAAGGCATCCATGGGACTCTTGGTCCATCTTTGACCAGACTGTCAGTCTAAGTCAGCATGGCCAAACCTAGCAACTGTGGAAATGTTCAGAACACTGCTTTAAATAAAGTCAATCATGTGAGTGCCTCTTTAACAGAGTCTTCTGGAAGCAAGCAGCTTTCAATGTTTATGTCTCTTGGAGTGGTGCAGCCAACATCTGCAGCAAGTTGTTAATTGATGATCCTAGAGGTTTTGTTCACTGTGTGCATCCAAATGTTAAGTCTCACAATCCTAACACAGCCTTTGGTTCTGCAAGTCATCTAGTCATCTTCCATGTGGAGTTCCTCCTGCCATTTGGAGCAGAATTTTGTCCCAGATCAAAACTCTAGATGAGGTTTTTAGAGAACTACTGTAACTGTAGACACTTATGTATAAATTTCTAGAACCAAAGTCATGTTCCTGTTCAGTTCCTATTGTAGTCAATGGAAGTTAAATCAGTGGAGTTTATGTGATCACGTGCTTTAGTTTACCTTGGAGCAGACACTTCTCAGGTGTCAGCAGAATGGTTCTATAAGCTTCACTGACTCTATTGAGTAGGTCTCCTTTCACTAGTAGGAATTCGTACACTGACTGCATATTAAGTGCCTTAATCTTGAACCAAATCCCACCCTTGCAGCCAGCTGCTTAAGTGACTCTGCCCATTTGGAGGACTTCCCTACTGGGATTATAGCCTTGTCTTGAAACTCATATTCCCACATACGTGGAGCTGCCATATTTTCTTTCATAGCAGGGCTGATTGACATAGTATATACACACTTTAACATTTCAGGCATCTTTTTATTTACATACAGACAGTCCTACAGCTGTGGCACTCCCAAGCCCACTGTGGCTAAGCAGACCAAGTATTTACCAGTTACCTGAGATCCTTCTCTGTGTATTTGTATGTCAGGTTTATATATTAACCAGTGGTATGAAGAATACCAATTTAGGTTATGGAATATGAGTAAATTAATTACATGACAATCCACAAGGACTTGCTGCTGTGAGTGTGTATAGGTGCACGGAAACTGTATTATGGGTCACAGATTACTGTAGGGTTCAGGTAATACAATAAGATCAAATTATGTGTTTGGGGACTTGACTGGAGATAAAAGTTTCCTCTGTTTTCCCCTTGCAAATTGGGAAAAACTGGATTAGTAAACACCACTGCTCATGACCTTTAGTTACCAAGGGAAAAAGCATTTTGCCATTGTTTCTTACATGTCTTGTCTATCTGTTTATACATGGGCCAGGCCTGTATTCTCTAGTGCTTTATTTTTGTATTAGGAAGTTGTTTCTTCCCCTTGGGAGACTCTTCATCCTCCTTTCGAGGGTAAATAAAGAATGCTATTCACCATAACAATAAGTCTAGAAAAAGTAACAAAAAACAAAATGTCCCTGTATACATTCTGAATAGCTGAAAGTTGATTACATCAATGCTCTGCTAATCATCTTCAGATTTTAATGCCAAAAACCAGAAGGCTGTGAATTGTACGAACCAGAGGTTGGAACTAAGAGAAAGATCAATAGCTTAATGTAAGGAAATGTAGACTGAATGTGTGTTGAAGTAACCACTGGTATGCAGAATAGACTTCTGTGGTCCACAGAGGATGTCAAATAAAATGGGTATTTTTATTTCTCAAAATACTACAGAAGTTATATGTGAAAAATACAGGGCAGAAGAGAGACCTTGTGTTATATCCTCATCTCCTCTATGTCCTGTGGTCCCATGTCCTAGGGGTACTTTGTTGTACAACATTTAAGATACAGAGCTACAGAAAGTTAGAAAACTCTTGTTGTTGTAACCTGAAGCTCCACCAAACAAAGAGGAGATTGTAACAGAGAGAGTCTAGAACTTGCCTGCCTGGGCAAGATACGGCATTCCCAGATGTGCCAATTCCTTGTCTGCAGATCATGAGCTGGAGACTTGTTCACATGCTGTGCAAGTTACTGCTACTGGCTGAATGCCAGCCTGTAGTAAGTATGTAGGATCACCTTGAGAAATTTCTTCCAAGAATTAAATATGAATTCCATTAATTCACTCTTACCAGAGAGCATGGGTGTTAAATAGTTATGTGCATTAACTTTTAAAAATCCAGTGTGAGGTAGTTCAAAGAGCTCCAACAGTGAAATAAAAATAAAATCCTCTTCACCTCAAATGTAGTGGTTGTAGGGTAAACTTCAGGTATTGAATCATCCGTTCCTTTGGAAAAGTGAATGATTCTGAATTGTTGGAGCACTTCCCTCTTTTCATCTAGTGATCATAGAAGATTACAAGAGGAATTCCATGTATATTATGCAGGTGAAGGAAAATAGGAACTGAACTAAAATATTAATATCACGTTGGGTAAATCATCAGGTAACAAGGCAGCATGTACTTAAGACAGCTTCTTTCTCTGAGCAACATCCAGAATGTTAGACATGACCTTAAAGATAAGGAAATGGCTTCTGAAATGGTCATTTTACTGGATGCTTGTTAAGAATGAACAGAGTTTTACACCTTTTGGAAGTCCCTTTTACTTAAAGCAACTGTGATTGTCAGTCACTGGCAATGCTTATAATGTTTTGGCAAAACTGATTACAATTCTTACGTGTGCAGATATTAAAAGGAGGCAGAGTTTTCCCTAATCTGCTGTCAAAAGCTAATTTTGTCTTAAAATGACAGATAAAATGAAATTCTAATAAATGTGGGAATTTGAGAAAGCCAAATTTTTATTTATAAATTTTATTTATAAAAAAAATTTTTAAAATTGAAAAATTTTGGAAAAATAAATATTTGGAAAAAGACACAAGGCAAATGTAAGTATTCAATTTGCAAATTTCAAATTATTTCTTAGACTGTTGCAGTAAAACAAAGTTAGTATTGCTACTGTAAAGGCATGACATGTCATGGGCTTGGCTTTAAAAAAAGCTGAGGTAATTTCTTGTTTGTTTTATTTTGCCTCTTGATTTCTCCACTTTTTTTTTTACTTTTTTTTTTTTTTAATCTCTGGACTTCACACTTTCAAGTTTTCTCCACAACAGCAAGGCCTATGTATTTTATAATAGTTATATATGTATGTATGTATTTTATCAAACATATGATATTATTGGAAAACTAAATGACTCAAGGAAAAAGGCCTTCAAGAGAAACATCAAATACTCTGAGATAAAGTCTTAGGAGTTGACAGCATAAAATGAGGGAGTATTTGCAAAGGCTCCATAGCAGTGAATAGAGAGAAGGCCTCTGGAATGGTTAGGTTGGGCTTCTGTTCTGGATGACCTTGCTCTCCATCAGGGTCACTTTTCCACTGCCTGTAGAAAGAAACATGGTCTCACCAGGCTGGAGATGGCTTTTGTGAACTGCTCTTAGAGGGATTGTGAAGGGAGACTTTTAATGTAACAAACTGCACTTCTAATCCCATGTGTCTGTGGTGATCTCAGGATATGTGAGGGCTGTAATTCTGTCCTGAATGAGATGCACTGCTCCAGCTTACCAGAGAGCTAACACTTACTGTATGCGTAGATCCATTCTGAATAGCTTCTGCTGGACACCTGCTGGAGTTTGGGAAAGGGTGATAAACAGGTTTGTGACAGCCCGTTTGATGCGCTGTGACACTAATAGCTGGAAAGAGCGCTCCGGAGGTAGGGAACCGCTGTGTGGAATTAGTCAGTCACCAATCTGCTCACAGTGCCGTACCAGGAGTAGGCTGCAAATTTGAGCCAGACAGTTGGTGCTCTCCTGTAGGCATCCAGACAAGCCTGTTCTGAGATGACATTTGCTACGCTACAGATATATCATGGATCATTTTTCACAGCCCTGTTGAAGTGGTTTATTTATTATCATCTGTTCTGGTGTTATATCCTGGACATAGGAGAACTGTTTACTGTACCACAGTGCCAGGAATTCCTTGTTACTGTGCAATCTGATTCCAGGAGAAGGCTTAGGATGAGTCTCATCGCTTTCCTCAAGGCTGCCACTGCTACAGCAAGATACTCCAGACTGAACCACCAAGTCAAATCCCAGGAGTTACAGCTGAAGTTAGTGGTTTGGTATTTAAGTGAATAACCAAAGTGAAGAAGTACTGGATTCGTCATCATTACACTTGCCTCAGCTTTAGAAATCAAATACCAAAATTGTTGCCAGCAGAACAATTTGACCTTGGGTGTAGGCAGCTCTGTCATTAGTCCACTCGAGATTTGCTGAAGTCACATTATCAAGAGCAGTGATTCTCAGCTATGCTTCACAGATCGCTAGTGGCTTGCAAAGCCATGCTGCCTTAAAAGGTTGGTGTTACAAGGCAATGTGGTAGCCCAGAGTGCATTCAGAAAGTTGACAGTGATCCATGAACAGGATGCCAAGGAATAGCTGCCATTACTGTGCTAGAGCGTGGGGAGTTTTCAGTGTTACTTTTCACAGGGAAAGGAGCTAATGACTTTAAGAAATGGTAACAGGACATGGTTGTTGTGTTTTCTAGGCTTAGTGTGTAATTCTTACAATTTTATTTTTTTGCCCTGTATCAGAATAACACTTGCTACCATTAAATACTGTAAAAACACATTTCTAGGCAAGTCACTCACTTTTCTCTGGCTCTGTTTGTCCAGTTTTATTTGTGTTGCTATCCGAGAATATTATTTCCCAAAATTTCCAGCAGTATGATTAATTAATTTATCGGCTAATACCTGTCATTCAAGAAGACTCTTTTGTTATTAGGAAGGAATCAGATTGATCTTCATGAAAACCAGGCTAGTTCAAATGCTACTTAGCATGGGTAAAAGGGCACTGCTGTATGTGCTGCAGGAAACCCCACTGAATCTACTGGAGAATGCTTATTTTCAGTGCACAGGTTTTAAAGTGACCCAGCATAAGAATGCCTTTGCTTCCAGTTGTTATTGTTGCCTGTATGAGCGTAGGACTGGGAGACTCCAAACAATAGCATGGCTCCATTGCACCAGGTCTTGGTGACCACTGGAAGAGTGTTGTGATGGAAACAGCAGATAAAAGCAGTCATCTTTAGTTTGCAGCTGGAAGGTAGGATAGATAGTTTGCCTGAAATGGCACGGAGGGGAACGCATCCCTGTTCTCCTTAAATACAGAGTTTCAGCCATTTCCCTCTTCCTGCTACAGCCCAGCCTAGGACTGGAACAACACAACTGGGGCTTGCTGTGGAGGAAGCTTCCCATGACTTGCCTGCTGGCTTCCAGCTGGTGAAATGAAAGGCCAGTAACCCACTTGATTAAGGACAGAAGATGAGCAGGCTGCCTGGGGAGTGTTCTTAGGAGCCCTCCGGTCGGACAAGGAGAAGGTGCCGGTTTGCCCTAGCAGCTGAGCACCTGCTGGGTGCAACAGCACAAGTTCCCCCAGTTCACAGTTAGGAAAAGCTGCATGTCTGGGACTGGCTTCCCTGCTTTCATAGGAGACATTAGCACTGCCTGACAAGCAAGGTGGCTTTCAGGGCAAGTGGAGGTGCAGTCTGTCATCTCAGGAGAGGGCTCTTAAAGCTTTTTTTTCAACTTTGTCACATCTTGGTTTTTCATTGGCAGTAACAGAGGTTTTCCTGTCAGAATCATCAATACAGAGGTAGAAACAAGAATTCAGCCAGCTAGCTAGAATAAATGATCTGGGGCTTGTGGCAATGCAGTGGTATAAAGTGTTAAAAAATGGGCTGAAGACAACTATCTGAAGAAGTGTTGTCATTTACTGAGAAATTTACTTTGCCAGCTAGTATAAGTCCAAATATTAAACTTGTTAAGATTTTAATTTTTTTTTTAAAGCAACTGTAGCATGAAGGAGAAAATTATAGAAGATGGCTTTATAGAAGATTTTTTTTTTTAAATGGAGTCTTGTTACTGAGCCAGGACATGAAAAGTGTCTAGGAAGAAAACTCAAACAAATTAATCTGTTCTAATCCAATAGAATACAACAGTAGGCATAAAACAATGGCGGAACAAAATGAACTCAGATTTAAAATTCTTGTATTATAATGTAGCAGTAGTCAGTAACAAAGGAAATTTATTTTGCTTTGTTCTCTTTGTGATGTTTGTTAGATTATGAATGTCCTGTGAAAATGCTGTACCTCAGACAGCAGAGTCCAGCTTTTTCTAAGATATGTGTAATACTTCAGGTGTGCTACTAAAAAGGGAAAATTAAGGTATGCCATACTGTACTTCTCATTCTAACCTGCTATTTCAGATGTTTTAATTTGCCAGACACAAGTGAGGAGTCATTCAAAGATTTCATATGTGCTGCTCCCATTGTTTCTCATAAACATGCACTCTTGCCTTCTAGTTAGAGAACTGCAGTACTTTGGTGGTGTGTGTATGTCAGTCTGGTTTGGTGCTTCAGGTTATTCCTCACTGTCACTGAAGTTAAGTGGTGAATCAGAATGGTTCTGTGCTTACAGCTATATAACCAGAAGCATAAGTTGGCCTGTAAGTGGTTGTTAATAGAGTAGCAATGTGTTTATATAGTTTTGTTGTACCTGCTTCCTAATGAAAAAGTCATTATGCATTAAGACAGACTGTATTAACTGTTAATCTCTCCTTCCATATGGTGAATCTAATATTTTATGATCTCATAGAATGTTTCAACCAGGTTTGACAGTGGCATAGGGTTTATTAAGTGTCTTAAGTTCTTGAAAGCAGGTGGTCAGAGAGAAGGGAGAAGGCAGCAAGAAGGTTTCCAGGCTGCAGGACCCAGAACCCAGAGCCTGTCAGACCTTTGAGTGTTCACGGCAGAAGGAAGCCCTGAGCTGCAAGCGCTCATGGAATCTGCTGCTCACAGAGCTATTTGTCTGTAAGGAAGACAAAAAGCTCTTACCAATCCTGATAAATTCTGCTTCTGCTCATGATTCTATATCTTTTACATTTTAAAAATATCTGCTGCTTTCAGTTGGAGAGGGAGAGAGAAAGAACCCTCAGGACTTTGCACACACCAGTGCTACAGTGCCAAACTTACCAGCATGCCTATCCACAATGGGAAGTCCGCACTCCCAGCCTTTCCACCACCCCCAATCTGGCTACACCAAGCTGTCTTCATGTGAGCTCTAGCCCTCAGCACCTTTCCAGCCTCTTCTTTTTAGCTGGGCTCATTTTTCTGCAGATTAGCAAGTCGAACTAGCACATGGAGATAGGAGACAGTGTCCTCACTACACACTTCCCATTTCACAGTCTGTCCCCAATCCCCAGCATGGTAAAACACGTGAATGTCATAACTCAGGTGCCTCTGCTGGCCTAGGAATGGGAAGCAGAAACAACCTATTTGGGATATTGTAAGGTTTGTTTTTGCAGCTATGTCTCACAGTTAGTTTGAACAGAACCCAGCTGAGCAGGAACTCTGAGAGTGTCTTCTTCTCTACCTCCTCATTCTTTAACGATTGCTAGAACCTGCTGCACTGGTGGAAATTACTCAGCTCCTCCAATGGCCTTGGAAATGGGACAGGGATTAACTGAAGCAGTAACAGCTGAAATGACTACTCCACCAGCAGAAACAATAAGAGACATAGAAAGTGACCTGGGATTCTGTGTGCTCTGCCTCATAGCTTAAAAAACATCTCAGTGCTGGTTGTAAGATGCTGAAATAAGTAACAGTGCTATCTGCCGTGACTGGGGTTCTTAAACAAAACTTGAACATACACATTTTGCTATTTGTGTGATGTCTGTGTGCATGATAGTTGTCTTAGCAAACCAGAGAACACTTCCTTTAAATCTGTTACTTTTGGATTCATGTTTTAACCAATTGCCTTTGTGCAGCAAATTGCAGTACCTTTCTCTTGTACTCAGGGAGCAATATATTGCTTGTGGCTAATTTTAACATCTCTGTTCCTGTGCACAGAAAGCTGAAAGATTCTGCTTTCTTGGCAGAAAACAGCAGCAAGTTCAGATCCTATTAAATTGAGTAAGTAGAGTGATTTCTATTACAATGGGAGGAGCATTCAGAGGTAACAATTGTACCAAGCTCATACCTAAGGCAAAGAAAAAGACTGGCTACTAAAAGATCCTGACTGACACATTTTCACAAGTGCCTTAATCTCCTGCATGTCCAGCAAACATTGGGCATCTACAACAGGGGTCTTGACACATTATAGCTTTAGGAGGGATAGAATGGAATCTAGAGCTGCCATTCAGCTCTGTATGCAGGGATACCAAGCCCATGGTATGGGTGCCATATCTGATCTCTGTACCCTCCTGCTGGATTTTTGAGGATCTCACAGGTCTGTCAGTGTCACCTCGTGAGGAACTCTCTTGGTCCTGATGACCCAGCTACAATAAGTGGCTTGTTTTGCAGCACCAGCGTTACCACCCAGTTTCCCACCTACCCTACCATCTTTACAAGAGGATGCCCACCATGTAGCTCACAGACAAAAAAGCTGCAGTATCAACTGCAAGGACATTTTAAGAAAACACTTGGCTTCACTAACGCAGATTTTTGAACGATGTACACTGACAAGACCAGCCACCACAGCTGAAACTCATGCACTTTGTCTTTTATCACTTTCTGACAGTGGCTCTAAGCAAGGTTGCTCTCACAGTCCTGCCTCAAAGCTTGTGTTTACTTCATAGGGCATGGAAGCATGTCATAAATTGATTTTGATGGGAAAAAGGGGACAAAAAAGTACACGTTCTCATGCTGTATCTCTTTGCTCTGGCACTATACTGATTCAGTCTCACTTTTCCCTGCTTCTGTTTTTTAATGTTTTTTAATGTATTCCCTGTCCTCTTACTCTGTTTTCCTAGTTGGCCCACCTTTGTAAACATCCATATTAATTCAATCAACAAGTAAACCGTTAAATGAGGAATCCTGCAGTTTAAATATGAAACTCTGATTCAAATGGGAAGTGGGTTTTTTGAATTTGCTTTAATGAAAGCAGTCTCAGCAGCTCATAGACACAAAAAAAAACCCCACACATGGAAAATATGTGTAAGCTGTTTTTGCTTCAGCTTTGAGGAAAATGTTTATGTTATGCCATGGTTAATACAAATTAAATTATTGTTGTTAAATCCCCAAATAATTTTGTTTTGTTTTTGTTTGAAAATTGGATAGGCCCATGCCTTTATTTGTAGGAACAAGCAGAATTCAAAAAATGATCTTACTGAAATTATTTATTGTTTTGGTTTGCAACCATGAAAGGGAATGGCATTTTCAAGGCTATATATGTGCCCAGCTGTTGGCAGCTCACATTTCTATGGTCAGAGGATAAGATTATTATTCATAGAATAAAATATTGATTTATCTTCTGTCACACTTTTAATGCTCATTAGAAGTTAGCTGCCAGCACTACTAATCTTTGTTGTCTTGAGGGTGTGAAAGTGGCTGAGGTGCACATGCAACTTTTCTAAAACCTGATCATCATAAGCATACTTGTGTTTTCCCTAAAGTTTCTAACATTTATGTTGAATTTCTGAGTGAACAGAATACAAATCATAGACAATCTAGTTTAAGTACTGTCTACCTGTATTGCTTCCAAAACCAGTAGTCTTGCTTAAAAGAATAGCAGTTTCCAGATTTAAAACACTGACAGGGGTTGTTAGAGGTTGGAACATTAACATGCCATTTTTTTCCCTTTTGATTTGTGAATTACAAATTTGATTATGCTTTCTGGAGACTGAGTACAGTCACATTTTAAATTCAAAGACACAAGTACAATTTATATGGGCAGACTGGTTTCTGATCAGAAGAGGATACCATTTCTAAGTGCAGTTTTCATTTTATTCTTTGCAGTTACTAGCTTCTCCTATGGCTTTGGAAAGAAAACATTAGCAGTAGTATCAATATGAAAAACTGAGGAAGTAGCATTATTTGGAATAGAGCAATCTGGTCTCCTTCCTATTTCTACTGTCCATCTGCCCTGGGCTAGAAGAAATTATTTGTGATAGATAATTATACCAAGAGAAACTTAAGTGCCTTTCTCATTTATGGGGCATATAGAAGTCAAGCTGAATGTCCAGGTCACTTTCAGATAAATCAAGAACAAATAAAACATGCTATGCTAAAGTAACAGTAGGAGCAAGCCATGTCACTATTCTTACCCTTTGCCATAAGGATTTGTGAGTCAGGGCAGCCAGGTAAACTTTGTGGCATGACCTGCACAGTCTTTGGGGCCAGCATAAAATATTAATTCTGAAACCATGAAAGAATCTCTGTAGCTACTTCTTTGTCCTTCATTTTGTAGTAGGTTGCTGAACAAAAGCTCTAAAATAATGAGCTTTTCCTTGTTCTAATAAATTTTTTCAGAATTGTATGTCTGTGTATGTGTTAAAAAGTTACTTGTTTTGCTGTTAATTACTTCTGGCTCTCAATTTTCTCTACAAATAGAAATAATCAAGTTTTTCTTTTTAGTAAGGTCACTGATTTTTTTCCATGAGTGTAGTAAATTATGATCTTGAAAAAATTTAGACTTTTTTAAAATTTCAGTCTTGCAAGAAACAGATTCCTTGACTTTGGGGTTTATTTTTGTCAGAAAAAAATAAAAATTCAATTACTGCTTTAGAAATATGTTTGATAGTTTTTTGTTTTGTTTTTGTTTTGTTTTTTAAATTTCATTATTAAAATAAGCCATAGCTTTCAGGGCATGCACAATTTTATGGTGTAATAATTTGACAAATTAATCTTCATTCCAAAGAAGTTTAAAATCAGCACTGAAGGGTTGAGCATACAAACTAAGCAACACCATGGAAAATATGGAAGGCTTATAATTTGCTTTGTATTATCTGCTGCACATATGGAACTAGGAGACTGCAGATTACAAGGGCTAGTGAATCCAGTTGTTGCTTCTAAAAAAGACTTCTGATTCTCAAAAGAGATGTGCTTTTGTCTGGGAGAACACTTGGCATCTGCATGGTGTGCTGGAATGTATCGCCTTACTTGCAAAGCTGGAGCTGTGTGTTATGTTCAAGAATTTATTTCATAGTTTTTTTTCCATGGTAGTTTCCTGGAAGTTTCAACTTTACATGATTATTCACAGATTAATTGAAAATAGCCTTGTATACCTTTTTATCCATGTATCATCTCCTTTAGCATTTTAGGGGAACTTCAGTGTTCTTGTGGGATATAACTTTCTTTTATTTTCTTTTTTTTTTTTTTTTTTCTTATGGACTCAGGTAGTAATTTCTTAAATGAGCAGAAAGTTGTTTTGATTTCTTTTGTTTTCTTTCCTTTCCTTCTCCCTGTCTATACCTCTCTGTGGATTTTGACTAGCAGAACTAAGATTTTTGTCTCTATTATCATACATTGTTAACAATGACAAGAGGTATAATTAGCTTCATAACCAGACTATATCATAGAATCACAGTCTCTCAAATATTTAATTCCATTGGCTGAATGTCCAGACAGCTGCATGTAATTGCCAAATACATAAATGTTTGCAGGTCTGTTACTGGTTGCCATAAACTTAAGTAAGACTGATTTGTAAAAGAGTGTTATTCTCCTGGCCTAGATTTTAAATAGACATTTTTCAATGGCAAAGATTCAGTCCCTCTAAAAAAAACCCTGAAGCTTCAGATTTCAGTTGTGAAGGATTTTTAATTTTTAGTGTTGTTTGGGGTAAGTTCTCAGTCTGCAAAGTTTCTGTCACTTAAAAGGCAAGAGAGCATGAAAGAACACAGCTTACTGGATTCATCTGAACAAGGCTAGATCTGACAGACTGGAGAAAGCCTAATGAATTAAACAGGCTTTTGCAAAATTGCTGGTATTTTAAATGGCAACTTTGGGCCAGGTCATTTGCTGCAGAGACTTTAAGTGGTGTGGTAGGCCACTCTTGGAGGCTGTACTTGTTAAGAATAAGGGTGAAATTCTGGTGCCATGGAAATGAACAACAGAAGTCCCACAGATCTCAGAAAGGGGCCATGATTTAACCCAGCATCTAGCTTTTCTCCCTTGCCAAAGAAGACACTAAAATGCAAAGCAATTGCAGGAGAGCAAAGGAGAGGAGAGAATTTTCCACGCAAACAGGCATTAATCAGGCCATTTTATAAAGAAAGATGTAATAAGGAGGGCTTACTCACAGTTAAGGGAATTTTTATGTCCCAGGTTTTTTCCAGTTTTGCCAGATGCTAAGTCAAAAACAAGGCAGGAGGAAGAAGAAGACCATAGAAAGAAATACTTTGGCTACTTTGTACACTGCAGTGAATCAAGTTCTTGTGCTAGTTTTTAAGTATTATATGTCCAGAGGGTAATAGCAGAAAGAAACACAGAATTGTAATGAAAGTATAAGTAGACCCAGACCAACGGGAAGCTCAGTGTGATTCTGACAAGCTTTAATTTGCCAAAACCTTGCTTGTGCTGGAGTAGTTTCCCTGTATCCCCACAGTGCAGATGTGTTTAGGAGTAGGAGGCATTGCTCCTCCCATTCCAGTTTCCTAGAAATGGATGAAAGCTTAAAGATTTCCACATGCAGAGGGTTATTTGTGTATTTATTTATTTATTTTCTTCCCACCAGCAGATCTATTTCTTAATCAGAAATTTTCATTTCTCTCTCTTTGCCGAAGTCTTTTACAGTTCCTTGCCACTGGGGGCAATCCAACACAGGTATTGCCACGGCCAGCGCTCCTTGTGCTTTGCGACCACAGTCCTGGGGAGCTCGTAACAGTTCAACCAGCTAACTTGAAGAAAGAAATTAATACAGTTAGGCCACTTAAAAACATCTACTGTGTTTCACTAGAAAATAAAGAGATATTTATCTCTGAGTAAGAAAGAAAGATGATAGCAAGTTAAAGATTTAAATTGATTCAAGTGTATGATGCTAAAGATCCTAAATGGTTTAAAATTGCGGAAGATTATATTGTAATTTGTATATATTGCTTCTGTAGGCTGCTGAGGAAGCTAATTGCTATACATCCTGTGGTTAAGTTATCATCTTTCTCAATGACTGAAGATCATAATTTTATCTTTAGGTGAGTTTATTGCTACCCGTCTGTTATGTTCATTTGTATGCTGGAACAGTCTGACAAGCCTCCTGTTGTTCCCAGTACAATGTGTGTCAGCCAACCAGGTTAGTGAAAGATTCTCTCATAAATTTGGATCTCTTGCAGATAAGACTCTTTTCTTAGCCTGCTAAGGAGAAAAGCATGTTAAAAATGACAAAGGGAAGATACACATAACTACATAGAAAGGATAGGAACATATGAATGCCAGCTGTTAAAAAGACACATTGGTTTGCAGAAAAACCCCCAAAACCTGAACAACAGACCACAATCAAACCCCAACACAAAAAAAGAGAAATAAGTAGATATGTTGATTGTTGATTTTTTATATTTCTGACTAACCCAAATGAGACAACAAGGCAGAGAGTGCTCTGTAAGGAGTGAAATCGGAGGAAAAATGCTAGAATAAAAATAAAAATATATCTTAGCACTCTTTGGTGCAGAATCAGTTTACAGGAGAAATGAAACCAAACCCCTGCATCTGAGTACAGCCTCCAAAAATGTTAAGGAGTATTTAGTTTGGGTTTAGGCCTGACTCAGATTGGATGAAACTCCAGGTTTTCTCCAAAAGTTTGCAATTATTCATGATAATTAAAGGTAAATGTCAGGGCTCGTTGTCTGTATTCATCAAGGGAAGATGAATGTCTTCTTAGATGAAGATAAAGTGGAGGAAATTCTTCTTGATGCTCTCCTTAAAGTCAATAATGAGATCTGATGTCAACACACTCAAGTAAATGTTGCATTTAGAGACTAGGGCAGGAACATGGCTGGGCATCGAGCTGTGGGAATTAGGCTGGATAAGAGGCTGTTTCTAGTGAAAATGGCCAGATGTTTGAGCTGGTGGTTGATGAGGTATGGGCTGGAGATGGATGTGGGATAAGAAGAGGGGAGGTGACTAAGAGGTGTTAATTCTTGGCACAGATAGTGGCTGGGCATGGCACCACTGTTGGACAGCGTTGATGGGAATCATGAGACATGTTGGGAGAAAAGATGTCAGATAAAACAACTGCCCACGTTTCTGAACCTCTGAATAGGTTTGTGGGTTTTATGAATGTTGATGGTGACTTGGCTGTACAACAATTCTTGCTTTTGAAATATTGAAATGTAAGACTGTGACATTTTCTGCTAATACACTCCATTTTAAGTAACCTTTGCAAATAAATAGATATGATAATATGTGTGTGAATGGCAACTTCCCACACTGGCCAGCCCTCCAGGCAGGGAGAGGAAAGCATGGGAGAGACTGTTTGTCCTCACAGATGAGATTCAGTTAATGTGCATGGGTGACCCTGACAATGTACATTAGTTTGGCTAAAACTTTGGAAGCTGCCTCTGAAATCCAAGTGTCAAGGTTAATCGTGTGAAATGCAAGGTATCTGCAAAAACAGAAGTGAGCTATTTCTCAGCCAAGTTCACATCCTGGGCTGGATGGAATAGCTGGAGACAGATTTCTAACCAGTTGAAAAGTCTGGACAAGCTCCTGCATGCCAGCTCTGCTTGCCCTAGGAAGCTGTACAGCATTTTTCTACATGCACAGCATGGTAGCTGTTCCAAGGAGTAACTGGAGCAGCTCCTGTGTTGATTAAACCAAAGGGTCCAAGGGGCTTGCAAAGGCTTAAGTAAAACAGCACTGTACAACACATTGGGATGGCAAAAACTTGGGGCCTTTCAGCTTTGGAATGGAAATGCTTCTGATATGGCTGTCTGTCTCACTGGCTGTAGCAAGGAGTTGGTTATTAGGTGCCCTTCTGCCTTTGCTCCGCCGTTTGGGTTGTGACACGCCTGGGCGGTGGTTGGAGGGGAAAGAAGCCGAGCACCCTGTCTCTGACTTTGCACCACATGTTTCAGAGCACGGTCGTTCACTCTCACATTTTACAAAATCAATTTTCATTCTGTCATGGTATTTCACACATTTGCGTTCTGAATAAGTTAGAGAATATTCTACAACTTACAAAAATAACTTCAGTTTTAATTTTTCCTGTTACATGAAGAAACCTATCCATACTTTATCTGTTACAGATGGAAAAACTACATATGGAGAAGTCAGATCTATTAATTAGTTTATAGGCACAAAGTCCCCTAAAGAGTGCCATGAATCCATGTGTTATTCGTAAGAGCTGTCTGAAGTACTTGCACTGAATAATTTATTTCAATTTAGCCCTGTTTCTGCTGTTAACTATCCAAGATCAGATTTTGCTTTTTTGAATTTTATTGTTTTGGGTTTTTTTCTTAACAATTTTCCCCATTTACCTAAATTCACTGAAACACTCTCTGAATATATTTCAGCCTACTGAAGTATTGAAGCCATCAACACTCATTAAATGTGTTCTGTTTTTTCTAATGCATGATAGGATGATTATTAACTTCTGTTGTTTTTAATCTTTCAGTCAGTGTTTAAATCCTAGAAGAATGAAGAAAGGGGGAGGAAAGTAGAAGAATCGGAAAATCAGCCACATGAGAACTCCAAACTGTATTACTGTCTATTTCATCTCTGAGGACTGTTTCAGGACCCTAGCTTAGAATGTGGCTCTGTTGCTCTAGGAAAAGAGGGCCAAACAGCATCTTCCCAGTGCTGTGTAGCTTTTTGGTGTTGGAGAAAGAGTCAGTTAGGCAGGAGCATGTAGTAGGACCAGGGAGCACTTATTTCCATGCTCAGCCCTGATGACTTTTCCCTGAATTCAGCAACATTAGACTCCACTGTGAGATCCTTTCAGCATGAGAGACAAGAAGGGCCAGGGTAATAGGTTGGGAAAGAGTTGGGCAAACAAGGGTGAGGTAGAAGTGTGGCAGTAGTTTGAGGGTTGTGGTTTTCGTTGTGGATTATTTTACACGTGAGGTTTTAGTTGGCCTGTTTGTAAAATAAAACCAGCAAAATGTAGGGTCTCTTTAAACCTTCGTACAACAACATAACAGGGTAATGTAATCTGTACCCTCATTGAATTGGTGTTAATTTTGCCTGCTAAATTAGAATTATTCACCCACTCTGTGCAAAAATGCTTTTTCAGCATTTTTGATGCATCTGCTCTTGCGCAGTATAGCTGTAGTAGTAGTAATGGAAAAGCTATCCTGAAAAATTAAATTAAACTCTACTGAAATCTTTACTACTATATCTTTTATTCTTCTACCATCACCCTGAGAAATACCAGCAGTCCTGTATTAAGTAATGTAAATGTTGATGGGCATTCACCATCCCAGAGCACAGGGCCAGATCTGGTGAGGATCTGCAGACACTTGGGGATAGGACATGCTTGCTGTTCTGAAGGGCAAAATGAGGTGGTGGGATTAGCAAAAGCACTGGTTGCAACTTTAGCCATCAGAATACCTTCTAAAACCTGTCCTGATCCTAGATAGACAAGAAAAGCAAAGAGGACTGGAGAAAAATGTCTGTAACTGCATCATTCCCAGAGGACCTCAATGGAGAAATTAACTTCCCCAGAATTAGCCAGACATCTGAAGCAGCGTTGGACTTTGGATCCAGATCTTGCAGTGCATTGCCATTAACACAGAACATAGAAATGCTTTTGGACAGTGAATGGGGGAAAGGGTCAAAATTCAAAGTAGTTCACAACTGTGTCTGAGAAAATATTTGCAGACACATCCTCTTACTCATTCCTCTTTGTGAGTTTGTAGTAAGTGTTGCATTTGGGACTCTGTAAGAGCTGAAAGATTTATTTGGCTGTGTATGATATATTTATTCAGGTAACTCCTTCTGGTACTATTTATGTAGTTGTGCATTTTAATATTCCAGTAAGTTAGTGAAATGCAATGTGTTGATGCACAACTGGAATGCTAAGCAAATAAATGGTGTGTTGGGCCCCACTTTTGTTGATTAGGTCATGCTTTAATTAAGTTTTCTGTATGAATTCATATCTCTTGCTGGATATTAGGACAGGCAGCAGGCTCTTAATGGTGCTGCATTTTGGCACTGGGACTTCTGGGTTACTGCCAGTCCTTGTACACAAAGACTGTGTTGATAGAATTGCGATAAGGGCTCAGGGGGAGATAAGGGCTGTGTCTCGGCCCAATGGCTTGACCTTGCTCTTGTTGATCCAACAGCAAGAGTCCTATCAATTTCAGAGTGACTGGGACACATGAATACATGTTCATTCTGGAGAGCTGTGTGCAGGCAGATGGGAGGAACTGCTGGTGCTGATGCTGAGTGCAGTTTGTTGATACACAGGTGCCTGCTCTTGCGTGAATCAGTCCTTCCTTTGGCACAGCAGCTTTATGTATCCGTGTTTTGTGTGTGAATGCAATGTTTGTCAGGCACTTGTTTGGCAGTCCTGGAGTTCTCTGTGCGCTGGGTGTCTGCCTTGGTGGTGCTAATTCACAAGCTGAGTTGTGATGCTTGCCTGGGTATCAGAAGGCAGGTCCAAGACACTGGTGAGTGTTCATCAGGCCTGTTAACCCCATCAGGCTGTAGCCACACACTTGAGTTTGGTATTCTCATCACCTAAATTCCTAAATGTACTTCTAAGGCACACTCCCTTCTAACACAAGCTGCCCAAACATCTGTGGCGAGACTAAGGAAAACATGGAGAAAAAGACCCGAAGATGAATATTTCAGCAGAAACGTGGGAAGGAATGCAATGTAGCTCACGCAAAACCTTCTGTAGTGTATGCCATAAATTAACACAATATAAATTTATACATATTTACACCACATAGACTAAAATATATAAATCCTCAATACTCAGCCTTCTGTAGTAGGTGTAAGCAAGCAGTCCATATGTTTAGCTGATTTCCGAGGAACTCTAAGGAACAAAATGTATCTTTGTGGAACTTGTGATATTAAGGAGATTATAAACTAGGGTAATCAGTGCAGTTCTCAAAAAGGGTTGGCTTTTCTGCAGGCTGAAAACAAGCAGCCATCTCCTGATTTGCTATCTGAAGCTTTAATTCAGCCAGGTGCTAAAATACACATGTGTATTTAAGTGCATGAATAGGCCTATTGATGTTGAAGGCCCAAAGATCAATCCTTGCTCGCTGGATTTTCCTGGCTTTAGGCTGCATGAGTCCATTTTCCTCTTACATTTGTGTACTTTCATTGCAAATAGAAGCTTGTAACATCTCATTAGGTACCAGGTGTTTCCTTTACCATCATTTCATACTGAGTATTCTAAGCCAGTAACATATTGGCCCCTTTTTATACAGCTGTGCAGCAGAGAACTGGATCTCTAACATTTGTTCTGTCTCTTGGTTTTTTAAACAAGAAGAGAAAAAATTCTGTTATGTTCAAGATACAACATCTGAAATCCAAATGTCAGAGTTTTCTTCCTAACTATACCTAGTTTCCAGGAATTAAGAGGAATCATGTGATTCATTAGTAATCTTTTGTGATTTGTATGTCTGAAATGTCGGGAAAACCTCCTTTTCACAGGGGTGTAAAGAGGATGAGAATGAAGGAAAATGGGGAGAAGGAAATGGAGAAATTGTTTGTAGGTTTTATGATAAACTGTCCTGCCACTTGTTCTTTAGCACAAATACAGTTCATTGGCAGCCTCTCACTACCTCCTCATACCAGTGAGAAAGTCTCTGGAGATGGAAGAGAAGCCCTCCAAAGTACACTTTTCTGGTGTTGCTGTACCAGCACACTCTCCACCTTACATCAAGGTTCTACTTCCCCATTAAAAAAATACCTCCAAAAGTATCTGATCAGGCCCAGCATCTCCAAGCCACACCACCAAGGTGACATTCCAGAAAGACATGATAATGTGCAAGGTATCAGCATAGAGGGGTGCAGCCAGGGCCTGGTGGAGATTAAGTCTTCATGTATGTGTGATGACTGTGTCCTGCTTTGTGGCTCTGTTACTGTGAGAATCTCTTATCAGAAATATGAGCAGATACCAGCAAAACTAGAAGAGGCTGGGTTCATGCCAGCTGCTGTATGATGCTAATTTAAACATCTAAAAATACCAAAAGCTGTGTACATTAAAGAAAGTCTCAGAACCTTAGCTGCACTGGGCCATTTCTAAAGGCATGTCAGTGTTTCCTGCAGCTGTATACTTCCTTTGGCAGGGCTGCAAACAGCAAGCTTCTCATCACCTGTGACTCTCTGCAGTCAGGGATAAGGATCCAAGGCCCAGATATCCTTCCAGGCAGTTGAAATAGAGAACAAATGGGGGCACACTCTTCATAGGTCAGAGCATCCTTCCCTGCCTTTCCTTCCAGGCCATGGAGAAGCCACAAAATGTGTGAGCAACAGACTGCCTTTCCAGCATACCATAGGACTGTAGCCCTAGTGAGTGTCCTAAGGTGTCCTTTCCTCCTGATGGAAAGTAGGGGGACTAGAGAGAAGCAAAGGCATGTGGACTTCGATGTGGATGATATTGTAAGGAGTACCAGGCAGCCAGAAGTTATGCATCAATTAAATTTGGGGCCTTGAGGGAAAGAAGTAGTCCCTGTTTTATTTTAGAAGGTGAACCATTATGCTGAAGAGAGTCACAAGCCTTTTTTGTTTGCAAAGCATTAGGAGCCAGTGTCACTCTACATTACAAAAAATCTAATTTTCTGTGTTGCTGATGGCCAGTTATAGGATATATGATTGCAACACTCAGCACTGCCTTTTAACCTCCCAAAATACCTTTTTTTTCCCTTTCCTATTTGTCTATATGTAAGAACATACCCCTAACATTTGGCACATGTTCATGTACAGACCAATTATTATGGCTGCACTGTCCACAGAAACTGAGATGACAAAATGTACTCTTCTGACTTAGGGGACTTGGACCTTGTTGGGACAAGGCTGGTGATGCAGCAGAAGTGAAAAACTCCTTTTGCACAGACCTCTCTCTTCTTACTTGCTTATTTATACTCATTAGCTCAGTAAAGTACAAGATGTTTCAACAGGGCTGGGAGAAATAAGGCTTCTAGTTGCTCCCTCCCATTGCCAGTGTTGAGAAAAACACATAAACCACTTGATCTTTTATAAATATATGGGTACAGGACCTTTAACTGAATATTTTGGTTCTCCTAGCTTTTTATGTGGACATAAGTGTTTTGCTTGAACTGGGAAGGAATCAGCTAGAGGGGTGAGAAGATCATTCAGTGATTTGTTTACTTTAGCTCCTCCTATCTGCAAATTTATATTGGGCCAGTTTTGTGCTATCTGACCACTCCTAGTCTGGTGTCATCAGCCTTTGACCTCCAGCAGAACTGCTAGCAAAGATGGTCACAACTTGGAAATTATTGTGAGGCAGAGATTCTATTCTAGCCAGTTGGACTAACATACTTGCTTTAATGTCAGCACCTAAATGAGGCATGGTAACCTTATTCAGGTTACCGCTGGTAACCTTTTTTGGTAAGAGTCTGACCAATAGAGATCAATGAATATGCTTATTTAGTCATCATCTTATGAATCTGTTATAGGAGAGGATCAGTTTGACACTTCATGTCTAAGGGGATGCAACCTCCTTGAAGAAAAGCAAGCAGCACCCAATGAAAATGCAAAAGAGAAGGCTACTGTGGTATATCTTTTAAGGCTGTTAAAGCAAACTAGTTAACTCTTTTTTTTTTTTTTTTTCCCTAAGAAATATCTTTGGGTCATGCCAGGGATACTAATGGAGTCCCAGACGAATGAATTTCAACCCTGCAGTCTCAAGAGTTGGGCCTCCAGCTGGCTATATACAGATGTACTTAGATTTAAGTGTTGTCCTTACTGGAACAAGCTCCCCTTGGAGTGACTCCCATCTAGTCTGTCGGGAGAACCCAACGTCCAAGTGTGTTCCCACAAATGACCTAACATTAAGTGTCAAAGGATAAGACCCAGCAGCGTTCAGAAACTCTCACCCACACACATTTCCCTTCTGCTGCCCATCCCTTGCCAAAACCCAAGTGTTTCAGCATGACTCTCTTACCTGTGTTTACTTATGATTTGCTGTTCTGTTGTGAGGGACATTGGTAAGCAGCATGAGTTTGCATGGAAAAAATGAGTTTTTACATTCTTTTCCTTTAATAGCATTTCTCCCCTTTGTTTTGCTCTGTACAATTATTATGGTATTGTTTGATTACATTGCCCCTTTTTTATCCCTCTGTGCAGACCAAGCATGCTGAAAATGAAAGGCAGCATGTAGCCTTCTGAAGTCACTAATTGTAGTAACTGCAAGTGAGTTGAATAACAGACTATGGTAAATTTTGGTCTGAAGTTCTTTCCTGAACTATAAATTGGACAACAGCAGGAGAGAGAACAAAAGCTATTTCCTACCTGATGCTCTTGGAAACCTGTTCCCAGTTCTTCATGGAGGACTGCTGCTGTACTTGAATATATTAAAATAGGGACACATGAATGACATTGATACTCTGCAGTGGAAATAGCTGAGCCTTTTGTATTTTTACCATTGCATGAGACTTATGATAATCTGCTTCTCTCTCTAAATGGAAACCCTCCAGGGAAGTTTTGTGTACTCTAAATAGCATCTCTGTGTGATCAGAGACTTGGCTTTGTGTGCATGTAATGCATAATAGATAACGATACAACAATATAAATGCAGATTAGAGGTTAGTCAGTCAAGGCAAACATGTTTTGGGGGTGGGAGGCAAATTATAAAAATGCCAAACAATATATATTACTGCTATCCTTTCTGGCAAAGCTCCATATTTTGCCAAAACATTGTTGTAATTCTTAGCAGAAAACAGGGATCTGTCTCATAAATACCTATGTCTAAACCACTTACTGTCCTTACGTGTACACTCAGCAGATAATCACATTGACTTTTCTCTAGCCTTGTTGCATTGAATGTCATATAGCTATTTTGCAGTAATCTCAGTCCTGAAAATAGTCTGCCAAAAGATATGGATATAAACTTTCAAAAGAATATTTACATCCTCAAAGCAATGCATAAACATCCGTTGATCAAACCCATTAAAAGCACTGGGATATGAATAAGTAGTGTTAATCTGTTTTCTAGAGTCACACAGAGAAAAGGCCCTCTCAGCACAAAGAGATACATCTCAGCTTTGACTTTAGCAGATCCAGTGGCTTCTTAGTTGGGTAAATAAACTCCATTTTTCTAGTTGTTCAAGAGATGAATTTTCTTTGCATTGGGGTTGTCTACATAAAAAAGTTACTGTTCATGGTGCTCAGATGGAAACTGATAGTACATTAGCTGTGTGGACTAATTCTTTCTGTAAGTTCAGTGACAATTCCCTTTTTAGTGGTGAGAAGGCGACCCCAAACTAATGCTCGTAGAGGAGCATCTCTGTCATCTTACTGCTGTTTCTGCCTTTTTGTGAAGATGAGTTTTTTTATCTCTGTAAACTGGATGGAAGAACCAAAGATACACTTCACATATGGTTGTGAATTTACTGTAATGAGTATGGAGGAATAAAGGTAATTTCCTCTCCTTAGATGAAAATTATGGTACAGTTATTCAAAAAAAGATTAGGGAGAGAGGCTTTTTTATTACTATCCTTAAACACTTTCCTTTTGACCCAGCTGATGTTTCAGAGGGAATCGGTAGTTACAGCAAGAAACGTCTTCCTATTTCTGGATAGGAGGCTCTGCAATAGGAAAGCAAGTTCTTTTATGACCAATTGCAAGGGAACACACATCCATTCCTGCAGCAACAGCACACGGACACGTTTTGTTTGACCCTAACTACATGATATGGATTCAGGCAAGTAGTGAACTTAACAGTATTCTCCAGGGATACCGCACTCTGAGCTCCTATTATGAAATCTTAGGTCTGGAAAAGTGCAAGTCCCAGCATAAAGTGTAAACAAGGACCTGCCTGTATGTGCACAGTGGACTGGCTATGGGAGATAAATAAGTTGCTGTGAGTTTTCTCTGTTTAAAAAACTTTTGTAGTTTGTAATCTCAAAAAATACACTTTTTTTTTTTTTTCAGTTGAAATTTGTTTTGGCTTTGTTAGGGATCTTGCTGCAGGAGAAAACATATGTACATCAACCTCAAAGCTTTGTCCAAGTCAGGATCTCATCACAGACTGAATTTCAGATTTTCCTCCATTCTGTAAAAGGCTTTGAATTCCTAGCTTTTTACCAATTCTACCATGCTATTAGGCATTGCTAGATGAATTGGTACATTTGTTATCTTTGTCAAATTTACATAAACAACCTTTAGTGGAGCAAGAACAGAACCTTAAACACACATCCTCTGGCCACTGGCTAAGCTGTCATCCTCTGTGTGCCCTTTAGCCCAAGAAGCAGTTACATGTTTACAAGTAGCTAAAACAAGAGCCTTCACTAGAGCTTTGGATTCTGCTGCTTAGAGCAGAGGCAGAAAATTGAACTGGTGAGAGACTAAAGCAAGCTGATGGTTAGGGCTCTCTTCTGCTAGTGAAAGTCTATTCACACAAAGTAAAGAGGAGAGTTTGAGGGTACCTAGCACAGTGGCAACAGACAGTAGGTTAGTGGCAAAGGGATGCTCCCAAATAAGGAGTCTCCTGTCCTTAGGCAGAGAAATGAATTGTCCTAAGTGCTTGGGTATTTTATAAATGGGATAAGCATAAGTAACAGTTTTGTCAATACTTCACTGAAATAGGATACCCGTCTCTAGATGAAACTGCCTGATGAGCTCAGCATACATTTGCATATAATTTGCAACAATCCAAGCTACGTTCATTGGCTGAATTTGTTGCTTGCTGAATTCCATACCTAATTCATGCTTCATCTCACTTTATAATAATTTTGTGCAAGGTAATATTTTGCCATTCTCTGACAAAGTAGTTTAAAAATGAAAGCAGGAATCCAGAATGGCCTTCAAAGCCTTTCATACATGCAGAGCTGACTGCCAGTGCATGTGGGAGGCCAAGTTCTGTCTTCAACCACAGTTTTTTTCCTGGCCTCTATAGGAGTCTAGAACTTGTATCTTAGAGAAGAATTTACCAGTGAATAACCACCTTGGTCATGCCCCCTGAGGCTGCAACAGGTGTAGTCACCACAAATTATGGCTTCACAGGAAACCAGGAGCAGATGAATGCAAGCCTGGTTTGCCACTTAAGAGAGGCCAGACGAGAATAGGTTGAGTTTGAGTTAAGAGGCTCTTAGCACCAGTGCAGCCTTGAATGATGAAGACAATTACAAAAGCAGGGTTCATTCATGCGGGTGTAATTGCTGCGTGCTTAAATTAGTTTTGAAGGTGGAACTTTAGCTTCTAGGTCTTGTCAGAAATTTTCAAAATAACCTACCTCTCTGAGCTACTGCCAGTTTCCTATTGTGTGCATATACAAAAATCTCATTTTCAATCTTGATAAGCTCTTGGCTTTAATAATGTCTCAAGACTGCAGCTTATTTATCGTGCACTGAATAAAAAAATTCCTTTTGTTGTTGGTAAATTCACTGCCTTTCAGTTTCCTTGAGTATCAGCTTGCTTTGTATTATCTGAGGAGATAAAGGGGAATACCCCACTTAACCTCTCAACATCCATTCTCTGCTTCCTTTTTAAGTAATTTTCGTATGCCTGTAATACCGTATAACTTGTATAAATGCTACCTTTTAAGAGAAAATAATGAAATCTCTCAGTATCCATATAATGAACTCGTCTGTTACATTCCACTGCCTAATAACATTGTGGTTTTTTCAATTGAGGGATGCCTTATTCAGTCGTTCTGACAAACTGCTGTTTTCTTGTAGCAAAATTGTTCAACACAGTGTTTTTACTGTTTTGTCAATAAGCAAAGGAAATAAAAACCTTATGGGATTTGAACAAGAACATTCACACTCCGTATGTGAGCTGTGTTTGAATTGGAGTGTGGTGGGGAAGCAGAGTATAGTATGCAACCTGTTTACTGAAGTGCATGCCAGCAAGTGAGATTTCATTCCCATTTGCTAGGATCTCACTTCAGACCCATTTTCTCTCTCTTTTCCTTTGCACTGCTCCCTCACAATATCCAGTGC
This sequence comes from Vidua macroura, assembly GCF_024509145.1. NCBI lineage: Eukaryota > Metazoa > Chordata > Aves > Passeriformes > Viduidae > Vidua > Vidua macroura. The sequence goes on along the minus strand of NC_071571.1, from coordinate 65,532,919 downwards.
TAGCAGCTTTTTTAATTGCTAGTTTTGGACAAAATTCTTTAATTTTTAAATTTTTTAAAATTTATTTTTAAGTGTTCATCTTTACACTGGACTTCCAAGATCGAATCATGCAGTATCTGCTGTAATAAAATGATCTAGCAAGACCTGCTGTTCCTCAGGTATTATCAGTCAATTGTGAGCTCAGTAGCACGAAAGAGGTAGATCTATCTCTGAGCCGAGTACTTGGAATCTCTCTGAATTTAGGCCATATCTACAACTGAATTTCAGCTTTTTGCTGCTGAATTAACAAATAGTATGAAATTGTGAATTGGAATTATATTCATTTTTTTCTAATCACATGAGGAAAAGATTGAATGCAGGAAACCTGAAGTTGATTCAAATGACGCAGTGTTACATAATATGTATTAAGCCTGTAGAAAGCATTGCCATGAGCTATCCACAGATGCTTCTGAGGATATAAAGATCATCCAGAACTGCCTTAGATAAGATTTAAACTGTTTCAGGGGACTGTGAGTTCAAAATGGAATAAGCTTTTCATCGATTATCTGCTGTTCCTATGTGCCAATTATTCATTAACTGACCACATCAGGTACTACTTGCTTGTTTCTGGCCACGCATTGGAAGCACATCAAACTGAATAGATTTCATGCCAGTTGTCTGCCATGATGCTGCAGTTTCTGTGTTTGCTATCAATGGTGAGTTTAGACAGGTTCAAATTATGTTAATTAGTGTATTTTGATGTCAGTGTTCCCTATCTGTTGAGACTGACACTGCTCCACCCACCTATTAATGAATATGTTAATTAACTCATATTAGACACCTAAATATGGCTCTGGAGTCAGGGGAATAGTGACAGCTGACGGCCCTTCAGGGCATAAATGGTTTCTCACTAAGATCAATATTCTCCACTGCTGAAAACACTTCTTACGTTTTTTGGACTTCCACTCACTTAACTCCCCTTCCGGCAGTTGTTTACAATACCGAAGTGCAACCAAGAGTTCAAGCAGAGTAGCCTTAAAAGCTGCCTTAATGCCATCTCTAGAAAAATCATCCAACTCAGCTTTCATCTTCAGACAGAAGGTCAGAGCTTACAGATTTTGTCATTAGGCAGCTTCCATTTTGACCCCCTTTTCCCACCCCACCCCATCTAGCCTGTGGGTTAAAAGGCTGCTTAAAATACCTAGTTTATTTCTTGGTGCATCAGAAGTTCCAGATACTCTGGAGATCAAGAAAGTACAAAAACAATGTTTCAGCGTTCTCAGTTCCAGATGGGCCTGTTTGTGAAGCTGTTCACTTGCGTTCATGGGACGAACAAGCCCTTTTTGAAGCCAGTATTTATGCTTGGCTCAGAAAGGGACAGGCAGGGTTTGGGGTTAAAGTGGTTTCATCAAGAAACTTCTGGGTGGGCTCTGGATTAGCACACTACAGGCATGGGCACAGACTGAAGGTGAGCTATGCTTCAGGCTGCTGTCTCTCCAGGCATGTGTTCCTGTTCCTGCTCGGTAAAGTGGTATTCCCTCTCTGAATGAAACTTGGAAAAGGTGGTGAGGTGGCAGGAAAGGAGGCCATAGCACACTCTTTGTTCCCTTTCAGCTACATCATGAAAGTACAGGAAAGCAAATATAGCCAAGGCAAGGTGGGTATCATTCTGGCCAGAAGCTGTGGGTGGGAATTTTAGCTGATTTTATCTGAATCTGCTGATCTCATTGAAAAGTTTCCCAACATATTCACATGTCTTGGACTCAGTATTTTTGTTTTCAGAGAAGCCTTAGGCATGCTGGAGCTTAAGACCCACTGACAGAGAGATGTAGACTAAATTTTTATCCCTGCTATTATAAGAGTTCTGAGTTTTCAAGAATGCTGCACACATAATATCTAGCTCCAGAAACTTCAGCTGTAAGGATCCCTATGTAAAAGTCATATACTTTGTGCAGAAACCAGCTATAGCTCCCCCACCTCTGGGTCCCTGAGTCCTTCTCTCTGCTTTGTGCTTCCTTTATGCAGTCAGTTCTTAGTATCTATTAAGACTCTAAATCCAACTACCCTTCACGTAACTGTAAAAATGTCTGCGGAGCAACAGGGCCCGTTGGTGTAGAACTGGGATATTCTGGCACAACTGTGATACAAATACCATCTTGGAGGTATGTAGGAGATAAACAACAGTTTTCCTGGAATGTTTCTATATGGGAAAGTTATAGGACTGGCAGCACTGAAGTTATTTATTCATTGCAAGCTACACTACTCAGCTGTGTTTTAGTGTAGCCTGAAGCAACCACTCTGTCATGGGAAAAGAGGTATTAATTCCCTTTCTGTGCCACAGCAGCCCAGGCTTTGAACAAAGATACTGTGTACACTGAACTGTGGAAACTTACAGCCTTGTAATCAGATATTACACTCTTGACAGTGATTTGGGGTGGGGGTGGGGGAGCAGGGGAGGGAAGGGTGATTTTTTATCTGGTTTGGATGAGGCAAACCCATAAATGTGAAAGTTAGTTGGTACCTGAGAAAAGGACCCAGATATGTGAGTTTTTTAAAGTCTGTCAGTGAACTTGATGGACACAGGAGTTTTGGTCATTTTGTGCAGAGCTGACCTTATGTCTGAACTGACAACTAAAGCTGAAGGAGCTGCAGAACCATAAGACGTGAAATAAGAAAGATGATTCATTCAGGACACTTGGAAGTCAAGGAGTGCCAGCGACAGAAGCCAGGCTTTCTTGGCTGATACACATGCATTAATCGAGGAAGATGTGTTTGCTTTAGGGCATGACCAGTCAGACATCAAGCAACACATGATTTCTCATTTGGAGGAGGAAGGGATAGCATTAAATGTTCTTCACAGAGGACAATAAAAGCCCTTGTCCCTGTGTCAGACCATGGTGGTATTGCTTAGAGCAGGGAAATGTAAAGACCTTGTTATATCTATATAATCTTGATGTTAAGCTCTGGGGCATTCTGTGTGGGAGTTGCTTTTGGTGCCAAGGAGCAAGCAATGATTTTAAGATTTTGGCTAAGTAGACCTATCTAGCAAAAAGAGACTGCAACAGAACGTAGGATGAGATGATTGCAGTACTAGGAGGAAGAAGGAGCCTGTGAGTCCTATGTGGATTACAGCAGAGGTAGCGTTTTCATAATCCACTAGATATGTGGGCTGAGTATTTCTAGCAACAATTGTTTTCCTTTGGTATTTCCAGCAAATTTTCAATACTTTGTGGTTAAAACAGCAAAGTAGAATGGAGTAAACCTGTATGCTGCTCTTTGGAGAAACCGATGGCATTGTTTCATTACATACTGTTCAGTTCCTGTTCAGGTTTTGGCTTAAAAATATCAGCACTTAAAGCAAAAGGCATCGGTCAGGCTGCGGCATTAAGTCAAGAAAGATGCACTAGTCTGAATATTTGACCAAGGACACTGATGTTTGACCTTTCCTACAGCAGAGTAAGAGAGTGAGTTAATAGAGATCAGATGGCCAAACAACACCCAAGCTTTGTCAAAGCCAAATTACACATAGTGAGAAGATCTACCTGGTAGAGAAAAACTGTAGAGCACTACTTGTACATGCCAGAGAATGTCACAGAGGTGAATATTAATACACTTCATTTATTATTATTATTATTATTATTATTATTATTATTATTATTATTACTAAGTTCCAGACCAGCTGATGGCTTTGTTCAGAGAGCTTTACAATACCTCTGACCACGTATAAAGTTTTTGTAAAAGAATGCACATAAGATGCTGGAGACACGTCCAGCCATGTTGTACAGTCATTACATTATTCATGTGGGGTATGTTGTAAAGCCAGAAGAGGGTGAAATTTTAAAGACATTCCAAAATAAATGAAGAGCCTAGATACAAAAATGTTCTGAAAAAGGATCTGTATTAACTTAGAATGTGAGAACTTTCATTTCTACCTATAAGGATGCATGCATTATTCTTGATACCCAGGTCTGTATGTCCTGTTGAATCAGCTGTATAGGCATTTATAACTTTGAGAAGTTCTTTGTAATGTATTTCTCTTGACAGCCAAGCCTATATCCTTAATGAAGGCACCTGAAGGGGAAAAGACAATTTGTGATGAAGTCAAAAAATCTGCTCAGAGTGGAAAGATATCAGTCCTTTCTGTATAAGAACAAGTTTATAACATACGCTGTGTATGTGGCTCATGCTCTAAAATAGAATGTTTGTAAAAACTGTGTTTGCGTCAGATAATCAGATAACCCACCTATTCTAAAAAGAGCCACTGTAAGATTTTTAACAGACATACTGGTATGAGTCTTGAAGAGAAAATTCAGGCAAAAGATCGTCAGATGCAGAGAGCACTTGCATTGAAAGCAAAATCTGTCTTTTGTGTCTCTTTCTTTTAGATTTGACTAAAAGTTTGGATGCATGTAAAACTGAAGATTTTTTTATAAGTTTATCATCTTGATTCATACAGAGTCTGTTCAATAAAAAGTTAGATTTATATGTGCATAGAGGTAGGTCAGAATCACTTTTCTGACATCTTTTGAGTATGTCTGGGAATCAGGATGGTGAGATTCTTAAAAGTGTTTAAAGAAGTATTTGTTAGTAAGGAAAGCAGCAATTCCAAACAGAATGAGTTATGCTCCATTTTTCTTTGTCTCCAGAAACCACTTCCTTTCCTGAAAGCTTCCAAACAGCCAAAAGGCACTAGTGACCAAACAGCATAATTACAAATAGAACTAATTACACAAATTAATCTTCTGAGACCTACTGTAGACATGGGGAATACATATGAAGTTAAAGTTTTTATTCTCAAAGTTCGGATATGTTTGAGTCTCTGGTTTTGGCATAGGCCTGTCCTACTTCCAGCTAACTAGTTTGCTCATGTTTTCTTTGGATATTTTTCCCAAGTGTGCTTTTTCACTGTGACTCATGCAGGATAAAACAAACAAGGTTGGAGTGTGTGAAAGCAAGCTTCCGGAAGAGTACCAAGTCACACTGTATAAATCCTACACATACGAAAAACCTGTTGTCTTTGCAAGCCCATAGAAACATTTTCTGGCTGGAGCAATGCCTATAACTTAAAATTGTTTGGTGGGAGATTTTTTGGGGTTTTTTTTTCCTTTTTTCTTTTCTTCTTTTCGGATCCCATTAGACAATGTATTGTGTGTTGCAGAGAAGGGTGGCTTGGAAAATAACTGAGAAATACAGTCAAGTGGTTAAACACAAAATTAATCAGGAAGGTGGAAAAACTGGAAATTTCTGAATAACCCACTTGAAGCTATTATGCTTTTTCCTTTTGTTTTCAGCTAGTAGGAGAAAGTTATGGTGGCATGCCAAATGAGTCCATAACTGAACATCTTAATATGGGGTAAAATGGAACTTCATTGGCTTTTGATGTCTTGTCTTGATTTTGTGTTATTCTAAATGGTAAATGCCATAATTTTTTTTTTTGTATATTTTAACTGTTAGGTAATGATCAGATGTTTCATCAAGAAAATATTACTGATATTTTAAATTCTCATTTACAACTTAAGTAGCTGCAATGCTCTAATTCTGCTATAAGTATGTCTTAAATTCACTGATGACATCTTAAAATTTGGTGTCAAATTACATTTAGGTACTGGGGTTTGGGGGAGGAAAAATGTGTATATTTTTATTAAAAGTATATTGATGTGGTGTTTGTAGCCAAGTAAAGACTGTAAAAAACATTGGTGATTTTATCCTGTTCTACTACACCAAACCCCCACCAATGACACAGCCATTAGACTATGAAATCTTCCCTTTATTTATATCCCCCTCTTTCTCAGTCTCAGTGGGATAATCAGGTGTTATGGCTTCTGCATTTGTTGGTATTCCTATAATTTTGGGAGTGTCCTCCCAGTTATTTGAATGCCTTCTAGCAGTACATATCCAGTGGAAGAAGAAAACACAATTATTAGATGCGATTCTTGGAGTCTTTGTTGCATTTTCCTTAAAGCTTGTACCATCTAAGATTGTGGGACCACGGAAAAAAACAGTTAATTAAAATTTAGGGGGGGAAAGCAATTTTTAGTCCCCGTGATTCTGCTGAAAAAGCTCTGAAACTCTAATGCTTCAAAATGCAGGGGGCAAAAACATCAAGAACTCAAAAAAGCTCCCAATTTCTTCTGAGTTAAACCAGTTTCATTATTTGAGTCTATGTGTAAATCATGCTTGTTGAGTGCTTCAGATTGCTGTTTCAGAGGTTTTCTAGGTTGTACTTTTTGGTTGTATTTATGCTGTGAATTACTTTATAACTTGTTGGGGTTTTTGGAGGTGGGAGGTTGTGTTGTTTACATTTGTGGATTGATTGCGAACAGTTTCCCAGAGAATATTCAATATCTAAAATTTCAGCTGGGCTGATTAGCTGTGAATGCTCACATATGTTGTGTGGCTTTGTTCCAGTTCCTGAATTCAATGAGCACAACACTGTGGCAGTGTGGGTTTTCAAAAGTACTGATGGTATGTGGAAGGCACCAGTTTTATTCAACTCTCATTGACAAAGACAGAGAGAAGGATAGGTCCCATTCAGGGACCTGAATGGAACAGGACATAAGGGCACTAATGACACTTCCCTCTACTTTCTTAGGTGACTGTACACACTCTCCCAAATACAGGTTCTTTTATGATCTTGAGCAGCAAAAGGGGCTGGTGCTGCCACTCGCTGCTTTTTTCCAAGGCTTACTCAGCTGTCACAGGTGAAGCTCCAAGACTGAATTTAAGCAGAAGCAACAGTGGGATGTAGTGGAACTAGGGAGAAATGCTGTCATGAACACAGATTTCTGCAGATAAAAATTATACCTCAGGCCCTGTAAGCACGTTTTTCTTTGAACATAAGAATTTGTTAATTTTGTTTGTTAATTTTCTTTCTTTGGCATGATTGGCAGCCTATCTATTAAGACAAGACAGAATAACAGTCAGGGAGAGGTTTCATGGGTCAGAAGAGTAGGCAAGCAAATCTCTCCAGCATATGGATGTCTGAATGTTGCAGCACACAGCCTGGGACAGGCACTGCCTTCTTAACTTTCCAGAAATCCAAAGATCAGTGCTATTCCTTCAGTCCAAGGGAAGAGACATTTGGCTTAAATGGGTGGGACCTAACAACTGTAATCAGACTATTTGTGGATGTGTTTCCTTTTCTGGAGCTTACAGGCATATGTGTTGATAAAGGGTCTAAATGTAAGTGTGTTGTTCTAAGAGTGGGCAACCAAGAGCTTCGTATTAGAATCAGCAATGTTCTCCTTATTTCAGTGCAGAGCTAGTTGCATTTTCTTTTGTTCTTTCAACAGGTTAGTAATTACTGTTGCAGTAATTAGGCATGATGGAGAGTATATAAGACAATAAATGGTTATTCTGTGCAGTAGTGGGGGATATTTGGTGCCAAGCTTATTATTTTCAGTCAAAGCTAATTATCTCTATTATAATACATGACTCTCTTCCTTGAATTATGAGTGGGAAACTACTGAATAGATTTTATTTTTTTTTCAAAGTGCCCTGAACCATGGAGAGAAATGAAAATTAAAAACAATGAAAAGCTTGTTAGACAATGAGACGACTCATCTACAAAGCTATTTTGGATAGAGGGTTTTTTTCCCCTCCTCTCTCGTCTGCAGTTATATAAATATCAAATACTTATCGGGAAATAAATTGCTGCATTACACATGGTATGGATATAAAAGTTTAGTTCAGACATCAGAGAAACCAGTGTGGATTCAGAGGGTGGCAGGCAGGGATCTGCATGTCCAGCGGGGAGCGCTGGCTCTGGCCGAGGGGAGCCACGAGGTCAGCCCCGGACCCAGCTGTGCTGCCCTCGGCCCGGCCGGCCCCGTGAGCTGGGGATTTGCAAATGTTCTGTCAAGCGCCTTTGAGAAAGACTGTCTGCCCAGAACTGTCATCTGTTTTGCTTGTATTTAGAGCCTGCCCTGGAAATCTGAGCAGGGAAGCAATGTCAGAAGGGATTATACCCTCTGGCTGGCTTACCTCGAGCGACTAGGCCGGCAGAGAGCGTGACTGTGACTGGTAGGGTTTGTCTGCTCGGCAGATGCTGTCCTGTCATTGATTAATAATGCAGCCGTCCCTGCTCCCCTTACATCATGGTTTCAATTTGTAGCGGTGACAAGGCTGATCACCTTTCCAGTCTTAGCCGGCTTACAACATACCCTGGGTCTGCTTTGCCCCACACATCTGAATCACGCTGTAACTTGACCCCCTGACTGGTGAAACCCGTAGTAGAGCTGCAGCTCACTGCGAGCGCCCACGGCCGCGCTCCTGCCGGCTCCCGGTACCGCCGCTCCCAGCCCTTCCCACCGCGGCCCGAATTGCCTTCCCGTGGGCTCTGGGAGCGAGGCTCGGCGGGAGGAGGTGCTGCACATCCACGCTTTGTCTAATGCGCTGACAGCCGCCGGCAGCGTGGACAGCAAAGAGCTGGGAAGCGCTCCTGGGTTCTGTGTTCGAAAGCAGTCATTGAAATACCCTCGTCAGGCTCTGTCGGGTGATTGATGGGGCAGTGGGAAAGGCAGCTGGTTGCTGTTGGCAGTGGAATGTAAATACTCCTGTGTTGTAGAGGGCATGGGGCAGGGAAGTGCGTGTGTGTGTGTGTGTGTGTGTGCAAAGTTCTGCTATTTCCTGCTTTCCATACAGACTTTTCCTAATTTAAAAAATTTTGGTTTTAATTGAATTCCCTGCAGAAGAGAAGCAGTAAAGCTTTCCTGCGAATTTACAAGGCAGCTTTCCTTAGAAATTCTGTAGTGTGCTTTTCCATGTGCTACACAACAGATGTTTGAAGCTGATGGGTGTCATGTGTTGCATTTTGCGGTACTTTAATACGTGCTTCTGAGAGACAAGCAGTACAAAGAGAAATTGAGACTCTAAGATGGATATAATTTTCACAGTGCTGTCTTTGGTTACTTCAGTAAAACCACATCAAACTATCGCTGTGCTGCTCATCTGCAGTCTAGGCTAAAAGCTGCTTGATTCCTGGCAGAAATTTCATCCTTTACCTGTACATTAATTTTTCCAGCGGTCCTTTGCACCACACAAAAGGTCTGTTTATTGACTTTATAGATTTTCATATTTCTCATAAAGCTGCAAATCAGACTTCCTCGGTTTTCTTTGGTAGTGGCATTGTTAAACAGAGATGATATCACTGAACTGCTTTTTTGATTATGTAGGTTTTATTTATTTAAATATATGGTGCAATTCAAATTGTCTTTCTCAAATTAAGCATGATCTTGTGACCTCTCTGCAGAGAACTTACACAGAAGATTACTGTGTCTGATGTTCATCCCTGTGCTATCCCAAATCTTAGTTCAGGTCAGTGATTGCATTTTGAGAGCTTCCTTTTAGGAGTGGCTAAGCTGAGCCATAGCAAAGATACCTTACTAATTCACTGTCTTGATGTCACTGAACATCCAATTTGATGAAAATGAAAGGTGCTTATCCCTAAACTGTTCATAGATCCTATAAGGCCATAGCCATATATTCAACAGGAGTGACAGAGAATTAAAAAATAATAATAAAAACAGGAGCTATTCAAAGGTGGTGTTTCAGATTTTTTTCATAATGTCCTTGTCAATTAAGATAGTCAGTGGGTGAGGAAGAATTCACATGCATTAGCATTCAATAATGTTTATTTACATGAAAGAGGGTTTTAAGATAGAACCCTAGAGTGGCTAAAGGCTAATAGAAGCTGTGTAAGAGCTACTAAGAAAGCATTAGTAGGTAAAGTTAGGACAACACAGTCAGATATACTTTAAATGCATCTAAATCAGGATATAAAATATTTATCTGAGAAGCAGGAAAAGTGTAAGCCTCTTGGCTTTCATGAGGCAAATATATCTCTAGCACAAACAGATGAAAATAGTGACAGTTTTAACATAATCAAATGTGTAGCACTCACTCCTTCATTCCTTGGCCTGAGAATCCAAAATTTAGTAGCTAACAAGTAAATACTATAAAACATAGTATTAGCTGATTAGATCTGGCAAGAAACAAAACTCCAGACTAGGAACCTGCAGTACCAGAGAGGAGGAAAATCCATTAAACATACACAACAGTAACTCACAATGATAATCTTGTAGAGATGTGTCTGCAAACTGTAACTCAAAAAACCAAACGAACCCATTTACAGCTTCCAACATCTCAACAGAATACCTTTAGATGCTATTAGCCTATTTTTGGTTTATGTCTCTTTTGTAGTGGCAACTTAGCTGTTTTAAAATGTATCTCTGTGGGAATTGATGGGTTTTATTATGTATGTTTTTGTACTATAAGAAGGAGAATGATCGATTTTGTTTATGCTTATGTTGGTTGTTGTTTGGCTGTGAGACAAGGTTGCTATCAACAGAAGGGATGAAGCATGAGGTAATGACTACAACTTAAATGAGAACACTTGTCATACCTGCTTTTTGCTTGGACTGATCATCAAGTATCAGGGCACAGTCAAATGCCATGTGTGTTTTCTTTCATGTTTACAAACTGGCAAGCTTAATGGAAGGTAAACTTTGACATTTCTTAACAGTTTCCTTTGCCCTTGAAATCCAAGCTACTAGTACTGTGCTAAACTATTTAGGATCTACTGAGAGTCAGTGGAACAGTTTATATGTCTAGTTTGCTTAAGTATTTCCTGACCCGATTCTCCTTTGCTAAGGTGTATTTCCACCCTGTGGAAAGGTTTGTTCCAGCCTTTCTCCACAATCTCTAGGACCTGGGACTCCAGAAGGCCAGTCCTGCTACGAGATTAAGGCAGTGTTCGGTACTTTGGCCTTTTCCGTGTCCTGTGTCACCAGGTTCCCAGTCCTGCTGAATAATAGGCTCACATTTCCCCCCTTCCTTTTGTCAAACATGCACTTATAGAAGCCCTTCTTGTTGTCTTTGATCCTTCACCAGATTCAGTTACATTTGGGCTTCGGTGTAACTGATTTTGTTTTTGGGTGCTCCGACAATGTCTCCATATTCCTCCCTGTTTATCCTCCACCCCCTGCATGCTTCATTTTTTTGCTTGAGTTGGTCTAGGAGCTATTCTTTCGTCCATACAGGCTTCCTGACATTTTTTTAAATTGTTGGGATGGACCTCTTTTGATCTTGGGGGAGATAGATGATCTTTTAATATTATCCTGCTTTCTTAGGCCTCTCTTCCCTCCAATGCCTCATCTCATGGGACTCTTCCAAGCAGATTTTCAAAGAGGCCAAAGTCTACTCTCCTGAAGTGCCCAGTGTTTTGAGCATGATTTTCGCACTCCTTTCTGCCCTCAGGATCCTGAAAATCTGGAGGGCAGATTCTCCCCCATCTCATAACCTTTTCAGCCAAGGCTGACTTTGACCTTCACATTCCCAATGAATCTCTCCTTGTTGGTGGGCATGAGCAGCAGAAAATTTCTTGTCATTGGCTCTTGTCATTTGTGCTCCCTAGAAATCCTCCTATATTGCTTATTGTCCTGATGTGTTGTCCCTCCAGCAGATATTGGGATGGTATAAGTCTCTCAGGAGGTCCAGGCCTGCAAATGTGATGATGAAGTTGCTTAAACTGTTAGGATAATACTGATGTATATACTGTTAGAACAATACTGATGATAGAGAATATTTATGTTAGTGCAGAACTGTGGAAATACATTCTGACTTGCATACTCCCTGCTGAAAAGGTTACTACAAATATCCCTCTTTATACTGGAGACTTATTACCAACACTAGAGTTACTGTCGCCTGGACGTGTTGCTCAGCTTCATAGAGACCACTTAAACCTGTTCACGTCAGAAAAGAACCTGAGTGAACAAAGACTAAATATTTAAATATTTTCAGCCAACTTCACTCATTTTGCCTGAAGCACACTATCTCCCTTGCAGGTCAACTTGCTGTAACCTCTGGCAAGGGTGAGAGGCAGCTGGGGAGATCATCATCTTCAGCTGGCATAGCTAGGTCTGTAAAAGGACTTCTATCTTTGGCTTTTCTCCACTCTAGACATACTCTACATATGACTAATTTGTTTTTTAAAAGAAAGCCACAGAACGCTTACCCAAAGAATTCTGCTGCTACAGCATTCCTACTGAGAAGACTGAGCTATGGTCTTGGTCTGGGAGGTGAGAAATCTGATGGTGTTTGCAGTTATTGGTCAAACCTGGAGTGGAATGGCCAGTCAAGAATTATACAAGGAATAAGAGAAACACTGCTCAGAAATGAGACCTTCAGCATTTATTTATACCCCTGAACCCGCCTGAGTCTTGAGCATTGGAATCATGAGGGAGAGACACCATTCAAAGAAGACAGAAAATAAAAAATAGAGAGGAAATGCTGTATCAACTGGAGTCTGTCAGATGCAAACATGAGAAGACAAATGCTTTGTGAAAGGGTCTTACATTTTTGCTCTTTTCTTTGACTGACAAGTAGTGCCACCAGGACTTAAAAACTTTATTCCTGAACCCATGTGGACCAGAAGTGCTAATTTCTTCTTCTAGCTTCTTGGCTAGCTGCAATTTGCTGAGTTTTGCCTAAAGTTCTTATAATTAATATAAATTTTAATTTAGGAAAAAGTTAGACTCTGTTGATGGGACCATATCACAAGGAGGATTGATAAAAATAGACTCAACTACAGGAGAACTTCTCATGTTAAGGCAACACCTGGTACTGCTACACCAGTTGCTGGGTGGAGAGGGACTTCCTGAGGAGTCTGCAAAATCTGGTGTAAAGAGCTAAACTCCTCTGGCAGAGATCCATGACAAATTGCCAGAGATGAGAGAAGAACAAACCAGTATGTTCAAGCTCTGCACTCCAGGCAATTGCGTACAGGGTTCTCGCTTCCAAAGTGAACTGTTGAAGAGGAAAAACATCCTTCAGCTTCTGATATCTGTGACAAACTGGGCACATTCTGACATCTTAGCAGCCATAATCCCCCTTTTCTTTTTCTGCTTCATCTTTTGTGGATCATGAATACCACGGGCCTTAGAAGTTCACTTGCAGGTTTTCCATTGTGCTTCCACCACTGTCACCCCTACATCTCCCAAAGCTGAGTTTTTTTCAAGATTTCCTTAAATTCTGTATTGTAAACCAAAGAATGGTACGCTTTTTTTGGTAATTCAGAAACTGGGTCTTAATTCCAAACTGTAAGTCAAACATACAGAATGATAACAGCGGGTGAGGAGGTGCCTTAAGATACCCATCAGATGCAGTTTTCAGATTGTTTCAAGAGTTGGAAGTTGCTTTTTAATAGATTCGTGTGGTGGTACTAACGACGGATGTTGTTGCAGTTATTATATACACATTCTGTGATAATGGAAAATAAGCATAAAAGGGGTCTCATGTGAACCCAAGAGCCAATGTTGTTATAAGAACAAGAAATAAAGGGAGAAGCACTAAGTATTAAGAACCTGTAATAACTCAAGAAACTGAGTTGTGCATTTCTGGATGTCTTGGAGATTTTCCACAGATATTTCCTATGGAAAGAATTTATGAATCAAAGCATAAGAGTTGTCCAGGGAAGATTGGTCCCACATGGATACTGTTGCTGTTTTAACTCATCCAAATCTTCAAAACTATTCACTATGAACAGATTGTATTCATAAGTACAGGAAGCATTTGCATTTAGCATAGCTAAATTAGCTGAAACAGAAATGAACACACTCCATGTAATGTTTAACCAGAAAATAGAACAGTTGTATGGTCAGAGTGAGACATTTGGAGGGGGAAGATAGAGCAAGCCAAATTTTGCTCCTGGTTGGGTTTATCATAGGAGTGCAGCAACATTGTTCACAGCAAAACATGGCTGGATTAATTTGCTTTCTACTTGCATTGGCATTCTTGTCAGTTACTGTTTCCTATTTAGGCAGAAAGAAGAGATGGAACCTCAATTTTTAGCATCATGGAAAATGGCTAAGACTATTTACTCTGAAGGGACCTATTTAGTACATATTTGAGGAAGGAGATGCACCATTTATCGTATTTTATTTTAAATAATGCTGCCTGGGTATCAGTACATTTCCCTTCTCTCTTTCCTCTTCAAAAACTCCAAAGCAATACCATTCATAGGACAACTTTTGACTCAAGAGCGTGAGGTTACGAACAACCTCAAGTCTTGCAGAAGTAGAGTTAGAAAGGTTTGTGGATAGCTTTGTAGTCTCAGACATAGGTAGCAATTCACATCACTGAAACTTCAGATTTTAAAAAAAGGACCTGGAGTTTTCTTTTAATTGTCTTTCCTAGAATAAAAATTTTGCAAGAAGCTTACCTGTATTAGAAAGATTGTACATCTTTAAGTTTATTAGATAACACACCTACACTTGCAAGAAGATTAAGGATGGGCATGTTACCAAAGTTTCATAATGCTTATGCAAATACTTTTCATCTAGAAATATCCTGAGTGCCAGGATCCCTATTGCTTCCCAGCTTCATCCTGGACAGATTCAATGAAACACATCATATTTATTACTAAACCTATGGAAATGCAAATATCAGCTTAGAATTTTAGGAGTTAAACTGAACTTGTTTAGTTTGTTTGAAACAGTAGTCCCATGATTAGAAAGCTTACTGTTTGTTGTCAAGTCATGTAGAGAATTGCGCTGAAAAGTTCAAGGTTGAAGTCTTCCTGGGGTAGAAGCAAATGTATCTGATGCTGTCTAGCTCTGGTGGGTGTGTCAGTCCCATTTTTTAATACACCATTTGTCCAACATTGGGCATTTTCACTTAAGACTAAATACACCACAAATTTTACTGGCCAGGTAATCTTGAAGCCTCTGGAGCTATATGGATCCAAGCATATGCTAATATCACATTAAGAGGAGTCAGGGGGTATATCCCTGCCCTGGTTCCTCCCTTCCTACAATCCCTCTTGCACTTTGATTTTCATGTCCACCATGTGAGCTACAAGAGAGTGGATGTGCCCAGTTCCCCTTGATCTGGAATCAAGGTGATTGGGACTGAAAGGAGCACTGCAGTATGCTCCTACAACCTCCACTTCACGTTCAGTGTGGCTTTTCACAGTGAGGTTCTTGTGTTCTGATGCAGCGTCATGGAGTGTTTACTGCTGTTGCAATATGTTCTCTAAGACATGGGATATCACCCAGTTCCTCTGGTTTCTCCAGCATCTCTCCAAGAGGAAAAAGTGAAAGCCTGATATGGCAGTGTTCAATTATTCTTACTGTACAAGGTACAAGCAAAACATCTACCGTTAATAATGGATGTTTTAACCATAAACTCGTTGTCCATATTCTTTAACAGTTGCGGAAGAAAGTTGATCTTTCCTGAAAATATTGAAGCAGATGGGAGTGGTGTGAATGCCAGAATAACCCTACAAATTCTACTAACATGAAACAGTTTTGGACAGTTCAGGACATCTGGAGTGAATATGGGAGAGGGAAATGAAAAATTTCTTGAATGTACTTAAAGGCTGAAATAGAATTACAGTGGCACAGACATGCAGAAACTGAATGAAATACACACATGGATATGGCAGAAGGCTTAAAAGGAAGTCAGCCTGCTAGGAGCAGAACTATTTTTAGTCTCCTAATGAAGAAAGCAGCTGTATTTGAGAAAGTCAGTCACTCACTACTTGGAAAATCAGCTGGAACTCTTTCTGGGTCCTGGTGTTCTGGTTGTGAGAGGAAAATCTTATGTGTAAGCTCTTTCAGCCCTGGAGAACCTTAAATGGCAGTCATCTTGGCTTTTGAAGCACAGTTGGGAGCTTCTTGGGAACAGATTCACAGACTTCTGTTGGAGCCCATGGTCACTCTGTGGTGTTCAACCATTCTTGGAATGAGCGTTTCTTCAGGAGACAGCAAGGATCTGGCAAAATGCTCTGAGATGTGTGTTGAATATAACATTGAGTTCTGCCTTTTTTTTTTTTTTTTTTGTTATGTGCTGTGCAGCTTGTTATACAATGTTTATTTCCATTCTTGATTTCCCCAAAGCTTTGCTGGGGTGCAGTAGGCTGTCCAGTTTGTTGTGAAAGCCCTGTTTTCTTGTTTGTGTAGTGCTTCTGTTCGGTATGGGAATGGAAGAGAGCCACTTTATTTTACTGCTCTAGTGAAACTTGATTTGTGAAAAATTGTGTTGCTGATCTTAATGTACCATCTTCTTTGTATAGAATAAGCCCTTTTGTAAGGTTTCTTTGGTATAAAAGAGAGAGATGTCTTTTTCTGTCATATTGCTGAGTTAAACAATCAAAGTGAGTTATGTGTGTCCTGGCTATGACAAGAATGGACAATAGTTATCACCATGTCAAAGCCATCAAATGTTCTTGCTGGAAGTAAAAGAGACAACTTGATTTTTCTACTGGCTTGAGGAACCATTTCTGAACTAGTTAAAGTAGATGCATCATAAAAGGATGAATTGAGAGAAAGGGGATTTTAGCTTCAAGCCACTGTTGGGGAAGCCTGACCACAGCCATCTGTCTGAGATGGCCTGGCATTTTTCAATGAGAGGATGAGATTAGTGAGGAGGGCAGCTTAGGTTTGGAAACCTGCTCCTGCAAGTGGTCAATCGTTTTCAATGGTCACCTGCCCAAACCATCAGGAGTTGAACAAGATCTCAAAGGTGGGAGGAAGGCAGGATATGGAAGAAGAAATGCCATGGAGAGGGAGGTGGAACCTGGACTTCATGGGTATCCCTGCCCCTGGGCAGGTTTGCCAGGCTTCTTCAGTCCAGCTCCCAACCTTGCGTTTGGTTTCTTTAAAAATATGTTTTTTCTTGTCTGTCACATGCTTTAATACATGAAGTGTCTTACACAGTGGGGAACTACCTTGTATGTAGCTACATGAATCCTCAGGGGTTGGAAGGAGGGGAAGGGGCTGTATGCACCTGATCTCCTTTTGTAGTAGGACTGTAGTCTGGGGAAGAAGTCGATGCTCTCAGCCTCTTCCCATTTGCTTGTCACCTGCCAAGTGTTTGCAGAAGACTGTCCCTCTTCGATTTCCTGGCACAATTTCTTGTCCGTAAATCTGCTTCTGCTTGAACAATATAGTTTTAGAAAATAACCTCAAAGTATTGAAAAGTGGGAAGATCATTGATTGAATTGCATAAGGGGCAATTACGTGAGTATTTATTCTGGCATCAATCAGGCAGCTTGGGGACAGTGACCAGCAGCTAGAGAGGGAGCAGGAGCCTCCTTGCCCGACTCAAGGGCAGTCAGTGCCACAGGTCTGACCACAGCCTTGCTTTCTGACACAAATACCTGAAGTTCTTAGATGGTTTCAGTAGAGCATGTTTTGCATAAACCATTTCTATTTTCCCATTACTCATATGTCCCTTTGTTAATAACATAATATAAATAATTCTGTGGTGGATTTGGCATTCACTTAAACAGGTGTAACACTAAAGCAGTCGTAATTGCTTTCAGTGTTCCCAGCCTTCTCTCCAGCTGCAGTTTCCAAAGGAGTCTACTTGTTTTTGCTTTTGAAGGTTCGTTATTACCATAATTCACTCATCAGTCTGCTGCTTTTCATGTTAATTCACTTTTATAACCTGGTGGGAGACAAGATGAAATGTTTTAGGGTGCATCCTAAGGTTATTCTTTGAGTGACCAGTGTTTTAAATGGTTGGGATGGGCATTGGCAAGAAGAGGTTTGTGATATTTACAGTCTTCAGGAATCTGTGTAAAAGTAAAAAAATGCTTATCCTGATTCTGTATAAATACCACATCCAAAGCACACCTGTCGTCTGCCATGTGGGCCAGCTAATTGGTTTTTGATCTATTTTTACTGTTCTTAGCTGAAAGGCAATTTTTTTGTTAAATTCCACAGAAAGCTCTAGAGCTGTTTTAGGGGTTTGTTGTGAAAAATAGCCATGGTTCTGTTTGTTTTAAAAAGCATTCTCAAGGAATAATTACAATGATTGAGAATGCTCCTTAAAAAAACCCCAGAAGCATGTACATTTTTCATAGCTACACATCTCTAAAATGTCTTCATGGGGTTTTTTTCACATATTCAGGAAACTTTTAAAAATAAAAAGGAGCAAATCTATCTCTAAGCTTGGCAACAGCTGAAGTTTATATTTCACAAGTATCTGAAAATGGGTTCCTCCCCATTTGCAGACACAGATGCCAAAGTTTTAAACTGACAGTGCAAAGTTTATATTGCAAGCTTTGTAAAGGCACAAAGCAGCATTTTTCTGCTCTGTGCCAGTCCTGCACTTATGCATGGCTGGGATTGAGGCCTTGTTGGACAGTGATTATTATTATTGTTTATGAATTCCTAGCCTTGCGGTCGTGCGGAGCAGCAAGTCGGCATTGTTGAATTGGGAACTGTAGACATGAAAATAGCAAAAAGGTTGCCCCTGCTGCTAAACTTTTGGCAGTATTTTGTATTCCATTCTTGTCTGTATTAAAACACAGAATGTAGTGAATGGGCCAAACCCTGAAATCCTTATTTGGTTATTATGAAAGGAGAGAGAAAAGGCTGTGATTCATTAGGAGAGAGATGAATAAGAGACTGCAGAGAAGGTATGTGCAAGATAGCATAGAAGTTTAATTTCTCTTGTGTTACAACCCATTAACACAAGGGTTGTCCGAGCACAGCAAATGGGGGCTCTATCAGAAGTAATGCTTTAAGTTGTCCTCATGTTCAGGCAAACAGAGCAGTGATGTAAGGAGATGCCTGCTGCTTGTGTGATATGTCTAAGCATGTGTGTGCAGGGTCAATCGGAAAAGCTGGGTAAATTCATGCCCCTGAAAAGATGTCTCAGGTGGAAATCATTTCATGGGATGCTCCTGAAACCAACTATTTCAAAGGTTAATTCAGAGATTTTTGTAAATTTTTTTTATTGTTGTTGTTACTGGGAGCACAAAATACCTGTTACCTATTACTTCAAACAAAAGGGGTACAAGAGAGGGAACAAAACCTGTTGTTCCAGCAGCAGAGCAGTTACTAAATGGCAAGTCATTAATCCCACTTTAGTGTATTGCTGGGAGCAGCAGGAGTTACAGATGTTTGATTGCATCATCACAGTATAGTCTCTGATGATGGTGGTTTGGGTTGTTGTAATCCCACAGAAATTATACTTTGGCTTCAGTGCTTTGGCCTGCCTGAACATGACTGATCGTTATCTGCTCTTCAAGATTAGCTGAACACTCTGAACTTTGTGGCAGAAGAGGATTAATTTGAGGGCCAGGTCTGTGAAAACGATGCACAAAAAAAGGCTGATATTTACCCCCTTGTTCTCCCTGGCATAAATGGAAAAATGAGAGCAGTGCACAGCTCAGCCTGTCTGCTTGGGATACATTCAGCTTCTTAACTCGTGGCACAGACCACTGCAACCATGGTAGTCTGCATTTCAGCAAAGGCCAGAGGGTGTTGTAAGTAATATTGGGATGCGAGTTCTTGTTCCCTTCTCCCTGCTTTTTACGTCAGATGCTGAATGAGTCGCACGTGCAGGTTTGTGAGGGGGGTGGTTCAGCTGCTCTGCCTCACACTCCCCAGCCCTCCCTGATCTTGTGGCCCAGAGAATCTCAAAGATAATTTTAGTAAAAGGCTGTTCTGGGTGCCCTTTGGCTCATCTGTTTACGAAGTCACAAAGTCTCTTCTCATTATTTTTCAGGGATCAGAGGGAACAAAAGTTTAAACATTAGCTCAGTTATTTAAACCCTGTGGCAATGCCAGTCTGCTTGGCACATAGTGTTGAATCTAGTGATAAGATATTCAACCTACTAATGACCCTCACAGCGTTGTAAGAAATATGCTGATTAATTTTCTGTGAGGCATAGGAGGGACAAAGCATCTTCTATGTTTTATGACAATTGCTAGTCAAAAAATCTGCCGCAAACCTAGGCTTAGAGATCTATGCTGTTGCCCTCCAGCAAACCCTGATTTCCCGGCGTCTTCTAGATAAGCAATACTGCAGATGAATAACAAAATTACAAACCAGTTCCCCAGTAAAAGCTTTGTGCCTGAAAATATTTTCTGGGATATAATTACGTTTTTGTCCACTAGATGGCTTTTCTCCCCCTGCCTGCGACTTGATAGAGCAATTGAAATTAACCAAATGTAATCTATCTAAAATGATATTACTTACAGCTGAAATCAGATATTTGTTGCACTTTGGTCAACATTTTCTATTTACATAGAGTGTGCAGGGCATATGTATCCTGTGATGTAAATTTTTCTGGGTGGAACAAATCTTCTGTACGTTGGTGCAGAGAAAAATGCAAGTTAAGATTTTTTACCAAATTGTTTGCCAACAAACAATGTTTGCTTATTATATGAAATTATCAAAGACCATGGGGCACATTCTGTGGTTCTTAAGTCTCTAGCAGCAACACTGAAAAAATAATGTAAAATCTTCCAGACCTTATTTTGGTTTGATTGGGAGTTTTTAGGAATCAGAGGAGTTCCTCCCCTTACCCACCCAGTTTGTAGTATAATATTAATTAAGGGTGTTTGGAAGCAAATTTAGGTTTTGCAATCATTATGGACAGAACTCTGCATTATGTGGCTTAAACCAAATCAAATGGCTTGCAAAAAAAAAAAAAAAAAAAAAAAAAAAAGGTGCTATTTACATTGAGAAAAGTCTCTGTTTTAATGATTGTGTGAGTCCTTCTGACCACTGATGAGATATTAGCAGGCATATGCCTTTCCTGTTGACTTTACCACATGACATGGATGAGATAGTGGTCAAGAGAAGAGTACCCTGAATTAGCAAAATATGTGGTATTCAGGTTATAACAAAAATATAATAACACATCCCAACAAGTTTTTTATTATTACAATATTTGCTCTCTTAAAAAATAGCATAGTAAAATTAAAAGTACTCACCAGGCTGATGTTCACCATTTCACTGAAGAAAATAAAAGAGAATTGGTATCATTTTATATTAAAAAAATTGTGCTTGAGAAACATACCAACGAGTCTGATGTGGGTAAACACAGTAGATGAAGATGAGTGAACCAGCATTTGGGATCTGGGGGATTTCTGCAAGGAAGTTACTGTAGGAGCCTGCTTGGAGATGCAGTTCCTTCTTTATAGCTAGTGAGTATTTGTTCAGTGGGAAACTCTCATTTTTAGCTGTTGAGCCAGAGCAGCTCCTTTTTTTTCCTGTCAACTTCCTGATAGTCATGGGAGGAAAAAAGAAGTAGTGTTCTCATTTCAGCATCCCTTGTCCTCCTCCTTGCTTCTTTGGAAGATGAAGCAAGCAAACTATTTCTGTTACTCATCTTTTCCTTCAGGATCCTTCCTTCAGGTTCTTTCTCTCTTGTGAATCATTCCAGCGCCCATTCCTGTCCCTGTTACCAGCTTTTTTAAGCTTCACCTTAGGGGGTTGTTGGGTTTTCCCTGCACAGCATCGGGCCCTGCTGGAGAATAGGCTGGGATCTTGGTAATCTCCATCAGTAGGTGCTGGCTGGTAGCACTGGGATGGAGGAGCAGAACAACCACTGAAGTTAATTCTCTGTGATTCAGGAAGCAAATGTTGCTACAGTTTGCACTCAGTTTAAGGCAGTTTTTGCTGCCTTGAAGTATGTTTTCTCTTTTTCTTAAGAGAAGCTTAGATTATGTGAGGATCCATGACTGAGACCAGTGTACACACTTGCCAGGGGAGTCTTGCAACTGCAAAGCATATGAGTGGATTTTTAAGCCCCATTTGACTAATACCAGAAGGATTAGTGTGCTATTTTGTTTGATGCCAACACAAGAAAAACGTCATGTACTTTGAACTGAAGGGATACATTTACTTGGGTGGTGCTAAGCTGAGGTGATGCAAGTCACTGTGTTAAAAGCCCTGGTATGCTCATGGCCCTGGGTCATGGAGATCTTCAGGCTGAGCCAGCAATTGTGCTACCTGTCATGAATGAATGGGGTGCAGGTTGGAAACGGTCGGGGTAACACACAAGCTTAGATCTTTGAGCCTCTAAGCTACCTTCTGCTTCCAGTTACAGCAGTATAAATCTATTGACTTCCCTAGCATTCCTACACCTGCCTTATTCCAGTGCTTCCAATAGCAGAGTTGAGGCAACTCAAGGGAGGAAAAAGAGGTGAACAGAACAAAATTGTACTCTGCAATTTCATTATGCACACTTTCAATCACTTGGCTTGGTAGAGAATGTTCTTTCTGGCCACCAAGAACTGTGAGGCCCCAGTGAACCCTCAGTAGCACTTCTGCAGGTGCATCAGTCAGTACTGACGTGGAAACCCTTCTCTAATATGTCAGTATGTGTGTGCCACTGAACATGCACTAGTAACAATCCCATTTTTTAGCTCCACCTTACTCCAGTCTAGCTATCTGCTGATCATAACCAGAAGAGACCACGTGAAATCCTCCAAGCCTAACTAGAGCAGTCCAGAAACCATATTAAAAATACTTTAATGGAAGAAAAGCTTTAGCTCAGTTTAAAAATTGTCTGGGAGGTGGTGTAGGGGGTTCCTATCCCTGACACAGTGGGTATCTGGAATGCTGTGAGGCCACAGCTTTTGCCAAGTGCAGAGGTAATTGGAAAGAGCCAGGTCACGCTTGTCTTCAAACCTACTGCAGCAGCAGATCCAAGAGGCAATAAATGATAGCTTAGCACTCAGTCTTACCTGTGCTGATCTTAAAGAACTTGGCATAAGGAAGCAAAGGTTGACCAAAGCCACCTTTAATCCACCTTCAATTTTAGCATTGGCCAAAGATCTCCTTCAACCAGTGCCAGTTTACTGGACTTCTGCAGCACTTGTTCCAAAAAAATCCCAAACTCGGTCACAGCAAGTGCTCAGCTGGAGGCAGGCAGGTCATGTATAAACCAGCTATGCTAGCTCACAGTTCTTCTGTGCTACTGTGTGCCCCTGTAAAGACCATGCTGAGGTCCTTTCAACTTCTTCACTGGGTCTTTGATCTCTGCCAGCTTTGTGCATTCCTCTCTCAAAGAAAAATGGTTTTTACCACCAAGGAAATCTGCAAAAGAGATGTTACTAACTCAAACACCTTCACTGTGTAAAGGAACTGTAGATTCTAATCCTTTTGTGCATCTGAAATGCTGGTGCCAAACCTGTACTATGAAAGGTGAGGGAAAACATAGAATGCTAATAAAAAATAATTAGTGACACCAGAGCAAGAAGATGTGCATGTCACAGATAATAAATTTGGCTCTGCACTGAACATAAAAGGGTTTGCCAAAGTTTTTGCCTCTCTTTTCAATTCAGACAGGAGTTTACAACATTGAAAGTAGCCATCCAGGTTTGATCTCAGGGTGGCCCAAACATGAAATGACTCTGCTGACCTGTCCAAGCACAGGACATTGGCCAGGCCTCGGGACTGATTTTTCTCTGAGTAGCCCCAGAGACCATCCCACCCTTAACACAAAAATTTCAAACACATAGGACTTGCTGTGGTTGCCCTGCAGTATTGGATCAGCTTCATCACCTTGCTGTTGTATCTTTCCTCCCCTGCTGAAAGATTACAGCGTTTGTTCTCTGGGTTTGATGTGATCTGGTTTTGCTTACACCCTAATAATGATCAACCACGAAAAAACTGAGTGACATATACTTGTTATGAATTAGTAAATGCTGTTAGTTAAGCTTTTGAATGTGTGTTTAATTTTCAGGTGGATGCCTAATTACTCTGTGACCTGTTTAGCATTGGAGACTCATTCCTTTCAAAGACTGGAGAGAAAAAAAGAGGTTACATCCAAGCTAAAATGAAAATCACAAAGGATTTTTTCCTGTATCATTTTAAAAAGATTTCTGAACAAATTTGTTTTCAAAGTAGTTTGCTCTCAGTCCTAAAATGACAACTGCCAGCAGCTGGCTGGGCTAGTCTGAAAAGTAATAAAACTCACATGACCCAAAATTATACAATACTGAGACCATTTGTAACTACAGCTAGAGTTATTTGTCATTCTGGAAAAAATAGTGAAGTGTCTGGGGGTTTTCTTTATTACAGTTTTTCTTAAAAGGGATTTTCTTTTCTAGAGGCAGCAGCAGAAGGGATTTCTGTTGGTTACTTTTTTTCAAAGCTTAGTGATAACAAACAAGCAATGTGATTTTGGCAGGAAAGTATCACATCCCATGTTAGAGAATAAACTGTTCCCTTGATGACGTCCTGAGTGATAACCCTTCTCAGATTTATGGATTTTTCTGTATATTTGCATAGAAAGTCATTACAGCACCCTTTTAGCTGATAACAGTAGCACATCATGGCATGTTTCTGCATGTCTTACAATTCCCTGGACAAGCTGTTGACCAGGTAGGTCACTTCCAGTGGAGCAGACAGTCATTTTTTGCACTCTTTCTTGCATGGAACATAAGCCTTTTTGCTAGTCTTCTAGGTCCTGTCTCCCCTCTCTCTTTGCAAAGAGTATGGTACCTTCAGAAATCTCTCTCTTCTTTTTGTTTAAGATTTCTAGTCTGACACATCACAGGGAAAGAAAGAGAAAAAGGAAAGAGCACAGCTTTTTAAATGGAGAAAAGTCATTCCTCTTACTTGCCAGATTCAAAAAAAGCAATACTTGTCCAGCTCTGCTGTTTCAGTGTTGATTTCAGTGCTAAAAATGATGCATGCCTGTTATATTGCAGTGGATTTCTCCAGAGAGCGTATTTTCATTCAGATTCATGTAACTATTGACCAGGAACAAGGTTAAATTGAGCCTGTTTAAAAATTAACCCGTTTAAAAAAAAATGAATTACATAACGCTATGGCATTCTTCAGGCAATCCTTTAGCTTTCTAGCATCAAATCATCTCTGATGGTGTGCAGGCTGCATTTAAAGGCAAAGCGTTCCCAGCACTTCCTATGCCTGGGAAGTTCTGTGCTGTTGCTTGAAGCTGGTAATTCTATATGGTCTTTATATTGTTGTAGTGTGGAAACAAATATGGATGCTCATTTATACATTTATTTTCCTGGACACCATTTTTCAAAAATACACCTTTAAATGTGCCCATTCTTAATTCCATGCCCCTAAAACAGCTTAAGCACGAGATACAGGAAAATGCAGGAAACTGTAAGTGCTTTAGGAATCCTCTCTGTCAACACAGCTACCTTCAAGGCTGTGTTTTGACTGTCAGAGCAGGGGCAGGTGACGGAAGCACGTTAGGAAGCAATAATCCAAAGCTCGTAGTAAATTTAAATTCCCTGGTTCAGAATCAGCTGTGATTCTTGCTGTCAGGAAAACAGAGCTCAGTAAAGGTTAGATCTCTTCTCCTACTGTATTTTCATTCGGGTTAATGTTTAAGCCGTGCCAGTGGCTGTGTCCAGGAGAACAGTGGGTGCCTGTACAGCTATAAATGGCGAGAGGCTGGGTGTGTGGGAGCCCGCCTGTCAGCCGTGTGAGCCCAGCGAACACCTTGGCTGCAGCTGACCCCAGCCCCGGCGCCCTGCGAGCTCCCCGCTTGCACCAGCTCACTCATTGGTCGCAGCTATCGCCCTCCTCGCAGCCGCTGCTGCTGACAGGGTATCTCTCCTCGGCTGAGATTACTGCGTATGACCTACTTTGAAAATGGTGTGAACCAAGGTTCACAAATTGTCTTGGAAGGGTGCCACGAGGTTGGTGTGCAAACATGCGCGGTCTGGGAGGCTTCTGGCGGAGCAGAACTGGCTGTCTCAATGTCCTTCCAGACGCAGCCCGCGTTCCTTTGCCAGCCCCGCTTCACAATCCATCTTTGTGCTCTTGAGTGCAGCATATTGATTTCCCGGGCAGGCCTGCTAGGTTAGAGAGCCTCTGGCCAATAAGTCCTCCATGCCTTTTTGCTCTCAAAACAACTGAAGTAGTAATAAAGATGAATAAATGGTTTCAGGCTGAGCTGTCAGCTGAAGCCTAGCAGTAGTAGTAGTAGTAGTTGTAGTAAAAGCAGTAGTAGTGGTATCAGAATACAAGTCACAAAGGAGAACTAAGCAGTGACATTTTATTTATATGGTTCATCTGTTTACTCTAATCCGATTGTTTATAGTGTAATGCAAACTTAAAATTACCAAAGCTGCTTTCCCTGCCAGATGAACAGTTTAACCTGTATGCCATTCCAAAATAATGATTGAGGAGAAAATTCCACAGAAAGGAACAGCCTGGAGAATTGCAGTCTGAAAGCTGTATGGGTCTGGGATTTTTTTTTTTTTTTCCTTCATTGACTCCCTTATATAAGCTCTGTGCTGCAGAGGAAAGTTTCCACAGACTCAGAAAGATCATACACAGCTTCAAATCTACTTGAAAGATAAGGCTTTTTTTTTTTTTTTTTTTTTTTTTAATACCCTCCCCAAGGCTAATATATTACATACCTACTCAGCACAGGGCTGCCTGTTATCTGATAAGATAATTAGCGTCAGACATGAGAAGAAGCATATGTACTTTTAAAAGGAGCATTACTGAACGTTCACAGAGAGAGTTAAAGAGCACACTTATCAGAGCTTTTCCAGGCAGAAGACTTGTGCTAGTATTTGACTTTGGGTCAAGAAGTCCTTTAATAAATTAGCAATGCAAATGTGTTTTACTTTATACATGTGGAATTTAAGTGTTTGGGACAGCCACAATAGAGCACTTTGGGGCTTTTTACAGATTTAACATGGGCCAAGAGTTCTAACTCAGACTGAGTATTTTTTTGTTTTATCCTCTGTAAAGACATCTGTTGTACATGGCTCTCCACCTTGGCTGCAGTTCAATTTTCACTGACTTCCATGAGCTCCATTATGAAACCCAAGTGCAATCCTCTCTTTGCACCAGGATCACTCTGTGACTCCTGAACCGACCTGCAGCTTATAGATGCCCTCAGCCACCCCTTCTGAAGCACATGGCTATGGTGAGCAGCCACCACCTTGAGGAAAGTACACCTCATCCTCCAGCTTGCCCCTCCCCTGCTGATTGAGTCACAAGCCCTTGAAGCCATGCTTTAGTACTTTAAAAATAGAGAAAGCTGAGACAAAGACCTCTATCAGCTCTAAAAGCTGAACAACCACTGATGCTTACCCTGTCTGAGGTGGTCTTTACCAGTTGTTAAACAGCTCAACTGATCCATTGATCCATGGTGATTGAAAGGGAAGAGGCAGGACCTGAAATGAGAACTTGACATCTTGACATTTGTCAGTTCTGTTTTTTTAAGCAGCTGGCCCAAAGGCAGGAGCTCCTGTCCGAGCATGCCTGATGGATCTGCTGCAGCAAACCCTTCTGGCCTGACCGTTGTAATAATAAGTCCCGTAAATGAGCTGACATTTTAGCCTGGCAGGACCTTTCGTAAGCCTCAGCTGGGAGCAATTATTTAATGAAAAATTTTAATAGATTAATAGTTTGCCCATGAGTTTGTAGCATAGAAGGCACTGAGTTGTTTTTAGTGATGGTTGTTTTCTTTTAATAGCATATGTGGAGCTTAATGGGGGATGTGGCAGTGTTCCTCACCTAAAAAAGCAGGGATGGGACTCGGAGAAATGTGCGGTGTCCTTGTCACTTTCATCATTTAGTGTGACTGTGCAAGGTATGATGGCAAGCAGGGGAAACTGCAGCCAAAGCAGGGGTTCAGTTCTGGTCCCTGTAACAGGAGGAGAAGCATTTTCAGCCTAGGCCAAAGGGAGCACAGGTTGTGGCAGATAGGAGCATCAACTGCATGGGAAATACTTCTCCTCAGAATGTTTTTCCAATTAATTTTAAAGGAACAAATGGTCACTGATGCGGGGAGGAGGAAAATCCTTCCCACCTGATGAGTCTCGGTAATCTGACAGAAATATCTAATGCTCGTCGTGCCTTGCTGTTTAAGCAATCAGCCATTCTGTTGAAGGAGCAGATTGTAAAAAGCATGTGGTTGGAGTGGTACAAAGCAGGCCAACCCAACAATTCTTTTGTGTTGCCTATTGTTTTAGAAAACCTTTTGGAATAACAGAAAAGATCAGGGAGACAGAAATACATCTACTGCCAGGCTTCTCAGCCTTCAGCTCCTGCTCTTCTGTCTCCTTCCCAGTTCTTCACAGAAATGAAAGAAGGCTTGAGTAGAAAATCTGCAAGACAGTCAGTGAGTACCAGTATCAGTGTCAGAAATATTGCCTGACACAGACATGGATACAAAGTACTGCAGTGTACCTTGCCACTGCCAGATGTCTACTCATCTGACGTCACAGAAGTAGCTTAATACTGCTTTATATACCTCAGTTGACACTACTCACCTTGTCACATCTTTTGTATGAGGTGTTTTGTTCAGCCTCTGCTGAAACATCCTAGGCACTCAAGCTAAATTAGGAGAAGAAAAGTAACACGGTCTTTCCAGGTTTGAGCAAATGGACATGAAAATTAGATGTTTAGGGCTTCAGTAAATGGAGGTTGTTGTAGTCCCCTTTGACTTGAATCTTCCATCTAATCTTCCAGCTAATGTGTGGCCTGGTAAGCTTCGTTCATGGATCAGTCTTTCAAAGAGTGAGATACTACAGCTACCTCCCAAACTTTAGTTGTCCTCTGCTAATCAAGTTGACAAAAATTAATCTCTAGCATCAGCTGTGAGGCACCCAGTAACTTGATACCCATTACTGAAGTTTCAGGGTACCACAGGGTCCTGTTACTACCCTTGTAACTTTTGCCAGTGAAAATTGGTAGTGCATAATTTCTTATTGGATCACTCTTGATATTTGATACTGTAGCCCATCAAATGCTGCTAACATGTATGGAGGAATTGTGCATATCAGAGGAAACTCCTTGAAAGCATTCTCTTCCTTCTCCTAAGGTGGACCTAGAGGAGTCACAAGGAACAGTTGTCTTCCTGTTTCCAAACTCATCTCTGGAAGCTGACAAGGCTTATTCCATACACATGTGAAACCATTGGAGAGCTGAGGAGATCACGTGGTGAATTATAGTGCCTGCATTTCTGTAGATGCTATCTAAGTTTTCATATTCATTATTGCAAGCATAATTACTGCCTTCTCCTAATTATCTCAGTAGCTAACTGAAGCTGACGTTGCACTGCAGAGCAAGTGGCCAGAAGTGAACCAGACAAGTCAAAGATATCAGTTGTGTTAAGCAGCTGTATCAGTGTGGTTTGAAAATGACATGTAAATCAAATTGACCATGCTAACTAAAAACCATCTTATTTGCAAATACAAAATCAATTCCTAAAAGATTTAAGCTTAAACCAAACCAGACATGGTTTTGCACTGAAATATGAGAATGCCCATGTCTTCTACACTGGTTTAACCAAAATGGACTTAAAATTATGCCTTTAGTAAAACCAGGAAACTTTTCCCTGGCTGTTTAGACCTAGATGATGACTCTAGAAGCAGAGGAGTGCTTTGAAATTCTTCCTTCCCTAACTATTCCAGGTGCTGAAGGCCTTTGTTAGACATTTGTAGCACCTCTGTGAACTTTTGGGTTTTAGTATTTGCCTACAGAATATGCACAGAAATAGGAAAACTCCATCTCCATTTCACAAGGACCAGACTGTTGTCTTTGCTCTGATGAATGCAGCGCAGCTGCGATAGTCCACATAAAATGATAACTACATTTGCAATCACATGCTTGGAAAACTGGAACAAACGGGAGCAGACTGTCAGTTTACCATGCACACATTGACAAGGGTCTGTTCATAAACATCTCCCATTTCTTCCCTCCCTGCTATGCATGGAGGTTCTGCTTCATTGCATGGAGTCCTGGGTAGGTTTTCAAACTTGATCCTGGAAGGCTTTGAAGGAAATGGCCTTCTTTGTTTCTGAGATTGGGCCACCCTTTATGATCGTGATAGCACATGAGTGCATTTCACAGAAGCAATGAAACTGTCAAGTAAAAGAAGGAAGCTTCTGGACACAGGACCTTCCCAGAAGTTTTATCTAGACTGAGGAATTCCTGCAATGAAGAAGATGTCTGTAGACATGATCACTTTCCTAAAATGTCAAACTTCCTCTATAAGTTATAGAAACACACAAGTGCAAGTGTAACCCCTACAGATTTAATCAAGCTCTTTCTCCTATGGGGTGCTAAGGAAGGAAAAGTGGGAGAAATTATTGTTGCTATTTTTACATGCTTGGGAGCTGCTAAGCGATTATAATAATGGGAGTCATAAATTACTTCACCAATGCATTTGGAGATGAGACAGTGAACTGACTCCTCAGAGGAATACAAGATATGTAGTCTGAATGGCAGATGCTGCAAGGGAGAGGGTTCAGGCACTGAGAAAGGAAAACTATGGGTGAAACTGGATTTCTGTGCTGTTTCCTGCTTTAATTCATTTGTGTTGCACGGAAAGCAGGCACTGCATTTGCAATCTGCAAGTTTAGTGAAAGTCTTTGCACCTGCTACCTGAAGGATGGTTCAGCAAAAGAAATTCAAAAGTTTATTCAGTGGGTTCTTTTTGCCTTTTGCTGTTCCCAAAAAAGAAGCTCATTCATATGCACTTGACAGTGAGAGGTAAATTTTCTGTGCAGTACAAGGTGACTTAACCACATGATTCTCAGGAACAGTAGCGGGAATGCTGCAGCAAAATCCTCATGCCAAGGCATGTGAAAACATCGGTAGACAAATCCACTGCCCTGTGGCAATGGGAATCCTGGTCAATGAATTTTGTTCCGAGTGCTGAAACAAATAAAATCCACAACGCAAATCTCCTGTCTGCAACACTGTGATGCTCTGTCTTTGAGATTCTGTGCAGACTTCTTCCTGGTGCATTGCATTAATATTAAATTAACAACACGCTACTCACATGGAACTTACATTCTAAAAAAAGCTCACATTATGCTGTAAGCCTTTATTACAAAATAATAGCAGTCGTGAGGTTAAAGTTTGTTCATACAGTTTTCTATAGAACATCTGTACATTTTTTATGGAGGATAAAAGCTACGTTCCACGTGTAGCTTAGTCATAGGAATATAGATAGATAATGAGTAGTTTATTGAATTTCCTTTTAGATTTTACCATTCACTTATATTCATACAAAGCATGCAAAAAAAAAAAAAAAAAACCCCAGATTTTTGTAAGTGGTACTTGCTTTTCAGAAACTCGAATTTCTCTGTCAGTGTTCTGCTGAGGATGTGACCTGATATGAAAAGGACTTATTCCTCTAGGATTTAGCTTGTAGCTAGAGGCATAAATCAGAGATTCTCTGAAGTAGATTGTAATCCACACTGGAGAGAATAAAGAGAAATTACTAGGTCCATATGGAGCAGGACCTTGAAAAGCTTTATGAGGACCACATTCACTGGAACAGTAACCCAGCATACAAACCATGGAAGCTCACACAGGCTTCAAAACCAAAATATTTCAGGGCTTTTGTGGCCTTCCATGATGCAGAAGCTGGACAGGATTTTTATTGAATCTGGCCTTAAATAAGCAAAAGAATTTTGTAATCAGTGCATGGTTTAACAGGAAGCCAGAAAAATTCTTTTATTATTGGAATGATATGGTGGGAAAGCTTAGCCCTAGATACAGTCCTGGCTGCTGAGCTCAAAAAAAAATTTGCCTGCAAGCAAAACTAGCTGGGAGTACAGTAAACTCCTAATTAATCTGAATTGGAAAAGGTATGTATTGCAATCTCATGTTTTTACTTGTGTATATAAGTCATACCTTACTTTAAAAATGCTGACCCTTCACTCCACAAAAATGTTTCCAAGACCTTAAACAGACCTAAACCTTGAACCCCGATCCCCATTCTCTTTTTCCCATATTGTAGAAGTATTTTCAATTATTGGTAGAGAACTCTGGATACAGTTCCAGAGCTCCTTACTGCCACTCCAGGTGTCAAACAGCAGGGACTATTAGAAAGCAATATGTAGCAATCCTCAGCCCTGATAGTATTTCAGCATTAAGCCTCCACCCTGAAGCAGTTGCTTGCTGTATTGCCAGGAGTCCTAAAGTTTTGGTGGAATACAAGCAGAGCAGCAAATAAGTGACCACTGCATGATGGTGTAGATCCGAAAGGGATTATTACATTATGCTGTGCTGTGAACTTGAAATTATCCCATTGCTCTCCAGTGAGACATGTGCCATGATGGAGCCCGCAGGAGGGACAGGTATTCTAACTGCAATTGTTTTTTCGCACCTTGAAGTTCTATTTTCATGTTACAGATGCAGAGATTTGGGTGGCATTCAAAAATGTCCAAAGGGACATTAACCAACATCTTGGTTGGAACATTGTGGAGTCTCAGATAAGTGGACAGGGCTCATTTGAGGTCTAGATGAGTGGATCTGAGGTCATTCCTTTAGCTTCAGAGTATACCTGTAAGTGATGATGATTTCACCCAGAGTGAGCAGTGTGTAAGCATTTCCATAAACAGGGTGTGCATTGTGTAGCAAAATCAAAGCTATGCAGTAATAACTACCCTGCAGCTAAATAGATGCTTTTTCCACAGCTGAATCCTTAGAGAGATGATGTAGTTTTTAGTCATTCATTGCCATGTGACTTATTAAAACAATTAACAGGCAAAAAAAGTGGTTCTTTTGAGTGGTTTGGCAAAGTCTATGCAGTAAGAAGTTCAAGCAGAGTGAGTTTCTACCTCTGTTGGTAGCAGTGTGTGAAGTGGCCAGGGCTGTGGTTCTCTTCTTAGCTCCCCCTCTAGCTCACTGTTTGACCTTGGAAAAGTCTCCTGGCCACTTTGGGTTTTCAAGTCATTATGAACTCAAAACTTGTATCAGCTTCTCTAAAAGATTTGCGGGCTCTCCAGGCAAACCTGGGTCCAGCTCTGGGGTTGGGCCTGATGGGTTTATAATTTGAGCCCTGTGTACACAAGGTTTGAGGTTTTGACATGTAACCAGATGAAACATAATGGTTTCAGCTAAGTTTTGCTTTGAATTATTGCATTCAGCTGCACTCCTCACTTAAAAAGAAGGCCCGAAGGTGGCAGAGCTAAGTGAAGAAACTGTCCACTGAGGGTTTCTAGGAGAAAACCAGATAGTTCCACCAAGTCTGACCTAAAATTAAAGCTCTATGTGTATAATTAACTGTGGTTTTATATCCAGTGCAATTGCCTGTACCCGGCCCCAGGAGGAGATTATGAGACACAGGTACGTAACATTTAAAACCTGCACGTTGAAAGAACTCTGCAGACAAACCTGGAAACCTTGTGAGTGACAACACAAATTTTCCCTGTTTGAAATGTCTTGTCTTGTCTCCATTCCTTCCTTCCCAACCATCTGAATGGTACTGTGCAAATGTAGCTTATGATTTTAACAGTGAGCTACCACCCCAGGACTTGGAGGATGTGTCTTCCAAATTTCCTGCAAGGTGGTATTCAGATCCTTTGCTAGTTTAGTCACAGCTTCACTCAAAATGCACCTCATGTCCATTGACAAGGTTGCTGTGTTTGGGTCCTACTTTGCTAGACCTACATGTCTCTGGACACGTAGCTTATAGCTTATAGCTGTGTTCTGGACCTGCAAATGTTTCTGAGGTCTGTGAAGCCAGTAGAGCTTGACATCAGCTCTAGTTTGTCAGTGATTTAAACTCATTTCTGTGCTGTAGTGCCGTGGACACTCCAGCTTATAGCCCACACCTTGGCACACAGTTAATGTAGCTAGCTAAATAACGCAGGCTTAGCGGAAGAGCTTTCTGCAAACAATTGTTATTTTCTTAGGCAACATATTTCAAGGACATGGAGGCTGGGTGAGCTCTGGGTCACGATTTGCTCAAGCTCTATTTGCACCACAAGCATGGAAGCTATTGCCAGCACTAGATTGAGCTGGCCACACCATGGGCTGTGTCCCAGCTTGGAGGAAACCCAGGTACCTCCCCCTAGGCTCCCGTGCTGGAGGGACCCTCAGGGGCTGGGCTGGCTCGGGCTGGTGTCAGTCCTGATTCATACAGCCACTGTGCAGGGGAAAAGGAGCAGGAGACCTTCAGGGCCTGTCAGCTCATGGGGATGTAGCTGCTCCCCAGCACTCAGGGTGAACTTTGGAGGGCAGAGTCTGCCACTGCATTGTATAACTTTATTTTAAAGAACTAACTGTGATTTTTATATGGAGCATTTGTGTATCAAAAATGCAGCTCTTTTTATTTAGTGAAATATCCTTTGGAAAACATTACAATCATCACAGGTTTTCATATTTATTTTATATTCAGTTCAGGATTATACACAATAAGCTTTACGGCCTTGTAGGAGCCAAGAGAATATAAAGGTTTTCAGAAAATTGGAGGCTTTATACCAAGCTGTTCTGATTTAACTGGCAGACCATTTAAAGTTACTGAGATCTGGGGAGAAGCAGAGCTTTTCAGAAATGTCAGTCTTCTGAGTGCTGCAATTTCTGACTGGCACCCACTCTCCAAAGTACTGACCTCAGCACCAACAAGAGAACGGCATCAGCATCTTCAAGTTGTATTTTGTTATTATTGTTCAGAAGTTTTGCCATTTCTGAGTAGATAAGTTTCCCCTGGAGATATAGTAGCATCTGGGCTTTCTTGCAGCTGAGTTTAAAGCTGCCTGGTTCCCTGAAATGAAGTGACAGCTTTTAGTCTTCGACAGGAACGTGTGAATGTATTCAGGTTCATTTATAACACACAGAGAAGAAAATTGATATTAGGGGGGAAAAGAAAAAAAAAAGGAGAGGAAAGAGAAAAAATATCTGAGGGCTTCATCTGCCCAGGGAGGTAGTATAATGCATCCACATACTTCAGTCCATGTGAGCAGAGTAGTAATGGGATACACACGCACACAAGCTGGGATCCTTTTCAGTCAGTCGAATTATTCTTTTGGTCAAAGGTGTTTTTCTTAGTTCTAATAATAAACACTGAAATCTTGGGTTAGTGCAACATACAAAGATAGACTTTAATATACACAATGCGGGTTACGTAGAACTGTTTCCAGTACACAATGGCCACATTGTTTCTCTTTTTTTTTGTTTCCACAAAAGTATAAAAGAGCATCATGCTACAGACAGCACATTTTAGTCTGAAGTGGAACTGGCAGAGGATTTCAATGGAAAGTTGATTTATTTCAAGGGATTATGGGAGTCCAGGGATAAAGCTGGCACCTGGCCACAGGGAGAGCCCTTGACCTAGAAGCAGGAACAGCTTTCAAAGCTGTACATGTACATAACTGAGCAGAACACTTTAATTTAGTGCAGAGCATAACCTGAATTCCTTCTCTGAGGGAAGATGAAAGAAAGAAATTTTACTTCTTCTAGGACGTTGGAAGCTGTATCCAAAGCTCTTTGCCTATTTTACATCTTATTCTGTAGCATTGCAGGAAGCAATTGTTTGTGACAAAAGGCCACTTTCTTTCCTGCTTAACTGGGAAAGCAAAATGAGCTGCCACTCATAAAACTGACTGGATACAGAATTGATTTGCTTTTCCTGATAGATGAAACAAGTTAACAGACCACTACAGGTTACTCTCTAAATCAACATAAGAAACATAATTGCATTGTCTTTCCTTCCCCCTTCCTCTAGGCCTTGAGCGGTAATTATAAAGACTTTAAATCTCCCTAGTGACATCAGCTGCTTAAAAAAATTTGGATCACAGGAATAATGTAACCCAGAGCCTGCTTTCAGCAGCGTTGTTCACACTCCAGAGAAGGCAATTCTATACAAAATACTCTTCCATAACTATGCTCTATTAATTTTAGTGGTAGTTTTCAGTGAGCTTCACACTGGGATCCACATCATCAGGCCTATTCCTTAGTCAGAAGGTACTAAGCATAACAGAAACAAGACATGTCTTTAAAACGCTGTTTTGGAGCATTTTGTGAAGACCGCGTATTCTATCAAACATGCCATAGTAATTACAGTTACTAAAAGTTCTTAAGCAATAATAGGCTTCTAGCTCGACTGCCCTTAGAATCCGTCATAAACTTCAGCCACCTAATTAAGTGCTTTATTCTGCAGCTTCCAGTCTGGCCAAACGACCACAGGCATCTGTAGGTATCTGACCTGAATTAAGGACTCTGGGTTTGAGCCCTATGTTTCCAGACAGTGCGTCTGACTGATACAGCAAAACCACAAAATGCCAGATGGTTTCAGCATATTACACAGCTCCCTGTATGGGCATCCAGCGTCAGTGTGTGCCTTCCTGCAAAATTTCACATGCTGAAACAACTTCTTGCAGTGTGGAGACAACACTGTGCCTGAAAACAAAGATTTAATAACACTGGTGTTGCTCAGCCTCTTGTCAACTTCTGGTCTGGGAAAAACTGTCAGCTGTTCTAAAAATAGAAGATAATGTAACGTTGGCTAGAATAGGGCATAGTCTGGGTAGGCTTCTTTGTTATCAGCTTCCTTGTTGAACTTTAATCCTTATTTTATGACCCTTCTGCTTGTTTGGGTATAGCTTGCATCATGGGCACAAACTGCCCATCATGGCATATTTGTACAGTGAGTTTGTTTTGTGCATTAAGATGAGACTGGTCAGCTATAACAAGTGGGGACTGAAAGGCTTTTCCACCATCCAAATTGTGGCTGAGTCAGAGCCCACATTGGGAGGTCCTTTTGCTATGTCACCTAAAGCAATCTTCCATGAGACCACAAAGTCCCCCTGCATGCTGACTAGTCTGCTGCTTTCCTCCTAACTTGCATACAAATACCCTGGATCTCTAGAGAGATGGGAAAGAGCCATGAAGCCAGCTCTGTGCAACAGAGGGAGCTGCTTTCCTCAGTGTGTGCATACACCCTTTTGTCAGAATTTGGAAGGAAGGCCCCAACCTTTTGCATTTTCTGAGCTCACTCTTTCAATGCCATGAAGCTCTTTAAGCACCCAAAATATACCTCTGTGTGTACTCTGAACCAGCATCTGCAAAACTGGTGGGATTGGTGCCTGCTTCCCTACATAATCTGTGAAGGAGAAAGAAGGCAGATTTGGCCTTCTTTGAAAAGCCACTGGAGAGGGAGAAATTCAGCTAGTCCTGCTTCTTTAACATATGCAGTCGAGATGTAGATAACGTACCCTAGCTCCAGGTATCATAGGAGATGCAAGTGCACTTGCATGCAAGTGCATGAGATGAAACCAGGCTGCATTTGTTATTCTGCAGGGTTTGAGACTCCCATCCAGGAATCCCATGAAATGCAAGTGTATTAAATCCTGCCTACAGGGTCTTTTCTTGGCCATACCTGTTTCTTCTAAAGCAGTAAGAATTGGGCCTGGCAAGCCTGATCCTGAACTGAGTGACACAAAAAATTCTCCTGGTGCATGCTGAAGGAAACGATGAACTACCAGCTCATTTTACCCCTCATTAGGTGATGGGAAGTTGCATGCATTTGGGGAGGCCAGCTTTGTGCTTACCATCCCTGCCATGGTGTTCAGGAATTCCTGAGAGGCTTCTACTATAGGGCAGGAATCACTGTGCTGTGTAACAAGGTGCCCATTCCTTTACCCATGCTTCCTCCAGGTTTTCCATGTCCTTTCTGAAGAAGTTTTATATCTGAGATATCACAAGTACTGCAGATGTAGCTACAGTCCTTGTAATCTAGTGTATTATCCCTGAACACATCCTTCTGGAGAACTTAGCACTGGGATGTCATGAAGAGATGGGGAGGAAAAAAAGGAATGCTTTCTTTTTTAAAGCTTTAAAAAAAATTGTCTTTGTGCATTGAATGCTTTTTGCAGCCAGGTTACCAGGGACATTCTGTGAAGAAAGCTATGCTTGAATTCATTTTCAGCTTATGTTGTAACACCACTCCTTGGCATTAGTACCAGTAGGTTTATAATCAAATACATGGCAACTGCACCACCAGGCCATCAAGGTCACTTTTAATTCACAGTCCTGTCTGTGGTTTGGTGGAAAAAAAATAATTATGAAATCCCTTGGGAAAGAGCTGTCTTGATGTGGCCAGGCACATACCACTAGTAAGCATTTATATAGCATCTTTTCTACTGATAGAAATTAATAAAAAGGAAGAACAGAAACATTTTATGTGGCTTTTCCATAGCAAGAAAACATGTAACTGATTTTACTGTGTGTTGCTTATAATTACTCTTTTTTCGTATCTACCAATTATGGCAAAGAACAGGAGAACTCTAATGACAGCAATGTTAACTGAATAAAATTTTAGTTACTTTAGCTTTAGTGAATAATTTGTCTTCCTCAACCTGATTTACTAATATCTTAGTTGACAAGGCTCCCCATTCTGTGTATTCATTTTGTAGTTAGAGAGGGATTGTTTATAATTTACAGTTTAAGTCTGAGTGCTGTTATTTCGCACTGTCAAAGAGCATCTGTTACAGTAGATAGCTCTTCATATGTTAGTGCCACAAAAAATGAAGCATACCAGCCATGTTAGCAGCCAGTTTATGAGCACCCAGTAATGTTCAGCTGTGTAAAGGGGAATTTCTTTTGAAAGGGCAGAAAATAGAATTGCATAAGTGAATTCTTATTGCAGTCATCTACAAGGGGATGAACTTGTGTAGGACTCACTCACACCAGCTGTGTAATCCAGGTTCAACACTGGTTCTCTGTGTGGGGTAAAATCAGGGCTAAAATTTGTTTGTAGGGATTTGACTGTTACCTCATCATCCCTACAGGCTTCCCAGTGTTTTAACCACAAGTTTTCCGGAAGATAGCCTACATACTTCCTGATTCTCTAAGTAGAATGAATGTAGATGATCTGATTTAGCTGTAACCATACACATGCAAATTTTAGCATCGTTATCATGGTTGGCTTTGTCTGTAGAGATAGGACAAAGTAAATTCATCGCGTGTTGGAATTAATGCTGTTTGCCTTGTGACAAAACCCCAAACCTCATCAATGAACCCTAGCAAGAGACTTGTTGTATTTAGGGCTGGTTATGAAGCTTTACTTCTTTTGAACTTGATTACATGTCCTTATTTCTGCCTGTTTGTTTGCCTGCAGAGAACAGAACAGTAAAAGCCATAGTGTATGAGGCTTTTCTTCACTGTACCTTGGTGAAGGCAAGCAAGGGTTTTCAATAGTGCAGCTGGCACGAGGCAAACGGTACTGTACAAGGTTTTACCACTGCTGATAAGATCCTAACCCTTGATCAGTCATGCTTTGAACTCAGTTCATATCATCACCACAAGTATTATCCCTCGCTCTACAGAAATATTAGTTGTGACTTCATAGATCAAACCAAACTGTATACTGATTACAAGTGCATACGTGTTCACTGTGGGCTTCCTGTGCACCTAAAATTGTAGTCTAGCCAGCTTTAATGGAGCTCTTTATTTCAGAATAAAGCTGATCATCTAAAGCCCAGAATATGAGTAGCCCAACTTGATCCCAGCTGTGGTTGTGGATCTTCAAAATTTTGTGAAATCAGGCCTTACATTACCTGTTAGAGACCACACAGCCAGTCAGTGACATGTGTTGTACTTTTTTCAGCTACTCATAGACTCACGAAAGTATGAGGTTTAAAAGAACATGAAAAAGTGTCTTCAAATGTAATAAAGTTTAAACAACAAAGAATTGGACATTGCTAGTTACATCAAGTGCTTATGTTCCACTCTACCTCATATTTCCTTTGATCTATTTTAAAGTCATTACAAACTTTTTTAAAGTCCAAATTCCACAATCTTTCCCCCGCCCCCCAAAGTGTCCTTTTGCCTTGGACTCATATTTTGAGAAGCCTACTTCTTTTGTGTTACTAAAATGCCAAGATTTTAATGGAATGCTTTATTAGGTTTCCAAGTGCTTCTGGCCAATAACAAGCAAAGTTCAGCTCAGTAGTTTTAATCTCACAAACATCAAATCTGTTTTCCCTGCATGTGAGAAGAGCCATGCAGCTCTTAAGAAGATTAAAGCTATAAATTCTAACATTACAAGGGCCAATACTTTCACAGTCCAGATCAGGATGGGTTTTTTTTATGTAAGTTTGTCCTCATGTGAATTTCTAATACTATTCCTTGAGTTTTGACTGAGCCTACCCCATCTCTTATCCCACTGTGTACTAAGGTATACTATTTGTAGAAGGTGAATATATTGCTTTTTCTTTTTTCCTGCCTCTTTATTTCAATGTTAGGAGGTAAATTATATCATTTTCATTATCAGTGCAGCTCAGAAAACCATCTGTTGCTCAAAGACACCAGGATCAGCAGTCAGCCACCCTCAAAGTAAGCAGCTGTAAATCTAGAGTGACTATACTTTCTAAATGCAGAGAGGCTTTTATATTAATCTCCTGGACTTGCTGAGTAGCTGGTACAGTGCCCAAATGCAAGTAAACTCAATTAGTAAAAATAGATGTGATGTGACACTTCAATATATGGCGTTTAAACATGTGTTCTACAAAGCAGAAGTGCTCTGTTCAAGTCCCAGATAACTCTGCTGTCCTCTTCTGCACATATGATTCAGTTACTTTCTTGGTTGCCAAATACCTCGTAAAAAGCAATAGCACTGCTCTGTTTTCACAAAGGTGCAGTAGTGCTATCATTTACACAGGTGTGGATCTGAAGAAACTCAGGCGACTTCTTAGGACTCTGGATGTTCAGCAACTCTGAAAAATTACACTTTACAGCAGTCACTGAAAAGCTACTGTGCAAATCAGCTTTAATGTTCTTGTGTTTTATATGTGCAGAATTACATGAAACTATGTACATGTACTATTACAAGCAGATAAGAAACATTTGCAAGAAACATGCTTTTTGGAGCTTTGCTCTGCAAAACAGGGTGGGTCTGGGTACATTACTTTGCCACTTAAGACTATGGGCAAGTTTCCTTCTTTACCTCCTTTAGCAATATAGCAGGCTACACCTCCTTTTTTATGGCAAGCTGATCAAAGTCAATTTATTCAAGTGCAAGTTCTCTAAGATCCCTGTGCTCCGCTGTGTAACAGAAGGGCTTAGGTCTGGGTGTGGTGTTCTTGACCTTCTAGTCTTTTGTCTTTCCAGCCTGTTTTGCTTCCTCTGTCTGCCCAGTTTTAGCCAGAAGAGTGATCTAAAGAGACCCTGTTTGTTTTCCGTGCACATTATGATAGGCTGCCATTGTGTAACGACATACAGTATGCAGGATAAAACACCCTGCTTATTATAGTGTAGTTAAAAGGCTTGTCACTATTTCCATTTCAAATTCCTATTTTCAGGAGTTTACTAGTGAGCCGTAACAAATTGCAGGCAGGAAACTTGGCAGTCACATTCCCAGCCTAAGAGCAAATGCTTTAACCAAGTTTAAATAAATAAATTAATTAATATTAATGGCATGTGTTTCCAGCATGCAAAAGAAAGGAGGTTTTGTTATTGTTTTGTTTGTTTTATCTTTGAAACAAATGATGACGATTAAGGAGGGTATTTACATACTAACCACCCTTATACACCAGACCACAAGCAGTGTTACCAAATGATGGAGATGATGATGGTCATTCCTAACTCTCCTAAAAAGAATATAAAAAAAGAAGGGCTATTAATCAATGCATATAAGGTATTAATTCCTAAATATTGGGAAGGACAGAAGAGAATTGTATATCCTAAATAGTTACAGTGCTAATAAAGCACAGCTTGATAACCATGGTGGGCGAGAGTGAAATTCTTTGGGGTTAGCTTAAAAGGAACAAACATCAAAGAAAACAAAATAGTAACACTGTGGATTTGAAGAGTTTGAAGCAGAATAACTAGCAGGTGAAACATTTGAAGGGTAAATGTATTTTCAATATATTTTAAAAATCCAGATTTTAATTATACAGCCATATATTCAGAGTTTGAAGTCTTGAAAAAATTAAAAACCAATTTTTGGTCTGTTGTGCAGATATCAGGGATTTCAAGCTGGCAAATTCTTCACACTTCTCTTTCTGTTCATTGAAGATTTGAGCACTAGAGGGAATCTAGGAACTGGTGACCGTAAACTACACTAGTTCAATGTGCTACTAAGGGAAAGTGCCGCTACAAGAGTGACAGATTCAGAGGAAGCAATATACTGGAACTTAAGTCATTCATTTAACATTTTGGCTAGTAAGAAGCATTAAAAATGTGAACATGTCAAAGGCAAATCCTCAGAAAGTAAAATAAATAGGGAGAAGCAGGTTCTTCAAGAGTAAAAGGGGCTTGGTGGTTGTTGGAAGTTTTTCTTTCATTTTGTTATCAGAAAATTATACTTTTTGTAGGTTGAAATAAGAAAACACTGTTATTTCACCTTTGGAGAAATCTACCTTTTTGTCCGACCAATTGTTTGCCATTTCTGAAAAGTCAACTGGCCTCAAAACTGCAGTCTTCTCTCAGGAGGTAGCTGTTCTGAGAGATAAGTCACATAACGGAGTATTTCACTGCATCATTTACTGCAGACAGCATAACTTGTGTGCCTATGCTGTAAACTGCCTGGGGAGGAAATTTGGCCTTATTTAACTGACTAGATCATCTAGTTTGAACAGGAAAGGGGTGCTGATCCACATTTAGGGATCTGAGGGATTATTAGAATCTAAAATAAAAAAGATTTTAGAAAATCACCAAAGGAAAAATTTTTATTTCCAGCGACAAGGAGATTTTGTGATCTCATTGGCGAGACCTTAAATGTGTGCAAGGTTGAGATAAACGTGTCTTAGTTCAGATAAATGTTTTTGGAGGCCAGACAATGACTCCTGTACAAGTTGAGCCTTTTAGGGACAGTTGTAGAGCCTGCAAGCTCTTCTTCTGCAATTTTCAGGATGATTGCTACACGGGACTCGAAGAAAATCTTCAACTTGGCAGTGATTCATGCTGAGCTAAAAGCTTCTGGGAATGTTCCTGGGAACCTCTGATACTCTGAAGAGACTCTAAGGAGAGACCACAGTGGTGCTGGGATGCTTGCCCAGATGATAAACTATGCAGGAATTTCTGTACGGCTGATAAACTCTGCTTAGGACCCTGTGAAGTATATACATTGTGTAACAATACCTATAGGCTCTCAGAAATACCCTTGGGGGCAGCAGCCACTGGTATTCAGTAGTCACAAGGTCTGTCCCCTCTGCTCCCTCCTCCCAAAGTGGTTTGACTCAGAGTTGTTTGAAGAATTGCTTGCCCTTTCCCACCCCCCCGCTCCCCCCTGCTATGCGTTTTTAACCAGCAGAGGGAAACAGGAGAGCTCAAGAATTAGAGGACTTATGTATATATGATACATGATGAAGACTCTGCAAAGAATATATCCTATCATATAAACATGAAAGAAAAAAAAGGCTGAAGTTTTAACACAGCAAGAGTGGCAAGGTCCCTTAGATATTACTTCAGTTTGCAAGATTTTGGGGTGTATTAAGTATGATTTGAGCTGTGTCTGGAGATGGATCACTATGGAGAAGAGGGAGGTGGTGGTACCTCTATATGCAATTGTCATGTTTACTGCAAAAGGAGCAGCAATCAGGGAATAGCAGGAAGGGCAGTTGTAGAGGGCAGAGGTGATCTTGGCTGAGACTCTCTGGCCAGACCAGCAGGCAAAGGGTGTTCATCTGTGCAGTTATTGCAGGGTAGCTGGTGTCCTGTAAATCCACACCCTTGAATGCCTCACTAAAACATGTTCATGAGACCATACCCTTAAGCACAAAGCTCACTTTAAATGTATGATTCAGAACCATTAAGACAATGGGACAACTTGTACACCTTAAATTAGACACCAAGTTGACACACCTAGCTGAAGATGGTCCAATTAAGGGAGAGAAATTACTTAATACCTATGTCCTAAGAAATGACATATATCATGGAAAGGGGAGAGACAGATTAAATGGCAGGAAAGCCATGTGGCAGTCCCACTTTTGTAGCATGTCATATTTTTCAGACCTATTATGCATATAAGTGTGTGAAATAATCTGAGTTTGGTGGGAGATGTCCCATCAGTTCTGATTTTTTACACAGGAATGGACTGGTTGACAGAGATAGTTTATAAAATGGGAAGGGTTTTAGTCAGCATGTGTTGCTAAACAAGCATGAAAAAAATGTAGATAGAACCATGGGTTTATTTTTGTTTACATTACTACTGTTTTCTCCTGTCCTTGATATGTGGAATTGTTGCTTTTCAGAGTCCTTGGCTAAGCCTTGGGAAAAGAGCATTCTGTATTGCTTTTATAGTAATAATACTTGTACTTCACTGTGTCACCACTGTTCCATGGAATGAAAGGACAATTTTTACTATAACTTTTCTACAGGCAGAAGAACAGAGAGAGTGCAGATGTCTCAGGACTATGACCAAGACAGAGGGACTCAAAACCAGGTAAGAATTGCAGCAGAAGCAGTGAAGACCTTGACTGCTTTTGGTAACAAGCTTTCCAGCTTGGAAGGGG
Organism: Vidua macroura; assembly: GCF_024509145.1. Lineage (NCBI taxonomy): Eukaryota > Metazoa > Chordata > Aves > Passeriformes > Viduidae > Vidua > Vidua macroura. The sequence continues at coordinate 65,488,997 of NC_071571.1, read as the reverse complement.
GAATATGATAGAGAGCTGCAAAGACCTGTGCAGCATTGAGAGTATGAGTAGAGACTGGCCATTCCCTGTCTCAGTGCAAGTGCTAGGAATGCAGAATGAAGCAGGCAGGATGAGGGGATTCCTCTTGCATCAGGGACATGACCTGTGCAATGTGACATAGCACATACCTACAATTTACAGATGGCCATGGAGAAGGCTAGAAATCTTGAACTATAAATCCATTGAGGGTCACTAAGTGGGCAGAAACCACATTCTGCTCAGGAAGTTCCTTAAGCTGAAGATAGTGGGAGGCTGGCTAGTATGTGGATAAAGTAGTATATAAGGCCATTGTCTCCCTAAGTATCTGCTTATGATCACTGTTGTTCTATGGCCACTGTGGCCATTCTTATGTCCTCTTGCACAAAGAACATGAGAGGATTCCCAAGACAAGAGGACATGGCCTCCAGTTGCACCAGGGGAGGTTAGAATTGGATATTAGGAGAGATTTTTTTTTACAGAAAGGGTTGAACAGAATTGTAACAGACTACCAAGGGAAGTGGTGCAGTCACTATTCTTGGAAAGTGTTCAAAAAATGTATGGCTATGGCATTGAGGACATGGTTTAATGGTGAACATGGTGGTGGTGCTGGGCTAACGATTTGGACTTCATGATCTTAAAAGTATTTTCCAACCTTAATGATTCTATGATTCTATGAGAGTATAAATTGTGAAAACTCTGTAGTGGGAAACATTCCAGAGCTAGGGTCTCTTGAGTAGGAAAGTTGGTCGTGAGATGGTCCTGCCCCAAGGTGTCCATTCCATTCTCTTGACTATACTTGACCCCGTGACAAAACAGTCCATACATGAGCAAATCTATCCATGTGATAGAACCTATATTTCACAAGAGTTTGAACTTTATGATCTTTGAAGAGGTCCTGAGGCAAAACCCCACTCACTTTAGGAGAAGACTAGAGATAAGGTTTCAGCAGGCAGGTGTTTCTGGTCTACCTGGTTACCCAGGTAAGTTCCTTTTGATAAAACTTCTTTCACATTGTTGTGTTTTGCTTGTAATTGCTATGTCTGAGGGCTTCTAGAGCTTTGAATGGGTACCTTTCATTACCTTAAATATAAGTAAATTGATAATATCTTATGAGAATGATATGAGAGCAGACCAAGGACAGATCAAGCAGACTAAGACAGGCATAAATGGGAGCTCTTCTTTGGAAAAACTGGGTAGGGGGAAAGCGAGAGACATGATATGACATCTCAGTCAATATGAGAACCCTTTTTGTCATTAGCAGAAAGACCTCTGCTGAAGGGTAAAGACAGAACATGAGGATCTGGCAGATCTCTGAGGGAAAGATGCTGCCTCTGTGCAGTAAGAAGTCAAAGTGATGCCAGTCTAGTTATAAAATGGTCTGCACAAGCTGAAATAACTCTGATTTAACATCATATCCAACCTCAGGCCTCCTGTCATTTTTCCCAGGACACTTTTTTTTTAAAACTCTGGAGTTTTAGGGTTCTGTCACCTTGCAAAAGAAACATGAAAAATACCCTGTCAGTTTGTAATTGGATAAATTGAAGGTAAAGCTAAATGTTTACCATGATCACTTAGGTTGTTGGTCAAAGCCTTGCAAGGCTGAGGAATTCCTACCCTCCAGGCAACACACTGTCCTGACTGTTGTCCATCTCTGCCTGGTGATTTTCCAATTATGAGTCAAATATAAGGGGATATAGCAATTATTTCATACCAAAATTATCCCATTTCAATTTTTGTTTGATGTTTAGGAACTGTTCAAAGTCTTCATTCATGTGCATCAGATGACTGCAGCTTTTTGCTATATGATACCTTTTGAAAACAAAGAAATACAGCTCTTTCCTATGTAGATGATGCCTGTATTTCAGAACCATTACTGTCTTTTTTGTTAATACTGTCTTAGTTACTAGTTTTCTTTTTGAAGAAGATATAGATACAAAATAACTTTGGTCTTGAACATTAAGCAGCTTGCGCTTCTCACTGGCTTGAAACCAAGGCATGAGCCCAAACTTACCTATACTGGATGAATTTGGTAAACCAGACTTCTGAATTTGCATGACGGCCTTGGGGGCAAGGCCCATGTGTATCATATTTTGTGAAGAGGTAGAGACAGTGAGAGTAGAAAATGGCTGTCATTCTAAGGTGTGCATTTTCTCAACAAAACATAAAGATTTTTAGCATGTGAACAAAAAGAGCAGACTTGGCAGCAGGATTGAGCACAGTGGCTCTGGAGGTCTGGTAGGTTGATTATCCATGAGGTAGGAAGAATTTCTTCAATAGACCAGCTCATTTGGGGCCATTAAAGGATTTAGGAGTCAAAAATCCATGTTTTCAATTTCTGTCTGTTCAAACAGGTAACCAGTCCATTCTAGCCCATTCCTCTCCTCTCATCAAAACTCATGGCACATATCAAAACTTGTATAGCATTGATCAGAGAGACTAACGGGTTTTGGAAACCACAGTGCCTTATATGTGGATAAGACATTTTAAGAAAGGTCAAGAGATATTTCCCAACCCTAGGTGTTTACAGAGTAGATGCTAATCTAATCTGTCTAGACCACAACACCCTTAAGAGACAGAAAAAATCCTGGTAAGTGAACTCCCAGATAAGTCTCTGTACCAGGTATGATTTAAAGGGATGGGACAACATGTGTCTCTTACAAGGGCATATGGTCACTGTCTGCTCCCTGCTAGCACCTGAGAGCCCTCTACCAGACAGTGGCTGGCAAATTCTCCTGAATGTTGGTTGAATGTTAATCCTTGTTAGCAGCACTGCCTTGACATCCCTGGAAACAAAGCATTTCTGCAGAGTTGAGCTTCCCCTCTATGTTCTGCTGGTGTACTTTAACCCCAAGATGAAATGATCACTTCCAGGAATAAGACAGAGTTTAGTTTCCATTTGCGCTTGGCCCTTCTGCTCACACCAGCCATATGGGTAACTGCAGTATCAGGGGAGATACATTGAGGCCAGGACACAGATTGAGACCTCAGATGGCTGAAGAGCAAAAGCACCTAACGGGTCATAGTAGTTATTACTTGACAGATGCCTAGACCAGTTAAGCACCCCTAGAGAAGAGCTGAGTACTTTTGTTTTCCACTGGTTGCCACAGCTTATGGGGCTAACTGTGGCTGTGGTCCATCCTGATGTGGTCACTGGTAGGTTAACAGGTCTTCCCTTCAGAGCAGTGACCTGTAACTGACTGACCTTGTATTCAAAAGACTAAATTGGACTCGATTTTGAGACTTTAGAAGAGTCCTCAGTTTTCTTAATTCCCAGATGAATTGCATTGCCCAGTTTTAAAAAAGCAACAACAAAAAGACAGCATCTCATTTCAGATCTCCATCTAAGGATCTATTGTTACTTTAAAGCCATTGAAGCTATTGTTATTTAAAGAGAACTTGATTGCTTCTTTTAAAAAAATCAAGACAATGATAAAGTAAACATTTTTAACCTAAATATCCCATTACCTAAACTGTAAGGCATGATAAATAATGATTTCTTCATCACCCTGCAACCCTTACCTAGCCACAGTGTAATAAAACAAAAACAAAAACAAAACAAAACAAAAAAAAACAACAAAAAAAAAAAAAAAGAAAAAGAAAAAAAGGTAGCCTTTCCTTTGAATTCACTTGCAAAGGACCACCATTTTAGACTATAAGATTTTTCTCTTTGAGTCACAGTGTAGTACTACATACTTGCTTAGTTTTCATGAATGCTTTACTCTCCTTTCACTAAATGTTAATTTGCATGAGATACTTGTGGCTTTAAAGAGACAGCATTGGCTGTCTGTGTCTACCAATCTAATTTTCTTGGATCTGAAGACAAATCGCAGAGTTCTGGAAGAACATCATCAACAGCTCTGTTATGACAAGGAATACACTAATTTCTAAGTGAATACACAAAAATTAAAGACATTAGTAATATTCTTTAATGTTCACACAAGTGGCACTTAAAGATATAGTCCAAACACATTCAGATCATGTACATTTTTAACTTTCCTGAGGAAAGCATACCTTAATTAGCCAGCTGTAATCCAAATTATAGTTTCTCATTTATTAAAGCTGTAAAAATACCTTAAATCAGCTGCATATGTCTGAAATAATAGCGAAAATATCTGCATTAGCAAAAATTATCTGAATGTGAGAGAGCTGTAAATAGATAGGAGGTGAATTGGACAGTCAGCAGATTCTGAGTTGGATTAAAAACATCTTATTTAAGCCAAAAACATGGCAACCGATATTTTCTGTTATAAAAATATTTGAGATTAATTTAGTTTTATGAAAGCTGTCAGAAGCTGAAATGAATAGCAGAAGTTCTCTGTTTATTTACAAGCCAATGCTATACCTGAAGAGTAAAACGAGGCACCTTATGAGCAGTGACAGCAAACCTTTGATTGTATTCAAAAATCCTTTTTGCTGGTGGATAAGAATGACCTGTATGTTCATGTTCTCTCAGAGTAACCTCTGCCTTGATAACGCCTGTCATTTGAGCAAATGGTATGACAGGTCTGTGAGGTGGATTACTACTGTCCACTAGAGGCTGTAGTGAGACCAACAATGTCATTTTATGACAGATTGAAGATTTGAACTGTAACGATCAATAATTGTGAGATTACTTTTCACATTCAATACACTGTCAATCACTGCATTTCCCTGAATACTAGTGTTAAAAAAAATATCCAACTTACTACGCCTCCTATTCTCCCATTTTTTATAAGTACTATTAATTGTAGTAAAACATGCTGCATAGATGGCACATTACAACTAGTGAATTGAAAAACAGTTTCTTCTAGACAGTGTGCATCTTGCATGCCAAATTGTTTAGTATCTTTTGGTCAGATTATATTCTCCTGGGAGTCCTATCAGTTTCAGCACATCACCAGCAGTAAATGAAAACACTCGGGTCTATGTGAGTTCTTGTGTCCCAGTCACTTGCCTTCATCAGCACCTGATGTTTTGTGGAATCCTTTGTGCAGGGAATATATTGAGGCCCAGTGTAGGCCCTTGGCAGGGGAGCTGCTGAGGCACAAGGACATCTTGTGACATGGCTGCATATCCTGTGTGTTTGGCCATGTTCGTAGAGGCATAGTCCCCTCATCCCTCGTCTGTTAGTGCAATCAACATGTATCAAGTCAGATCAGAGGTGAGAGTGGCTTATGAGCCTGATGTGGCTGGTGGCAGTTGTGGCACTTCCCAGAGCCATGGGTTAAGTGCCTGCTGGCTCAGGAAAGCACTATTGCTTTAACTTACAATACACTTACATTGTGGGGATATCTTTTCTACTCTGAAGCAGAAACATAGACAAAGATGTAAAAGCCTAGAGTATACAGTGTGGCAAAAAATGAGGGTCCTGAGGCAAACACTGTAGCCACAGAGTGGAGGAACACACAAACCTCTTACATGAGCCTGCTGCAGAAGGGAAAGTTGCCCAAAGCTTGCTTCAGCATGAATGTGGCTTCTCTTTCTCTGAGTGTGCCACACCTCTTGGCAAGGTGAATGTTTGAGAAGGAAAGATTCCTTTCTCCTGAGGTAACACTCTGTACTACTGGAATAAAAAAGGTGGCAGACAGAATGCCTTGTACTCTGAATTGAACCTTGATGATGGGTTTTCAGTTTCTCCAGGGCTTTCACTTGATTTTCAGTAATCTCCAGTCTTTGTCTCTTTCCCTTGGTTCCTTTTATTAAATCAATGAACCTTACATTAGCTGGGTGAATACAATTTTGCTGTCTGCTTTGCTGCTTTAGATTTACTCTCTCACAGTACTGAGTGGCATGTTTGTCAAGATATCTTGGCCTGTTGCTGGTTCTGTCTCCAGATTACTGCTAGAACAGAAAATCATGTCGATTTTCATAGTGAATCCGAACTAAAGATACAGGAGATGCTGTGGTAAAAGATCCTTATGTTTCCTAAAGCTAGTCTGTCTTACAGTATCAACTCTTAAATGCAGAACACTGCAGCTTACAATGTTATTAGTACATTCTTTAGCAATTACAGTAAGCCAGTACAGTCCTTTATAGAAGGGACTCCTTTGCTGATGGGCATAATGGCAAGCTGAGTCCTAAGGTACTTTGCATCTAGACTCTTAATGCTAGATTTAATATGCAGCTAAAACCTAATGCTAATATAAAACGGACACTTAGGAGGTATACCTACTAGAAACTTGTACCTTGGAGCTTATTGTCATGGAAAATTGGTACAAGCTGCAATAAACAGCTTGATCTGGATGGCCATATTTCATGGAATGCAAATCTCAGACCTTTCTGAGGCCTGGGACCCCACAGCGTCCAGCTCCTTGGAGCTGGCATGTAATAGCCTTTGGTATTTATGCAACAATTTTTTGCAATGTCCTTGGTGTAGGGAGGGGCCTCTGTGCTCTACTTCTTGTCCTGATGCCAAAGCAGAGAGTGAATGGCTTCTTATGGGCCACTGCTGGGTTGCATGCAAGCATAGCATCCCACTATCCTTTGCCTGCATTTGTCCTATTCATTGCTTTCATAATTTGTTTTATTTCTTTAAGTTGTACCTAGCTTGGTAAGTTGATTGTTGGGGGTGTGAGGGGGTTGTTTAATTTTTTTTTAACATGAAGACCAGACTGAGACAGTCCAGAAGGAAGTCTCTGGTCGCTGTTTTGCATCTGTGCTTGTTACTTGCCCATCACTGTAGTTTATGGCACTTGCAGACATCTGCGTTGAGGGAAGTCAGAGAGTAACACACTGATGCTGGAGTGCCAGGGGAGTGTAAGTTGCCGTAGTTGGCAGGGGGTGGGGGGGGGAGTTTGGGAGTGGCTCACAGTGGTCCGCAGACAATTGGGAGAGATGCAAAGGGATCTTTGATGAAACCAATGCTGAGGAATCCAGAGGGAGTTAGTACCCAAACATGCGTGGTTCAGCCCTGCCTGTCTTGTAGTTCAGTGACGGTATGAGTCAGAGTCTCTTTGGTCTGAATGAAGTGGAAGGTACTTTCTACAAAGCAACTCGAACATATGCCAAGGATCCAGATAAATAAAACTAATTCAGAAAAAGGGAGTGGGATGCAGGCTCTTGCTCTAAATCACTTCACAGTTCACCACAGCAAAATGCAATATGGCATCTTAAATAAAATCACCCTCTTCTGACTCTCGCAGAGGCTGCTTCAGAGCATTCCCTGGTTTCCAGCACAGTTTTATATCCTCCCTTAGAGGGACAGACCAGCCTTGACTGAGCAACCGATTTTCATGCATCCTTTAAACCAGTATTCTCTGCCTTTTCTGAAGGACAGCGCACGTCGCTAGCTGTCTGTTTCTTCCCCCTTAAACAATATAGGTTCGGGGTTGGGTTGTTGGTTTTGTTTTTTTTTTTTTTCTTTTTCCCCTCCCCATCTCATTTCTTTCCGCCTGCAAAGTGATTTGAGAGCCCCGCGACGCAGCCCGCTACTGGAGCAGGGACTTCTCTGGAACACTGGCGTGCGCAGGGATTAATCCCACCGTAGACAGCCAGCCTGGCCTTTGAAGTGTTACAAGGGGAAGGAGGAGGTAAGTGTCGAGGCGAGCCCCCAGCCCCCCTCCCCGCCCCCGGACAGCGTGCGGCGGCCCGCAAAGGGTTAAAGGCCGCCTTGGCCCGGCGGTGCCGTGCGTATGCAATAATCTGTGTGGCTCTCTTGGCCGACTGCCAGAGTGTTGCCTTGCCTCCTCCTCCTCCTCCCTTCTCTCCCCCCCCTTCCCTCCCCCCCCCCCCCCGCCTTTTGCATGAAGTAGGATCCTTGAGCTGTTGCAGAGGCAGCCAACTGCTCCATATTTGGCTTCTATTACCCATTTACATGCTGGAGAGCGGAGAGGGAGCGAGCGCTGTACCGCAGACATCATTTCTACTACAGTGGTGGAGACATCCCGGACCTGTGTCACTGCAGGGGGAAGGAAAAAAGCCAAACAAACAAAAAGCAGACCCAAGCCCCGTGATCAGCTAGGAAGACATTTGTGTGCGAGTCTCTCTCTGACCCCCCCACCCCCGCCAACCCCACCTCCACTGACACTTTACAGTAAGTGGCTTTTTTTTCCTCCTCTGCTTTCTGCCTCCCCCCAGCCGCCCCCGGCTTCTTCCCTTGTTTAGACTGCAAACCGCCGGCGATTTCCAGCTGGAAAAACACGGGGCTGAGGGGGCAGGGGAGCGCGCTGCCCACCCCGCCACGGGGCTGCAGCCTGCCTCGCTGTGGCTGCCTCCGGCCCACCACGGCCCGGCCCGGCCCGGCCCGCAGGCGCTGCCGCCGTGGGCCCGGCCCTGAGGGGAGAGGGAGGCAGGGAGGGAGAGGGAGGCAGGGAGGGAGAGGGGGGCGGCCGTGAAATGGCCGAGGACGCCGCGCAGGGAGCAGAGTGGGGATGCGGGACACGGGAGGAAGCGGGGGGCCGGGGAGGCCCCGCGGCGAGAGCCGCTCGTACAGCCCTGCCCCCCGCCCCGGTCCGCTCCTTCCTCCTTCTTCACCCCCCTCTCCCTCCCTCCCTCCCGCTTCCCCCCCTCCCGCTTCCCCCCCTCCCTCCCTCCCGCTTCCCCCCGGCCCGGGCGGGGTGTGGGTGGCCGCGGGGACGGTGGACATTTTGCGAGTCGCGGCTGCCCCCGGTGCGGAGGCCTCGGGGTGTGTGAGACTGCGCGTGTGCTCGTGTGTGCGGGGGGGGGGGGGGGGTCGCGGTGTGCGGTGCCGGTGTGTGTGTGTGTACAGTGTGTGTGAGTGTGCAGTGTGTGTGTGCGAGCGTGGGGGCTCCGGTGTATGTGCGTGTGTGCGGTGCCGGTGCGTGTGTGCGGGGTTGCGGTGCCGGGTGTGTGTGTGTGTGGGTTGCCGTGCCGTGTGTGTGCGGGCGGGGGGTGCGGTGCCGGTGCGGTGCCGTGTGTGTGCGTGCGCGGCCGGCGCGGCGCGGTGCGGGGGGGCCGTGCGGGGCTCGTACGCCGGGCGGACCCGGCGGGCGCAGCGCGGGGCCGGTCGCCGGCAGGGCCGGTCGCCGCCACCGCACGGCGTATGTAGTACGGGGCTGGGCGGCTGCCGGAGGGTGAATGAAGCGAGGAGGAGGCGGCGGCGGCGGGGGAGGCGGCGCTGGCTCTGGGATGTGCCCGGCAGCAGCCCCGCTTCGCTTCACTCAGGGCCCAGGCCGGCTGCAGACGCCACCCGGTACTGCCGGGAGGGACGGGGCGGGAGGGATGGGAGAAGGGGGGCGGTGGGGCGCCGCCGCCCCGCTGCCCGCCCGCGGCTGTGGGGTCCGGCCGGCGGCTTCCCGAGGGGAAGCGGGACAGGGGTTCCCCGCCGCCGTCGCCGCCCCGGGGCTCCGCTCGCCTCCCGTGGCGGCCGCTGCCCTCCTGCCGCTCACCGATCCCCCTCTGCCTCCGGGTTTGCTTGAGTCGGGTGGGGGTGGTTGGGTTGCGGGGGTTTGGGGTTGGTTGGTCGTGGTTTGATTTTTGGTTTTTTTTGTTTTTTTTTTTTTTTTTTTTGTTTTTTTTTTTTTTTTTTTTTTTTTTTTTACCCTAAGGCATCGTAATTTACCGGTAGAAAAACAAATAAATGACCCCGTGTACGGTTGTGGGTGCTGAATCCGTCAATGTGATTCCTGAGAATATTAAAGTCTAAATTAAAGCGTGCTGGAAAAGCGTTAGCTCCTACTGTAATAGTAATAGCGATAATAATAAAATGACAGAATTGGGAGCGATTTACATGCTATTGAAGAGGAGGAATTACTGAAGAGTAATAATAGAAAAGAAAACAAGTCGGAAGCCCGTTATATAATGCACTATGTAGACAACGAGAACGACAGGCTATTTTTATTTTGTTTACCGTATGCTGTGTAATAGGGACTCCTCCGAGCAGCATCTCTCCCCTATGAGCCCGAACTCCAGATAGAATTGGGGAAAATTTTTAGGCATTTCTTTTTCGAGCAGACGAAGAAATCTAGGTTTGTAAAACCTTCCTCTTTACAAATGATTTCTGTGTACTGAACGGGAAGGGTGTGCAGGTAAATGACCTTTGCCGGATACCTTTTCCCTTTCATATGGTAAAGAAATTCGTATTTTGTAAGGCAGCTTACACTTTAACCTTTAACGCTCATGGTTATGTATTTTATGCAGTAATGGTTACTTCACGCGTCAGATACGGTCGGGCATAGTGAGTTACTCTGCTGACACACTGATAAGTCAAGGACTTTTAATTTCAGTTTCGAATGAAACCGTCCCCTAAAGGAAAATCCCCGCTTCGTGTTAATCTATTTCTGTTCGAGTGATAGAGACGGTGCAGTTTTATCATGTGGAGCAAGGGTTATGAATGGGGGAGAGGGAAATTGAGAATGGCCAGGGAAAATATTGCGCCGTAGTTATTTTTGTGATGCTGCAGGATAATAGTAGTAATTGTACGTTACTGCACCTAATTTGTTCGTAAAACTGCCCCGGTATTTTACGGGTAGCAGCTATTTTGAAAGGGTGGCTGTAATCTCCTCGCTTTTTACATAAGGCAGAGGTCGATAGGTTTTTCTCTGTGCTCGGCTGTCTGTCTGTCTCATCATGTAGCGACATGTCAGCGGTGCAGGCTTTCAGTGCGCTTACTCCAGCCCTGATCAGTCATGTAATTAGATCAGGCTGCCATGGTAACAGACGGGATTCACCGTATTCACCGGCCAGCCAGGTGCGTGTGTGGCTGGCGGGCGACCCAGCGGGCTACCGCCGGCCCTGCGTGTGCCGCGTTGGTGGCGTACGGCCGGCGCGGCCACTGCCTCGGGCTTTCCGAAAATTGAAAGATGCCGGTGGTGGGTTCTTAATGGCCGAACTTCTCGGGTAGGGTGTTCTTTGCCCACTGGAGTGTCAGGCAGATTGGCCGTACGTGGCACGCTTAGCAGGTCAGCCAAATCGTCAGTTCCACTTGCGTGTATTATTAGCAAATTTAATGAAGGTGTGGTAGTTTGTAAAAATGCTTTTGGCTTATACAAGCTTGCACGAAAGTTACTTCAGAGTTTTTTTTTTTTCCTCTTCCCCCCCCCCCCCTCCCCCCCCGCCGTCTGGGTCTGTCTGGTTTAACTGTTTGGTGGCTGTAGCAGTGTTTGCTAACAGTTCCCATTCCAGCTTTCTCATCATAGGCCACGGGCTTATTATTCTCCACTCTTGTACTGGACTTTACACCCTGTGGCTGGTACGATGAAAATTGGTGTCAGTATTGTCACTCTGGATTTGTTAAAGCCTCCTCATAGTTCTTAGCAAGGTCTAGGCCCTTTTGTGTGTTAGGTGAAAGCTGACTGCAGTTTCTTATGATAAAAACAATTTTTTGCCTCAGTGAACACTTTGTTTCTAGTATGGGGATATTTTTTGCATTTGTGCTCATCAATATATTATAGCCATAGAGCAGGAGACTTTCTGACACAGTTTATAATAGTGTCAAAGGATATGTAATATAATTAGCTTTGAACTGCATGTTGCTTTTAAAAACACGTTTCACCAAGCAATGTATATTTGTCTTCATTTTCATTATTTGAACATCACTCTTTTAAGCCACACTTCCATAAATATAGGTATAATTTTTTAAAAGCATTAAATTTGGCACTGTGTTCTAATGTCATAAATCTGGAGCAACTCCAGGGGATGGGATTGTGAGCCACTTACATGGGTGTATATCTCAAATAACTCCATTTATTGGATTTAATCCAGGCATGTAGTAGAGTAACCGAGCTCAGAAAGTGATCTGCTGCATATCACTGTTATTTTCTCTATATTGCTTTTCATGGCAAAAAGCACTGTGGGCTTTAATAGGATTTTTGCCTGATTAAGGAGCTGCATTAAGTGTCTATAGAAGTGGGTAACACCCCTACTCCAGTCACTAATCTTGGGTGCACTGACACTAATATTGAACTTGGCCCGGAGGATTTTGTATCTCAGTGATGAGAAATCATCAGCACCCACAGCTCCTGAGTGTTTGTAGTACCGGGCTGGAACATAAAGCAATCCAGAAATATCTCAGTAAAATAGATATTTTAATCACTCTGATGGTAAAGCACTGGAGCTGGAGGAGGAGGCAATGAGAAATGCCTGTTGGTGGTTCAGCTGTTGTGGTGACAGGCAGTGGCGGTCTTGGGTTTGATGTGATGAGTTTGTTGGTCTCAGCCTGCTGCTGAGCAGGAGTGTTTCTTCTTGGAGGGGTGAGGGGACAGGGTATTTGCAGGCAATTTCCTGCACTGAGGTGCAACTTCTCAGTACCTCAACTAACTTGCCCTTCTGGCTAGGAGAGAATATCCTCTGCTCGGTGCAGCCGCCTCCATTCTGAGGGGGTGTCTTGAAATAGAAGAGTTTATTAGGAGGACTGGCTGGAGAGAGTGGAATAGTCATGAGCAGGGCAAGTCCTGTAGTGTGAGCCTTTGTGTGCTGCATGCTGCTTATACATATTTTATTGTAAGACAAATTACCTGTGTGACTAAAAGTGTTAGAAAGTAATTATTTTCAAAAAGGCCATATATACATAGTTAAAAAAACGTTTCTGAAAAATAAACAGTGCAACTTTGCTTTTCTAGCCTGATTGAATGTATTTAGAAATGTTGAAAAAACTAGTTTTGTTTTAAAAGACATTTGCAAGAGACATGGAATTTCACTTAACAAAATTTTTTATGTAATAGATCCAGTGGCCTAGTTTCCCATTAATTAAGAAAATAGACACTTGAATGCAGTCACCTGAAAAGCAACTAAGGATTTAAACATTAGAATTTTAAAGTAATTGTCATAGTAATGTGGCTAGTAAAACAAAATCAAGGCCTGATTTTTCCCCTTGCTGAGGTTTAACAGCACATCTTAGCAGATGACAGGATTATCATTGTCATTGTTCATATGCACACTGCTTTTGTTGTGGTGTACTAATTGAGGGGGAAATGCAATAAAAAAAGCGTGGCAGGCTGTAAAGGAAGTGCTTGTCAGGATTGCATAGATGGTCTGAAGCACTGGCTGGCTGCAAACCTACTCCAGCGTGTGAGGCAGCTGCCGCTGGTGATGCTTGAGAGAAGTCGATCTGTGTGACAGCCTCAGCTATAACCACACAGGCTGTGAGTGATTTAGTTGTTCTGGAGAACTGTACAGGTACGGTTTGTACAATTCAGAGAGTGCAGATAACAGATTTAGTTGTAGGTCTCTTCTGAGACAGCTGTAACCAGCTCTGTGTTAACAGATAAAGATATAATTAGAACAAGAAAGAGAAGTATGGCAGGTTTGGCACAGGTAAATATTTCATTGCAAAGAACTGACTTGCTATATTCCAGTGACTTCAATAGCCTAAGCTTTGCAAAGTGAAAATCCTGTCCTCATCCTTTCATTTTACTTTTAAGCAAGACTCCAAATGTGATAGATAAATAAATAAATAGGTATTCAGTCAAGACTGTATTTTGAAGTCTTATTCAGTGGTTCACATTCTTTATATGAGAAAGTTGAAGATTTTTACATGGTTTTGGCTGAGGTGATGCATGACTAACATTTTAAAATATAAGAAACTTTGTAGATTCCTGATTTTTACAAAAAGACAAAAACTAGATGCATGACCGTAACTCCTTTTTGATCTCAGTGCATGTGTTTAGAATGTAATGCTTCATGGCTTTTTTTTCCTCTCAAAACTGTAGTCTGAAGTGGTTGTACAACACATGCAAATCTGTATGTGTGCATTGGTCCCAGTCTGCAAAGTTACTTTAGTAGATGTCCCAGTGAGGGTTTTGCTGAATGAGGATTGATTAAAGAACCTATCTAGAGTTAAGTATGCGTGTAAATCCTTCCCTAAATAGGAACAAGTAAGTATGCTCATAAACTGAAACAACAGAAATGATTCTCAGTGAGGGAGAAATAGTCCCACTAAATCCTTTTATTGTACCAAGAATGATAAAAATATTTGGTGAGATTCCAAGTGAAAACCTCAAATGTATTTTGTTTAATAGGTGATGTCAGCAGAAGTTCAATGCTGGCTCTTCATGATTTTGCTGAGTGAAATTACAGAAAAAATTAAAAACCCACATTTTTAAAGTTTTACTTTGTTTATATTATTTGGGAATTTACAGTAATAGGCATCAAACTGTAGCATGCCACCTTTAATAACAAAATAGTGTACAAGGTAAAGTCACATTACAATAAGTGATTATTTTTCACCTAGTAGTAGTAATTGCAGCGCTATGTTTTCAGGATGCTACTGCTTCTCCAATAAAATATATTCTGTTGGCAGTAAAGACAGTCATCTCCACTTGCTTATGATTCTTCACCTCATTAAGATCACATTTAGGAAAAGAGCACTCTGAATAAATGGGCTCTGCTCTCTACTGTATGAGCTCTGTCTGCAGAATTAAATCTATGGTTTATTTGTGCTTGAGTAATAGTAAAAGCAGCCTCTCTCAGTCTTCATTGGGATCTCTTAGTGTGTTGTAAATGACTGTAAATGTTGACTCTTAATTGTGTTTTTGTTTCTCTTTATTTTGGTTTCCATCTCCTCAACTTCTGGATCAACAGTCACATCACAGGCCAAGCCAGATGGGCAAGCAATACAAGCTGTGAATTTATTCTTGACCCCGTAGGACAGTGACCACTGTCATTTTTTTCTTCACCGTACAGTTATGCACTGCCAATAAGGTGAGAATGCAATGCTTTTTATTTCCTTCAGCAAGTGTACACTGTCTGTTCTGGGCTTTAGGCAAAGTGTGCACCTTCCTGGTGTCTGTGTGATTGCCTACCTGTGATAGGTTTGTACTTCCCTTGCCTGGCAGTAGAGGTCCTTGAGAAACACTACTCAGAAAAATTCCTTTAAATTGGTGACTCAGTTCTGTGACTTACAGAACAGGTGTGTTCCAGATGGGTGATTTTATGCTCACCTGAGGTCAGAGTATATTCAGTTACTGGAAGATGTTAGTATGAATGGAAAAGTTGGCAGACTTTGATTCTTGTTATAAAATGCCACGTGTAAAATTGTATAAATCCTTCCTTCACTTTTATGATCATTTTCAGGATTCCTGTTGCTTGTTGCCTACTTGGCTTTTCCACTGTCTTGAGTTTCTTCTGTGCATCAAACTTTGTCTGGCATTAGACTAGTTCCCAGGATAATTAGTCACTACTGATGTATCTGTGTGTCTTTTGCTCTATTTTGAGGAATGCTTTCAGTTCTTCTCATTTTCCTCCCTGAAATGCCATTGCCAGACAAGATGTAAAAGTGCACATATATCAGTCTGCTGCTGTCCCTTTCCTCTCTCTCTCCTTCCCATATGGTTGTGGAAAATAACTTGAAAAGATCAAGTCCCAAGACTCAACAATCATACTGCCAATAAAAAGAACATAAATTTTTATTTTATTTCTTTAATCTGATTGTCATTAAGCCAGCCTGGTTTTTTTGGACCTCTTCTATGATTTTTAAGTACTTGGGATTGGCAATGCTGCTAATGCTTTAAGAAAAAAAAAAAGATAAAAGGTCATAATAAAATTGCCTGTGTCTTTAAATAAAAGAAAATGAAATATAGTGATTGCTTGCAGAAAACCAAAGGGTTTCTTTTTTAAATTTAAAACCAGAAAGCTTAATTACAATAGTGTTCTTATTTATGGAGGGCTGATCAGAAAGTCTCTGTTGCAGAATAACTTCTTAATGTATACAGCATGTCATAGAAAAGTATGCAGTGCATCATTTACATTTTATTGTGACTGTGGGGAAGGGTGCTGTGTTTTAGAGGGAAGTTGCCTCGGCAAGTAGTTACATGCAAGGACAGGCCTGTTACAATTTCCAAATGGGCTTGAATGGTGGGGGTGAGTGGCAACCGCTGTAACTTCAGAGCAATAAGAGTTTCTTGAGAGTAAAAAACCACACAAAGTGCCCATGTGCTGACACACTTTGTCTTTCCATTTTGGAAGAAAACCGAATTGGTTGCAGCTATTGACTTGGGACATCAAATAGAAGCAAGTTTTTTGTTATGATGTTATCATTTCCACAAAGAATTTAATTTTTTATTTTTTAAGATTAACTTGGGTTGTATAAAAATGTGTTTATATGAAGAAGTGATTACTGCTGGGAAAACTTATATCTCTTAATTAGAAGAAGTAGTTGTTTATAGGGCATTAGTCAAGTCCTGTGAATAATCAGATTGTGTTACCCATAATGTATTGCTAAGTCACCTTGGATATTTTAGCATCTGTTATTTTCTGCAATTACATGAGGTATAATATATTCAATGTTAAACAAACATTTTGAATAAAAAATGTAACCTAGTTGAGTCTGATGCAGAGGCATGACAGGAGTATAGTACTAAAATGCTGTTTTTCCTATACCAGCTCAGCTTGAAGTATAGTATTTCATTTGTGGACCTTAGATTAGGTTGGATTTGGTTTAACTTCTTGTTGTTGGACATTTTAGTTACTGAGTTGGGGATACTTCTGTTGACCTCATTAGTTCTCATTTTTTCTATGGAACAATCAAAATCAGGCCCGCTGTATAACTAAGTAAGTAAAATAAAAGTTATTGGGATAGACACTGCCTGCTTACAAATTTCTCTCTGTTACTGGAGGAAACAGGCAGGAGCTCACAGTAGTAACATGTGCAAGCAACATGACCTGGCACTGTGCAGGGAGCAACCACAGATAGAGCATTTCATACTCACACGCATCATCTTTCTGGCCTTTGCATTTGTTTTGGGGTGAAGGTGGCAACTGTCCTGCTCCATTTTAGGCAGACCTGGGTTATGACCCTGGAGTCTGTCAGAGGGATGGAACATGGGACACATTTGAAGGCATCCAAAATGGATCTCAGAAGCCATACTTGAGGCCTAATGTCCCTACATGTGCTTTCATGGCTTCACTCATGTGAGGAATTGTGTGGCTTCAGTGGGTAACATCTTTGTTGTGTGTCAGCTCTCCAGGTGTGCTTACCCTTCTAATTCAAGCAGGATTTTCTGCAGAGCCAGCTAAGCATCTTGCCTGGATAAGGACATGGGTGTTAGTAAAAGTAAAGCAAAAATAAATAAATAGATACAGCTTTTCTTTTTCTCTCTCTCTTTTTCTCTTTCTCTTTCTCTCTCTCTCCCTTCTCTCTCTCTCCCTTCTCTCTCTCTCCCTTCTCTCTCTCTCCCTTCTCTCTCTCTCCCTTCTCTCTCTCTCCCTTCTCTCTCTCTCCCTTCTCTCTCTCTCCCTTCTCTCTCTCTCCCTTCTCTCTCTCTCCCTTCTCTCTCTCTCCCTTCTCTCTCTCTCCCTTCTCTCTCTCTCCCTTCTCTCTCTCTCCCTTCTCTCTCTCTCCCTTCTCTCTCTCTCCCTTCTCTCTCTCTCCCTTCTCTCTCTCTCCCTTCTCTCTCTCTCCCTTCTCTCTCTCTCCCTTCTCTCTCTCTCCCTTCTCTCTCTCTCCCTTCTCTCTCTCCCTTTTCTTTCTTTCTGTTAATTTTAGCCTGCTCTCCAAAACATAGAGTTATTGTTATTTGTTCAGAGCGTGCACTGCCTCCTTCCACGTAGGCAAATGACTCAATGCTTTCTTTTATACAGTTGTCTTGAGAGGATTTTACATGAGATACTGGACATTTTAACAATTAAAGAGTTCTTTTTAATCTTTTCTGTTCTCGAGTCACTTGGTATTTATTAATCATAGTACTGGAATGAATTTACAGCTGCAGCCCATTTGTAAGAATTTTTTTTTTGGCTGAATTTTCAGTAAGTATGTCTGTATACTACTTAATATAGCTTATTTTTTATATAAGACATAATTTCTGTTTTATGCAGGCTTCTGGCTAGCTCTCTCTGTAAACAGGCAACAGTCTGCCCTTTTAAAATACTTAATAGTGAACATAAAAAGAACTAATCTGTCTCTATATTACTGTGTGCAGTGGTAGCTTTTTGGGTTTCATATCAGTGTCCTTTTATCATAGCTGGTTTTATTTCTTCCCTCATGCTTTTTATGAAGGTCTACAATATCTGTAGGGCTAAAAGAAGGCAAGCAATGGAGACTTCTAATGTGTTAACAGCACTAGTGAAATGGAGCTGTGAACTAGGTATAACTGGATAGTGATTAGGAATAATTTTAGTTTTTTAATTGTTTATGTGCGAGCAACTAAAAGGTAAATTAAATGAAGTGATGTGAATGCTGACAGATGTCTTAAAAATGAGGCTTTGTGGTTCCCTCACCTCAGCCATAACCTTTCATGTTTTTCCTCTGTTGTTCCTACTGCAGATGCTGAAGGCCTGCTGTCTGACTGATAGAAAGTTTCATATCATGGTCTGAAGTGTAAATGGCATGGGGTGTAGTGGTATGCCTACATAAAAACACAAGGCTGACATTCATAATGTGATATAAGGCACTATCCGAGGTTTGATTCACCTTCCAACTTGGTGTTTTTAAAATGTATATTTACAAATGGAATGAGATTTGCTGTCCCACGAACTGCAACTTGTTAGCATTCCTTTAAAAGTGTGGGCTTTTGGATGTTAATGTGAGTATGAGTAGATGGAGAACTTCCATGTGCTGGGGCTGAGAAGTGGTGAGGCATCTGGATGTGATGTGCAGGTGTGTGCAAGCCTGAGCATCTGTGTGTGCCCTCCTGCTGCCCCCGTCCTTGGTTGTGTGTGTTGGGCAGGGGTATGGTGGTGGGGTTTGCCTTGCCTTGAAACCAGAGCTGTGCTTTTGAAAGAAAGTTAGCCCTCATTACCAGGGGTATAATTTTGGTCTGAAATTAGCCCAGGTGGCAGCATCTGGATTTAAATGTGTTGGCTGAGGGGTTTCTCATGTTGAGACACTGTGATAGAGGCAAACCCTAATTTGATAATTGCCTCTTTATTTTCTCATCAGTTACTTATTTTGGAACTAGCTGTAAACCTGACTTCAGGATTTATTGAGTCACTCCTTGCTCTATAAAAAGTACAAATGTCTGAATGTTCCTCACTTGTATTGGAGTGTGGTTGTGACTGTTACCACATTTTGTTTGTCAGGTACCCACGTGTGAAGGCCTTTGTAGTTTTGTACAGCTAACATTTCTGTGAGGCCAGCTACTTGAAAGAAAGTCAGGCTTTAATGGAGAAGGATAATTACACAAAGTAGGCTTAATCCTCCTTTACTGTGCTCAGAAATATTGGTGTGGCTCCTTTTCAGTGGCATGTGTAGCAGCTGACTAGAAAGTGATATTTTTAAATGTATATAATAATAAATGCATTTCTCTTCTCTAGCCCCTGAACACATTTGCTGCTTGGTACTGTGCTGTATTCATAGCTTTCCCAAGGTTGTCTGACAGCGAGTAGTTCCAGAATGGTTTGAAAATTCAATATAATCAAGGGGAAAAAAATCCCAGTAGGTTATTACGGTAGAAGAAGTTGTAACTTTATTCTCCACGTACCACTAGCAGTTAAAAACCCATCACACTAATCATATGTACTGAATTTTTATTTACAGATTAGGAGGCTCTACTTTGACATATGACTACCAGGGAAGCCCCTCCCTTTAACAGTTGTATGTCATCTGCTTCAGAGAACTAATTACTTGGCAATTCCCATTTGATAATTCCCTCTTTATTTTCTGATGAGTTACTTAACAGTGATGAGCTTGTTGAGCAGAATACCGTGCTTAATCTGTGCTTCAGAAACTACAGTGTGGGCCTGGGGATATCATTGTTTCTGAAATGCTGTTTAGCCTTGCCATAGAAGCATTGAAACCACTCTAAGATACATGAACAGTTCACAGTTAAAGATAAGTTGAATGTGAGTGATGTACAGCATCTGCCAAAAAATAAAGGAAAGGTTTATGTTGCTGTTGCACTGCAAGCAGAATGTTTAAATATGTAGTTTCTCAAAAAATACCCAAGCACCAAACCTGTTGTAATTTAGATGCTCAGAAGTAGAAGCTTATGTCAGAGATACACCTTCTATGTATCATTGATCTTCTCCACTGAAATAATCAATTTAATGGAATTATTTAAAAAAACCCCCACTGTTTATTTTAATACCTATTTGACAGTTTAGCCAGTGGTTCTTGTGTTCTTTTAATATGAGATACTTCAGTAAGTTTTCATTGTGTTTTCTCTGTTGTTACCTGTCTTATTCATTCTTCTCCACTTCCTTTTCACATTCTTTTATTCCAGTGGCCACAGCAACCCTTGTTCCTGGCTGGGGAATGCATTAGAAATCTCACTGCTAATTACAGCATCACAGTGTTTCTAGAGGATACCTAAGTTCAGCAGTGCTTAGCTACAGCACCAGGCGAGGGGATTTATGGGGTGAAATGACATCAGCCTGCTCATGACAGTTATGGTAAGGTCAAAGTGAGTCTCTCTTGCAGATCAGGAGTCAAATGGGTCCTGTTCAGTCCCAGTGTCTCTGAAATTCAACCATGCTATTGAATTTGAATATTTTTTTTTTTTTTTTACTGGTTTCAGTGGAGAAAGGTTTGTGCATCATCTACAGTCACTTCGACTAGATGGTGGCATTATTCTACTGATACTGATACCTGAAGATTTTCACTGTAGCTGAGCCAGTGCTATAAGCTGAGAATGGGCTATTTCTTCCTTTACTGGAATAAAAATACAGTATTTTGTGTATTAGCTCACATGACATCACATCATCAGGCTTGCTGATTTATTAGATATTCACAATGATATCTCTTGCCCAGTACTGGAAGCTGTGTAACAGGATTGTTTTATCAATGAGAAAAAACTCATTTGTACATAGTTACAAGTGTTTTTGTAAAATTAATCAGAGAAACAGTAGTTTTATGAAACATATAATTCAGAACAGATTAATCTACTTTAATTGTGTTTGTGAAGTACATCAGCTATAAAATTTTTGAAAGGAATATTAATCAAGTTGATCAAAGATGGCTTGAAGTACAGAATTCAAATATGAACACAATTATAGCAAATATACAGACAGATAGAAAGTAGCTTGGGAGATTATTTTTAAAAATTAATACAAAAATAAGTCAATTTTCCTTTTTGGATTTTTTTAAAGAATATATCATGTTTTAGAAGCAAAGATGCAAGAAGAAAAAACAATACAATTTTACATTTTATAAAATGCAGTGAATAAGCATTTTAAATAGCATAATAACACAAGGAGTCAAAACATCACAGAAGGTCATTGAACCATTTTTCAATTTTTTAAAACCTATTTTTCATTCTGTTTAATATCTTAATGACTCAAAGTGTCTCAGGTAGTGCTATATAGGCATTTCTGAAAATAGAAATCCTCTGTAAGAATCAGAATAGAAACATGACTTTCTTAGGATGCCTTACCTGTGATATGAAAGGTTTGCTTACTCTGACAGGACTTGTCCCTTGACAAATCCTTCTACAAAGTATTACAGCTTTTGTGGATGGACCTGCATCCTGAGCTGTGATATCATATTTATTTTCCAGAGGCAGCCAAAAAGTTAATAGATGTTGATTTAGACAGATTTTCATCTGCCTGTTTCAGAGGTGTCTAAGATTGGACTTTAAAGTGTTTGGCCCCAGACACGTGGATACATGCCAATACTATTTCTATCAATAGTTATGCAAGTAAAACATTAACATATGAATGTTGACCATGAATGAAGACCATGATCTTCAGTTAACACAAGATTTTAATTACATGCTAATGCATTAAAATTTGGCCTCAGGTTGAAAACAAAGAAAACACAACTCACTAACATACAGTGGAGGTTTCCTTGTTGACCACTTCTGTTCTCTCCCTGGTACCAAATAAAATGGTCCCTTCCCTCTAATTTATTATAGGGAGAGTCTGATACATCCTAGATACTATATTTCTTTCCTCTGGATGCTCTTTTCCTTTTCCCACCACCTATCCTGATAACATCACTCTTCTGTAAGTAACACTTGCTGATGGACCAGCTGAGGATGACCTGGATGGTCTGGTCATACGATTTGTGTTTGCATGTCCTTGTTTCCAGAACTGAGAAGCTGCTGCACCTCTTTGTTTAGAACTTGTCTGCTTCCTCTTTGAATCGAGGTCGAGTTTCACATTTCCTTCTTGCCACTCTTGCTAAACTTTCTTGGATCTCTGGTGTGATCTGGCCTGATATTTTTGTTGTTAATGACAGTCTTGGAAATCACATTGACTTCCTTTGTGAAATTGACAGTTGATTAATTAAACTGGGGGGAGGTAAGTGACATATGAGTATGTGTAACACGTGTCCTGTTTTTATAGGGAAAGAGGGTGATGGTGGAGCTTACAGTACAATAATCTATAGTTTAAAATTATACTATATGGTGTTTGGATAGCTCACAAATATATTAGAAAGTGTCATAAAACAGATGTGATACTGCAATACTTGAAGAACTGAAGGAGTAAAAGTCTGCATTTTGTTCCATATTTGCACAAGATGATAGAGTAACTCATTCTTGGTGTGTGGTCTTCAGGTGTGAGAGCATGGATGAGTCCTGACATTTGTTTATCACCACTGGTTTATTTTGATTGCACCTCGGTGGCAGATTCAGAGGGAATACAATGTGCAGCGACTGAGCAAATTAAAGTAATTCCTCAGTGAAAGTATGGCATTTGTTACATGAGGTTACTATCCAGATGTTATCTGTTAGTGTACAGTGAGAAAGACCCATAAGGAAAATTGAGGTGGGTAGAAGGTAAGCATCTGAAATATATTAAACATCAGCAATCAAGTTCAACCCTGTTACCTAAGAAGTCAAACTTGGTGAATGTCATGTTGGCTGTATGGAATGGGAGAAATGCAAACTAAGACACACTTCTGCTATGTGTGCAGCTCTGCTATGAAGTGCGTTTATCTGAGCTGTCAGCTGGCTGGCTGCAGTGTTTGGTGCTGTTTATACAGCTCAGTCAGGGTGTCTTCATGAAACCAGCAGTGCTGTGCAAGCTGGGCTGCAGCAACCAGTGGTTTTATGCTGCTCTTATTTAACATGAAGGGTGCATGTTGTGCAACGCACCGAGGTACTCGGCCAAAGGCTGTGGTGAAATAAAGGGTCGGGTTCCCACCTCTGTTTCTTACTTGGGTGGTTTTCAATAGAGCCATGTGAGTGTAAATGTGGTGCGATAGAGTCTGGGGCCTTTGGCATGTGTCTGAGCCTCTGGTCTCAGAGCTGACACACAGAGATCAGCATTGCTGATCAGACTGTTTGGTGGGAGTAGAGCAGTCACTTGGCTTTTCCTTCAAGTGGAGAGGGACTGAAAGACTGAAAGTTGTTGCTCAGTCAAATGTCATCAGTCTTCTTTCCTTCCTGTGCTTCAGGTGGATGTGTTGGTGAATAAGACTAATCTTTCTTTACATAGCCCAAACAGTGTTTTGCCTTTTAATCCTCTGTCCTGTTTTAACCATTTCCAGACTTCTTTCTCTTGTTGCTGGTCAATTAGTTTTTCTCCTCATCGCCTTCTCTACCAAGATTCTCCTGTGCTCAGCAGTTCTTACTGCTGCATGTCTGACCTACTTGTACACCTTTCCCTCACTGGGTTTGTTACTGGCACAATACTTACATTTTATGTAGACCCTTTCTTCTGTTTGAATTCTGTGTGTGTTTCTATGTGTCTAAAATGCCCTTCTGCTTAGAGGGTTTCAATACCTCAGTAGTTTTCTGCAGAAATGTAAATTTGAATGTTGTTTCATCTACCTCTCTTCCTTCCTAGTTTAGTCATAGCTGGATTCTGAGCTTTGCAACCCCAATGATCTGCCTGGACAAGCTTTCCACTCCATACAGCCTTCCGCTTCACCTCATGGGAAAAGACCATTATTACTTCTCTGAAGCTTCTCTGTGGGTGCCTGTTTCCCTGGCTGAACATTGGATTTTCAGTCTGTGTGCCCTGCTAGTCTTCCCTGGCTTCCAGCTGCAGTGTCTCTTCAGCAGACATCTTGCTTTTTATGCTTGTCAGCTGATCTCTAACAAATCAGTAGCATATATGTGTTTGTAAAATGTTACATGCTGGCATTGTTTAAAAAACGCAAGCAATGAAAAACTACAAAACCAAAACTCATTCAGTTATTTTCTCTGTACCTGAGCATGAGCCTGGGTCATTTGCTCATAAAATAATGGAGAACCTATTACTTTATTATCATATCATGTGATCTTCTAATCAAAGAATTCTTTCAGTGTATTAACAGCAATAATTCAAATTGTTAATGTACATTTAAAAAAATGTAGTACCATTTTCATGTGTCATACTGATGGGTCAAAAGTAGCATCTTGAGCTTTTCTTTGGGCTTCTTTATCATCACTTCTCATACCGTGACTTTATCCAGTGATAAAGTTCTATAGTAATAGGATGTGAAATGTAAGTTAAATCAAAAAGGAATTTTTGAAAAGCACTTCATTCAGAAAAAGAAAATAAAAGTGACATAGTATGCATTTTGAGTGAGGTTCTTCAGAGAGGGAAAAATTCCTAGCCTGCTATGGAGAAGTACAAGAATGAAGGACCCACCGAATGAGTGAAGTTCTCTTAAGATGTGAAATGGAAATATGTAAGAAGGGTTTTTAAATTTTTTTTGTGTGTGTGTATCAGCATGCTTTTGCCATGAACTGACTATTGCAATGATATTGTGGTTATAGTAGATTTAAAAAAACCCAAACAACATAAGAATTATTTTGGTTGATAATTCTGGAGTTGGTATGTTTTCTCAAAAGAGAGACTTTTGATGAAACAGAAAACCATCAAAAATTACTTCTAGCTGGAAATTGATAACTGTTCTTGTTATAAGTAACAACAAAAATATACAGACTAAGGGATATCAGAGGAAAATACACATTTTCCAAATTGATTTAGCCAGTGAATTTAACAATAGCTTGAGTATAGTTAGTTTCACTTTTCCTGTATGTCGGCAGTTTCTCGATGTGAGAAAAACATCTGAAAAAAACCCCAACCTCATGGTTATAAGATTGTAAAAACTGGTGCAGGGAGCTTGGAGGTATGAGTTACTACTTTTAAAGTCCTCTTTTAAAAACAACGCTAGGCTCCATATTGATGGAGTGCTTTTAAAGGCAGTGCCCTTTTAATCAGTAAACAGGTCCTCTGTGCATCAAATAATTAAAAATAGAGCAAAGTTTCTGAACAAGGCGTCTGGCAGAAGCGTCTGTACTTCCATCTGTGCATGATTAGCAGAATGTTTCATGATATTTAAATAGCACAAGCTTTGCTCTCTTTTTTATTATTTGTTGTACTGAAGACCTGTTTGCTTGTTAAGTGGTCTTTTTTGAATAGTTACTGGCAAGGAATCAGGAAAGTGTATGAAGACATCTTGTACACACTGCAAATGCCAAATTGTCCCTTTTTTCAGAGACACTGCCGTTACTTTTTTTTTTTTTTTTTTTCTTTTTTTTTTTTGGAGTTTTACCACATCCCTCACTTGATGTTTAAATTTTCTTAAGGACCAGTTCCTTTCAGAGGGAGTTGAGCAGGTATTTCTGGTGGCTGCCCGGGCACTGCAGCCTGACCGCTCACGGGTATTACTCTCTCTTGTGCTGCCGTGCGAATACGCACCAGGGTGCACTTGCAGAGTACGTGTGTCGGCTCAGCTCTGAAGCTCCTGCCGGCACTGCTGGGAGCCCTGCCTCTAATCTGCTGTGCACACTGCTCTGGAGCCTTACCCTTTCATGAGGACGTAATCAGCCAGGCAACAGCTTTCCAAGTGCTTTTGAGGCCTTAAGCTGGGACTCCTCTTTGCTGGCAGTCATTCAGCTTCGGATTGTGTGCTCTTCGTCTCTGGCTAGCAACACGGCGCTTTGCAGTTGTAGCCACTGATTTCCCTCCATACTAGTAAAGATCTTGTGTGTGTGTTTTACAAAGGCCTGTACAAGAAGGTATGGAATGAAAAGAAGCCGCTGTCTGGATGCTGAGTGCATTGCTGTAGCTGGCTGAGGGCAGTTCTGTTATGTGCAATGCCCTGTTGTTGGGAGCCGGCAGGTTGGCAGGGAGCTGAGACGCTCGGATAGGCTCAGAGGTCCATCATGGAGAGCCAGTATTCAGTCTTACGACAATCTGTGGTCTTGGATGGGCATGGAAAATAAGAGCTTTTGTGGTGTGTGTAAGTGGTGTTCACTCTGTAGCTGGGCTTTTTGTTGCTGGGTTTTTCTTCTTGTGTTTGAGGAAAGCTGTGGTGTGTGATGTGTGAGTACTGACCTGGGTCGTCTCTTAACTTCAGCTAAAAACTTCAAAAGAAATTGTGGTTACTACTGAGAGCAAAGCTGCTAACCTGTCAACATAAATGTACAAACTCTGCATGTTTGCACCTTAGAAAAAACCACTGAAACACCTCGGCTGTGAAGAAAGAGCGTGCTATAAGCCTCCACACAGAGTTCACCCCACCTCACCTGGTTAGTGCTGTGTTACTGGTGTCCATCATGCTGTTTCTGGCCCAGGTTCTGCAGAGCAGAGTGCTCTGCAGTCTCACAGCAAGTTCTCCTCATCAGGCTTATATCTTTCATAGTGAAGTTGTTGCGTTTCATGGGGGCAGTGAAAGGACCACTTTGCAAATACCTGTCCATCACCATCATTCAGCTTCTGGTCCAGGGAAGGCTTGAAGATGAATGAGTGTACACAGAGAAGTACTGGCAGGGCAAGTGAAGGAACAAACATGTTTCACTGTAAAAATTGAGGGTAACATGTATGCCCATTCCTTCAGCTAAACCTCTCAACTAATGCATGAAGCAGTTGCACTCACATTTTACCCACACTGCTCTTAAAAATCAGTTCCCTTAATAATTGTTTTTTTCAGAAATAAAAATTACTTCTAGAGTTAATTCTTGATCAGTGCAGTTTGGTGGGCCTAATATTAGCATTGTTCCAGGAGCAGCAAGGAAAGAAAAGACTCAGGTTCATTTTAGAAAGATTCATGAAGTTGTATTGGTAGGTGGTTAAACTAAGCAAAGTTTTGTGTTTTGCTCCTAGTATTTGTTCTCAAAATATGCCATAATGCTTTTTTGGAACAACTTCAGCATACCTTGTGAATGTGAATTAATTAACATTAGTACAAGTTTCATATTGTCCAACAGACCTTGGGTTTTTTTGTGTCTTCTGTTATGCCCAAGGTGCTCCAAGCACTTTAAAATAATGAGTTTGGTTATAATAGTGCTAAGGCTCTGTAGACAAACAGCCATTCTTTTGAGTGCAAGAAGATCAAATTCAAGGATGGCTTTTTTGATAGGAGTGGGAAGAATACTGCTTGTGATGCTAGTAATACCCCTGGCATTTTTTTTCCAAGAGCATTTGTAACAGGCTCCTTGTTTTGGTAGGCTAGATTTTGCTGTTTATTACTAAATTTATAATTCTCAATGCACTGTAAACAAAGTGAAGAAGAATTGCAGGGCACATATTCAGAAGCTGTTGTTCTCACCTAACTGTTGAATTTCTAACCCTGATTATTTGACATCATGACATACTACATGAAAAATCTGGTAGCCTTTGATTTCCTGAATCAAAACCAAAGCTTTCTTTTATAACCCTGCAAAAGTACATTGTATCTAAGCAGATAAACTGGAATTCAGCCTAGGATGGTAGGATCCTGTTGATTTGTGTGAAAAATGATGATTCTGTTAGTTGTCTGTAGGTCTCCGGAGGAGAGGGAGGGCCTTGTATCACTCAAAATAAATTCATTTCGGCTGGCTGGAGAGAAGTATGGATAGCATCCAACATACAGCCATCTCCAAGTACAAAGATTATAATGGAAATGTTGATGACCAGTCAGTATTGATATATTAGGAAGTATTTATATAACTCAGTGTTGGTGACTACTGTAGAAATGTTGTCTTAGGCCCCATTCCCACTGGCGTTCCTCCTGTTGACATTTGGAGTGTTAGGATCAGACCCCTTTGGCTCAAATTTGGACTGAATTAAGACTGAAAGATGCATGCATGTTCTGCCATCACCCTCCACTTTTGGAGGGGAGAATGGAGGAAATAACTGACTTGTGCAATGGTACCAAAGTTCTTTATGGCATCATCAAGCTGTACACTGAAAATAAAGCTTTTCTTAAGCTATTTGAGATATTTCATTTTGATCTATAGCCTAAAGTGTTCCCTGTTAATGGAAGGCTCAATGTGGTTTTTATGCTTTCCTCGTGAAGCTGTTCTTTGACAAGGAGAAAAATGTATCTAATTAGCATGCACCTTGCTGTATGTGGATTATTATGCATTCATTATTTTAAGTTGGTGCTATTATATGAAAGTTTCTCCAGAACTTTGGCAACTCGATATAAAGGAGTGACAGTTCAGTGCATTCTCAGCTGTGCAGCTCTAAAATATGTTGCTTTTGAAGACACCTACATGTTACAGTAAAAATACCCCTTATAGCCAAAGATACATGACCACAGTCTAGGTAATTACAAAAGAAAGAGATTCAACCAAGTACTGAAACAGGAAAAAAAAGAGTAAAATTTTTTTAAGAGCAGTAGAAATTATGAAAGACAGAATTACTGTTCTATGAATCTTAAAATAAAGCCCCACAAACCCCACAAAGCTCAAGGTTTCACTATATGTAAAAATCACTATCTGTTAGGGAATATATGTCTGAAATTCTAAATACTATACATTTGATTGACATTCAGGGCTCAGTTGTACTCCAGAAAAAGAACAAATGTGTAGCTTTGCTAGAAACAGCGAAAAACAATTTGGGGAAATGCAGAAGTACTGCTAGAAAAGCTGAATGCTACATTTCTAAGTAAAATGCCGAGTGACTAATATAAGTGCTCTTCTGTCCCAGATAGGGCTGCTGAAATTTTAAGCAGATAGCAAAAATTTACTGTTTCATATTTCATAGATAGTAATTGTTCAGAATGCTTTAAATAATACAGGAAATGTAGTGTGACAAACTTGACATTTGAATATTAATATTGATACTGAAGCAGTTCACCACAAAGAATGCTAGGGCTGCAGGACGAAGGATAGCATTTTGATGAGATAAAGACAGAAAAGTTATAAAGCCCTTCATATACGTTGAAAAAAAGGCCTTGTGAAAACTTTGACAATATTACCTTTCAGGATTAGACATTTTATATCCTGTTTTGGTAATATCTCTGCAGGGAAAGTTGGAAGTAAAGAGATGTCTTTGCCATTTCTGTCTTCCTCCTTTCCCCCTCCACTTGCAGTTTGATGAAGACTATTTGAAATGAGGTTGAATACAGGGCTACGAAGTGTTTTGGATTCACTTGTACAGATACATGAGTGGATGTGGGCTCAAGAAAAGACACACGGGCATGTATACTCTTTGGTGACCAGTCTCAAACTTGCTTGAGATGCACTGTAAGTTATCCTCTGTAAAACTGAGATTTGGCAACAGGTTACTTTATTAAAGAGAGAGCCTTTCTTTTCTAAACATAAAATAGTGCTGACAGTCTCTTTTTCTTAAACAGGCAAGCTTGCTCTCTCACATCTGTGGGCACAAGTGTGTGCACAATCCCTTACTATAAATTTGTTATGGCTTGCTTGATTTTTGAAGTTATGTGTGGTGAGACCAGGAGAACACAGCCCTTCATGTACGAGTAAGTTTCAGCCTACCTGCATGATGAAGCCCACGGACTGTCCCCTCTTTGTGTTCACAACGTCCATCAAAGAGGATACAAAATAAAGATTAGACTGTTGAAGGGCTGATGATACTTTGCAAGCAGAAGAGGCCAGCCCAAGCCAAGCCCATGGAGAGAGCAGCAATGTTTCTTTTCTGTCGCTCTCTACAGTGCAGTGCTGGTGTGGATGTGCCCCACTGTTGATAAATCTCTTAGTGGCTTTTGGCAGTTGTTATGTAGATGATTTGGTAAGTCACTTAGCTGGTTGTAGTACTGATAGGTACATTGCTTTCCAAAATTCCTTGTCAGTGGAGTACGTAGAGTACCTTTTAGGCTTTGTACTGGTAGTGTAGGTTGCACCAGTTTGATTTTAGCTGTTTAGCTATATGCAAACTAGTTAAAGGCGTTTTATTTTTTGGGACAGGAAGGAAAAGTTTGTCAGCCTCCCTTCTGAAAGTGTTTTGGTAGCTGTGACCACTTTTTCCCTTCAAAAATATATCTTGTGCTTTCAGACTCTCTCATTTTCAGATGTGATTAATGGTAATTTTTATCTTTAGAATGCAAATGGAATTTTTAGCATACTTTTGCACTGTACAATGCTTCTTTCTGCACAAACTGCTTACCAGACAGGTACGTATTTAAAAACTGACCAGCCTAAAGCAAAGTACACTTTACCTTCTGAAATGTTTATATACTTGCAGTTGTAGGTGCTGCAACATATTTATGTGGAAGTAGCATCATTCTGCTTTGCCAAGTGTAATTAGCTCCCTTTAGCTGTGTATTGGCACTGTAGGCAGGAGGAAATGTTGGGCAGTTTGCTGGAATGATGGCAAAGCCTTTGTCTCTCAGTATGGGTAACCTACATGGGAACAACCCCTCTGAGGTACCTTCTGCAGGGGGCTTTTGCCTGTTGGGGAATCACAGATCCCTGGCAGTTGTTGGTATTCCTGTAAAAAGGGTGGAACAACAGCACTTGTATTAAGAAATGCAAATCCCCTGCTGCCATGTACAAAGCAGGCAGACTCCTGACCCCCCAGTGATGCCAATGGCATTTTAGCCTGCCCCAGTGGGTTGTTAAATTCCTTAGGCACAATCTCATTTTCACAAAGGAGACCTGGACTAAGGTAGTAATGCATTGGAGATCTTACTCTCCAGGGCTGTGCAATTTGTAAGGTGATTCACAGCAAGTACAGAGGGAATGGAAAATGTTATCTTGGAAGCATTCCAGTGTGTTATTTTGAAGACATTTTGCCCAGGCACAAATGCTGGTGATTGTATAGGTGCCTCTAGAGCTACAGAGTGGAAGGTGAACCTCCTATACCTTAGGTTAGGCTGTAACTGGTAAATGACATTTTATTCTGTGGCCAGATATTCACCTGACTACTCAGACCTCTGCTCTAAATAGAAACCAAGAAATACTTCTGAGACTTTGTCTTGTTATAATACGGGTTGCTGCTGCAGATGATTATATAGATCTACTTTACTACCTGTTCTCCATGCCAAAATTTAGAAAAGTGTCTTGATTTTGAACTGCCCAGAAACACAGCCCAAAATGGGAGTAATCATACTGAAGCAAATTATATTTTTTTACATCCTGTATTTCCTCTATTTCTTCAACTGTTTCTCAGAGTATCATCTTCTTCTACTGCCAGTGGTAAAGTAATAGGTTAAATTAGCTTAAAAAAAATTATAGTATAGTTGATCAAAGGATCATAGAAGTAAATCGTTAAGATAACATTTATCTTCTGATTTAGTGTCTGAACCTGCTTCCTTGATGTTAGTGCAAATTAATGAAATTCGGATCATACCTTTAAAGAAATAGGAACAATAAAAAAAACCCTGAAGCCCAACAGTTGTATGTTTGAACTGAGCAACATAAAAATGTGACTGAAAAATTGTGACATAAGCCTAAATATCAGCTAATTGTTATGGTGAATGGAATAGTCCTCCAAGGAGCTGTGAGTGACCAACGTGTTATTGTGCATCGGGGCCCTATGAATCCATAGATTATTGACAGAGCATATGGTAACGCCTCCAAAACATGCCATATATAATATGCTTTTTGTACTGGTGTTTAAACTGCATTCTAAAGTGTAACTGGGGATATAGGTAGTCTTAAAAAAAAACATTTTGCACTGTGGTATTTGTTAGCAATATGGTATATGGCCAGGATGTACAGTAGATATTCAAATTCAGTATGCTGCAGAATTTGTGAATTTGCATGTTAAAATACTTGTCATTTCTGGAAATACCCTGAGGTGTAACTGTCCACAACCTTCCTCTTCTAAATTATTATTAAATATTTGCTTTCAAAGCCGAATCTTTAGCCATTTGGAGTATGAATTTCATAGCTAGTGAAAAATCTCTAAAATATTTTCAATAGTCAGAACTGTGACCCAGAATATTTTTTTTTACCATTTTTGCTGTCCTTTTGATTAATATGTGTGAAGTACCAAAACCTGTGTACCTCAGTGCTGTGCCCCCTCGAGTGCAGTTCATTACCCTGCCTTTTGGAAAAATTGAGGAAGAGCTCGGAAGAGACATGGGAAGGACCAGAGAGCCTCATGCAGTTCAATACAGAGATAATTTTTTCTGGCATCACTTGGCTAAGGAGAAATAAATTGCTCATGCCTCTGGTCAGGACTATGTAGTTACATGTGAACCCTTGGGAGTAGGGGATTCAAACCTGGGAGATGTCCTTCCTGGGGGGACGTTTTGGAGCCTCCAGGAGTGGATCATGGGAATGCTGGGGCTCTTTCATCTCAAACTGTGAAAGCTAAGGCCTCACCTGCTTGTGTGCTTTTCAGCGATGGGGAGCTGCCTGGGTGCAGGTGACCAGATTTTAATTTTTCCCACCTGTCCCTGCAGCAGCTGCTTCTCATGGTTTTTTTCCTCCTGTTCTGTGCTGCTGCAGGGTCAGGTTTATCCTGAGAGCATATATGCTTGTGGGTGCTCCATGGCAGTGGTGCAGCTGAGGTATGGGGTTCAGTGAGGAATGTGGGGGCTGCCTGTGAACCTGCTCACCTTCTGCACAGTTTCAGGAGACCTGGAAAATAAGGCAATTAATTGCTTAACCTGGAGTTTGTTTAAATACAACTCAAATGTTGCATAATGTCTATTACCTAAATTTTTCTGTCCTTTTGGAACGTTGCCCCTTAGGGAAAACTGGATACAAGTGTTGTACCGCGTGTGCATAAAGGCGGGAATGTTCCTACAGGCTGCTGCAGCCCTCGCTGGAGGTTGTGAGTGGCAGAGTGTTGGTTTGCAATGTAATGGTGGGTTTTAGTTTGTACTCTGTGGTGGCAGCAGTGACCAGTGACTGTGATCTGTGAACCTGTTGACTTGGAGCCTGCCTCTAAAGAGCAGAGACTCAGGAAAGCTAAGCTAGTGCAGTCATTCTATGGGCTTTGCGTTTATTGGGAAAACCTTGCAAGGGGGAGAAAACTGAAAGCTTGCTTGGCCTTTCTGTAGATGAAGAGAGGTCATATAAGGTTTTTTTTTTTTTTGGATGCCAATTGTTTTTTAGAATACTAATTGTACTGTTTCATTTTTATGTAATTTTCCCTGTTTTTCCCCTGTCCACTTTGAGTCAATTAGCACTTCTGTTTTTCTCTTTGACTATATGTGCAGTTGTTGATATCCAAAATTCTTTATTGATCTAATAAAGTTATTAAATGAGCTGACTTTGAAAGCACAATAGGATAGCTAAGTGAATCTATATCAAAATTAATGTTTAACAGAGAACATGTTTGATAAAGTTAGCAAACATTCTGTGAGCAGTGTTATAGTTACGGCTGTTTTCAGAGAACTTGAAAGCCTTCTGGAAAACTCATCCTGTGGAGTAAAACATTTTCTGTTTGTTTCTGTTATGAAAGGGAATAAAGTGTTACTGTTGGTACTTGTCAGAATCCATTCATTTCTTATACCTGGTAGTAAATGATAACACTCCCCTTCCTATTTTTGAGATACTGAAACATGGAAGTGAAAAATGCTTCATTTCATTATTGAGATTTAGGCAGATAATAATTTTTCCCCTTTTCTTGCACTATTTCTGACTGCTTTTTAAAAATTCCACTGCACCCCTAGTAAGTGAAATGCTATGGGCCTGAAATAGGAGAAACCATTCCTAAAAGTTCAGTTTGGCTCATATCTGAGTGTGCTGCCTCTTATGCTTCATTGCGAATCCACATCAACCCACTTGTGTGATAACACGGAATGAGCTGCAGTCACCCAAACCTTTGCTTCGTCTTGAGCAGTCAGGCTGGCAAGAATGGAAAATGCTCCTCAGCAGTAGGTTTGATGCTTAGGAAACCTGATTTAGGAGTAAATTCTTGCTCGGATGGGGACAGCCTTGTTCCTGCCCTGTGCCATTGGTGACAGAGGAGCAGCAGGCCATGCCAGGCTGGGTACCCCTGGCATGGGCCTTGCCCACACGTGGTTGCACGGAGGGGCCTGATGGGGGGGGTTTTGCTCAGGCAGAGCTCTTTGTGCTGGGACTCATGGAACCTTGCTGGAGTTCAACTGAGCAGTGTAATTAGCGTCATTTTAGCTCCCAGTCAGCTGTAATAGGTACCAGGAAGCTGCTTCTCTTTGCATAACTTACTAGAAAAGCTATTTTACTTTTCTACACCTAGGCCTTATATGGAAGAACAGGCGGTGTGGTGTTTTGTCAGGAGACTGCATGAACTGTATTTTCCAGTGTCACAACTGGCAACTGTGAAATCTGCATCAAAAGGCTTGTCCCAAGCATCCTTTGGGCCAGCTAGGGGAAAGTACTGCTGGGTGTGCAGAGTGCTCATACCTGAGCTCAGGGCAGATGCCTATGCTGGTCCTCACTGGTGTCAACGGAGTTAGTGGCTGAACTAGGGAAGCTGATCTGGGCAATCTTCCAGCCTGAAGGATGTGAGGCAGAAACGGATGGGAGGAACTGTAAGTGATACGAGGGAAGCAGTAGGCTAGGAGAAGAAGGGTCCAATAAAATCAAGTAATAAAACACATCCATAAAACTGCAGGACTTGAAGTTTGAAACAGTAGCTCTATGTTTACATGCTTGGCACAACTTTCATTTCTAATTTGTCTGCTTCCTTCAGGCTTCCTCTTGCCAGAGAGGTGGTCTGTATGCTCACTGTCTGCAGCTGCAGAGTCCCTGGTCTGTTCATGCCAGTGGTGATGGAAGACCACAGGGTGATAAGAGTTTTCCCTGTACCAGTCATTGCTCTTGGGTGGGTGTGCTTGGCTGGTTTTCCAGATCACAGACTTCAGGCCATAAGGCATTAGAAATATTATAGTCTATTAAATGTACTGTGGAGCATTTGGCTGCACTAACTGCTGCTTTTAATAGAGCTCAGATCTGACATTTTTGGGACTGAGAGGGTTTGGATGTAAACTTTGTTAAATTGGTTTTGAAAAAGGAAGTTCTTTCATGCTTTGAAGGGAAAAAAATATGAAGAGAGAACTTCAAGTCTCTTCCTTAAATCAAAGTTTTCTGCCTGAAACGGGAACAGCTCAGCAGAACAGTTTAAGTAAACATGGCCATAACTGCTTATCTGAGACATTGGCATCCTCTCTTCTTACTGTGTTACTTTTTTGTGGTATCCTGGCGTCTCTCAGTCACTGATGTATTTGTTCTCACAGCACCTCCTTTGTAGGCATATACTTTTGCGTCCATTTGATAGTTGCCACCAAGATTTGAGGCTTTATCTGAAGACTTTGCTCCAGGAGTGTGTGTTTTCTACACCTATACAGACAAGATTTTGGAACTGCTGTCTGAGCAGTCCTTCCTGCCTCCAGCTCTGAATTTCTCTCTGTCTCTGTTGTGGCTTCTTTATTTATAAAGCAGGGGAAAAAAACAGAGGCAACTGTTTCTGAGTCATCCCCAGTCAGTGTTCAGGACAGGATAAAATCTAGGGCAGTGACAGCTGGTGTACAGTTGTAGCCTATGTGGGGGGTCAGTATAAACACTGGGAGATTTGCTGAAAATTACATAGGTATGTGAGAGTGCAAGGAATTACCTACCATACTCTAAAGCTGGTGCCTGAGTATGGGATCATGATTCTTCTCCTAGGTAGGAAAAATACACGATATTGCGAGAATGACTTATTGATACCTAACATTACAGCTTGGGTGGGTTTTGCCTGTGTGTGTTAAAATAATGTAGACCCACACTGGGTCTTTTATCCAGGAGGCATTGCCACATGCAAGTAACTTCTGTGCACTCCAAGTTCTTCCACTGTAGCATTGCTTGAAACTTCATTATTAAAATTAATTTTTAAATTAATGCTTTATTCTTAAGACCAGCTTCTAAAGAAACAAATTTATTTTAATTTGTACATGAACAAGAAAAAGAATGTTTTAGTTATAGAATGTAGGATTGTAATTTATTTGATAGGTCTAGTAAAGTAAGAAACTGTAATGTTTCATAGAGTACTTCTGTGTCTTCTATAACATCTTCTTCAAAGTAATGGAAGAATAAGAAATGAGAAGTGAGAGACGCTTTGTGTTTTTTCATGGGAATGAATGTGTCTGTACATTTCTTAAGCTCTAGTATAAGTTCTTCCTCATTTTGGTTATGTTACGAGGAATAAAAGCAATTAAAAGAATAAAAAGAGAAAAAGAAGACTGTGCCTCTTGCTTAGTTTTATTGTGATTCAGACAACAGTGTATCAGGTCATGGGAAGTGATCTCAGCCATATTTTTAGTTACAGTTTGAAAAATGATGTTTTGTCATGAAATAGTGCCCAGAGTTTTAAAGCTAGTACACATGCAGATGTAAGTATATTGCACTGCCAATGCCAATCTAGTACATAAAGAGCTTCACAACTTTTTGGATCTGCTCTTCTTTCATAATCGGCTGCAACTTGTTTACTAATGCTTGAAAGCATGTACACATCAAATAAATCTCTGGTATTTGGGCTGTAGTGTACCAGCATTATGCAAAGGGAAGATTACCCACACTCAGTATTAAGCTACGATTCACTTCACTCTTGATTCCTCACCATAGTAAATCAACCAAACCATCAAAGAACAGAATTAGTGGAAGGGTTCCTCAGACAATAGATTTGTTTCCATGTTTATTTGTATTATTGTTAAGAAAAGGGAAATCAGCAGAGCAAATCTGCCTGGGGCTCAGGGCATTATAAATTAATCAAAAGACATGAAGTGAACTTTTGGATATAGAAAACCAGCACCAGATGCAAATGCTACATAGCTGCATCATACGGTGTGTACGGTGTTGCTGCAACAGCTGAGAGCAACACGCCTGCTTTGACTGCTGGTGCTCTCAATAGATAGCCTTTAGCAAGCAGTATACTGGCAAATCTGACACAGAGTGAATTTGCAACATTGACTCAAAAGACTTTCCTAATATGAAGCATCTTTAATGCATATCATTTTAGCTCTTTCCTGTTTTTACTCTGCTCTCTTTCAGTGAAAAGGTCAAGAAAAGCAGTAGCTCAGTGGCTGAATTTTTCTGAAGTGCTTTACAGCAGGGAAAGTGGGGAAACCTCTTAAAGTGGTGTCTTATTCAGTAAGTTAAACCATTTTTTCTTCAGTTAATTAATTTTTTTTTAAAAGTTTTTAAATAGTATGTATCAGAATAATTATAGTCACTTATAAGGTGTCCCCAGGCAGGTGTGAAACTCCTCATCCCCACCTTGGCTTTCCCCCTCCCCCAGAAGTAGTCTTTGTCAAATGAAACCTGTCAGCCCACTTTGGCAGATACAGAAGTGTGCAGCTGACTCAAACCCTACCACAACGTGACTGTCCCTCTGCCCCAGCTGGGGCTGGTTGCTGCATTCCTGTTCAGAGATGTGCCCTATCGAGTGTGCGCCTCTCACTTCAGTACTTGCCCTGCACGTGTGTTGTCTTTTACCCAGAAAGCCATCCAGCTGCAGTAATGAGAGATTTTTCAGAGACCAAAATGGAAATTTTTTGGGTTTTCCCCTACAGCAATAGCATAGGTATATTTGATGTTGCTACCACCATCACTATAAGAAATAAAAGAGAGAGGACTGTATTAATTTTACAGTAACAGATAGGCACTCAGGAGGATTTTCTTTAATGTAACTAGGGGTTCAGTTAGTGCTGCTGCCTTACGTTGATTCCAGTAAAAGGTCAGAGACGTAAAAACGTTTAGTGGTGAATATTCAAATTTAATTTGTAACATCAATTTAGGATGGCTTATAAGTTTAACTAGCCTTAAGGGTGCTAAGTACTTCCAGCTGAGGCCAGAAGGAATTTCAGCTAGTCAGCAGTTCCTGTGATTTGCTCTGATACTACTTACTATCATTTTCCTGCACACCTGATATTTCTGCATTTTTTGCAGGTGTGAGTTTCTTTGCTCACATCCCTTTATGCCTCATTTGCTAACTCTTCTGTTCTGGAAAATTGGCAGGATGACAGCAAGCAACTCCCTCATCCTTTTGTGTTAGGGCTAATCCTCAGGTTTCTTTCTGATGTGTCTCCAGAAATATATATTCAGCTGAGGCTGAATGCTGATTTGATTTGTAATATAAAATGTGAACAGTGCAGATCACTTTCTATTTCTTAAAAAAAAAAAAATCATGGTAGAGGTGTATATGAACAGTTTCAGAGTTTTAAACTCAGTCACATAAAATATGTTTCTAAAATACAGATGTACTTTGCTGAATCTGGATGTTTGTCTTTGCTTTGTAAACTTGGAACTTTACAATTAGCAATTAGATGACCAATCACTTAACAGGTATGGTATTTTACTGCTCTGAATTGTGCTTTGGCATGACAGACAGATTTTTATTTTGATTTCAGATTATATGACTTGGTTTTACTTATTTTTTGTTTTTTATGCTTACCATATGATTTAATTAAAGTTTTGTTGCAGTGATTGACAGTTGCTTTATTTGATACCTGTTTATAGACATTTATTCATTACTTTTTCAGTGTACTGATTTTTGTCAGAAGAGAATGGTATTATTTCTTTTGTCAATGAAAATGAGGCTATAAATTACTGTAATTTTGGGATACATTTCTGGTATAAGCAAACAGTATTCCCTTGGTGAGTTTTCTGCTGTGGAAAACTAGGTTATGCATAATATATTTTAGAAAAGACCTGTATTCCTCTGAAGAGGAATGGCATTGTGCAACTCCTGGAAACAGAGAAAAATCTAAATGTATGTATAGTCTTATTCAAAGTATGGAAGCATCTGCAGTGTTGTTCCTCCCTGTTCACAGGGGAGACTGGAAATTATTGGTTCTGGGTTCTGCAAATAATTTTTTTTTTAACCCCTCTTAGACATGAGGTGAAGGGTTCAGCTTTGAGCATCTCTGTACAGTCACCTGCCAGGTTCTTCCCAGAGCTGTCCTGCACCTGCCACTGGTGCAGGTGTGTTAGGTCCTAAGGTGACGATACCCACATTCACCAGAGATCAAACAAAAGTCACACAGATGTGTCACACAGATGTGTCACTTTGTATTTTACTGACAAGTACAAAAGGATTTTGCAAAATTGCAACGCGAGTAAGCCGTGGGAGTAGGGAGGATATGATGTATTCTTCCCTGCTAAAATCATTGTGTTAACAGTCTTGGCACCATCGCTGATCTCCACAGTAACTTGTGGTGTACATTTTAAAAATGCACCGAACAGCACACACTGTTTAATTCTGTGTTCTGTTACGCAACAGAGCACGATTGCCTCAGTGAAGCACATCTGCATTGCGAGAGTAAACTCTCCTGGGAAGCAAGTGCATCTTCCACAGAAGTAGGAGTGAGGCGTGGGCTGGGCATTGCTATTTTCGCAAGCAGAGAGAGCCAGTGTTGGAAAGCTGCCTCACCTTTCACTTTCCATGGAACTTACCCTTTATCCCTGTTTCAGGCACCGGCCACTGCCACTTGCTTCTCTTAGTGGTGGCATGGGGATGGGGATGTTTTCAGTGGTTGATTAAAAGCGTTTATCAGGGTTTTGGGAACCATGGTCTTTGCTATCTGTCAGGTTTGTTTGTGATCCTTGAGCAGAATAGGATGTTAGGGAGCAGTAAAGAAGGCACTTTGGAAAAACATCTGGAAGAGCTAAGAAAACATTTTGCTTTTACTAAAAAAACCCAAACAAAACCACACCTGTGTGATAGTGTCTTCCTTAACTGCTAAGTCAGCAGCAGTTGATGGAAGGCACAAAATTCCTGTAACTTTTATATTGTGATTCAGTTTGCTTCTTCCAAGTCTCTCTTTTGCTGGAAGCAAAGTGAAGCTCCTGCTGTCTCAGTTCTACTGAAGTTCTTCCTGTCATCCTAAGCTTGGTTATCAACCCTCGTTTTTCTCCTATCAGCATGCATTACATTTTTATGGCAGTGTTTAGCAAAGACTTTCCAACAGTGCCTATGACAGTGTAATTGGACCCCTCTGTCTGACTGAAATTACTCCCTCTTCAATGGGGGACTCTGGCTGCTTTCTAACACAGCTTTCTTTGAGGCAGGCTGGATGTCTAGTTAACTGGTCTGTAATGTGGGTGCACAGCATTTCACCAGGCATTAGTCAAAGTAGTTATTCATGGTTTGCTGTTAAACTGCAAGTCTGGAGTGAGTGAGATTCCCCAGGGGTGTGTCCTGGCTTTGGTAATACTCACCGTTTTCATTATTGAAATGATTGATGGAGCAGAGAGAGCAATTGTTTATTTTACATAGGATAAGAAATGTGAAGGGGGGCTGCAGGCTTCTTGGAAGGCAGGATTAGAGTTTTGAGCTGCCCTGGCTAATAGGAGAAATAGTCTAGGAAAAAACCTTGAAAAACAGCCAGGATACAAACATAGAAGTGCTGTAGAGAGATAGAAATATCCAGTTGCATGAGACAGAATGGGGCTGACTCAGTAGTGGTTCTACAGAAGAAGGTCTGTGAGCTGGTGCTGGGCTCTATTGGATTAGGAGTTTGGCTTGGTTTGGTTGAATAGGGTAGTAAAAAAATCACAGCTGGTTCCCAGATGAGCAGAGAAAACCAGCCTGTCACACATCCTTCTCTCCTCTCCCCTGGCACCTGGGCTGCCAGTGCTCTGCTGAGTGGGCAGCTTTTCTTTTGATCCCCTGCCCGCTTCGGTTCTGGCCTTGGAGCTGGTGACCATGCCTATAGGGAAGTGTTCCAGCTCAAATTCTCCAAGGCCTGGTCCATGTGCGCAGGACAGTGCATCTGAGAGGGAAAGGGGTCGCAGACCTGAGACCGTAGGTGTCATACAGTCATAAAAAGAACAAGGGTTCTCCATCCCCATCTATGTTCTGTCCCTCCACTCCATTCAGTGTTTGAAATGGCTTAACATCTAGTTTGGGGCACAACACAGTCAAGAGCCAGCTGGGTCATGTCCAGGGAGAAGGCAGGAAAAATGATGAAAGATTTGGAAAACATGACCTGGGAAAGAAGATGAAAGAATGGGGATTGTTTAGTCTACAGGGGACAAGGCCAGTAACAGACATGATAGTAGTGTTCAAGTATGTGGAAGGTTTCTGCAGGGAGGAGGGGAATAAACTTTACTGCCTGACTGCTTGGGGTCAGGTCTAAAAGAAATGGGCTCTATATGAAGGTTGCAAGACTTAGGTAAACATTTAAGAAAGCTTTAAAATATAAGGATATTTTGGTCTTGCAGTTATTTGCCTTTGAGGAAGCTGTGGAAGCATCATCACTGGAGGTTTTTATAAAACAGACAAACCTCCCACGGGAATATTTTGGGCATTGCTTTGGGAAAGGAGGTGGACTATATGCTTCTGAAGGTCGTTTCTCAGGAAATAATGAAAAAAGTAAATTTATTTATTTATTTATTTATTTTTCTGTGAACTTAGGTAATTAGGTAATATAATAACCCAGCAAACAACTCAAGAGATAGTGGCAATTCATTATTGCAACACACCAGTGAAAAATAGACAGCTGATTTATGCACAAAGCCCAGTGATGATGATACCCTTCTGCTCTCTGTTCTAGTTTAAAAAAAAAAAATCTGAGCAAGCTAATTTTACTGGAGCATTTCAGAAGGCTGTTCCTGTAAATATCTTACTCTATACAGAAGTAGAGGAAGCAATGTTAGTTGACTTTGCTTATTGAAATATTGTGCAAACACTATCAGTACCTGTTATTGATTGTACATAGCATGGCCATAGTAAAGCCAGCAGTACTTTAGGCACGGGAGCTAAACTGGAGCAAGATGTTGTGTTTCCAATCTTGATGTCTCTGCACTTATGTGCTTCTTTTATGTGGAGCAGGGAGCAGGCTGAGAAGAACTAAGCTATAATTACCTTATTGCTATCTATACACGAGTTACTCTCCATTGTCTTGTTACATTAAGTGCCCTGAGAAATGCCTTGTGGTGTCCCTATGGATACTTTCCTCTCTTTTTTTCTTCACTGGAGGATCCCTTCTATGACTTGAAAGTTCCTGCAGGTCTCCTGAAGTCTTTCAACTCCATTTTTGCTATAGAACAAAAATGAACTTTCTGAAACAGTTTCCCCTGTTCTTGTCACTATGCATGACAGGGAAGAGGAGGTCTCGTGTGGTGCTATGATGCATGTACAGGACACCTGTAGAAGAGTTTCCCGAGTTGAGAGGGCCAATTTGCTTCCATGTGAGAACAGCCAGGCTCCTTGTGTCCTGCTTAGTGCAGCCTCTGGCTTGACAATCCTGAGGGATGTTCTGTCACCCTCATCCTGGGCCTAGGAGCACTGGCAGAGGATGCC
This sequence comes from Vidua macroura, assembly GCF_024509145.1. Classification (NCBI taxonomy): domain Eukaryota; kingdom Metazoa; phylum Chordata; class Aves; order Passeriformes; family Viduidae; genus Vidua; species Vidua macroura. Next base: position 65,446,898 of record NC_071571.1, on the reverse strand, counting down.
ATGTGCCCAGCATGGATTTAGCAAGGTTTATAGTAATCCTGGCAGTATCCACACTAACCCCAGGCATTCAGACATTACCGTTTGTTCGTGCCCCTGGCCCTGCAGCTCTGGCCTCATAATGCTGTGCCTACAGCAAGAGATCTGCTGCTGAGCCACTCCTGGTGCTCCTGCTCCTGGAAGAATTGCTGCTCATTATCTCTTTTCAAGAGCTTCCTCTTCCTAGTCTGCTGCTATGCAGATCTGTGTCCTGATTGAGTGTGATAACAAAATGAGGACACGTATTCACACGTGCACATATGTGCATATATTTTGGTCTCTTGCCTTTTTAAATATGGAATATCAGTGTGCACTTGTCTCTGTCCCAGTGTATCTGCTTTGCATCAGAAAACTAACATTCTTCATGATCTTGAGTCTCCCATCTCATAAGAAATAAATCGGCACTGCTCTTCCTGTGGAGGTTCTTCAGGGGATTTAAACTCCTGATTTCAATTGTGACTAAAATCAGCAATCAGAAGAACTTTACAGAAATCACCAGCTTCTAAATCTTGCTTTGCATTTACTCTTTTTAGTTAAAGTCCTTAAAGTAGAGAATGCTTTCAGTACTTGAAATAATTTCATATATCTTTTTATAAACTTGTACTACATTGTATTTCTACAGATGTTCTACCACTAATCTGCTCCAACATAGATTTCTGTGGGCCTCTAATTTTTCTACCTTTTTTTATATCAGTGGTGTGCTTTCTGTTCACTGTTGACTAGATTAGATTTTTTCATTCAACTTATATCAGGCTATATTCACATTAAAATAAATGTTCAGCAAAAATGCCCAAAAAGGAGATTCTGAAACATTTCTGTCATGCAACTAAATGCTTCCTCAAAATAGGAGATGAAAAATAGGAGGGGAGAAGAGAAAAAAAATTCAACTTGTTTTACATTAAAATTAAGTAATTTTTAAAAGGAACTGTTAATTTTAGTTATTAAGTCAAATTTGTTTTTTTGGTCACAGTATCTTAGATAAGAGTTTTGGGAATCATAGATCTTGAACTCTTGCATATCACTTCTGTTAAGAAATTATTTTAACTCCTATTTCCTTACATCTACAACTTCCAGTTTCTTTCTTTTGTTTGAACCAGCTACATAATTCAGCCTGCTAAATGCACTGGCATGACAGATACCCTCTCTGGCCTGGCAGAAGACTGCTGCTGCAGGCTGTCTGCCAGGCCTGGTTTAAGAAGTGTAGTCATTAACTGATAGCAGTTTTGAGGTTTGACTTTCTTTGTGACTTCTCTAGATGTTGCACAAACAAGAACCCTGAATTTGAACAGTTTCAATAGATAGCACATTTGAATGTAATATACACTGTCATAACCTAGTTTAGAATATGTCTTAATTTACATACATAAGTGCATGAGAAAGAAATCACTTATGTATATTAGCCTGTATGCAGAAGGTAGTGACCCATCTGCACTGTGCCCAGAGGGGGAGAAGAGGGTTGTCTAGCAGACATAGGAGAGGAGCAGAGCTTGAGGCTTTGCTGCTGTGTTCTCAGTCACATTCTTGGATCTTGCAAAAGTGACTCTGTCTTTCAAATTCATCCAGCTGTAAATGAGGAACTGAGACTGAAGACTGTTGAGAGATTTTAGGAATAAAGTTAGTAATTTTGTTTTCTGATATGCTATCTAATCTCTTCCAGCAAAAGGCAGTGATGGCTGTTGGTCCCATGGGTGGTAGCAAGCTCAAGGCACATATGGATCAAGTGTGATAACACTGATCACTTGTGGAGTCTGGCAGTTTTCTTCTTGAAGAGCTTTGCAAACACGAGCTGGAAGGAAAGATACTGGGAAAACTATTTTTCTTTCTCTAGTGTGTATAGAAAAGCCAGTTCTTGGAAACTGAGGAAGGAATCAATGATCATCTCTGAGATAAATCTTCAGAGATGGGCATGGGTGGAGTATTGGGTGATTGCCCCTCTTCCATCTCCCTTTGCCATGACTTTGGCTGCGCACTCTTCCCAGCATTGCTCCTGGTCAGAGTTCATGCATGGGAATAAGTTGCTGCTCCTGGCATGTAGTGCGCTGGTTAACTCTTAGCATCATAAGCTTTGTGCTCCCTCACATGTACCTTTCCCTTCTCCTCTCCTAGTTTGATGCCCATCCTCAGCTGCCTCTGATGCAGGGTGTCACCCTTGCCTGTTTCTTGGAGCTCAGCTTACAGGGATGAGTGCATCTGATGGGTCCTTTTGAAAGGTGATGCTCAGAAGTGAATGTATTGACAGGGGCTGTGGCTGGGAGATGAGGAACCTTTTTGCAGAACTATCAGTCATGGTTTTTCATCCATTTGTCACCATTTAGTAGTTTCTGCACTGGTGGCCTGAAAGCCCTGTGGTGGGATTTATGTAACTGCAGCACTGTCTCCAGGCTGAGGTCAAGGAAATCTGCACTGAGTCTGCATCTGTGTTCTGATCACAGTTTGTCACTAATTGTGTTCAGGTCAGTTGACACTGTATGTCCACATGCAAATTACACAGTGATTTCAGGAATCACCTGCAGAAGAAATAGGGGCACTTGTATCATGAGTTCAAAGAAAATCAGTAAGTGTGAAACCCAGCAGTAAAATGAGCATGAGGGTGTTTCTGCATGGCCAAAACCCTTCAAGGGGTAATGGAAAGATTAGACTGGGGGAAAAATTGTGCATCAGCTTCCATGAATCCCGTGCATTTTATCTTTTCGGGTTTTTTGTGTTTGGTTGTTGTTTCATTTTCTTTCTTTTTTTTTTTTTTTTTTTTTTTTTTTCTTAACAGCTTGCTAGTGGATGCTATAATCAGGAGTATGTTTGTTTGTAGACTTACTAGGGGAAGGCCACAGAGCAATTTTTGGTTGCAGACTGATTCACTGGATGCTTAAGCCTGCGAATGGTGGGCAGGGCAGGGTGGATTCTAGGAGAACAGACACTTAACTGCAGGTAGCTGATGGGGGCCTTCTGTGAGTGAGTAACAAAAGGAGCTCCACTGCACGCAAGCCAGAAAATATCAGCTAATGAAGCCTCTAAGATAATATTTAAACTGACAGGAAATGAAAACTAACTTTACTGTTTTTCACACAGGCTGACCACCCTCCACCTTCACTAATGTTCCTGATTACTGCAGGGGAGCAGTTCCTCTACCTACTTCTTGGAATATACACACTTGGGTTAGAAAAATGTATGACCAAGGTGCAGAGCCAAGCTCTGTTGTCTGTGGGGCTGCAGTGAGCCTTGGCTCTCAGTCCAGCTTTATTTTAGACAAACCCTTGCTGTCGTTATCTCCAAAAAAGCTGCATTTGAAAGCAAGGACTTGTGTAAAGAAGGAAAGTACAACACTTTCCTCTCTCTCTCTCTGCCTGTAATCTGTTACAACAGATCTGTTGCTGTGCAGAGTGTGTTAGGCTCAGCAACTGCTCTTCCTCAGTATACCTGTCAAATTTTGAAATCTATAAATAAGGATGTTTGGAGCAGGGGAATAGACACACCTTCTAGCTCCATTGAAATGCTTGGGCGTAACATGCTTATTTTGGCAGGACAGATTGGGGGAAAGCAAACTCTATCTCTCTTTCTATATATATTGCTAAAATATAGGGACTATCCCAAATAAAACAGCTGGTGTGTCTATGTGGCTAAAGCAGATTTCCTTAGATTTATGCTAGTCATGCTATGAGTTGCACTATAAGAAAATTAAACAAGTCATGTTTCATCCCCTTCAGCTGCAGATCTTTGCCAAAGTTTGTTTCTTAGAAATTAGATGAACCTGATGAAGCAGGATCTTGTGTCTAAAAATAGAGTATTTTACTTTCCATCTTGCCCCTTACAGGCAGAGTATAATTTTACCTCATCCAAGAAGTGAGATGAAAGGTGATTTGAGCTTTGCCTTATGTCTCTATCCTCATTTGAGCTTGTGACAGAGGATCTTCATCTTTCCTGACCAGGTTCAGAAGTGGAGGGATCCTGACAGTGAGGAACCACCACTGCAGGTTGTTTTTGTGGCCAGGGCAGCATTTGCATTTTGCAGGTAATGGGGCCTTGCATATGAGTGTATGGCTTCTGCTACCCAAGAATATAGGGCTAAATGTTCTGCTCTTGCAGCAAAACAGCTCTTGCATCAAAAAAATGATGGAGCTTTAAACCTGAGTTTTGCAAAGCCACCTGAGCGGCAGGTCCACTGGAGTGTAGCTCTGCAAGTAGCCCCAGCTGCCCTTTCGGCTTCATGAGACATGTACGAGCTGTCCAGCTGCAGCTGCCTCCGGGCTCTGCAGGTGCATGCAGGGGAGGCAGAATGGGGCCGGGATGATACTGCAGCCGCCTGCCCTCGGCACCCACCAGGAAAGCCAAGTCTGACTTGCAGGAACGGAAAAGCTGGCTGACGGCCAGGTGGAATGCCATGGTCCCAGCGACAGCTTCCTTCCCGTCTTTCTCTTCCTCCCCACCCCGCCGCCTGAGTAGTTTGGAGGGTGGAGTCCCAGGCACTCGTCGGGGTGTGTGAGGGTTGGGGCGGTGCTGTTGCTTTGCATTCTGTGCTTTTTTTTTTTTTTTTTTTTTGCATGTGGGGCTGTCGGCAGCTGTTTGCCTGCTGCTTTTCTAACCATGCGTGGCGTTCTTTGATTCACAGGATCGCAAGCGTACGAGCCAGCGTGTGGCAGCTTGGCACGACTGTTTCATTAGAGCAAAGAAGGCCTGTGTCCTGCAGGGTTGTTTTAGTAAAGACATGTCCCATCTGCTGCTTCTTATCACCCTTTTTATCTGTGCTACTGACTCATGCAGTGTGGTCTGCTCAGCTCTCCATCGCAGTCACATCACACTTTGAGTTACCTTTACTATGACTCATGTTTGCTTTGTCACTTGGCAAGTGTTAAGCTAAAAACAACCCAGTCTTGTCCCTCTCTTGTGCGTTGTGTCCTTTTCCTACCCTGTACCTCCAAGTCTTTTCTCTCTGTCATAACCTTTTCCTTCCCCTCAAGTAAAATATTTGTACATCAATTTTAGGCTGTGTAATTTTGTCTTTCACGGCATCTCTGTACTGTGTACTTCAGGCTAGTGATATTGCCAGTCTGTGCTGAAATATAATACTTCCTCTAAGCTGCTGTCACAGATATGTTTGGTGGAGAATATTTTTGTTTCCTCTGTTTAAACACATCTGTGTTTATTAATGTTTTGGTGTGAAATTTTGCATTGGGACAATGTGCATCTTTGTGTTTTGACATGTAGTATATGCACACAGATCCAAAACCCCTCTACTTCAAATGTTGTGTGCACTTTCAAGCCTGTGTGTTGAGCTAATGAGATCATAGCTTGAAACCACTTGTGCTGAGATTTCCCTTGCTTACTTTTGGCTTATACTTTCAGAGCCAGCTTGAAGACCAAGGTGTGTATCCTGTGTGGGCATTGGTAACTCACTTCACCAAGCTTGAAATCCCCACTTAAAGTGCTAGTGCATTGTTTCCCGTTGCCTGAGAATAACTGAGGAGTGCTACTGAAAGCTTGGTATTTCCTTGCTTCAGTTGAGGGGAAATTTGCAAGTGATTTCTTTGTGGACAGATTTGTGTGCATTTGGACCTTTTCAGTGCTGAGATCCCCGAATCTTTTTCAAAGGAGAGCCTGGCGCATGTTTCACTGAGGATAGATGATTGGCGGAGGTTGCTGTACAGTTTAACTGATGCTGAGTTCTGTATCTTACTGTACTGAGTCCTTGGTCATGCCAAACTTCTGCCAAAACTGGCAGTCTGGTTGAGGTCTGTTTGCCCTGAATAAACCTTGAAGAGTTGTGCTTTTATAGTGCTGTTGTGATAACTACTTGGATATCATAAAAATTGGCCTAGAAATGAAGGAGAGAAATTCTTGGAAGAAGTTTTAGAACAGGAAGGGAGGGTAATGTGAGACTTTTTATTTAAAAGAAAAACATTGTCCTCATATTCTTCTAGCAAACACCAGGCAGGTTTAGATTGCTGTGCCAGATTTTCTTTTCTAGGAACAAAGTTAGACTCCTTTTTTACATCGGGGTGCACGCAACAGATGAGAACATACATCTGTCTCTTTTAGACTTGTGTGTAGAAAACACTTTTCAGTGTTAAACAGCTAACACTTGTTTTAGACTGAGCTGCTTAAAACTATTGCAAAAGCTAAGTGATTTATCTGTGCCCGTGGACATAGCCTTTGAAGCAGCACCACCTGGTCAAGCAGACTTTCTAGTCCCATTTCAGCCCTCTGAGATGGAGAAAAGTCCTTTTGGTACCCAATCTGCAGGGTTAGAGATTTGGTAGCTCCTTCCTGTGGAAGGCACCAGACCATATTTCAATATTTCTTCTGGTGTGTGTGCTAAACAATGCCTTGGAAAGACTGGGGCCTTTGCTGCTAGCAGTTTAGTTTAAAAATACCAGGGGATATGTGGTAAGTGCAGGAGCTTTACCTTTCCAAGCTTGTGGAATGGCCAGCTTCTGTCTCTGGGCAGGTGTGTCATGTCCTCTCCAGTTCCCATATCTCCTTCCTGTTTAGCTTGAAAACTTCATGATTTTGTGAATTTGCTGTTGCTGGCAGTGTGTTGCCAAGCTTTGTTGCTCCCTGGTGTAAATAAATGGGGCTAATGGTGATCACAAGCAAAAATATTCCATTGTTTCTGAGGAGCATCTTGTTCTCTTGTAAGTCTAAGCTAATACAGTCCGTAATTCCAAACAACGATTGTAGGGCCCTCCTGCTCAGCATGTGGCATCTGACTAGCAGATAGGCATTGCTCAGTGGAGTCCTTGACCCTCAGAGATTTTGCTTTTCCAAGCCTGTGACCATGGTTTTACATATACATGGGGCTGTCCCTGACCTGCTGCTAATGGTGCTTGAGGTCCGTCATGGGCACACAATGTGGAGCAAAGGAAATCAGTGCTTATGGGCAGGGGTTCTTGTGCCTCACAAACACAGGCTGCACTCTTGGGAAGATGGTGGCATGTAGAAATATCTCCATTTTCTGTTTTATCTTGTGGTGTGAGGGGGGAAGTTTGGGTCTGCAGTGTGCTGAGCCTTCCTGCTCGATACTGCAGGGCAGCTTTCCCTCAGCAGGAGCAAGGCAGTGCTTCCTGCCTCGGGACAGGCTTAGGTTCACTTTGCAGCTCATTTTACCCATGTGCAAAATAGATGTGTAATGATACCTGCCTTTGATGTGGAATCCAGTCTTAATTAATTAATTAATTGATGTTCCCTAAATGCCTTGAGATCTGAGAATCACTGTGTATGCTCCAGAACAGCAACACTTGGAGGCTGGAGAACCATTTTTGCTCCCATGATGAGGTTTCTCAAAAGGAGAAACTCCACTCCTCCTTCCCCATCTCCTCTCCCATTTTTTCTGGATGAAGTGATACTGTGCTGTGCATGAATTGTATGGCTTGCTCCTTCTGACTTCTGCCTAGATAAATAAATAAATAAACTGATGTGCTTAATGCAGTCAGCACGTAGGGTGCTTGCCAAAGAATTTCTCAAAGCAGCAGAGCTGGGTTGCCAAATGTCATGTCTTTTATATAAAGCATTCTTCAGGAAGCAGAGTTGCACAGGGGAAAAAAAAGAGATGAAAACGTTTTAAAAACTCTTACTGCTGTAAGAAACATTGTCTTCCCCCACGGGGAGAATGTCTGGGCCATGTCATTGTGGGATCAAGGGATCCTATTTTTATTTCCTCTCAAAAGCCCCTCTCTTACTTCTTTTCTGCAATCCCCTTCTCAAAGAGTAGCTCTTTACTGTGCTGGCTGGGGAAGTGGATTTCAATTAGCATTCAAAAGCAGGGTTATGCGATGGTCAGCTTACATGTGGATTTTGGGTGGAGAAGAGGTTGTTTAAACAATGTCACTGTCAGAATATTTATTAGTATAATGTGATTAATGATTGAAAAAAGTCAACAGAAATTTAAAAAAATATATTTATTTCAGGGAGTGTGGGGGAGGTAACAAAACTTCAGCATCAAAACATAAGGTTGTATGTTGTAAATGCATGCAGATCTGTTTTTACTGAGAAAGCTTATATGTACCACTGATATGTTTAGTTGTGTCTGTCTTCAGGGGTGCATTGTGTCAGCTCAGCGAGTGTGGGCTGCAGTGGCTTGATCCTGGGTTTTCCCTGACAGGTGGCGTTTGCTGTGGGATCTGCTGTTTTCAGAGAGGCTCAGCATCAAAACCCTCTTGTACTGCAACCCACAACTTGCTGTGAGCTTGTGGGAGCCAAAAGTGCCCTGGGGTGAGGCAGCATCTGCTGTGTTTTTCCAGAGGCAAAGGATGCTGGAGGGTCCGTGGGTGAGTGGGTGACAAGCTGGATTGGGCATTTTGGGGGTTAACATTGTGTCGCATGGGCTGTAGGCTGGGCATGGATGTCCTGGGTAGCTGGGCTGAGCAGAGAGCAGAGTTTTGCCTAGTTTCAGGGCCCTGTAGGGGTCCCAGACAGCAACTTGCTGCTGCTGCTCAGGTCACCCCGCTGCTTTTTGCTAAAGATGTGGGAGGACGAGTTTTGGAAATCGCTTTGTGTAGGCTCATAGAATTGTTTCTGCTTATTTGTGTACTCCCAGTTCCTATCTCTGGGTGGTTCTTACAACTCCAGAGGCCAGTACTTTTTCTTCCAAATTAAAGCTTTGTTGTGGCAATGTGTTGTCTGTAAGTGTCTGCAGGCCCTCCATTGCTCTCAATGTTGTGCAGTGTGTGGTTGACTCTTTAAGCCTGGCATGGATTTGCAATGTAAATGTGGTCCATTTAATTGGTATCAATAACAGAGAGTTGGAGCTGTACTGAGGTTTACAAAACAGGGTTGAAACAGATTTTCTGAACTTCAGCCCTCTACAGTATTTTATCTCACAGGAATATTTAATCTGGTAGCATAATGTGAGATCATTTAGGCAGCAGTGCAGCCTCGCAACTCAATTTTCCCATGTTATAGCTGCAAATGACTGAATGCAAATTTAAACTATATATACTACTGTTTCCATCCAGATCTGTCACAACTCCTTTGAACTTCCATCAGGGTTACTATATGGCACTGCAGAATAATTAACACGGTATGCATTAACAGTATGTTCTTTTGTCCTATATTTTGTCAGGAACAAATTGGCACCAATCTTTGGATAAGCAGCAAGAGCTTCTGCTTTTGAATTCTTAATGCCTGTATTGCAACAATGCAGTAAGTTAATGGTAATGAGTCTTCTTCAGTTAGTGGAGTTACATAATTTTAAAACGTTGTGAAAAAACCTTTCAATCCTTCTTCTCCTTCCTTTTTCCAGGAGGCAAATTGAAATTCTGTGTGATGAAAAATGCACATCTGTGGGTACTGTGTCAGTAGGGAAGTCCTCACCGCACAGTTAATTGTGACAGGTGCCGGTGTTTCTTCTGAGATGTGCTGTGTCAGAAATAGAGACTCTTTCAATTGTACTTCTTCTTTCTTCTTGTAACTACACAGTTTTGCAGTCCTGCTTCTCTCCCTGGGTTGCAAGCACTGAAATTTTCACTGCTTCTGAATCCTTGGCCGTGTGTCTTGTGTGTTGATCTAACAATGAGGGAAAGAAGACCAATTAATAGGCTAGTGCTCAGATTTTAGTTTTTTTTTTACAAATGCCTTTAGAATGCAAGTGTAAGATAATTCCTAGATAGGAGAAAGCATTCTGAGCAACAGTTATTGTATGGGTTTGTATGATTAGTGCAGTAAGAATGTAAATTAACGTGGTATCTATTATAGAAGCATAATTTTAGATTAATTTCTGAACTGATAAGTTACATAGTCCTCAGAATACATGAAAGTGAAAATGATATTTGCATGAAGAAAGAGAACATGATAGGTAGCCGTTCCATTTATACTTAGGCACAGATGGGGTATGGTGATGAGAATGGGAAGAGCCTGCATCAGTTGGAGTTACAATGACCTAAGTTTGGCACGTGCCCTTCCCTCCCACATTCTCTCTAGGTTTTTTCCTTCTTTCTTTTTCATCGGGAAATTGTTTCTTTTCTCTGTATTTTGTTTACACTGTCAATATAGCAGTGTTTGTTCAGGAGAGGTATTTGATTTTGCAGCTGACATTTATTTACAAGGTCACCTTTTAGTCCCTGTGTTGGATTCCCATTCCCTGTGAGCAGTATTTCACAAGCAATGTAACCTACTATCTAAGAGATTCCATAGAAACTGTCTCTCTCTCTGAGTCTGCAGTAAAAGGCAGGTGGAGGTATGCATTGGGCATTATGTTAACACTTTCGTGGGAGCTTATATTGTTCTTTGAGACATAATAAGCCTCCAAGATCACACTAGGTCAGAGGGTTTCTAACAATGTAGTACTGTTGCTGAAGCCTGTAGCTCAGTTTGTGTGGCTGATTTTTGAGTGGTCAGCTTTCAGCAACATAATCCAGGGAAGATGTCTCTGCATGTGGCAAGGGAGGGTTTGGAATAGCTCTTTAAATGTCCCTTCCAACCCAAATCATTCTGTAATTCTGTCGATCTCTGACAAGTTTTTACTGCTATTTTTCTTCAGTGCAATGATCATCTTTGCATATTCTCAGCAGTTACTCCTTTACTACTAGGAGCAGAGGGTACTGTGTCTTTGAATGTTTTGACACTCACTGCTTTAGTTCTTGACTCATGACTTACGTAAGTCTCTTGAGTAGGTTTCAGGTTGCTATTTAGAGGTGATGATACGCTTCTTGTGGAGAAAGCATGGAGGCAAGGAGCTTTAGACAATTGTCTTGCTTTCCTTGTCCTTTTCTCATGATTTTTGGTACTTTTTTGGTTTGTGTGAATAGTCAGGGAAGGGAAAAATGGAGAAAATAGGTCTGTGGAAAATGTGTCCTTAAATGCAGATGTAGGCACGTAAATATTTATATGCAGATTTAAAATTTTGCTGGTTATCAGAGAGATTAAAAGAGAACAGAAAAATTAGTAGGCTTCTCTGGGTGAGTGGCCCCTTGAATATGAGAACATTGCAGGTAAGGTGATCAAACATGGGTGTAGAAAATATAACTTCAGGTATTCAGTTTTGAACACTTTACCATTATAGAAATGGGAAGTGGGAAGAGGAAAAGTTGGAAGGAACAAATAATACAGTGACTTGTGGGGAAGCATAAGATATTCAAAAACTGTTACTCTAAGCTTAAACGTTTTCAGCTTTTAAAAATCAACTTTCTGCACCAATTCATTCGACTTTTTTCATAATCTTCACATTTCCCCTCCTTTTTTTTTACAGGTCTCTAAGCTACAAATCTAAGTGAAGTGGGGTGGGGAGAGAGAGCAAGAGACAGTGAGCATGATTTATGAGTCTCACATTATCAAAAATGTGGTGGGAGGGAGGGGGGATAAGATAAATCTGTGAACAATACCATGTAAAGAAGTTCAGAATGTGGAACCACTCCAGACCGTGAATGATCCTGTGAAATTTCATGCCTTGTTTGTGTAAGATGGTCAGAAAGTTATTTTCTTCTTGTCTCTGAAAGAAAGCTGGCTCCAGACATCCTTGAAATCTTGTGGGATTTGCTAAAAATAATGGGAATTGGTAGCAAAACTTAGGGTGAATGTAACAGTCAACTCTATATAGATGGTTATTTTGGCTCTTGGTCTTCATACTTCAAACCTTATTTGCATTAAAATGCTTGTTGTTAGACTTGTAAAGTGTCTTTTGAGTCTTCATAAGATTTCTTGAAATTATGTGCAAGAGAAATATTAGGACCATGTTATTCATGAAAATTTTTGAGACCTTTAACACTGTATAAACTGTGTGTATGTGTACATAAATATATACACACATTTTCATCAGAAGGATACAACTTCTCATCATGAGTATTTTGTTTTGTTCAGTAGCTTCCTTGTAAGATAGGAATGTGGATTTGAGATATACTGTGACTTTATCCTGATATTTTATGCCTGTTGTGCACCTATACAATACCTGTTTGACTTCTGAGTGAAATGCTGTGTATGGTTGTAGGAGGACATATATTCAGCATTTTAAGGATTCTGTAACATAAAACCTGAATTTCAGCATGTAGATTCTTACTGTTTGCTGTGGTGGAGGCATTGCCCTGTGGTACTAGAACAACTTTCAGTTTTTTGATAGTAGTAGTGATCTTTGCTTACCTTGCTATAAATACGCTGAGTGGGCTTTTGAGGGATGAGATTTACTGCTTACTTTAGCAAGTTCTGCAAACAATATCTGACTTAATAATTTTATTTTCTGCTTGTAACTACATATGCTTCTTTTTTTGGTAATGCCTTCAGAACTCCTCAGTTCATTATAAACTCTCAGATCATAATTTTAGGAATAATGTGTATCCTGACTGGTCATAACTAAGCTGAAATTCCATCTTGGGCTTCTGATGTCATCACAGAACTGGGATGAAATTACAGCTTTAATTTATGCACTATGTGGGATACATTATTTATTACTGTGCATTAGAAAATGATTAATCTCTGCTTGTGTTGCAAGGCTACCCTACTGCTCCAAGTCCCCAGGAAGTGCTGAGACATTGTAGAACTTCTTGTGCAGATTACATATGGTTTTATGAAGCTGCCAGAAAGACCATTGCATTATTCAAAAACTGCTAGAGGTGATGAAAATTTAGGAAGCCACTATGGGTTTTTTCCTAACTAATATAATTCCTACACGGCTTTCATTTGCTAAACCTGAGCATTTCCATACCTTTAGTTGCTTTCAAGTGTTTTGTTTCACATAAAGCCATAGTCAGATAATCGGGTTGAGGAGCACTGTGTTTTGGGGACCCTCGTTCATCAAAACACTTTAACTGTAGTCAAGCTCCACTGAAGATAATGGAAATCAATCATGTGCTTCATTGGTCTGCTGAGTCTGTTCTTTAATTTCCACTTCTTTGATTGTTCATAAAACCGATTTTCTTCCTTTTCCTCCACTTCCCCAAACTGTGTATGTGTATACATATGCCTGTGTCCATGAATACATTGAAACTGCAATGGAGCAACATGAGCTAATGGAAAACTGTGATAAAATTTACTGATTTGTCCATATTTAATTTCAATGACATTTAAAAATGTTTTAATGTTCTTATTCCATTTTATGAGCATTTTCAGTACTAGGAAGGTCAGTAATCAAGTTCTGATATGTAATAATCAGTACTGTGTAACTTGTTGTAATGTCCACAGCTATGGCTGTGATGAGTTTGAGTCACAGCATTCCTTCACAGCTAGTTTTCATTGGAATTTAGCCTTTCTACATTAGCTGAGAATTTGTCTGGTCTTGTTTTCTGGTCTGTGGACACGTGTTTGTACAGACCTAGTAGCAGCCACTACACCATACAGCTGTTACCAAGTAACATAACTAATCTGCCACTTCATGAAAAGAATTTGGTATCTGGGGAGGTGACTGGAATTTGCATTTGCAATGCTTTGCTCTGGTTTGGAGGGGAGGAAGAAAACCCTGCAAAACAAACAACAGAATCTAACACATGATAACCACCTCCCCCCTCAAACCCAAAACCCCTTGCCAAACCCAACCCCCAAAGATTTGTAGGAATTCTAATTAATAAACCCTGGCAAATTGTCTTCAAAGTACTCAGCACTATTAGATCTGAAAAAAAGAATTAGATATTTGTAAAAGATCAAACAGATACAAATACCTTAAGAAAAGAAGTCACTGATTTAAATTGAGTGAATACTTTATACTAGTACAAAAGTATTATAAAAAATTAAATACTCCCACTTTCTAAGGTGGCATTTTTATCTTTTAAGGCTTTGATGACATGTATAAACCACTCAAGTTTCAGCCTTGTGGGTTATATTGTCACCAGAAGCTCTGACTAATGATACAGTAAAGTCTTACAAATGACAGTTGGGTATAGTATGACTCCAAATTACCTTTTTTTGATTGTTTTATTATTGTCATATGCTAAAAAAAAAAAAAAAAAGCTGCAATACCTACTGAACTTAGTGGGGAAGTGTTACCCTCAATTTAATTAGGGTGGCCGTATTACAAATTGCAGATGTGGAATCTAATACCCAGTGACAAAGCTGATAATCCTTGAGGTGTAAGAATCTTGAAGCTGATGTAGGGAAAGACGTGCGAAACATGCCAGCAGCTCTACCCTACGCAAAATTAAAATGATTGTCATTTTTGCAGGGAACACCATGGGAATCAGAATTAGAGACATCCACCCCTTTTCAGTTTGAAAGCTAAAGAGATGGCTGCAGCTTCTGTGCAGAGTTTCAGCCCGCTAGAGCTGTATAAATAGATCTCTGGTGCCGTGCAGATCTGTGCGGGACCAATCGCTTCTTCCTTTCTACATCATGAGGAGATGCAGAGAGCAGTCCTCTGCAGCTACCTGTATCATGCCAGTCAAACTGACCATGGGCTGGGACTTCTGAGGGTGGAAAGTCTTGCTTAGATGATCTCATCTCTGAAGGAGTGAGGTTTGTGTAGAAGTAGGCTGATCTTTTAAAACCTCATTTGGATTTTAAATGGGACGTGGCATTTATGCTAGCTCTCTGAATGAGTTGTAGCCTTGGGTGAATCCAGTATCATGTGAGTCAAGATAGTGTATCACATCAACAGAGAGGAAACCAGCTGTTTAGCACTGGGGAGTTTTAATTGTGCTATGATAGAGACATGGGACTGGAAATAAATACAGCAGCATGAATTTTATACATACAGTATAATTTCTTACTTTTCTGCCTTCTAGCTCACTGTAAATATTATTGCCAGTTTTGTGTAGGGAGGGGCTTTAAGTGTGATAGGAGAGGTAGAAAGGAAGACCAAAGTAAAAGCTGAAGGGTAGATTTTCCAAGGTTCTTAAGCTACCTGTCAGTCCTGGTGGTCATAGGGCAAATTCTGTTGAGCTGTCAGTCCAAAAGAGTTGGATCCTACTCCTGCAAGCCAAGGGTGACACCCTGGATGTATGTGAAGGACTGAATCCCAACATAGAGGACCATAAAATTGGAGGAGAGAGAGAAGAAAGAATGACAATGGGTTTTGACAGAGGATTGAGGTCCATTAACTTCTTGGCACAGAAGTCCAACTCTGGGAAATGAATATTAAAGTAGATATGTTACACGTCTAGGAAAGTGTGCAGTCACTCCTTCATCTGCAAGTGCTTCCCTCTCACCTTGCCTGCAGATGCAGACTGGAAAGACATGGCTCTGATCACTCTGGTGAATGTGTTAGAGCCAGTCCCAGCTTTGTTCTTCAGAGTGTGGGCTGTTTTATTGCCCAATTTTTGTTTAAGATCAATAAAGGTAGGGTAGTCTGGTTGTGCTGTGCTGGCACTCAGGGCTGGGTTGTGCCTGTCTTGGTGTACTGCGGGAGCTTGCTGAGTTGTATAATTGCACGTTTACTGTCATACCATGAATGACTGATGGCATAATTTGTATTTTCAAAATACATAAGCAGCTCAGCCTAATCAGGTGGTGTGGTAAATATTTCCAGGAGATAAAAACAAAGTATTAGGGCAGGGAACAGAGTTATGAACTTTCTTTAATGAGCTGCATATTGTTTGATCGTGGTTTTTTTTTTTTATATACATGAGCTTCTACATGCCAAATTCTAGTAATCATTGGCAGCTGCTTCACAGTCCTGGAGAAATAATACTGTAAATACTGGAAACAGTAAAAATGAGTGGATGTGTCAGTTTGCCTTTCAGACTCCTGTGACTAACAGGTGATTAGTACAAATAGCAGAAGGCCCTTTTATCTTTCATCTTGCTTCTGGAAATAAAAAGAAAGCAAAAGCTGTGGGACAGAGGGAACAAATTCAGCTCCTCCAGACAGTTAACAGTGGTACTGCTGACCGGCTTGGATTACAGTTCTGGCTGGGTGGGTGTTTAACTTGTAAATCTGAGTAGTTCTGCTCACTTCCGGAACCCCTAACGTTAAGTACATAAATGTTTTGGGACCTGAAAGAGTCTCATTGGCTTATTCTGGAGAGTTTGCTGCAAAATCTTATGATGTAGGAAAACCCCCAAATCATAAGTCTTTTCCCACTTCTAATGAGTGGCTCATAATGTCGATGGGATGTGGAGGGATTCCATTTCTATTTGTTTATGCATGCCAATCTTCAATGCTCCAAAAAGATGCAAAAAAAGAGAATGTCATGGTTTTGTGTGCTGATCGGCTGCTGTTATTTTTCAAAGGCACAAATTTTAAATAGCAGATGCTAATTTAAGTAACTTTTTAACATATGTGGAAAGCACTCCTGAAAATATACTGAAGTTAGAGTGAAGGATTTTTTTTTAATGAAACATTTTTCTCTAATACAAATGTATCAGTGCTTGGTGACAATCACACTCACTGGAACTTGGGAGAGCAGGGGGAACAGTTCACTCTTTCACAATGAAGAACAGTTTGTTTTTAATAATAAAAAGAAGATCCCAGTAATAACTGTGAAATGGCCTAGGAAAGTAGTGCATTCACAGGCAGATGAAATATTTCTGTAGAGTTTAGATGTCTTTCTGAAAATATTACAGAGCAAATTTCTGAGCTTGATGCTACTTGCATGAAATGAAGGGTTGTTTCCCACTCTGGGGGGGGATTCTAACCTCAGGTTTTATGTCCTATCATATGATTATCATAAACCTAAAGGGGCATAATCATACTTGCTGACTTTCAAAATCTCTTTAATTTTTTTTTGAGCCTTAAATGGATTAATCTAGTGTAGACTGCATTTCAATATATACCTATATGTTGAGGCACGTGTATTTTAGCATAAGAGTCAGGGGACTAGTACAGGGAGGTGTGTTTGTAGCTTTTTAAACTTATTTTAAAGCAATTATGTAATGATCGTTGTCTTTTTTTAAGTAATATACCAGCTACTGAAAGCAGGTTGTTGTCTATTTCAGCCTATTTGAAAGAAAGTCGCACAGCTGGTTTCCTTGCAAATATCGCTCATCCTGCAGAGACTGGCTGAAGGGTTACTTTCATTTTCTCCAGGACAGTGGTGACAGGAAAGTTATGTGGTGGTATAGCTATCTACAGTTACTAGCTGTAGAAACCAAGGAGAAACCCTCGGTGTAAAGTCAACAAAACAAGGAATTGTTGGAAAAGGCAGTATAATGTTAAAATTGACACAGGCTGGTGCCAGAAAATGAAACTGTTGAGTGCTACCTTTGTCATGACAAATATATGCAGGTTGAAAGCAGTTTTGTCCTAGGTATGAATAAATGCTGGAGAGATTAGACTGCACTGCAGCCCACATTAGTACATGTATATGTATGTAAAGAGGTACAATATCCAAAATAAATTAGGCTGTAGATAATTTTTCTGGATACAAATTCTGTTCACCAAAATGAATAAGACATATGTAGCTATATGCAACATTGTGAATGTTCCATAAACTTAACTTTGTTTCTAACGGTATCTGTCTTATATTATGAATAATGGAAAAATAGTTTGTTTTGATCCTCCAGGGGAAAAACCCTTTAATTATCTCACCTCTCCTCAAAAACTCCAGACATCTACTTGTCCTCTGTCATTTGAAGCAGATTTAAATCTGTTATCTGTACTTTTCCTGTCTTGCATAGGAACAAAATGTTGTCCTACTTTCTGTAATTGGAATTTGGTAAATCACAAATAAGTTGCAGTAGCAAACTGAATGTGTTAAAGAAATGGAACAGAGGACAGATTACAATTTAATTTCCCAGAAGATAGACCTAATATTATTCATAAACAGAATGCAGTTCACAGTAAGTACAAGTAAAGCTGTGTTTCAAACCGGCCTAAGTAAAATAAACCTCCCTGGGCAAGATGATGCTTTATTTTGTCACTGATGAATGTTACAGAACTGGCACTGCAGTTCTGAGTTTTAACATCAGATCCATTGGTTTAGCTTTCTTACCAGTTCAACATAATTTTTCTCTGGCCAAGGTGAATATTTTAGTTTGTTTTCCTTGTAGAGTACACAATCTTCCTATCTTCCTGAGTCTCTGCAGTAAGGTTGGAGTCCACTGGCCAACTCCAGCTAAATTTAACAGGCAGATTGAGCTCTGAGCAGTTTTGTAGAACAAGGATTTGGGTATAGAACAACGACAGAAACGGGTGACATTTCTGGAGGAAAGGCTCACCTGTGTTATCAGAAATGTGAGAGTGCAATGGGATGAGCCATTGCTCAGGATTAGCTTTGCTCAGAGCGTGCATCTCACTGTGCATGGGATCATGTGGAGGCATATTGGTAAATGTCAGATTTTAAGTGTTCAGCTTCTCCAAACTAACAGCACCTTCACTCATTTCATAGATTCTGTATGAGTCAAATGGAGCCCGGTTCAGATGGACAAAGTGATGTGACCAGGGCTATGTGACAGATGGAACATGAAGCTGGTCTGTGCAGTTGAGCTGGGAGGTTAGAGCCCAACCCACTTTTTCTGTCCCATGCATAGAGTTACCAGGGAATGTAGTTTAAACACAGAGATCACTTATTAAAAGTCCCAAACTTTCTCAGACAGCTCTTGAAAATGCAGGACAAGGAGTTAGGCCCAAAGCTGTGGTGTTAAAAATTAATGATATTAGAAACCATGTCCCTGGCTGGTTTAATGCATAAAAACAATTACCTTTGCAGGAAACTAACACAGATTTGCATTACTTTGGAGGGAAAGGACAAACAGCATTGTAGGAGTTGTGACAGGGCCCAGCTTCCCATACGGACTTTGCCTTTTTCATTCATGAAAATGGACAGTGGTGGTGAAGTTGAGACTGTGGATTTTACACACACTTCCTTTGTGCTTGGGCTTCCTGTTTGCAGTGACCTTAGACTTGTCTCCTGTGTGGAAGGCGTGTGAAGGAAGAGAGAAGCTTTCAAGAAGGATTTGAATGCTAGGAGAGCATGTCACTTGGCCTCAGCCAGGTTCTCAGCATGGTGGTCAATGTCACTCTTGCTCACAAATCTGCTGCCAGGTCCAGAACAGTTTAACAAAAGTTAACAGATGAATCAGTGAGGTTTGGTTGGTTTCCTGTGCCTGGAACACAAGGAAGTTTCTACCACAAGGCATTTTTTAGCAGCTTCCAGTGAAACTCTAGAGTGTTATGCTCTTGCTACTGCTTGGGACAAACAGCTTATGAGGAAAAGAAACAAGTATGGGGGATTGTGTACAGGTGGTTTTTAGCCACTGGCCTGAAAACCTCCACAGACTCAGCAGACATTCTTTAATGGGTGGCAAAAAGTAAAGCTAGACATCATGTCATAGAATTCTTGGCCTTTCATGCTCTGAAAAAAGATGTGATGACTGTCTTATTAATTGAATTAGTTATGATAAGTGTTAAGATTTTGAGGGTCTATTTAATGACATTTTCAAAGAGAACAAAAGATCTACTGTGAGGACAAAAACCAGGGGACATTTGACATAAGCTCAGATGACAATATATTAAAAAAGCACGACTGCCTAAAATTTTCTGCTGGCAATTTTTACAACTAATGCCTAAATTTTTATTATTATGCCTAATGTTTCATATTAATATGCCTAATATTTCAGGGGTTTAATGGTAGTAGTATTATCTTTCATGGGGCTTAAAGGTAGTACTTTTTTCGGTCTTTTTATCCAGTTTGTTTTACTTTTTCCCTTCTGTAACTGTTTTCTTACTATTTTGGTGTAGGTCAAAGAGAAGATAATTTAAAAAGTAGAAGAGCTCATTGTAAAACTACATAAATTAGGTTAGTTATTGAAGCTGAAACTACTTTGATCTATTCTTTACATTGCTCACTTCAAGATGCTCTTGCTGCTTGTCAGTATTACACTGTTGCAATATTAGAATAGAATATAATAATAACATCTTTTTATTTGGTGACATAAAGATGAGTGACAGCAGAATATTTGATTTTTATGATTATGCCTACATTAAAAAGTATTGTGGACCGACTGGAGAGAGTATCTGTGAGAACTGTGCTGCGATGCTGAGGTTTGCACCAGGCATGTTTTGGGGTTGCTTTTACTTCTGAGCTGTCTGCTGCTGCTGGCTGCTCACTCTGGGGAACATGATGCTTCTAGTTAATTCCTGCCAAGAGGGATTTGTTCATGGGCTGCAGGACCACCCCACAGTATAACTGAAAGCCCAGGCAGGATGGATTACCTGGAGACTTGCTTCAAAAGCTGCATGCCTAATCTAACAAAAGCAGAGGTAGCTTTGCCCTATAGGGATGTAGTGGGATGAAGGCACGGAAAGAAAGGCATATTTCAGTGATCTGATTGTGTATAGTTGTGCCAGTTAGTGAAATAGGTTTATTAATTTTTCTTTCTTTTTGTTCTTTCTTCCCTTTTCTTTGTAATTATTACTGAAAGGGGAAGGTTGATGTGAGTAGGCTTCTGAGAAGGAAGGCTGTTTTGAGAAGTTAGAAAGAAGAAATCTTCTACTGAAAGGATCGTATCTTCTTTAAGGAGCTTATACAATGCCAAGTGCACATTAGATGCTTAACCAGTAATGACCTGTGTCTAGTGGCTGGTACTTGACCTGCTGATGTGAGCATGTGCTCACGTGGGGACAGTGCTTGTAACCTTCAGTCACAGAGAGTGCTCAGGCAGACACTGCACTCAGCTGAGGCTCTCAGCCATCTGAAGACACTGGCTGGGCATCCTGTATTTAAAGGTGTACAGCCTCTTTTTGGTGTGTGTCCTGAGCGAGGGAAGGGGATGTGTAATGTCATATTATTGCTAGCATGACTTGGAAAATACATGATGTTATCTGAGACAGCAGGTGTGAGAGCCAGTGTGGCAGATGTGACAGTCCTGCTTTCTGGATCTGACAGTTGGCAGCACAGGGAACATAAGACCAGACCTGGTATTTGCTGAAATGCTCATGTTATGGCTTGTGCTGAAGGAAAGGAAGAAGTAGAGGTGACACAAGTAGGAGTACAGTGTTTCAGGTTTTTTTTTTTACAAAAGACAAGTTTGAAAGTAGACTTAGAGAAAAGCTTTGTCTTTCCCATCTCTTCTTGATTAAAAGAGTAGGTTTGACTACAAAAAAAAAAAACCAAAAAAAACAAACAAACAAAAAAAAAAAAACCCAAAAAAAACCAACCAATCTTTGTAGCCAACCAACTCACTGAATTCAGGCAGGTGACAACATTTCTTCTTCTGCCTGGAAGATTTTAGCTGCTGGCATAGTCCTACTCTCAAAAAGTAAGACCAAACCACAGTGATGCTGAGCTGCTTGTGGCTTAGTCAAATTTCTATTCTAAAAACGGCTTATGGTAAGGCCTCCAAAGTTTCCTGCAACAAAAGTCATCAGAGGTTTCTTCTGAAATGTCCTGAATGTCTCCTATACTCTCTGTCACTGGAGATACATGATAGTATAAGGAATGTTGATTGTTCAGATCTTTCTATATAGCAGCAAGCAACTACATCCCAAAAAACAACCTCATATAGCTAGCAGGTAGGTGAGATGAGTAAGTAAAGCAGAAGGCAATAGAAAAAAAATACACGAGGCCCATCTGTTCCAAACAACATGGAATTTCTATTGTTTTTCTAGAGCCCTTCCTTTGAAGGACCCAGAATGTATCTGCACATTGAATATCACACCATATTTCATTTTCTTAACATCTCTTGCTAAACTATACGTGCTCTTTAGCTGAGGCACGCCTGCCTGCTGCTTTTTGTGGGCCACACACTGAACTTTTATGGGAGGATGTATGTTACTGTTCAGAGCAGCTTGGCTAGAGTGGGTGGAGGGTATTGAGCTCTGCATCCACTGGCATTCCTTGTTTTCAGAGGTTGTGAGCCAAGGAGGGCTGTGCCTCTGAGCACAGGCAGTCAAATGGCAGGGTTGCTGCCAAGGGATGAAGCCATTGACTTGTGATGCAGTCTGTCTCTCTCAGACCTTCATGCTGGGATAAAGGAGGCACTTAGGGTGCCAGGGAGAGCCTGAGGTCAGCAACTGATGAGACTGGGGCTTTATGACTTGGAAAGACATGACATGCCTCAGGGTAAGTGGGGAAGAGCATGGCTCTGTGTCACCTTGTAATGATAAACAGGTGGCATCAAGGCATGGGGGCAGTGAGCGTGGGCTGGTAGTTCTAGTCCAAAAATCATGCAATAAAGTCACTTCAGCTGTTAAGAAATGAGGGGAATTCATGGTGTGTGTGTGCTTATGAGCAGAAGGCAAGAAAAGGAGTAAATAGCACATAAGAACATGTGCCTGAGCCTGCCAGACCCTCAGCAGAGGCAAGGGAGAGTAGTAGGTCCATTTCTGTGAGATTTGCAGGGAAGAGTTCCTGTCCCCATGGCGAGAGGTGTGCAGAGAGCCTGGTACTGTCAATTCTTCATTCCTCATAGCTCATTCCAAAATGAGATCATATTTTAGCAATCCACTGTTCTCAACTGGCCTCAGCTCTGTCCTGTCATGTGCAATGGTACTACTTTTGCCCAGGCCCACCCCAGAACCGCTTGCCCTGAGGATGGCAAGGGAGGCTGGCAGTCCTGTCTGCCCCCCAGGCTTGGAGGTAGGCAAGCCTGCCCAAATCCAGAAATAAGAGAGGAGTCTTTCTCTGTAGCTTGTCTTGAGGTTTAATTTCTGTCTTTACTTGAGTCTTTGTTTCCATTGCTGTGGTTTTTCATCAGTTTTGATCACAGTCAAGTCATGCTAACACAGAGAACGTGCAGTTTACCTAGAATGGAAAATCATCTCAGTCTATTCAGCTCCATCAACCTTTTGAGAGAGGCCCTACTGTGAAATGAAGGAAGACTAGGGGAAAAGAGGCATCTTACTGCTGGTATTTTATCAGGCTGCTACTCTCTTGGTATTTTCTTAAAGTCCCAAGCTGGCAAAGCAAGGGGTAATGCCTGTCTCAGCTCTCACTGAAAAGCAAAATATTTCTGCCTTTGAGAGCAGAGCAGCACAGCACCTGTTGTGTTTCTGTGGCTTTGAAGCCAGAGAAATTGATCCTGTAACTTTTGTCCAATCTCATGCTTTTTGAGAGAAATGCTGTGTTTTGAGGAGTGCTGCGTTTTGAGGAGATGTGTGCTGATCCACCATCATTTAATTCTTGGAGCTTACTAGTAGTGCATGCTGGGATAGGCTGTTGGATAGCCCTGGCTGAATTCGGTGTCTTTGCAGCTGGCAGGGTTAATGCTGTGTGTATGGGAGGAGGAAGGAGGATTTGTACTTCAGACCTGCCTCTGCTGGGAACTAGAGAAGCCAAGCACCGCCTCATTTATTGCACTGTGAAGAGTGAAGGAGCTGACAAAATATTCCTTTAATTTGTTTGAAGCTGCATTCATTTCTCCAGAAGGGGGAGAGTGGAGTAGTCGAATGCTGGGAGGAATATGCCTAATTCAGGATTGTCCTTTTTCCCTGACTCCACAGACACTATGAAGGAGCTGTCAGATCTACTCACATGTTTTGCAAAGTCCAGGATTATCTGGCTATTGAATGAGTCTTTGTAAAGTGTGACCCAACAATTATGTTTTTAAGAGTTCACTGTTGGTTTTGATCCTATTTCTGTTACTGAGAAAATATTATAAATGCATGGAGGTGCAAGCCATGTGCACCTCATGACTGCAGGAAGAACACATATGTATGGCAGGCCTGATGCTCCTTTCTGATGGTGAAATTTGAATCTGGCTCACATATTATGTTGTAGCAACAAAAAGGAGGGCAGAATGAGTTTAAAGTATTTTTGTCACGCTGAATTTTTAGTGTTTTAGCCTCTGATATATGAATTGTTACTTCTGGTTTTTTTTTTTTTTGAAAACCAGCCTATTTCCTCCATCACAGTTAAATCAATTTTCTTTTGACAAACCCTGATTTATTGCTCCTGTTTCTGTAAGGATCAGATGGGTAATGGAAGCTGTACAGCAACTTTATGTATGCTACTCGAGATAGTGAAATGCAGACCTACAATAGGCCTTTTTTTCAGCAGCTGTAAAGCTGTTGTATGAATACAGTGAATCCATTCAGGGTCCCCCACGCTTGCTGGGAGCAGCCTGGAGAAGAGAGTTGTACTAGTGAAATGACTAGCCAGCAAAACGGTTTCAGAGGGACAGGCTGATGACTCACTCCTTATTTTGGTTTGCAGAGTCTTTTTCTGGGTATGTGAAGTTTCAGCCTGAGTTAAGAGATCTGTTACTTTCTATAAGTTTCTCCTTGTTTCCAGATTGTCCACTAAATCAGCATGGGTGTTGTGTTCCTTCCATGAGCCCTCTGAGATGGGGGAATACTCTTATTTTTGTTGTAGAGGCAGGGGCAGGGGAAATTTTGGGTTAAGTGACAGTGTGCATTAAGAGCCAAACACTCACGCTGTAGTTGTACTATAGAAGCTCAAGTGTCATTCAGAGCTATTTCAGCCTTTCAGGAAGTGTCACATAGTATTTGCCCATAGGTCATGCAGAAAAGCCTAGGGGATGGCTAGGAATCTGTCCATCAAACAGTTTTATTTGACTCTTTAAACAGAGCATTTAAAATGTAAGTATGTAAAGTGAGAACAGGAGGATTTTATGCTGATTTTGATCTTTAGCCACCTTGTATTTGAGTTCAGGAAAAAAATGAGAGGCAGAACCTACTTGATTTGGCAGGGTGACGCTCTGTAAGATAATCCCTTTAACACTTTTTCTTAAATTAAGAATGCTTTCTAGGTGGCATGAGTCATGGACAAACTGTCCTCATTTCACTTTGAACTTACAGCCTTCTCTGGATGTGTGTTACAGATTTAGAGGGCTTTGTCCGCTTCCTGCAAGTGGTAGGCTTGACTGTTGCAGCCTTGACTGGTGTTGAGTGAGAACAGGCTCCTTGAAGGAAGAGGCAGCACCATGTCAGCCTGAATAAGCATGGTGGAGTAGGGATCCAGGCTAATTTAAGCAGAGTATTTTGTACAGTAAGGAGCTTTGGGGAGTGGTGACATTGGCACAGCATTTGTAGAGGTGTCAAGGTCCCCCTTATTTGTGTGTTGTGGTCTGCTTCAAGTTTTGGGTTGTTTTCCTCCAGGGTGTGTGGGGGAATACACTGTGGTGTAGAAAGCTGTACTTCTTGAATTTTTGACCACTTTTGGAAAAGTTGTCTTTTTTGAGGTATATAAAGCCACAGAAGGCTGTGAATATTTTCTTCATTTCTTAATTAAAAGGGGAAAATTATTCAGATTATTCTGTCTGTTCTAGCCAAGGAAGAAAATTGAAGTGACCTGGCTTACATGCACACAAGGTCAAGTCCTCTCGTTGTCATGTTGTGTAAATTTGTTGGCTTCAGTGGGAGTAGCCACAGGTGTAACCCTGGGAACAGTTTCTTTCAGGCTTTTTACAGAGCAAAAATGAATGTGGTTGTTGGTCCTAAAAATGGTTCATAGAGAAATAGCTGGGATGCTTGTAATCCAGAGAGGCCATGCAAATGCAAGACCATGCTCTCAGAGGGAACGTGAACTCTGCACTGGCTGGCAGTGTTTTCCTGCTGACAGAGCCTGGTTTGAAGTCTTACGTACTCAGCTGGCCCTTGGCCAAGCCTTGCTGCAGGTACGGGAGAGGGAGGAGGGTGAAACGGGGCGGTGAGAAGCTGTTCTTGGTAGCAGCACTTGCTGAAAATTCAAAACCCTTCAGACCTTTTTTGGTGATGGTAGAGAATGTCAAAATTGATTGTATTAGAGACCTGCCAGTTACTCTTAACTCATCTACTTCGTCGCTCCTCCTCCCTTCCTTCCTCTCCCAACAGCTGGGCTGGGTTTTGTAGTGCAAATGCTGCATTGCTTCTCCAGCACGGCTACTACTTCCCTCACGCTGCTGCTACAGAAATACTACAGGAACTCAGTGAAGACTGAGGGAGAGGGCTGTATATGTTTTATTAGTGATAATAACGTGATAGCAGTAATAAAACTGTGTAGCAGTTTAATATTTTACATAATGATTTTTCTTCTGGTTTGTGTTCTGGGTTTTCTTCTGTTTTTGCCATCATAAAATTGTGGAGTCTGGTATATCCTGGATTGTACTTTAAATGAATACTATGTAGTGTGCTATCTTACGGATTTTTAAAATGCCATGTTTTTGAGTGGTCTAAACCAGTGGGTTGTTTGTTTTTTTTTCTTTTGGGTTTTTTTTTTGTTGTTTTGTTTTTTTTTTTTTTTTGTTCACTTGGGTCTTTTTAACATTTTTTTTGAAGTACAGCTCACAGAAGAGCTGCTGCTGGAGGAAGTTACCACACTTACTTTAGATAATGAAACATACATTCAAAAAAGGTCAGGGATTTCCCCTGAACCACCCACCAATTGCTTGAAATGACATTTTCATTCTGAGTGTTTCTTTTTTTTTGTTTTTGTTTAAGATCCTGGAGCACAGGGAAAGAGTTTTAATACAAAATACCAGAAAACAAAGTCTGCAACATCTCCTGTGAGAGGGGAGACAAAAGGAGAGTAACAATTGCATCTTGAAACACTCTTGATTTGAGGTAAGTGATTGGAGGGTCTTGTCATAAGTTACAGTTAGTTTGTAATTAAATTAATAATTATTTACCTCAGAATGTCATTATATTGTTGTTGAAGGCAATAAAAACAGGCAGGAGAGGGAGGGAGAGAACTGTAATGGCAAACCCAGAAACAGCAGTAAAAATACATAATGCACTTATCATTTTGAAAATGGGCCCCATGAGTTCCAGTCCCACAAACTGGCAATCATTCTGACATTTATAAGGGTTAAACCCTGTTTAAATGAATGAGGCTATTCTCCCTGAAAGTTAGGCATGAGTCTAATATTTCCTAGTTTGGAAACGATATCATATGGGAACTATTGAAGGAAGCTATTGAAAAACATACAACACACTGCCAGAAAAATGCATATACTAATGTCTTACTGTTGGTGATAATGTCATGAGTAATCTGATTTTGCAGCATTCTGAAGTGATATTTTTATATTAAATACATAGTTCTCATTTTTATGTTTAAACATCTCATTGAAATACCAAACTTCTTAGCAAAGCCTGTGAATTCTGCACCAGCTTTAACAATACATCTGCCTGTATTGCTTCATCAGCGTGCCTTTGAACAAATGGAGTTAAATGTATAAAGAAAATAATGTCCCCTTTCATAATTAGAGTTACAAATTACACTTGGATATTTGAATAGCAACTGAACTAAAAGTTTCCTGACTGAGGCTGAATTGTGTTGTCAAAGTTAATTTTTTTAATAAAGACAATGATGAGGCACAAGGAGAAGCTCACCTTTCCCCTCTAGTTGTCTTCTTTTTTTTTGTTTTGTTTTGTTTTGTTTTCATTTCTCATTAGAAAAGAATCTAACCTGAATCTAGTAAGGAGAAAATGCTACAGTTGTAAAACTTTTAACCAATGAAAATGTTGCATAAATGAACACTAAAAACACCAGCATCTTCCTTAAATAAAAATTTTAAGTTATTTACTCTCTTCTGTCGCACAATTGTGCTGAAAGAGACAAAACTGCTGTAAGGAATCTGCAGAATCAAAAGGACACATACAACCTGGAAGAAGCAGGGTATATGTTCCCACAAATGTGCAGAGAATCAAAACCTTTTGGCAAGTGGCATTTGCAGACATATGTTGCTTACCAGATTTCAGAAGAGAGGAGAGCATAGCCGAACCCTGGTGATTGCTCTGTATTTGCTTTGTAGGAACAGAGCTATTAAGTTTCTTTTGAAATCAACAGGCCCACTGCAGGGAGCTAAATATTTCCTTTCTGGTCAGTGGACAGGAGCCATTGCTTGGGAAAATGTAGTGATACTGTATGTATTTGTACTGATTTTTCTGAACAGGTCAGAAGTTTTTCAAATCAGTGTAGCCAACTCCTTTTTATGTGCAGGTCTTGCACTAGGGACTGTGAGCCCAAACAGGAATACAGAACTCTTTCAGCAGGAGTCTGAGGCAATTTTTGTAGTTGTGAAATGAGGCATTAATGCAAACCTGTTTGAAGGCTGAGGCTGGGAAATGCCTTGCTCTCTGGGGCAAGCCCTGTTTCAGGTGCAGGTGACAGTCTTGGCCAAACCAGTGAGAGAGAAGTGCTCCATTGTGTGATCACCCTCAGCCCACCTTTGCTTTCTGTCCATCCCACTCTCTTGGAGGCAAGCATTCCTTCTTGGTTCTGAGCATAAATCAAAATGCTTTTATTGCTGCCTTCTTTTCATTGATGTCAGGCCAGGATAAGGCACATGATTTTCCTTTCACAATTGCCTTCTTGTTGCTCTCTGAGGAAGCTCATGTTGAAGTTCAGGAAAAGGTATTTTGTAGCATCTGTGTGGCCTTTATAATAATTTTATCAGCTCTATGTTACACTCAGAAAATCGTTGAAGTTGTTTTTAGCTTTCTTTGTATCAGAGAGTGCAGGAGCTCATTGTCAGAGTATTGGAGGGAACCTCTTCTGTGCCAAAAGATCAATTTTAGGATATATTAAATTGTCCCACTGTCCTTCTCCTTTCTCATTGTTTTCAGCATGTGAAGAAATAATGTGTGTGTCCATTTGTGTGCATGGAGAAGGTCCTGTGGTATATGCCAGGGAGTTATGTGGGTGCTGAGCTGAGCAGGCAGAGAGAGATTGACTCTCTCCTGCTTTGTATTTTTCACTGGGAGTGAACACAGGGGACTGAGCCTGCCCAGATTAAACACATGCCTTTTTTGTTTTGCTCTTCGTTCAGCTGTCAGCATGCCAAGTTCAGATGGCAGTGATCAGTCACAAATTGTCCCCTGACCATGCTCCTCAGCTCTCCTGAACCATTAGTTTTGTGGAGCTCTTCAACAAAGATGGCACTGGTTCGATTTCCCCACCCCCTGCCCTGGCTAATGCAAGAAGACTTTGTTTGTTTGTTTGTATTTTCACCTCAAATCAGCTGCATTAGATCCCAAAGCAACTTGTGTTAATTGGAAATGAGGCTTTGATAATATGTGTATTTGCTAGAGACTTAAGATTTTTTTTTTCCCCCCCACCGCTGTATATGGATCTTTTCAATGGGCTGCCGCTATTGTGAATCAGAAGGAAAGTGCACAGGCTGCCAGGCACATAATGGAATTATTCTTTTGTTTCAGTATGTGTGTGTGAGCCTTTGTAAAGAGGAGGTGGTGGGGACAGAGAACGGAGACCTTCACTTCAGGGAGGCAGGAGAGTGCAGTGGCACAGTGTAGGGCAGTACTGTGGCGAGACGTGGCCATG